>NC_134084.1:96080410-97315410 GCF_000715075.1 Nicotiana tabacum | reverse complement strand
CCATGAACGCCTCCAAAATATCTTACACCATATCGGTGAAAATGGCCATCATACACCACTAGAATGTAGCCGGTGCATTACACAACCCAAAAGGCATCCTAGAAAAAGAAAAGGTACCGTATGGACAAGTGAATATGGTCTTCTCTTGATATTTCGGAGCGATCAAAATTTGGTTGTACCCAGAATACCCATCCAAGAAACAGTAGAAGGCACACCTAGCAAGTCTGTCTAACATCTGATCAAGAAAAGGCAATGGAAAGTGATCCTTTTGGGTCACTTTATTCAACTTACGGTAATCCATACACACCCTCCACCCGGTGATGGTCCTGGTAGGAATCAACTCATTTTGTGCATTGGTAACCACAGTCATACTACCCTTCTTCGGCACACATTGCACCGACGAAGTCCAAGAGCTATCAAAGATAGGGTACACAACCCCGGCATCCAACCACTTTATCACCTCCTTTTTTGCAACTTCTTGCATTGCCTCGTTCAACCTCCTTTGATGTTCCAAAGAAGGCTTTGCATCATCTTCCAAAATAATCTTGTGCATACAGAATGTGGGGCTTATCCCCCGAATATCAGCTAAGGTCCATCCAATTGCATTCTTCCGCTTTTGGAGCACCTCCAATATGGCATCAACCTGCATGTTAGTAAGATAAGAGGAATGAATAACTGGCAAAGTTGAACTAGGGCCTAAGAACTCATACCTGAGGTGTGGAGGCAATGGCTTCAACTCCAACACCGGAGGTTCCTCGATTGAAGGTTTTGTTGGTGGAGTCTTCCTATTCTAAAGATCCAAAGAGAGTTTCCTAGGCTCATAAGAGTAAGAGCCCATTCTTTGCAAAGCATTCACACACTCCACTCGGTCTTCATCCTCATTTACATCAAGATTCAACAATACTGACTCTAGAGGGTCCTCCACATTGATAATTGCACTAGTATCATCAACTATCACTGCCGTGACAAGGTCCACAAAAGATCACACTTCAGAACTATTGGGCTGCTTCATTGACTTGCACACATGAAAGACCACTTTCTCATCACCCACCCGGAAGGTGAGTTCCCTTACTTCCACATCAACTAAGGCCTTCCCAGGTCAAGGAAAAGTCTTCCCAATATGATTGGAACCTCATAATCTACCTTACAATCCAAGATCACAAAGTCAGCTAGCAAGATAAATTTTTCCACCCGGACAAGAACATCATCAATAATACCCAAAGGTCTCTTCATAGTTCTATCCTCCATTTGCAATCTCATGGAAGTCGGCCTCGGTTGCCCAATACCCAAAGTCTTGAAAACTGAGTAGGGCCTCAAGTTGATACTTGCCCCTAAATCACATAGAGCTTTTGTAAAGTCTGCACTCCCAATGGTGCAAGGAATGAATAAAGCACCAGGATCTTCTAGCTTTGAGGCCATTGAGTGCACTATTGCACTAACTTGGTGGGTCATCTTGATAGTTTCACAATCCATGGATCTTTTCTTTGTCACCAGGTCCTTCATGAATTTAACATAACCCGACATTTGCTCTAGAGCCTCCACCAAAGGCACATTAATGGATAAGCTCTTCATCATGTCAATAAACTTCTTAAACTAATTCTCATTTTTCTGCTTCGCGAGCCTTTGAGGATAAGTGGAGATGGCCTTGGCAAAGGAGCCTTGGCTTTAGGCACAACCATTTTCAGCATGTCTATTACGTGTTCCCTAGACGGGTTCACGTCATTCTGAGTTTCCACCTCGGCATCTTGGATATCAATCCTCACTTCCTCATTCACGTTCTCATCAATAACATTTTCAACTACCAAAGGGATCTCATCCTCTTGCAACTCAACTTCATCACTCAAAATTTCTTTTTGTTTGGAGGCATTCACATTACCGCCTTATCCACTTCTTGTAGTTACCACCATTACATGCCCGCAATTGTTCCCACCCTTCGGGTTCACTACCGTATCACTTAGTAGAGCCCCCTTAGGGTGAGTATTCAAGGATTGTGAGATTTGGCCTAATTGAACCTCCAAGTTTCTGATTGTAGTATTATGGGAAGTCAACTGAGCATCAGAATCCGTATTCTTTTCCATCATCTATTCAAACATCATTTCAATTCTCCCTATTTCATTGTTGGAAGAACTAGGACCTTGGGATGGAAATGGGGGTGGATTGTTCGGTTGTTGATACATTGGGGGCCTTTGATAGCCTTGCCCACGATTTCCTTGATTTCCATTGTTCCAACCACCCTGATTATTGTTACCATCCCAGTTATTGTTGTTGCCATTCCAATTACCTTGATTGTTCTGATTGCCCCAATTGGAATTTTGGTTGTTGTTCCCCCAATTACTATTCCCTTGTTGTTGCTGATTGGCCCAATTGCCTTGGGGTTTCCATTGTTGTTGGTTGGAAGAATTGCCCCTTTGGCCTTGATAGTTGTTCACGTATTGCACCTCTTCATTCTGCTCATCATAACAATCATCTTGGAATCCACCATTATCATTGTCATATTGATCCGAACTCCCTTGGTTCTGTTGACCTCTTTGTCTTCTTCCATTCACTAATTTGTTGACACCCTCCATAGCATTTACTTGGCATGGATTTTTAACCTGCTGTAACTATTCCTTTACTAGCTGGTTCATTGTTATTGTCAGCTCTGCTATTGCCTGCCCATGATCATGTAGCTCTTTGTGCAAGCGAGTGACCATGGGGTCACCCTATGGCACATTGGCTCTACTTTGCCAAGCGGAGGACGTGTCAGCCATCTCTTCAAGAATGTCACAAGCCTCATCATAAGACAGCTTCATGAAATTACACCCGGCAGGTTGGTTCACTATGCACTAATTTATTGTGTTAATGCCCCGGTAGAATGTTTGTTGTATCATTGCCTTAGCCATATCATTGTTGGGACATTCCTTTACCATGGCACGTGTCCTCACCATGTCACGACCCAAACTGAAGGGCCATGACTAGCACCCGACCACACTTGCCGAGCACCAACGTACATTTCATCTAACCTTCATTATTATCTTTTAAGGCTGACGAGATCAATATAAATGGTAGACCTAGATCATGGACAACCAGCAATAAAATATGACGGCATGAACATACATAGCAGGGGATGACCAGACAATCAAGAAACTACGTATAAGGTATGAGCAACCACGCTACTATGAAAGACTATACAACAAAAACTAGCCGACAAGGCATACCAAACTATACATGAGCCGACACCTGTCTATGAGCCTCTAAAAGAACATAAGTGTTGCAACATAGCCGGAACAGGGCCCCGACATACCCATAATGTCTATAACAAAAATTGCATACCAAGACCAAGGCAAGTTCGGAGAAGGGATCTCGCCAATCACCGCTGAACTGGACAGTCTACTGTGGTGGGGGAGCTGCACCTGCCTGTCTATCAGGACCTGCAGCACGACATGCAGCGTCCACAAATACAAGGACGTTAGTACGAATAAAGTACTGAGTATGTAAGGCAAGGAACCATAAATACGATCAGTAATGTAAGCAAGGATAGAGAATGTACAACCTGTAACATCTTAGTAACTCTGAGGGCTACTTACATGAAATGCATGATACATATGTATAAATACATAAACCTTTAAAGCATTCGCCTCTGTGGGAATCAATATCATCATATCGTACCCGGCCATAATAGGCTTGGTAGAATCGTACCCGGCCACGTGGAGCTCGGTAAAACCCAACTGATCAGTGGTTGCACAATAGGTGCCGTACCCGGCCAACTATAGCGTGCCTCGGTAGAGTAAAATAGATACATATATATAATGCATGCTCGACTCATGAAATCACATTCTAAACCTTTCGGAGTGACGTAAGGTCGGTATCCTCTGTACACGTTATTAGGACTAACTCTTCACTATGAACCTTATAAGAATCAGGAAGTACCAATAACATTGATAACATAAGAATAAGAGAAGAAACATTAACATCAATCGTTCCATAAGAGGGAAAACAATGTAAGTACTGCTAGCTTCTAAGAGTAGAGTATCTTTGGAAGCTCGTTCATTACATTATGTACAATCGGAGTCGTGCAAAAGAAGGAAAGGGATAGCCTCACATACCTTGTATATACTACCCCAATCTCAAGCTATGCAATTGTCAAAACACCTTAGTCTACAATAAGAGAAACGATACTATCGTTATCATTTAAGCGTCATAACTATTATGTATCGACCACAACCTATTTTACGATGAAACGGACAGCACCTCCCCTATATATATGACCTCACACCATTCAAAACAGTCACCAAACAGCCCAAACAACATCAATAATAAACGTATTGAGCCTCCCAAAATAGTCCACACACAGCCTAATCACTCCATACATACGACGACCACCGTAGTCGTGTCAAACAACCTGGAAATGTTACGAATAACTATCAGCCCATAACCCTACATATATATGGTGTTTCTACACACCCTTCCTCCTCCAAAACTCCACAAGATAGTAGTAAAATATGCAGCCCAACAACAACGCAAAACAGTCCACAAAACAATAACATTACTACCAAACTTTTCGATATATATCTCACAAGTTCTAGCTTCAATGGCTTAGCCGCAACTTGGATAATCTTAAATACATATAGAGTAAGAGGTTCCTTACCTTTATACAGAAATAACAACTCCAATTTGACCTTAAATTTCCATGAAATATCCCTCCAATGCTGCCACAACAACAAAAGAGCGAAACTAGCGATCAATTAGTGTTTTTCGGCACTAGAATCACTTTAGAAGGCTTGAAATCACCTAGGATTGATATTAAGAACATGAGGGAGTATTTACAGAACATAAACCCTTTAAAACAACCTCCCACATGAGCTGAAACGTCACAAAAATGAGCAACAACAAGAAGAACAAGAGACTTACTAGCGCCACGGAATTCCCGACACTTGATTTGTGTTGTTTGCCCTTTTTTGGGTCTTGAATATTGAGAGAACCTTGAGAGGATGTTCCTAGGGTTCTAAGGTCTGAAAATAGTGAAAAGAAATGACTTAAAACGGGTTGGAGGCATCCTATATAGGTCCAAATATCTTAAACCGACTTAGTGGGCCCCATAGAGAGGTGCTTGGCGCAGTCTCCCGAAAACGCGAATATCTCTCTACTCCAAGATCGTATCGAAGAATGGTTTAATGCGTTGGAAACTAGACTCATAGATATTTAATTTGGTTGGTAGATCACCCCGTAATTATTTGTAAATTATGAGAAAAGATTAGAAACATTTGACCTAATGTTTAAGTAAAATTATGAACCTAAGTTGCGACAACTTTTGTCGACTTTTGTTTCATAACTTGTTTGACTTCAAGACTTATGATACGGATATTATATGATTAAAATACCTTCATAAATGACCTCTTGAGTGTATTAAGCACCGCTAGATTACCTGAAAATTCGAGTTACAACATCCTTGATTCGTTTAACTTCTAATACTGGTTAATCACCCTTATACACTCTTGTATCACTTAAGACCAATAGGATAGACTTCTTATCATCTCAAAGATAATTCCTTCTTGGATTTATGTTAACTAATATATGGCATGAACTAACACATGTGGATATGGGTTGTAACACCCTCCCCCCCTTAGGAACATTCGTCCTCGAATGTAAGGGTTTATGGGGAGTTTAAATCATCGTGGATTCCAATGGAAATTTCCGATCAATTTTCCCCTATAAAATGGTCACTAGCAAAACTTGCAAGTAATTAAGCCCAACATATGGCTTCACAAGGCTACACAAAGCATTATGTGTATTTACATTATCTACATATCACCATTTTGTATTAAGGAGGAGTATTCTCAAATTATTGCTTACCTCATAGAGCCGTTTCTTCTTCCAATGTATCATGTCTTCCACCAGCATCCTTGTTATATTCATTCTTGAATAAGTAAGGGTATTTAGACTTCATCTCCTCTTCTGCTTCCCATGTCATTTCTTCCATATTTTTGTTCCTCCACAATACTTTGACGGAAGCTACATCTTTTGTTCTCAGCCTGCGGACTTGCCGATCTAATATCGCCACTGGCACTTCTTCATATGATAGGTCCTCTATAACTTGTACATCTTTGATAGGGATGACTCGAGAAGGGTCTCCAATACATTTTCTCAACATAGATACATGGAATACCGGGTGGACAAATTCCAATTCGGATGGCAATTCTAACTCATAAGCAACCTGTCCAATCCGTCGAAGAATTTTATACGGCCCAATATACCTTGGACTCAGCTTACCTTTCTTCCCAAAACGCATAATACCCTTCATTGGTGAGATCCTCAGGAAAACCCAGTCACCAACCTCAAACTCTAGATCACGACGTCGGACATCAGAATAAGATTTTTGCCTGCTTTGTGCCGTCCTCAATCGCTCCTGTATCACTTTCACCTTATTAATATCTTGGTGAATCAAATCTGGCCCATATAATTCTGTTTCACCGACTTCGAACCATCCAACTGGTGATCTGTATCTCCTCCCGTATAGTGCCTCGTATGGAGCCATTTTAATACTGGAATGGTAGCTATTGTTATAGGCGAATTCTATGAGTGGAAGATGATCATCCCAATTCCCCTTAAAATCTAGAACACATGCTCGTAGCATATATTCCAGTGTCTGAATGGTACGTTCAGCCTGTCCGTCAGTCTGCGGATGAAATGCAGTGCTGAGATTTACCTGTGTGCCTAAACCCTTCTGGAAAGACCTCCAAAAGTTAGCCGTAAATTGAGCTCCTCGGTCTGATATAATAGATATGGGCACACCATGAAGCCTAACAATCTCCTTGATATACAACTTTGCATAATCTTCAGCCGTGTAAGTTGTCTTCACTGGAAGAAAATGGGCACATTTTGTAAGTCGATCAATTATCACCCAGATGGAGTCAAACTTATGATAAGAGCGAGGTAATCCAATAATGAAGTCCATATTAATCACCTCCCACTTCCAGGTCGGAATCTCTATATTTTGAAGCAATCCACCGGGTTTCTGATGTTCTATCTTTACTTGTTGACAACTGGGACACTGGGCTACAAATTCTGCAATAGACTTCTTCATATTATCCCACCAATATTTCTCCTTGACATCATGATACATCTTTGTCGAGCCGGGATGGATAGAATATCAGGATTGATGAATCTCATTCATAATCTTCTCTCGCAACCCTGCCACATTAGGCACACACAATCGGCTCTGGTATCTCAGTGCCCCATCTTTTCCGATCCCAAAAGCCATACTTTTACACTATTGAATGCTTTCTCTTAATCGTACTAAGATAGGATCTTCATATTGTCGTGCTTTTACCTCTGCTACCAAAGATGATTCTGATGTATTCTGTACAGTAACACCTCCGTCATCAGAGTCTAACAATCTGATTCTCATATTGGCTAGCTGATGAAGCTCTTTAATCAACCCCCATCTACCTGCCTCAATATGTATTAAGCTCCCCATTGATTTACGGCTGAGAGCGTCTGCCACAACATTGGCTTTACCGGGATGATACAATATCTCGACGTCGTAGTCTTTCAATAATTCAAGCCACCTACGCTGCCTCAAATTCAACTCTTTCTGCTTGAAGATGTATTGTAAACTCTTGTGATATGTGTAGATGTCAACATGGACGCCATATAAGTAGTGCCGCCATATCTTCAAAGCATATATTACTGCAGCCAATTCCAAATCATGGGTTGGATAATTCTTTTCATGTTTCTTAAATTGTCTTGATGCATAAGCAATCACATTCCCATGCTGCATCAATACGCACCCCAAACCTATACCTGAGGCATCACAATATACCACATAATCTTCTGTTCCTTCAGGAAGAGTGAGCACTGGTGCAGATGTCAATCGATTCTTCAGCTCCTGAAAACTACGTTCACAAGTGTCAGACCACTGGAATTTGGTAGCTTTTTGTGTTAACTTAGTCAATGGTGATGATATAGAGGAAAATCCTTCTACAAACCGCCTATAATATCCTGCTAGTCCTAGGAAGCTGCGGACTTCTGATGGTGTTGTAGGTCTCGGCCAATTCTTTACTGCATCGATCTTCTGAGTGTCGACACTAATACCCTCATCAGATATCACATGGCCAAGGAATGCTACTGAGTTCAGCCAGAATTCACATTTGGAGAGATTAGCATATAACTTACGATCCTAAAGCGTCTGTAATACTATCCGCAAGTGGCCCGCATGTTCCGCCTCAGAACGAGAATACACTAGAATGTCATCAATGAATACAATCATGAATACATCAAGATAGGGCCTGAATATAGTATTCATGAGATCCATAAAAGCTGCTGGGGCATTTGTTAGCCCGAACGACATCACCAAGAACTCAAAGTGCCCATATCTTGTCCGGAAGGCCGTCTTTGGAATATCTTTCTCCCTAACCCTTACCTGATGATACCCTGAACGTAAATCAATCTTAGAGAAATACTTGGCACCCTGGAGTTGGTCAAACAGGTCATCAATTCTTGGAAGTGGATACTTGTTCTTTATAGTAGACTTATTCAACTGTCGATAGTCGATACACATCCGTAACGACCCATCTTTCTTCCGCACGAATAGGACTGGTGCACCCCAAGGTGAAGTGCTAGGCCTAATAAAGCCCTTATCCAGCAAGTCCTTCAACTGCACCTTCAACTCTCGCAACTCTGCCGGGGCCATTCTGTATGGAGGAATAGAGATCGGTTGAGTGTCAGGCAACACATCAATGCTAAACTCAATCTCCCTTTCAGGAGGAAGGCCTGGGAGTTTATCTGGGAAAACATCTGGGAATTTGTTGACCACAGGGATTGATTGTAAAGTAGGCGGTTTCGCCTCCATATCCCTAACGCGAATGAGATGATAAATGTAACCTTTTGAGATCATTTTCCTTGCCTTAAGATAGAAATAAACCTACCTTTCGGTGTAGCAATGTTCCCTTTCCATTCAATGACGGGTTCACCTGGAAATTGGAACCTAACCATCTTCGTACGACAGTCAACATTTGCATAGCATGAGGCTAACCAGTCCATTCCCATTATCACATCAAAATCAACCATTTCTAACTCAAATAAATTTGCCGAGGTTTGACGACTACAAATCATCACAGTGCAACCTCTATATACCCTTCTAGCAATCACAGAATCTCCTATCGGAGTAGATACCGCGAGGGGTTTACTTATCAATTCAGGTTCAATGCCAAACTTATTAGCCACAAAGGGTGTAACATATGATAATGTAGATCCCGGATCAATCAACGCATATACATCATAAGAAAACACAGATATAATACCTGTAACAACATCTGGAGACGACTCGAGATCCTGTCGACCTACTAGAGCATAGGTTCGATTTTGAGCACCACTCGAACTCGGCACTGCACCTCTACCCCTACCACGACCTGTCGACTGCTGAAAACCCCGTGCTGGAGGTCGAACTGATGAGGAAGAACCAGACACAGATCCAGTCGGCTGAGCCATACCATCACCTCCTCTATTAGGACAATCCCGCATCATATGGCCAGGCTGCCCGCATGAATAGCATGCATCAGAACCACGACAACACAGTCCAAAGTGGGCCTTGCCGCACTGATCACAATGTGGTGTTGGGGGTCTCATCTGACTAGTATCCCTGTGATGTTGCGAGCCAGATGCCCGCGAACTCTGACCTGGACCAGAATAGAATCGATCATATCGAGGCCTCTGAAACTGTGGAGGAGAACTAGCTACAGGTGGCGCCGAACTCCTCGAAAACTGTGGCCTGATGCGGCCTCTGAAGTCATCAGAATACCCTGCAAATCTCGCCCTCTTATGCTGGCCTCTATCCTGCTCCTTAACTGCCCTCTGCTGGCGCTTACGATCCTCTAGGGTCTGTGCATAAGCTTGAATACGGGAAATATCCATGCCCTCCACCAAGGAGGCTGTCGTACACTCATTTATCAGATGTGGTCCCAACCCATTCACGAACATATGCACCCTATCACTCATCTCGGCCACCATATGGGGAGCATACCTTGCCAAAGAATCAAACTGCATACTGTACTCTCGCACACTCATATTACCTTGTCTAAGGTTCAAGAACTTATCAGCTCTAGCTCGTCGTACCTCAACTGGCAAGTAGTGACGAAGAAAGGCCTCAGAAAATTCCTTCCACACAGCTGGAGGAGGGTTCGGACCCCTGGATCTCTCCCAACTATCATACCAGAGAACCGCTAAATCCCGTAGCCGATAAGAAGCCAACTCTACTGCCTCTGTATCACTAACATGCATAACCCGAAGTGTACGATGAACCTGGTCAATAAAAGTCTATGGGTCCTCCTTGGGGTCTGATCCGGTAAACACTGGAGGGTCTAAATTAATAAAATCACGAACTCTTGTACTAACTGGTTTCTCAGCAGCACCTGTATTCTGCCTCTGAGCCTGAGCAGCTACCAAGCTAGTCAATAACTGCAAAACACTCTGTATATCCTGGTCTGGAGTGCCAGACGGAGGAACTGGAGGCGCTGGGTGCCTTCTAATACCCTCTGGAGGAGATGGAGTAGATAAGGTATGAGAGGGCATCTCACTTTGAGCCTCACTTTGTCCTGCTCTGACTTGGGGCACCTGACTGGTAACCTCTCCCGCTGCTGTATCAAGCCGTCTACTAATCGTTTGCTTCCTAGTCGAAGGCATCACTGAAAAAAACAAGGTGAATATTAGAGACGAACACTTACGACTCAACTCTACGCACGATCTAGATTCAGGAAGAAGGTAACAACCCTAGATGTCATGTAGCCTCCTGATTATAAATGTGGCGCGCTACACATCCATAATCAAGACTCTACTAGACACGGCTCATAGACAACCCCTAGGACAGACTTGCTCTGATACCAAGTTTGTCACGACCCAAACTGAAGGGCCATGACTAGCACCCGACCACACTTGCCGAGCACCAACGTACATTTCATCTAACCTTCATTATTATCTTTTAAGGCTGACGAGATCAATATAAATGGTAGACCTAGATCATGGACAACCAGCAATAAAATATGACGGCATGAACATACATAGCAGGGGATGACCAGACAATCAAGAAACTACATATAAGGTATGAGCTACCACGCTACTATGAAAGACTATACAACAAAAACTAGCCGACAAGGCATACCAAACTATACATGAGCCGACACCTGTCTATGAGCCTCTAAAAGAACATAAGTGTTGCAACATAGCCGGAACAGGGCCCCGACATACCCATAATGTCTATAACAAAAATTGCATACCAAGACCAAGGCAAGTCCGGAGAAGGGATCTCGCCAATCACCGCTGAACTGGATAGTCTACTGTGGTGGGGGAGCTGCACCTGCCTGTCTATCAGGACCTGCAGCACGACATGCAGCGTCCACAAATAAAAGGACGTCAGTACGAATAAAGTACTGAGTATGTAAGGCAAGGAACCATAAATACGATAAGTAATGTAAGCAAGGATAGAGAATATACAACCTGTAACATCTTAGTACTTCTGAGGGCTACTTACATGAAATGCATGATACATATGTAGAAATACATAAACCTCTAAAGCATTCACCTCTGTGGGCATCAATATCATCATATCGTACCCGGCCATAATAGGCTCGGTAGAATCGTATCCGGCCACGTGGAGCTCGGTAAAACCCAACTGATCAGTGGTTGCACAATAGGTGCTGTACCCGGCCAACTATAGCGTGGCTCGGTAGAGTAAAATAGATACATATATATAATGCATGCTCGACTCATGGAATCACATTCTAAACCTTTCGGAGTGACGTAAGGTCGGTATCCTCTGTACACGTTATTAGGACTAACTCTTCACTATGAACCTTATAAGAATCAGGAAGTACCAATAACATTGATAACATAAGAATAAGAGAAGCAACATTAACATCAATCGTTCCATAAGAGGGAAAACAATGTAAGTACTGCTAGCTTCTAAGAGTAGAGTATCTTTGGAAGCTCGTTCATTACATTATGTACAATCGGAGTCGTGCAAAAGAAGGAAAGGGATAGCCTCACATACCTTGTATATACTGCCCCAATCTCAAGCTATGCAATTGTCAAAACTCCTTAGTCTACAATAAGAGAAACGATACTATCGTTATCATTTAAGCGTCATAACTATTATGTATCGACCACAACCTATTTTACGATGAAACAGACAGCACCTCCCCTATATATATGACCTCACACCATTCAAAACAGTCACCAAACAGCCCAAACAACATCAATAATAAACGTATTGAGCCTCCCAAAATAGTCCACACACAGCCTAATCACTCCATACATACGACGACCACCGTAGTCGTGTCAAATAACCTGGAAATGTTACGAATAACTATCAGCCCATAACCCTACATATATATGGTGTTTTCCACACCCTTCCTCATCCAAAACTCCACAATATAGTAGTAAAATACGCAGCCCAACAACAACGCAAAATAGTCCACAAAACAATAACATTACTACCAAACCTTTCGATATATATCTCACAAGTTCTAGCTTCAATGGCTTAGCCGCAACTTGGATAATCATAAATACATATAGAGTAAGAGGTTCCTTAACTTTATACAGAAATAAAAACTCTAATTTGACCTTAAATTTCCATGAAATATCCCTCCAATGCTGCCACAACAACAAAAGAGCGAAACTAGCGATCAATTAGTGTTTTTCGGCACTAGAATCACTTTAGAAGGCTTGAAATCACCTAGGATTGATATTAAGAACATGAGGGAGTATTTACATAACATAAAACCTTTAAAACAACCTCCCACACGAGCTGAAACGACACAAAAATGAGCAACAACAAGAAGAACAAGAGACTTACTAGCGCTACGGAATTCCCGACACTTGATTTGTGTTGTTTGCCCTTTGTTTGGGTCTTGAATATTGAGAGAACCTTGAGAGGATGTTCCTAGGGTTCTAAGGTCTGAAAATAGTGAAAAGAAATGACTTAAAACGGGTTGGAGGCATCCTATATAGGTCTAAATATCTTAAACCGACTTCGTGGGCCTCATAGAGAGGTGCTTGGCGCAGTCTCGCGAAAACACGAATATCTCTCTACTCCGAGATCGTATCGATGAACGGTTTAATGCGTTGGAAACTAGACTCATAGATCTTTAAATTTGTTGGTAGATCACCCCGTAATTATTTGTAAATTATGAGAAAATATTAGAAACATTTGACCTAATGATTAAGTAAAATTATGAACCTAAGTTGCGACAACTTTTGTCGACTTTTGTTTCATAACTCGTTTGACTTCAAGACTTATGATACGGATATTATATGATTAAAATACCTTCATAAATGACCTCTTGAGTGTATTAAGCACCGCTAGATTACCTGAAAATTCGAGTTACAACATCCTTGATTCGTTTAACTTCTAATACTGGTTAATCACCCTTATACACTCTTGTATCACTTAAGACCAATAGGATAGACTTCTTATCATCTCAAAGATAATTCCTTCTTGGATTTATGTTAACTAATATATGGCATGAACTAACACATGTGGATATGGGTTGTAACATCCCCCTTCTTTTAGCTGCTAGGTTTTTTTTATATCTCTAGGCTGCTTTTCCCTCAATGCGGCCATGTGCCCCGACGAGAAAAACTTTGCAATGAATTTATCCGCCAACTCATCCCAAGTAGTGATGAACTGGTTGGGAAGTCGTTCAGGCCAATCCAATGCCTTCCCTCTAAGTGAGAAAGGGAATAATCTCAATCGAAGTGCATCCTCTGACACATTAGTTTACTTGTTCCCTCAACAGGTATCCACGAAACCACTGAGATGTTTGTAAGAATTCTGATTGGGAGCACCCATGAAATACCCTCGCTGCTCCAACAATATCAGCATCATATTTGTAATTTGAAAATTGTCCGCCCGGATCCGGGGTAGGACAATTGCACTAGCATATCCTTGGTTGGGAAGCACTCGAGGAGCCACTCTTGGAGGTGGCGGGGGAGGGTCTGGAACATTATCATTGGCCTGGCGGCCTCTCCTTTGTCCTTGAGGTACAATAGGAACCTCATCGTCAATATTTTCATCTACCTCCTCCCCCGGCGGAAGATCTCCACGAGGTGCGTTGTTTGCTGCCATTTTATACCTGAATTTGCGACACACACAAATTAGTAACGTAGAAGGAAAGATGAACAATACACAAAACTATTCAGATAGATAGCCAAAACCGTTAGCTCCCCGGTAACGATGCCAAAAAGTGATCGATGCCAACCCTACACCACTACAAAGTGGCGAGAGCGGTCGAACAACTTTTACCAGAGATGGTTGGGATTGAATCTACAGGGAGCTAGAAGTGGGAATTGGATTCCTATCTAAACTAGAAATGTGTAGAGCTCTTAGTTACACTTCAAATTATCTTTTGGTTGCTTATTACTTCTAATATCTATGCTAATAATAAGCTAAATTATACTAAGAATGATTCCTTTTAAGGTTTTCTAAATAGTTAAAGAGGCACTAGGGAAGTGACTTTCTCCTACGTGAATACTTGACGGGATCTAAAGCCTAAGACAAAGATGTTATGTTGGGGATTGCGATATTGCCAATGCACGGAATTACTCACTTTATACCTCCCGGTAGTTTGAGTGACTTTGCCCTAATTGACTTTCTCAAGACCAATTGGGTGTCAAAATTGTGCAAACACTATAGGCTCAAGTCGGGTATTACTATTTCTAGGTTTAACCCTTTAATTGGGGCTATCAATCTCTTGATTACACCCCAATTCCTTGCTGGACTGAGTTTCCAAGACTCAAGCTCTCTTTCTCAAGAAGAACCCAAGTCAAATAGGCACAAATTAGTGTTTGCAACCACTAATTCAACATGGAAAACACAAATCAGACCAAATATCAACTACCCATAAACATTTAAGCCTTAGGTCAAAAGACCCATCAAATACCCACACTAGGGTTGAGACACAACCCTAGCTAATGGGTCTAGCTACTCATAATAATGGAAGAAAATAGAGAAATAGATGAAGAATAACCCATATTATTTAATTACAAACTAAGATAAAGATGATTCAGTGTTAATTTAGCTACAAATTACTCAAAATGGACATAAAATGCCGTTCACATGCTCTGGTCTCTTATAGATTACAAAATATGCCCTAAAAATGTGAAAAAAAAAGTATTTATACTAGGCCGAATTTTTCAGACAAAAATACCCCTGACGAGGTACTGCGGTCTGCATAAAATGCACCGTGGACTGCGATGAGGCTTCTTAGATTGATTAATCATTATCTGAATCTGGTCACTGCGGGCCGCATAAAATGAACCGCGACTGCGGTGGCTGCAACTGCGGTCCGCACAAAAAGGACCGCGGACTGCATCAGATTCCATCAGTTGAAATCCCAGCTCTCTGAATCTCTGCTCCGCGGACCGCATAAACTCGATTGCGGCCGTGATAAGGCTACTGCGGTCCGCACAAAATGGTTTGCGGCCGCAGTGCTTGAGCTTCCAAAATTGTACTTCTCTGAATCTCCTCACCGCGGACTGCGCTAAATGGATTGAGGCCATGGTGGGTCTGTTGCAACTATGCTTTGACTTGTTCTTGGTACTTGTGCATGTTTCACTCCTTTTTGAGCTGGTTTTGACTAATTGTCACCTTTTTTACCAAACCTTGCAAACAAGTACAACATGTAAGCCTTTGGGACTATTTTGTATACATTTTTAATCAAAACTCAAGTAGAAAGGAGTATAAAATGAACTAGAATCCCTAGTTATCAGCGTCCTCGGCTTCTACCTCGGCCTTGACCTCTAACAGATCCAACAGGGGGTGCGGGCGCCTGATCATCTCGGGTAGCATGTGTCCTTACCATTTGTGAGAGAATAGAAGACAAAAATTTAGAGTTGTGATATCAAAAATCTCGCACGACAAGGAAATCAAATGAAGTGGCATTTTCCTAACAGTTACATAGCCTCTCGTGGATAAGTACAGACGTTTCCGTACCGATCCGTGATACTCTAATAAACTGGCTTGTGATTCATGACACTTATGAACCTAAAGCTCTGATACTAACTTTTCACGACACCAGTTCGCCCTCCGTGAACTATCGTGATGGTACCTAGTCTCTACGACTAGGTAAGCCTAACAAATGCGGAAATAAACAATTTGCGGAAGAAATAATTAAAAATCAAAATAGCAAAATGAAATAGTGTTTAAGATTCCGCTCGACATATACAATGCAAACTCTCAAATCTAACAATATTTCCCAAAACCCGAAATCACATGAAATCACAAGCTTTTGGATGTCTACAAGTATCTAACTCCATAATGTCTAACAAAAGAAAAATACAGAAGGGTTAATACTTAAAGAGATAATAGAAAGGGACTCCTCGGTCTGCGGACGAGGTAGATATACCTTTAAATCTCTGGAAAAATCGCCTCGCCTCAAGGGTGATAGGACTGAGTCGAAGTACCTGGATCTACACATGAAAAACATGTGCAGAAAGGGCATGAGTACAACACAACGATACTCAGTAAGTGCCAAGCCTAACCTCGGTCGAGTAGTGACGAGGAAGGTCAGGGCCCTACTGAGGTTAAATGAAATACAAGGTTTAACAATGTAGAACAAAATAGTATAAGTAAATGTAGCAGTAAAAGTAACACATGATAGAAAGAACAACAACAATTACTACAAAGGCAAAGTGAGAACAGAAAGAAATATAGCTCAACACAGAGATAACAACCGGGGATGTCCCAGGATACCGTCCTGTAGTCTCAAATAAAAATATCTAGTGGATCTCCCGGGATACCGTTCCATATTCCAACTCATAATGCGAGGGATCTCCCAAAATACCGATCCCTAGTCCCAAATATAAATACTCAGTACAGGGAAAATCTATGGGGTGCAGTCCCATAGTTCCAATGTAAATATGCAGGGGGATCTCCCGGAATACCGTTCCGTAGTCCCAAAGTAAACATACTGGGGGATCTCTGAGGATACCATCCCGTTGTTCCAAAGTAAACACGCAGCAACCACAAGAAGAATACACAGTTTAATTCAAATTTCAAACCAACATAAAATAGGTATTTCTAGCCTAGCATGCTGCACATAATCCAAATAAGGCAGTTTGAGCAAGTAAAGCAATTAAGTCAATTAGACATGCTTCTCTAAGATAACAACGCTTAAATGGCAAGTAGTATAAACAGGAAAAAGAAACATAATTGTAATTATTTAATGAAAACCGGATTTTCAACAATTAGCACAAGTACGCACACATCACATCACGTACAAGGCATTTCAAATATCGATAATACCAAATCCTAAGGGGAGTTCCCCCACACAAGGTTAGACAAGCCACTTACCTCGAACCGGCTCAATAATCAACATGAAATCATGTTCTTGCCACGAGTACTCGACTCCAAATGGCCCAAATCTATTCAATTCAATTGCATAATGTAAATAACACTTCAAGTAACTGATTCCACTAATACATTCTAAGCTAATACGCGAAATTAGGTAAAGTGACCAAAACACCCTCTAAGCCCACGTCTCGGAATCGGGTAAAATTTATATTTTCAGATTCCTCATACTCTCACGAGTCTAACCATATAAAAATTATCTAAATCCAATGAAAAATCCCCAATCAAAACTCAAAATTTAGGTCTAAGAACTTTCCCCAAATTTTCATCCATATTCCAAAATTAAATGATGAATTCGTGTTTAGATTAATGGGTTACAAGAAAAAAGAAGTTAAGAATCATTACCCAATCGAAATCCCTCAAAACCTCGCTCAAATCCGAGCTCCCAAGCTCTAGTTTTCACAAAAATGGCTAAACCCTCGATTTTGAACTTAAACATTCTGCTAAGGTATTTCCTTCTTCGCGGACGCGGAAGGACCCTCGCATTCGTGAAGTACAACTCCACTTGGGTCCAACTTTCCTTCATCGCGAACGTGATTCCCCTGCCGTGAACGCGATGACCAATCTCCTCCTCTACGCGAACGCGGGACCATCATCGCGAACGCGTAGGTATAAGACCTTCCAGCTTCGTAAACGCGAGAACACCTTCGCGAACACGAAGCATTAAATCTCCCCCAGCCCCAGATCCTCTTCACGAATGCGAGACCCCACTCGCGAACACGAAGAAGGAAACAAGAACTGGGATGCTGCAATTTTGTACAATTTTTCTAAGTTCCAAAATGACCCGTTGAGCATCCGAAACACACCCGAGGCCCATGAGACCTCAACCAAACATGCCAATCAATCCTAAAACATCATTCAAACTTGTTCCAATCTTCGGAACGCTCAAAAAAACATCAAAACACCAATTTAACATCAGATTCAAGCCTAAGAACTCCAAAAACTCTCAAATTACGCTTTCGATCAAAAAGTCTATCAAACCTCGTCTGAATGACCTAAAATTTTGCAAGCACGTCACATTTAACACTACATAGCTACTCTAACTTCCGGAATTCCATTCCAACCCTGATATCAAAATCTCACTATCAAACCGAAAACTTCAAAAAATCAACTTTCAGCATTTCAGGCCTAAATAAGCTACGGACCTCCAAAACACAATCCCAACACGCCTCTAATCCCAAAATCACCCAATGGAGCTAACAAAACCGGCAGAATTCCATTCTGAGGATGTCTTCACACTGCTCCGACTACGGTCCAAATTCTAAAGCTTAAGCTCTCATTTAGGGATTAAGTGTCCCAAAATACTCCGGAACTCAAAACCAAACATCCCGGCAAATCAAAATAGCAGAAACAAACACGGGGAAAGCAGTTAATAGGGGATCGAGGAGTTAATTCTTAAAAGCACTAGCCGAGTCGTTACAATTTTCATGAAGGTTATATTCATCAAGCATTGTATTCCAAGCATCCATAAATTCTGCTTCATCTTCATACTCATAAATGTGCATTTTCGGAAATCACAAGCATACCTTTTATAAATTTGATTGAGATGTTTAGTTGCATTTTGTTCCATGTGCCACACACATAACTTGTGATAAACTTTAGGCATGATGCTATGAGAAAGGCCATCATTATAATAATTAAGTGTATCCTCGTCACTATCAAACTCAAGGTCATGTTTCGTGTCATAATCTACTAGCCCTTGAGAGTTACTTTGTAAAACTTCTTCAGAAGTATTTTCACATATTCTTTTCCTGAAATTCTCAACTATACTAAAAAAAATCAAACGTAAAACCCTACAGAGTTCTAAACAATGATTCAAACGTAAAAAAGGTACAAAATTATTAACATCATCATAAATTAAATAATCATAATGAAACTTTCTAGTATTTGCAACTTGTCAGATGAGGCATATGAATGAAAAACATATAATATTAGATCAGAAAAATTAATCAAATTTAAAATAAAAATCACAGTTAAATTTAACAAGACCTAATAATTACTAATAATATGAGAAAAGGTAGAGAATAAATCCTTGTATTTCAAGAGATTCACTATTTGTTGTTGACGATTGCAACAATGAAACTTTTTGGGGTTTTTA
Source organism: Nicotiana tabacum (assembly GCF_000715075.1). Lineage (NCBI taxonomy): Eukaryota > Viridiplantae > Streptophyta > Magnoliopsida > Solanales > Solanaceae > Nicotiana > Nicotiana tabacum. The sequence goes on along the minus strand of NC_134084.1, from coordinate 97,295,932 downwards.
GGAAAAAAATAATATTAGCTACTTGTAAAATATGAATACTGTAGAAATATTAGTAGTTGTGATAGTTGTACTTGGTGGATAAGGAATTGTACTTAGTTAGTTACACAATTAGTTAGCTAAGAGCTTTGTTAGAAGAAGATTAAATTAATAGTTTACTGAGTTGTATAAATAGGCTTGGTTATACTCATTGTAATTAAGACACAAGAAATACATAAGAGTTCTCTCTCACTATCTTTGTTAACTGACTCCAGTTCTCTCTCTTTAACCTAACTCCCCTTCTCCTTTTAACATGGTATCAGAGCAATATATCGATGGAATTTCGAGCCGAGGAATGAACAATTGAGAACAATCGGTGAGCAGAGGGTATTTTTCAGTGTAGAACAACCCTAATTTTTGCCATGGATGTGTTGTCCAAAGCTTCTTCATTTTCTACAAGTTTTCTGTGTTGTTTCCTTTTTTTGACCTAAAATTTAGTTCAATTTTTGGAATTCTAAGCTCATTGTAGTTGCAATTGCAGGTTGATTCAACTATTGCTGATAATTTTTGCACAAATGTCTATCGACACTGAAGATCCAGTACCTACAGTTGGAGATCCGATCGAACAATTCACCATTCATCCTAGGAATCCTCTCTATCTCCATCCGTCTGATACTCCAGGTTGCATCCTAATCCCTCAACAATTAACTGGCATAGAAAATTATGCTGCATGGAATAATTCTAAGAAGGTTGCATTGTTAGCAAAGAATATACTAGGGTTTATTGATGGTAGTTGTCGAAAGAAACATTATAAAGGAGACCTAGTTCATGAATGGGATAGGTGCAATACTTTTATTTTGTTGTGGATCATTAATTCAGTATCAAGGGAACTAGAAAATGGATTGATGTATTCGTCTAATGCTCATAAGGTTTGGATGGACTTAAAAGAGCATTTTGATAAGAGAAATCTCACACAAATAGATTAGCTACATAGGAAAGTCTACACAATGGTACAAGGGACTTCTACTATATTTGAGTTTTTCTCTAAGTTGCATAATGTTTGGGATGAATATATGTCATTAGTTCCACTACCTGGGAGTGATAAGGCTTATGCAGATCATATAGAGCAACAGAAGTTAATGCAATTTTTGATGGGCTTAAAATGAGACTTATGCAAAGTCACGTAGCTAGATTTAGATGATAGTTCCTAGCCCATCACTGAATTAGGCCTATAATATGCTCATGCAAGATGAAAGCCAACGAATGCAGTCAAATATGATAATACAGTGTGCTCAGCCATTGCAAAATCTAGACTTGAATGATCCTATAGCTCTTACTGCTATGCGGAACAATAGGTTTAAGAAAGAAAATGGATTATACTGTGATTATTACAACATGAAATGACACAAAAGGGAGAATTGCTACAAATTAGTTGGGTATCCATAAAATTTTAAGGCTAACAGGAAGAAAGGTTTTGAGAGGGAACAACAGTTTGGATTTAATAACAAAGGATCTTCAATCAATAGTTCCAATTACTTGGGGTATCCAGATGTATCAGACTCCAATATTACTGCTCATCCATCTGCTCAGTACATGCCAACGCCTACTTTCACTCCTGAACAGTACCAACAGATTCTGTTGTTGATCAACAAGCTAGTACCTTCGTAGGAAACATCTGCTAATATGGCAGGTATACCTAATTGCTCTAATGTTAGTTTATCTGATAGCACTGAATCCACTCCATGGGTGATTGATACAGGGCAACAAATCATATGGTTTCTAGCTTGAATATGTTGCTAAATCCTGAAGTAATTACACCTAATGTCAGCAAAGTTCATTTACCAAATGGTCATGTGACCTTTGTTACATATGCTGGCCCAGTTTCATTGTTTAATGATGAACTGACGAATGTTCTCTATGTTCCTCTTTTAAAATATAATCTTCTATCCATCTCAAAACTGACCAAACAACTGTAATGTTATGTGTATTTTTATCCTATTTTTGTATCTTCTAGGACCTCTACATTGATAAGGTGAAGGGGATTGGTAAGGAGAAGGATGGTTTGTGCTTACTTCAACCTACCAAAAAGCTATCACCTGTCAAAGTCTATAATCCAGTACTTCAGTCCTTCCTGTGTCTTCTCAACATTGCCACTCTTTTGCTCACTCTCATCCATTTTTAGTATGGCACTATAGATTTGGTTATGCACCAGCTGCTGTTCTACAGAAAATTCCTTTTTTACAAAGTCATTTGTTCAATAAAGAGTCTTTGTCTTGCATAATTTGTCCTTTGGCAAGACAAACTAGGTTTCCATTTCCTATTAGTACTTCTAAAACTGTTTCTCCTTTTGAGCTTGTAAATATGGATGTGTGGGGTCCATATAGATAATGTACTTACAATGGTTATAGATACTTCCTAACTATTGTTGATGACTATTCTAAAATGACTTGGGTTTATTTGATGAGAATTAAAAGTGATGTCATTGTTTTACTCAGAAATTTCTTTGCCTTGATTAAAACTCAGTTTTCTGCTTCTATCAAAACTATTAGATCAGTCAATGGACTTGAATTTTTCAATTCTCAATGTAACACTCTTTTTATTTCTCTTGGAGTGGTGCATCAATGTTTATGTGTTCACACTCCTCAACAGAATGGGGTAGCTGAGAGGAAACACAGACACTTGCTTGAGATGGCAAGGGCACTCAAGTTTCAAGCTTATGTACCTCTAAAGTTTGGGGTGAATGCATTCTTACTGCTGCATTCCTAATAAACATACTGCCTCCTTCATTCCTTTCTGGCAAATCTTCTTATGAGGTTTTTCATGGTAAACCTCCTTCATTTCAACAACTCAAAGTGTTTGGTTGTTTATGTTATGCAACCAAATCTAACGTCACTGATAAATTCTCCTCCAAGGTAACTCTAATTATGTTTATGGGATATTCAGATACTCAAAAGAGCTACAAATTATAAAATATTGCCATTGGGTCCTTCTTTGTTACAACCCATATCCACATGTGTTAGTTCATGTCATATATTAGTTAACATAAATCCAAGAAAGAATTATCTTTGAGATGATAAGAAGTCAATCCTATTGGTCTTAAGTGATACAAGAGTGTATAAGGGTGATTAACAAGTATTAGAAAATAAATGAATCAAGGATGTTGTAACTCGCATTTTCAAGTAATCTAGCGGTGCTTAATACACTCAAGAGTTCATTTATTAAGGTATTTTAATCATATAATATCCGTATCATAAGTCTTGAAGTCAAACGAGTTATGAAACAAAAGTCGACAAAAGTTGTCGCAACTTAGGTTCATAATTTTACTTAAACATTAGGTCAAATGTTTCTAATCTTTTCTCCTAATTTACAAGGAATTACGGGGTGATCTACCAACCAAATTAAATATCTATGAGTCTAGTTTCCAATTCATTAAACCGTTCGTCGATACGATCTCGGAGTAGAGAGATATTCGCATTTTCGCGAGACTGCGCCAAGCACCTCTCTATGGGGCCCACTAAGGCGGTTTAAGATATTTGGACCTATATAGGATGCCTCCAACCCGTTTTAAGTCATTTCTTCTCACTATTTTCAGACCTTAGAACCCTAGGAACATCCTCTCAAGGTTCTCTCAAGATTCAAGACCCAAAAAAGGAGCAAACAACACAAATCAAGTGTCGGGAATTCCGTGGCGCTAGTAAGTCTCTTGTTCTTCTTGTCTTTACTCATTTATGTGTCATTCCAGCTCGTGTGGGAGGTTGTTTTAAAGGGTTTATGTTCTGTAAATACTCCCTCATGTTCTTAATATCAATCCTAGGGGTTTTCAAGCCTTCTAAAGTGATTCCAGTGCCGAAAAATACTAATTGATCGCTAGTTTCGCTTTTTTGTTGTTGTGGCAGCATTGGAGGGATATTTCATGGAAATTCAAGGTCAAATTGGAGTTGTTATTCCTGTATAAAGGTAAGGAACCTCTTAATCTATATGTATTTAAGATTATCCAAGTTGCGGCTAATCCATTGAAGCTAGAACTTGTGAGATATATATCGAAAAGTTTGGTAGTAATGTTATTATTTTGTGGACTGTTTTGCGTTGCTGTTGGGCTACGTATTTTACTACTGTTTTGTGGAGTTTTGGAGGAGGAAGGGTGTGGAGAAACACCATATATATGTATGGTTATGGGATGATAGTTATTCGTAACATTTCCAGGTTGTTTGACACGACTACGGTGGTCGTCGTATGTATGGAGTGATTAGGCTGTGTGTGGACTATTTTGGGAGGCTCAATATGTTTATTATTGATATTGTTTGGGCTGTTTGGTGACTGTTTTAAATGGTTTGAGGTCATATATATAAGGGGAGGTGCTGTCCGTTTCATCGTAAAATAGGTTGTGGTCGATACATAATAGTTATGACGCTTAAATGATAACGATAGTATCGTTTCTCTTATTGTAGACTAAGGAGTTTTGACAATTGCATAGCTTGAGATTGGGGCAGTATATACAAGGTATGTGAGGCTATCCCTTTCCTTCTTTTGCACGACTCCGCTTGTACATAATGTAATGAACGAGCTTCCACGATACTCTACTTTTAGAAGCTAGCAGTACTTACATTGTTTTCCCTCTTATGGAACGATTGATGTTAATGTTGCTTCTCTTATTCTTATGTTATCAATGTTGTTGGTACTTCCTGATTCTTATAAGGTTCATAGTGAAGAGTTAGTCCTAATAACGTGTACAGAGGATACCGACCTTACATCACTCCGAAAGGTTTAGAATGTGATTCCATGAGTCGAGCATGCATTATATATATGTATCTATTTTACTCTACCGAGCCACGCTATAGTTGGCCGGGTACGGCACCTATTGTGCAACCACTGATCAGTTGGGTTTTACCGAGCTCCACGTGGCCGGGTACGATTCTACCGAGCCTTATGATGGCCGGGTACGTTTTTTTACCGAGCCTATTATGGCCGGGTACGATATGATGATGATGATGCCCACAGAGGCGAATGTTTTAAGGGTTTATGTATTTATACATATGTATCATGCATTTCATGTAAGTAGCCCTCAGAGGTACTAAGATGTTACAGGTTGTATATTCTCTATCCTTGCTTACATTACTGATCGTATTTATGGTTCCCTGCCTTACATACTCAGTACTTTATTCGTACTGACGTCCTTTTATTTGTGGACGCTGCATGTCGTGCTGCAGGTCCTGATAGACAGGCAGGTGCAGCTCCCCCACCACAGTAGGCTGTCCAGTTCAGCGGTGATTGGCGAGATCCCTTCTCCGGACTTGCCTTGGTCTTGGTATGCATTTTTGTTATAGACATTATGGGTATGTCGGGGCCCTGTTCCGGCTATGTTGCAGCACTTATGTTCCTTTAGAGGCTCATAGACAGGTGTCGACTCATGTATAGTTTGGTATGCCTTGTCGGCTAGTTTTTGTTGTATAGTCTTTCATAGTAGCGTGGTAGCTCATACCTTATATGTAGTTTCTTGATTGTCTGGTCATCCCCTGCTATGTATGTTCATGCCGTCATATTTTATTGCTGGTTGTCCATGATCCAGGTCTACCATTTATATTGATCTCGTCAGCCCTAAAAGATAATAATGAAGGTTAGATGAAATGTACGTTGGTGCTCGGCAAGTGTGGTCGGGTGCTAGTCATGGCCTTCCAGTTTGGGTCGTGACAAACTTGGTATCAGAGCAAGTCTTTCCTAGGGGTTGTCTATGAGCTGTATCTAGTAGATTCTTGATTATGGATGTGTAGCGCGCCACATTTATAATCAGGAGGCTACATGACATCAAGGGTTGTTACCTTCTTCCCGAATCTAGATCGTGCGTAGAGTTGAGTCGTAAGTGTTCGTCTCTAATATTCACCTTATTTTTTTCAGTGATGCCTTCGACTAGGAAGCGAACGATTAGTAGACGACTTGATACAGTAGCGGGAGAGGGTACCAGTCCGGTGCCCCAAGTTAGAGCAGGACAAAGTGAGGCTCAGAGTGAGATGCCCTCTCATACCTCATCTACTCCATCTCCTCCAGAGGATATTAGAAGGCACCCAACGCCTCCAGTTCCTCCGTCTGGCACTCCAGACCAGGATATGCGGAGTGCTTTGCAGTTATTGACTAGCTTGGTAGCTGCTCAGGCTCAGAGGCAGAATACAGGTGCTGCTGAGAAACCAGTTAGTACAAGAGTTCGTGATTTTATTAATTTAGACCCTCCAGTGTTTACCGGATCAGACCCCAAGGAGGACCCACAGACTTTTATTGACCAGGTTCATCGTACACTTTGGGTTATGCATGTTAGTGATACAGAGGCAGTAGAGTTGGCTTCTTATCGGCTACGGGATTTAGCGGTTCTCTGGTATGATAGTTGGGAGAGATCCAGGGGTCCGAACCCTCCTCCAGCTGTGTGGAAGGAATTTTCTGAGGCCTTTCTTCGTCACTACTTGCCAGTTGAGATACGACGAGCTAGAGCTGATAAGTTCTTGAACCTTAGACAAGGTAATATGAGTGTGCGAGAGTACAGTATGCAGTTTGATTCTTTGGCAAGGTATGCTCCCCATATGGTGGCTGAGATGAGTGATAGGGTGCATATGTTCGTGAATGGGTTGGGACCACATTTGATAAATGAGTGTACGACAGCCTCCTTGGTGGAGGGCATGGATATTTCCCGTATTCAAGCTTATGCCCAGACCTTAGAGGATCGTAAGCGCCAGCAGAGGGCAGTTAGGGAGCAGGATAGAGGCCAGCATAAGAGGGCGAGATTTGCAAGGTATTCTGATGACTTCAGAGGCCGCATCAGGCCACAGTTTTCGAGGAGTTCGGCGCCACCTGTAGCTAGTTCTCCTCCACAGTTTCAGAGGCCTCGATATGATCGATCCTATTCTGGTCCAGGTCAGAGTTCGCGGGCATCTGGCTCGCAACATCACAGGGATACTAGTCAGATGAGACCCCCAACACCACATTGTGATCAGTGCGGCAAGGCCCACTTTGGACTGTGTCGTCGAGGTTCTAATGCATGCTATTCGTGCGGACAGCTTGGCCATATGATGCGGGATTGTCCTAATAGAGGAGGTGATGGTATGGCTCAGCCGACTGGATCTGTGTCTGGTTCTTCCTCATCAGTTCGACCTCCAGCACGGGGTTTTCAGCAGTCGACAGGTCGTGGTAGAGGTAGAGGTGCAGTGCCGAGTTTGAGTGGTGCTCAAAATCGAACCTATGCTCTAGTAGGTCGACAGGATCTCGAGTCGTCTCCAGATGTTGTTACAGGTATTATATCTGTGTTTTTATGATGTATATGCGCTGATTGATACGAGATCTACATTATCATATGTTACACCCTTTGTGGCTAATAAGTTTGGCATTGAACCTGAATTGATAAGTAAACCCTTGCGGTATCTACTCCGATAGGAGATTCTGTGATTGCTAGAAGGGTATATAGAGGTTGCACTGTGATGGTTTGTAGTCGGCAAACCTCGGCAAATTTATTTGAGTTAGAAATGGTTGATTTTGATGTGATAATGGGAATGGACTGGTTGGCCTCATGCTATGCAAATGTTGACTGTCGTACGAAGATGGTTAGGTTCTAATTTCCAGGTGAACCTGTCATTGAATGGAAAGGGAACATTGCTACACCGAAAGGTAGGTTTATTTCCTATATTAAGGAAAGGAAAATAATCTCAAAAGGTTACATTTATCATCTCGTTCGTGTTAGGGATGCGGAGGCGAAACCGCCTACTTTACAATCAATCCCTGTGGTCAACGAATTCCCAGATGTTTTCCCAGATGAACTCCCAGGACTTCCTCCTGAAAGGGAGATTGAGTTTAGCATTGATGTGTTGCCTGACACTCAATCGATCTTTATTCCTCCATACATAATGGCCCCGGCAGAGTTGCGAGAGTTGAAGGTGCAGTTGAAGGACTTGCTGGATAAGGGCTTTATTAGGCCTAGCACTTCACCTTGGGGTGCACCAGTCCTATTCGTGCGGAAGAAAGACGGGTCGTTACGGATGTGTATCGACTATCGATAGTTGAATAAGTCTACTATAAAGAACAAGTATCCACTTCCAAGAATTGATGACCTGTTTGACCAACTCCAGGGTGCCAAGTATTTCTCCAAGATTGATTTACGTTCAGGGTATCATTAGGTGAGGGTTAGGGAGAAGGATATTCCAAAGACGACCTTCCGGACAAGATATAGGCACTTTAAGTTCTTGGTGATGTAGTTCGGGCTAACTAATGCCCCAACAGCTTTTATGGATCTCATGAATACTATATTCAGGCCCTATCTTGATGTGTTCATGATTGTATTCACTGATGACATTCTAGTGTATTCTCGTTCGGAGGCAGAACATGCGGGCCACTTGCGGATAATATTACAGACGCTTCAAGATCGTAAGTTATATGCTAAGCTCCCCAAATGTGAATTCTGGCTGAACTCAGTAGCATTCCTTTGCCATGTGATATCTGATAAGGGTATTAGTGTCGACACTCAGAATATCGATGCAGTAAAGAATTGGCCGAGACCTACAACACCATCAGAAGTCCGCAGCTTCCTAGGGCTAGCAGGATATTATAGGCGGTTTGTAGAAGGATTTTCCTCTATATCATCACCATTGACTAAGTTAACACAGAAAGCTACCAAATTCCAGTGGTCTGACACTTGTGAACGTAGTTTTCAGGAGCTGAAGAATCGATTGACATCTGCACCAGTGCTCACTCTTCCTGAAGGAACAGAAGGTTATGTGGTATATTGTGATGCCTCAGGTATAGGTTTGGGGTGCGTATTGATGCAGCGTGGGAATGTGATTGCTTATGCATCAAGACAATTGAAGAAGCATGAAAAGAATTATCCAACCCATGATTTGGAATTGGCTGCAGTAATATATGCTTTGAAGATATGGCGGCACTACTTATACGGCGTCCATGTTGACATCTACACAGATCACAAGAGTTTACAATACATCTTCAAGCAGAAAGAGTTGAATTTGAGGTAGCGTAGGTGGCTTGAATTATTGAAAGACTACGACGTCGAGATATTGTATCATCCCGGTAAAGCCAATGTTGTGGCAGACGCTCTCAGCCGTAAATCAATGGGAAGCTTAGTACATATTGAGGCAGGTAGATGGGGGTTGATTAAAGAGCTTCATCAGCTAGCCAATATGAGAATCAGATTGTTAGACTCTGATGACGGAGGTGTTACTGTATAGAATACATCAGAATCATCTTTGGTAGCCGAGGTAAAAGCACGACAATATGAAGATCCTATCTTAGTACGATTAAGAGAAAGCATTCAACAGTGTAAAAGTATGGCTTTTGGGATCGGAAAAGACGGGGCACTGAGATACCAGAGCCGATTGTGTGTGCCTAATGTGGCAGGGTTGCGAGAGAAGATTATGAATGAGATTCATCAATCCCGATATTCCATCCATCCCGGCTCGACAAAGATGTATCATGATGTCAAGGAGCAGTATTGGTGGGATAATATGAAGAAGTCTATTGCAGAATTTGTAGCCCAGTGTCCCAATTGTCAACAAGTAAAGATAGAACATCAGAAACCCGGTGGATTGCTTCAAAATATAGAGATTTCGACCTGGAAGTGGGAGGTGATTAATATGGACTTCATTATTGGATTACCTCTCTCTTATCTTAAGTTTGACTCCATCTGGGTGATAATTGATCGACTTACAAAATGTGCCCATTTTCTGCCAGTGAAGACAACTTACACGCCTGAAGATTATGCGAAGTTGTATATCAAGGAGATTGTTAGGCTTCATGGTGTGCCCGTATCTATTATATCAGACCGAGGAGCTCAATTTACGGCTAACTTTTGGAGGTCTTTCCAGAAGGGTTTAGGCACACAAGTAAATCTCAGCACTGCATTTCATCCGCAAACTGACGGACAGGCTGAACGTACCATTCAGACACTGGAAGATATGCTACGAGCATGTGTTCTAGATTTTAAGGGGAATTGGGATGATCATCTTCCACTCATAGAATTCGCCTACAATAATAGCTACCATTCCAGTATTAAAATGGCCCCATACGAGGAACTATACGGAAGGAGATGTAGATCACCAGTTGGATGGTTCGAAGTCGGTGAAACAGAATTATATGAGCCAGATTTGATTCACCAAGCTATTGAGAAGGTGAAAGTGATACAGGAGCGATTGAGGACGGCACAAAGCAGGCAAAAATCTTATTCTGATGTCCGACGTCGTGATCTAGAGTTTGAGGTTGGTGATTTGGTTTTCCTAAGGATCTCACCAATGAAGGGTATTATGCGTTTTGAGAAGAAAGGTAAGCTGAGTCCAAGGTATATCGGGCCGTATAAAATTCTTCGACGAATTGGACTGGTTGCTTATGAGTTAGAATTGCCATCCGAATTGGAATTTCTCCACCCGGTATTCCATGTATCTATGTTGAGAAAATGTATTGGAGACCCTTCTCGAGTCGTCCCTATCAAAGATGTACAAGTTACAGAGGACCTATCATATGAATAAGTGCCAGTGGCGATATTAGATCGGCAAGTCCGCAAGCTGAGAACAAAAGATGTAGCTTCCGTCAAAGTATTGTGGAGGAACAAAAATATGGAAGAAATGACATGGGAAGCAGAAGAGGAGATGAAGTCTAAATACCCTTACTTATTCTAGAATGAAGATAACAAGGATGCTGGTGGAAGACAAGATACATTGGAAGGTGAAATGGCTCTATGAGGTAAGCAATAATTTGAGAATACTCCTCCTTAATACAAAATGGTGATATGTAGATAATGTAAATATGCATAATGCTTTGTGTAGCCTTGTGAAGCCATATGTTGGGCTTAATTACTTGCAAGTTTTTCTAGTGACCATTTTATAGGGGAAAATTGATCGGAAATTTCCATTGGAATCCACGATGATTTAAACTCCCCATAAACCCTTACATTCGAGGACGAATGTTCCTAAAGAGGGGGAGGGTGTTACAACCCATATCCACATGTGTTAGTTCATGCCATATATTAGTTAACATAAATCCAATAAGGAATTATCTTTGATATGATAAGAAGTCAATCCTATTGGTCTTAAGTGATACAAGAGTGTATAAGGGTGATTAACAAGTATTAGAAGTTAAATGAATCAAGAATGTTGTAACTCGTATTTTCAAGTAATCTAGCGGTGCTTAATACACTCAAGAGTTCATTTATTAAGGTATTTTAATCATATAATATCCGTATCATAAGTCTTGAAGTCAAACGAGTTATGAAACAAAAGTCGACAACAGTTGTCGCAACTTAGGTTCATAATTTTACTTAAACATTAAGTCAAATGTTTCTGATCTTTTCTCCTAATTTACAAGGAATTACGGGGTGATATACCAACCAAATTAAATATCTATGAGTCTAGTTTCCAACGCATTAAACCGTTCATCGATACGATCTCGGAGTAGAGAGATATTCACGTTTTCGCGAGACTGCGCCAAGCACCTCTCTATGGGGCCCACTAAGGCAGTTTAAGATATTTGGACCTATATAGGATGCCTCAAACCCGTTTTAAGTCATTTCTTTTCACTATTTTCAGACCTTAGAACCCTAGGAACATCCTCTCAAGGTTCTCTCAAGATTCAAGACCCAAAAAAGGGGCAAACAACACAAATCAAGTGTCGGGAATTCCGTGGCGCTAGTAAGTCTCTTGTTCTTCTTGTTGTTGCTCATTTTTGTGTCGTTCCAGCTCGTGTGGGATGTTGTTTTAAAGGGTTTATGTTTTGTAAATACTCCCTCATGTTATTAATATCAATCCTAGGTGATTTAAAGCCTTCTAAAGTGATTCTAGTGCCAAAAAACACTAATTGATCGCTAGTTTCGCTTTTTTGTTGTTGTGGCAGAATTGGAGGGATATTTCATGGAAATTTAAGGTCAAATTGGAGTTGTTATTTCTTTATAAATGTAAGGAACCTCTTAATATATATGTATTTAAGATTATCCAAGTTGCGGCTAAGCCATTGAAGCTAGAACTTGTGAAATATATATCGAAAGGCTTGGTAGTAATGTTATTGTTTTGTGGACTGTTTTGCGTTGCTGTTGGGCTGCGTATTTTACTACTGTTTTGTGGAGTTTTGGAGGAGGAAGGGTGTGGAGAAACACCATATATATGTAGGGTTATGGGCTGATAGTTATTCGTAACATTTTCAGGTTGTTTGACACGACTACGGTGGTCGTCGTATGTATGGAGTGATTAGGCTGTGTGTGGACTATTTTGGGAGGCTCAATATATTTATTATTGATGTTGTTTGGGCTGTTTGGTGACTGTTTCGAATGGTGTGAGGTCATATATATAGGGGAGGTACTGTCCGTTTCATCGTAAAATAGGTTGTGGTCGATACATAATAGTTATGACGCTTAAATGATAACGATAATATCGTTTCTCTTATTGTAGACTAAGGAGTTTTGACAATTGCATAGCTTGAGATTGGGGCAGTATATACAAGGTATGTGAGGCTATCCCTTTCCTTCTTTTGCACGACTCCGCTTGTACATAATGTAATGAACGAGCTTCCACGATACTCTACTCTTAGAAGCTAGCAGTACTTACATTGTTTTCCCTCTTATGGAACGATTGATGTTAATGTTGCTTCTCTTATTATTATGTTATCAATGTTGTTGGTACTTCCTGATTCTTATAAGGTTCATAGTGAAGAGTTAGTCCTAATAACGTGTACAGAGGATACCGACCTTACGTCACTCCGAAAGGTTTAGAATGTGATTCCATGAGTCGAGCATGCATTATATATATGTATCTATTTTACTCTACCGAGCCACGCTATAGTTGGCCGGGTACGGCACCTATCGTGCAACCACTGATCAGTTGGGTTTTACCAAGCTCCACGTGGCCAGGTACGATTCTACCGAGCCTTATGATGGCCGGGTACGTTTTTTTACCGAGCCTATTATGGCCGGGTACGATATGATGATGATGATGCCCACAGAGGCGAATGTTTTAAGGGTTTATGTATTTATACATATGTATCATGCATTTCATGTAAGTAGCCCTCAGAGGTACTAAGATGTTACAGGTTGTATATTCTCTATCCTTGCTTACATTACTGATCGTATTTATGGTTCCCTGCCTTACATACTCAGTACTTTATTCGTACTGACGTCCTTTTATTTGTGGACACTGCATGTCGTGCTGCAGGTCCTGATAGACAGGCAGGTGCAGCTCCCCCACCACAGTAGGCTGTCCAGTTCAGCGGTGATTGGCGAGATCCCTTCTCTGGACTTGCCTTGGTCTTGGTATGCATTTTTGTTATAGACATTATGGGTATGTTGGGGCCCTGTTCCGCCTATGTTGCAGCACTTATGTTCCTTTAGAGGCTCATAGACAGGTGTCGACTCATGTATAGTTTGGTATGCCTTGTCGACTAGTTTTTGTTGTATAGTCCTTCATAGTAGCGTGGTAGCTCATACCTTATATGTAGTTTCTTGATTGTCTGGTCATCCCCTGCTATGTATGTTCATGCCGTCATATTTTATTGCTGGTTGTCCATGATCCAGGTCTACCATTTATATTGATCTCGTCAGCCCTAAAAGATAATAATGAAGGTTAGATGAAATGTACGTTGGTGCTCGGCAAGTGTGGTCGGGTGCTAGTCACGGCCCTCCAGTTTGGGTCGTGACATTCTTTGTTAGTAGATATATATCTTTTAGAGAGTCAGTGTTCCCTTTCAGATTTCCCAAGTCCACCTTCCTTGAACTATCTACATCTTTCTATACTACCCCATCATTTATAGATGACTCTTTTCCAAATTGTCCTGTCTCTCAACCTCCTGATCAAAATATCACTGATTCCTTACCATCTCTAGATTCTCCCATTTCTCAATTACCTACCTTTCACTCAACACCTATATCCCCTGAACTATCATCTACATCCAGTTCCAATTCACCTCCTATATCACTACCACCCTTGAGAAAGTCCACTAGAACATCTAAACCTCCTATATGGCTCACATATTATGTGCCATTCTTCTATCACCCCTTACCCAATCATTGCCTCCCTATCATATACTTCTCTTTCTCTTTCCTATCAAGCCTACCTGACAACTTTTTCTGCAATCACTAAACTTGCTTCCTTTGAACAAGCTGCCAAAGATAGCAACTGGATTCAGGCTATGAAGCTTGAGATTGATGCCCTCACTGACAATCATACATGGGAAGTGGTGGATTTGCCTATAGGAAAAATACCTATTGGTTGTAAGTGGGTGTATAAGGTGAAGTATAAGGCATATGGTAATGTTGAAAGGTATAAGGCTAGGTCGGTGGCGAAGGGCTTTATTGAACAGGAGGGTTTGGATTACCATGACACCTTCTCTCTTGTAGTGAAGATGGTGACTGTCAGATGTGTTGTATCTTTGGCTACTCAACATTATTGGCCACTTTATCAGATGGATATCTACAATGCCTTCCTTCAATGTGACTTGTTTGAGGAGGTCTACATGTATTTGCCACTGGGATTTGGTAGCCAGGGGGAGAATAAGGTTTGTCGTCTCCTCAAATCATTATATGGCCTCAAATAAGCAAGCAGTCAATGGAACTTGAAGCTCACCACAACTCTTATCAACTCAGGTTTCACTCAAAGCAAATTAGACTATTCCCTGTTTACTAAAAGGTAGGATACACACATTGTCATCATATTGGTGTATGTTGATGATTTGCTTATTACTGGTAGTGACATCAAGCTGATAGAAGAGGCTAAGCTCATACTTAATAACAACTTTAAAATGAAAGACTTGTGTGAGCTGAAGTACTTTTTAGGAATAGAGTTTACCAGGTCATCCAAAGGCATATTCATGAACCAAAGAAGATATGCTCTAGAATTGATATCAGAATGTGGCTTAGGGGAGGAAATCCTGCTATAACCCCTTTGGAGTAGAACTAGAAGCTCACTAGTTTGGAGTATGACAAGTTGTTTGAACTTGACAATTATAAAGAAATGGAAGACATGAGACCTTATCAGAGATTGATTGGAAGACTACTCTATTTGGCAATCCCACGGCCAGACATATCTTTTGTAGTTCAAACATTGAGTCAGTTTATGCATGTCCCAAAAGAGTAACACTATGAGGCTGCATTAAGGGTAGTTAAATATGTTAAAAATCAACCAGGCTTAGGACTTTTGATAAGCAGCAGCAAGTCCAGGAAGATCACTGCCTTTTGTGATGTTGATTGGGCATCTTGCATGGTATCTAGAAAATCTGTTACTGGTTCCTGCAAAAAGCTAGGAGAGTCACTAATTTCTTGGAGGTCCAAGAAGCAAAACACAGTATCGGGAAGCTCAGCTGAGTGTAAGTATAGGAGTATGGCAACCACAATAGCAGAGTTAGTTTGATTACATAGGTTGTTGGAAGAACTGGGAATGGAGGTTGATCTACCAATGGAATTATTATGTGATAATAAGGCTTCCCTTCAAATAGCATCGAATACCATGTACCATGAGCATACCAAACATATAGAGATAGACTGCCACTTCATCCGAGAAAAACTACAACAAGGGTTAATCAAGACAAAACATGTTATCAGCAAAGATCAACTTGCAGACATCTTAACTAAGGCCTTGGGGAAAAAACTGCACAATGAAATGCTATTCAAGTTAGGGATGATTAATATATTCCATCATCCAACTTGAGGGGGAGTATAGAAATATTAGTAGCTGTGAAAGTTGTACTTGGTGGATAAAGGAATTGTACTTAGTTAGTTACACAATTAGTTAGCTAAGAGCTTTGTTAGAAGAAGATTAAATTTGTAGTTTAGTGAGTTGTATAAATAGGCTTGGTTATACTCATTGTAATTAAGACACAAGAAATACAGAAGAGTTCTCTCTCACTATCTCTATTAACCGACTCCAGTTCTCTCTCTTTAACCCAGCTCCCCTTCTCCTTTTAACAAATATATATATCTTTTTTTAATGATACTAGTATCTATGAACGTGCGTTGCACGTTAATAATGAGACATGATAATTTAAACATTTATTTATATGAAGGAACAATAAAATTTAATTAATAATAGAAATTTTATGTATAATCATACAACAATCACCTTTTCACGACCCAAAATCCACTAGTCGTGATGCCACCTAACCCAACCCGCTAGGTAAGCTAACTAATAACTATCCAATTCCACTAAATATTAACAAGACAATTAAACAAAAGGAATTATCTAAATCTTATACATTCCCTAAGGACTGGTAGTACAAATCATGAGCTTCTAAAAATAGAATTTTCAAAGCTGATATGAAGTAAATACATATTTTATTTGAAAAGTACATAAACAAAGTTTTTATAAATCTAAGGATACTATGAACAAGAGGCAGCTACAACAGGAACACAAGTACATCTTCAAATCCAGCAACCATCGAGCACATCAACAACAACAGCCAACATCTGCATGTAACGTGCAGAAGTGTAGTATCAGTACAACCGACCACATGTACTGAGTAAGTAACAAACCTAACCTTAGGTTGAAAGTAGTGACGAGCTGGAACATAGGTCGGGTCCAACACCAATAGCCAACAACAATTCATAACAACATAAAGCAATTAAGTAAAGAAGTAACTCAGAGATAAAATTCTCAGCTTTTTCATAGTTTTTCGAAAATAGTTTTGCTTTTTAAGTATATCAGTGAGAACCCAACTCCTTTACCGAAAACGTCAAAAATACAAGTAAGTTTGAAAACTCTAAGTTTTTCCCAAAAATTTTTTCAACAATAAATATGATGTTTCATTTTCTCTCCAGATAGCAAGTGCAAAATACCTCTTTATGCTCATATGTCAATATATGTGAGAAGTCATGAATGATATGATACTATACGACATGAGGAAAATACATCTCTATAACAATATGTCATGTGCATGTCAAATCGATGTGACTCAGTAATAAAACCATATGCATAAGAGTATCAATTCACTCAGTCCTCCCAGCCACTCAGTCCTCCCAGTCACTCAATCCTTATATTCACTCAGTCCTCACAGCCACTCAGTCCTCACAATCACTTTATCCTCCCAATCACTCGGCACTTGCACTCAGTAGGTACCTGCGCTCACTGGGGGTGTGTACAGACTCCAGAGGGGCTCCTTCAGCCCAAGCGCTATAACAAGTCAATCATGGAATATATCAGTAAAACATGCTGCGGCATGTAACTCAGCCCAATCCCATATATATATCCTCACCATCAGGCCCTCGGCCTCACTCAGTCATCAATCTCTCCAGTCTCTCAGGCTCTCAATGTCATGAAATATCAGCCCAAAATAATGATGTGCTCTATTAATAAATAGTAACAGACACTGAGATATGATATGTACATGAATGCGTATAACTGAGTATATAATTTAATGAAAGTAGATAGATCAACAGCAGAAATAACCTCAGTGGGTCCCAATAGGATGAGCATGTAGCCTAGACATGTATTCTAGCATGGATCACAGCTCAATAGCTCAAGTACTTAGAAATTTCATAGTTACAGGTAAGATCAGGTAACTACACAGTACTATACAAATAATGGAATCACAATTCACACGGTGCATGCCCACACGCCTGTTACATAACATGTGCGGCACCTCAATACTGATCACATAGCATATAATTCGGGATATCATACCCTCAGCATTAAGTTTAGAAGAGTTACTTACCGCGAACAAGCTAATTCCAATATCGAGCAAGTCAAGCGATGCTCTAAAAATGTCATCTTCCTCGTTCCGACCTTCGAACGGCTCAAAAATAACCAAAAAAACTCAAATACATCAAACAATGCTAAAGGAACCAATCCCAATTGAAAAAGGTCGAATCTTTAATTAAAAGCCCAAAATCAGCCAAAAAGTTCAACCTGGGCTCGTACCTCGGAACCTAACAAAACATACAAAATCAGACAACCCATTCAATTACGAGTCCAACCATACTAGTTTCACTCAAATCCGACTCCGAATCGATGTTCAAAACTCAAAAATTCACTTTATGAAATTTTAGACAAAACCCCCAAATTTCACTTTGAAATTATCAATCAAATGCCAAAAACGAAGATGGATTCATGAAATATAATGAAAATTGAGTATAGAACACTTATCCAAATCCATATGGTGAAAATCGCCTCCAAAAATTGTCCAAATCCGAGCTCCCCAACTCAAAATATGACCAAATGAACAAATCTTCAATATTAATTACTTTTGCCAAGCTGTTTTGCCTCATTTGGTATGCAAAATAATCCCAAAACTTGCTTTTAATGCCTCCAATGGATTCTTTGTGAAATTTCAGTCAAGATAGGCTTTTGAATCACTCCATTTGACCTTATAATGAAGGAGATATGTTGGTTTCAATATTTTGCAAATAGTGCAGATTTTTGAATACGAATTCAATGGCAATTTCGTAATTAATCTGAAAAATCTGGTAATCCAATTCTTAGTAAAATGACCATAAATTCCTCATACAATGTCCAAATTCGATGATTTTGTCACGCCCCAACCTTGGGAGGCGTGGCTGGCCCCTGATGCCGCACTGGCCCGAGCGAACCACTCTGAAACTCATTCATTCCTTTTGTAATTATCATGTGCCAACATGGCCACAACTCGTAATGTACGATTGTAAGTGGACAACATTGTACCACTGAACCATTTTTCTTAAAACATGAATACATATGGGTTGTCAAAGCCTCTGACATACTATACAAAATGAACCTCTATCTACAAAGCCTCTAAGATTATTCGACATTAAATGGGACAGGGTACCGGCCTACCCATAAGTCTATAGCAAAACACTGACACTATGACTCATAGACTCGGCTGCACTCCGAATGAGGTGGAGTCTTACCGATCCTTTTATCTATGCCCGCAGGCATGAATGCAACATCTCCAACAAAGGACGTCAATACGAATAATGTACTGAGTATGTAAGGTAGAACTGAAACATAACAGTAAGTCAACATTAATTAAGGACATAGAAGAAACATAGAGTAAAGGACTCAACCTGTAAGTCTAGATAGCTCCGTAAATCGTAAAATATTTATAATGTCATGCATGTGCGTATAAATGTCATACCATCCATAGGTATATGCGTTCATAACATCATCAAGCCTCTAAGGGCATCCCATCATATCATCTCAGCCACTGTGGGCAAATCATCAACGTATACCAGCTGATCAGGTGGGGGTGCGTATATAACACCATAACCTTTTTCCCATATTCCATATAAATATAATATACATATATACGCGTATATAACGTCATCTAGTCACGTGTCAATGTACATGTATAAATGCATGAAATACATAAGAAATACATGAATAGGATTTTCTCGGAATGCCAGAAAAACCAATATGCCTTTTGGATAAACTTTATCTAATACGTATTTTTCTGATACCCATGAATAAAAGATATAATAATAATTCACATGAGGAATCAAGAATATAGACACCCCTAGTATTTCTATGATTAGAACCATTTATGAAAGTTGCGTATTTTACTTTTTTCATTTGTATTATTTGGATCATGCCAAAAAGAAATAAGGGATAACCTTAATATACCTAGAGTACGGAAAAATTCGTATGAAACAAATTAATTTGGAGAAACGCTCCTTGATAGACACATATGGCATGAAGAATATGAATTGAGGAAAATGGCAAAAGCAAGATGAAAAAGTGAAACAGTGAATTCACAATGGTTTTGAATATAAGCTATAACATGCGATTCTAGCTGCATCATTTCAGTTGGGATGGGCTACAAATACAAAGACTATGAAGTAGAAAACGAAGGATCTTTCGAGGATTATGCCAGGGGAATACTCTTTTTTCAAAAGAAATGTTAATAACTTTACTAAAAATGGGATAAAAACTCCCAGACCGAGACACCGTCCGTTACCTCAGATGGATTACTTAGTTTGTTAAGGTCAGGGTTGTTTTGATGAGTAGAGGTGTAATCTTCGGTATAAAACAGAAGAAATGAATAGAGATTTAAGTTTCCGTTTTTAATCAATTTGACCCAAAAGGGTAGTTCTCCTTTTTTGTTATATTACTTAAAGAGCATTGCAGGAAGAAATAAAGTTAGTTTGATAAATTTTCTTCTCCATACGATTTACTAATTAAGTATGAGTGTTGATGCGTGTATAGTGTTAAAGTAGCTTGTATGAACAGAATCAGACACGTGACCATGAGTCATAGTTTTAGATTGTGGCTAGCTGCCACGTTTGAGACTATCCAACCTCACCCAATTACACTAATTAATTAATTAGGTGGTATCCTACTATCCGGTAATTAACCAATTACCCGCATAATTAAAAATTATCTCAAATTACTTAAAATTCTACCTATTTTTAATAAACTTTATATACCGTACTATTACAGTCACGTGGTATCATTTAAAATAAATTTATATGTTATTATTTCTTTAAAACATCCATGTAAAAATACATACATTTTCTCAATTTATAGTTTTCTGTCACGATCCCAAACCAATCCGGTCGTGATGACGCCTATCATGGAACTAGGCCAACTGACACTACCCTAAACCAATTAGTATTTTCCCATTCTTAGGATAAAATCAAAGCTATTTAACAATGAACCTTTATATATAGTTTAAAACAAAATAACAGTGCGGAAAGAAAGCCCGACATCGTGGTGTCACTAGTCATGAGCATCTACTACAACTATCTGACAACCTCAAGACCAACATGCTCGGGGAAAATCACAAAGTACACTAAGGAAGAATACGGAGGGAGAAAAGCAGGGCTACGATCGCCAGACAGCTACCTTGCTAACTTCGATGAACCTGCCACCGAGCTCAGAAATACCTGGATCTGCACACAAGGTGCAGGGAGTAACGTGAGTACGCCAACGCAGTAAGTAATAAAAGTAAATAATGACTGAGCAGTAGGAAATGATAAATCCACATCATGATAAACTCAGTAAGCAAAACAAGCCTTCAAATCAGAATATGAGTCAATCGTCTCATTTAAAATCCAGCTTTTGGTAAAATCATTTGAAAATGCGGTTTCAATAAAGGTGCAATACAGTTTATAGTAAAAGTAATGAAAATCATAATCGATCCCTCGGGAAATATAGTTCGTACTCGGACAAACATAAATCATATACATCTCATAACATAAAAATCTCAGTGGAAATAACAAAGCCAAATCAGTGATTATATTTCGAACATCCCGCAAAACTCCAATTTCAATGAAAGTTGTTTGAAAGAATTTGTTCAACATTTTAAACAGAGAGCCAGTATAAAGAGGAGTGAAAACAGTAATTTCGTAAACACAAGCCCCTCGGGCAAAGCATTACACACACACACACACACACACACACACACACACACACACACACATATATATATATATATATATATATATATATATATATTGTTCAACATTTTAAACAGAGAGCCAGTATAAAGAGGAGTGAAAACAGTAATTTCGTAAACACAAGCCCCTCGGGCAAAGCATCACACACACACACACACACACACACACACACACACATATATATATATATATATATACATATATATAGCCCCTCGGGCAAGCCTCTCAGTCACTCGAGACTCAACTCTCGTCAAGCAGCGCTCACACTCAATAGGTACCTTATAATAACCGATGTGGTGTGCAGCCCGATCCATAAATATATAGTTGACTGCGCTCACTGGGGGTGTGCAGACTCCGGAGGGATTCCTACAGCCCAAACACTATATCGCTGCGGCGTGCAGCCCGATCCAACATATCGCTGCAGCATGCATCCCGATCCATAAATATATAATCCTCACAACCAGGCCCTCGGCCTCTCTTAGTCATCAACCTCACAATCAGGCCATCAGCCTCTCTCAGTCATCAACCTCACAAACCACTCGGGCTATCAGTAAAATAGGGTGCTTAGCCCAAAATATCATTGTTTATGTATCAAAGGAGTAATAAATACTGCGTTATGAAATCAATAAAAACATAACATGACTGAGTACAGATCATAAGTCAAAACAGTGAGGAAATAATGAGGAAAAGCCCCTAAGGGTCCAAACAACTTGGCACGAGGCCCAAATATGGCATTCAGCCCAAAACATAGTAATATTTTCCAAAACACAAGTGTATCAAATAGCTTTCAGTCAAATACGCAACTTAAGAGTTGCTACGGGACGGACCAAGTCACAATCCCCAACCGTGCACGTCTCCACGCTCGTCATCTAGCGCGTGCGTCACCTCAATATAGTGAAACGAAGTGAATCCAATGTTTCATACCCTCAGGACAAGATTTACAATTATTACTTACCTCAAACTGGTCCAAATTCTAACCCGCGATGCCTTTGACTCTCGAATCGGTCTCCAAATGCGTCAAATCTGACCAAAATCAGTATATTACTATCAATATACGCTAAAGGAACAAAGCCCGAGCGAAAATAATCAAATTAACTCAAAAATCTCGAAATTGGCTCAAACCCGGCCCCAGGGCCCCCGTATCAAAATCCGATAAAAATCACAAAACTAGAAAGCCCATTCGCTCACGAGTCTACCCATATAATATTCACCAAAATTCGACATCAAATGGCCATCCAAACCCTCAAAATCAAGTCTCCAAATTTTCTTCCATTTTCCCCAATGTTCACCCTAAATTCCCAAATTAAATGGTAAAAATCAAGACTTAATTATGGAATTTAACCAAATTTGAGTGAAGAACACTAACCCCAATAAATCCTTTGAAAATCCCCTCCAAAATTGCCTTCTCCCGAGCGCTCTAATGATTTTTGAGATTATGGACCAAAACCCTCGATTTTGAATTTAAAGTTTCTGCCAAGGTGTTTCTTCTTCGCGAACGCGGCAGCTTCCTCACGTTCGCGAAGCACAAGCTTCCTCAGACCAAATTCCTTTCTTCGCGAACGCGAGGTCCCACTTGTGAATGCGAAGACCATCTAGCTCGACCCTACGCGAACACGGAACACCCATCGCGAAAGTGTGAGCTTAATTGCCTAAACTCTACATGACCGTAGACTCTACGCGAACATGAGGACCAGGTCGCGAACGCGTAGGCTTGAACTCCCACACCTTCGTGAACGCGGGACCTACATCGCGAACGTGAAGCACAACTAGGATGCCCCTCTCATTAACTCTTCGCGAACACGAGAGGCATTTTGCGAACACGAAGAAGGATTCCTCTGCAACAAAATGCTAGAAAATCTGCCAACTTCCAAAACCAAGAATTTGTTCGTTAACCACCCGAAACTCACCCGAGGCCATTGTTACCATGTGTTCCCCCTTTTGTGATAAAATCTTGTATCATATCTTCTATCTCTCTCACGACTTCCCTTCCACCTAGGTGTAATCCACGTCCATAACTTGAAGTTTTATTATAATAATTACACCTATAGTACATACACAATCCTGTGGGAGTTTTATACTAACTTCTTATGAGACTGGTACCCTTCTAACTGCCTTTATCGTAGAGCCATTATTGAACATAGTTGGTGTGCTATCTCTTTTGCACCTCTAATATTAAGAGTGATTCTACTATGTTCTTAATCATGATTCTTATAACTTCTGGGTCCAATAATCAGATTCCTGATTGACTTTGTTGATGTAACTCTTTACTTTCCTTCTTTTTCTGATCGGCCTTTACGCTGGCTTAAGTTAGTTTCCAATATGCGGCTCATTGTATTAGTTATTACTTTAGCCCTCAATGGACGCTATGGAATATCCATGATATAATCTTTTAAGAATTCATTCCTTTGTCTATGACCTGGGCTCAATTCTTTCTTTTAACTTATATCGGAATCTTTTACGGCTATATGATTGTCAACATATATGCTGCATGTATAAAAATCCAAACTATTAAGTGCGTTCACAACGTCACCAACTCGGGATCATTGATTAAATAATTCCTTTCGTTCCTTCTCAGCTTTCTTTTAACATAAGCTATTGCCTTTCCTGATCTTTCTTCCCCCTTGTTGCATGCATACTTAGCTTATCTTAGCTCCCACGCATGCCGAAATTTTTGTACAACTCATATGATCTTCGAATATTTCTTTTGATTTTTACTTCCTGTTCACTAGCCACAGTAGATTCCTCTTTCTTATGGAGGACGTACAATGTTGTTGTGAAACTATTATTACAAGACCATTTCCTCTTTAGGTCACTATGCTTAGATTAAAGCCTTCTTCCTCATTTTCTCAGCTAGTCCTTCACTGTAGTAATTAGGGAAGACCATCTAACTCTTGTAAAGGTGCGAGCTTATTATATCGTATTCCTGATAGCATTTTTGATGTTTGGTGCTCACTTGTAATTATCCTTAGTTACTTATCTCCACACTCATGTATTCGTACGATTGTTTCTGAACTAATGTTTTGACTGTCTTCCCAGTGGAACTATCTTTTATTTTCGTAACACTCATACGGTACCTCTAACTACCCCAACTCATATTTGAATATTTCTCAAGTATTATAATGTCATAACTACAGGGCTAAATATACTATATTGGGTTTTACTATCTTTATCTTGCACGACTTGATGTCTTGTCTGTATCCTCTTGACTAGCCATAACTAGGCTCTTCCTAAATCAACTACTAACTACTCGTTGGACCATTGTCATCTTAATATTCTACGAAATCTTTCTTGGGTTATTTCCTTGGTCTTAACTTACATCTCAAGTTGGCTCCTTAATTATCAATAACATCTCGGGTAGGAACCCTTACTTCTTCTCTTTGACGTCGCGTTTGCATAATGTTTTGGAATCGTAGCATATCTGTAGCATTTGGATAAGTTCAATCTCATCCCTTTCTCATTTTTATCGCATCCTTCCTTTATCATTCCATATTCTCCCTTTAGGGGAGTACTAAGAGTTGGAGTTACGATGACCTGCCTATAGATGTTTCACCTTTTCATCTTTGGCATCCTTTTACATCATCAATATTCGGCGTCCTTTTACATCATCGATGGCCCTTACTCGCCTTGGGGTAATCCTTATGTACCAAGGATAAAAAAATTCCTTACACACAATGGTGACACTTAGTGCGACTGGAACATACATTCCCTTAAGCTTAATTTTGCTCCCCTTGCTTGCTTTAGGGAAACGTCTTCCCGAATGACAATTCTCTGAATTTCCCATGAATCTTCTTTTGTTGTCCATTCTATTATTGGCGGAACGCGATATGAAATTCTCATGATGCCGACCGTTATCAAATCACTCAGTCCCTAATTCATGTTTAGTTTATCTTGTTCACCTGCCCATATTGATTTCTATTATTCTGGGGTTTAATTCTCCCTTCTGATAATCACGTTAGAGCTACGAACTTATTCCCCAAAATGAGGATGTGACTTTATGTCCTATACTATTTTGTTTTCTTAGGGCCCATCACCTTTCGTCTCTTTATTCATTTGACTATAGGTTCTGTAACACTCTACCATTGTCATCCATGTATCACACCTTATTCATAACGCTTCCTTATCTCTCTTCTCATTACTTTGCTAATATTTCTGCATATCCCTTTGTGAAAACTTCAACATGACATTCTTTTGCTATTAGCTCCCCTTTGTTCCACTCACTGGCTCTTCGGGTTGCCTAGCATTATCTTTCTACTAGGGACAGGAGTCATACTAAGATAATATTTATCCTTTCCAGGCTTCTAGCGCCTATATTTGTAGCACTCATATCTAGTGGTACTATATTAAAATGCACTATCTAGGTGTTTCACAAGGAGATATATTAGCACTTTTTGCAATGTCCTTTAAAATTGTCAACTAACACAAACCATCCATTTACCAATTTGGGTTACCCTAACCCCAGCCGGATCTTGATATCCCGTCCTTCTCTAAACTATACATGTTAGCCCCCATGGGACATAACTGGAATGGGTGTGACCAATTGTACATACCTTTGTTACTGTTGAATATAACTCAAAAAGCTTATGTTCCCCTGCCTGAATTATAAATATTGTTAATCTTTATTAACTGGGCGCCTCGTACCCTTCTTCATCTTGCTTCTTTTGCTTGTTGAAACTTTTAAATATCTTCTTAATCTCTCATTGTCTTTCACCATTAAGATGGATAGACATTCTTGCCTTAAGGCTTCTTATCAGCAAGCTTACACCTTTTAGTACACCCATGATCTGCTATAGACCTCACATTTATTTATCGTAGGCATCATACAAAAACCCAATTCCTCTGACTCAGCTCTTCCACAATCATCTCTCTTTCCAATATTCTTTCTGTATGTAGGTATCGTCTCATTACAAATAAAATAGAATTTCGGAATCTGAATTCTTATAAACGAGCTCTACCACACGATCTAGAGTAAGAAGAAAGAGTGTCAATCCTAAATGCCCTGTAGCCTCCTACTTATAAGTGTGGTGCATGACATACCCATAAACAAGACTTTACTAGACACAGGTTGTAGACTCCCTAGAACAGAACTGCTCTGGTACCACTTTTGTCATGACCCAAACCGATAGGCCGTGACGGGCACCCGGTACCTTACTCAACCAAGTACCGACGTAACGTATATTTCTTATTACATCATCATATACACGTGACATACGGGCCTAATAGGCCAACATGATCATTTACAAACTCAAAACATAGGCTGAAAAGGCCGTACAATCTTTCACGTACACGACATATGTCTACAAGCCTCTAAGAGTATATAAATGTCATAAAGGTCGGGACAGAGTCCCGCCATACCAAAAAATACACGTCAAAATCATACTAACCAAACGAGCAACTCTGAAGCAAATGGAGTGCACTAACATCTTTCGCTGAGCTGATAGCCTACTTAGAGTGCTCTCGACCTGTCTATCGGGACCTACGGGCATGGAACGCAGCGTCCCCAAGCAAAAGGGACGTCAGTACGAATAATGTACTGAGTATGTAAGGCACATAAATAAATACATAAGAGATATGAAAGAAATATAGAGTACATGACCCAACCTGTATGTCTGAATAACTTTGTAAATCACAAAATAATTATGGTATCATGCATATGCGTATGAATGTGATGTCATGCATAGGTACATGTTACATAATATCATCAGCCTCTGAGGGCATCCCATCATATCATCTTGGCCAATGTGGGCAAAATCATCAACGTATACCAGCTGATTAGGTGGTGGTATGTATATAACGCCATAACCTTTCCCATATCCCATATACATGTATATACATACATATATATGCGTATATAATACCATCTGGTCATGGGTCAATGTACATGTATGCAATGCATGAAAATTTCTTTAATAATATCTTTTGGAATGTCAGAAGACTATTTTGCCATTGAGTAATATCATAAAGTGAACTCTTTTCAAATTTTGTATTTTGTTTTCTGAGACCCATGAACATATGATAAAATATTATGACACATGGAAATTCAAGAACATAGATATCTCTAATACTTCTATGAATAGAGTCATTCATGCAATTTGTGCATTTGCACGTTTCGTTTGTATCGTTTGGATCATGCCAAAAGAAAGAAGGGATAGCCTTAACATACTAAGAGTAGGAAAAACTTCGTATAATATTCCGTTTGAAACCTTCGTGGATTGAACTTAGAACCTAAAAATCGGATTAAGCTTCTGCGCTTTGAAATCAAGGAACGAAATCTTGCTTTGATTGTTGAAATTTGGATGAAAATTTCTTCTAACGAAGCTTTTGTTTGAAATAAAATGCTTCTGTTCCAACGTTCTTAGCTTTTATGCCAAAGGTAGATTGTTTGGCCTTTTACAAGGAATTCCTACTAAGTTCACAGATAAGATTTTCAATTCTTACCAAGACTTTAACTTAAGTCATCATTTGGTTACTGCATAGTAGCCATTTGGCAAGGTGCCCAAGAGTCATCCTTTGCCAGCCATGTGGAAGGGTGGGTGAAGATTATCAATTTTACCTACCTTTTAGTTAACTGGGTAAGTCCCGTTACCCGGTAATTAATTAATTACCTGCATAATTTAAAAATTGTCTTGAATTACTTAAAATACTACTCTCTTTTAACACACCTTGTACATCTTACTGTCATGGCTATGGGGTACCTTGTATGGTGTTTGTCCATAAATATCGGGTATTTTTGCTCGGGCCTTATTTTATCTCAAAATGCCAAACTTCAACAAAATTTATTTTCTTGGATATTACTTACCGTATTACTTTCACGAATTTACTTATCACTTATAATCCTTATAACCCTCCAATAATCTTTTCCTTGGATTGATGCCAATTACCTTACGACAAATTCAACGTACAATACTACAGGGTGCAATATCATCGTAACTTATTACTGCGAAGTGTGATGTCACCGTAATGTAATATTGTAAGGCGAACATTATCGTAATATATTACTGTAGGACATAATATCATCGTAACATATTACTATAGAGGGTAACATCATCATAATATATTACTGTAGAGCATAACATCATCGTAATATTATAGGGCATAACAGTGTCGCCGTGGGGTGCGCCTATCCTATTTGAGAAGAAGAAGGATGGAACGATGAAAATGTGTATTGATTACAGGCAGTTGAACAAAGTAACAATCAAGAACAAGTATCATTTGCCTCGTATCAATGATTTGTTTGACCAGCTTTAGGGAGCGAGAGTGTTCTCCAAGATTGATCTCCGCTCAGGTTATCACCAGTTGAAGATCAGGGACTAGGATATTCTTAAGACGACATTTAGGACCCGATATGGTCATTATGAGTTCTTTATGATGTATTTGGGCTGACCAATGCCCCAGCAACGTTCATGCATTTAATGAACAACGTGTTTCGGCCCTATCTCTACTCGTTTGTCATAGTTTTCATTGATGATATTCTGGTGTACTCGCGTAGTTAGGAGGAGCACACGGAGCATTTGAGAGTGATGTTGCGGAGATTGAGGGAGGAGAAACTTTATGCAAAGTTCTCCAAGTGTGAGTTTTAGTTCAGTTTAGTGGCTTTCTTGGGGCGTGGTGTCCAGCGAGTGAATTCAAGTTGATCCAAAGAAGATAGAGGTGGTTCAGAGTTGACCTAGACCGTCCTCAGCCATAGAGATTCGCATCTTTCTTAGTTTGGCGGGTTATTACCGCCGGTTTGTTCGGGGGTTCTCATCTATTGCATCTCCCTTGGCCAAGTTGACTCAAAAAGGTGCTCTATTCAGGTGGTCGGATGAGTGTGAGGAGAGCTTTTAGAAGCTCAAGACTTCCTTCACCACAACTCGAGTGTTAGTTTTGCCATCAACTTTTGGTTCATATACCGTGTATTTTGATGCTTCGAGAGTTGGTATTGGGTGTGTATTGATGTAGGAGGGTAGAGTTATTGCTTATGCTTCTCGTCAGTTGAAGCCCCATGAGAAGAACTACCCTGTTCATGATTTGGACTTGGCTGCCATTGTTCACACATTGAAGATTTGGAGGCATTATTTGTATGGTGTGTCTTGTGAGGTGTTTACTGATCATCATAGCCTCCAACACTTGTTCAAGAAGAAGGATCTCAATTTGAGGTAGCGAAGATGGTTGGAGTTGCTAAAGGATTATGATATTACTATTTTGTACCATCTAGGGAAGGCCAATGTGGTGGCCAATGCCTTGAGTAGGAAGGCGGTGAGTATGGGGAGTTTGGCATATATTCCAGTTGGGGAGAGACCTCTTGCAGTTGATGTTCAAGACTTGGCCAATCGGTTCATGAGGTTGGATATTTCGAAGCCTAGTCGGGTATTGGCTTGTGTGATTTCTCGATCTTCCTTATATGATCGCATCAGAGAGCGCCAGTATGATGATCTTCATTTGCTTGTCCTTAAGGAAAGAGTTTAGCACGATGATGCTAGAGATATAACCCTTGGTGATGATGGAGTGTTGATGATGCAGGGTCGAATATGTGTGCCCAATGTAGATGGGCTTCGAGAGTCGATTCTGGAGGAGGCCCATAGCTCGCGGTATTCCATTCATCCGGGTGACGCGAAGATGTATCAGGATCTGAGACAGTATTATTGGCGGAGGAGAATGAATAAGGACATTGTGGGATTTGTAGCTTGGTGTCTCAATTATGAACAGGTGAATATGAGCATCAGAGACCGTGTAGCTTGCTTCAGCGGATGGATATTCCAGAGTGGAAGTGGGAGCGGATCACTATGGACTTTGTAGTTGGGCTCCCACAGACATTGAAGAAGTTCGATACTATTTGGGTGATTGTGGATCGGCTGACCAAGTCCGTGCACTTCATTCCTGTGTGTACTACTTATTCTTCAGAGCGGTTCGTAGAGATCTATATCCGGGAGATTTTTTGTTTGCATGGTGTCCCAGTTTCCATCATCTCAGATAGGGGCACTCAGTTTACTTCACAGTTTTGGAGGTCTGTGCAGCGAGAGTTGGGTACTCAGGTGAAGTTGAGCACATCTTTTCATCCTCAGACGGACGGGTAGTCCGAGTGCACTATTCAGATATTGAAGGACATGTTATGCGCTTGTGTCATTGATTTTGGAGGGTCATGGGATCAGTTTCTACTGCTCGCAAAGTTTGCTTATAACAATAGTTACTAGTCGAGTATTCAGGCTCCATATGAAGCTTTGTATGGGAGGAGGTGTAGATCTCCAGTTAGATGGTTTGAGCCGGGTAAGGCTAGACTATTGAGAACAAACTTAGTGCAGGATGCTTTAGACAAGGTGAAGGTGATTCAGGATAGGCTTCGTACAGCGCAGTCGAGACGAAAGTGTTATGCTGACAGGAAGGTTCGGGATGTGTCCTACATGGTTGGTGAGAAGGTTCTTTTGAAGGTTTCACCCATTAAGGTTGTTATGAGATTTGTGAAGAAGGGTAAATTAAGTCCTCGATTCACTGGGCCTTTTGAGGTGCTTCGGAGGATTGGGGAGGTGGCTTATGAGCTTGCTTTGCCACCCAGATTGTCGAGTTTGCATCCAGTATTTCATGTTTCTATGCTCCAAAAGTATATTGGTGATCCGTCTCATGTTTTGGATTTCATCACGGTTTAGTTTGATGATGATTTGACTTATGATGTGGAGCCAGTAGCTATTTTGGAGCGTCAGGTTCAAAAGTTAAGATCAAAGTATTTAGCTACAGTGAAAGTGCAGTGGAGAGGCCGGCCCGTGGAAGAGGCTACTTGGGAGACCGAGCGGGAGATGCGGAGCAGATATCCTCACCTATTTGAGGTTTCAGGTATGTTTCTTGACCCATTCGAGGATGAATGTTTGTTTAAGAGGGGGAGGATGTAACGACCCGGCCGGTTGTTTCAAGAGTTACTGCTACGTTTCCCCCATTGCAGCTGTATTATGTATTATCGGGTTGGTTGGCTCAGGTTCGGAGAGGTTTTGGTAAGGTTTGAGACACTTAGTCTCTTTTGAGTAAGCTTAAGTTGGAAAAGTTAACCGGATGTTGACTTATGTGAAAAAGGGCTCGAATGTGAATTTCGATATTTCAGATAGCTTTGGGAGATGATTTTGGACTTAGAAGTGTGATCAGAATATATTTTGGAGGCATGTAGTAGGTTTAGGCTTGAATTGGCGGAATTTGGTATTTTGGCGTTTTCCGGTTGATATGTGAGTTTTTGATATAGGGATCAGAATGGAATTCCAGAAGTTGCAGTAGCTCTGTGGTATCATTTGGGACGTGTGTGCAAAATTTTAGGTCATTCAGACGTGGTTTGATAGACTTTTTGATCAAAAGCGTAATTCAGAAGATTTTAGAACATTAGGCTTGAATCTGATGTGTTATGGTTGATTTGATGTTGTTTGAAGTGTTTTGAAGATTGGTATAAGTTTTAATAGTGGTATATGACTCATTTGTGCTTTTTGTTGAGGTCCGAGGGGCCTCGGGGTGATTTCAGATGGTTAGCGGAAAGTTAGGAATTAGGAAATGG
This sequence comes from Nicotiana tabacum, assembly GCF_000715075.1. Lineage (NCBI taxonomy): Eukaryota > Viridiplantae > Streptophyta > Magnoliopsida > Solanales > Solanaceae > Nicotiana > Nicotiana tabacum. The sequence goes on along the minus strand of NC_134084.1, from coordinate 97,264,133 downwards.
CAGCTGAAGCTGAGTCTACTGTCATAACTGCACCTGTGGCTAGGGGCTCGTAGAAGCGCCAATGGGTCGCAGATGCGGAAAAGGGACATGGGGGATGGAACTGCAGAAGCAGTAATTTGAGTGCACCGGCGGTATCGCAGGTGCGGGAGATCGATCGCAGATGCGGCGCCTAGGTTTAAAGTGAGGACCGCAGATGCGGTGTCTTGGACCGCATAAGCGGGACCGCACAAGTGGTAATGGGACTGCATGTGCGAAAAGCCTGGGTTTGAAGGTATAAAAGATTTTCTTCACGAATTTTGAGTTATTCTTCACCATTTTAATACAGGTTTGAGCTTGAGGGAGCTATTTGAAGAGGGATTTCAAGGGGATTTCATAAAGGTAAGGTTTTTGGACCCTAAACTCGATTCTATGGTGTTATTTCACCGATTTGGCTTGAAAATTAATGGAAGTAACGGGTTAAAAATGGAGGAACTAAGGCTTTAGATTGGAGACCTTTGATCAAGGGTTTGAGGGGTCATTTATGGTAAGATTTTAGTACTTTTGATATATGAACTTGTGGGGAGATAAGGAGTCTATTGATATAAATTTTATCGAATTCCGAGACATGGGTTCGGGGGTCGGATTCGGTTAATTTCGTGATTTGCGTGATATTTTGATTACTTTTGAGTGGGATTTGTTCCTTAAGCATATTTTGATGATTATATGCTGATTTTGGTTAGATTTGGAGCATCCGGAAGCCGATTCGAGAGGCAAAGGCATTGTAAGCTAGAGTTGGGACCGGATAGAGGTGAGTAATGATTGTAAATGTTGTCCTGAGGGTATGAAACCACGGATTACACATCGTTGTGCCATTTTGAGATGACACACACGCTAGATGACAAGCGTGGAGTCGTATACTGTTAGGGATTGTTACCTAGTCCATCCCGAATGACTGTTTTACTACGTATTTGATTGAAAACTATTTGCTATCATCATGTTTTGGGCCTCATGCCAACTGTTTTGGACCCTTAGGGGATTTTTACTACTATTCTTCACTGTTTTGACTTTATACTTGTACTCAGTCATGCTATATTCTACTGTTTTTATAACTCAGCTATGTTTACTCTATTTTGACATCTTAAATGATATTTTGAGCTGAGCATCATATTTTTACTGTGCCCGAGTGGTTTTTAGAGATTTCTGACTGAGTAGGGCCGAGAGCTTGTGTTTTGAGGTTATTATGGGATCGGGCTGCGTGTCGTATTGGTATTGAGCTGATTCATGATTATAAGGTCGAGGGCCTGAGTTTTACACCACAAGGTGGCTTGATATGAGGCCGAGAGCCTATTGATTATGCCATGAGATGGCTTGATATTGCGCTTGGGCCGTAAGGGGCCCCTCCCGGAGTCTGTACACCTCCAGTGAGCGCGGGTACCCAGTTTGTGATGTGATATAGCCCGAGGGGCTAATGTTGTTTTCATGTTATCGCCCGAGGGGCTGATTGTACCGGTCATTTTGAGCATTTGCACTTTGCTCGCCAGTTATTGGGCATGACTAGCCCCGTACGTTGCATTATGACTTATGTAAATTATCAGTTTTGGTTTTCAGGATAATCAGAATAGATTTGTAAGAACAATACTCAACTTGAAGCTTTAAATTTGAAAGGTTTGACCAAGTTTTGACTTTTTAGTATTCGATCTCGAATTTGGATATTTATGATTTGGTTAGCTCTATTGGGTGATTTTGGACTTAGGAGCGCATCCGGAATGGAATTTGGAGGTTCGTGGTAGATTTAATCTTGAATTGGCGAAATAGGAATTTTGGCTTTTTCTGGTTGGCAGTGGAAATTTTAATATCAAGGTCGGAATGGAATTCCAAAAGTGGTGGTATGTCCATTGTGCCATTTGTGACGTTTGTGCAAAATTTGAGGTCATTCGGATGAGGTTTGGTAGACCTTTTGATAGAATGCGAAATTCGGAAGTTTTGGAATCCTTAGGCTTGAATCCGAGGGTGTTTTGATGATTCAATGTTGTTCTGAGTGTTCCGAAGATTGATATAAGTTCGAATGGTGATATGTGACTTGTTCGTATTTTTGGTTGAGGTCCCAGGGGCCTCTATATGATTTCAGATAGTTCTCGGAAAGGTTGATCTTGAGATATTTCAGCTGATGTTGCTGCTTCTGTCATATCTGCACCTGCAGATTGGGGACCACGGGTGCGAGCTCCATAGGAACGGAAGAGAGGCTCAGGTGCGTGGAGGACCGTAGGTGCGGCTTGGTAACTGAATCTGCGATGCCGTAGGGGTAGTGAGGCGACCGCAGATGCGAGGCCTGGTCAGATAAGTGAAATTCACAGAAGCGGATGTTGTTCTGCAGAAGCGGAAGCGCAGGTGCGCTTATGGGATCGCAGGTGCGAAAGTGCTGGGCAAATGTATAAAAAGGCCCCTTTGCGATTTTCAATCATTTGTTCATCATTTTGTGCGATTTTGGAACTCCAAGATGTGATTTCAAAAGGGAATCAAGTGTTGATAAAAAGGTAAGCTACTTGGGCTTTGTATCTTGTGTTTATTGTGATTATTTCATTGTTTAATCATGAAATTAGTGGGAAAAACTAGAGAAAGAATTGGGAAATTAGGGCTTGAAATTGGAGATTTAAATTGGGGATTTGAGGGGACATTTGAGGTCCGATTTTGACGATCTCGGTATGTATAGACTCGTGGAAGGATGAGGATTCTGTTTATGTGATTTTTATCGGATTCCGAGATGTGGGCCCGGGGGTTGGGTCTGACCAACTTCGGGATTTCTAATGTAATTTGATTATTTTTGCGTGGGCTTTGTCCCCTTAGGGGTCGTTTGGTAGGATGCATTAGATAATCTAATGCATGCATTAACTCCGTGTATTAATAATACATTGTTTGGCAGACATTTTGAACCTATACATTAGTTATGCAAGCATTAGTTATACATCCTATTTGGTATTATCCTATGCATAACTAATGCATAGAAAACAATGGTATTAGCAATGCAATGGGTTTTAATGCATGCATTAGCTTTAATTAAAGACAAAATTGTCCTTCAAAATTTATGCTTGATTAAAATATGCTAGTTAGTATATTATTGGAAGTTCAAAATAATCCAAATAGTGAGAAATAAATTTATATCCCTAGTAAATAAGTAAATACTTAGCATATTTCCTTTTTTATAAATAATTATTTAATTTTATTTTACAATATAGGTAGACAAATAAAATAATTTTTTTAAACTTTTTCATATAAAAACATTTCTCAATATATTATTCTTTTAAAAAGTTAGAGTGTGGACTAGTTTTGAGGGCATTTTTGTAAACAAACAATTCTTTTAGAAATTGTACAATACTTTAATACATCAAACCAAACAATAGATAAGAAATATATCAGCATAACTAATACCAGCATAACTAATGCAAGCATAACTAATACCAGCACTACTAATACACCCTATTCAACATTATTCTTATGCACCCTACAAAACGACCCCTTATTATATATTGATGTTATGATTATGATTTTCGATAGATTCGAGGCGAGATGTGGCCGAGTCGAGTAGAAAGGACAATGCGGAGTTGATATTCCTCTGGTTTGAGGTAAGTAATGATTGTAAATGTTGTCCTGAGGGTATGAAACCCCGAATTTTACATCGTTGTGCTACTTTGATGTGACGCACACGCTAGATAACGAGCGTGGAGTCGTGTACCGTTGGGGATTGTGACTTGATCCGTCCCGTACGATTGTTAAGTCGCGTATTTGATTGAAAACTATTTGATATCATTGTGTTTTGAAAAGTATTGCTATGTTTTGGGCGTAATGCCATATTTGGGTCTCGTGCCAACTGTTTTGGACCCTTATGGGGCTTTTACTACTTTTTCCTCACTGTTTTGACTTAATAATTGTACTTAGTCATGATGTGTTTTACTGACTTCATAATTCAACCATATTTACTCAATTTTGATATTATAAATGATATTCTTTAGCTGATGCCCTGTTTTGACTGATAGTCCGAGTGGCTTGTGAGGTTAATGGCTGAGAGAGGCAGAAGGCCTGATTGTGAGGTTAATGACTGAGAAAGACCGAGGGTCTGAGTGTGAGGTTAATGACTGAGAGATACCGAGGGCCTGGTTGTGAGGATTATATATATATATATGGATCGGGCTGCACACCGCAACGATATATGGAAGGGCTGCACGCCACAACGATATGTTGGATCGGGCTACATGCCGCAACGATATTGTGATTGGCTTGTAGGAGCCCCTCCGGAGTTTGCACAACCCCAGTGAGCGTAGTCAACTAGATATATGGATCGGGCTGCATGCCGCAACAATATATGGATCGGGTTGCACGCTGCAACGATTATGACAAGGTACCTATTGAGCGTGAGTGCTGAGTGTGAGTGTTGATTGCTGATAGTTGAGTCATGAGTGACTGAGTGGCTTGCCCGAGCGACTATATATATATATATATATATATACATACACACATATACGAGTGATGCTTTGCCTGAGGGGTCTGTTTATGAACTTACTGTTTTCACTCCGCCTTAAAGTGAGTCTCTATCGAATATGTTGATTAAATTACTATTTTCACTCATCTTTAGACCGAGCCTCTATTGAAAATGTTAAACAAATGTTTTAAACAACTTTCATTTATACAAAAGTTTTTACGAGGTGTTCAGAATTTAGTCATTGATTTGGCTTTGTTACTTCCACTGAGATTTTTAAGTTATGAGATCGTTATGAATTTCTGTTTGCACGAGGGGCTGTATACGAGCTATGTTTTGGCCAAGGGGCCGATTATGATTGTCACGACCCGGATTTCCCGCCATCGGGAGTCGTGATGGCACCTACTAATGTGAGCTAGGCAAGCCGACTGTTTTGAACAATTTACTTCTTTTTTTTCCCATTTTAATCCTTTACAAGAAATTATGAGTAATAACTTAAAGACAACAGAATTTATATCAAGCAGAAGAAAAATAATAAAATTACTAAGTATAACCAATACAACTGTTTAAACAAGACTACCCGGAACTGGATTCACAGCTTCACAGACAGTCTAAGAGTACTACAAATAAAGGTCTGAAAGAAATAAATACAACAATGTCTCTGGAAATACATGAAAGAAATAGGAATAATAGATAGAAGGAGACGCCAAGGCTGCAGACGCCTACAGGACTACCGAGGGTCACCTGATGAACAAGAAACAGCAATCTCACTACGGTTCAGAGTCTACAACACAGGGATCTGCACAAAAGAGTGCAGAGTGTAGTATCAACATAACCGACCCCATGTGCTGGTAATTGCCTAGCTTAACCTCGGCAAAGTAGTGACGAATCTAGGACCAGACTACCAAATAAACATGTGTAGTTAAATCATATACAACGAAAAAGAAGAACAGTAATGTACAGTTAAGTATGGGAGGGGGTAACATGCTGCGAGGACATCGAATAATAACAAAAGAACAACTAATAAATATGAGGATCACCACAGTTCCATTGAAGGTAGGGAAGGGAAATCATGCTGTGGGGTACAACAAGTATCAACCGGATATCAACAATTAAATAAAGGGAAACCATAACTCAGTTATCAATAAGAATGAGGAAAATCAAAGACAAGTGCACAACATCACCCTTCGTGCTTTAACACTCTCTCACCAAAACAATGCACGACATCAACCTTTGTGCTTTAACACTCTCTCACCAAAACAATGCACGACATCACCCTTCGTGCTTTAACACTCTCTCACCAAAACAATGCACAGCATCACCCTTCATGATTTACACTCTTCCTCACCCAAGTAACAATCACAAGGCAAATAGGGTAAGGGAATCAAATAAAATCAAGTAACAACAGAAAATCAGTGAATAACGTTAGGGACAACATAACTCAAATATCAGCAAGAATCAGGAAAATCAAGGACAAGTGCACGACATCACCCTTCGAGCTTTTACTCTCGTCCTCACCATAAGAATCAATATAATCTACACGGCATCACCCTTCGTGCTTTTACTCTCGTCCTTATCATGAAAATCAATATAATTGGCACGGAATGGTACATCGTGCGGCACGACATCACCCTTCGTGCTTTACACTCTTCCTCACAAAATCATACACGATATCACCCTTTGTGCTTTAACACTCTTCCTCACCCAATCAACAATCACAAGAAATAAGGGCAAGGAAATAAGTAATATCATATTAAAATCCAGGCAAGGGAACAATAGTACAACAATCAAATCCCGACAAGGGAAACAATATCAAAACATTAACATCCCGGCAAGGGAAATACTATTAAACCAACAACATCCAGCAAGGGAGACAATATCACGATCCTCTTTTTTCTTTCCTTTTTTCATAGTTACTTCACAACTCAATTCACAACTTGAGCCAATGCTCTATAATGTTCAACAATTTGGTTCTTAACTTGAGCCAATGCTCTACAATGTTCAACAAGTCAATTCTCAACTTGAGCCAATGCTTTACCGTGTTCAACAATTAAATTCTCAACTCAAGCCAACGCTCTTACCATGTTCAACAATTAAATTCTCAACTCAAGCCAACACTCTTACCATGTTCAGTTAACAATAATACTTACACAAGTCATCTTTATCAATAGAAATCATCTTATAGAGCACGAACAATACGAAACGAAGTCACATAAATCATAGTATAAGACTCACGGGCATACTTGACACCAACGTATAGATACTCGTCACCATGCCTATACGTCGTATTTAACAATTAGCACATAGCAAATAAGACTCAACTCCTACTCCCTCAAGCTAAGGTTAGACCAAACACTTACCTCGATACCACGAACACAATTCAAGTCTCTACTATCGGCCTACCTCTTTATTCCACCACCAATTCCCTCATATCTAGCCACAAGTTACTTAATTACATCAATAAATGCTAAATGAATCAATTCTAATGCATGAAAATGAGTTTTCTAAAGTTTTACCCAAAAAGTCAAAAATTGCCCCCAGGCCCACATGGTCAAAACCCGAGGTTCGAACCAAAACCTGATTACCCATTCCTCCACGAACCTAAATCTATAATTTGTTTTGAAATCGGACCTCAAATTGAGGTCCAAATCCCCAATTTTTGAAAAACCTAAGTTCTATCCAAAACACCCAATTTCCCCCATGAAAATCATTGATTTTGAGTTGAAATCATTTGAAAAGATGTTAAGGATTGAAGAAAACTGGTTAGAAATCACTTAAAACTGATTTGGAGAAGAAGTTGCCTTTGAAAAATCGCCCTAGGGAGTTTATGTTTTGAGAAGATATGAAAAATGGTTGAAAATACATCTAAGTGTTAATTTACAGGTCTCTGATGTCGCAATTGCGACCAGGGTTCGCAATTGCGAACCCTTCAGAAAATTGGGACTTTCATATTTGCGAAGAAAATGTCGCATTTGCGACCCACTCAGCTTTCCGGTCATCATTGCATTTGCGAGAGACCATTCGCAAATGCGAAATCACATTTACAAGAAAACAGTCGCATTTGCGACTCAGGCTGCCAGGTCCATTCTTTGCATTTGCGAAGGTTTGTCGCATTTGCGAGCCAGGCTTTGCATTTGCGAAGCCTACAGACCTGATCATACCAGCTGAAAACCTGCAATTTTTTCAAGTGTAAAATCCACCCCGTGGCCTATCCTAAACTCACCCGCGCCCTCGGGGCTCCAAACCAAACATGCACACCAACCTAAAAACATCATACGGACTCGCTCGTACATTCAAATTACTAAAATAACATCAACAACTATGAATTTAGCATCAAAATCATGAAATTTCTTAAGAACTTCAAATTTCCCAATTTCCTCAAATAAGGTCCAATTCATATCATTTCAAGTCTGTTTCTTACCAAATTTCACAGGTTCGACTCAAATCATATATAAGACCTGTACCGGGCTTCGTAACAAAAATACGAGCCCAATACCATCAAACTTTAAACACATTTCACTTTCAAAAACTCATAAATATTCCAGAAAACAATTTTCTTCAAAAATTCATTTCTCGGGTTTGGGACCTCGGAATTCATTTACGGGCACACGCCCAGGTCCCATATTTTCCTATGGACCCTCCGGGACCGTCAAATCACGGGTCCGGGTCCGTTTACCCAAAATGTTGACCGAAGTCAACTTAAATCCATTTTAGAGTCAAAATTCATCATTTTTCACAAATTTTCACATAATGGCTTTCCGACTTTGTGCCCGGATTGTGCACGCAAATCGAGGTGATGTCGAAAGAGGTTTTTAATGCCTCAGAATGTAGAGTTTACATTCTCCTCCTCTAAAACAAGCGTTCATCCTCGAACGGACAGAATAAAGAAGTACTTGAGTCGGGGAAAAGATGGGGATAACAACTCTGCATATCGAACTCGGACTCCCAGGTCGATGCCTCAGCGGGCTGACCTCTCCACTGAACACGAACGGAAGGAAAACTCTTCGATCTCAACTGATAAACCTGCCGATCTAGAATAGCTACCGGCTCCTCCTCATAAGACAAGTCCTTGTCCAACTGGATAGTGCTGAAATCTAACATGTGGGATGGATCGTCGTGATACTTCCGATGCATGGATATATGAAACACTGGATGCACTGTTGATGAGCTTGGCGGCAACGCAAGTCTATAAGCCACCTCTCCCACTCGATCAAGAATCTCAAACAGGCCAATGAAACTAGGGCTAATCTTGCCCTTCTTCCCAAATCTCATCACGCCCTTTATAGGCGACACTCGAAGCAATACCCGCTAACCGACCATGAATGCCAAATCACCAACCTTGCGGTCGGCATAACTCTTTTGTCTGGACTGAGCTGTACGAAGCCTATCCTGAATAATCCTGACCTTGTCCAAGGCATCCTGAACCAGATATGTACCCAACAACCGAGCCTCCCCCGGCTCAAACCATCCAACCAGCGACCGATACCACCTACCATACAAAGCCTCAAAAGGAGCCATCTGGATACTCGACTGGTAGCTGTTGTTGTCAGCAAATTCTGCTAAAGGCAAAACTGATTCTACGAGCCTCCAAAGTCAATGACATAAGCTCGGAGCATATCCTCAAAAATCTGAATAGTCCGCTCGGACTGACCGTTCGTCTGAGGATGAAATGTTGTGCTCAACTCAACCCTTATGCCCAACTCTCGCTGAACCGCTGTCCAGAAATGTGAGGTAAACTGCGTACTTCAATCCGAAATGATAGACACGGGCACACCATGAAGACGAACAATCTCCCGGATATAGATCTCAGCTAACCTCTCGAAAGAATAGGAGACTGCCACAGGAATGAAATGTGCTGACTTGGTCAGCCTATCAATAATAACCCACACTGCATCGAACTTCCTCTAAGTCTGTGGGAGTCCAACAACGAAGTTCATAGTGATACGCTCCCACTTCCACTCAGGAATATCAATCTTCTTGAACAAACCACCAGGCCTCTAATGCTCGTACTCAACCTGCTAATAATTCAAACACCGAGCCACATATGCAACGATATCCTTCTTCGTTCTCCTCCACCAATAATGTTGTCGCAAATCCTGATATATCTTAGCGGCACCCGGATGAATAGAGTACCGGGAGATATGGGCCTCTTCTAGAATCAACTCTCGAAGCGCATCCACATTAGGAACACAAACTCGACCCTGCAATCTCAAAACTCCATCATCCCCTAAGGTAACCTACTTGGCACCTCCGTGTTGCACCGTGTCTCTAAAGACACATAAAAGAGGTATTAATTTTCACACCTCCTTTTTACCTACACCCCCCGAAAGGGGTATATATAAGGGAGTTTTTCCAATTAAAGGACAATCGAAACGGGATTATTTTTATTTAAAATTCAGAGTCGCCACTTGGGATAATTTATGGTGTCCCAAGTCACCGGTTCAAATCCCGAATCGAGGAAAAGATTGACTCTGTATTACAGTCTGCGAACCAGAAATCCGGGTAAGGAATTCTGTTAACCCGGAAGAAGGTGTTAGGCATTCCCAAGTTCTGTGGTTCTAGCAGGGTCGCTCAACTGTTATTAAAATTGTTTAATTACTTGTTTTAGAACCTATGTGCTTTTACCTCCTTTAATTAAGAAAACGTCTTGAAACAAGTCACGCGTACGTGTACCCGCTTGTTTGGCATGTCAAAAATCGTGTCACGCGATTGTGTCCACAATTAATGACACTTTAAGAAAATTTAGTTGAAGTTGCGTAAAGCATACTCTTTTTAAAAATCGTAATTATGTTAAGCGAACGTATACACAATCACGATAGTGTATTAAATATGCCTAAAGCAAACTACGAACATTTGTCATTTTATATCTATATTAATACGAAGGCCATGCAATTGTCATTTTGTTTGGCACGGCACACCTCGAATCACTTTATTTAAAAGGTTTTAAACTAACACATGAGGGCCACAAACTACTTGTATCATATAATATGGCTCACCCCAATCATTTCCAAGGATCTTACTAATTGATTAAAGCCGCAAGGAATTCTTAACTGATTTCAAGTTGTGGTCTAAGCTAAAATTGATGATCGTCACAGTTGACAAACAAGCTGTGAACTCGATGTCGAAATGCGAAACGAGAGGACAAGCCTGGATCATAGCTGGGCCTGCTCGCGAGGCCCCAATTTGAAATTCTACCGGTTAAAAAAAATCCGGCACAAATGGGCTAATGCTGATAGCCCAGATGAGGGCCTCAGTACCAACGTTTGAAGTATATACGGTGTTTATGAGCATTTCTGACCCTGGCCCAACCATTAATGAATTTAAAACACACTTGCAATATCATTTGAATGTCAACATATATTCTCAGGTTAAAACAAAACCCCTTCACGCACTAATAAACCTTTGCACAATTTATCTGTCACTTAACATTACAGCAGAAAAATCATAATTCAAATTCAAACTTAGCATTACATCTATCGAAACAAGTGCTTGATTTTAATTTAAAAGACAGAACAATGGCCTGGACAGTCATTTTTAAAGATTACTTTATGCATTTTTGGGCAATTCTATTAAACTAGCTACTTCATGCTAATGTGACAACAATGCAACCATCCATACTCATGAGAAGTAACTCAATACCAACTAAAGTTAACAAGTGCAAATAAGAGTCCTAAATACAGATCTTAAAGTGAATTTCAAATGTTCTTGGCATATCATTATTTAACGTACCAAAACAGACAGCATAAATGGACAAATCAAGTAAAAAACAGAACAGAGGGAAAACATCTATCAGGCACGGAACTCTTCATTTCTTCAAAACACATGAACCCTTCTTACATGTCTAGAATCAGGAATATGTACCTGGAAATCAAGAAGGAAATAAGGCGAATAAGGAGTTAATAACAACAGCAGTAGGTCAGCCCAAAATCAGCAAGGAAGAGATATCAAACAGTAATCAAACCCAATTTTGAACCCCAGATTTAGCTTAGAACACAATTCCAGAACCAGACTCAGTTCAACCAACTTTAGATATCAAATTAAACCTTTCCTAGCCTCATGTGAATCAAAAATGACTTTAGAAAAATGAACCTCGAGCATCTGAACAGAACAGAAATCAATGGAACAATCAATTTCTATGACATTTCAGCTGCTTTTTATTTTCTGTATTCTCTATCTCTTCTAATCCCCTATGAAACAGTAGATTATTTTTTTGCAGTTTTTCTATATTTTCTAGATTTCAGCTCTTAGAAATCTCTGCCTTCAAAGGCAAGAAAAGCTGCCTTTATAGGTAAGGCACTAGGGCAGCTAAAGGAGGATTAGATTTGCACCTAGACCCTTTTCATATTTTTGTTTTTGCTCAAAAGCCCTTAGTTTAAAATATCAATTTTCATATAAGCCTCCACCCCACTTTCCTAGAAGTTTCTAAATTCTGTTACTCAAGATTCCCTATGTCTTTTACCCAAACTAACCCTTAATTGCCCTATTTTTACCCCTGAACCCAAAGCAGATATGGGTCAATCTTGACCCAAAACTTAAAAGGCTTTTGCAGTGGGGTCGAGAATGGCCTCAAGGCCCAAACAAAACCAGAAGCTCATTTTAATGAATCAATAATCACTTGGGAGATTTTAAAACTAAAATTCTAGCTAAATAACTGATTTCTCTTTTTAGGCTAACTAATGAACTATAATTAAACTATATTACCTAATCAACCAAAGCTAATTATATAATTAGAAGAATCAGAAATTATGACCTAAATAAAGCTAAACAGGCAACACACACAAGTCAAACAAAACTGACGACAAATTTGAAAAGAAAATTGGAGAACACACATAATAAATACGAACACCAAAATGAAAACCTAGGTTTAAAACTTTTATCAACTTTTAGTCAGAATAAAAATTAATTAAATAAAAAGGAGAAGAAAAGAAGAGGAAGACGATGAAGTGACAGATATGGACAGAAAAATAAAGAAGCTTACAGACTAAACTCGACACCAACACTGGATTTCCAATTTATCTCAAAATAATGTTAATAGCTTGTTCTTTGTCAAGAACCAACGACCGTCATTGTTTCATGATAAATCGGCCTTTAACACTAAGGAAAATCGGGGAAATAGCCCTTGCATGCACAAAATCTGATTTTGGGTTTTTAGGGTTTCACACTTCAAATAAAGATTCGACGGGTTCTGGAAAGATTCGAGGGAAGCGAGTACTGGATTTGGGAGGAGGGGGTCGTAGAGGTCATGGGGTGTTATTTTGGGAGTGGTTGGAGGTGGCTCCGCCGGTTGAGGCGTTGGAAAAAGAGGGCGGCGACTTAGGGTTTGGAGCTTCTGAGCCAGATTCAAGAAATTCAGGTGTGATTCGAGGGAAAAGAGGTGTGGATTTGGAATGAGGAGAAGGAGAGGGAGCTAAGGTGTGAATTTGGTGGCCATCGGAGACCTACCGCCGCCGTAGGGCGATTTCCGGCAGTGGTGCACGGTGGGGTTGTGTTGGGGTTTTTGAGGGTGTTGGTGACGACGAGCGAGGGGGGGGGGGGTCTGAGGGTTCGGATATTTTTATACGGGGGGAAGGGCCAGTCTGGTCCGTTGGATCTAGGCACGATCAACGGCTCAGATAAAAACTTTAACAAAATGACGCGTTTTGGTTGGTGCCTAGGTTTGGACCGGGTTAGGGGTGGTTCAAGGATATTTTGGACGGACAAAAGGTTTGAGCTTATGGATTTGGCCCAAAACTGATTTCTTTCTTTTCCTTTTCATTCTTTCCAATTTAATTCTTTTATTTTCAAACTATTTTAATTAAACATTTTCAAATAAATAAAGTAAAACCCAAACTAAATCCTAAATCAAATTAACCCTACCACGTTGAATTAATTAACTCTAATAATTACCACAATTAATTGAAACCAAATTAAAGGAAAAAGTACCAAAGTTCAAAAATTAAAATTAAAAGTGTAAAAATAACTATTTTGTGATTTTCCAATTCTTATAAAATAACCAACTTACTACTTAATTCAAGAGTGCAAAGTTAAATCCTAAATGCAAATGCAAATGCACAGACAAAGTCAAACTTGCTCTTGTGTTTCTTGTTGCCTTGTTGTCCTCTATTCTCTCGGTGATATCCATTTGTTATCCCCTTGAATTGTAAGCTGAGATGTCTTCCCCTTCTTTAGGTGGGTGCTTGACCGCTGAACTTGATACATATTCCTATGCTATCCAGGCTGGCTCCTGCTCGCTGAACTTGAATGTATTCCCATGCTATCCAGGTGGGCTCCTGACTTCAAAACGTGAATGTATTCCCATGCTATCTAGGTGGGCTCCTGACTTCAGCAAAATAGACAAAAACAAAGGAAATTTTCTGCCCCAGTTTGGGTATGTGGGCCCATATGTAAGTGTAAAACGAATCACATTACCGAATATCAATAAGAATTTTGAAAACCAAAACTTGAATTGTACTCCCTTGTTCTCCAGGCGGGCTCCTGACTGCTAAACTTGAAAGTATTCCCTGCTTTCCAGGCGGGCTCCTGACTTCAACTTGAAAGTACTCCCTGCTCTCCAAGCGGGCTCCTGACTTCAAAATAGACAAAACAAAGAATTTGAAAGCTAAAACTTAAATTGTACTCCCTTGTTTTCCAGGCGGGCTCCTGATTGCTGAACTTGAAATGTATTCCCTGCTCTCCAGGCGGGCTCCTGACATCTAACTTTGAAATGTATTCCTTGCTCTCCAGGCGGGCTCCTGATTGCTGAACTTGAAATGTATTCTCTGCTCTCTAGGCGGGCTCCTGACGGCTGACTTTGAAATGTATTCCCTGCTCTCCAGGCGGGCTCCTGACTTTGAAATGCGAATGTACTCCTATGCTATCCAGGCGGGCTCCAGACTTCAACTTGAAACGTATTCCCTGCTCTCCAGGCGGGCTCCTGACTGATAATTTAAAATTTATTCCCTGCTCTCCAGGCGGGCTCCTGACTGCTGACTTGAATGTATTCCCTGCTCTCCAGGCAGGCTCCTGACTTCAACAAAATAGACGAAAAACAAAGAAAATCTTCTGCCCTAGTTTGGTGGCTGGGTACAGATGTGAGTGTAAAATTAAATCATATTACCAAGTATTACTAAGAATTTGAAAGCTAGGTCCCATTATCTAGGGTGGTCTTGACAACTCTTAATTAAATGACAATTTTAAATCTAAGTTATATCTTCTAAAGGTGTGACTTTTGCTAAATCTTGTTATCTAAGAGGGTCTTTAAACTACTCCCATTATCCAGGAGGGTCCTGAAAATCAAAGGTCAAATTTTATCTTAAGAGTGACAACTTTTATGGCTGAATTATACTACCCTACAACAGAATTTACGCTAAATGTTGTTATCTAATCGAAATCTTAAAGCTAAGTCCCATTATTCAGGAGGGTCCTGAAAACTCCTAATTGAATCCTATATCGAACATGCAAACTTCTAAGCCAACTTATATTCCTTTAGGATGCATTTATCCTAAAAACAAATATTTTTAGGACCCATTATCCAGGAGGGTCCTGAAAAACAAAAATCAAACCTGTTTGGTGATTGCCTTTCTCCACAGAGGGTTTCTCCGAAATAAACGAAATTTCCTGCCCCTGTTTCAATCAAAGAAAAATTTCGTCAGTTTAAAATGTGGTGATTAGTTGATGGCACTCTTGCTGCAGGTCTCTTTGCTGCATTGTTCTGTTTTGACTAGCTTCCCCGAACTGGTCCAGAACCACTTGACTTTCTGGCTGACTTTCAAAATCCATAACTTGAATGACCCGAGTGTTCTATCCCCGAACCATTTTTTCACATCTCTGACCCCTTTAACTGAACCTATGCGTCTCCCATGAAATTACCAAATCATTTTACCGATGGAACTTTTGCTGGCACTTTATCCCATTTTACATCATGCTATCTTTGGTATGCTCTGGCCACACTGTGCTTTGCAATCTTGAAGCTGGTAGTGATCTTTAAAATTCCTTCTTATTTGATTAAATATAACTGACATTGGGAACATCTTAGAGAAATGAACCTGAAAGAAATGAATGCAATGACTTTTAGAGTTAAGGATGAGAAAATCCAAAACTGGAGACTATCTGAAAGGGAAAAAGAAGAGAGACTTATCTGAGTGGAGCAACTGGCACCGATGATCATGACATGCGATTTGGATTAATCGGCCCAATCTGCCCAACCAATCAACTTTCAATTGCCATACTTTGTTGCCTCGGAATTTTCATAACCTGATTTCTTCAACCAAATCCTGACCTCGTTCATCCTGCGATGTCTTGAAAGGTTTTCACCAGCAGACCTCTTTCATTCGTTCATCTCTCAACTCACTTTCGCCTTACGGTGCCCGTGAGGGTTTTCACCAATAAGACTCTCATTTTGATTTTTCTTAGCTCCCGTCGCCTTACGGTGCCCGTGGGGGTTTTCACCAATAATACTCTCTCATTTTTGGTTTCTTTTCCCTATTCGGACCAGAGTGCTGCCTCTGATGTGAATCACCGCTACCTGCTTGTCTTGGCATTTCCCAAAGACTGATCGGAAGGTCTTCCTTTGGACCGTAATGTGTCTTTTGGATGGGTTTAGAAAGGAAGGGCATAAAAAGCTCAAAACAATTTGATTGGGTTCAAATTTACAACCTGCGAAATCAGATTCTTACAACAACCACAACTTCTGCTCCAGTTTCTTGTTTGGGGACTTTTGGATTTTTATTTCGATGGGACCGAACCGTGAGGCTGCCTACGTATCCTTAAAAGGAATCAGGTCGAACGTAGTTCATGACATAGGAATTACCTTGTTGTTGTGACTTTCTCTTTTTCTTTCTCATCTTTTCTTTTTTTTTTGTTCTTCTTTTGTTGTTTTCATCTCTTTTCTTTCTTTTTCTTTTTATTTTCTTTTTCCTTTCATTTTTCTTTTTCTTTCCACTCTTTTCTTTCTCTTTTCATTCTTTCTTTCTCTTTTCTTTTTCCTTTCTCTTTTCTCTCCTTCCTTTACTTATCTTTACGCTTGTGTTTCCGATATTTGCTATCGATTTCGAAGGAGGGGTATGAAAGAAGATAAATGAGGCTCAAAGGGGTAACAAGGGATAAAGTGTTTAGATAGCAGAACAAAATGCCTTCGTCCTTTTAATATTCGAGACATGCTAAATACAAACAAGTACAATCAAAGAAAGAAATCATACATAATATCTTTTGACTACATCAGAATTGATAGCCATTTTTACACATTTGCCTTCTACATCTGTCAAATACAATGCACCATTGGACAACACTCTAGTCACGACGAACGGCCCCTGCCAATTTGGGGCAAACTTTCCTTTTGCTTTAACTTGACGAGGAAGAATGCGTTACAATACTAACTGTCCCACTTCAAACTTTCGTGGACCCACCTTCTTATTGTATGCTCTTGCCATTCTCTGTTGATACAATTGGCCATGACACACTACTGCCAGTCTCTTTTCATCAATCAAACTCAATTGTTCTAAGCGGGTTTTGACCCACTCCTCATCATTGATCTCAACCTCCGCGACAATTCGAAAGGATGGAATTTCCACTTCTGCGGGTATCACTTCTTCGGTGTCGTACACGAACAAATAAAGAGTCGCCCCTCCTGAAGTACGGACAGTAATGCGATAACCGAGCAATGCAAATGACAACTTCTCATGCCACTGCCTGGAACCTTCCACCATTTTTTAGAGTATCTTCTTTATGTTCTTGTTAGCTGCCTCAACTGCTCTGTTCTCCTTACGGCGGTATAGGGTAGAATTGCGATGTGTAATCTTGAACTGCTGACATACCTCTTTTATCAGGTGACTATTGAGATTAGCCCCATTGTCTGTAATGATCACCTTCGGTATCCCAAACCGGCAAATGATATTTGAGTGCACAAAATCAACCATCGCCTTCTTGGGTACGGACTTGAATGTTTTAGCCTCTACCCACTTGGTGAAGTAATCGATGGCCACCAGAATAAACCTGTGCCCATTGGACGCTGCTGGCTCGATCGGCCCAATGAAATCCATTCCCCAAGCAACAAAAGGCCATGGTGCGGACATTGTATGTAATTCAGATGGTGGAGAATGAATCAAATCTCCATGCACTTGGTACTGATGACATTTACGCACGAAACTGATACAATCTCGCTCCATAGTGAGCCAATAATAACCTACCCGGAGGATCTTTTTTTCCAGCACATACCCACTCATGTGCGGTCCACAGACTCCAGAATGTACTTCGGTCATGATAGCCGCGACCTGTCTGGCATCTACTCATTTTAACAACCCAAGATCTGGAGTTCTTTTGTACAAAACCCCTCCACTGAAGAAAAATCCACTTGCTAAGCGACGAATTGTTCTCTTTTGATTACCTGTGGCTTGTACCGGATATACTCCCATTCGGATGTATTCCTTGATGTTGTGAAACTAATGCTCCCCGTCGAGCTCTTCCTCCACCATGTTACAATAAGCATGCTGATCACGGACCTGAATATGCAACGGGTCTACATAAGCCTTATCTAGATGAGGTAATATTAACGCCAGAGTAGCCAAAGCATCGGCGACCTCATTGTGGATCCTCGGAATATGCATGAACTCTATTGATTGAAACCGTTGACAAAGATCATGCAAACATTGCCCGTATGGTATGAGTTTTAAATCCGTGTTTCCCATTCTCCCTGAATCTGGTATACCAGAAGGTCCGAGTCACCCAAGACCAAGACTTCCTGGACACCCATATCCATAGCCATACTCAAACCCAAAATGCATGCCTCGTATTCCGCCATGTTGTTAGTACAGTAGAACCGAAGCTGAGCCGTAACAGGGTAATGATGCCCTGTTTCAGAGACGAGTACTGCTCCTATTCCAACGCCTTTCATGTTGGCAGCCCCATCAAAGAAAATTTTCCATCCTGGCCTTTCAATCTGTTCCAACTCATCAATGTGCATTACCTCTTCATCAGGGAAGTAAGTCTTCAAAGGTTCGTATTCTTCATCCACAGGATTCTCAGCCAAGTGGTCGGCCAATGCTTGTGCTTTCATCGCAGTTCGAGTCACGTAGACAATGTCAAATTCTGTGAGCAAGATCTACCACTTTGCGAGCCTTCCCATGGGCATAGGCTTCTGGAAGATATACTTCAGTGGATCCAAGCGAGAGATGAGGTAAGTAGTATAAGAGGACAAATAATGTTTCAGCTTCTGGGCTACCCAAGTTAGGGCACAACACGTCCTCTCAAGTTGATTGTACTTAAACTCGTAAGATGTGAACTTCTTGCTGAGATAATATATGGCCTGCTCTTTCCTGCCAGTGATATCATGCTTTCCCAACACACATCCAAATGAATTGTCCAAGACTGTCAAATACAGAATCAAAGGTCTCCCTGGTTCTGGTAGGACCAAAACAGGTGGGTTTGACAAGTACCCCTTTATCCTATCAAATGCTTCCTGATATTCATCTGTCCACTTAACCACAACATCTTTCTTTAACAGTTTGAAGATGGGCTCACAAGTTGTCGTGAGTTGAGCAATAAACCTGCTGATGTAATTCAATCTTCCTAATAGACTCAACACCCCAGTCTTGTTCTTTGGGGGTGGCAACTCCTGGATAGCTTTGATCTTTGACGGGTCCAATTCAATACCTCATCGGCTAACTATGAATCCCAACAATTTTCCAGACGGAACAACGAACGCGCATTTTGCAGGGTTGAGCTTGAGATTGTACCTACGAAGCCTTTGGAAGAACTTTCTCAGATCTCTGACATGGTCAGACTGCTTTCTAGACTTTACAATCACATCATACACATAAACCTTGATCTCCCTATGTATCATGTCGTGGAATATAGTCTTCATTGCCCTCATGCAGGTTGCCCCGACATTTTTCAAACCAAATGGCATGAACCGATAACAGTACGTTCCCCAGGGCATGATGAATGCTGTCTTTTCTACGTCTTCTTCATCCATTAAGATCTGGTGATAGCCCGCATAACAATCCACAAAAGAACCAATCTCCTGTTTGGCACAATTATCGATCAATATATGGATGTTCGGCAGTGGGAAGTTATCCTTGGGACTCGCCTTGTTGAGGTCTCGATAATCAACACACACCCTGGTCTTGCCATCCTTCTTCGGCACAGGCACTATATTGGCTAACCAAGTGGGATATCGAGTGACCCGAATGACCTTGGCCTCAAACTGTTTGGTGATCTCTTCCTTAATTTTTACACTCATATTAATTTTAAATTTCCTCAGCTTCTACTTGACAGGAGGGAATGCCGGATCAGTGGGCAATTTGTGAACCACCAAACCAGTGCTTAGACCTGGCATGTCATCATAGGACCATGCAAAAACATCTTTATACTCGAACAATGTTTTAATTATCTCCTCTCTGAGTCGTGGTTCAAGATGGACACTTATTTTAGTTTCCCGGACATTATCTTGGTCCCTTAAATTAATTGCTTTTGTATCACTCATGTTAGGATTGAGTTTTTCTTCAAAAAGGCTTAATTCTTTACTAATCTCTTTAAATGCTTCATCCTCATCATATTCCGATTCAACATCACATTCTATTTCTTTAATTACTATTTCAGAACTAGATTGGCTTTTAAGGCTGGGCCGTAGATTCCGCATGCATGTCATATCATTGAAGCCAGCATAAAAAGAACTGTACAAGGAAAAAAGGAAAACAAAAATAAAACTATCAGGAAGAGAGGAAAAGAGAAATTGTATTTCATTGAAATTAAAGATAACAGGGTTTATACATCCAAACGGATGGAACATAGAATCTGAACTACAACCCTGGAATAATCCAGATAAATTGAAAGAAAATCAAAGCAAACTACCAAAACTCCCTCCTGGTGGGGAGAGGATTAGCTTCCCAATTGTTAATCTTTGCACCGGGCCCAACAAATTGCACATCTGCCTTTCTAGAACCCTCTCCAGCTTCCAACACGTTCACATCGGCAAATATCCTCTCGAACGTTTCCATCAAATCTTCATCCACATCGACCACCGAAATGGGAACTGATATCATTGGGCGCTTTCTGGTACCAGGCCTGACAAATGATTGGGAAAGACGCGGGACTGGCTTTGGAAGGGACCATGCCCTCTGTTTCATTTTTCTGGCTCTTCTCACGTCTGCGACTGTGGGCTTGAACCCCAGACCAAACGTATTCCAGTTTTTAGGAAGAGAAACCAGCTGTACGATACCTTGCAGAGATGCACCCAAACCTTTTCCCGGTACAAAACCATTTTTCAACATTTCAACGGCTACCATGACTAATGCAGTAGTTACCCTTGGGGTTGGCACGCACTTCCCTTCAGGAATTTTCTCTACCAATACCGTGTCAAAAACCTGATAAACCCATGGCCCCTTGTTGTCTTCAAACTCTATGAACGGAACAATGGCATCACTGAAAATGCACAACTTATCCTCGCCATGCACAACAATTTTCTGTCTATCCCATTCAAACTTAACCATTTGGTGCAGAGTGGACGGGACCGCTTTAGCAGCATGAATCGAGGGCCGACCTAACAACAGATTGTAAGAAACAGCCACATCAAGCACCTGGAATTCCATAGTAAATTCAATTGGACCTATTGTAAGCTCGAGCACTGTGTCCACGACTAAATCTTTCCCTCCTCCCTCGAATCCCTGAACGCAGATACTATTCTTGTGAATTCTTTCATCATCCACCTTCAACTTGTTCAGAGTGGAAAAAGGGAAAATATTTGCATTGGAACCATTGTCAACAAGTACCTGAGTAACCACGGAATCTTCACATTTCACCGTCAGATAGAGGGCTCTATTGTGCTCAGTACCTTCCACGGGCAACTCATCATCAGAAAAAGTGACTCGGTTTACCTCAAATATCTTGTTGGCAATCTTTTCCAAGTGGTTTACTGAGATTTTTTCAGGAACATGGGCCTCGTTCAAGATCTTCATCAAAGCCCGACGGTGCTCATCGGAATGGACCAATAATGACAGGAGCGAGATCTGAGTCGGTGTCTTCCTTAACTGCTCCACAATGGAATAGTCATGTACTTTCATCTTTCTCAGAAATTCTTCTGCTTCTTCCTCGGTCACCGCTTTCTTCACAAACACTAGATTATATTTTGAGGTCTATGCTTTTATCAACTCTTCGGGGACAAAGCATCTCCCCGATCGAGTCAAACCATGAGTCTCACACACTTCTTCTTTAACCTCTTTTCCCTTGTAAGTCACTGTCACTCGTTCATAATTCCATGGGACTACCTTGTTGTTGACTATCGATAATTGAGTTACTAGTTTGATAACGACAGGATTTGTGGGGGCGCCCTTCACAATTACCACAGGCTTGTTCGTCACTCCTGGCACAACCACTTTTGCTCTTTGGTGTTTTCCTACAACGTCACTTGAGGACCCCTTCTTGACCTCCACGGATGGTTCATTATTTGCCCCATTCAACTTGATCACAGACTTCTCACTTGTTGACTTTTCAAATAGCTTGGCTTTACTAGCCCGAATCATCATGACGGTTTGCGAAGGCTTCTTAGGCTCCCCTCCCTTATGCACTATCTCATTCATATTGGTCTCATGATGGGCCGACAATGGGTTCTGGTTGATGTTGGGTGCCTCTGTGGCTTGGACCTCAATCCGATTAGTATCAATGAGCTCTTGAATAGCTGTTTTCAACTTTTAGCATTTCTCTATGTCGTGACCCAACATCCCCGAACGATACTCACAACTTACCGAGCGGTCAAGATTTCTGGGAAGGGGATTCGGCAGTTTGGCCTCGACCGGATTCAACATACCCAACTGTCTCAGTCGGTGAAATAGACTAACATATGATTCTCCCATAGGAGTGAAGGTCTTCTGTTTCTGTAACCTCTCATTCTTAAAGGCTTGATTTGGTCGGACACCTGTCCCAGGGGGATTTCTGTAGGCTCCCGACTAAATTGTAGCAACATCCACTTTCTTCTTCTTCCCTAGTACACCTCCAGTACCGTTTTGAATGGTCTGGGTGGTCGCCTTGATTGCTGAGTAACTCATGATTTTGTTGGACTTGAGTCCTTCCACAACAATGCCTCCAATTTTTACAACTTCATTAAAGGACTTACCTACTGCTGACACCAAGTGACCAAAATAAGTGGGTTCCAAAGCCTGTAAGAAATAATCAACCATCTCACTTTCTTTCATCGGAGGGTCAACCCTTGCTGCTTGCTCTCTCCAACGGAATCCATATTCCCTGAAGCTCTCACCGGGCTTCTTCTCAATCTTTGTCAATGATAGCGATCTGGGATAATTTTGAGGTTGTACTGAAAATGGCAGGCAAAAGCTTGGGCCAAATCGTCCCATGTGTACCACCTGTTGTGATATTGTCTGGTATACCATTCTAAGGCCGATCCACTCAGACTTTGGTTGAAATATGCCATTAGCAATTCATCTTTTCCACCTGCTCCTCTCATCTTGCTACAAAATCCTCTTAAGTGTGCTATTGGGTCAACATGCCCGTCGTACAGATCAAACTTGGGCATTTTGAACCCTGCTGGCAATTGAACATCTGGGAACAGACATAAATACTTATAGGCCACACTTATTTGTCCTCCCAATCCCCTCATATCTCAGAACAATTGTTCTAAGCTTTTGACCTTTCTGATCATCTCTTCATGCTCGAGATTTTTGGGTGGCTTCTCGATCTCTGCCAGGAGATCAAGATGAGGGGTGCAAGAATATAGTTCTGGAACTTTGAAGGTGGGTTCAGGGGGATAGTACTGGTTGTCGTGAGATTGAAACAGAGGTTCACTGGAAGATCGGTGTAATGTAGCAGGTGGAGGGGCCACAAAAATAGGTGTAATTGGCGGAGGAGGGTATGGGACTTGTTTGGGTGGTGAAGCTTCAGAAGTGTGGGAAGTGGCGTCATAGCGTTGTTGGTAGAGGGGAAAGGCTGGAGATGAGTTCACAGTGGGAGGCTCCTGAGGTTGGGCCAATGGTGGGATATAAGCAGGGTTGGCGGGATAAACCGGTGGTGGATCCCCTTTGCCCAGGCTTGGTACATTTTAGCCATCTGCTTCTTTAACTTATACATATCTTCCTTTATTGCATTAACATCTAGTTCTTCCACCTCTTTTGACGGGTCAACAATACTTGTCTCCGGTTCTTGGTTGGCCATATTCAGCCTGTCTTTTGATCGGGTGTTGTATGAGTGAGTTGCCAGAATGCCAATCAACTAACCACCTGCCTGGACTGAATACATCAAACAACAACCTTGTTAGCGATTAGTCTTTAACAAATTGGTAACCGCACATTGGGCATGAATGCACCTGAACAGTTAACCGTCTTTATCATGTATTTGATCGGTTGCATGCGTCATCCCGACCTTTCTTACTTTCAATTGTCTCTGTTCTCTCTTTGTTTTTATTCTCTCTTATTTTCTCTCTTTTCTTTCTTGTATCTCCGCTCTTTTTCTTTTCTTTACTCTCTTGTTTTTCCTCTTATTTTCTTTCTCTTTTCCTTATTTGGTTACGGTTGAATCCTATGGAGATTGCCTACGTATCATGACCTCGCATGAATCAGACCAAGCGTAGTTCTTGGAGATAAAAACAATAAAACATTTATTTGGAATTTTCAATTTTGCATAATAAGACTCAGAAATAAACTTAAACAAAAACTACCAGACTTTGATGAAAGACGAAATACAGACTCGAAAAACAAACAATCCACATACTCTGATAAAAGAAATACAGACTCCAAGACAAACTGGCAGGCTTTAACGGAAAGAAAATACAGACTCAAGAAATCACAAATACATCACTGCCTCAATTGCCCCTGGGACCCGTGGGGCATCATTCGGCCTCGCCGCGGGCCGACTCGCTAAATCCCCTTGGAGCTGGTAGAGATCTTCCCTTACCCGGCGAACAAAAATCATCATAGTAGCGAAGAACATAGATCTAGTCATATCCTCACAGCTACTGCACTTCATCGCGATGTAGTTGGCGACCCTTTTAACTCTCTCTCTTATGACGCCCTTCTCTTGCAAAAAATGCCCAATCTGTTCGGTTCTGGCTTCCGAAGTTCGTTTGGCTACCTGGTTCTGCTCTTGGAGTTGTTGCCAGTCTCTTTCTAGCCGTGCCATTAAGGCGTAACAATGTTCTCTTTCAGCCTTAAAATTTTTGGCTTGTTTAGCCATTTCACCCTCGAGGTTGCCAATTGCCTTTCCCCAACCTGAGACCCCTTTTTCATATCTTTCTTTCATCTGTTGAACGAAAGCGGCACGCCTTTTGGCGCTTTTAGCCAACCTTGCCTGTGCTTTTGCTAGTTCAGACTCAGCTCTCTGCAAGTCATCTTCATAGTCACGTACCTTTTGAGTAAGGTTATAAATGAGCCTTTCATCTTTCCTGCTTCGGCCTGGGTTCTTGGCTTCGATTTTCAACTGTCGAACCTGAGCTCTGAGAGCTTCATTTTCTCGTACCAATATTCTCCTCTCACCTTCGGCCTCTTGTGCCTGCAAATCATTGTTGAAGGTGACATTTCTCAACTCTTCTCGTAGATCATAGATGATGGCCTTATATTCCTTTTCCTTCTCCCCCCAGGCTAACCTCTCCTGAATTTTATCATAATAGGCTTGAACATGAGGCCTTTTGGCGGGCCTTTCGGGCTCTGGCTCGTTATTTACGTTAGACATTTTCTCAAACGAAGCAACATAGTTTGGATCTACTTCCCCCCTGGCGATGTCTGGTATCTGGGTGCCATTTTTTAGATACCGACAGTTATTCCAATCCTGCTTAACTATGGCCTCAGGCAATGCATCTTCTTGATGTAATTCTATGACCTAGGTGCTTAGATCTTCATCTTCAGGCACAATCTGATACCTTCCCAATTGCCTCAAGACCCTCTGCGGTGCATATGGATGAATACTCCTTACGCCCATTAACCTCAGGTAGCCTTTGGTAGAAGTCATATGGATGGCTTCTATCCTCGGGAGCCATCCTATAGTCCACTCGACCTGACCTACGTTAAGAACTTTCAAGTGAAAAACCCATGCTTCAAACCCTTCTAGTGCGTTGTAATCTTTTACCTCTGCTCGTAACTAGTGATGAAGTTATTCGGGCTCGAACCATAAGTCATGAATCTGGGATGATGGTGAAGGTGCTCAATCAACCACATTTGCAGAAGGATGCTGCAACCTTCAAAAAATTGAGCCCCTGCTTTGCATAAAGTCAATGCTCGATAAATATCTGTCAGCACCAACGGGGCAAGTGTATGATCTTCCTTGGTAGTGAGGATTTGTGCAATTCTAGCAATACGAATATCCACCGTCCCTTTCTCATTTGGAAAAACCATGATCCCCAAGAATGCCACAATAAATGCGAACCGGCGATGAATTTGCCAACGGCCCTTGTCTTGTTTGTTGCTCAGACCCTTTTCATGTGTTTCTAAACCAGCAGAGTGCCCGAACCTGAAGTATAAGAAATGGAAAGCACAACATCCATTGCTCACACGTTCTTTATTCGTCTGCTTACTGATGTTCAGGAGGTCAAAGAACTTGTGCACCGATGGAGCCCTTAGAAATATAAGTTGTTGCTTCCTCAAATCCAGTCCGAATTCAATGTACCCGGCTATCTCCTCCAATGTAGGGGTGATCTTAAAATCCGAGAAGCGAAAGACGTTGTGGACAGGATCCCAGAAAGTTACCAAAGCCTTGATCAGATCTTCCCGTGGTTTGATCTCAAAAATGTTTATAAGAGTACCCAATTGTTTTTTCACCCATTTCTGACCATCTTCATCTAGATCATTCCACCACATACGCAAGTGCAACTGAGCATGTTCCCTGACCACTTCTAGCGGATCTTGGATGGTACTCATTCTGTTCCTGTGGAAGGTTAAGGTTAGGGTTGACTCGAGTGGACCCTTTTGTAAATAGGTTTTTTGAAGAAGAAAAGAAAAAGAGTGAGAAAAGAAAAGAAGAAAAGAAAAAAAACAAATCAAAGGCCCATGATTTCTTCCCCTATATGCCTTTTTTAGCCAAGTGTCTGTTTTTGAAAATGCGGCCCCTTCCCATTTTCACATGAATTTTGAGGCCGGGGGGATTATTTTACGACCCTTCACAAACTTCTCCATTCTTTTATGAAAATAGCCTTTCGACAACTAAAAAAATACTCTGAGACTATCTCGGCAAGAACGGTTTAAGACATTGCCGAAGCTGGATCGACTTATTTTGACCAAAATCCAGACTGTATTCACTTGACCACTGACTCTCTTTTTCTTCTTTTTTTTCCAAAAATAAGGCCGATCCTTATGTAGGTTGCCTACGCATCCCACATCGGGTGAGAATCAGACCTGCATAGTTCGGTTAGTTTTGACACATTTGGAAGAACACAGTGTTTGACTCTTTTGAAATAACTTTTTTTTGAAAAATTTTGGCAGAGCTTCGGGACGTTTTTCAAATACCGGGGTTTTCTTTAGAACCGGGCTTTATTTCCTTCCCTAGATCACTCTTGGTTTTTTCGTTTTGCTTTATTTTCCCTAGCCGGTCAGCATGCAAACCAAAACAAATAAATATACACGTAACACATAGAATGCATCAGGATGGTCTGTTGTTTCGAGCATACCTGTCCTAGACGGACCCATCCCCTAGGTTGAGTCCCCTAAGTCAAATGTACGTGATGCAAACAAACTCTTCTATTAGGGATCCGACATGAACCTGTGTTTTTTAGGTTTAAATCCTGGGGTTTTATTCCAGACTTGGGTACCCGAGCAGACAACTAGGGCCGAAGACGGGGCGACGTACCGGGAGCACTGAAGTCTACCCGGCCTTGTCCCTTGCCCAACCTCGTTCTATTTGGTATAATTTCTACAAAAAAACGGGCCACGCGAACGTGTGCACCATTTTCAGAAGACTCAGAGAGGCGGCATAAGAAGACAGTTATATACAATTCAAATAATATTAAAGCAGTAAACAGATAGCATTTAGCACAAAAGGTTCACAGAATACAGTAATATCAACAATAAATAAAGCCAAGCAAAATCATATTAATAAGCTCGAATTCTGAACCCTGAGCCAGAGATGCTGGGTTCGGTCCCCAGCAGAGTTGCCAGAGCTTTCACACCTCTTTTTTACTTATACCCCGTAAAGGGTATAAATATAAGGGAGTTTTTCCAATTAAAGGACCATCGAAACAAGATTAATTATTTAAAATTCAGTGTCACCCCTTGATATTATTTGTGGTGTCCCAAGTCACCAGTTTAAATCCCGAATCGAGGAAAAGATTGACTCTGTACTACAATCTACGAACCAGAAATCCGAGCAAGGAATTCTGTTAACCTGGGAGAAGGTGTTAGGCATTCCCGAGTTCCGTGGTTCTAGCACGGTCGCTTTGATCATACTTGGCTTATTAAAATTGTTTAATTACTCGTTTTAAAACCTATGTGCTTTTACCTCCTTTAATTAAGAAAACGTCTTGAAACAAGTCACGCGTACATGTACCCGCTTGTTTGCCGTGTTAAAAATCGTGTCACGCGAATGTGTCCACAATTAATGACACTTTAAGAAAATTTAGTCGAAGTTGCGCGAACGCATACTCTTTTTAAGAAATCGTAATTATGTTCTACACAATCACGATAGTGTATTAAATATGCCTAAAGCAAACTACGAACATTTGTCATTTTATATCTATATTAATACGAAGGCCATGCAATTGTTATTTTATTTGGCACGGCACACCTCGAATCACTTTATTTAAAAGGTTTTAAACTAACACATATGAGGGCCACAAACTACTTGTATCATATAATATGGCTCACCCCAATCATTTCCAAGGATCTTACTAATTGATTAAAGCCGCAAGGAATTCTTAACTGATTTCAAGCCGTGGTCTAAGATAAAATTGATGACCGTCACAGTTGACAAACAAGTGGTGAACTCGATGTCCAAATGTGAAACGAGAGGACAAGCCTGGATCATAGCTGGGCCTGCTCGCGAGGCCCCAAATCGAAAGTCTACCGATTAAAAAAAATCTTGCACAAATGGGCTAATGCTGATAGCCCAGATGAGCGCCTCAGTACCAACATTTAAAGCATACACGGTGTTTATGAGCATTTCTGACTCTGGCCCAACCATTAATTAATTTAAAACACACTTGCAAAATCATTTGAATGTCAACATATATTCTCAGGTTAAAACAAAACCCCTTCACGCACTAATAAACCTTTGCACAATTTATCTGTCACTTAGCATTACAGCAGAAAAATCATAATTCAAATTCAAACTTAGCATTATATCTATCGAAACAAGTGCTTGCTTTTAATTTAAAAGACAGAACAATGGTCTAGACAGCCACTTTCAGGGATTACTTTATGTATTTCTGGACAATTCTATTAAACTAGCTACTTCATGCTAATGTGACAACAATGCAACCATCCATACTCATGGGAAATAACTCAATACCAACTAAAGTTAACAAGTGCAAATAAGAGTCCTAAATACAGATCTTAAAGTGAATTTTTAATGCTCATGGCATATCATTATTTAACGTACCAAAATAGATAGCATAAATGGATAAATCATGTAAAAAACAGGACAGAGGGAAAACATCTATAAGGCTCGGAACTCTTCATTTCTTCAAAACACATGAACCCTTCTTACATGTCTAGAATCAGGAATGTGTACTTGGAAATCAAGAAGGAAACAAGGGGAATAAGGAGTCAATAACAGCAGCAGTAGGTCAGCCCAGAATCAACAAGGAAGAGATATCAAACAGTAATCAAACCCAATGTTGAACCCTAGATTTAGCTTAGAACATAATTCCAGAATCAGACTCGGTTCAACCAACTTTAGATATTAAATTAAACCTTCCCTAGCCTCATGTGAATCAAAAATGACTTCAGAAAAATGAACCTCAAGCATCAGAACAGAATAGAAATCAATGGAACAGTCAATTTCTATGACATTTCAGCTGCTTTTTATTTTCTGTATTCTCTATCTCTTCTAATCCCCTATGAAACAGTAGATCTTTTTTGCAGTTTTTCTATATTTTCTAGATTTCAGCTCTCAGAAATCTCTGCCTTCAAAGGCAAGAAAAGCTGCCTTTATAGGCAAGGCACTAGGGCAGCTAAAGGAGGATCATATTTGCACCTGGACCCTTTTTATATTTTTGTTTTTTCTCAAAAGCCCTTAGTTTAAAATATCAGATTTCATATAAGCCCCCACCCTACTTTCCTAGAAGTTTCTGAATTCTGTTACTCAAGATTCCCTATATCTTTTACCCAAACTAACCCTTAATTGCCCTGTTTTTATCCCTGAACCCAAAGCAGATATGGGTCAATCTTGACCCAAAACATAAAAGGCTTTTGCAGTGGGGTTGAGAATGGCCTCAAGGCCCAAAAAAACCAGAAGCTCATTTTAATCAATCAATAATTACTTGGGAGATTTTAAAACTAAAATTCTAGCTAAATGACTAATTTCTCTTTTTAGGCTAACTGATGAACTATAATTAAACTATATTACCTAATCAACCACAGCTAATTATATAATTAGAAGAATCAAAAATTGTGACCTAAATAAAGCTAAACAGGAAACACACACAAGTCAATCAAAACTGACGACAAAGTTGAAAAGAAAATTGGAGAACACACAGAATAAATACGAACACCAAAATGAAAACCTAGGTTTAAAACTTTTATCAACTTTTAGTCAGAATAAAATTAATTAAAGAAAAAGGATAAGAAAAGAAGAGGAAGACGGTGAAGTGATAGAAATGGACAGAAAAATAAAGAAGCTTACCGACTAAACTCGACACCAACACTGGATTTCCAATTTATCCCAGAATAATGTTAATAGCTTGTTCTTTGTCAAGAACCAGCGACCATCATTGTTTCATGATAAATCATCCTTGAACAAAATCGGGGAAATAGCCCTTGCATGCACAAAATCGGATTTTGGGTTTTTAGGGTTTCACACTTCAAATCAAGATGCGACGGGTTCTGGAAAGATTCGAGGGAAACGAGTACACGATTTGGGAGGAGGGGGTCGTGGAGGTCATGGGGTGTTATTTTGGGAGTGGTTGGAGGTGGCTCCACCGGTTGAGGCGGTGGAAAAATAGGGCGGCGGATTAGGGTTTGGAGCTTCTGAGCCAGATTCGAGAAATTCAGGTGTGATTCGAGGGAAAAGGGGTGTAGATTTGGAATGAGGAGAAGGGGAGGGAGCTAGGGTGTGAATTTGGTGGCCATCGGAGACCTACCGCCGCCGTAGGGCGATTTCCAGCGGCGATGCATGGTGGAGTTACGTTGGGGTCTTTGAGGGTGTTGGTGACGACGAGCGAGGGGGGGGGGGTCTGAGGGTTCGGACATTTTTATACGTGGGGAAGGGCCAGTTCTGGTCCGTTGGATCTAGGCACGATCAACGGATCAGATCAAAACTTTAACGAAACGATGCCGTTTGGTTGGTTCCTGGGTTTGGACCAGGTTAGGGGTGGGTCAAGGGTATTTTGGACGGCCAGAAGGTTTGGGCTTATGGATTTGGCCCAAAACTGATTTCTTTCTTTTCCTTTTCATTCTTTCCAAATTAATTCTTTTATTTTCAAACTCTTTTAATTAAACATTTTCAAATAAATAAAGTAAAACCCAAACTAAATCCTATATCAAATTAACCCTACCACATTGAATTAATTAACTCTAATAATTACCACAATTAATTAAAACCAAATTAAAGGAAAAACTACCAAAGTTCAAAAATTAAAACTAAAAGTGCAAATATAACTATTTTGTGATTTTTCAATTCTTATAAAATAACCAACTTACTACTTAATTCAAGAGTGCAAAGTTAAATCCTAAATGCAAATGCAACATATTTTATATTTTCATTAATTAAATAGAATAAATATGCACAGACAAATGCAAACAATTAACAGAAAATGCCACAAAAATCCACAAAATTGCGAACAATGGAAAGAATTATTTTATTTTGAATTTGTAGGAGTAATTCATATAGGGAAAAAATCACGTGCTCACACATACTGCCGATCTCGGATATGCTCCAATAAAGAAGAACGAGCGATTGTGCAAGCTAGCACATGGCTGGGCTAAGAAACATCCAATCTCATGAACCGATTGGCCAAAGCCTGAATATCCAAAGCAAGCGGTCTCTCACCGACCGAAATATAAGCAAGACTGCACATACTGGCTGACTTCCTACTCAAAGCTTTGGCCACAGCATTGACCTTTCCCGGATAATATAAGATGGTGATATCAGAGTCCTTTAATAGCTCGAAACACCTTCTCTGCCTTAAATTTAGCTTCTTCTGTTTGAACAAATACTGCAGACTCTTGTGATCCGTGAAAACCTCACATGCCACGCCATACAGATAATGCCTCCAGATCTTCAATGCATGAATAATGGCTGCTAACTCCAAGTCATGAAACAGATAGTTCTTCTCATGAATCTTCAACTGCCACGAAGCATAGGCAATGACCTTGTCATCCTGCATCAACACCGCACCAAGCCCAATAAGAGATGCATCACAATAAATTGTATAAGGCCCTGAACCTATGGGCAAGACCAACACCGGTGCCATAGTCAGAGCTGTCTTGAGCTTCTGAAAACTCACCGCACACTCGTTCGACCATATGAACTGGGCACCCTTCTCAGTCAACCCGGTCATCGGGGTTGCGATAGAGGAAAACCCTTCCACAAACCGACGATAGTAGCCTGCCAATCCTAAGAAACTTCGGATCTCTATAGCTGATGCTGGTCTATGCCAGTTCTTGACTGCCTCTATCTTCTTCGGATCTACCTGAATACCCTCTGCTTATACAACATGACCCAAGAATGCAACTGAACTCAACCAGAACTCACACTTCGAAAACTTAGCATACAACTGACTATCCCTCAAGGTTTGAAGAACAACTCTCAGATGTTGCTCATGCTCCTCCCGGCTACGGGAATAGATCAAAATATCATCAATGAAGACTATCACGAACAAATCCAAGTAAGGTCTAAACACTTGGTTCATTAAATCCATGAAAGCTGCTGGGGCACTTGTCAATCTGGATGACATCACCAAGAACTCATAATGCCCATATCGAGTGCGGACAACTGTCTTAGGGACATCGGATGCCCAAATACTCAACTGATGGTAGCCAGATCTCAAGTCAATCTTCAAAAATACCTTGGAACCTTAAAGCTGATCAAACAAATCATCAATCCTCGGCAATGGATACTTATTCTTGATTGTACCCTTGTTCAACTGCAGGTAATCAATACACATTCTTATCGATCCGTCATTCTTCATAACAAACAACACCGGCGCACCCCAAAGCGAGACACTAGGTCAAATGAAGCCTTTTTCAAGAAAGACTTGCAATTGCTCTTTCAACTCTTTAAACTTAGGCGGGGCCATACGATACGGCCGGTAGAAATGGGCTGAGTGCCCGGAGCCAAATCAATGCAAAAGCCAATATCCCTGTCAGGTGGCATACCCGGTAGGTCTGAAGGAAATAACTTAGGAAATTCACGAACAATGGGCACAGAATCAATAGAAGGAACCTCAACACCAGAATTACGAACATAGGCCAAATAGGCCAAACACCCCTTCACGACCATACATCAATCTTTCATATAAGAGATAACACTATGGGTAGAATGACCAGGAGTCCCTCTCCACTCTAAACGAGGTAAACCTGGCAAGGCTAAGGTTACAATCTTGGCATGACAGTCCAAGATAGCGTGATAAGGTGATAACCAGTCCATCCCCAATATGACATCGAAATCAACCATGTCCAGAAGAAGCAAATCTACACGAGTCTCAAGACCCCCAATCACAATTATACATGAACGATGGACTCGATCTACTACAATAAAGTCACCCACCGGTGTAGAAACATAAACAAGAGCACTTAAAGCATCACTAGGCAAGACCAGATACGGTGCAAAATAAGATGACACTTAGGAGTATGTAGATCCTGGATCAAATAAAATCGAAGCATCTCTACTACAAACCAGAATAGTACCTGTACCTCCACCTCTAATACCTCTGACTCCACCTCTAGTAACTCTACTTCTACCTCTAGCACCTCTACCTCCACCTCTAATACATCTACCTCCACCTCTAGCTGACTGAGCGGGCTGAACGAGTCCCTCAATGAACCGTCTCACTCTCTCTCTCAGTGGGAAGTATAAGAAGAGCATGATGGGTCAAATCATTAAACGTGGTCTGGTACTAAGTAACAGTCATAGAACTCTACTGGAGATGCTAAAATTACCTCGGGTAGATCTCTCTCTGAGTGACAGGACGAAACTTCACTAGAAATAGCTGAGAAAACTGATCCCAAGTCAAAGCTAATGACCTAACTGGTCTAGCCAAACAATAATCTCTCCAACAAGTCTTGGCAGATCCAGATGAGCGAAAAGTAGCAAAGTCGACCCCATTGTTCTCTACTGTCCCCATGTTCCTCGGAACCTCGTGACAACTACCTAAATAATCCTGGGGATACTCAGAAGATACACCGCTGAAATTAGTAGTGAAGAGCTTGGTGAAACTTATCCAACCTCCACAAAGCCTCCGAAGACGTAGCTGATCTATCACAAGAAAGAATAGATGTAAAGCTTTTTCCTAACTCTATAGCCTCTGGGGGATAAATACAGATGTCTCTGTACCGATCCCTCAGACTCTACTAAGCTTGTCTGTGAACTGTGAGACCCATATAACCTAGAGCTCTGATACCAACTTGTCACAACCCGGATTTCCCTCCCTCGGGAGTCGTGATGGCGCCTACTAATGTGAGCTAGGCAAGCTGACTGTTTTGAACAATTTACTTTTTTCCCCCATTTTAATCCTTTACAAGAAATTATGAGCAATAACTTAAAGACAACGGAATTTATATCAAGCGGAAGAAAAATAATAAAATTACTGAGTATAACCAATACAACTGTATAAACAAGACTACCCAGAACTAGAGTCACAGCTTCACAGATGGTCTAAGAGTACTACAAATAAAGGTGTAAAAGAAATAAATATAACATTGTCTATGGAAATACATGAAAGAAATAGGAATAGTAGATAGAAGGAGACGCCAAGGCCTGCGGATGCCTACAGAACTACCTCGGGTCGGCTGATGACAAGAAACAACAATCTCACTACGGTCCGGAGTCTACAGCACAGGGATCTGCATAAAAGAGTGCAGAGTGTAGTATCAACACAACCGACCCCATGTGCTGATAAGTGCCTAGCCTAATCTCGGCGAAGTAGTGACGAGACTTGGAGCAGACTAACAAATAAACCTGTGTAGTTAAATCATATACAGTGGAAAAGAAGAACAGTAATGTACAGTTAAGTATGGGAGGGGGTAACATGCTGTGGGGACATCGAATAATAATAGAAGAACAACTAATAAATATGAGGATCACCATAGTTCCATTGAAGGTAGGGAGGGGAAATCATGTTGTGGGGTACAACAAGTATCAACCGGATATCAACAATTAAATAAAGGGAAACCATAACTCAGTTATCAATAAGAATGAGGAAAATCAAAGACAAGTGCACAACATCACCCTTCGTGCTTTAACACTCTCTCACCAAAACAATGCACGGCATCACCCTTCGTGCTTTAACACTCTCTCACCAAAACAATGCACAGCATCACCTTCGTGCTTCACATTCTTTCACACCCAAGCAACAATCACAAGGCAAATAGGGTAAGGGAACAAATAAAATCAAGTAACAACGGAAAATCAGTGAATAACATAAGGGACAACATAACTCATTTATCAGCAAGAATCAGGAAAATCAAGGACAAGTGCACGACATCACCCTTCGTGCTTTTACTCTCGTCCTCACCATGAAAATCAATATAATCTGCAAGGAATGGTACATCGTGCGGCACGACATCACCCTTCGTGCTTTAACACTCTTCCTCACCCAAATAACAATCACAAGAAATTAGGACAAGGAAATAAGTAAGATCATATTAAAATCCCGGCAAGGGAAATAATATTAAAACAACAACATCCTGGCATGGGAGACAATATCATGATCATCTCTTTTCATTCCTTTTTTCACAGTTACTTCACAACTCAATTCATAACTTGAGCCAATGCTCTATAATGTTCAACAATTTGGTTCTTAACTTGAGCCAATGGTCTACAATGTTCAACAAGTCAATTCTCAACTTGAACCAATGCTTTACCATGTTTAACAATTAAATTCTCAACTCGAGCCAATGCTCTTACCATGTTAAAATAAAAATAATACTTCCACAAGTCATCTTCATCAATAGAAATCATAATATAGACCATGAACAATACAAAACGGAGTCACATAAATCATAGTATAAGACTCATGGGCATGCTTGACACCAACGTATAGATACATGTCACCATGCCTATACATCGTATTTAACAATAAGCACATAGCAAATAAGACTCAACTCCTAATCCCTCAAGCTAAGGTTAGACCAAACACTTACCTCGATACCACGAGCACAATTCAAGTCTCTACTATCGCTTTACCTCTTGATTCCACCACCAATTCGCTCGTATCTAGCCACAGGTAACTTAATTGCATCAATAAATGCTAAATGAATCAATTCTAATGCATGAAAATGAGTTTTCTAAAGTTTTACCCAAAAATCAAAAATTGCCCCCGGGCCCACGTGGTCAAAACCCGAGGTTGACCAAAACACAATTACCCATTCCCCCATGAATCGAAATATATAATTTGTTTTTAAATCGGACCCCAAATCGAGGTCCAAATCCCCAATTTTTGAAAAACGTAGGTTCTACCCAAAACACCCAATTTTCCCCATGAAAATCATTGATTTTGAGTTGAAATCATGTGAAAAGATGTTAAGGATTGAATAAAACTAGTTAGAAATCAGTTACAATTGATTTGGAGAAGAAGTTGCCTTTGCAAAATCGCCCTAGGGAGTTTATGTTTTGAGAAGATATGAAAAATGGTTGAAAATGCGTCTAAGTGTGAATTTACAGGTCTCTGATGTCGCAATTGCGACCAGTATTCACAATTGCGAATCCTTTAGAAAATTGGGACTTTCGTATTTGCGAAGAAAATATCGCATTTGCGACCCACTCAGCTTTCCGGTAATCATCGCATTTGCGAGAGACCATTCGCAAATGCGAAATCGCATTTGCGAGAAAACAGTCGCATTTGCGACTCAGGCTACCAGGTCCATTCTTCGCATTTGTCAAGGTTTGTTGCATTTGCGAGCTTGCATTTACGAGCCAGGCTTCTCATTTACGAATCATGCAGACCTGATCATACCAGCTGAAAACCTGCAATTTTTTCAAGTCTAAAATCCACCCTGTGGCCTATCGAAAACACACCTGATCCCTCGGGGCTCCAAAACAAACATGCACACCAACCTAAAAACATTATACGGACTCGCTTGTGCATTTAAATCACTAAAATAACATCAACAACTATGAATTTAGCATCAAAATCATGAAATTTCTTAAAAACTTCAAATTTCTCAATTTCCTCAAATACGGTCTGATTCATATCATTTCAAGTCCATTTCCATTTCTTACCAAATTTCACAGGTTCGAGTCAAATCATATATAAGACCTGTACCGGGCTCCGGAACCAAAATACGGGCCCGATACCATCAAACTTTAAACACATTTCACTTTCAAAAACTCATAAATATTCTAGAAAATAAGTTTCTTCAAAAATTCATTTCTCGGGCTTGGGGCCTCGGAATTCGATTCCGGGCATATGTCCAGGTCCCATATTTTCCTACGGACCCTCCGAGACTGTCATATTACGGGTTCGGGTCCATTTACCCAAAATGTTGACTGAAGTCATCTTAAATCTATTTTAGAGTAAAATTTCATCATTTTTCACAGATTTTCACATAATGGCTTTCCGGCTACTCGCCTGGGCTGCCCACGCAAATCGAAGTGATGCTGAAAGAGGTATTTAAAGCCTCGAAATGCAGAATTTACTTTTAAAACAAATGATGACCTTTTGGGTCATCACAATGATTTTCATCACTTTCCCTATAAATTGCATTGAACTTTTACCGAAACTGTTAGAAAGACATTTTTCAAAAGATTTTCCCGAAATGGGAGTTGAACGAGATAATTTGATTTGTATCCTGTTTTGGAAACATGTTGTACCCACAATGGTGCTATGATGTGGTTTGTGTGATTTCTTACTACCCAGTCTTTATTTACTTTAGTTACTTACTGAGTTAGCGTACTCGCATTACTCCCTGCACCTTGTGTGTAGATTCAGGCATTTTTGAGCTCGGTGGCCGGTTCATCGGAGTTAGCAAGGTAGCTGCCTGGCGATTGCAGCCCTGCTTTTGTCCCTCCTTATTCTTCCTTATGTATTCTTGTGCTTTTCCCGGCCATATTGGTCTTGATGTTGTTAGACAGTTATAGTAGATGCTCATGACTAGTGACACCCCGATAACGGTCTTGTGTATTTATTCCACGCTGTTCATTTAGACTTACATCATGAATCTTTGATTAATAAATGGTATAATAAGAAATGACTTTTATTGAATAATGGTTGACTCGGGATTTGTGTCGACTGACCTAGTTTTATGATATGCGCCATCTTGATCGGGTCGGTTTTTGGGTCATGACGCTGATACGAGTGATTGTGAGATAGCCCGAGGGGCTGATTCTGTTAGTATTTTGCCCAAGGGGCTGGTTCTATGTGTTTATCTTCTCTCACTGTTTTCCATTCACTCGTTTAACTGTTAAAAGATGTTTTAAAGAAGCTTATACTGAACTAAGGTGTTTTATGAGACTGTTTTTTTAATTTGCAAAGATTTTTCACTGTCAGTTTGTAGCATTTTGCTATGTTTTACGTATTTTGTTATCTCTTAGCCTTCATTTGTTTTTATTACTCATTGAGTTGGCGTACTCACATTACTCCTCGCACCCTGTGTGCAGATTCAGGAGCTTCGGGCCCTTCTAGCGAGGGTTGATTGCTTCCAGCAGACTGTGCGGAGTTCACTAGGTAGTTGCTCGGTGTTCGCAGCCCAGTACTTCTCCTTCCTATCTTTATCTTCTTTTGTACTGAATTGTAGTAGACTATTTAGCATTTTCCTACTCTTAGAATTATGTTTAGATGCTCATGACTGGTGACACCCCGATGTCGGGCTGTGTTATTTCGACAAATGTTCTATCTCACTTTTATTTTGGGATTTATAGTATATTAATGACTTAAATTGAATTATTATAACTGTTAAAAATAAATTGAGTGTTGTGTCGGTTGACCTTGTTTCACGATAGGTGCCATCACAACCGAGTCTGGGCTTTGGTCATGACAGGGTCATAAACTACTCAAAATTTTTAAAAAAAATAAACTGAACTTAACTCCTAAAGTGGTAGCAGTAGTACTTAGAAGAAAATAACTAAAAGAAAGTGATAATAGCAAGGACAATAAAGATTACAAAGATGATAAAAATAATAAGCGATTAAATAAAAATAGTAATATCATAATGTTATTATTATTATTATATGATAATAGTAATTATATTAGTACTAATTAACAGTAGATGTTATGGAAAAAAAGCGGTAAACAAAATCAATAAGTATTAACAGTAACTAATGATGGAAAATAATAATATAATACTAATATAGAATATAGTTATAAGGAGCATAGTAACTACTATGCTATAATGATGATAAAATAGGATAAATGATGATAACACTTCTATAAGATGTTAGTACTTGTAATAGTAAAAGTGATAAGAGTAATATTTAGTAAATACTGATAACAAAGATAATAATACTACTAGTAAGTTCCTAAATTATTAACAAAATATTTAGTCTGAAGTAGACTTGTGCCAATCCTTGGCAACGACACCAAAGATTTGACGAGACCAATGTGCATAG
Organism: Nicotiana tabacum; assembly: GCF_000715075.1. Classification (NCBI taxonomy): domain Eukaryota; kingdom Viridiplantae; phylum Streptophyta; class Magnoliopsida; order Solanales; family Solanaceae; genus Nicotiana; species Nicotiana tabacum. The sequence continues at coordinate 97,224,859 of NC_134084.1, read as the reverse complement.
GATTGTTCTGCTCGTACTCAGTCAAATTCTTGTATAGTTTATGATATCGTCCCACAGAGATTGGTTAATCTAGGCTACAGATTTTTAATATTTTTACTACTATTTGAGAGAACTAAATTGATGAAAGGTGAGTTTTAAAATTTATTAATTAATTAAAGCAAAAAAAAAACAATTTTCGAAAGATTTATAATTTAAAAAGAGTTGGGAATCGTTGAATTCACTTGATAATATTATTACAATAAAATCTCAATTTCGACATGTATTTCTCCAAAGAATAATTGCTTATTGCTAATATAATTATATTTGCTCACTAAGAAAAAGTCGATTAATAGCACTCTGTGAGGTTATGTAATTAATTGAGTTAAAACTAGTGACGACCAAACCGAAATATTTTATTGCTTGAATTGTGCTAAAAGGTAGTAAAAGCTTTGTGAGAATATTTTTACTAAAAATCAGTAATCTTTCCTACAACAATTCCTCCGTGAGAATTAAAACTGAGACAAACAAGATTACAGATTTGAAATAAGAGTTTTACAAAAAAATATTCTCACTCTATTATTTTATTCATTGGTTATTATATATTAATTTTGCTCTGTGAGATTTACAAAATTAATATAAGAATAACTTAAATAAAATATATAGAAGTGATAATAATGATTAGTTAGAAACCATTATTTCAGCACAATATGAATTATACAATGAAAATTTCAAGCCAAGGATGTATTAAAACTAAAATAATATTATAAAAATATATATCAAGCTTCATCAGCTATCCCAACAAAAGAGATTACTCCATTATGGAGTATTTAAATCTCACAACAAAAAGGAATTCTAGAATATTTCCAATACTCTTAGAAAATCTAATAACTAATAAGAAGAAAATAAAATAGTTAACGAAAGAAGTTAAGACCAAAGTTTAGCTAAAAGCAGCTCTTCCTTCTTCTCTTCTCTCTGACGCCAAATTGTATTCTATTTATAGACAAATCTTGCAAGCATTAAATGATTCGACATGTCCAAGGAATGAGTTTGGGTGTGTCCGAGGAGTGAGCTTGGATGTGTCCAAGGAGTGATCTTGGACACGTCTGAAGTGTGAGGCTTCAATTATAGGCTTATGTTTCCCATTTCAATTCTTATGCTTGCCATACCAGACTTTCATCGAGCATTTTGTCTTTTCCTTCTGTTATTTATAATCTTTTTTTTTCTTCTTTTTTCTGCAAAAATTGTTAGAAAGAGGAAAAATATGAAATATAATTTAAGTATCGTATTTAAAGTAGAATATTAATAATATATAATAAGTAAATATTTTTTATTCATCATGTAACGATCTGGCTGACCATTTTAAGAGTTATAGCCCCGATCCCTATTAACTACTTTCCCCGTATCTATTTCTGTTGTTGTGACTTGCCGGGAGGTTTCGTTTTGGTTTTTGGAGTGTTTTTGGAAACTTAGTCCTTAAACGGAGGCTTAAGTCTTAAAATTTTAACTGTAGTCAGAACTATGTGAAGACGATTCTGGAATGAAGTTCCGTCGATTCTGTTAGCTTTGTTAGGTGATTTTGGGCTTAGGGGCATGTCTGGATTGTGTTTTGGAGGTCCGCAGCTCATTTAGGCTTGAAATGGCAAAAGTCAAATTTTTGGAGATTGGACCGGTAGTGGAATTTTTCATATCGGGGTCTGATTTTGATTCTGGAAGTTGGAGTAGGTCCGTAGTATTGAATATGACTTGTATGCATAATTTGGGGCCAATATAATGTGCTTTGGTTGGTTTCGGCATCAATTGTTGAATTTGGAAGTTCCAAGTTCTTTTAGTTTGAATCGGGGGATGATTTGTCTATTTAGGATTGTTTGATGTCGTTTGAGGGTTCGACTAAGTTCGTATGGTGTTTTAGGATTGGTTGGTATGTTTGGTTGAGGTCCCAGGGGCCTCGGGTGAGTTTCAGGTGGTTAACGGGTCGTTTTTGGAGTTTGGGAGTTGGCAGATTTTTGGTATTTTGTTGTAGACCTATTCTTCATCGCGTTCACGAGAAAGGTCTCCTGTTCCCATAGGTCATCTGAGAGACCAGCTGAGTTTTGTCTTTGTGTTTGCAAAGTTTTTCCCACGTTCGCGAAGGTATGAAACACTAAGGCTGCGCGTTCGTGATAAGGACCTCACATTCGCGTAGAGTCAACGGTCATATGGGTTCCAGTCATAATAACCTACGGGTTTGCGATGAGGGTCTCGCGTTCGTGTAGGGTCAGGCTAGTTGAGCTTCTCATTTGCGATGAGTAATTTTTGGATTGAAGCAACTTGTCCTTCGTGAGTGCGAGGCTTTGACTGTGTTCGCGAAAAAGGAATCACGGGCCAGTACTTAAACATTTCAGAAAACGAGGGTTAGCCATTTTTATCCAAACTTGAGTTTGGGAACTCGGATTTGGACGAGATTTTTAGGGATTTTTGGAGATATCAATTGGGCAATGATTCTTAAATTGATTATCGTTATATCTTACTAATCTATCATTAATTTTATCATTTAATTTTGAATTTGGGGTTAAAATTGGGAAAACTGGAAAGAAGTTCTTCAACTAAGATTTCGAGTTTTGATTGGGATTTGATATCGGATTTAGTTAATTTTGGTACGAGCCAACTCGTGAGAAAATGGGTGTTCATAATTTGTTACTTTTACCCGATTCCGAGACGTGGACCGGGGAGGCTTTTTGGGCGATTTTCCAATTTCTTGAGTTACCTTTGATTTCATTAGCTAGATTAGTTTCATGCAGTTATATTTATGTTATTGTCATGACCCATTTCTATAATAGGTCATGATGGCGCCCAACACCATTGCCGGTCAAGCCAATGCAAAAATATAAATAAGTTCTCATTTTACTTTTACCAAAATAATTGCAGCAATTTCTTAAGTTAAAGTTAAAGCAAATAATAACCAGTAACGTACCAAAATAATTATACAAATTCCCAAAATAATATTCTACTAATGTCTGTGCCAAGACCTGGTGTCACAAGTTGTGGGCAACTAGTAGAATATATAAAAGAATAATTCTATCCTATTGTACGAAATAGAATAGATAGCAAAAATAAATAAAGAGAGACTCCATCAAGCTGCTGAACAGAATAAGAAGGGAGCAGCTCACTGTGGAGGTCTCGGAATATGCTCAGGGATGCGCACCAATCTGATAGCCAGATGTACCTGCCTCAGATCCTGTACAATTAAGTACAAAAGTGTAGTATGAGTACATAAACAATATGTACCCAGTAAGTATCCTGTCTAATCTCGAGAAGTAGAGACGAGAAGTCGACTTGACACTTACTAGGGTCAAATAATATGAGAGATGAATTGTACTGAGCATAGATAAAACAAGTAATTAGCAGTGCATAGCAAGAACTAACATGTCCTCTCCTAGATAATGTCACAGCTGGCAACATCCATTCTAGGACAAATAATAAACTCAAGTCATAGAAAAAACTGAGTAAAGCATGCACAAGTAGTGCCGAGGTCGTACGGCCCGATCCAACTTAAAAGTAAATTGTGCACTGCTGAGGGTCGAACGGCACAAACCATATATGTATCTATTACCCCACTCGTTAATCAACCATGCGACGCGGTCAAATGTAATTAAACAAATCAACAAACAGAGAAGAACATATAACTGGGGAGAAATTACTCACTGAATTATCAACTTCTCTTTAAAAAGAACAATAAAGATCACGTTCCTCTCAACTAGTCTCATTTATCATAGTCACCATGATTTAAACAATCCAAGTTAAACATAGGGTTGCAAGAATACCACAAAAAGCATGCCTTTGGGTCCTAAACTACCCGGAATTAGCATAATAGTAGCTACGCACAGACTCTCGTCACCTAGTGCGTACGTAGCCCCCGCATTTAATGGAAGATTATTAGATTACATCACCTATGGGGATAATTCCCTCTTAAAAGGTTAGATAGGAGACTCACCTCGATCCAAAGCGTACCTCCAATACCAAGAACGAGCTCAAACTCTCAATTTGGAGTCGAACGATCCAAAACTAGATAAACGAGGTAGGAACTAGTCAATACAAACTCCCAAGATCGCATTCTAACTATTTAAGCAATTTCCCACCCTTAAACACAAGTTTCCTAAAATCCGACCCCGGTCACACATGCCCGGATTCCTAAATTTTTTTTTGAAGAAAGTTATTCTTTGTAACCTAAGGATCAATAATATATGATTTCTACTTCTCATAACCAATTCCGTGGTAAAATCTAATTTTTATCAAAACCCTAGGTTTTGCTCTAATCCCTTTATTTTTCCTAATCTTTATGTGTTAGTCTACCCAAAACTCAAGAATTAAACTTAGAATAAGGGGGACGAACTTACCCCAAGAATGCTAGGTGGAAATCTTCTTTCAAGAGCTCCAAAATCTCCCAATACACGAGTGAAAAATGGGAAAAAATGACTGGTGCCTGTATTTAATGAAGCTCAATGCTTCAGTGATTTTTGGATCTGCGGTCAGTGAACCGCCTCTGCGGTACCGCTTCTGCGAGGAAGTGGCCGCATTTGCGGAATTGGCCAAGCAGGGCTGGGACCGCTTCTGCAGTCTTGAAGCCGCTTTTGCGCAGCTGCTTCTACGATTTTGGGCCTGGCCTGCCTTGGCCGCATATGCGAGAGGACGACCGCTTTTGCGGTCTCGCACCTGCGGCTAACCAACCACAAGTGCGGTTATGACAGAAACCAAATGCTTTAGTTGTTTTCAACTTTTCCAACTCGAGCCTCGTCCGATTGACGCTCGGGGCTCCCGGGCCCCGCTCGAACATTCTTACATGTCTAAAATCATAAAATGAACCCACTCGAACCCTTGGAACACCCGAAGCAATGCTAAATCTATGAATCAGCCCCTAAAACCGATTGAATCAAACTTGTGAACTTCAAGTTCTTAAATTCACTTCTAACGTACTGAAACGTACTTATACTACTCGGATTGACACCAAATTTTGCGGGCATGTCTTAAATGTTACATTGGACTTGTACTGGGCCCCGGAACCAACATATGGGCCCAACACTAATGTGACCAATCATTATTTAGTTTCTTTAAATCCTTAGAATTTCAGTTTAACAATTTCCAATAAAAATTCATTACTCGGCTAGGGACATCGTAATTCGATTCCGGGCATACGACTAGGTCCCATATTTCCCTACGGACCCTCTGGGACCGTCTAAACACAAATTCGGGTCAGTTTGCTAAAAATGGTGACCAAAGTCAAACTTAACCCTTTTAAGAAAATCTTAAGGAATAAAATGAGCATATTTTAACCCAAATTCTTCCAAGTCCCGAACCAACCATCCCTGCAGGTTGTAAATTAGTTAAAGCAAGCACGTGAAGTTTTATTTAGGGGGACAGGGTTTTAAAAAGCAAAACGACCAGTCGGGTCGTTACATTCTCCACGTCTTAAACAAATATTCGTCCTCGAACGGACATAGAGAGGTACCTGAGGTGCTGAATAAATGTGGGTATCTGCTCCACATGTCCTCCTCGGACTCCCAGGTCGCCTCCTCGACTGGTTGGCCCATCTACTGGACCTTTACCACTATAATACTCTTAGATCTTAACTGGTGATCTTGTCTATCAATAATGGCAACTGGCTCCTTTTATAACTCAGGCTCTCATCCAACTGAACAGTACTGAATTACAACACATGGGACAAGTCGACGTGATACCTCTGAAGCATAGACACGTGAAAAACCTGGTGAACTCTCGATAAACTGGGGGGTAAAGCAAGCTTGTAAGAAACCTCCCCAACTCACCTCAACACCTCAAATGGGCCAATAAACCTTGGGCTCAGCTTGCCCTTCTTCCCAAATCTCATAACACCTTTCATTGGCGAGACTTTCAAGAGGACCTTCTCACCAACCATGAATGATACATCACGTGTCTTCTGATCCACATAACTCTTCTGTCTAGACTGAGCTGTGCGAAGCCTCTCCTGAATCAACTTTACCTTGTCCAAGGCATCTTGCACCAAATCTGTACCGTATAATTTAGCCTCACTAGGATCAAACCACCCGATAGGAGAACGACACCACCGACCATATAAAGTCTCAAATGGAGCCATCTCAATGCTAGACTGATAGCTGTTGTTGTAAGCAAACTCTGCCAAAGGCAAAAACTGATCCCACTGTCCTCCAAAGTCAATCACACATGCTCTGAGCATGTCCTCCAAAATCTGAACTGTCCATTCCATCTGCCCGTTGGTCTGAGGATGGAATGTCGCGCTAAGCTCTACATGGGTCCCCAACTCAATCTGGATGGCTCTCTAGAAATGGGAAGTGAACTAAGGACCCCTATCTGATACGATGGAATTGGGCACACCGTGCAACCTAATTATCTCCTGAATGTAAATCTGGGCCAATCTCTCTGAAGTGGTAGTCACAACTGGAATAAAGTGTGCCGACTTGGTCAATCTGTCAACAATGACCCATATTGCATCAAACTTCTGGAAGGTCTGTCACAATCCAACTACTAAGTCCATAGTAATGCGCTCCCACTTCCACTCTGGTATAAGCATCTGCTGAAATAGGCTGCCCGGCCTCTGGTGCTTATACTTAACCTGCTGGCAATTAAAACACTTAGCCACATACTCCACAATGTCCTTCTTCATTCTCCGCCACCACTAATGCTGCCTCAACTCACAATACATCTTCGTCGCATCCGGATGAATGGAATACCGCAAATTGTGTGCCTCCTCTAGTATCCTCTCCCTTATACCATCAACATTAGGGATGCATAGGCGACCCTGGAGTTGCAAAACACCATCCTCGCCAATAGTGGCACTGCCCTGAAGCACCGTCTCTCTAAGAACTGCCAAATGTGGATCATCGAACTGTCGGGCCTTGATCTACCCCAATAATGACGACTGAGCAACCACACATGCAAGAACTCCGGTGTGCTCTGAAATATCCAACCTCACAAGTCTGTTAGCCAAGGACTGAATGTCCCAAGCTAGTGGTCTCTCCTCTGCTGGAATGAATGCCAAGCTATCCATACTCTCCGCTTTCCTGCTTAAGGCATCCGCGACCACGTTTTCCTTGCCTGGATGATAAAGAATGGTGATGTCATAATCCTTCAGTAACTCAATCCATCTACACTGCCTCAAATTGAGATCCCTCTACTTGAACAACTATTGTAAGCTGCGATGATCAGTATAAACCTCACATGACACCCCATACAGATAATGCTTCCATATCTTAAGAGCATGAACAATCGCGACCAACTCCAAATCGTGCACAGGATAATTCTTCTCATAAATCTTCAGCTGACGCAAAGCATATACAATAACTCGCCCCTCTTGCATCAATATACATCCCAATCCAAAGCGCTAAGCGTCAAAATATACCATATACATCCCTGAACCTGAAGGCAACACAATCATCGGACTAACAGAATGGAGTACCCTTCTGGGTCAATCTAGTCAGAGGTTATGCAATAGATGAAAATCCCTGCACGAATCGTCTGTAATAACCTGCTAACCCCAGGAAACTCCTGATCTCGGTCACTGAAGTAGGACGTGGCCAACTCTGAACTACCTCAATCTTCTTGGGATCCACCTTAATACCCTCTTCCGACACAACATGTCCCAAGAATGCCACTGATTCTAGCCAAAACTCACAATTGGATTACTTAGCATATAGCTTTTTGCTCTCGCAAGGTCTGAAGCACTACTCTCAATTGATTTTCGTGCTCTCCCAGGCTATGTGAGTATAACAAGATGTCGTCAATGAAGACGATGACAAAGGAATCAATATAAGGTCTAAACACCCTGTTTATCAAGTCCATAAATGCCACTAGGGAATTAGTCAAGCCAAAGGACATCACCAGAAACTCATAATGGCCGTATCCAGCCCGAAATGTAGTCTTCGGAAAATTAGAGCCCCGAATCTTCAACTGATGGTACCCCGACCTCAAGTCGATCTTAGAGAACACCCTAGCACCCTACAACTGCTTAAACAAATCATCAATGTGACGCAATGGATACTTGTTCTTGATGGTGACTTTGTTAAACTGTCGGTAATCAATGCACATCCGCATAGTCCCATCCTTCTTCTTCACAAATAACGTTGGTGCACCCCAAGGCGATATACTGAGTCTAACAAACCCCTTTGCTAACAACTCCTCAAGATGCTCCTTCAACTCTTTCAACTCCTTTGGAGCCACACGGTATGGTGAGATGGATATAGGCTGGGTGTCTGGAGCCAAATCAATACAGAAATCAATATCACGATCCGGTAGCATGCAAGGAAGATCAAAAGGAAACACATCGACAAACTCTCGAACTACTGGAACTAAATCAATCTTTAGAGACTCTGTGGTGGTATCCCGAACATAACCCAAATAAGTCAAACACCCTTTCTCGACCATATGCGGAGCCTTCAAGAAAGAGATAACCAGGCTAAACGTATCAACTGTGGAACCCTTCTATTCCAACCTTGGCAACGCTGGCATTGCTAATGTAATCGTCTTGGCATGGCAATCTAGGACGACATGATATAGAGATAACCAATCCATGCCCAAGATGATCTCAAAGTCAATCATATCAAGAAACAGGAGATCCGCTCTAGTCTCAAAACCACAGAATGTGACCATACAGAATCGGTAGATTCGATCCACAACCACAGAATCACCCATTGGAGTGGACACATGAACCAGAGTGCCCAAAGGCACATGAGGGATAACCAGGAAATGAGCAAACAAGGATGATACATATGAATAGGTGGACCCTCGATCAAACAATACTAAAGCATCTCTATTGCAGAAGGAAATAATACCTGTGATGACGACATCTAAGGCCAATGTATCTGGCCTAGCCGAAAGGGCATAAAATCTGGATGAAGAACCGACTGGCTGGCCTCCACTTGACTGACAAGTAGCTGACTGACCTCTCCCTGCCTGGCCTCTACCTCTAGGACGACCTCTACTTGTTTGTCCCCCGCCTCTAGGAGGTTGAGCAACCGGTGCTGAAATCATAGGCTGCTGACCCTGCTGTACTGCCTTGCCCCGAAGTTTGGGGCAGTTCCTCTTCATGTGACCCGGATCTCCACACTCGTAGCAACCCCTCGGCGCCATAGCGTGCTGACCCAAATATCCACCAGAAGAACCCTGAATGGATGGTGGGCGATATGAACTCTCTATCATGGCACTGAAATAAGCACTGGGAGAACCCTGATGACCAGAATACCCGTCAGAGGAACCCTCCGACATCGCACTAAAATAAGGTCTCACTAGAGCACCTCGGGGAGGTAGAGGTGGTGCTAAATACAGGGGACTGTTGGGATGACCCCTCCCCATGTGCCCCCTACCCCTGGCTGAGGCACTTCTGAACTCTCCAGAAAATCGAGCCATCTTGTCCTACTGAAACTGCTCTCTACCCCTCTGGTGATAACCCTCAATCTTGCGATCAATCTCCACCACTAGCTGATACTCAGTACCCTTCTCTACCTCTCGGGACATGCTAGCTTGAGTACCAGGGTGCAACCCCCCAAAAAATCTATGCACTCTCTCTACATCTGTGGGAAGTATCATGAGTGCATGGTGAGACAACTCAGAGAACCTAGCCTCATAATCGGTCACGGACATCTGACCCTGCTTACGATGCTCAAATTAATACCACAGCTCTTCCCTCTTAGAGGGTGGAATATACCTATCCAAGAATAACTACGTGAACTGACCCCAAGTGAGTGGAGGAGAACCTGCTGGCTTGCCAAGAACATAGGACTGCCACCATCTACCGACCCTGCCCCCCAACTAAAATGTAGTGAAGTCAACTCCATGCGACTCCAATATCCTCATGTTGTGTAGTCTATCCCTGCACCTGTCAATGAAATCCTGGGCATTCTCATGTCGCTCACCCTCGAAGATATGAGGGTGAAGTCTAGTCCATCTATCTAATAACTTTTGCGAGTCACCATTCGTTGCTGGTCTGGGCTAGGGCACCACTACAGCGACTGGCTAAGCCCCATCTGTAGGTAGTGCACCCGGAGTTTGATACACTACAGCTGCGTGACCAGGAACCTAAGCAGCAGGGGTCTGTTCCCCCTCCTGCATGTGATGTAGCTGGATTTGATAGAAATAAAATAGCCTGATTCATGGTGTCCATGAACTGCAACATACGGCCTATGACCTCTTGAAAACCCGGTGTTGTCATAAAGTCCGTCGGGGTAGGCTCGGCTGCGGGCACCTCGCCCTGCTTCTCAACGATAGGATCTCCCAAAGGATCTGCTGGTGGTTCTACTAGGATAGCTCTGGGATGCCCTCGTCCCCTACCTCGGGCCAGTGCCCTCCCCTGGCCTCTGCCTTAGCCTCTAGCAATGGGGGGAGCAGCTCCTCCCGGGTCTGGAACATCAGCCGTGCATCTCCTCACTATCTGTGAGAGAATAGAAGAGGGAAATTTAGTATACCAACCACTGCACGATAGGAAATGAATGAAGAATAGTTTCCTAACATCCTATAGCCTCTCGAAGATAAATACAGACGTCTCTATACCGATCTCCAAGACTCTTTTAGGTTTGCCCATGACTTGTGAGACCTACGTGAACCTAGTGCTCTGATACCATTTTGTCACGACCCATTCCCATAATAGGTCATGATGTCGCCCAATACCATTGTCGGGCAAGCCAACGTGGAAATATAAATAAGTTCTCATTTTACTTTTACCAAAATAATTGCAGCAATTTCTTATGTTAAACTTAAAGCAAATAATAACCAGTAACGTACCAAAATATTTATACAAATTCCCAAAATAACAGTCTACTAATGTGTGTGCCAAGACCTGTGGTCACAAGTTGTGGGCAATTAGTAGAATATACAAAAGAATAATTTTATCCTACTGTTCGAAATAGAATAGACAGAAAAATAAATAAAGAGAGACTCCATCAAGCTACTAAACAGCATAGGAAGGGAGCAACTCACCGTGAAGGTTTCAGAATATGCTCTAGGATGCGCACCAGTTTGATAGCCAGATGTACCTACCTTAGATCCTGTACAATTAAGTACAGAAGTGTAGTATGAGTAAATAAACAATATGTACCCAGTAAGTATCCTGTCTAATCTCGAAGAAGTAGAGACGAGAAGTCGACTTGACACTTACTAGGGTCAAATAATATGAGAGACGAATTGTACTGAGCATGGATAAAACAAGTAATTAGTAGTGCATAGCAAGAACTAACAGGTCCTCTCCTAGATAATGTCACAGCTGGCAACTTCCATTCTAGGACAAATAATAAACTCAAGTCATAGAAAATACAGAGTAAAGCATGCGCAAGTAGTGCCAAGGTCGTACGACCCGATCCAACTAAAAAATAAAGTGTGCACTACCGAGGGTCGAAGGAATGAACCATAGATGCATCTATTACCCCGCTCGTGAATCAACCATGTGATGCAGTCAAATGTAATTAAACACAACAACAAGCAGACAAGAACATATAACTGGGAATAAATTACGCGCTGAATTATCAACTTCTCTTTAAAAAGGCCGATAAAGATCATATTCCTCTCAACTAGTCTCATTTATCATAATCACCATGATTTAAACAATCCAAGTTAAACATAGAGTTGCAAGAATACCACATAAAGCATGCCTTTGGGTCCTAAACTACCTGGACTTAGCATAATAGTAGCTACGCATGGACTCTCGTCACCTAGTGCGTACGTAGCCCCTGCATTTAATGGAAAATAATTAGATTACATCACCTATGGGGACAATTCCCTCTTACAAGGTTAGATAGGAGACTCACCTCGATCCGAAGCGTACCTCCAATACCAAGAACGGGCTCAAACTGTCAATTTGGAGCCGAACAATCCATAATTAGATAAATGAGGTAGGAACTAGTCAATAAAACTCTCAAGATCGCATTCTAACTATTTAAGCAATTTCCCACCCTTAAACACAAGTTTCCTAAAATCCGACAATGTGCCCACGTGCTCGGATTCTTAATTTTTTTTTGAGGAAAGTTGTTCTTTGTAACCTAAGGATCAATACTATATTATTTATACTTCATTTCATAACCCAATTTCATGGTAAAATCTAAGTTTTATCAAAACCCTATGTTTTTCTCTAATCCCTTGATTTTTCCTAATCTTTATGTGTTAATATACCCAAAACTCAAGTATTAAACATAGAATTAAGGGGGATGAACTTACCTCAACAATGCTAGGTGGAAATATTCTCTCAAGAGCTCCAAAATAGCCCAATACACTAGTGCAAAATGGGCAAAAATGACTGGTGCCCGTATTAAATGAAGCTCACTGCTTCAGCGATTTCCGCATCTGCGGTCAGGGGACCGCATTTGCGGTCCCGCTTCTGCGAGGAAGTGGTTGCATCTACGAAATTGGCCAACCGGGGCTAGGACCGTTTCTGCGGTCGTGAAGCCGCTTCTGCATAGCCTCTTCTGCGGTTTTGGGCCTGGCCAGCCTTCGCCGCATCTACGAGAAGATGACCGCTTCTGGGGTCTCGCACCTGTGGCCGACCAACCGCAGGTGCGGTTATGACAGAAACCAAATGCTCCAGCTATTTTCAACTTTTCTAACTCCACTCGAGCCTCGTCCGATTGACGCTCAGGGCTCCTAGGCCCTGCCCGAACATACCAACAAGTCTGAAATCATGAAACAGAGCCATTCAAACACTCGGAACACCCGAAACAATGCTAAATCTACGAATCACCCCTAAAACTAATTGAATCAAACTTGTGAACTTCAAGTTCTTAAATTCACTTCTAACGTACCGAAAAGAACTTATACTACTCGGATTGATACCAAATTTTGCGGGCATGTCTTAAATGTTATATTGGACTTTTACTGGGCTTAGAAACCAACATACGAGCCCGACACCAATGTGATCAATCATTATTTAGTTACTTTAAATTCTTAGAATTTCAGTTTAACAATTTCTAATAAAAATTCATTACTCGGGTTAGGGACCACAGAATTCGATTCCGGGAATACTCCCAAGTCCCATATTTTCCTATGGACCCTTCGGGACCGTCAAAACACGAATCTGTGTCCGTTTGGAAAAAATATTGACCAAAGTCAAACTTAGCCCTAGAAAATCTTAAGGAATCAAATGAGCATATTTCAACCCAAATTCTTCCAAGTTCCAAACCAACCATCCCCACGGGTTGTAAATTAGTTAAAGCAATTGCGGGAAGTTTTATTTAGGGGGACGGGGTTCTAAAAAGCAAAACGACCAGTCGGGTCGTTACAATTATGTAATTGGTTTTGGCTAGATCTGGGCCATTCGAAGTCGGATATTCGTGGAAAGAGCATTATGACGGATTGATTTGAGCTTGGTTCAAGGTAAGTGTCTTGCATAAGCTTGTGTCGAGGAACTCCCCTTAGGATTTTGTACTGTTTGATATATGAGCGCCGTGTACGTGAGGTGACGAGTGCGTACACGAGATAATTGTAGAAAAACTTCGTTTCCATTAAGTAAAATGTTTGTTACCCTTTAACTAAGCTACACTATCATATGTAATTATCATGTTTAATGTAGAACAACATGTCTACGTGTCTTAATTGCTTACTTGAGAGTATGCTTAGTGAAATTTGTGCTTCTTCATTGACTTGTACTTAGTCTAAATCGTTGGATTTCCATGTTGTAGTTGTAATTCAATTGTTTGAGCTACATTTTTATGTTGGGACTACGAAGCAGTATTCGGGGAGATCCCCCAGCAATACATTTTTACTTTGGGACCGCGAAACAGAATTCTGGGAGATCCCCAACACTACATATTTACTTTGGGACTATAGAACGGTATTTCGGGAGATCCTCCTGCATATTTACGCTTGGGACTACGGGACGGTATCCTGGGAGATCCCTTGTTGTTATCTCTGTGTTCTGAGATGTTGTCTTTCTATGATTCTATTCCTATTAAATTTCTGTATTTATTTTGACTGTGATATTTCATACTATCTCATTTCATTATATTTATACTAGTAGGGCCCTGACCTGATCTCGTCACTACTCGACTGAGGTTAGGCTTGGCACTTACTGGGTACCATTGTGGAGTACTCACGCCCTTTCCTGCACAAGTTTTTTGTGTGCAGATCTAGGTTCATATTACCAGCCTCATCACTAGTTGCAGTTGCTGCTGTTTATTGGAGACTTCAAGGTGCATCTGCCCGCGCCCGCAAATCCTCGGATCCCCCCTCTATCCTCCCTTGTTCATTTTTCCTTTTTTCTATAGAAATGATGTATAGAATTGTTAAGACTTCTTAGTAGCTTGTGACTTTCGGTATTATGAGTTTTGAAAATTGTTTGGTACATTTCAGAGGTGATAATTGTATTTGCCGAGTGGTATTCAGTTGCTTATTAGATATTTGTTACTGTTAGTAGTTAATGTTCATGCTTTTATTTCATTTCTGCAAAATGTTAGTCTTACCTACTCGTAGAGACTAGGTGCCGTTGCGACAACTCACAGAGGGAGAAATTGGGCCGTGATACTATCATAGATGCATCCACTATGGAAGTTGAATTTGTGGCATGCTTTGAGGCAACAATTCAGGCTAATTGGTTGCAGAACTTTATTTCAGGACTTGGACTAGTCAAAAATATTGTCAGGCCGCTGAAAATTATTGTGATAATTCCGCAGAAGTCTTCTTCTATAAGAACGACAAGTATTCGAAGGGTACTAAGCATATGGAAGTGAAATACTTTGCCGTTAGAAAAGAAGTCCAGAAATAAAAACTGTCAATTGAACATATTAGCACCAAACTTATGGTTGCCGATCCTTTGACGAAAGAATTGCTTCCTAAGACATTTGCTGAGCATAATGAAAGAATGGGCATTATTGATGGTAATGAATGAATTTATGTAAAGACTTTATTATGTTTATGCAGTTGGCATTTTGAGTTCACTTATATATATATATATATATATGTTTATGTTGTTACCTATTTTCTCTTGTATACATAATATTGAGAATGACGATGACAGGTTCTAGCTTAGATAAGATACTCTAAGCATTGCCATTGGACCAATTAAGCATTACTTTTATAGGTTGTGTTGAGTAATAGACTGATATTGTAGTACATGGAAGAAGCTATGTCATAAAGTGATGTACGACCGCCATGACTCATATTAGTTGATTTATTCAATAACAATGAATGATGTTTCGAATGAAGGAGAATTTAACATTTTATTATGCACGTAATAAATGAAATATTTATTAAACCATTAAGTGAATAATAACACGTGCGTCAAGTGGGAGAATGTAAAATATGCCCACATGGCTTATAAAATATTTGATTTAATAAACATATTGTTACATTAGTATTTGGATAAAACTAGGGGAAGTTAATTATGGTTATAACTCCTCAATAACCCACTTTGATGGAAAGTGGGAATCAACCGATGGCCCCTCTCTCTGCCTATTAAAAAGATGAATAGCTTAACTACATCATATTCTATTGTGAAAAGAACACGGAAAAGGTAAAAAGAGAAAAGTATTAATTTTATCAAGAACAACAACTCCGAAGAAGGCTTCCGCTTAATATTATCATGAAAACACATCATGGATTCAAGGTGTGGCGAAGCCACATGGTTACAAGGGTGGTCAACTGACCACCCTTCATTGAAAAATTATATTGTATGTAAAGATAAAATATTACATTTTAGAGGTATATAACACATATTGAACACTCTTTGTCGGAATTTTTTTTGTCACTTCTTTCAAATTTGAATACCCTTGATGTCATGACCCGAATTTCCCACCTTCGGGAGTCGTGATGGCACCTACTGGTGAAAGCTAGGCAAGCCGACCATTTGAACAAATTGCTTTTTCCCATTTTAATTCTTTAACAAATGTTAATCAACAGTTTATAAACAACAGAAATTTAAATCAAGCAGAAGAAATAATTAAACCATTTAAATAATTCCAACATGATTTCTTAATCAGAAACTACCAAGACTGGTGTCACAACTCCACAGACGGTCTAAGAATTCTACAATCAAGCTCTGAAAAATAAATACAACACTATTTCTGAATTACATAATTGAAATAAAAAGAAAAGATAGAGGGAGACGCAAGGGACTGCAGACACTTGCAGGACTACCTTGGATCTCCGTATGGACTGGAGGCAGCCACCCAAGCTAAGGTCCACAAGCTGCTGCTCCGGGATCTGCACACAGTGCAGAGTGTAGCATCAGCACAACCAACCCCATATGCTGGTAAGTGCCTAGCCTAACCCCGGCAAAGTAGTGACAAGGCTAGGACCAGACTACCAAATAAACCTGTGCAATTATATCATATACAACGGAAAATAAAACAGAAATGTACAGTTAAGAATGGGAGGGGGAAACATGCTGCGGGGGAATATCATTTACCAACAGTAACTCAGGAGAAAAGCATAAAGAACAATTTTCACCTGAGGGATATTGCCTTCCGCGTTCGCGAGTGAAGCCACGCGAACGCGAAGCACAAAATTCCTGTGCACCAGAAACAGAAAACCTACAACATTTTTGAGTTTAAAAACCTCCCGATACCTATCTGTAACTCACCCGAGCCCTTGGGGCTCCAAACCAAACATGCATACCAACTCAAAAACATCATATGAACTTATCCATGCGATCAAATCGCCAAAATAACATCTTAAACAACAAATTTAGCATAAAATCCTAAGAAAAATATCAAAACTTTCAAAGTATCAATATTCTCAACTACGGGTCCGAATCACATCAAATGACTTCCGTTTCTTACCAAATTTTACAAGCTCGACTTAAATCACATATAAGACCTGTATCGGGCCCTGGAACCAAAATATGGGCCCGATACCAACAACTTCCAAATATTTTTCATTTTTAAAAACTAATATATATTCCAGAAAATAATTTTCTTTAAAAATTCATTTCTCGGGCTTGGGACCTCGGAATTCGATTTCGGGCATACGCCTAAGTCCTATATTTTTCTACGGGACCTCCGTGATCGTCAAATCACAGCTTCGGGTCCGTTTACCCAAAATGTTGACCAAAGTCAACTTAAATTCAATTTTAAAGGCCAAATTAACATTTTCATCACATTTCCATATAAAAGCATTCTGGATATGCACCCGGACTGTGCACGCAAATTGAGGTAAGGAAAAGGAGGCTTCTAAGGCCTCGAAATATAGAATTTACTCGTAAATCCAGTGATGACCTTTTGGGTCATCACATCCTCCACCTCTTAAACAATTGTTCGTCCTCGAACGGACATAAGAAGAAAGTACCTGAGTCGGGGAAACGATGTGGATAACGACTCCACATATTGGACTCGGACTCCTAGGTCGATGCCTCAGCAAGCTGGCCTCTCCACTGAACACGAACAAAAGGGAAACTCTTCGATCTCAACTGACGAACCTGCTGGTCTAGGATAGCTACTGGCTCCTCCTCATATTATAAGTCCTTGTCCAACTGGAAAGTGCTGAAGTATAACACGTGGGATGGATCGCCGTGATACTTCCGAAGCATAAACACATGAAACACTAGATGCACGGCTGATAAACTCGGTGGCAACACAAGCCTTTAAGCCACCCATCCCACTCGATCAAGAATCTCAAACGGGCCAATGAACCTAGGGATAAGCTTTCCCTTCTTTACAAATCTCATCACGCCCTTCATAGTCGACGCTCGAAGCAATACCCATTCATCGGCCATGAATACCAAATCACGAACCTTACGGTCGGCATAACTCTTTTGCTTCGACTGAGCTGTACGAAGCCTATCCTAAATGATCCTGACCTTGTCCAAGGCATCCTGTACTAGATCCATACCCAACCACCGAGCCTCTCCCAGCTCGAACCATCCCACCGGTGACCGACATCGCCTACCATATAAAGCCTCGTAAGGAGCCATATGGATGCTCGACTGGTAGTTGTTGTTGTAAGTAAACTCTGCTAAAGGCAAGAACTGATCCAACGAGCCTCCAAAGTCAATGACACAAGCTCGGAGCATATCTTCCAAAATATGAATAGTACGCTCGGACTGCTCGTCTGTCTGAGGATGGAATGTTGTGCTCAACTCGACCCATATGCCCAACTCATGTTGAACTGCTCTCCAGAAATGCGAGGTAAACTGCGTACCTCGATCAGAAATGATAGACATGGGCACACCATGAAGACAAACAATCTCCCGAATATAGATCTCAGCTAACCTCTCAAAAGAATAGGAGACTGCCACAGGAATGAAATGTGCTGACTTGGTCAGCTTATCAACAATAACCCGCACTACATCGAACTTCCTCTGAGTCTGTGGGAGTCCAACAACGAAGTCCATAGTGATACGCTCCCACTTCCACTCGGGAAGCTCAATCCCCTGAAACAAACCACCAGGTCTCTGATGCTCGTACTTCACCTGCTGACAGTTCAAACACTGAGCAACATTTGCAACAATATCCTTCTTCATCCTTCTCCACCAATAATGTTGCCGCAAATTGTGAAACATCTTAGCGGCGCCCGGATGAATAGAGTACCGGGAACTATGGGCCTCCTCTAAAATCAACTCCTGAAGTCCATCCACATTAGGCACACAAATACGACCCTACATCCTCAAAACTCCATCGTTTCCTAATGTAACCTGCTTGGCACTGTTGATACCCAATTTTTCCCTGTATATTTTTATATGCAAAAAACTTTCAAAATAGCATGTCCAAATATTTTAGTATTTTTTTCCTAAATTTAAAAGATTTTTTAAATTAATTTATTGCCCTATTTTATCAATAAAAAAACCAATAATTATTCCCCAAATTATCATATTTGGTGATTAATTTATTGTATTCTCATATTTATACCAAAATATAGCTAAGGTAATTTTTTACATTTTTTTTTACAAATTTATTTAGTATTTTAAAGCTAAATTGCATATAATTGCAATATTAGCCTATTTTAAGATTTAATTGTGTTTATAATTACAAAATTGATTCCAATATTTTTAATTTAATATTTATATATTATTAATTAATTAGTACCTTTAACGTGTTTTCAGAAATCATTTTACTATTTTTTATAAAATAAATAAGGGACAAGTGGCTATTTAAATACTAGCCCTACTTATTTCAATTTTAGCCTAAATTCTACCCCAATTAAACCCAATTAAACTCCATCCCAATTCCTAAAATTACCCGCCCCTGACCCAATTAAATCCAACCCGCCTGGCTCCCCATTTAATCCAGGCCGTTGATCAAATGATCAACGACCACATTCTCTCCTTTCCTTTTTTAATTCACCAACCCCATTAACCCTAAGTCATTCTCACCTACCCGCTGCCTCTGAAACCCTCCACTCTCTCAAACTCTCTCGAGTCTTCTCAGAACCCTATCTGCCTCTTACCGCTTCCACCCTGAAAGCCACCAAAATCCATGGCTTCCAGGGCTGTGGGAGTCTTATACCTACCTCATGTTGCTCTTACACACCTGATCTCTGAAGATTCAAGGCTTGACCTTGAAGGTTTGTACCCAAACCTCTGTCAATTCGAGGTTCCACGGCCATCTCCAGCCTTGCTCCGATGTACCATGGTTGTTTGATCCTGATCCTGACCTTTCCGACTTAGATCGGTGACTTTTCAAAGCCTTTATCATTTCTAGGGTTCTTCTAAAACCCTAACCCTTCGAGGTTTTTCTGATTCCCTTAGATCTGTTCCAGATCCATACTTTCCTTAAGGTCTTAAATGTTTTCCTGACTTTTCTTTCAAAAAACTACTTTCAAAATCTTTCTTTTCTGATCTAGGGTTTTCTGAAAGTATTTAAGTGTTTTCTAACTTTGTTTTTCCTTTTATGTGTATTTGCCTCTACTGGGTTCTTGTATTTTCTTCTACCATGTTCTTACGTGCTTTTTCTGCTGTATTTTTCTATACCATGTTGTCATATGCTTTTCAACTGTATGCTTTCTCTATAGTGTTCTGATATGTTTCTCCTACTATATTTTCTTACTAAGTTCTTATGTTTCCTTATTAAGTTCCTTTTACTGAGCTCTGTTTAAAGTTTCTTCTAAAATTTCTTAGCATGCTTCTTCTACTGTTCTTATCAGTCTTCTCTATTATGTTTTGTATTAGCTTCTTCTACTCTATTTTTTCTTTGAATTCTACTACTATGTTCTGCGTGTTACTTGCTATCATTGTTTTCTCATGAGTTTCTGCTGTTGAAAAATACATGCAAGAGGTTTCATAGAACTGAAACCTCTGAGCCTGTTTCGATTACTTGCCTTCTCATCTCTGTACTTGATTCAAGCTGGAAACCCTAGAATTCGGGGGTTCTGCCAAGTTTGATTATGTGATTTAATTGAAATAGGGTTTTTATTTTAGAACCCCTAACTCTTTCAGACCAACTTCGAGTCTCTAAACCGAGTTTGGACATCCGTGTTTGCATATGATTCTGACCTTCGGCTAAACTCTTCTAAAACTATTTCTTCACTCGATTTTTCTATTGATTTTTGCAATGGCACAACATTTTCTTTCAACTCAACGTGTTTGTATGCTCTTTATATGTGATGAATCTTCCTCGAAAAAGGCTTTCAACTCGTGATTGATTCAAATTCCTTCTAAATAGGTCTGATTGATTCCCTTTCCATTGTTTGTTGATTTCCCTTAAGTTAAAAAACCTTTCCCATCTTTTTGACTCGGTTCATTCATACAAGACCCCTAACCTTTGATTTACTGGCTGTTAATTGATTTTCTTTCCTTGTTTGTGCAACCGCGTATTTCAGAAATTCTGTCCTTAAAAAAACTTTATGTATTTGCCCTTAATTGCATGATGTGTATAAAGTGCTTATTCATTTTTCTTTTCTTAAATTGTTTTTACCTGTTTGAATCTGAATCCCTTAATTAAGGGAAGTCTTATGTAATTGATTGACAATCAGCTCCTTTACTATTTTCTTACCTTATTTTTTCATGATTTTCACACTATAAACGACACAACCCTTTTTCACAAAGACACAGATCAGAATCCTTCTGAACTCATACTCTCTCACAATAAATTTCTCCTCTTGTCTACATTGTGGCCTGTTTACAAGACCTACTACTTTTCTTTGTTTGTTTCCCCAGAAACAGGTATGTCCTGATTTAAGCTTTAGCACCACAACAATGTGTTTATTTATAGTCTTTGTATCCATGTCTACTTTACTGCTTTCTGTAGAGTTTAACATTTAAATTAGTATGCTTATGTCCTACTGCCTATTTCTGCTATGAATCATCGCTCCCTATTTCCCTTTATGTGCTTTGAATCACAGTTTAAAACATGGCAATATGCAAGTTATTGTCTATGGATTGAACTTGATTCCTTAGAGGATCCTAACCTCTAAACAATGTGTTCTAACAGGCTTATGGGTGTGCCAACATTTCCCATTGCTGGGTATGCCCACTAGCCTGTCCTTGTCTCCTTACCACCTCCCCATTCCCTATACCCCTATGTGTATTAATGTAAACTGTTTCCCTTCCCCTTTTCCCTTTTCAGAATTCTGCACTTGCACCCTCTCTTAGTCTCTATATTCTGCCCCTCTCTTGTGAGCCTTGCCTTGGGACATTGAGTTCCCTCTGAACTTGGACACTTGAGGGATGGCCCTTCTACACTGCACTATGTCTTTATCTGTAACGCATTTGGGTGTAAGCACTGGCCGGAGTCCATATGAGGCTCTTAGGGAACTCTGACACATCCAAGTGGGAGAAAGGCTTTGAAATAAGATCTCTTGGAGTTGGTTTACTTCATACTTCAGACAGGAAGTCTGAATCAGGCACTCCTTGGTTGTACTTTTTCTAATTGTATTTTTCTTTACTTTACTCTTTCTGGGCTGTAATAACTTTGTAATAAAACTCTCAAGGATGGCTAGTGAAAAGGGAGGGGTAACTATGTAAGCAAAAAGAGTTAGATAACCTGCCTATAGGAGTTTATGAATTCCTTCATTCTCATATAAACACCATGTCTATAGGAATCTTGCATTCCCATATAGATACCATGCCTATAGGTTATTTCTGAATTTCTGCATATCATATAGATATCCTGCCTATAGGTTCTTTCTGAATCTTGCATATCATATAGATATCCTGCCTATAGGTTCTTTTTGAATCTTGCATATGCATTCCTCATTAGGCAAACATGTTTATAGGTCTTAAATAATCAATTGCAATTAGATATCATGTTCATAGGCTTTAAATGAAATTCAGCATCTAGATGCCATGCCTATAGGATTTCTGCATTTTTTACTATGTTTATAAAAGTATCCAAAATCGACAACACATAGAAAGCATGCCTATAGGAGCTCTAATCGAATCTGAACCGCTTCACTTGCTTATATGTCTAAAACAAGTAACAATGATGAATGCTCTTTTGCTAAAACTTGCCTTTCTTTAATAACAAACGATTTTTCTTAAATCAGTATGTATTCATGTTTACATCATTGTTTCTGGAATCAGTAGATATCATGCCTATAGGGTCTTCGTCTAACACTTAGGCAAGCCATAGGGTGAAAGTTTATAGAATGAATCAGATTTTATATGCTACAACTAGCAGGCAGGCCTGATTTGGGCTTCTTATCTGAACTATGTAATAAATCAGTCTGCCTCGATCCTTTAAGTTTAATCAGACCCTAAATAGTATGTGTAAGTCATGCTAACTACTTGTTTTTCTTTGTTTAAAGAAGGTGTATCTGAGCCTTTCTACTTGCTGTATGCTTTCCCCAATTTGCTATACATGTTTTTGTATGTCGCCTTAGTATTTTACCCTTTTGAAACCACAAATAAGCCCAATATCTCCTCCTTTTAGGATTAGTAGTCCCAAATAGCTCCGGGACTAATAGGATTGGGACGGGTAATAGCATGCAATAAGTAATCGAGACCAATCTGTGCTTTACCTTAACGGGGTAGGAAGGGTAGATATGGATATGATGACCACGCGGTAACATCACGTGTAGCCCCTCACTGAGGAGTGATTACCGGATGTTGTGTGGGTTGATCCATATTATTTACAAACATAGGACCCCTTTTCCTTTATTTATTTGTTTCGTTGTTTATTCTCAAATTTCAAACTATTCAGCTTTTCTTTTAGTTCTTTTAACTTCACCTATTTTGTAACCATTACGTGAAAATCCCCTCTTGTTTGAAGTTCTTATTTGCCTACGTGTTATTTGTACCTAAAGTCACAACAATGGTTTGGCCAGAAACCACATTAGTGGATCTTGAGGGGTGCCTAATACCTTTTCCTTGGGATAATTTCAAGCCCTTACCCAATCTCTGGTTGTTCAAATCAAACCTTTCTTAGTGTCCTAATGCACTTAAATCATTAGGTCGCGACTCTTCTATTCAAACCCAATTCCCAAAAGGGAACGAGTTGTCCTCCCAAATGTCATAAACTCAATTTCACAAGAAAAATGGGGCACGACATGCACCACCGTGCTGCACCGTGTCTCTGAGGACACACAAATGAGGATCATCATACTACCAATATCGGATACGCTCCAATAAAGAAGAATGAGCGACTGTTCAAGCTAACACATGGCTGGGCTCAGAAACATCCAACCTCACGAACTGATTGGCCAAAGCCTGAACATCCAAAGCAAGTGGTCTCCCACCGACCGGAATATAAGCAAGACTACCCATACTAGCTGACTTCCTACTCAAAGCATCGGCCACCACGTTTGCCTTTCCCGGATGGTATAAGATGGTGATATCATGTTCCTTTAATAGCTCCAACCACCTTCTCTGCCTCAAGTTTAGCTCCTTCTACTAGAAAAAGTACTGCAGACTCTTGTGATCCGTCAACACCTCACATGACACGCCGTATAGATAATGCCTACAAATCTTCAACGCATGAACAATAGCTGCCAACTCCAAATCGTGAACCAGATAATTCTTCTCATGAATCTTCAACTGCTATAAAACATAGGCAATGACTTTGCCATCCTGCATCAACACCACACTAAGTCCAATACGAGATGCATCACAATAAATTGTATATGGCCCTGAACCTGTGGGCAAAACCAACACTGGCGCGTAGTCAAAGCTGTCTTGAGCTTCTGAAAGCTCCCCTCACACTCGTCCGAGCATCTGAAATAGGCACCCTTTTAGGTCAACTTGGTCATCGGGGCTGCAATAGATGAAAACCCTCCACAAACCGACGATAATAGCCCGCCAAACCCAAGAAACTCCGGATCTCTGTAGCTGATGCGGGTCTAGGCCAGTTCTTGACTGCCTCTATCTTCGTCGGATCAATCTCAATACCCTCTGCTGATACAACATGACCCAGGAATGCAACTGAACTCAACCAAAACTAGCACTTCGAAAACTTGGCATACAACTGACTATCCCTCAATGTCTAAAGAACCAATCTAAGATGTTGCTCATGCTCCTCCTGGCTGCGGGAATAAATCAAAATATAATCAATGAAGCCTATTACGAATGAATCCAAGTAAGGCCTGAACACTCAGTTCATCAAGTCTGTAAAAGCTGTTGGGGTGCTTGTCAACCCGAATGACATCACCAAGAACTCATAATGCCTGTACCGAGTGCAGAAAGCTATCTTAGGGACATCAGATGCACTAATCCTCAACTAATGGTAGCCAGATCTCAAGTCAATCTTCGAAAATACCTTGGCACCCTGAAGCTGACCAAACAAATCATCAATCATCGGCAATGGATACTTATTCTTGAGTGTAACCATGTTTAACTGCCGGTAATCCTTACACATTCTCATCGATCCGTCCTTTTTCTTAACAAACAACACCGACGCACTCAAAGGCGAAACACTAGGTCTAATGAAACCTTTTTCAAGAATGTCTTGCAACTGCTCCTTCAACTCTTTCAACTCAGGCGGGGCCATACGATATGGCAGAATAGAAATGATTTGAGTGCCCAGAGCCAAATCAATGCAGAAGTCAATATCCCTGTCGGGTGGCATACCCGGTAGGTCTGAAGGAAATACCTCAAGAAACTCACGAACATTAGGCATAGAATCAATAGAAGGAACCTCGGCACTAGAATTGCGAACATATGCCAAATAGGCCAAACACCCCTTCTCGACCATATGCCGAGCCTTCATATTTGAGATAGCACTACGGGTAGAATGACCAGGAGTCCCTCTCCACTCTAAATAAGGTAAACCCGGCAAGGCTAAGGTTACAGTCTTGGCATGACAGTCCAAGATAGCATGGTAAGTTATAACTAGTCAATTCCCAATATGACATCAAAATCAACCATGTCGAGAAGTAACAAATCTACACGAGTCTCAAGGTCCCCCAATCACAACTATACATGAACGATGGACTCCATCTACCACAATAGATTTACCCACTGGTGTAGACACATATACAGAATCACTCAAAGAATCACTAGGCATGACCAGATACAGTGCAAAATAAGATGACACATAGGAGTATGTAGATCCTAGATCAAATAAAACTAAATCATCTCTGCTACAAACCAGAACGGTACCTGTGATAACTGCATCGGAAGCCTTAACCTCAGGCCTAGCTGGAAGAGCATAACATCGGGGATGGGCCCCACCACCCTGAACTACATCTCTGGGACGGCCTGCTGCTGGCTAACCTCCACTTCTAGCTGGTGGTGCACTGTAGGGCTGCTAATCAGAATACTGCATATGAGGACCACGACCACCTGAAGCACCGTGAGAAACGTGAAGTGCTAATTGAAAAGGCCTAGGAGGATAGCCTCTACCATACAAATCCCTTCCCCCAAACGAGGCACCACTGAATCTGCCTGATTGGCGAGGCCTCTTGTCAAACCCTTGACCACCCCCCTACAATAGAACCATCTCAACTCTCCTGGCCATATTAGCCTTCTCCTAAAAAGAAATCTCACTCCCCATCTTCTTAGCCATTTGAAGTCGAATAGGCTGAATGAGTCCCTCAATGAACCTCCTCACCCTCTCTCTCTCTCTCGGTGGGAAGTATGATAAGAGCATGACGGGCCAAGTCGATGAATTTGGTCTCGTACTGAGTAACAGTCATAGAACCCCGTTAGAGACGCTCAAACTGCCTCCGATAGATCTCTCTCTGAGTGATAGGGAGAAACTTCTCTAGAAATAGGTGAGTAAACTACTCCCAAGTCAAAGATGGTGATCCGGATGGTCTATCCAAACAATAATCTCTCCACCAAGTCTTGGCGGATCCAGACAAGCGGAAAGTAGCAAAGTCAACCCCATTGGTCTGCACTATCCCTATGTTCCTGAGAACCTCATGACAACTGTCTAGATAATCTTGGGGATCCTCAGAAGATGTACCACTAAAAGTAGTAGTGAAGAGCTTGGTGAACCTACCCAATCTCCACAAAGCATCGACAGATATAGCTGCTCCATCACCGGTCTAAGCTACCACACCCGGCTGAACTGCTCCAACTGGCTGAGCTGCTAGATTATAAAACTGGGATCCATCTGCTCCGGAGTGCGAGTAGCAGGAATCTGGGTTTCTCTTCCAGCCTGAGAGGCGGCTAGTGCTACAAGAAGTAAGCCTGCCCAGGTGACACTCTCCATAAGGCCCACTAGATGGACCATAGCATCCTAGAGTACTAGGGTAGCAATGAACCCCTCTAGGACCTGCGTTGGGCCCACCGAAACTGCCTGGGCCGAAACCTCATCATCAAACTCAACCTGAGGATCCGCCGCTGGTGCTTCTACTCTAGGCTGAGCTCTGCCCCTACCTCGGCCTATAGCACGGCCTCGGCCTCACCCTCTGCCCCTTGTGGGAGCTGCTGCTGGGGGCTCGGGCTACTGATCGGTGGATGAGGAAGCGCGTATTCTCGCCATCTGCAATTTACAGAGTAGACATTCAATTAGCATTGAGAAACCAAACCGCACGACAAGAAAGAATAAATATGAAGTTTTTCCTAAGTCTGTAGCCTCTAGAAGATAAATACAGACGTCTCCGTACTGATCCCTCAGACTCTACTAAGCTTGTCTATGAGTTGTGAGACCCATGTAAACTATAGCTTCGATACCAACTTGTCACGACCCAGATTTCCCACCCTGGGAGTCGTGATGGTGCCTACTAGTGAGAGCTAGGCAAGCCGACCATTTGAACAAATTACGTTTTCCCATTTTAATTCTTTAACAAATGTGAATCAACAGTTTATAAACAACAGGAATTTAAATCAAGTGGAAGAAATAATTAAACCATTTAAATAATTCCAACATGATTTCTTAATCAGAAACTACCACGACTGGTGTCACAACTCCACAAACAGTCTATGAATTCTACAATCAAGGTCCAAAAAATAAATGCGACATTGTTTCTGAATTACATAAGTGAAACAGGAAGAAAATATAGAGGGAGACGCTAAGGCATGCGGACGCCTGCAAGACTACCTTGGATCTCCATATGGACTGAAGGAAGTCACCCAAGCTAAGGTCCAAAAGCTGCTGCTTTGGGATCTGCACACAGTGCAGAGTGTAGTATTAGCACAGCCGACCCCATGTGCTGGTAAGTGCCTAGCCTAACCCCGGCGAAGTAGTGACGAGGCTAGGACCAAACTACCGAATAAACCTGTGCAATTATATCATATACAACGGAAAATAAAGCAGAAATGTACAGTTAAGAATGGGATGGGGAAACATGTTGCAGGGGAAAATCATTTACCAATAGTAACTCAGGAGAAAAGCATAAAGAACAATTTAAAATTCGCAGCAGAAAGAATAAGGAAACCGTAACAAATCAATAACCACTTTTATCCTTTATTGTTGCGGTGCGCAACCCGATCCAAATCATGAATAAACACTATTGCGGTATGCAACCCAATCCAAATGTAATATTGTTGCGAGGTGAAACCCTATACAAATATAATTTTGTTGCGGCGTGCAACTCGATCCCAATATACAATTCAACACCAATCACAAAAGAGTCCCGACAAGGGAACAACAACATCCCTGCAAGGGAACCAACAATATAAGTAAATACGTCCCGGTAAGGGAATCAACTATAACTAAACTTGTTCCAACATTTAACTTCACAAAGAAACCTCAACTAGCACCAATACTCAACTAGGACCAATACTAGACAACTAGCATTTGTAGTGCTCATTAAGAACACAACGACTTCAATTTAAGACTCGCGGGCATGCTTGACAATGACGCATAGATACTCATCACCATGCCTATACATCGTACTCAACAAATAACACATAGCAAATAGGACTCGACTCCTAATCCATCAAGCTAAGGTTAGACCAAACACTTACCTCAAACTTCCACGGCCAACTCAAGCCTCAAACATCGCTTTTCCTTTAGAATTCGCTTCTAAATAACTCGTATCTAGTCCAAATTGATTTAATAACATCAATAAATTCTAAAGAATTCATACCCAATGCTTAATTATAGGTTTTTTATCATTTTTCCCAAAAAGTCAAAAATCAACCCCGGGCCTGCTTGGTCAAAACACAAGGTTAGGACAAAAACCCGATCACCCATTTACCCACGAGCCCGAATATGTAATTAGTTTCAAAATCCGACCCCAAAATGAAGTCTAAATCCCAATTAATCAAAAAGACCTAACTCTACCCAAATTCCTAATTTCTACCATAAAAACCTTAGATTTTAGGATGAAAATTAATGAAATGCAATGGGAAATCGAAAGAAAAAGGTTTAGATTTACATACCAATGCTTTGGGGAAGAACTTTCTCTTTAAAAATCTCCTCAATGCTCCCAAATTTTGAAAATATGAAAATAAATGTGTTCTACCTGATTTTTCTTCGGTTTTAAAATTGTGAGAACGTGATTTTTGCTTCACGAGACAATCGCTCCAAAAGAAATAAAAAATAACAACAATTGATCCCGTTGTACAATTTTGAGATTTTTACATGGCACTTCGTTAATTGTTTATGACTTTGGCCCATTTTTACTTTATTAAAACAAAATACAAAAAATATATGTGTCCTGTATAATTCAAACCGTAATCCGGTCGTTAAATAGAAAACCATGAATAGGCATTTTCGTCCGTGATTTTATTTTGTTTAATTTTTACCTGTTTTGAATCATTTTAATGTGTGTGCAAATAATTGTATTAGGTGTTTATTTTAATTTGATTTTACTTAGTTTTGTATTTTTATAATAAAAAAGAAAAGAAAAGAAAAAAGAAAGAAAAGAAAAGACCCCTTCCGGACTTGGGCCAATTTGTTAAAATTGGCCCAACAAACTCAGCCCAAAACCCAGGCCTGCCCGGTCCAGACCATCTGATGCCCAGAGAATCCAAACGACATCGTATTGATACAGGTTGATCTGGGCCGTTGATCTCAGATTGATCAACGGCCAAGATCAATCCCCCGTAACCCACCAACAAACCTGACCCGTCTCACCCGGACCGACCCCAAACCTTTATCCTTGAAACGACGTCGTCCCTGGTTAGCCAAAGGATCCTGGCCCTTCATCTCATCTCATCCAACGGCCAGGATCCATTTGCTCACTAACTATATAAACTCCTAACACTACCCTGCCCCCCTATCCAAACCCCAGCCTTCGTCGTCCTCACCACAACCCCCAAACCCTAGAGCCGCCCTAGTATCCCCCACCATGAAAACCGGCGGCATGAACGCCGGTGACCTTCCCCTTAACACCATAGAACCCCCTTGACGTCCTGAACCCAAATCTACCAACCACATACCTCGAATCCTATCCCACCTTCTCGAATCTTCATTTGAAGATTCGAGTCGGAACCTAATCTACACCGATCTGCCTTGAAATCATACCAGACACTCCCCAGACCCCCCTCGTGACCAAACCATACTTGGTTTGGTCCGAATCTAACTAGGGAAACACGAATCCCAGATCTAAGTTTTTGAACTCTAGTTTTCCCTGTGCATGTTCCGTGCTTTGTTCAAACTGAAGAGATTAAGGCCTAATGGACCTTAATCGAGGTGTTTCTCATCCGAGAAACACTTCGTTTAAAAGTCCATTCAACCTTAAAGAAGGTCCGTTCAAACACCAGTGGATTTTTCTGATTTGTTCCTTAAAAAGCTTTAAGGTGAGTTAATTTTCTTTTCTTTATTTCAGTTCGTATGTTTGTGTGTTGTTAAAGGCCTGTCCGCATGGCCAAACTTTTTGTTTTGTGTTTTTGAACTGCTATTGTCCACCTTGGCCGGACCTCTGTATTCAGTCAGTTTCTTTCTTCATAATGCGTGTGTATAAATGTATGTTCAATTGTATCCGTAACTGGTCATTCATTTAGAGCTTCCAGGAGGATGATGGGGTTTTATATTTAATTAGCTAAAGTGGAACTGAAAAGAAAAGGGCACATGGGAGGGGTGTTTGATATACTCTAAACAGGCTGTTAAAAGGGGAAGGTGAAGGCTTATAAGAGGAGGACCTGGGGACACAGGGCTGATAGACAGAGATATACAGAGGGATTAGAGATAGTCATATACAGAATTAGACTGAGACAATAGAAGAGAAAAAAAAGAGATACCTTCTGAAGGGAAGGAGATATACAGGATTGAACTTGGAGGGCTGAAAAAAGAAAATATACACACACAGTGAAGAGTTTGAAAGAGAAAGCTGGAAAGACATACAAAGAGATAATAAGAGGGAACACCTGAGAGTTCAATTTTTTGGAAACAGAAAACTGGAAAAGAATTTTTGTCTGATAACTCATACAGACAAAACCAGAAGTTGCTTCCTCTCCTGTTGTTCCTGACTTCACTGAATCTGGACCTGTTTCTGTGCAAACACTGATTTTCTCACAACTGAGTCTGCTTGTTTGTTGTTTGTTCTACTCGAAAGTTTGGTTTAGTTGGGGTTGATCTCACTCCAATTGTGTTGAGAGTTGTGGTTGCTACTCTTTTGTTTTTGTTGCTGTTGCTATACTGCCCTGCTGCTACTGTTAGTGCTGTTACTGCTGCTGCATTTGTTCATTGTTACTCTACTGATTGCCCTCTTCTCCAATTGCAAATATTTCCAGGTACACAACCTCTGAACCATGTATTGTTGAAAGTTTGAAGTTGAAGCAGAAATAAAGAAATGAACATCCGTTTATGTTATAGCATTGGTGTAAAAAGATAGTTCGAATGTTAGTTGGGCCTTTATTTTTACTGCAAAATGCAAATATTCTGTATAAACTAGCATACATTCTGTTTAATATGAACTGTTAGATAGCATGGCTCAATAGTAATGACAGTATGACATAGACGGCATGTTTGATTTAGTATACATTCAGTTTCAATATAACACTTGTTTGGTTTAGTTATGACTGTGTAACATAGAGTCATGGTAAGCACTTGTATGTATTTTGCCGAGATCACTGAATTGACAAATCTGTGGTACTAGGTCCGGGATAAATGTATCCCAAACAAACTCTCATGCAGTCACATTGAGAGTTTGGCTATGAAGGCTAGCTTTCCTGTCAGATTGTGTGTTCCAATATAGGTTCGATGTCGAGTCTTGGTATAGATTCCTTGTTTCGAAATAATATGATGATTGTTGAAGGAAACTAATAGTCGTTTTGAGTTCAATGAGTAGTAATTTTCCTAATAAGATAGCCAAATTCATTTATCAATTTCAAATATGTTAGAGTCAAAAAACAGAACTTGGAGGTCGTTAAATATAACTCAGTACATGTTGTTAGTTTGCTTGCAATCTTACTTAGCAAATTAATAAGCGCGTTCACTCGATGAAGACAAAGCATGAGGTGGCTCTCACCTCATAAATATTCAATCAGGTAATCAAGCAAACTTAGGTTCAGCAAACATAATAGAGATTCAGTCTGTATTTGTTCAAACAAGTAAGTTCGGTATCATCTTTTTAGAGACAAACCTAGTAGAAATGTAGTCACTTTAGAATACCTTTCTAAAATAAAGAGACGAGCCTCGCTAAATCAAAAAAAAAATGCAAATTGCGGGGCCCTCGATAAATAACCATAATAAATATTTTAGAATTCAGGCTAGGCCGTTTAGTGAATCTCACGGCCTTCCACTAAATAATAACGCGCTAGACTCTTCAGGCACGGTTTAAGTAAATTATATTCTTAAATTCGGGTGCACATTGATGTGACCCAAATTCAAATCTCAACGAAGTCGAAATGTGTTAACAACTACGGGTGCATCGATTGTGACGTGGTTCGAGATGCATTTTCACGACGTTGCAATTCTATAAAAAATAAGTGAATGATAATAATAAAAAAGGGCGGTTTTAAACTTAATAAAAGCACGTAAATCATAACATGTATTTGAATCAGATATTTAGCCATTATAACAATTTAAGCAACCGTGCTAGAACCACGGGATTCGAGGGTGCCTAACACCTTCCCTCGGGTCAACAGAATTCCTTACTTAGAATTTCTGGTTCGCAGACTTCATTTGGAAAAGTCGAAAATTTCCTCGATTTGGGATTCAAGATAAACCGGTGACTTGGGACACCAAAAACCAAACCTTTCCCAAGTGGCGACTCTGAATTAAATAAATAATCCTATTTTCGAATATTGTCAGTTAAATTGGAAAAACTCCACCCGCGCATCTAAACCCTTCGGGGCGGGGCGCGCAAAAAGGAGGTGTGACAGCTCTGGCGACTCTGCTGGGGATTATGAACCCAGAACCACTGGTTCAGGGTTCAAGAATTCGAGCTTAGAATAATTGTTATATTTGGCTTTATTATCTGATCTTTATTACATGTTTTTGCATAATGTGCTAAATGTTGTCTTTTACCGCTTTGATATTATCTGAACTGTATATAAACTGTGCTGAAACTCTTCTCTTCTTACCTTCGGGGAGAAGCTCGCTGGTCGAGACTCCCTATTCTGTTAGTGTCAATACCTGAAATAAGAAAGAGGTCGGACAAGTTACAAAGCCGGACGATCTCGCGGGTCCTCGGTACGTAGCCCCCTCCTCGGCTCGAGTTGTCCGCTCGGGTACACAGTCTAGAACGTATACCCAGGTTATAAACCCAGTATAACAAAACCGCTGCTGGAGAATTAGACCCAGAACCGCTGGTTCAGGGTTCAAGAATTCAAGCTTAGAATAATTGTTGTATTTGGCCTCACTATCTGATATATATTACATGTTTTGACATAACATACTAAATGTTGTCTTTTACCGCTTTGATATTATCTGAACTGCATATAAACTGTGCCGAACCCTTCTCTCTTCACCTCCGGGGAGAAGCTCGCTGGTCGAGACTCCTTATTCTGTTAGTGTCGATACCTGGAATAAGAAAGAGGATGGATAAGTTACGAAGCCGGACGACCTTTTGGTTCCCGGTATGTTGCCCCTCCTCGACTCGAGTTGTCCGCTCGGGTACACAGTCTAGAACAAATACCAAGGTTTAAACCTAGTATAACTCGACTTCATGCCGGATCCCTAGTAGGAACGCTTATTTGCATCATGTTGCATTTGACTTAGGGGACTCAACATAGGGGTTGGGTCCGTCTAGGACTAGCAACCTGAAATGAAAAGACCATCTTGTTGCATCCTATTTGTTTCCGTGCATTTATTTGTCTCGGACATACATGTTACCTGACTTTGGAGTATTTGAAAAAAAAAATAAAAAAAAATAATAATACCAGTGTATAGGACTAATTTTCTACTTTGAAAAATAGCAATGCCCAATTATCGTCAAAACGCTGTTGAAATTTTGCATTAATAAAAGGTGAAAATGTTTTATTTACTAAGAAAAAAAAAACAACAAAAGATAGAAAAATAGTCTTTTTGGAAAGTTTTTTGTTGAAAAGGAAAGAGTTTTGTTCTAAAATAATTCGGTTAATTGGACCGAACTACGCGGGTCTGATTCTCACCGGATGTGAGATACGTAGGCAAACCTCATCGGATCCGGCCCCAATTTCCGAAAATCAAAAAAAATTAAAAAGAATTTCCCTTTAGTTCTTTCTTTAGAAAATATAAAATATATATATAATAATATAAAGGTTTTCTTAAACTCAAATAAAAACAAAAAGTCTCTTTCTTTCTGAAGCCTTTCATATGAAATAATGTAATAAAAATTAAAAACCAGCAATAAAAATCTAAAAAAAAATACTCTTTGCTTTAGTCTCGCTTTTGTAAAATGTTTTTTTTTAAAATAAAAAATATAAAAAAAATATATATATATATATATATATTTGAAAATTTGAATTTCGAAATATTAGGATTTTTCTTTAGAAGTGATTTTGTAAATAAATAAAACTCAGAATTTCACATCATTTTCTTAAAAGTCCCTTTTTCAAAATTTAAGGGGCAACATCATATACATTCTTTCTTCCGTAGAAAAGGTAAAACAAAACAAAAAAAAAAAAAAAACCAACCAAACATATTTTCTTTTCTTAATAAATTTCCAGAATTCAATTCAAAAACAAATAAATTTTTAGAAGTCTTTCTTTTTAAAAAAATAATAAAATAAAACAAAAATCAAAATAAACAAGATTTTCTTTCTTCTTTAAAGTATTCCTTTCAAAAATTCCAAAAAAAAATAAAAAAAAAATTATAAGTAAATAAACAAAGAATAGCCAAATCTTTTGAGCCATATGCTAAATGAGCACTTGCTTCTTTATTTTGTTAGTTTCGAACTACGTAATGATCTGATTCACGTAGGCATCGTGATACGTAGGCAATCCTCATCGGATTCGGTCGCATTTCTTTTACTGCAAAATAAAAGAAAAACAAAAAAATATATAATAAAAAAGGGGAAGAACTAATAAGAGGAAAAATGTCGGAATGACGCATGCTCTCGTAGCAAACATATAGTAATCCACTTAACTGTATAGGTGCATCATGCCCAACGTGAGATTAACTATCTGTTATTTGCTGCAAATTAACCGTGCGCTTGTCGATGAGTATATCCAGGGTTTTTGGAAAGACGGTTGGTTTGGTGAAAGTCTGGCCTCGCACTCATACTTCACGAGGTCAAGGAGAAGTGTTCAGCTACCTGTTGTTAGGACCAGAAGTAGTACTCACACTTACTTCACCAGGTCAAAAGGCAGTGTAGAAATGTCTTCAGAAATTCCATTGCAAACAATCTCTGTTTCCGAGGAAAGCTCAATCTCAGCCGTCCTCACACCTGAGTCCGCAACTGCGGAGGAAAATAGAATCCTACGGCTCCGCATGTTGGAAATGCTGGATGACTGGAACAATGGGAAAGAGCCGCCAAGTGTCATCCCCGGATTCCCTGAATTATTCTCCAGGTCAAGTGGGACTTCTAATGTCCCCATAAATTACCCTGCTACCCCATTTGGTTACCCAGCCACTTCTGCCTTCTCTGCTGGATCACCTTCTGAGCCTCATCCCCGAATGTCGGCCACTGATGCAAGCATGAACATCTTTACTGCATCGCCTTGCCTGGCTACGGCACAGCCTGCCATATACAAGCCAAGCTTTGACTCCTCTTCTTTTACATTCCACGCACCATCGTTCTCAATGGAACCAACTAGGTTCGCTACCAGTACTAATCCGCTACCGCCTCAGTGCGAGCTCGCACCAGGGCAGGATCAGAACCCCAAAGTTGTAGAACAAAATGAGATTGCCAAGAGAATGAGAAGCCTTGAACAATGTCTGAAGAATATGCAAGGATTGAGCGGACAAAAGAGCGTCTTTTACACCGACCTGTGCATGTTCCCTCACGTGCACCTGCCAACGGGTTTCAAGACCCCCAAGTTCGAGAAATACGATGGGCACGGTGACCCCATTGCACATCTTAAAAAATACTGCAATCAATTGCGGGGAGCCGGCGGAAAAGAAGAGCTGCTAATGGCATATTTTGGAGAAAGTTTGGTGGGAATCGCTTCGGAATGGTATATGGACCAGGACATATCTCGCTGGCATATATGGGATGATCTTGCCAGAGACTTCGTAGGGCAGTTTCAATATAATATCGACATCGCGCCAGACAGAAATGCTTTGTCAAACTTAAAGAAGAAACCCTCGGAAAGTTTCAGAGAATACGCCATCAAATGGAGTGAGCAAGCTTCAAGGGTAAAACCTTCCATGGACGAGATAGAGATGGTCACTACTTTTCTCCAGGCTCAAGAGTCCGACTATTTCCAAAACATGATGTCAGCAATGGGAAAGCCTTTCGCAGAAGCGATTAAGATTGGAGAGATGGTGGAGAACGGTCTGAAAACGGGAAGAATTTTGAGTCAGGCAGCCATAAGGGCAACCTCCCAAGCCGTCCAAAGCGGGTCTGGAGGAATGGCAAGAGGGAAGAAAAAAGAGGAAACGTCCATGACAGTGGCAGAGGTGGGATAATATCATAATCCCGGGCTTTGTTCTTCGGAAAGAACCTCGCAACAGTATTTCCCCCACCAAAATGCGACCTACGCTCCTCAGCCCTACATGGTCATGAGCACCCATCCTTATATCCAGCGGACACAACCAGTCAATCGGGGGCAGGCCCCACATCCTAGGAATCAGCCTCCTCACCGAAACCACTACAATCCTCGACCTCCACAAAATAATTTCCGTCCTCGGGAACCACCCAGGAGACCCAACTACACACCAATCGGCGAACCCTATTCCACCCTATTCCCTAAGCTTGTCCAAATGAATTTGTTGCAGCCCATACCACCGAACGGGCAGAACCCGGGATCACCATCATATCAGCGGGGTGTCAGATGTGCATACCATTCAGGGGTAGAAGGGCACGACACCAACGACTGTTGGACATTGAAACAAGCTGTGGAGAATTTGTTAGACCAAGGGAAGATTGTGTTGAGAGATGAGGATATCCCAAATGTGACCAATAATCCGTTGCCCGCCCACAACAACTGGCCGATAGTTGGGATGATTGGTGAAGACGAGGAAGTTGGTCCGGCACTTAAAGCCATAATCGCTATTGCTGATACAGAAAAAGGACCCAGGGTAACTCCAGAGCCAGAAAAAGGAATAAGTGATGTATTCAAGCAGGCCTCCATGGTATGGGGGACGATCAAACAACCTCGGCCGAACGAGCCAGTGTTTGTCGGACGCATACCACAGGAACCAAAATGCAACAAAGAAGGAGATGATAAGGTGTCCCCGCTCGACGAGAGCAAGGGAATATGTGAGGCGACAAGGGAAGAGCTATGCGAAATACACATGGTCCAGCCAGGAGAGGGCACTAGCACCGTTGAAGCATCGTACATGGGACCAAGCACCTAGTTTCAAAACTAGAAGGCTACGCCGTTCTTGATCAAACGGAAGTCCTAATGAACCTGTCTTGCCACTTTCTCTGCATCACAAGTAACCCCAGAGGGTGACTCAGATGTTTTTCTTCATTTTCATGTTGTTTAATTCCCTGAATGTCAACCTTTTCTTTATCTTCCCCAAAATGCCAAGAAACGAAATCATGCTTGATTACTCACTTTCTTCTTCTATGTTTTCTTTTGTGTTCTCTTCAATTCTGATGAATGCAGCTTTAAATAACATGACATGTTTGCGGACTTCATGCCGGATCACGAGAACTCCGATCAGACTTCAAATAATGAGTCAAAATTTGAGATATAAAGAATTTGAAAAGTAGCAACAACTAAAGAAAATTGGTTCATGGTTTGGAAAATGTCCTTCACTAATGCAGAGTTTGAGAGCAGTAAATGGGTTTAGACCCGTACAGAATGATAACCTTAATAACTGCGGTTTGTCACGAGCAATTCTACCAAGAAATAAGGGTCCATATGTCATCAAAAAACGTTACCAAATGGAGCATTTGTATCTGGGCGACGTCAGAAGAAACGACGTCAGCCTTGCTTGGAAAGCAGGTGCAGTGATATGTTTAAATCACTCTAGCGATATCTTTGCACAGTTTGAGATGACGAAGGCTTTCATTCTCGCTACCCAAACACTATCAACCCTTTGCAAACCCATTTGAGCTGATTACTCTTCTTTGATTACCCTCTTTGGAACCTGAAAAATATTATTGAAAAAAATTGAATAAAAAAAAAAAGAGAGAAGGAAGAAGAAAGAATTGGAAAAATAAGGAAATGATAAAAATAAAAAATAAAAAAATAAAAAAAAAGGAGAACGTATGAACTACGTTTGACTTGATTCCGAAAGGATACGTAGGCAACCTCTCCTTGGGGTTCAATCACACCAACAATAAAATCCAGGAATTCCCCCCGAAAATAAAACTGGGGCAGAAGTTATAACGATTCAGCAATGATCCCACCCAAAAGTTCCAAAGTTGTAGTTCAATCCAAATTCTTGTCACCCCGAACCTTTTTTAAGTCCTTCTGATCAATCAGCAAAGCATTTCAAAATAGGGAGATGGAATTATTTGGGTCCGATACAACAAAATGAGGAGAATAAAGATGAGAGAGTCTTGTCGGTGAAAACCTTTGGGCACCGTGAGGCGACGAGAGAAGAGAAATTGAGATGAGAGAGCTTGTTTAGTAAAAACTCGCAAAGAGTACTAGCAGGCGACAGTAAGAAGAAAAATGAGAGAGGTCGACTAGCGAAAACCCGCAAAGGGCGTTGTCGGCCGAAAAGATGATTCCACCTCAGAAAGTCCTGGCAAGGTTCTCAGGTTTTGAAAAATATAGATCTGTTTTGATTCATGAGGAAATGCAAGTTCTCGGAGGTCGGGCATCCAGTCCAAAAGGCATGTCATGTCAGTTTGAAACTGGCATACACTCCAGATAAGTCATTCTTTTCTCCACGAAAGGGGCGTTTCTCTTTAAACTCATATGTTCTCCTTTACATAGTTTTCTTTGAGTCCTTTTTGATCTAACTCTTAATTCCGTAATAATCGCAAAGAAAGGTGGCAGGACTGGTTTTACAGGGCTCCGTTTGGCAAGAGTCAAATAAATGTACGACCTCAGTGACGCGTTAGTCCCATCCCGACTGGCCATGGTAGTTGATTTGCTTCCAAAACCGACAAATCCCCACAGGGTATCCCTTGTTACAAATCCCCCATGGAGTCTCCCTTTGTACAATTCCCCAAAGAAGTCCACCCCAGCACATCCCCAGCAAGTGTATACATAAATCAAAAAAAAAAAAAAATCCTCACAGAGTTCACATTAGACAAATCCACACGGAGTTTCTCTTGTACAAATCCCCACCGAGTCTCCTTAATAAAATCCCCACCAAAGTCACCAAGCAGAACGGGACGGAAAAGCCAAAGCCTTATAAGGCAAATCATCACAAATCTGGGAACGCAAGTCTGAGTAGTCCAAAGGGTTTCACATCAATGGCAGAGTTTGTCGACAAGAATCAGGCTAAGACAAAGCAATTGAAACGATCAAGGCCCCCAAAACCAACCGCCATTTTCAAACTGACAATATTTTCTTTGTGTAGGAAATTGAGACAGGTGCGACCCAAAGTAGCCATGCATGAAGCTGGTGTAACCCAAAAGAAATGGAGCACACAAGCATCGAAACAGCCTTGCAGTGGGAAAACGACCAATGGTAAGTTTCCCCATATTTTCTTTCGTACATTTCCGATGAATCCTCCCGGCATAACCCGATGAATCCTCCCGGCATAACCCGACGAACCTTCCCGGCATAGCCCGATGAATTTCCCCGGCATAACCCGATAAATCCTCCGGCATAACCCGATGAATCCTCCCGGCATAACCCGAAGAATCCTCCCGGCATAACCCGATGAATCCTCCCGGCATAACCCGATGAATCCTTCCGGCATAACCCGATGAATCTTCCCGGCATAACCCGATGAATCCTTCCGGCATAACCCGATGAATCTTCCCGGCATAACCCGACGAATCTTTTCGGCATAATCCGATAAATCCTCCCGGCATAACCCGATGAATTTTTTCGGCATAACCCGATAAACCTTCCCGGCACGATCCGATGAATCCTCCCGGCATAACCCGATGAACTCTTTCGGCATAACCCGATGAATCTCCCGGCATAACCCGATGAATCCTCCCGGCATAACCCGATGAATCCTTCCGGCATAACCCGATGAATCTTCCCGGCATAACCCGATGAATCCTTCCGGCATAACCCGATGAATCTTCCCGGCATAACCCGACGAATCTTTTCGGCATAATCCGATAAATCCTCCCGGCATAACCCGATGAATTTTTTCGGCATAACCCGATAAACCTTCCCGGCACGATCCGATGAATCCTCCCGGCATAACCCAATGAACTCTCCCGGCATAACCCGATGAATCCTCCCGGCATAACCCGATGAATCCTCCCGGCATAACCCGATGAATCCTTCCGGCATAACCCGATGAATCTTCCCGGCATAACCCGATGAATCCTTCCGGCATAACCCGATAAATCTTCCCGGCATAACCCGACGAATCTTTTCGGCATAATCCGATAAATCCTCCCGGCATAACCCGATGAATTTTTTCGGCATAACCCGATAAACCTTCCCGGCACGATCCGATGAATCCTCCCGGCATAACCCGATGAATCCTCCCGGCATAACCCGATGAATCCTTCCGGCATAACCCGATGAATCCTCCCGGCATAACCCGATGAATCCTTCCGGCATAACCCGATGAATCTTCCCGGCATAACCCGATGAATCCTTCCGGCATAACCCGATGAATCTTCCCGGCATAACCCGACGAATCTTTTCGGCATAATCCGATAAATCCTCCCGGCATAACCCGATGAATTTTTTCGGCATAACCCGATAAACCTTCCCGGCACGATCCGATGAATCCTCCCGGCATAACCCGATGAACTCTTTCGGCATAACCCGATGAATCTCCCGGCATAACCCGATGAATCCTCCCGGCATAACCCGATGAATCCTTCCGGCATAACCCGATGAATCTTCCCGGCATAACCCGATGAATCCTTCCGGCATAACCCGATGAATCTTCCCGGCATAACCCGACGAATCTTTTCGGCATAATCCGATAAATCCTCCCGGCATAACCCGATGAATTTTTTCGGCATAAC
Source organism: Nicotiana tabacum (assembly GCF_000715075.1). NCBI lineage: Eukaryota > Viridiplantae > Streptophyta > Magnoliopsida > Solanales > Solanaceae > Nicotiana > Nicotiana tabacum. Next base: position 97,184,113 of record NC_134084.1, on the reverse strand, counting down.
CCGATAAACCTTCCCGGCACGATCCGATGAATCCTCCCGGCATAACCCGATGAACTCTTTCGGCATAACCCGATGAATCCCCTCGGCATAACCCGATGAATCTTCCCGGCATAATCCAATGAATCTTCTCGGCATAACCCGAGGATTCCTCCCGGCATAACCCGATGAACTCTTTTCGGCATAATCCGATAAATCCTCCCGGCATAACCCGATGAATCTCCCGGCATAACCCGATGAATCCTCCCAGCATGACTCGATGAATCTTTTCGGCATAACCCGAGAACTCTTTTCCATGTAATCAGCATTAGGGTTTTAAACCCTAAACTGAACTTTTCCTTTCAGCCAGCATTAGGGTTTTAAACCCTAAACTGAGCTTTTCCATGCAATCAGCATTAGGGTTTTGAACCCTAAACTGAATTCTTCCTTTGTTCGGCGTTAGGGTTTTAAACCCCAAACCGAACGTTTCCCCAGCTAGCCGGTGTTAGGGCTCCAACCCTGAACTGAGCATGCATATCCCTTTTTCATCAATTTTATGAACTTCCTGGTGCATAATTAATGAAATTTTCCTAGTGAAACTGGGGCAGAAAATTTCGTTCGTTTGTTTGTTTGTTTTTCCCGCAGGGCTAACCTCGAGCCACACGAATCGAAATGACCCACGAGATGAGTCTCAACTCAAAATCAAAGAAGAAAAGAGGTGTCCCAAGATTCGGAGTAAAAGGAAGGCGGATTGACTCCAACATTTAATTAAGGTCCTGAACCCTGCCAGTCGCGCCTCACTCAGTATCCCAGAGATTAAACAAGTCGCCGCAACTCGCAAGCATCAAGATTCAGATCGGAGTCTACAAGCAAAATCAGCTAAGACCCAAGATCAAGTCGTAAAAGAATCATAGATAGGAATCTTGTAACTAGCAGTTGACATGCATATAAGTAGTTAGTTCAGTTTCCAATTATCGTTTGGTTGTAATAAGGCAGTCAGTGACGCAGCAGTGACAACAGCAACAACAGTAGCAGCAAGCATTGAAATCCCATGGTAGTCCCAGCTACCAAAACTTCCCGAACTACATTGACCTGATTCCTGTTTAGCCCAGGATATGTAGGAAATCTTTGAGGCAAGATTCGGTCAGATCTTTCAAAAATGTGTTTCACACGGAGTAGTCCATAGGCAAAAATCGCTCATACACGCTCACTTTATCTTTGCGCGAAAACTTTTTGCGTTTCCGAACAAAGAGGGGCAGCTGTGAGCACGTGATTTTTGCTTCACGAGACAATCGCTCCAAAAGAAATAAAAAATAACAACAATTGATCCCGTTGTACAATTTTGAGATTTTTACATGGCACTTCGTTAATTGTTTATGACTTTGGCCCATTTTTACTTTATTAAAACAAAATACAAAAAATATATGTGTCCTGCATAATTCAAACCGTAATCCGGTCGTTAAATAGAAAATCATGAATAGGCATTTTCGTCCGTGATTTTATTTTGTTTAATTTTTACCTGTTTTGAATCATTTTAATGTGTGTGCAAATAATTGTATTAGGTGTTTATTTTAATTTGATTTTACTTAGTTTTGTATTTTTATAATAAAAGAAAAGAAAAAAAAAGAAAGAAAAGAAAAGACCCCTTCCGGACTTGGGCCAATTTGTTAAAATTGGCCCAACAAACTCAGCCCAAAACCCAGGCCTGCCCGGTCCAGACCATCTGATGCCCAGAGAATCCAAACGACATCGTATTGATACAGGTTGATCTGGGCCGTTGATCTCAGATTGATCAACGGCCAAGATCAATCCCCCGTAACCCACCAACAAACCCGACCCGTCTCACCCGGACCGACCCCAAACCTTTATCCTTGAAACGACGTCGTCCCTGGTTAGCCAAAGGATCCTGGCCCTTCATCTCATCTCATCCAACGGCCAGGATCCATTTGCTCACTAACTATATAAACTCCTAACACTACCCTGCCCCCCTATCCAAACCCCAGCCTTCGTCGTCCTCACCACAACCCCCAAACCCTAGAGCCGCCCTAGTATCCCCCACCATGAAAACCGGCGGCATGAACGCCGGTGACCTTCCCCTTAACACCATAGAACCCCCTTGACGTCCTGAACCCAAATCTACCAACCACATACCTCGAATCCTATCCCACCTTCTCGAATCTTCATTTGAAGATTCGAGTCGGAACCTAATCTACACCGATCTGCCTTGAAATCATACCAGACACTCCCCAGACCCCCCTCGTGACCAAACCATACTTGGTTTGGTCCGAATCTAACCAGGGAAACACGAATCCCAGATCTAAGTTTTTGAACTCTAGTTTTCCCTGTGCATGTTCCGTGCTTTGTTCAAACTGAAGAGATTAAGGCCTAATGGACCTTAATCGAGGTGTTTCTCATCCGAGAAACACTTCGTTTAAAAGTCCATTCAACCTTAAAGAAGGTCCGTTCAAACACCAGTGGATTTTTCTGATTTGTTCCTTAAAAAGCTTTAAGGTGAGTTAATTTTCTTTTCTTTATTTCAGTTCGTATGTTTGTGTGTTGTTAAAGGCCTGTCCGCATGGCCAAACTTTTTGTTTTGTGTTTTTGAACTGCTATTGTCCACCTTGGCCGGACCTCTGTATTTAGTCAGTTTCTTTCTTCATAATGCGTGTGTATAAATGTATGTTCAATTGTATCCGTAACTGGTCATTCATTTAGTTCTTAGGGCCTTTCTGTTTGACATTGCAAAATGAACCCCTTATGTGATACTGTTTAAATGTCTAATTTTTGGCTACGATTGTGTATGTTAATGCTAATATAGTCGAGTCGACATGTGTCGTCAATTAGTTTCAACTGTCCGAACAATAACAAATCGAGTTGCTTCTGTTGAACATTTGCCTGAATCAATTAAGAACCAAGTCCTGTTAATTATAGTCATTAATATGATTTCAGAAACCTAAGGCTTGGTCTGTAACTGAAATCTGAGTTGATGGCATGTGCACTTGTGCACAGCATGTGCATTGTGCACAGCTTGTTTTCCTGCATAAAAAGGCTTTTGATTTTAAAAATGGTTTGACAGCATATGCTGTCAGATATATTCTACTGCCCATATTTGCTTTTGGTTAATAAAATGGGAAAGTTTAAAGCTGCCAGGAGAATGATGGGGTTTTATATTTAATTAGCTAAAGTGGAACTGAAAAGAAAAGGGCACATGGGAGGGGTGTTTGATATACTCTAAACAGGCTGTTAAAAGGGGAAGGTGAAGGCTTATAAGAGGAGGACCTGGGGACACAGGGCTGATAGACAGAGATATACAGAGGGATTAGAGATAGTCATATACAGAATTAGACTGAGACAATAGAAGAGAAAAAAAAGAGATACCTTCTGAAGGGAAGGAGATATACAGGATTGAACTTGGAGGGCTGAAAAAAGAAAATATACACACACAGTGAAGAGTTTGAAAGAGAAAGCTGGAAAGACATACAAAGCGATAATAAGAGGGAACACCTGAGAGTTCAATTTTTTGGAAACAGAAAACTGGAAAAGAATTTTTGTCTGATAACTCATACAGACAAAACCAGAAGTTGCTTCCTCTCCTGTTGTTCCTGACTTCACTGAATCTGGACCTGTTTCTGTGCAAACACTGATTTTCTCACAACTGAGTCTGCTTGTTTGTTGTTTGTTCTACTCGAAAGTTTGGTTTAGTTGGGGTTGATCTCACTCCAATTGTGTTGAGAGTTGTGGTTGCTACTCTTTTGTTTTTGTTGCTGTTGCTATACTGCCCTGCTGCTACTGTTAGTGCTGTTACTGCTGCTGCATTTGTTCATTGTTACTCTACTGATTGCCCTCTTCTCCAATTGCAAATATTCCCAGGTACACAACCTCTGAACCATGTATTGTTGAAAGTTTGAAGTTGAAGCAGAAATAAAGAAATGAACATCCGTTTATGTTATAGCATTGGTGTAAAAAGATAGTTCGAATGTTAGTTGGGCCTTTATTTTTACTGCAAACTGCAAATATTCTGTATAAACTAGCATACATTCTGTTTAATATGAACTGTTAGATAGCATGGCTCAATAGTAATGACAGTATGACATAGACGGCATGTTTGATTTAGTATACATTCAGTTTCAATATAACACTTGTTTGGTTTAGTTATGACTGTGTAACATAGAGTCATGGTAAGCACTTGTATGTATTTTGCCGAGATCACTGAATTGACAAATCTGTGGTACTAGGTCCGGGATAAATGTATCCCAAACAAACTCTCATGCAGTCACATTGAGAGTTTGGCTATGAAGGCTAGCTTTCCTGTCAGATTGTGTGTTCCAATATAGGTTCGATGTCGAGTCTTGGTATAGATTCCTTGTTTCGAAATAATGTGATGATTGTTGAAGGAAACTAATAGTCGTTTTGAGTTCAATGAGTAGTAATTTTCCTAATAAGATAGCCAAATTCATTTATCAATTTCAAATAGGTTAGAGTCAAAAAACAGAACTTGGAGGTCGTTAAATATAACTCAGTACATGTTGTTAGTTTGCTTGCAATCTTACTTAGCAAATTAATAAGCGAGTTCACTCGATGAAGACAAAGCATGAGGTGGCTCTCACCTCATAAATATTCAATCAGGTAATCAAGCAAACTTAGGTTCAGCAAACATAATAGAGATTCAGTCTGTATTTGTTCAAACAAGTAAGTTCGGTATCATCTTTTTAGAGACAAACCTAGTAGAAATGTAGTCACTTTAGAATACCTTTCTAAAATAAAGAGACGAGCCTCGCTAAATCAAAAAAAATGCAAATTGCGGGGCCCTCGATAAATAACCATAATAAATATTTTAGAATTCAGGCTAGGCCGTTTAGTGAATCTCACGGCCTTCCACTAAATAATAACGCGCTAGACTCTTCAGGCACGGTTTAAGTAAATTATATTCTTAAATTCGGGTGCACATTGATGTGACCCAAATTCAAATCTCAACGAAGTCGAAATGTGTTAACAACTACGGGTGCATCGATTGTGACGTGGTTCGAGATGCATTTTCACGACGTTGCAATTCTATAAAAAATAAGTGAATGATAATAATAAAAAAGGGCGGTTTTAAACTTAATAAAAGCACGTAAATCATAACATGTATTTGAATCAGATATTTAGCCATTATAACAATTTAAGCGACCGTGCTAGAACCACGGGATTCGAGGGTGCCTAACACCTTCCCTCGGGTCAACAGAATTCCTTACTTAGAATTTCTGGTTCGCAGACTTCATTTGGAAAAGTCGAAAATTTCCTCGATTTGGGATTCAAGATAAACCGGTGACTTGGGACACCAAAAACCAAACCTTTCCCAAGTGGCGACTCTGAATTAAATAAATAATCCTATTTTCGAATATTGTCACTTAAATTGGAAAAACTCCACCCGCGCATCTAAACCCCTCGGGGCGGGGCGCGCAAAAAGGAGGTGTGACAAAAATCACTGGGCAGACCTTCATCGCGTTTGCGATGGGCCTGTCACGTTCGCAATGGGTTAGGCCTAGCTGACCATCACATTCACGATCACAGGCTCGCGTTCACGGAGCTTCAGCCCCCAGAGCCTTCGCGTTCGCGGTCAGGTGGCCGCATTCGCGTAGAGAAAATGTTAAACCCCTCCCCCAGGCCATTAACCTTACGCGTTCGCGAGTGACTAGACGCGTTCGCGAAGTGTACTCCCCCACAATCTCGCATTTGCGTCCCAAGCTCTGCGTTCGCGAAGAACAATTTTTACCTCGGGGATATTGCCTTCCGCGTTCGCAAGTGAATCTCAAAGCTTTCAAAGTACCAATATTCACAAATACGGGTCCGAATCATATCAAATGATTTTCATTTCTTACCAAATTTTACAGGCTCGACTTAAATCACATATAAGACCTATACCGGGCTCCGGAACCAGAATACGGGTCCGATACCAACAACTTCCAAACATTTTTCATTTCTAAAAACTCATATATATTCCAAAAAATAATTTTCTTTAAAAATTTATTTCTCGGGCTTCGGACCTCGAAATTTGGTTCCGGGCATACGCCCAAGTCCAATATTTTTCTACGGACCCTCCGGGACCGTCAAATCACAGGTCCGGTTCCGTTAACCCAAAATGTTGACCGAAGTCAACTTAAATTCAATTTTAAAGGCCAAATTAACATTTTCATCACATTTCCACATAAAAACATTCCGAATATGCGCCGGGACCGCACACGCAAATCGAGGCAAGGAAAAAGGAGGCTTCTAAGGCCTCGGAACACATAATTTACTCATAAATCAAGTGATGACCTTTTGGATCATCACATTTGAGTAAATTCCTAGTTTCACCACTGGATTCAAGTAAGTTTTCTTGATTGAAGTTATTGTACATGTATATTATGTGAAAATTATATAGTTTCACTATTTTAAATAATTGATAGAATTTTACATAGATTGTTTATGAATCACTATCTAGAAATGAAAAATCCTTACAACTACTTCCCGAAACACAGTGCTGCATATCGTTTAGGTTTTAGGAATGTGTGTTTCGTTTGGTTATATGTAAATATGGATATATGGATCATGATTTGACATGTACAGATTTAGCAACGTAGTGCAATGATCATTGTGGGCTCCACTCCATTTCTTACAAAATTAATGTGATGCCCAGTCACAATCAACGTGTCCCTTTACCAGGTTCATCACCTAGTCTTGTTACGTTTTGTGAAAATCTGTTGCCATCGCTCGATTATTATTTTAATTATTCTTTTTCTATTTATATTAATTGAGTAGGACCCACAATATTAACGTCAACCTGTTGAATAGATCAGCCATGGCAGAAGAGAGAAAGTCGGTGAATAAGAAACTCCATTTCTTGTGTATTAGAAAATATATCAACTGTATATTGGAATTTTATTGTACAGATATAACTACCTCACTATTTATAACAACTAGTCAACTAACTAACTATATGAACTAAACTACTAATTACACCTTATTAATTTAACTATTGGACCCACATCTAATCTTTCTACACTCCCCCTCAAGCTGAAGGATGAAAACAAGTTTTTCATTCCCAGCTTGCTTATTAAGTAATCAAGTTGTGGACTGCACAAACTTTTGGTGAAAATGTCTGCCAGTTGTTCTCTTGTACTAATATGCTGAGTCTTGATAATTCCTTCTTGAATTCTTTCTCTTACAAAGTGGCAATCAATGCCTATATATTTGGTTCTTTCATGAAATATAGGATGAGCTACAATCTGAATTGCAGCTTTCTTATCACGGTAAAGCTGAACTGGAAGTTCAACTGCAGTTCTCAGCTACTCAAACAACCCAACTAACCACTTTATCTCTGCAACAGCAGTGGCCATGCTTCTGAACTCTACCTCAGTTGAACTTCTTGATACTGTTCCTTACTTCTTGGATTTCCAGGAAATCAAAGCATCGCCAAACTTCACAGCATAACCTGTGACTAACTTTCTTGTTTCCACTCAAGCACCCCAGTCTGAGTCACAAAAGGCATCCAACTTCTGAGTCCCACCTGCTGGTAAGAACAACCCAAGGCCAGGATTTCCTTTCATATATTTGATTTCTCTCATAGCAGCATCTAGATGCGATTGCTTAGGAGGATGCATGAATTGACTTAGAATTTGTACCACAAAGGCTATGTTATGTCTAGTCATAGTCAAATACAACAATCTTCCCACTATTCTTTGATAACCACTTCTGTCTTCAAGTAGTCTGTCATCAGACAATCTCTCCTTGTTGAACACCTTGTCAAATTCTATAGAGGTAAGTTTGTGATTGATCGTGACGCCACCTAGTCTCTATGACTAGGTAGGCCTAACAATGCAGAAAATAAACCAACTTGTGGAAGAAATAATAAAAACCAAAATAGTGAAATAAAATAGTGTTTAAAAGTGCCGCTCGGCATACACAATATCAACTCTCGAAAACTAATTATATTTTCCAAAATCCGGAATCTCATGATCACAAGCCTTTGAATGTCTACAAGTATCTAACTCCAGAATATCTAACAAAGGAAGAAAATATAGAAGGGCTAATACTTAAAAGGAAGAGTAGAAAGGGACTTTTCGCTCTACGGACGCAGCAGATATACCTCGGAGCCTCTACAAGCGCCTCGTCTTAAGTGTGATAAGTCATAGTGGAGGTACCTAGATCTGCACATGAAAAATATGTACAGAAAGGGCATGAGTACACACAGTGGTACTCAATTAGTGTCAAGCCTAACCTCAGTCGGGTAGTGATGAGGAAAGGTCATGGCCCTACTGAGATTAAATGAAACATAAGGTATGACAGTATATGATAAAGCAGAACAATTGGAAGACAACAATAAGAATTAATATAGGATAATAAGGATAACAACAACTTAAACAGAGGCAAAGACAATCACAAGGAATACCACTCTTCACAAAGCTAGTAACTGGGGATCTCTCAGTATCCCGAGGATCCCTTAGTACCCTCAATATGTGTCAGGGATCTCTCGGTATCCTGAGGATCTCTCGGTATCCTCAATACATGTTAGAGATCTCTTGGTATCCCGAGGATCTCTTGGTATCCTCAATATATGCAAGGAATCTCTTGGTATCCCGAGGATCTCTTGGTATCCTCTTAGCTCAGATCATAAATACGTGCAGGGGATCTAAAGAAAAACACACAGCAACAACACAAAGAATACTCAATTAAGCTAAATTTCATACCAAGTAAAACAGGTAATTCTAACCTATATTGCTTCACATAATACAACAAAGGTAGTTTAAGCAATAAATCAATTAAGTCGATTAAACATGCTTTTCTAAGCTAACAGCAGGCCTAAATTTCAAGTAGAGTAAGCAGGAAAGGAAAACACAATTAAAGCTAATTTAATGAAAACAGGTTTTTCAACAATTAGCACAAGTACGCACTCGTCACCCCACGTACAAGGTATTTCAATTACCACAATACCAAATCCTAAGGGAATATCCCCCACACAAGGTTAGACAAGCCACTTACCTCGAACCAGCTCAAAATCAACCCAAAACTACGCTCTTGCCATGAGTACTCGACTCTAAATGGCCTGAATTTATTCAATTCAATTGTATAATGTAAATAACACTTCAAGTAACTGATTCTACAAATATATTCTAAGTTAATACGCGAAATTAGGTAAAATGGCCAAAATGCCCCTCGGGACTACTTCTCGGAAATTGGGTAAAATTTATATTTTCAGAATCCTCATACTCTCACGAGTTCATGCATAACAAAATTATCAAAATCCAAGGTCAAATTCCAATCAAATTCGAATTCTAGGTCTAAGAACTTTCTTCCAATATTTCCCCAATTTTCACCTCGAATCCAAAATTAAATGACAAAACTAATAATAGATTAATGGAATACAACTAGAAAGGGTTAAGGAATTGTTACCCAATGATTTCCTCTTCAAATTCCTCAAAATATCGCCCTCTCCCGAGCTCCAATTTGATTTTTCCAAGTTTTGAGCTAAACCCTCGAAATTTCATATTTCTGCCTGGTGATTACCGCATCTGCGATCAAGGGAGCGGACCTACGGTCCCACACCTGCGGAAGAAGGCATCACAGGTGTGAAAATCACTTAACGGGCTGGGTCCGCTTCTGCGGTCGTTTGGCCGCATCTGCGGCATCGCATTTGCGAAAACCCAGTCGTACTTGCAGTCCTAGAGCTTTGGCCCAAACTCGCTTCTGCGGCCACCTAGCTGCTTCTGCGGTGCCGCACCTGTAGTCCCACACACGCAGGTGCGGTTATGATAGGTTCAGCATTTCAAATTCTTCCTAAGTCTAATTCAATTTTGTTTAAGCACCCAAAACTCATCTGAGTCCCTCGGGACCTCAACCAAACATGCCAACCAATCCTAAAACATCATACAAACTTCTTCCAACCTTCGGAACGCTCAAAATAACATCAAAACACCAATATAGCATCGGATTCAAGCCTAAGAACTTCATAAACTCTCAAAATACGCTTTCGATCAAAATATCTATCAAACATCATCCGAATACCCTGAAATTTGGCACACACGTCACATTCAACACTACGGAGCTACTCCAGCTTTCGGAATTCCATTCCGACCCTCAGATCAAAATCTCTCTCAAACCGAAAGCTTCCAAAAATTCAACTTTCGGCATTTCAAGCCTAAATTAGCTACGGACCTCCAAAACACAATTCGGATACGCTCCTAAACCCGAAATCACCCAAAGAAGCTAACGGAACCATAGGAATTACATTCCGAGGTCGTCTTTACACTGTTCCGACTACGGTCAAATTTCTAGAACTTAAGCTCTCATTTAGGGACTAAGTGTCCCAAAACTCTCCGAAACTCCAAATAATTCCTCCCGACAACTCACAATAGCAGAAACAAACATGGGGAAAGCAGCTAATAGGGGATCGGGGCATTAATTCTTAAGAAGACTGTCCGAGTCGTCACATTCTCCTACATTTAAATGTTTGTTCGTTCTCGAACGATTATAGAGATATACCTAAAGCAGTGAAAAGATTAGGGTAACGACCGCGCATATCCTTCTCGGTCTCCCAGGTCGCCTCCTCGAGCGGCTGACCCTGCCACTGAAACTTCACTGATGCAATGTTCTTTGACCTCAGCTTTCTAACCTGCCTGTCCAATATTGCCACGGGCTCCTCAACATAGGATAGATCCTTGTCCAACTGGATTGAATTGAAATCCAATACGTGCAATGAATCACCGTGATACCTCCAGAGCATCGAAACATGAAATACTGGATGAACTCCTACCTAGCTAGGAGGTAGGGCAAGCTCATAAGCAACCTCCCCAACACACCTTAGTATCTCAAAAGGGCCAATAAACCTCGAACTCAACTTCCCCTTCTTCCCAAATCTCATAACTCCCTTCATAGGCGAAACCCGAAGCAGAACCCGCTCTCCAACCATATAGGAAACATCACGAACCTTTCGGTTCATGTAACTCTTCTGTCTAGACTGGGTTGTGCGGAGTCTATCCGGAATCACCTTAACCTTCTCCAAAGCATCCTGAACCAAGTTTGTGCCCAATAATCTGGCCTCACCCAGCTCAAACCAATCCACCGGGGATCTACACTGCCTACCATATAAAGCCTCATACGGTGCCATCTGAATGCTGGACTAATAGTTGTTATTGTAGGCGAACTCTGCCAATGGAAAGATCTGATCCCAAGACCCTCCAAACTCAATCACACATGCACGGAGCATATCCTTAAGAATATGAATAATGTGCTCGGACTGTCCGTCCGTCTGAGGGTGAAATGTTGTACTCAACTCCAACCGAGTACCCAACTCATGTTGAATGGCCCTCCAGAATCGTGAAGTGAACTGAGTACATCTATCTGAAATGATGGAAACTAGAATACCATGCAGACGAACAATCTCTCAGATATAAATCTCTGCCAACCGCTCCGAAGAATAGGTAGTACACACAGGAATGAAGTGTGTGGACTTGGTCAGTCGATCCACAATTACCCAAATGGCATCAAACTTCCTCAAAGTCCGTGGGAGCCCAACTACAAAATCCATGGTGATCCGCTCCCACTTCCACTCCGGAATCTCTATCTGCTAAAGAAACCCTCCATGTCTCTGGTGCTCATACTTCACCTGCTAACAATTGAGGCACCGAGCTACAAATCCAACTATATCTTTCTTCGTCCGCCTCCACCAATAGTGCTGCCTCAAATCCTGATACATCTTTGCGGCACCCGGATGAATGGAATACGGCAAACTATGGGCCTCCTCTAGAATCAACTCCCAAAGCACATCAACATTGGGTACACAAATCCGACCATGGATCCTTAATACCCCGTCATCACCAATAGTAACATCTCTGGCATCACCATGCTGAACCTTGTCCTTGAGGACAAGCAAATGAGGGTCATCATACTAACGCTCCCTGATATGATAAACAAGGAAGACCAAGAAACCACACAAGCTAGAACCAGACTGGGCTCCGAAAGATCCAATCTCACAAACTGGCTGGCTAAGGCCTGAACAACCATCGCCATAGGCCTCTCTGATGCTGGTAAACAAGTCAAACTCCCCAAACTCTCTACCTAGTGACTCAAGGCATCGACCACCACATTGGCCTTGCCCGAGTGATACAGAATAGTGATATCATAGTCCTTCAGCAACTCTAACCACCTCCTATGGCGCAAATTTAGATCCTTTTTGTTGAACAGGTGCTGCAAGCTCCGATGATCAGTATAAATCTCATAAGGGACACTGTACAAATAATGACGCCGGATCTTCAGGGCGTGAACAATGGCAGCTAGCTTGAGATCATGGAAAAGATAATTCTTCTCATGTACTTTCAATTGTCTAGACGCGTAGGCAATCACCCTACCATCCTGCATCAAAACTGCTCCAAGGCCAATCCTCGAGGCATCACAATAGACAGTATAAGACCTCAAACCTGTAGGCAATATCAAAATTGGGGTTGTAGTCAAAGCTGTCTTGAGCTTCTGAAAGCTTTCCTTACACTCTTCCGTCCACTGGAACAAAGCACCATTATGGGTCAGTCTAGTCATAGGGGCTGGAATCGATGAAAACCCCTCCATAAAACAACGGTGGTAACCCGCCAAGCCAAGAAAACTCTGGATCTCTGTAGCTGATGATGGTCTAGGCAAACTCTGCACTGCCTCTACTTTCTTCAGATCCACCTGAATGCCATCACTCGATACCACGTGGCCTAAGAATGCCACGGAATCCAACTAAAACTCACATTTCGAGAAATTAGCATATAATTTCTTTTCCCTCAGAGTTTGGAGCACAGCCCTCAGGTGCTGCTCGTGATCTTCCCAACTCTGGGAATACACTAGAATATCATCAATAAAGATAATGACGAATGAGTCAAGATATGGCCGGAACACACTATGCATCAAATGCATAAAGGCTGTTAGGGCATTGGTCAGCCCAAATGACATAACAAGTAACTCATAATGACCATACCGAGTCCTGAAAGTAGTATTCGGGATATCTAGCTCCCGAATCTTCAACTAATGGTAACCTGAGTGCAAGTCAATCTTAGAAAACACTCATGCACCCTATAGTTGGTCAAACAAATCATCAATATGAGGCAAAGGATAACGATTCTTCACTATCACTTTGTTCAACTAGCTATAATCAATACCCATACGTATAGAACTATCCTTTTTCTTCACAAACAAGATAGGAGCACCCTAAGGTGATACACTGGGCCGAATAAAACCCTTATCAAGAAATTCATGTAACTGATATTTCAACTCCTTCAACTCAGAAGGAGCCATATGATACGGAGGAATAAAAATGGGCTGAGTGCCCGGCAACAAGTCAATGCCAAAATCAATATCTCTATCACGCAGCGTGCCCGTAAGGTCAGCTGGAAATACATCAGAAAAATCCCGTACTACTGGGACTGAATCAACGGAAGGGTTATAAATACTGACATCTCTCACATAAGCTAGATATGTGTCACACTGTTTCTCAACCATACGCTGAGCCTTAAGGAAAGAAATAACTCTACTGGTTGTGTGATCTAAATCACTCCTCCACTCAACATGCGGTACATCTGGCATAGCCAGCATCACGGTTTCGGCGTGACAATCAAGAATAGCATAATGGGGCAACAACCAGTCCATGCCCAAGATAATATCAAAATCAACCATGCTGAACAACAATAAATCGACTCTGGTCTCAAAACCACTAAGAGCAACCAAACACAACCGATAAACGTAGTCCACAACAAGAGAATCTCCAACAGGAGTAGAAACATAAACAGGGGAACTCAAGGAATCCCAAGGTACACCCAAATGCGGGGCAAAATAAGAAGACACATAAGAATAAGTGGAGCCTGGATCGAATAAAATCGATGCATCTCTGTGACAAACTAAGACAATACATGTGATGACAGAATCAGAGGAAACAACCTTGGTACAGGCACGAAGGGCATAGTATCGAGCCTGGCCTCCCCCTCTAGGGTGACCTCTACCTCTAGCTGGCTGAGTAGGTGGGGTAGCAACTAGAGTTGTAACCATAGCCTGAGAACTCTGCGGGGTGCGTTGTGGCTAAGAAGTTTTTGGAGGCGCACTCCTTCCAAGTCTAGGGCTATCCCTCACCATATGGCGGGTGTCACCACACTCAAAACAAGCTCTGGGAGGACATGGCAGCTGTGACTAGCTCGGGCCAGGTCTGCTGGACTATTCTCTGAAAGCACCCCGCACAGGAGGCATGCTAAATACCGGGGGTGCATAATAAGGCTCCTAAGGCCTAGGAGGAACTTGAATACCACTGGTTGCTAGAAAAGCTGAATGAGCAGGGCGACTCATGTAATCCCTACCATGACGTACTGCAGCTGGGGCACGAGCACTAGAATAATGGCCCGACTCTCGAGACCTCTTGGCCTCCATCTCCTCTCTCTCCCTAGCATGCATACCGTCAATCCTCCTAGCAATGATCACCACCTGCTGATAAGAAATATCCATCTCCAACTCACGAGCAATGATAGACCTGATGCTGGGAATAAGCCTCTTAACAAATTGGTGAACCCTCTCGCTAACAGTAGAAACCAAGGTTGGTTTATGTCTAGCCAAACTAGTGTAACGTACAACATACTCTGAGACAGTCATAGCACCCTGGCGCAAATGCTCAAACTCTACGCACCATGTATCCCTTAGGCTCTAAGGAACATACTCTCTCGGGAGTAGATCTGAAAACTGAGTCCAAGTCAGTGAAGCAGCCTCATCAGGACTATCTAACTCATAGGTGTGCCACCACTCATAGGCGGCTCCTCGTAGCTAGAAAGTAGTAAAGAAAACCTCACTCGATCCTGATATATGGTACGTAGAATACGATAACACTCATCTAGAAATCCTAGAGCATCATCCGATGCTAGACCACTTAATACAGGAGGCTTGTACTTCTTGAACCTCTCAAGCCTCAGTTGCTCATTCTCGGAAACCGCGGCCTTATCCTCGGGCTGATCTAGGACTGTAGGCTATACAGAAATAATCTCGGGAACTTGCTCAACATGCACTCGCTACTCAGGAGTGCGGGCGGCGGTGTCTGTGCACCTCCCCCGTCCTAAGATGTAGCTGCGACAAGGGGAACCAACCCTGCCTGAGCCAAAGTTGTGTACATGCACATGAACTGTGCTAGAGTCTCCAGAAGTGTTGGAGTAGTAGTAGCAGTAGGCGTATCAGGTGCCTGGACTCTAGCTAGAACTGCTGGTGGTACCTCAGCGGCATCTCGAACAGGTGCTCTAGTTACACCACGTCGCGTCCTCGGCCTCTACCCCAGCCCCGGCCTCTAACAGCTATAGTAGGGGCCGCGGGTGCCTGATCGTCTCGGGTAGCACATGTCCTCACCATCTGTGAGAGAATACAAGAAAGAAGTTTAGAGTTGTGATATCAATAATCTCACACAACAAGGAAATCAAATGAAGTGGAATTTTCTTAACAGTTACATAGCCTCTCGTAGATAAGTACAGACGTCTCCGTACCAATCAGCGAGACTCTAATAAACCGGCTTGTGATTCATGACTCCTATGAACCTAGAGCTCTAATACCAACGGCACCTAGTATCTACAACTAGGTAATCCTAACAATACGGAAAATAAACCAACTTGCGGAAGAAATAATAAAAACCAAAATAGTGAAATAAAACAGTGTTTAAAAGTGTCGCTCGGCATACACAATATCAACTCTCAAAAACTAATTACATTTCTCAAAACCCGGAATCTCATGATCACAAGCCTTTGAATATCTACAAGTATCTAACTCCAGAATATTTAACAAAGGAAGAAAATACATAAGGGCTAATACTTAAAAGAGAGAGTAGAAAGGGACTCTTCGGTTTACGGACGTGGCAGATATACCTCGGAGTCTCTACAAGTGCCTTGTCTCAAGTGTGATAAGTCTGAGTGGAGGTACTTGGATCTGTACATGAAAAACATGTACAGAAAGGGAATGAGTACACTACAGCGGTACTCAGTAAGTGCCAAACCTAATCTCGGTCGAGTAGTGACGAAGAAGGTCAAGGCCCTACTAAGATTAAATGAAACATAAGGTATGACAGTATATGATAAAGCAAGACAATTGAAAGATAACAATAAGAATTAATACAGGATAATAAGGATAACAACAACTGAAACAGAGGCAAAGACAATCACAAGGAATACAACTCTTCACAAAGCTAGTAACCGGGGATCTCTCAGTATCCCGAGGATCCCTTAGTAGCTTCAATATGTGTCAGGGATCTCTTGGTATCCCGAGGATCTCTTGGTATCCTCAATACATGTTAGGAATCTCTTGGTATCCCGTGGATCTCTTGGTATCCTCAATATATGCTAGGGATCTCTTGGTATCTCCAGGATCTCTTGGTATCCTCAATATATGTGCTAGGGATCTCTCAGTATCCCGTACCTTAGCTTAGATCATAAATACATGCAGGGGATCTCCCGGGATGCCGTCTCATAGTCCTAAAGTAAAACACACAGCAACAACACAAAGAATACTCAATTAAGCTAAATTTCGTACCAAGTAAAACAGGTAATTCTAACCTATCATGCTTTACATAATACAACTAAGGCAGTTTATGAAATAAAGCAATTAAATCGATTAAACATGCTTTTCTAAGCTAACAACAGGCTTAAATTTCAAGTAGAGTAAGAAGGAAAGGAAAACACAATTAAAGCTACTTTAATGAAAATAGGTTTTTCAACAATTAGAACAAGTATGCATTCGTCACCTCACGTACAAGGCACTTCAATTACCACAATACCAAATCCTAAGGGAATGTCCCCCTAAACAAGGTTAGGCAAGCCACTTACCTCGAACCACCTCAAAATCAACTTGAAACCGAACTCTCGCCGCTAGTACTCGACTCCAAACGACCCAAATCTATTTAATTTAAATATAATGTAAATAACACTTCAAGTAACTGATTCTACAAAATTAGGTAAAATGACCAAAATGCCCCTCGAGCCCACGTCCTGGAAATCGGGTAAAATTTATATTTTCAGAATCCTCATACTCTCACGAGTTCACGCATACCAAAATTATCCAAATCCAAGGTCAAATTCCAAATCAAAATTCGAATTCTAGGTCTAAGAACTTTCTTCCAATTTTTCCTCAATTTTCACCTCCAATCCAAAATTAAATGACAAAACTAACAATAGATTAATGGAATACAACTAGAAAGGGTTAAGGAATTCTTACCCAATGATTTCCTCTTCAAATTCCCCCCAAAATTGCCCTCTCCCGAGATCCTATCGGATTTTTCCAAGTTTTGAACTAAACACTCAAAATTTTATATTTATGCCCAGTGATTACCACATCTGCGTTCAAGGGAGCGCTCCTGCGGTCTCACACATGCGGAAGAAGGCATCACAGGTGCAAAAATCACTCAACGGGTTGGGTCTACTTTTGCGGTCGCTTGGCCGCATCTGCGGCACCACATTTGCAAAAACCTAGCTGTACCTGCGGTCCTGGTGCTTTGGACCAAACTCGCTTATGTGGACACCTAGCCGCTTCTACGGCGCCGCACATGCGGTCCGACACACGCAGGTGCAGTTATGACAAGTTCAGACATTCAAATTCTTCCCAAGTCCAATTCAATTTTCATTAAGCACCTGAAACTCATCCGAGGCCCCTGGGACTTCAACCAAAGATGCCAACCACTCCTAAAACATCATTCAAACTTGTTCCAAACACTCAAAACAACATCCAAGCATCAATTTAGCATCGGATTGAAGCCTAAGAACTTCAAAAACTCTCAAAATACGTTTTCGATCAAAAAGTATATCAAACATCATCCGAATAACCTGAAATTTTGCACATACGTCACATTCAACACTACAGAGCTAGTCCAACTTCCGAAATTCCATTCCGACCCGTGGATCAAAATCTCACTCTCGAACCAGAAACTTCTAAAAATTCAACTTTCGTTATTTTAAGCCTAAATTAGATATGGACCTCCAAAATACAATCCGGACACGCTCCTAAACCTAAAATCACCCAAAGGATTTAACGGAACCATCGAAATTCCATTCCGAGGTTGTCTTCACATTGTTCTAACTACGGTCAAATTTTCAGAACTTAAGCTCCCTCTGTGTGCGAATAAACAATAGTCATAGTGTGACTGTACAAATCCCAGATATGTCAATGCTTCTGTCAGTTTCAAGTTCCATAGTCTTGGGTCTTATTTAAGTCCATACAAGGACTTATTCTGCTTGCACACCTTCTGATACTCCCCCTGGCTTGAAAAGCCATCAGGAATTTGCATATAAACTTCTTTACATAAATCACCTTGAAGAAATGCATTATGAACATCCATTTAAAAACAAACCAGTGTGAAGCAGCAACAAGAGCTACTATAGATTTCACTGTGACCATCTTAGCTACAGGTGAGAAAGTTTCAGTATAATCCAAACCTCCTTGTTGGTTGTAGCCTTTGTTCTATAAGCCTTGATTTATACCTTTCCACCTCTCGTGTGGATTTATATTGGACCTTAAACACCTATTTTCATCCTATAGGGACCTTGTCTGAGGAAGGTCAACAATTGTCCAAGTATTATTGCTCTCAAAGCCGAAATCTCAGACTTCATAGCCTCCACCCACACTGGATTGGCACTGGCTTCTGCATAAATCCTGGGTTTTACAATTACTGAATAAAAAGCTAAGGAAGACTTGTAGGCAGGAGTAAGATGATTATACACCACATAGTTAGATAGTGGGTATGGACAAGAAGATTTCTGTTAGACAACATAATATCCCATCCAAATAGGTGGTCTAGATTTCCTTGAAGATATTTTGAGTTGTACTAGTAGAGGAGAAGGATAATAGGAGATGGTGAAGGTTGTGAGGTATTAGTGTTAGTGGTTGAGCTGGATGATGAATACAAGGGTGCAGGTACAGTAGGTGGATCAAGTTCAACCAGTTGCAGTACTGGGAACATAGGTGAAGGGCCAGTGTTCATATTCTTGAATGGGAAAATGTCTTCTTGAAAGACAGTGTCTCTACTTACAAAGAACTCCTTGGATGTTAGATCATAGAGATAATAACCCTTCTGAGTAGTTGAATATCCAAGATGAACAGCTGTGATTGCTCTTGGACTGAACTTGTCACCTTTCTTCACAGTGGTAGCATAACACAGACTGCCAAAAACCCTAAGATGCTGTAGTGAAGGAACTCTTTGAAATAACTTTTGAAAAGGTGACTGGCCTTTCAACAATACAGTGGGTAGTCTATTCAGTAAGTATACAACTATGGACATACATTCTCCCCAAAATCCTAGAGGTACAAATGCTTCAAACCTTAATGCTCTTTCCATGTTTAGAATATATCTATGTCTCCTTTCAACAATACCATTTTGTTATGGTGTATATATGTTTACCCTGAACACCGAGTAACAATTAAACTTTTAATATGGTTTTAAGGATGTGTGATTTCACTTAATACTACTTGGTTAATTTAGAGATAAGTGATGGAATTGATAAGAATATAAAACAAACCAATGTTAGGATAATGTCCTCGAGCTGATAAACCCTCGAGAGTAGTAAAGCAAGAATAGTTAAAGAACAATAAATTAATGAACAATAGAGAAATATTATATTGCTTTGATCTGTCTGAATGTAAGGTCCTTACAAATGATGGGGACACCTTTTTATATACTAGAGGAATCCTAATTGTGGTACAATTCTAATTACGGAAGTAAATCTCATGATTGATACAAATAATTGTCCTTGATTTCATCTGTTCTAAGATTTTCGCTGTGTTCTCCGACCGGTTACGAATATTTTGCCCGTTATTGCGTTGCACTTGAAGCTGATCATATCTGGTCTCGATCGCCAGGGACCTCAATCTCAATGGGTACATCGATCTTCGAACTCGGTATCTTTTCTTCGTTCTCACTGATCTATTACGAGGCTGACCCTCGATGCAGTTCCCTGATCTTGAAATAATTGTAAAATCGGGCAAGCCCCATTTTACCCGTATACAATATACACTAGAGTTTTGATGTACAATACCATACTCCTTTAGTAAACTGTTTACCTGATCATTGAAAAATTCTGAACCATTGTTTGTTATAAGACATTTTACACCATAGGCAAACAGATTTTTGACAAATATTAGAAAGTTCCTTAACACCACAATAGAATCTACTTTAGTAGACATTAGGAAAATTCATGTGTATATCGATAAAACATCTACTAGAGTCAAAACATATTACCATCATGAGTGGAAACTCTATAAGGACCTCAAATATCAGCATGCACAAGATCAAAAGGATTAACAGAACAAGCAGTGCTTAGAAGAAAGGGCAGTCTTGCTTGTTTAGCAATATGGCATACAAAAAACTCTTAAAGGGGCATGTCATATTCTGCTGAGTGTTACCAAGCCATCAATGTTTTTCAAGACTTTTAAAGGGGCATGTCATAGTCTCATATGCCAAAGAGATATATCATCAGTCTTAGTCTTATCCTTGGAACTACCTTCACTGTCACTAGTTGAACTGGAAATGGTATTTACAGATGAATGATTGGTGGCATTCTTGTTATTAGCTACCTATTGTGGACTTGAGTTACCTTTATTTCTTAGAATGTAGAGGTCATCCTCTTCTCTACCAATAACTATCACCTTCCACTCGAGAGTTCCTGAAATAAATAGAAACTAGGAAAAAAATCTTGCACAACATTGTAACTCCTTAGTGATAGGTTTTCAATGTCTTTGCCTTATGCTTCTTATGTTTGATAATCTAACAAACTTGTTGTGAAGAACCAGATAGAGAACCCACCCACATGGTATACATTTCAACTGAACAATGTCTAGTCTGAAAATCAGCAAATGAATGAATAACCACATAGAGGAACACAATAGGAACCTGGTGACCTGGTCTCTTAGACTCTCCAATAGAAGTACAAGTCAGTAATTGTCCACAATCATTATAAAGAGGAACACAATAGGGACTTGGTCCCTTAGGATTCTTTGACAGAAATACAAGTCAACGGTACAACTGGAACGTAACAACGAAAAGTGACTATCTCGCAACTGTTACAAAAGAGGAACACAAATGGGACCTGGTCCCTTAGTGTTCTCTGACAGAAGTACAGGTCAACTATATAGCTAAAACGCAACTGCACAAATAGTGCAGCAGTCACTTCTCATTGGGAAGAAGCGTGTACAAAGAATTGACATCACTATCCATTGAAATGTCTTTTGTGATATAACAACCTGGTGTAAGGCACAACATTTTCACTTGGTCATTCAGTGATATTCTCTCAAGTATAACACTGTTCATCCGGCATTGAAGTCATATGTGTGTCAAGAACAAGAAGACAACTCCACTAAGGATCAGTTTCACAATGAGCTTATGTATATCCATAGTTGAATTGTAATCTTGTTATTTGTTCTTCATTGTATTTCCTATTTTGCTTTCTTAGAAGCTTTGTCGTAGGAAAAACCAAAAATTCGTAAACTTCCGAGTTTATGTTATGATAAGTTTAAAGCCTTTGTAACTAGGAGAGTTATAAAGTGGTTTGTGGTGAGAGCATTACAAGTTAGTTGAAATCTTTGTAATAGGGTTATTGTAAAGTGGCTTGTAATAGTGATATTGCAAGCTAGTGAAGTTAAAAGCCTACAAGTGTAAGTCGTGGTTTTTTGATCCCCTTGTGTGGGATTTTTCCACGTAAAAATCTCTTGTCTCCTTTACTTTCAGTTTTATTAGCATTCTCAGCATTATCTCATAGAGGACCAGGTACTCTACAGTTTGTTGGACTCATACAAACTAACAATTAGCATTAGAGCAGGTTCTTTCTAAAAGGTTAACACCTAGAAAGGATCTCAATGGCTGCTCCACCCAACTTTGAGGAAGGACAATCAACCTACAGACCTCCTAGATTCAATGGTCAATACTATGGCTGGTAGAAGACCTGCATGCATGATTTTATAATGCTAGAAGATTCAAAACTGTGGGAGCATTTGTGATGGTCCACATGTTCCTATGAAGAAGCTTGCAGAAATAGGACCAATGGTGTCGAAAGACAGAAAAGAGTACAATGACATTGACAGAAAATCTGTTGAAAAGAACTATCGTGCCAAGAAAACTTGGTGTGTGGCATAGGACCTGATGAGTACAACAGAGTCTCAGCTTGTGATACTGCCACAGAAATATGGGAAGTGTTGCAAACTGCACACGAAGGAACTACTCAGTTTAAACAGTCCAGGATTGACATACTCACCATAAAGTATGAGCTCTTTAGGATGAAGGATGATGAGTCTATACAAGATATGCACACCAGATTCACCTCTATCATAAATGAGCTTCATTCACTTGGAGATGTCAGTCC
Source organism: Nicotiana tabacum (assembly GCF_000715075.1). Taxonomy (NCBI): domain Eukaryota; kingdom Viridiplantae; phylum Streptophyta; class Magnoliopsida; order Solanales; family Solanaceae; genus Nicotiana; species Nicotiana tabacum. The sequence continues at coordinate 97,161,794 of NC_134084.1, read as the reverse complement.
CATAAACAAGCTCGTAAGGAAAATCCTCAGTGTTATACGTAGTTCTTGGGACAGTAAGGTAAATGCCATCACTGAAGCTAAAGATCTACAAACTCTGACCATGGATGAGTGAATTGGTATCTGAAGACATACGAGAGGAAAAGAAAGAAAGACAGTAAAAGGAAAAAGCCGAAGAAGGAAAAGAACCTGGTACTAAAGCTAAAAGCAGTGACTCAAGTGATGATGATAGTGACATGGCCTATCTTACTAAAAGATTTCAAAAGATGGTTCAAAGAAATGGTGGTATACCAAAGAGGGGCAATTCAAGTAAAGCAAGGAACAATGATCTATGTCACAGATGTGGAAAGCTAGGGCATTTTCATCAAAGACTGTCCACTCGCGAAACGGGAGCAATATAAACAAAATCCTGACAAAGCAGCAAAAAGGAACATGGTTCCAGACAAACAATTCAATCGAAAAAGTGTTGCTGACAATATTGTGAAGAAGGCTCTTGCTGCTTGGGGAGACTACTCTAGTGAATCCGAAAGGGAACCAGATGCAGAAAACAGTTCCATGATGGCAGTGAAAACTGAAGCAATGAAGTATGATTCACTGTTCGCGCTGATGGCTCAGTCTGATGATGATGAATACGATGAAGACGATGAGGTAAATTTCAAGGATGTTCAGAGAAATCTGAAATCCTACTCTTCTAAGAAGTTAAGGTCATTAGCAAATGTCCTAATTGATGCCTATTATAGCCTTGTTAATGATAAGGAAATCCTAACCATAGAATGAAGAGAAGCTGAACAATCTAGAGATGATCTGATGGTCTGTGTAGTGGACCTAAATGAGACCATAGTTAATCTTCAAAAAGAAAAGGAAGCTCTAAATGAAAAGATAACTAGTGTAGAAAATGAGAGAGATGACCTGATGGTTGTGGTGGTTGACTTGAAGGAAACAATAGAAGGTCTCAGCAATCAGAAACACACTCTAGAAGGAAATATTTCAGCTACTGAGCAAGAGAGGGATGATTTCTTAGTGATAATCACTGACTTAGAGGAAACCATTAAGGGACTCAATAGAGAACATAGGACTGGGAGTCTTGGGAAAGGGAAGGAAGTAGGTAGTGAGACATACATAAAGCTTAAATATGAATTAAATAATAGAAAACTAGTCTATGTGGTGAATTTGAGAAAAATCGGCAACATCAAGCTGAATTGGAGAAAGTCAAAATTAATCTTGAGAAATCTCTGAAATGGACCTGGTCCTCATATGTTGTGACTGCAATGTATTTGAATAATAGTGGAAACATGCAGGGAATTATGTTCCTCCCTACAACCCTCACAACAAGTATGTCATTGTTCTTGCTAACTAGCTGTGTACCCACTGTGGGAACAATGGGCACTTCAAAGAAAATTGCCAGGCCAGGGTTCAATCTGTTTAGAAAAACAAAGTGTTTACTAACAAAGTGACTACTAACAAGGGACTAGGTACCGGTCGCAAGAAACGAATATTGTCTGCATGGACTAGAAAAGGCCTTATCCATCATTTTTATCATAACAAGGCACCCAAACTAGTTTGGGTTCCTAAATCTAACCCATAATTTGCATATGCAGGGAACAATGAGAAGAAGAGGAATGCAATGAACCAAGGACAGTGGATGCTCAAAGCACGTGACGGGAAGCACCATAGATTTCTTCTCACTAAAAGCCCTGCAGGAAAGGAATGTATCCATTTATAAAGGAAAGGGTACATTCTCAGTGCTGAAAAGTTGGAAAATCTCTCTGTCACTCAATTGAGAATGTGTACTATGTGGATGGCCTGAAGCACAGTCTCCTCAGTGTCTCTCAAATCTTCGCTGAAGGGAACATAGTAGAGTTCTTGTCAAAAGAGTGCACAACTACCAATCCGATGACTGGCAAGGTGGTCTTAGTGGCCAAATTGAAACAAGAACATCTACGTTGCTGATTTTGAATCCTTATAAGTTGGTGATATGAGATGCTTGAGAAGGACCTGGTTCGTGGTCTATCAAATACAAGATTCACCTGGGCACTAGTTCTTAGAACAAAGGATGAGACTTTTGAAATGTTTAAGGGCCTCTGTAAAGAAGATCCAAGTGAAGGTAAAATTGAAGGTAAGTATTCATCAGATCTGATCACGGCGCAGAATGTGACAACGCCAAAATTTGATGAGCTTGTAACAAAAAATGGAATCACACACAACTTCTCCACACCAAGGGCTCCACAGTAAAATGGTATTGCTGAAAGAAAGAACGGAACTAGAAGATATAGCATGGACAATGCTCATCGACTATGTAATCGCCAACAATTTTTGGGCAAAAGTAGTAAATACTGCTTTCTACTTGGTGAACAGGTGTATGATCAAGTCTCTCATGAATCAAAACCCACTATGAGCTGCCAAATGGAAGAAAATGTCTTCTTGACTGAAAGAGAACTCATTTGAGAACCTTCTTGACTGAAAATGCCATGTTCTCGACAACGGGAAGGACTAGCTTGGGAAGTTCAATGCAAAAGGCGAATGAAGGAATCCTTCTGGGATACTCTCCACAAAGCAAGGCCACACAATATACAACAAAGGGCACACTAAGTGGAAGGAAGTGCTCATGGGGTATTAACAAGACACCTTCCTCTAACCAAGGAAGAAACAGTGATGATCAATATTGATGAACCAACTCTGGTCCCTGGGAAATATCTGAGGCTTCAAATAGGGAGGCTGATTAAATGAGTAAGATGAAGGAGACTGGTGAAAGACAATGCAACATCATCTTCCACTTCTCACACCGGTACTTCACTTACTACCACTGAAGCTGAAGAAAGAGTGGAGATGCAGCTCATGGCACTCCATAAGCAACAGAACAAAGAGTGCGAGGAAATCAAATTAACCTCCAAATTTCCCCTACCAATCAAACCTCAGTACCAAACTGGAAACACAAAAGCTCCCATCTATGTGACAATTTAACCACTCCCTTTTATTCTAGAGTTAGATAAGTATTAAAAACTCAAAAAAAAGAATTTTCCTTAGTCCCTTTTGTATCTCCACTCCAGAATAGAATCCAAAGTCAAGTCCTTAGGAATCCTATTTGAAGGCTGCCCAAAGAAGTTTGAGATACCTTAAGGGAACTCAGGACCTGGTCATGCATTACCCCTCAGGTGATAGTTTTTAATCCTGTTGGGTATGATGATGTTAACTGTGCAGGTTTTCTTGTGGAAAGGAAAAAACACTTATGGAACGGTTCACTTGCCGTGTTCATGCCTCATACCTTGGGGGACAAGGAAGTAAAATCAATAGCCTTATCAACAACTGAAGAAGAATGTGTAGCAGAAGCACCCTACTGTGCTCAAACCCTATGAAATGAGTAGCAACTAGAAGACCTTGGGGTATCTTCTAATGGCATATCTTCTCTATGCAGCTCAAAACAAGAGACCAAGCACATTGAGGGGTGGCGTTATCTTCTGAGGGTCAATATGGACAAAAGCATTGATTAGTGGAGAGTCATGCAATACAGAAGGCCAAATTTCAGATATCTTCATCAAAGCCTTGAGTAGAGAATATTATAGAACAACCAAGGTGAAGATGGGGTCATGAGAGTCTAATGAAGAACCTGATTCTCCATCAGCTGGCTATGCAAGACACTGTCAGGTAAAGTTAGCTAAAGTATTTTCTGACCAAGCCTAACTCACATCAATACCGTTGTAGGTAAACACATATGACGATCATAGAAGCTAAAGGTATAGTTATGAACTGCGAAAGAGGAGTTGTAAAAACCTTTTTCAAAAAATTGTTCTGGCATCAGGTTCCTGTACCCCAGGTTAGTAGTAATGTGCTTATTCTACATGCCTTCTAAAAGAAATTAACAAAATTAACTAAACTGCCACATCATCCGACTTTTCAAAGTCTGCATGTCATGTCTTGTCTTTCAAATACCTTCATCCCCTCTGCACGGTAATTCTTTCCCACAAGCCTACCGTCATTTTTAGAATTATTCAGAACCTGTTTCTCTCTCCTCTCATCATTAGCCCTTATTCCAATAAAACTTTCTCTCTCTCACAGCAAGTCATGAAACTTCATCTCTTTTGTGTAGTTGTGATCCTCTCTTCATCTCTCTCTCTCTCTCTCTCTCTCTCTCTCTTTCTCTACTCATCTTCCAAATACTCCTATAATGGCAATTGAACAATAGCCTCCTTCTCCCACCATTAACACCACTCTCGCTTCCCTATCATCCTTGAAATCATCCCCAGAGCTTCACTATTTCACTCCTTTAACAATGGATGGACAAAAGTCACAAAGTATGAGATGGGATTAGGCCGTCATTCTAAAGATGAGCAGTAATGAGAAAGCATTAAAGGACTTAAATTTATACGTATGGAACAAGCAACGAGAGTAAGCTGGGATTTGGTAGCAAACCTCAGCAATGATAAATTAAAGTAAGAGTTATGGCAGTAAATTCATAAGGATAGCTAAACAGACCTATGCGATGGGATAAATATTCGTGAATTCAACAAAGTACCGAGTAAAGAACTTCAGTATACTAAGATATGCCTTAAGGGACATCTTATCAAACTCTACATATGAAGCCTAGAGATTGGGCACACTTACAAGGTCAAAATTGTACAGGCTGCATGATGAAAGGTAGCAACAATTACGAGATTTGAAGGATCCCGACTACAAGTTGTGGTGTGAAAAGGAGGCCTAAGGGGGGAATACCCTTGTCTTTGGTCTCATTCACAGAATAGTCACCTAGATAGCAAGGGAAGTTTAAAAGTATTTGGAAGATATAAGTTATGAAAATGATAAGTGCATCAGTCAACATTCGAGGACGAATGTTCCAAGGGGGAATAATGCTACTCCCTGCAGTATTACGGCGATGTTATGCTCTACAGTAATATATTATGATGATGTTACCATCTGTAGTAATATATTACGAGAATGTTACATCCTGTAGTAATATATTACGATAATGTTATGCCTTGCAGTATTACATTACAGTGACATCACGCTTCGCAGTAATAAGTTACTACGATGTTGCACCCTATAGTATTGTACGTTGAATTTGTTTTAAGGTAATTGGCATCAGTACAATGAAAAGATTATTTGGGGATTATAAGAATTATAAGTGATGAGTAAATTCATGAAGGTAAAAGGGAAAGTAATATCGAAGAAAATAAATTTTGTCAAAGTTTTGCATTTTGAGATAAAATACGGCCCGAGCAAAAATACCTGGTATTTATGGACTAGCACCGTACAAGGTACTCCATAGACACGATAGTAAGATGTATAAGGTGTGTTAAAAGAGAGTAGTATTTTAAGTAATTCGAGATAATTTTTAAATTATGCGGGTAATTAATTAATTACTGGGTAACGGGACTTTACCCAGTTAACTAATAAGTGGGTAAAGATTGATAATCTTCACCCACCCTTCCACGTGGCATAAAGACACAATGGCAAAGGATGACCTCTTGGTCACCTTGCCAGATGGATATTATGTAGTAACCAAATGATGACTTAAGTTAAAGTCTTGGTAAGAATTGAAAATCTTATCTATGAACTTAGTAGGAATTCCTTGTAAAAGGCCAAACACAATCTTCCTTTGGCTTAAAAGCTAAGAACGTTGGAACAGAAACATTTTATTTCAAACGAAAGCTTCATTAGAAGAAATTTTCATCCAAATTTCAACAAATCAAAGCAAGATTTCATTCCTCAATTTCAAAGCGCAGAAGCTTAATCCGATTTTTAGGTTCTAATTTCAATCCACGAAGGTTTCCAACAGAATATTATATGGAGTTTTTCCTACTCCAGGTATGTTAAGGCTATCCCTTCTTTCTTTTGTCATGATCCATATAATACGAACGAAAAGTGCAAATGCACAAATTCCATGAATGTCTCTATTCATAAAAGTATTAGAAATATCTACGTTCTTGAATATCCATGTGTCATAATATTTTATCATCTATTCATGGGTCTCAAAAAAAAAAATAATACGAAAGTTGAAAAGAGTTTACTTTAAGATATTACTCTACGGCAAAATGGTCTTATAACATTCCAAAAGATTTTATTAACAAAGTTTTCATGCATTGCATTCATGTACATTGACCCATGACGAGATGTCGTTATATACGCGTAAATATGTATGTGTGTGTGTATATATATATATATATGGGATATGGGAAAGGTTATGGCGTTATATATACACCACCACCTGATCAGCTGGTATACGTTGATGATTTTGCCCATAGTGGCCAAGATGATATGATGGGATACCCTCAGAGGCTGATGATGTTATGAAACATGTACCTATGCACGACATGAAATCCATACGCATATGCATGATACTATAATTATTTCGTGATTTACAAAGTCATTCAGACTTATAGGTTGAGTCATGTACTCTATATTCTTCCATGTCTCTTACTTATTTATTTATGTGCCTTACATACTCGGTATGTTATTTGTACTAACATCCCTTTTGCCTGGGGACACTGCGTTTCATGCCTGCAGGTCTCGATAGACAGGTCGAGAGCCCTCCAAGTAGGCTATCAGCTTAGCGGAAGGTGTTGGTGCGCTCCATTTGCTTTGGAGTTGCTCGTTTGGTTAGTATGATTTAGACGTGTATTGTTTGGTATGGCGGGACTCTGTCTCGACCTTTATGACATTTATGTACTCTTATAGGCTTGTAGACATATATCGTGTATACGAAAGATTGTACGACCTTGTCGGCCTATGTTTTGAGTTTATAAATAAACATATTGGCCTATTAGGCCCGTATCTCACGTGTATATGATGATGTAATAAGAAAGATACGTTACGTTGGTACTCGGTTGAGTAAGGTACCGGGTGCCCGTCACGGCCCATCGGTTTGGGTTGTGATAGACACACTAGGCCGAATGAACCTCTTATAAAGGAGTTCCTGAAGTTATTCCTTTAACTCCTTCAACTCCGCTGGTGGAATAGAAATGGGCTGAGTGCCCGGCATCAGATTAATACCAAAATCAATATCCCTATCTGGTGGCATGCCCGGCAGGTCTGTAGGGAACACATTGGGAAAATCTCTCACAACAGGAACAAAATCAATACTAGGAGTCTCTCCACCGACATCCCTCACAAAGGCTAAGTAAGAAAGACAACCCTTCCCAACCATACGTTGGGCCTTCGTGGGAAATTACCCTACTAGGAACATAATCAGTCGAACCTCGCCACTCAATCCATGGCACACCTGGCATAGCCAATGTCACTGTCTTAGCATGACAGTCCAAAATAGCATGACTTGGAGATAGCCAATCCATGCCCAATATAACATCGAAGTCTACCATACATAACAACAATAGATCCACTCGGGTATCCAGACCCCTAATAGTCACCACACATGACCAGTACACACGGTCTACAACAATAGTATCGCCCAGCAGAGTTGATACACGAACAGATGAAATAAGAGACTCACAGGGCGTATCCAAATAATGAGCAAAGTATGATGACACATAAGAATAAGTGGAACCGAGATCAAATAATATAGAGGCATCTCTATGGCAGATTGAGACAATACCTATGATCATGACGTCTGAAGCAATAACATCGGGTCTAGCTGGGAGTGCATAGAAACGGGCCTGACCGCCACCTGATCGACCTCCCCGTCTAGGGCAACCCCTAGCTGGGTGGGTGGGTGGTGGTGAAGTAACTGGCACTGAAGACGATGGCTGACTCCTCTGCTAAGATAAACCCCCAAGACGATGAGGACACTACCTCAACATATGACCCATCTCTCCACACTCAGAGTAACTCCCGGGTGATAGAGACGGGGACTAAAAGGAACCCCTAGCACCGGAATGACTAGTAGATGCACCTAGCATAGAAAAGCCCTGGACTGATAGAGCATGGGACGAGCTCCACTGAGTGATTACTGACCTTGATGAGAACTTTAAGAACCATAACCCGATGACGCCCTACGATAACTTGGGCGAGCTGGCTGAGTATGCCTGAATAGATGACCTCTGTTGTGCTGAAACTAACCTCTCAAACGAGAACCACCATAACTACCAGATCCCCTAGGCCTCTTGGCCTCCCTCTCATCTCACTCCTGGCGACGAACTGACTCAATCTTGTGAGCAATTTCAACAACCTCCTCAAAGGTAGCACCAAACACCCTCTCCCTGGTCATGAGAATACGATGCTGATAAGTGAGGCCATCAACGAACCTCCTGATCCTCTCTCTATCTATCGGAACCAACCAAACAGCATGATGAGTCAACTTTGAGAACCTCATCTCATACTGCGTCATAGTCAAATCTCTCTGACGCAACCACTCGAACTGCCTGCGCAGCTTCTCTCTACGAGACTATGGCACATACTTATCCAAAAAGAGAACGGAGAACTGCTGCCAGGTAAGGGGTGCTGCTCCAATCGGCCTACGCCTCTCATAAGCCTCCTAACAAGTGAGGGCAGCTCCAGAAATTTGAAAAGTAGTGAAAGCGACCCCGCTGGTCTCCAAAATACCCATTGTACGAAGAATCCTCTGACACTTGTCCAAGAAACCCTGGGCATTCTCGCCCTCTGCACCACTGAAAGTTGGAGGCTGAAGTCTACCAAACCTCTCCAACCTGTGCTGCTCGTCCTCTGGCATGGCAGGAGCTACATAGTCCTGAGCAGCTGCAACCGGCTGGGTTAGATGTTCCCCCGGTGTCTGAAGTCCCTCCACGACCGTGTCAGGTGTGCGAGTGGCGGGAGTCTGAGCGCCTCTCGCGACCTGAGAAGTAGTTGTGGCTGTAGTAACTGAGACCACCAGAGCTAGGCCAGTGCATACTAATAGAGTCTGAGCCAGGACCTCTTGAAGACCCGAAATCACAATGGGCACAGCTGGTGCCTGAGCTGGTGCTACTGGAGTGTCCACAACTGAAACCTGCTCCTGAACTAGGGCGACTGGTGGATCTGTAGGTGATGCCCTAGCTATTGTGCAGGCCACACATTTACCCCTACCACGGCCTTGATCGTGTCCTCGGCCTCTGGTGGCTACAGTCGATGGTACTGGTGGTCGTCTATCCTGACCGGTTACTCGTGTCCTCACTAGCTGTAAGAGAATAGAATAATAGAAGTTAAGTACTCTGATCAATAGATTCGCACGACAAGAATTTCAAGAATACGAAGTTTCCTAAAGGTTCTGCAGCCTCTCGAGGATAAATACATATGTCTCTGTACCGATCCGCAAGACTACTAAACTTACTCATGACTCGTGAGACCTATGTAACCTCGGCTATGATACCAACTTGTCATGACCCAAAACCCGGACCCGGTTGTGATGGCTCCTATCGTGAAGCAAGGCCAGCTGACACAACACCCAATTCATTTTTAACAATTATAATAATTCAATTTAATTCATTAACATACTATAAATCCTAAAATAAAAGTGAGATAGAACATTAATTTGCGGAATAAACACAGCCCGACATCGGGGTGTCACCAGTCATGAGCATCTTAACATATGTCTAAGAGTAGGAAAAGGCTAAATAGTCCAGTACAATTCAGTACAAAAGAAGATTAATATGGGAAGGAGAAGCACTAGGTTGCGAACGTCGAGCAGCTACCTAGTGAACTCCGCATGGTCTGCTGGAAGCAATCAACCCTCGCTAGCAGGGCTTGAAGTTCATGAATCTGCACACAGGGTGCAGGGAGTAATGTGAGTACTCCATCTCAGTGAGTAATAAAAATAAATGAAGGCTGAGCGATAAGAAAACACGCAAAACACAGCAAAATGCTATAAAGAGACAGTGAAAAACCTCTGCAAAGCAATAAAACAGTGAAATCTCATAAAACACCTTAGTTCAGTATAAGCTTCTTTAAAATATCTTTTAACAGTTAAACGAGTGAATGAAAAATAGCGAGAGTAGAAAAACAGATGGAACCAGCCCCTCGGGCAAAATAACAACAGAATCAGCCCCTCGGGCTATCTCACAATCACTTGTATCAACCCCTCGGGCAATAACATGAAAACAACATCAGCCCCTCGGGCTATATCACATAACAAACTGGGTAAAGCCATCTCGTGGCATAATCAATAGGCTCTCGGCCTCATATCAAACCACATTGTGGCATGCAACTCAGGCCCTCGGCCTTATAATCATGAATCAGCTCAATACCATTGCGGCGTGCAGCCTGATCCCATATAACCTCACAACATAGGCTCTCAGCCCTACTCAGTCAGAAATCTCTAAACACCACTTGGGCACAGTAAAAATATGATGCTCAGCTCAAAATATCATTTAAGATGTCAAAAAAGAGTAAACATGGCTGAGTTATAAAAATAATAGAATATAGCATGACTGAGTACAAGTATAAAGTCAAAATAGTGAGAAATAGTAGTAAAAATCCCCTAAGGGTCCAAAACAGTTGGCACGAGGCCCAAATGTGGCATTCAATCCAAAACATGATGATAGCAAACAGTTTTCAATCAACTACATAGTAAAACAGTCATTCGGGATGCACTAAGTCACAATCCCAAATAGTGTACGAATCCATGCTCGTCATCTAGCGTGTGCGTCACCTCAAAATAGCACAATGATGTGTAATCCGGGGTTTCATACCATCAGGACAACATTTACAATCATTACTCACCTCTATCTGGTCCCAACTCTAGCTTGTGATGCCCTTGCCTCTCGAATCGGCCTCCGAATGCTCCAAATCTGACCAAAATCAACATATAATCATCAAAATATGCTTGGGGAACAAAGCCCACTCAAAAGCAATCAAAATACCACGCAAATCCCGAAATTAACCAAACCCAAACCCCAGGACCACATCTCGGAATTCGATAAAATTTACATCAATAGACTCCTTATCTCCCCACGAGTTCATACATATCAGAAGTACTAAAATCTGGCCCGAAATGACCCCTCAAACCCTTGCTCAAAGGTCTCCAGTCTTAAGACCTAGTTTCTCCATTTTTAACCCTTAATTTCCATTAATTTTCAAGCCAAATCAGTGAATAACACCCAAAAACCTTACCTCACTGAAATCTCCTTGAAATCCCTCTTCAAATAGCTCCCTCAAGCTCAACCCCGTATGAAAATGGTGAAGAGTAACTCAAAATTCGCGAAGGAAATCTTTAATACCTTCTAACCTAGGATTTTCGCACTTGCGGTCCCATTACCACTTCTGTGGTCCCCCTTATGCGGTCCAAGACACCGCAATTGCGATCCTCACTTAAAACTCAAGTGCCGCATCTGTGATTGATCTCCCGCACCTGCGATACTGCAGGTGCGCTCAAATTGCTGCTTCTGCGGTTCCTTCCCCCATGTCCCTTTTCCACATCTGCAACCCATTGGTGCTTCTGCGAGCCCCTAGCCGCAAGTGTGGTTATGACAATAGACTCAGCTTCAACTACCATTTCCCAATTCCTAACTTTCCGCCAACCATCCGTAATCACCCCGAGGCCCCCGAGACCTCAACCAAAAGTAAAAATGAGTCATATACCACTATTCAAACTTATATCAATCTTCAAAACTCCTCAAACAACATCAAATCAACCAAAACACATCAGATTCAAGCCAAAGGTTCCAAAATCTTCTGAATTACGCTTTAGATCAAAAAGTCTATCAAACCACGTCCGAATGACCTGAAGTTTTGCATACACATCCCAAATGAAACCACAGAGCTATGAAAACTTCCAGAATTCCATTCCTACCCCTATATCAAAATCTCACCTATCAACCGAAAAATGCCCAAATACCAAATTCTGCCAATTCAAGCCTAAACCTACTACGGGCGTCCAAAACATGTTCCGATCACACTCCTAAGTGCCAAATCATCTCTCGAAGATACGCAAACCATTGAAATTCACATCCGGGCCCTTTTTCACATAAGTTAGCATCTGATTTACCTTTCAACTTAAGCTTACTCAAAAAAGATTAAGTGTCTCAAACCTTACAAAAACCTCTCCGAACACAAGCCAACCAACCCGATAATATATAATACAGCTGAACAAGTAAATAAGAAGAAGAAATGGGGGAAAAAGAATGGTAACTCATGAAATGACCGGCCGCGTCATTATAGACCCGCTCTTCTATAAAAGAGTTGGTCAATTATGATCCTGAAATTGAAAGATCTCTTCGATTGCATAGGAAAGAAAATGCATTATCTTCCTAAAGCATAGCTTGTAAAGGTATGGAGAATCAAGAAGTAGAAGACATTCAACCACCAGTCCATGTGGAGGATCAGTTTGATAAAGTAGCACCAAGGCCAGCAAACAGAATCCTAAAGGATTATGCTAGACCCATCCGCTTCAATTGTGAATCTAGTGTCAGAAAACCTCCAGTGGCAGCCAACAACTTTGAAATCAGGACTGGCTTGATTCAAACGATTCAACAGCCTTGCATCTTCAATGGAGACGCAGGTGAAGATCCACACAGTCATTTAATTGACTTTTTGGAACTTGTTGAAACAGCTAAGTATAATGGAGCACCTCATGAAGCTATCAAGTTAAGGCTATTTCCTTTCTCTTTAAAAGGAGCTGACGAGACTTGGTTGCGAAGTTTGCCACAAGGTTCATCACCACATGGGATCAAGTGACTCAAAAATTTTTAAACAAATATTTTTCCCTGTTAAAACCACAAAGGTAAGACAAGACATCTCTAATTTCTTGCAGACTGACACTAAGTTAGTTTATCAAGCCCGGGAAAGATTAAAAGCAATGTTAAGAAATGCCCATACCATGACATTCCTGAACATATGCAGTTGTATATTTTTTTTATCAAGGGTTAAAACCCTCTTCTAGAAATTGTATACGGCAAATCCGGGGGCCTAATTTCCCTACCATAGAACCATCTCACGGTCATGCCCCTCGAAGCTCGAAGCCAAGTTCGAGACTCATCCTCGAGGTTTGATATATATTGGTCCGAAGGATATCGTATTCTGACAAGTAAAACAAGCTACGACAGGCGAGAGGGGAGTTCCCAAGGCACGTGGTTTAACCTGACATGGTTGGTCTATCCGGGGCCTATTTTCAAGATGTCATGTCTAGCTGTCCTATCTCCATAACTTTACGGTTAATACGTTCTGTACCATAACGGGTTCCCCTCCTATATAAAAGGGAACACCATTACTTTGTAGGATCGGCTGATGTTGCTCAATTTTTCTCCACAAATGCAATAACATCTCTCTCTCTTCTTTTTAAACTCGCTCTCTCTCACTAGCCCGATGCCACTTTAATATTTATCGCTTTCTCATTTGTTCTTCATTTTACCACCTGGTATTGGGTATAAAGAGCCTTATTAAATCGTATCTCAACTATTATCCCATTCCCGTCTGTCTCCGATAGCCCGAGCTCGACCCTGACGTCGACCTCGAGGTCCCCCTTTGACCAGACCTATACCCGAGCAGCAGGCCCCTCGGTTCGATTACTATCTTGTTTTAACTTGCATTTCATCATTAAACTTCATATTATTAGCAGCAACTACTCTAACAACTAGCTCGGGAATAGATCACATATTTTTAGAATCCCATTTACAAATTTAATTGTTGTTACCATTTTCACGGTAAACAGTTTGGCGCCCACCGTGGGGCTAAAAATAATAGTGATTATTTTCTTGCTGGTTCCATTGAACAAACGCACGTTATCTTTCACACCTTTTCTCGTCCAAAGATCACTTCTTTCAGGACAAAGCGCATAGCTCGACTAGTGAAATGAGAAGCTAGAACCTCAAAGGCGACAGTGAAAAGGGCATGACCAACCTAGAGGTCGGTGTCCACATGATTATTGGGGGAGCCAACATTCCCCGAGGACCTGTGTCCAAAAGAGCGAGAACGTCCGCTATAGAGGAGGGGCCAACTCGAGAATTCTCACTTGGAGAAACCCTCATATTCAGCGAAGAGGATCTCGAAGCTATGATGGAACCGCACAACGACGCGCTAGTAATCTCATTTTTATTAAACAACACTAGATAAAGCGCGTGCTCGTGGATCTAGGCAGCTCGATCAACATAATCAGGTCAAAAGTAGTAGAACAGCTAGGGCTGCTCAATTAAGTTGTTCCCACCCCTCGAGTCCTCCACGGTTTCAACATGATCGGAGAAGAAACGAAGGGAGAAATCACCCTCCCACTCGACACGTCTAGCACAACCCAAAACACCGAGTTTCAGGTCATCAACGATGACATGAGATACAACGCCCTACTTGGTAGGCCTTGGATACACAACATAAGGGCAGTGCCCTCGACTTTGCACCAGGTGATAAGGTTTCCCAATAGGGATGGCATCACGACCAAACATGGAGAACATCGGGTAGCAAGGGAAATGTTCACGGTCCACCATGAGATGCCAACCCCCACATGCTCATCCTCGGACGAGGAGAGAATCGTGCAGACCCTTGAAGACGATGACGAAGACTTCTTCGCACCCCGAACCTTCATCGCCCCCGAGGAATCCGACGTGACCAAATCAACAGTCAAAGAGCTGGAGCAAACCGTTTTGATCAAACACCTCCTTGATCGTAAAGTATACCTGGGAAAGGGGCTGACCCCAAGCTCAGGGCAGGGTTCATTCAATTCCTTAGTAATAATATCGACTGTTTCGCTTGGTCCCACTTAGATATGACAAGTATCTCACCAGAAATAACCTTCCACAAACTAAGTGTTGACCCAAAATTCATACCCATAAAGCAAAAGAGAAGACCGCAGTCCGAGATAAAGCATGCCTTCATCAAAGAGGAAGTGGCGAAACTACTTAAAATCAGATCTATCAGAGAGGTAAAATATCCCGAATGGCTAGCTAATGTAGTAGTAGTGCCAAAAAGGGAATAAGCTAAGGATGTGCGTAGACTATAAATACTTGAACAAAGCATGCCCAAAAGATTACTTCTCGTTGCCTAATATCGATCGCTTGATCAATGCTACGGCTGGTCACAAGACTCTCACTTTCCTCGATGCCTACTCGGGGTACAATCAAATCCAGATGAACCCCGAGGATAGGGAAAAGACCTCATTTATCACGAAATACGGTACATATTGTTATAACGTAATGCCTTTCGGGCTAAAAAATGCGAGAACAACATACCAACGACTAGTTAATAAAATATTCGAGCACCATGTAGGAAAATCAATGGAGGTATATGTGGATAATATGCTAGTCAAATCCCTGTGCGCAGAGGACCATCTGACCCATTTGCAGGAAACCATCAACATCCTCAGAAGCTACAACATAAAGCTCAATCCTGAGAAGTGCACCTTCGGAGTAGGCTCTGGCAAATTCCTGGGCTTCATGGTATCAAACAGTGGGATCAAAATCAATCCCGACAAAATAAAGGCCATCAAAGAGATTACGATTGTGAACAACGTAATTCGACGGCTGATAGGGCGGATCGTGACCTTGGGCAGATTCATATAGAGATCGTCGGACAAAAGACACCATTTCTTTACCCTACTCAAAAGAAAGAACAACTTCGAATGGACTCCAAAATGCCAACATGCCCTGGAAGAACTGAAACGGTACCTGTCTAGCCCGCCTTTGCTGCACACGCCTAAGGAGGATGAAACGCTATACCTATACCTGGCCGTATCCGAAATAGCGGTAAGCGGTGTACTTGTCCGAGAAGAGCAAGGTACGCAATTTACTATTTATTATGTGAGCTGAACCTTGGGGGATGCCGATACCCGGTATCCCCATCTGGAAAAATTTGCTCTCGCACTAATAAGCGCCTCACGCAAACTGAAGCCTTACTTTTAGTGCCATCGTATCCGTGTCCTGTGAACTTATCCCCTCCGGAGTGTACTACATAAACCTCAGCTATTTGGTTGATTGGCCAAGTGGGCCATCAAACTCGGAAGGTATGACATCGAGTATCAACCTCGGACGACCATCAAGTTCCAAATCTTGGCAGATTTCATGGCCGACTTCTCGCAAACCCTCGTACCCGAGGTAGAGAAGGAGCTTTTATTAAAATCAGGTACATCCTCCGGGGTATGGACCTTGCTCACAGATGGTGCCACAAACGTAAGAGGATCCGGACTCCGTATAGTCCTAAAGCGGCCCATCGGTGGCATAATCAGATAATCCATAAAATCACAAAACTGACTAGCAATGAAGGCGAGTATGAGGCTGTGATTGCTGGTTTAGAATTGGCCAAAGTTTGGGAGCTGAGACCGTCGAGGCAAAATGCTACTCGCTCCTCGTGTTAAGCCAAGTAAATAGAAGCTACGAAGCCCAATGAGACAGGATGCAGAGGTATTTGGACAAAATCCAAATCGCATTACGTCGCTTCAAAGAATGGACCTTAGTACATGTACCTCGAGAGCAAAATTGCGAGGCTGATGCCCTCGCGAACCTAGGATCTTCCGCTGAAGAAGAAAACCTGCTCAGCGAAACTATCGTCCAACTGTTCAAATCTGTGGTCGAGGAAGGTCACACAAAAATTAACTCCACCAGTCTGACATGGGGTTGGAGAAACAAATACATCGTTTATCTGAAGGACGGGAAGCTACCCACGGATCCAAAAGAATCGAGAGCCCTGCGAACCAAAGCGGCCCGGTTCTCACTCGACGAAAATGGGGCTCTCTACAAGAGAACTTTTGATGGTCCCCTGGCGATATGCTTGCGACCAGGTGACACGGATTACGTGCTCTGGGAGATCCACGAGGGCTACTGCAGAAATCACTCTAGGGACGATTCCTTAGTCCGAAAAGTGAATAGAGCGGGCTACTATTGGGACAACATGGAAAAAGATGCCAGGGAATTCGTCCGAAAATGTGACAAGTGTCAGAGATTCGCTCCCATGATCCACCAGCCCGGGGAGCAACTGCATTCCATTTTATCACCATGGCCATTCATTAAGTAGGGGATGGACATTGTCGGCTCTTTGCCAACGGCGCCAGGTAAGGCCAGATCCATTTTATTTATGACTGGCTATTTCTCAAAATGGGTGGAAGTGCAGGCCTTCGAGAAAATAAGAGAGAAGGAAGTCATCAATTTTATATGGGAACACATCATATGTCAGTTCGGGATCCCATCCTAAATAACATGCGACAACGGGAGGAAATTCATCAGGAGAAATGTAACACAGTTCCTTGAAGACAACAAAATCAAGAGAATCCTGTCAACGCCATACCACCCGTGTGCGAACGGGCAGGCCGAATCTACAAATAAAACCATCATTCAAAACTTGCAAAAGAAGTTGGAAAGCGCCAAGGGAAAATGGAGAGAAACGCTGCCCGAGGTGCTATGGGCATATCGGAAAACTCCAAAATCGAGCACCGGGGAGACACCTTTTTCCGTAGTGTATAGTGACGAGGCACTAATAGCGGTGGAGATCGGGGAACCAAGTAGCAGATTACGACACAGTAGCAAGGGATCAAACAATGAAGCCATGGCAACGACCCTCGAGCTGCTCGATGAAAGACGGGAAGCCTTGCTAGTTCGGAATTGGAGACTTGGTCCGAAAGAAGGTTACCCTCAACACCAGAAACCCTAATAAAGGGAAGCTGGGCCAAAATTGGGAAGGACCATACTGTATCCTTGGGATAGTTGGCAAAGGATCCAATAAGCTTGGTACCATGGAGGGCGAGCAACTTCCGAGTAATTGTAATATATCGATGCTTAAGTTGTATTACTGCTAGGGCGGTCGGATGTGGAACCCCAAACATATCCTCGAGCAAACGTCGCACTCTTTTCCTTCCGGTTTTTTTATCCCGAAATGGGTTTTGCCATCAAGGTTTTTAATGAGATGATGTCCATATATCTCCCAAGAAGGATTCAAGGAGCCCCCAAGATTTCTTTCGCAATCATTCCCGCCTCGGGGGAAAGACGAACAAGGCTTCAATAGGGAACAACGTAGCGGGTCGGACGACCCAAGGAGCGGCACCTGTGCGGGCTGAACTCGCAAAAACAAAATAGTATATATTTACACCAAACAATAAAGAATATCTTTCGGCATCTCGTACTCCAGAAAAGGGGATTTCAACATGCCCACGGCGAAGGCCTCTCCACCAAATGTGTCCCGAGATACTCGGAGACTTAGCGTCAGTAATTCAGCACCCACACGACCCCAGGGTCGGAATTCTAGGCTCATAAAGTCCCTACAAGGCAATTCTGATCTCACAAAAAGCGGTCTTCAAGCTTAAACAAACTCGATGACTTGGAGACTGTCATTAATCACCATGCGCTGAAAAACCCGAAACTGTAAGACCCCTAGCGGGCAGACTCGACATAACTAGATCTATTCTACATTACAAAAACTGTAAGACCTTAACATGCATGACAAAACTGTAAGACCTCAACAGGCATGACAAATTGTAAGACCTTAACATGCATGACAAACTGTAAGACCTCAACAGGCATGACAAATTGTAAGACCTCAACAGGCATGAAAATCCCGAAGTTCAGGCTATACGTCGCATTTGTAAGAGTCCCAAAAGGGCATACCCTCGGTGTAGACTCCTGAACTATCACTCTATATCAAAAATGGATCCGGCCAAACACATATGACTATAGTCAAAACGACTGATATAGCCAAACTAATGCAACTCGGGGATGCCCGACCGTCACTAAACAAAAATTGCAGGCCACTACTTCGAATTTACTTCGGAAAGAACCGGTTAAAACATGCTTCCCTCAACATGCAAAAACGAGCTTCGACCATGTCAGCTCTATATCAAAAGGCTTCAACCTACTCAACCTACGAGCTATGAACCTTCCGAGGTGCTCAAACATCGCCGATAACGACTTGAAATCGAGGTTCTTCCAGAACCGACGATGGGTTAGGCAAAATTATTTCAAAAGACCTTAACAAGAGGAAAACAAATCCTACAAAAAGACCACGGGAAAAACAGCGTAGGAGCTATTGTGGCCAGCCAAACGAGCCTCCGGGCACCATATTGAAAGGTCTCTACGACCAAAACACTGTAAGAGCAGTTGTCACCAGCTTAAAAATGGACAATTTGAGGATTAAAATGAGCTTGAATCGTAACCCTATTCAGAGTCCGGATCCAAAATAGTTAACTATGCAAGCCTCCGGGCCACATATTGAAAGGTCTCAATGACCAAAATAGCGAAAGAGACACTATCGCTGGTTGGAATATGATTAAGGGTCAATTAAAGCTCGAATCACAACACGACTCGGAGACTGGACTACAAATAGTTAAACTGCAACATGCCTAACGGCACGGCATAAATGCCACTGACGACCAGCTGAGTGAGCCTCCGGGCCACGCGCCTGTAAGGTCACTTCCACCCCAAAACACAAAGGGACATCGTTGCCCGCCCATACAGGCATGAAAGAACTTTAGGGTCAATTAAAGCTCGAATCGCAATGCGATTCGGAGACTGGACCTAAAATAGTTGAAACAGCATAATGCCCAAGGGCAAAAGATAAGAACCATCATCTCCCGACCGTGCGGGCACGGGAGAGCGAAAATCAACTAGGCTCGGGACAAACTCAGCCCGGAAACCCAATGCAAGATGGCGGGGCAAAAGTGTGAGATCCCTCACGGTAGTTCACGCTGGAGGCCGCATCAACCAGCCATACGACAAATTCTCGAGTCAGCCCAAAAAGCCACAGGCTATATTGCAGATCTAAGGTTTTTTTGACAATCGTTGTTGAATTCAAAACAGAAAAGGAATAAGGGAAACAGAGTCGCAAAGTTCTCCTCATACATATGCCAAAATAAAAGTACTGTACAACAAGCAGGGAAATTAACAGGAATAAATTGCAGATCCTAATCTATCGCCGAACCGACGGCCTCAAAGTTTGCATCTAGGTGATTATAAATCCCCCGATGGCCCCTTCTTGATGGCGACCCCGCTCTCCGAGGGTCCACCTCCATTTTTAACCCCGCTCAATCTTCCTTCCAATACGCCCTCGACGGTCAGCACTGGGGAACCCGTCCAAGATGGATCCACCGTTCGAGGTAAAATTGGGCCAGCCCCCTCGAACGCTATCTCAACACAAAAATCTGCCATAACCACTCCTCCCCCATGCGAAGATACGAGCGTCTCGGCCTCAACTTTGATTCGGAAAAATACGGCCACCAACTCGAAATGAAGGCTCTTATACTTGCCGCTATCCTCCTTCGTGCCCTAAAGCTAACGCTCAATCAAGGTAACTCTCTCCCTGAGGTTGTCCCTTTCAGAAGACACCTCGCCCACAGGCCAGATAAGCTCGAAGATTTCAGCATCCCTGGCCCGAAGCTCCCCTCTCAGCAAGCATTTTCCTTCTCAACACTGCACAGAGCAGGACACGAAGAGTTAAAAGCGATGAAATTTTACAAGGGCTCAAATGATAGCGAAAACAAGGGATGGATAACCTGTTTGGTGAAAAAGTCTTTCTCACGCTCACGATGACTCACCTTGTCCTGATACTGGGCGAGGGCCCTGTTATAAAGCGCCTCAGCCTGAAACCGCATAAAAAAGTTAAGAGGATAAAGGAAGGAGCATCCCGAAGTAGTAGACAAGGCTAGATGAAGTTACCCACTCACAAAGCCTGCCCATCTCGCCAAAAATAGATGAGGCATTGACCTCGGAATTACCCTCAAGAATGATCACCATCCTCCCGAGTGCGTCTCCGCCCTTGATAAGTGCTCCCGCCACGAAAGGTTCCTCGCGAGACTCCTCTTGCATTCCAGAAGATGGAAGGACCTACCCCTTTGGAGAATCAATGATATCTAATGGGACAACGGGGTTAACCTGAATCTCCATCCTCTGTTCATCATGGGTCCCAACTTGAGGCCCCTCCAAACTGCCTGTCAAGGGTGTCCCGGATCGGGAAAAACTCCGGCCACCTATCAATTCAAGGTCGGTGCTCAATACCCCATCCACTGCCCCACCACTGTGAATATGAGCTACGCCAGTATCAAAATCCTGTCCGGAAGCATCTATTCCCACGACCCCAGGATCAATCAACCCCAAACGCTCTTTGAAAGGTGCCGAGAAGCTGCTTTCTCCCTCACCTTCAACACGAGGATTTCCCGTCACCCCGAATACTGGAGCCAATGAGTCAACCTTGGAATCCTCCACTCTGATCCTCTTGGGCTCCGGTGGCTCAACCGATATGCTCTCCTGCCTCTTCCTCTCCTCGTCATGCATCAGAGTGACGGTACCTCCCTCATCAGTAGGGCCCCTCATAGACCTGCATAGATGCAGATGTTAAAAGGCACGGTACGGAGAAAGCTACTAATAGCATGCTATATCCAAATGCATGGATGTATCAAGACTCAAGGTTTCTAGGGCCTCCGGCCTCCCACCGAGCTCGGGATAAATCTCGCCACGCTAGGTCAGTATACGGGAAAATTGAGTGCAAACGACTGACCCAATCCTGAAGGTTCGGCACCGCGCCAGGGTAGATCGCTGCGGCTAAAAAGACAAGAAAGGCAGAGTCAGATGTATAACGAAAAGTTTCCAAGAAAGGGCAAGGGCATCACGTCAACTTGCACCCAGTGTTCCACTTCTCACAGAACGACATCTTTTCCGCTGGAATCAGATCAGACGTCCTCACTCGGATGAATCGGCTTAACCAACCATTTTCCCCGAACTCCTCAGTGGGGGAAAAAAGGGACCTCGAGGCTCAACAACGTAGCTTGACTAAGCCTCCACGAAGTGGATGAGGTATATACATCCGGATCAAATGGTTCAGGGTGAAGGGCATTCCCTCTATCATGCTCGAATAATGCTTGATCATATAAACCATGCGCTAGAACGAAGGGTGGACTTGACCTAGAGTTACATGGTAACTCCGGCAGAAGTCGAGAATCACGGGGTCGATTAGGGGAGAGGATGGCCCTACCAGCCCCAAAGAGAATGGGTAGGTGTACACACTCAGAAAGTAGGCTTTATGAGCCGTAATATCCTCATCCTGAGCAGGAATATCCACGAGCACGGTATCTCCCCAGTAGAAGTTTGCCTTCACTCTTTTGATGTCCGTTGTAGAGCTAATATATTGAGTTACAGGCTTGCGGCGCCCTGACTTCGAGGAGGCCTCTCGACCCTAAAATCGAAGGTCATCACAAAGGGTCCCGGAATGCACTCCTCGGTACGGGGGGGAGGGGGGTATCTACTTCGCCTCGAGAGAATAGCAAAGAAGATGAGCCCGCAACCTTCTAGGAAGCAGAAGTAGAAATATTCGTCATCCTTGGGGAAATCTGAGAAAAGAAGAAAAAGGGGTTGTGTCCCTAGGAAAGAGTGAGAACGAATGGAAACATACCTCACTAAGGATTTTGAACACAGGATGGAATCTAGAAAGGAAGAGACAGGTATTTATAAAAGCATCATGGGTATATTAAAGGAAGCCAACCATTGCACTCAATGCTAAAATCTACAGGAACAGTGCGCGTAATGTGCCTTAATACCTTGTATCCGTTCACAAGGGCACCAGAGGAAGCAGGGGTTCAGAACCGTTTCTTATCATTTCTTGTCATCTTCAATCTAAGAAACGCGGACACTATCTATATACGGCAAATCCGGGGGCCTGATTTTCCCGCCATAGAACCATCTCGCGGTCATGCCCCTCGAAGCTCGAAGCCAAGGTCGAGACTCATCCTCGAGGTTTGATATATGCCGGTCCGAAGGATATCATATTCTGACAAGTACAACAATCTACGGAAGGCAAGAGGGGAGTTCCCAAGGCACGCGACTTAACCTAACATGGTTGGTCTATCCGGGGCCTATTTTCAAGATGTCATGTCTAGCCGTCTTATCTCCATAACTTTACGGTTAATACGTCCTATACCGTAACGAGTTACCCTCCTATATAAAGGGGATCCCCGTTACTTTTTAGACTCGGCTGATTTTGCTCCATTTTTCTCCACAAATACAATAATATCTCTCTCTTTCTCTTCTTTCTAAACTCACTCTCTCTCACTGTCCCGAGGCCACTTTAATATTTATCGCTTTCTCATTTGTTCTTCATTTTACCACCTGGTATTGACTATAAAGAGCCTTATTAAATCATATCTTAACTGTTATTCCATTCCCGACTATCCCCGATAGCCCAAGCTCGACCCTGACGTCGACCCCGAGGTCCCCCTTCGACCAGACCTATACCTGGGCAACAGGCCCCTCGGTTCGATTACTATCTCGTTTTAACTTGCATTTCATCATTAAACTTCGTATTATTAGCATCAACTACTCTAACAACTAGCTCAGGAATAGATCACATATTTTTAGAATCCCATTTACAAATTTAATTATTGTTACCATTGTCACGGTAAACAGAAATGTAATTGATGCAGCTGCAGGAGGTTCTGTAATGCGAAAAACCATGGTGAAAGCATTGCAATTGTTGAACGAGATTTCTGAGAATGCCATCCAATGTCCATCTGGGCGTGTAATCATTAAGAAGGTTCCTAAGGTAAATCAGGTTGATGCTTTAAATACACTAACGCAGCAAATTGTTTCTTTGGCACAAAAGTTTGAAATTTTTCAATGAATACACAACAACCAAGTCAATCTAAGGCTTGTGACATGTGTGGAGGAAGCCATCTGAGCCATGAATTTCAAGCAAACAATCATAATGACGAACATGTCCATTCTATCGAGTATAAACCGTACCCTTTTGGGAGTCCAATGGCAGAATTTTAATGGAGCAATTCAAATGGTGCAGAGAACTCTCAAAGCTTCCAGAAGCAACAAATACAGGGTCCACCCGGATAATAGAATCCAAACCATGGTCAATCAAACTTTTGACCTTATCAACAAACAGGGTCATATCAGCAAAGGCCTCAATAAGCTCATTCAAGTCTTGATGGTCTTTTGTATAAGTACATTAAGGTCACTATTTATGCCCAATTTTTTCCCTATATATTTTTCATATACAAAATACTTTCAAAATAACATATGTACACATATATAAGCATGCCCAAGTGTTTTAGTATTTTTTCCCAATTTGAAAAGATTTTTTTATCAATTTATTGCTCATTTTAGTAGTATAAAAACCAATAATTATTCCCCAAATTATCATTTTTGTGGATAATTTATTTTATTTCCAATATTTATACCAAAATATAGTTAAGGTAATTTTTATATATTTTTACAAATTTATTTAGTATTTTTAAAGCTAAATTGCATATAATTGCAATTCTAGCCTACTTTAAGATTTAATAGCATTTTTATAGTTATAAAATTGGTTCCAACATTTTTAAATCAAAATTTATATATTATTAATTGAACCAGTACTCTTAATTTACTTTCAAAATCATATTACTCTTTTTTATAAAATAAAAAGGAAAAAACTGGCTATTTAAAACCTGGCCCATTTTGAAACCCAATTGGATCGTCCCAATTCTAATCTAACCCGACCCCTGACCCAACCAATTAACCTGCTTGGCCCTTTCTTTCAATCCAGGCCGTTGATCATTTAGATCAACGACCACGATTACCCCTTACCTTTTTTAATTCACTAACCCTACCCTAATACCCTCATTTCCATCTCTCAGCCGCCTTTGAATACTCTCCCTCTCTCAAACTCTCTTGAAGGTTCCTGAAACCTTATCCTATCACCCTCCTTCAACCACAATCTCACTGGAACCCATGGCTTCTCAGGCCATGGATCGCCTATACTCATCCTCTTCCACCATTAAACCCTGGGTGTTCGAAGTTTCGAGGTCCGACCTCGATGGTGTTCTTTCAGATCTCTATAGATCTAAGGTTCAATGGCCTCTCCGGCCTAGCTCCGGCATATTCAAGCATCAGAAGCCTATTTCTGACCTCTTCGACTCAAGATCGGACCTTCTTCCAAGCCTTTCTCATCTCTAGGGTTTCTCTGAAACCCTAAGCTATTCGAGGTTTTTCTCTTATATCTATGCTATGTCTGTGCTCTACTTGAGTTCTTAAACGTTTTTCCTAATTTTCTTTCAAAAATTACTTCTCTTCGATTTAGGGTCTCTGAAAAGGTTTTAAAATGTTTTATGACTCCTTTTCTTCTTTTCTTTATGTGAATATGTCTATGCTATGTTTTTATGTTCTCTTTTCTACCTCGCATGTCCTTCTCCTGTGTTCTTATGTTTGCCTTATTTTGCATGTCCTTCTATTGTGCTCCGTTCTTTCTTCTACTGGTTTCTATATCATGCTTTCACATGTTTATCTTATGTGTTCGCTTACCCCTATGTTCATTTACTATATTTTCTACTAAGATTTTAGGTCAGTAGTTGCCTTCTTCTGGATTTTGTTTGAGTTCTTTGTTAAACATGTTTCCTCTACGGTTCTCTTAAGTGCTATACTATCTTGTTTCTCTTTTGAAACTTGTTTAAGTTCCAAGCTTTCTTAAAACGTGTTCTTTATGCTTCAAATCAGTTCTTCATTCTATTTTCCTTGAACCTGCTATTTTATCTGTTTATTTTCACATGAATCCCTGAAAGAGACCTCTAAGCCTATTTCAATTATTTGTCTTCTCTTCTCTATATCTGACTCGAGTTGAAAACCCTGGGATTTGGGGGTTTTTTTGGCGAGTTTGATCTTGTGTTTTGGACTAGGGTTCTATTTGGGACCCTGGACACTCTCAAACTCATTCTGAGTCTATGTACTGGATTGAGCCTCTTTGTTATGACCCAGAACTCTTCTATACTAGGCTTTTCGCATGATAGTTCTTTCTTGTTCGATATGTCTGTATGCTTTATATATGAGGAATTTTGCCTTCGAAAGGTTTTGTCAACTTCTAATTGATTCGGAATTCCTCTTAATAAGGTTTGATTCATTGTTACTAATTTTCCTTAAGTAAAACCCTTTCCTCATTTTTGCTGACTTGGTTCATTCGAACAAAGCCTGTAATTTTGATTTCACTGGCTGTTGAGTGATCGCCTTTCCTTATTTTCACAAACCATGTACCACTGGACTTTTGCCTTAAATAACTTCTGTGTATTTACTCTTCTTGTGCTACTTTGGAAAAGATTTTGATCAAACTCTTTCCTTAATTATCTTGCCCGTTTGAAATCAGAATCCCTTAATTGAAGGGAGACCTTATGTGATTGATTTCGAAACTATTTTCTTACCTTTTCTTACTTGCTTCCAGCACTATAAAGGGCACGACCCTTGTGCACTTTTACAGACTTCCAATTCAATACTATTTAAGACCTTGAGTTCAATACTCTGACAACACTTATTGAACACTTTCAATTTCAATACTCCTATATTCTCAATTCAACACTCTACTCTCTTCTGAAATCTTCTGGCTGTGTTTTTGCAATTTGGTTTTACTACTGCTCTTCTTTTCTTATATCCCTGAAACTGGTATGTTCTAATTTAACTTTCAGCTTCATCCCTATGTGTTTGCTTTATAGTTTCAATAATCTTGTCTACTTTACTATTTATGTTCTGTATTGAATATGTTGTCTCTTTGCATCTGTTGCTGTGTGAATTCCCCATACCCTTATTCCCTTCTATGTGTTTGAGTTAATGTTCAAAGCATGGCAACATCCAAATTGTTGCTCATGTCTGGACTTGATCCTTTAATGGATCCTAACTCCCAAACAATGCGGCTAACAGGCTGGTTGGGGTGTGCCAGCACTTCCAATTGCTGGGTACGGCCACCAGCCTGTCTTGGCTTTCCCCAAAATCCCCTCTATGCACTTGCACTCTCTCTTAGATTCTAAGTTCTGCCCCCCTCCTATGAGCCTTACTTTGGGACCTTGAGCTCCCTCTGAACTTGGACATTTGAGGGTTGACCCTTCCACACTGCACTAATCTAATTCTGTAATATATTTGGGTGTAAGCACTGTATGAAGTCCACTTGAGACTCTTAGGAAACTCTAACACATCCCAAATAAGAGAAAGGCTTTGGAATTTGATCTTTGGAGTTGGTTTACTTCATGCTTCAGACAAAAGTCTGAATCAGGCTCTCCTTGGTTGGGATTTTTAGCTTTCTGATGTAATTTTATTTTACTTTTCTTTATTCATTCTGGGCTGTAATAATTTGTAATAACTTATGGGGTTTTAGTGAAAAGGGGAGGGTCACTCATGTATGCATAAGGGTAGATATCATGTTCATAGGTATTTACTGCTGCAATCATGTCCTGTTTTCACTTCTGCATTTTTCATATAGAAATCATGTTTACAAGTCCTGCACTTCTGCATTTTTCATATAGAAACCATGCCTACAGGTTCTGCATTTCATATAGAAATCCTGTCTATAGGTTCTGCATTTCAGACATAGATACCATGTCTATAGCTTCTGCATTTCATACATAGAGACCATGTCTATAGGTTTCTGCGTTTCTGCCTATCACATTGAGAACATGTCTATAGAGTTTCCTGAATTCTGCATATGTATCTATCACTAGGCAAATGCATTTATAGGCTTAAATAATAAAAATCAGCGTTTTAAACACCATGCCTATAGGATTTCTGCATTTTCGTAAAGGTTAAACTCAATAACACTTAGAAAGTATGTCTATAGGAGTAACCAACTGATCTGAATCGTTTACAAGTCTAAAATCAATAGTAACATTACTCAATGTCTGCAGAACTTATGTTTTCTATAATCAACAGGCCTTCTTCTTGTAAAAATCAATACATTTCTGCATTATTAGATGCCATGCCGGTAGGTTTCAGCATAAAATTTGCTAATTGAATCAGACTCTGTTAATTCCAACCAGCAGGCAGGTCTGATTCAGGTTTCTTATCTGAAATGTGTAATAGACCAGTCTGCCTCCTTAACGTTTAAGTTTAATTCTGACCATAACCAGTATCTGTAAGACATGCTAAACGATCTATCTTTAAGTGAGGAGGCCCATCTGAGCCTTTTAAATTGTTATGTGTTTCCCATACCTGCCTTATGTGTTTTTGTTTGTCGCTTTAGAATTTTATCCTTTTAAACCATACAAAGCCCAAATCTCCTTCCCTTTAGGACTAGTAGTCCTAAATGCCTTCGGGACTGATAGGATTGGTGCGGGTACTAGCATGCAATAAGTAACGAAACCATTCTGCGTTTAAATAACTTAATGGGGTGGGAAAGGGTAGATATGGATATGATGACCGGTGTGCTAATACCACGTGTAACCTTTCTTCTGAGGAGTGATTATCGGGTATTGCATTGATGTGATCTATATTATTTATAAACCTAGGACCCCCTCTTCCCTTTACTTGTTTATTTTATTACTTTTAAAATTTCAAACTCCTCTTTCTCAAATTCCAACTTCCTTGTTTCTTCAAACTTTAACTTATTTGCAATCACAAGGTGACAACCCCTCGTATTTGAAACCCTTAATTGCTTATTTATTGTTTATACTTAAGTCACAATTGTAACATGGTCGGGAACCATACTAGTGGATCTTGAGGGGTGCCTAACACCTTCCCCCTCGAGATAATTTCTAGCCCTTACCCAAACTTTGGTTTTTCTAAACAAATTCTTCCTAGTGTCCTAATGCACTTAATCATTAGGTGGCAACTCATCAAATCAAAAAACCCAATTCCCAAAAGGGAACGAGTTGTCCTCCCAAATGTCATAAACCCGATTTTGCGAGAAAAAAGAGGGCGTGACAGCGTGGCGACTCTGCTGGGATTTCTTTAAGGCTTTTACTATTTCATGTTATTTGTGACTTTATGCTTCCTTGAATGTCTTTCATGCCTTTAAGTATTTATTTTGCTCTCCTACTTCGAAAACTGACTTGGCTCTTCGTTTCTTGTCTTTATTTCTCTTAATGCTTTCTTTTACCGCTTTCCTTTAATACTGTTGTAATTTTGAGAAATTATTGTAATTATTACCTTATGAATGTGCAAATACATGACAATTTGTTTAATTATTGTAACTGCATATTCAACATCATATTCTACTCGTGCCAAACAAAATACCATAGAAACACTTATAATGAGTGGTTGCGCCCTTCCGATATTATTACCCCCTAAATTTGGCAAAGGCATATTTGCGGTAAAACCAGTCGATCAACGGTGTAGTCGATGATTCCGTGCCTTTCCCTCTTGAGTTGTCCGCTCAAGGGTACCAGTCTAATACCCCATAGAAACCCTACTCTGTTTAATTGTGCATGCATCACTGTCAAAACCTAGCTGAGTCAGTTATGTTGTCCACATAATGACTCCTTAAGATAGCCTTGTCCAAAGTCCACTGGGTTTCCTTGGAAACCAAACGGACATTACCACATTCTGTGCATTTTTTTGAAGAATTAAATGTTGCTTATGCATATTATTGATATTTAATAGTCGAGTGGGTTAGGTCTTAACCCTTTTGTTTTGCAGAAAATGAAAAACAAGGTCCCAAACTTTGGTATGGTTAGCATATCCTCACTCTTTCTAGACTGGTGGAGGATTCTTCCATCAAATGACCAAATCAATGAGTGGAAAGAGAGGACCGCCAAAGATAGCGAAAAGTTAGAATGTCTGGAATACAGTCTGCTGGAATTGGAAGGAAGAGCGAGGAAAAAAGTCACCAACTGCCAGAACGCTGAGGGAAATGAGGGAGAGCACCTAGTAAAGGCATGTTTACTGGTGAACCTATGCAAACTGAAGGATCTGATCAACGAGAGCATTCAACCTGAGGAAGGTCCTTCTGGGCCCAAGTAGTTAGGATTCATTTTCTTTTGCTTTAAATGTAATAAGGCCAATGGCCATTAGTGACATTTTACCCTCTGCTATTTTAGTGTCATTTTGGGATTCATTTTATCTTTATCAATAAAGTGAGGCATTTAGCATTATAAGTTCTCCAAATCAACTTGACACTAGGCCTACCTCGGGCACAACAAGGATCCCAAATTAGGACACAGTTTATATTCTCGCAAAATGTGTTTGAATATCGCAACATCTTTTCCTTATAATCCGCACTAACTTGCTACCTTTTTGTTTTTACTTTTGTTTTATTCCCCTCCCCAAAGGTTAGTTCGTGCACTCTGGCATCATCATCATACTCCCCAAGATCCAAGGGCCCTCCACCCACTCCTCCTCCTAGTCCCGTCAGAAACAGGAACAAGGAAAAAATTGAAGATTTGAGCAACGTCAGAAAGGAAAACTCTGTTGAACGGGTAGAAATCACTTTGGGTACTTATGTCTCCAAAGAAGGTGCATCCCAACTCGAGCAGAAACTACTGAAATTTAAGGAGGAACTTGATCAAGTCCAAAATTTGGCAAGCTTGTCGTTTTCCCTCCCCACCCCAGATGTCAACTTTCCTAACACTCAAAACCCCACACCTCCACAAAACCATCCCGCTCCCCATCACCACTGTAACACTTGCCACACTTCTAACAACACCCTGCTACTCATCCCTGAACCACTGAACTCCGCAAATGATCATCTCCACCCTTACCATAACACCCCCATCTATATGAAAACCATGCCACCATCCACCCAACCTGTCTCAAGCACACTCGAGTCTGATGATAAAACACCCTTATCAGGAACCTGGTAGCAGAACTCAAGAAGTTGACTAGCTGAGTTCAGGGTGTTGAAGGAAGCAAGGGAATCGAGGGATTGAACTACGAAGACCTCTGCATACAACCAGATGTCGAACTGCCCGAGGGGTGCAAACCTCCTAACTTCGAAATGTTTGATGGTATAAGGGATCCCAGAGTCCATTTAAGGACATAGTGCGACAAGCTGGTCGGAGTATGGAAGGACGAAAAGATTCGCATGAAGCTTTTTATGAGAAGTCTGAAAGGAGATTCTCTATCTTGGTACATTAGCCAAGACTCGAAGAAGTGGTCGAATTGGGTAAGTATGGCATCCGATTTCATAGACAGGTTCAGGTTCAAAACGGAGAATGCACCAGATGTGTTCTACATCTAGAACCTAAAGAAGAAACCCACAGAAACTTTCCGCGAGTATGCCACTCGTTGGAGATCAGAGGCTACTAAGGTCAGACCAGCTTTAGAAGAAAAACAAATGAACAGGTTTTTTGTCCGAGCTCAAGACCCACAGTACTACGAAATGTTGATGTTGATTGAAAGTCAGAAATTTTCTGACATCATCAAACTGGGGAGAGGATCGAGGAAGGTATCAAAAGTGTCATGGTCACAAACTTTGAAGCTTTGCAGGCTACCAACAAGGCTCTACAGTCTGGTGGCACGTCCAAGAAAAGGGACGTAAGTGCTGTGATGGTTGCACAGAGAACAAAATCCCCAATTAAATACTGAACCTACCCAATACCTCCACTCACATATCAACCTACCCCAAATTACCAAGCACCTTCGCCCTCTTACCAAGCTCCACCACCTACTTACCAATCACCTCCACCACCCACATATCAACCTACTTCACCCAGATATGCCCGACCCGCACACGTCTACCAAGCCTACAACACCCAACAAGCCCACTATCAATCACCTCCCACTAGCCAAAACATTCCTAGACCCCGACCAAATTTCGACCGCAGACCTCCCAAACAGTATACCGCCATTGCCGAATGAATTGACCAACTGTATGAAAGGCTCAAAGCTGCTAGTTATGTCACCCTTATCCCTACCATAACCCCCGAAAACCCCTCCTAGTAGGTCAACCCAAACAAAACTTGTGCATACCATTCCGACATGAAAGGTAATACCATTGATGAGTGCCTCTCTCTGAAGGATAAGATCCAAGCTTTGATTGACAACAAGATCATAGTGGCAGAAGAGCCTGCCCCGAACGTCCGCAGCAACCCTCTACCAGACCACAAGGGTGGAGGCGTTCACATGATTGAGACAGAGGATGATTGGGACCCTAAAGGATGGATCGGATTAATCGTAGAGGGTGACGAGCCAAAGAAATCAATAGTCACCCTTAACCCGATTGTAGTCCAAATTCAGCCTTCTGGGAATGCCGAGGTGAATATGTTTGTACCACTTGAGTTTGAAGCACCACCCCATGCAAAGATGCCAACACCAATTGAGGTCGAGTTTGGGTCCCCAAAGGCACTTGTACCATTTGAGGTTGTTATATTACCTTCCAAAGCAAGGGTGCCCATTCCGGTAGCAATGACGGCCATAACACCGTTCTATAAAAAATCCATACCATGGGATTACACAGCCGAGGCAAGAAGGAAAGGAAAAACCAAGTTCGGAGAAGCAGTTGCGGCACAGGGTATGACAAGGACCGGCAGGGTTTATACTCCAGAACACTTGGCTGAGTCGAGTAAGCAGGCATCTAGATGGCCAGCCATCACTGAAGCTGAGCCCGACGACCTCTAGAGGAAGATACAGGCCAAAGAGTATTCAGTCATTAATCAGTTGAACAAAACGATAGCCCAGATCTCTATCTTAGATATATATATAGGTCAAAAGAAGAGGAAGCACTAGCACCGATGAGGGATTTGTTTTTGAAAGAGGATGACATGGATTGTTGTGTCATTTTTTAGGAGGAGGGGGAGGAAGGCCCTTCCATACAAGCCGTAAGCCGAGGAGAACGCTTCAACAATTGGTCCATCAGAACCACCAGAGCCCGAAAAGCCTTGGGGTAGCAAGGCTGAAGAAGCATCATGCACTATTTTTCATTTTTACTAGTTGACTTTCCTTTTGCCTTTTAATTTTGCAATAAGATCTTCAATATTCAAAATAGTTATGGAATTTTTCAAAGAATTTCAATTTTTCTTATGAATATTACTCTTATTACTTTCTCTCATTTACTTTATTTACAATATTACTATTACTTATCTTGATGAACCAACGACTGTGACATGTAACGAAACAACGCGACAAACAGACTCAGAGGAAGATGATATACCAGAAGAGATTGTTAAAGAGGTTGAGGATTTTGGGAACAGACCTAAGTCCAACCTGGACGAGACCAAGATTGTTAACCTGGGAGATGCAGAAAATGTCAAAGAAATTCGGATCGACGTTCATTTGTCACCGGCAGAAAAGGAAGAATACACAGAATTTCTGAAGGAATGTGAGGACATATTCGCCTGGTCGTATGACGACATGATTGGTTTGAGTACATCTATTGTGGTGGACAAGCTGCCAACTGATATGACATGCCCATCGGTAAAGCAGAAGCTCAGGAAGTTCAAGCCTAACATGAGTTAGAAAATCAAGGAAAAAGTCACCAAGCAAGTCAAAGCTAAGTTTCTTAGAGTAGTAGAGTATCCAACATGATTAGCCAACATCGTGACCAAAGAAGGACGGGAAGGTCAGAGTTTGTGTCGACTACTGGGACCTCAATCGGGACAGTCCCAAAGACGACTTCCCTTTGCCAAACATACACATTCTAATTGACAACTGCGCCAAGCACGAGCTGCAGTCGTTTGTTGATTGTTTTGCTGGGTAGCATCCGATCTGGATGGACGAAGAAGATGCTAAGAAAATGGCCTTCATTACGTCGTGGGGAATGTACAAGATGATGTCGTTTGGATTAAAGAATGCTGGGGCTACCTACATGAGGGCCATGACTACCAATTTCCTTGATATGATACACAAGGATATCAAGGTATATGTAGATGACGTCATCATCATGTCCAAGAAAGCCACTAATCACATGGAAGATTTTAGGAAGTTCTTCAATAGACTAAGAAGGTACAATTTGAAGCTGAATCCCACAAAATGTGCATTAGGGGTTCCTACCGGAAAACTACTTGGGTTTATTGTGGGTCGCCGAGGAATAGAACTGGATCCGTCAAAGGTCAAAGCCATTCAAGAGTTGCCACCGCCAATGAACAAGAAGGACGTAATGAGTTTCTTGGGAAGACTCAACTACATCAGCTGGTTCATAGCTCAATATACTGTCATCTGTGAGCCAATCTTTAAGATGTTGAAGAAGGAAGTCGCTGTCAAATGGACTGATGACTATCAAAAAGCCTTCGACAGAATCAAGGAGTACCTATCCACACCGCCAGTCTTGGTCCCGCCCGAGCCGGGCAGACCTCTATTGCTCTACCTTGCAGTATTGGATGAAGCATTCGGTTGTGTTCTTGGACAACATGATGAAATGGGAAGGAAGGAGCAGGCCATCTATTATCTCAGCAAGAAGTTCACCCCATACGAGGCCCGATATTCTCTGTTGGAACACACCTGTTGTGCTCTATCTTGGGTAGCTCAGAAGTTAAGGCACTATTTTTGTGCCTATACTACGTATCTCATATCAAGGATGGATCCGTTGAAGTACATCTTTCAGAATCCCATGCCCACTGGAAAGCTAGCCAAGTGGCAAATCCTACTGAGTGAATTCGACATTATATATGTGACTTAGAAAGCGATCAAGGGACAGGCTTTGGCAGATCATCTTGCCGAGAATCCCGTGGACAGAGAATACGAATGCTTAAAGACGTATTTTCCTGACGAGAAGGTATCCTTCATAAGAGAAGACATTGCAGAATCCTATGATTGTTGGAGAATGTTTTTCGATGGAGCAGCAAATTTCAAAGGAGTTAGCATAGGAGCAGTTCTAGTATCAGAAATCGGTCAGCATTATCCGGTGTCCGCCAAACTCAGGTTCCCATGCACCAACAACATGGCCGAGTACGAAGCCTGCATCTTGGGACTCAAGATGGCCATTGACATGAACATCCAAGAGTTGCCAGTAATCGGGGATTCAGACTTGCTTATACATAAGGTCCGAGAAGAATGGGCAACCAAGAACTCCAAGATACTCCATTATTTGTACCATGTACAGGAGTTGAGAAAGAGATTCACAAAGATAGAATTCCAGCATGTTCCTAGAGTCCAAAATGAGTTTGCTGATGCATTGGCTACCCTGTCCTCTATGATACAACATCTAGATAAGAACTTCATTGATCCTATTCCGGTGAAGATTCATGATCAGCCAGCCTATTTTGCTCATGTCGAGGAAGAAGTAGATAGAAAACCTTGGTTTCATGATATCAAGGAATACTTGGAAAAAGGAGAATATCCAAAGCTTGCCAACAACACTCATAAGCGCACACTTCGGAGGTTATCTAACAATTTCTTCCACAGCGGAGGAATACTGTATAGAAGGTCTCCTGATTTGGGATTATTAAGGTGTGTCGACGCAAGGGAAGCATCCAGGCTACTAGAGGAAATCCATACTAGGACCTGATGTCCACATATGAACGATTTTGTCTAGGACAAGAAGATACTTCGGGCTGGTTATTTTAGGATGACTATGGAAACGGACTACGTCCAGTATGTCCGAAAGTGCCATCGTTGTCAGATACATGCAGACATGATAAATGTGCCCCCAAATGAGCTTAATGCAATAAGCTCGTCGTGGTCGTTCGCCG
Organism: Nicotiana tabacum; assembly: GCF_000715075.1. Taxonomy (NCBI): domain Eukaryota; kingdom Viridiplantae; phylum Streptophyta; class Magnoliopsida; order Solanales; family Solanaceae; genus Nicotiana; species Nicotiana tabacum. The sequence goes on along the minus strand of NC_134084.1, from coordinate 97,126,723 downwards.
CTAGGGGAATGGATGTCATCGGACCTATCGAGCCCACCGCATCAAACGGGCATAGGTTCATTCTAGTGGCAATTGATTATTTCACCAAATGGGTTGAAGCAGCATCATACAAAGCAGTGACTAAGAAAGTTGTAGTAGACTTTGTCCGTGACCGCATCATTTGTCGATTCGGGATCCCAGAATCAATCATTACTAATAATGGTTCCAATCTCAAGAGTGACTTGTTGAAGGCCATGTGTGAAACCTTCAAGATCAAACACAAGAATTCTACAACTTACAAACCTCAGATGAACGGAGTCGTAGAAGCTGCCAACAAGAATATCAAGAAGATACTAAGGAAAATGATAGAGAAACATAACAGTGGCACGATAAGCTCTCATTTGATTTATTGGGATACCTCACCACAGTCTGCACATCAACTGGGGCAACTCCCTACATATTGGTATATGTTACAGAAGCAGTCACACCCGCTGAGGTAGAAATTCCTTCCTTAAGGATCATACAGGAAGCAGAGCTAGACGATGCATAATGGGTGCAGAGTCATTACGAGAAACTAACTCTTATAGATGGAAAGAGAATGAATGCAGTTTGCCACGGTCAGCTCTATCAGAACAGAATGTCCAGAGCCTTCAACAAAAGAGTCAAGCCAAGGCAATTCGCACCAGGGCAACTGGTGTTAAAGAAAATTTTTCCGCATCAAGAGGAAGCCAAAGGGAAATTCTCTCCCAACTGGTAGGGTCCGTACATGGTTCACCGGGTTCTGACAGGAGGAGCCCTAGAAAGCATGTCTATAGGAGTAACCAAGTGATCTGAATCATTTACAAGTTTAAATTCAGTAGGAACGTTACTCAATATCGGCAGAACTTATGTTTTCTATAATCAACAGGCCTTCTTCTTGTAAAAATCAATACATTTCTGCATTATTAGATGCCATGCCGGTAGGTTTCAGCATAAAATTTGCTAATTGAATCAGACTCTGTTAATTCCAACCAGCAGGCAGGTCTGATTCTAGTTTTTTATATGAAATGTGTAATAGACCAGTCTGCCTCCTTAACATTTAAGTTTAATTCTGACCATAACCAGTATCTGCAAAACATGCTAAACGATCTGTCTTTAAGTGAGGAGGCCCATCTGAGCCTATTAAATTGTTATGTGTCTCCCATATCTGCCTTATGTGTTTTTGTTTGTCGCTTTAGAATTTTATCCTTTTAAACCATAGAAAGCCCAAATCTCCCTTCCCTTTAGGACCAGTAGTCCCAAATGCCTCCGGGACTGATAGGATTGGGGCGGGTACTAGCATGCAATAAGTAATGAAACCAGTCCGCGTTTAAATACCTCAACGGGGTGGGAAAGGGTAGATATGGATATGATGACCGGTGCGCTAATACCACGTGTAACCCCTCTTCTGAGGAGTGATTACTGGGTATTGCATTGATGTGATCCATATTATTTATAAACCTAGGACCCCCCTTCCCTTTACTTGTTTATTTTATTACTTTTAAAATTTCAAACTCCTTTTTCTCAAATTCCAACTTCCTTGTTTCTTCAAACTTTAACTTATTTGCAATCACAATGTGACAACCCCTCATATTTGAAACCCTTAATTTCTTATTTATTATTTGTACTTAAGTCACAATTGTAGCATGGCCGGGAACCACACTAGTGGATCTTGAGGGGTGCCTAACACCTTCCCCTCGAGATAATTTCTAGCACTTACCCAAACTCTGGTTTTTCTAAACAAATTCTTCCTAGTGTCCTAATGCACTTAATCATTAGGTGACGACTCTTCAAATCAAAAAACCCAATACCCAAAAGGGAACGAGTTGTCCTCCCAAATGTCATAAACCCGATTTTGCGAGAAAAAGGGGGCGCGACAATCACTGATGAAAAGATGGAGAGCAAAAATTCATCCATCAAAAATCTAGAAGTACAGTTGAGCCAATTGGCAACTCTTGTTTCAGAAAAGATTCAGGGTCCCTTACCAAGCAATACGGAGAAAAACACAAAAGATCACCTCATGGTCATCACCTTATGGTCAGGTAAGGAGCTTGATGAACCCTACGCAGACCAATCAGAACAACAGGGAAACAATGGTAAGAATGTTGAAATACCCACTAAACCATATGAAAAGAAAGAATTCAAGAAAAAATAAGAAAAAATATTGAAAAATTAACTCCTCTCCCTATAACAATTCCTTTTCCACAAAAAATGAAAAGAGAAAAGCTTGATAGTCAATTTGCAAATTTTTTGATATTTTAAAACAGATTCATATCAATATTCCGTTCACTGGTGCTTTATTGCAAATGCCTTCATATGCTAAATTTTTAAAAGAAATTTTGTCAAACAAAAAAAAATTGGAAGAAGTTTCTGTGGTAATGCTTACTGAAAAATGCAGTGCAATACTTCAAAATAAGTTACCACAAAAACTTGGTGACCCAGGCAGTTTTACAATTCCATGCACTTTGGGAGGAGTATATTTTGAAAAAACACTCTGTGATTCTGGAGCTTCAATAAATTTGATGCCATTTTCTATCTTTAGAAACTTCGATCTTGGTGAAATGAAAGGCAGGTGTTTCTCTTCAGTTTGCAGATCAAAGTACTAAGAAACCTAAGGGAATAATTGAAAATGTGCTCGTAAGAGTATATAAGTTTATTTTCCCTGTAGATTTTATAGTATCTGAAATGAAGGAATGTCCCCATGAACAAATAATTTTGGGTAGACCATTTCTTGCCATAGGTAGAGAAATCACAGATGTCCATCAATGACAACTAATTTTGAGACTTGACGAAGAAAGAGTCATTTTTGATATGCAAAAGATACTAAGATTTTCAGGAGATGAGACGTCATCGTCGTGTTTTTCGATTGACATGCTTAATTATCTTACAGATGAATTCAAAGATGATCAATTAATTCCAGACTCAATGGAAAGATATTTCGTCAAATCTGGCACAACACAAGATGATGATCCTATCATCAGAAGAGAAGCCAAAATACTAGAAATAGATTCTGAAGGTGAGGAGATCCAACAAGAACAAGTTCAACCAAAAATTGAACTCAAAGTTCTCCCATCACATTTAAAATATGTTTATCGTGAGAAATAATTATATCTAGTAATTATTTAATCTTTTCTTACTGCAAGACAAGAAGAAAAATTGATTGAAGTGTTGAAAGCACACAAAGGAGCCTTGGGATGGACTATAGAAGATATCAAAGGGATTAATCCAGCTGTTTGTACGCACAGAGTCCTTATGGAGGATAGCTACAGGCCAATAGTCCAGCCCCAAAAGAGATTGAATCCAGCAATGCAGGAAGTAGTCAAAAAGAAGATCGTAAAGCTTTTGGCGGCAGGTATTATCTATCTCATTTCAGACAGCCCTTGGGTAAGCCTAGTTTAGGTAGTACCAAAGAAAAGAGGTATGATTTTTCTAAAAAATGAAAGTAATGAACTCATACCTACCAAGACCGTAACAGGATGGAGAGTCTATATTGATTGCAGACGTCTCAATGATGCTACTAGAAAAGATTCTTTTTCTTTACCATTTATTGATTAAATGTTAGAAAGAATTGCAGGATATGGTTTTTACTGTTTTCTTGTTGGTTATTCAAGGTAAAACCAAATACCAATTGCACCTGAAGATCAGGACAAAACAACTTTCACATGTCCTTATGGAACATATGCCTATAGGAGAATGCCATTTGGTCTATGCAACGCCCCTGCTACATTTCAGTGGTTCATGTTAGCAATTTTTTCTGACATGACTGAAAAATTTCTTGAAATTTTTATGGATGATTTTACACTCTTTGGCAAAATATTTGAAGATTGTCTCCACCACTTGACCTTAGTTCTTAAAAGATGTGAAGAGACAAACTTGATTCTTAATTGGAAAAAATATCATTTTATGGTTACTGAGGGAATTGTTTTAGGACATAAAATCACTGGTAAAGGGACATAAGTTGATAAGGCTAAAATTGATCTTATAGCAGGATTACCCCTCCCACAACTGTAAAAGGCATCAGAAGCTTTCTAGGTCATGCAGGTTTTTACAGACAGTTCATAAAAAGACTTTTCAAAGATTTTAAAACCGTTGACTAATCTTTTGATGAAATATATTAAGTTTGATTATTCAAGTAATTGTCTGAAGCATTTGAAACCCTTAAGGAAAAGTTATCAATCGCCCCTATAGTTGTGTCCCCAGACTGGAATCAACATTTTGAGGTCATGTATGATGCTAGTGATATAGCAGTTGTAGTTGGTTTAGGCCAGAGAAAGGATAAGATCTTTCGTCCCATTTACTATGCTAGTAGAGTAATGAATGAGGCTCAACTAAATTTTTCCACACCAAAAAAAGAATTACTAGAAGTAGTGTCACGACCCTAAATACGGACCTGGTCGTGATGGTGCCTCTCGTGAAGACAAGGCCAGCCGACACACTTCTAATTCATTTTTAAGCAATTAAATAATAGAAACTAAGTCTTTATCATAATAATAATAATCCCAAAATAAGGTAAATAATAGAGTTGAGGAATAGACATAGCCCGACATCGGGGTGTCACCAGTCATGAGCATCTATCATAAAAGCTACAAGTCTGAAAGAGTATACATAGCTATTACATAACCAAAACAAAAGAAAATGAGATAGAGGGAGAAGCACTGGGCTGCGAACACCGAGCAACTACCTAGTGAATCTCTGAAGTCTGTTAGAAGCTCTCAACCCTCGCAAAGAGGACTGAAGCGCCTGAATCTGTACATTGGGTGCAGGAAGTAAAATGAGTACTCCAACTCAATGTGTAAAAATAATAAATGAAGACTGAGCGATAAGAAATCATAGAAAGGCATATCAACAAGCTATAAGAAGCAGTAAAAATCCAATAAAAAGCAATAAAACTGTGGAAACATGTAAAAACACTTAGTTAAGAAGAGGTTTCTTTAAAACACCTTTTAACAGTTAAACAATTCAATGAAAAGCAACTATAACAGATCAACACAAAAATCCACCCCTCGGGCACAATGTCAACAGAATCCGCTCCTCGGGCAATATCATGGAACAACACTAGCCTCTCGGGCTATATTTCATATCACAATGAGTACCCGCGCTCACTGGAGGTGTGCAGACTCTTGGAGGTGCCCCTTACGGCCCAAGCGCAATATCAAGCCATCTCTTGGCATACTCAATAGGCTCTCGGCCTCATATCAACAAGCCACCTCGTGGCGTACAATCTCAGGCCCTCGGCCTCAAAATCATGAATTAGTGTATCCTCACAAAACATGCCCTCGACCTTACTTAGTCAGAATCACATAAGCCGCTCGAGCAACAGTAAAACATGATGCTCAGCCCAATTATCATTTAAAATGTCATTTAATGTGTTAAACAAAGTAAAGATGGTTGTGTTATGAAAGCAGTAGAATATAGCATGATTGAGTTCAAGTATAAAGTCTATACAGTGAGGAAATATCTGTAAAAATCCCCTGAGGGTACAAATAGTTGGCACAAGGCCCAAATAAGGCATTCAGCCCAAAACATGATGATAGCAGATAGTTTTCAATCAAATACGCGGTAAAACAATCATTCAGGATGGACTAAGTCACAATCCCAAACGGTGCACGACCCCACGCTCGTTATCTAGCGTGTGTGTCACCTTAATATAGAACAACGATGTGTAATCCAGAGTTTCATACCCTCAGAACAACATTTACGATCATTACTCACCTCTAGCCGGTCCAAATCTCTAGCTCGCGATGCCTTTGCCTCTCGAATCGGCCTTCGAATGCTCCAAATCTAACCAAAATCAGTGCAAAACCATCAAAATATACTAAGTGAACAAAGCCCACTCAAAAAAATCAAATTACAACACAAATCCCAAAATTGGCCAAACTCGACCCCCGGGCCCATGTCTCGGATTTCGATAAAAATTACATCAATAGACTCCTTATCACTCCCCGAGTTCATTCATACCAAAAGCATCAAAATCCAACCACAAACGACCTCTCAAATCCAAAATTCTAGGTCTCCGATTACAAGCCCCAGTTCTTCAATCCTTTTCAAAAAGCTCCAAAATCGCTCAAAAATGGTGGAAGTTAACCCCAAAATTGCGGACAAGATGGCTATTTAAACATTCTGCCCAGGCATCCAATCCTTCTTCGCGAACGCGGTCAACGCCTCGCATCCGCAAAGCACAAACTGACTTTGACCAAATTTCCTCCTTCGCGAACGAGTCCTACCTCTCGCGAACGGGAAGACCTAGCTCCCTTACTCACCGCGAATGCGACTCCCCTTCCGCGAACACGAAGAACAAATCACTGTGAACCCCAGCTGTTCAACTTCCTCTACGCGAACGCGATGCACAAGACCCCAGCCCTTCGCGAACACGATGCATAAGACCCCATCCCTTCGCGAACACAGATCCTCCCTCACAAATCTGAAGGCTAAATCCTCAGCCTCACCTGCTAAACCTTCGCGAATGCGAGGGTCTACTCGCGAACGCGAAGATCAATTTATCTGCAACTCTTTAGTAGATTTTCTGCAATTCTCAACATCTTGAAATGATCCGATTGACCACCCGAAACTCACCCGAGGCCCCCGGGATCTCAACCAAACATGACAACATATCCCATAACATCATTCAAACTTGTTCCAACCTTTAGAACGCTCAAAACAACATCAAAACACCAAATTCGCATCGGATTCAAGCCTAAAAATTCCAAAATCTTCTAAATTACGCTTTTGATCAAAAAGTCTACAAAAACACGCTCGAATGACTTGAAATTTTGCACTTCCCAAATGACACAACAGAACTACTGCAACTTTCAGAATTCCATTCCGACCCTATATCAAAATCTCACCTATCAATCGGAAAATGCCAAAATTCCAATTTCACCAATTCAAGCCTAAATCTATTCCGGACCTCCAAAATACATTCCGATCACGCTCCTAAGCCCCAAATCACCTCCAAAAGCTATCTGAACCGTCAGAACTTACATCCGAGCCCTCTAACATATAAGTCAATATCCGGTTGACTTTTCCAACTTAAGCTTCCTCAAAAGAGACTAAGTGTCTCAAAACTTCTAAAAACCTTTTCGAACCCGAGCCAACCAACCCGATAACACATAGAATCGGTAACCAAAGCAATAAGAAGCAAAAATGGGGGAAACGGAGCGGTAACTCACGAGACGACTGGCCGGGTCGTCACATCCTCCCCTCTTAAACAAACGTTCATCCTCGAATGAGTCAAAAAACATACCTGAAGCCTCAAACATGTGAGGATATCTGCTTCGCATCTTCCGCTCGGTCTCCCAGGTCATGTCTATAGTCTTCACTCACTTGAAATGGTGTCAAAGGAGTAAGGACTATTTTTTTGCCATTTTCCTCAAAAAAAATATTTATTAGTCCTTCCAGCATGGAGAGCATCCTTGTCATATTGGCATAGTCTCCCCAAAAATAAATGACATACTTGCATGGTCACCATATCACAAAGAATATCATAAACATACTTTTCAATTTTGAAACTCAACAAGACTTGTCTAGTCACTTTAAGTTCACCTCAAGTTCAATTTGTCAATCATAGAAGCACTAGCAACATTAGTACAACTATCACCATAAATAATCAAAGAACACACTTGATCTTTAATCTTACACCTTCCAAGGAATAAGTTCTCTCTTTGGATCATATCTTCCATCACTTATGCGCTCAACACTCTCCTAACAACATATAAAGGTAAGTTAGGAGTGTCATATTCTACTTCATCAACACTCTGCTCTTCTTCACATGATTCTCTACTTTCTTCCCTTTCATATGCTTCTTCCATAAGTATTATGGTTCTTCTATTAGGACATTCACTCATTTTATGACCATATTCTTGACATTTGTAGCACCTACTAGAGTTAGGATTTTGGAAATAAGGTTTAGAATTGTTACCTCCCTCCTTAGCCTCCACCTTTGGTTTGCCTTTGTCATTTTGCCACTTGGAGTCAACTTTTGGCCTGTTTTCATTTGAAAGAGATTGCCAAGTTTTCTTATTTTCGCTCCATGGAGTGTTGTAATTTTTGGATTTTCTCTCTTTGAGTTGCCTCTCTTCTTGGAGTTTATTTTCAACCTTGATGGCCCCTTAGAGTGCCTTTTGTATAGTAACAAATTTGTGCCAAGTCATTTGGATAGAGATTTCATGCTCAATCTCCGCCAAAAATCTAAAATTCATGAGTCTTCCATTATCATCAAGATTGGTTCTAACCCTAGTGGTCTCCAACTCTTCAAAGTAAGCCTCCACATTCTTGTTTCCTTGTTTCATATTGTATAATTTGGTAAGCAAGTCATTCACATACTCTTCGGGCACAAATCTTGCTCTCATAACCACTCTAAGAAACCCCCAAGAGTTAATGGCAATATCTCCATTTCTATTTCTATCCCGTTTCTCTTTCTCCCACCAAGAAAAAGCATAACGAACAAGTTTAGAAATGGCATGCTTGAACCTCTTTGTATCAGATACATTGTTAAGCTCAAACATCCTTTCCATTTGTATTTCTCATTCTAAAAATTCTTCGGTGTCACCACTTCCCTTAAAAGTAGGATGTGAAATCTTGATATTATTAGGACCCCGGTCTTCTTCTTCTCCCACCTTCTACCATGTTCCATATTGCCAACATTTTCATCATAATTATAATCATAAGCATCATTCAAGTTTCTACCTTGAAAATTCCTACCATGCCTTCCACCTCTCCCTCTAAAGCCTCCTTGTCCATTCCTTCTAGTTTGGACTCTAACCGGTTCATCATATTGCTCATCATAGTACAAATCATAATCAAAGCTATTTTGCGATTGTTGTGGCATAAGAGGTTGTTGTTGATGCTCAACTCTTACTTGTCTACCTTGTGGAAGTGGAACATGTCTTGGTACTTGATTGTTAGCAACATGTGCTTGATTGATTAGCCTTTCAATGTGTGGTGCGGTAGGAGTAGAACTATTTTGTGGTGTTGCACTAGTTCCTACTCCTTGGTAAGAATTAGGTGACAAGCCTTGCCATTGCCTATGAAGGTTATCATGAGACTTAACCATATGTTTCATGTTGTCTAGTTTCATAATCAATGCTTGTAAAGCCTCCATAATGGTCTCATTAGAGACTCCCTTCTTTGGAATTGAAGTAACTCCTCAAAGACATAATACCTACAAACAAAGAAAATATGTTAAAAAAACAAAATAAAAGGACCTCTATAATTCACTCCATTTGTGTATCCCTCAAATATTTCACTCAAATTTTACCACTCGCGTATCACTCTAATGCACATGGCTTTAGGCACACACTCTAAGAATCTCACTACTCAAGCATTTTTTTCACTCTTGGATGAACATCGAAAGTTGATATCAAACTCAATCAAGACACTTTAAGTGGTTCTTCCAACTTTGGGGCGATAATTGAGTTTATGTGACTCAACAAAAAGTTAAAATAACTAATGAACAATAGAAACAAGAAATTAATGACAAAAACTAAAGAGAAAAGCACAAATAAAATTAGCACGAAGTAAAATAAAGCACACAACAACTAGTTTATCACTAAATATGAACTAATACTTTTTTTTTTGGAAATGAAGAAAAATTTTATTTATCATTTAACTAGTAGGGTTACATGGCCTTGTCCTCCCATTGGGAGCAGACATTGGTGTGCTAGTAGTAATATTGTTACAACCAAAAGAAGGCATTAAAGCGTTTCCAAGCATAGCCAAACTATTTAAGACAACAACATTAGTGGTATTGCTCCTAGTAGTACTAATACCCTCCTTGTCAGCTTTTATAACATCCCTTAAGTAGTCTAGGACATCTGGATATAACTGATTATAGTAGACGTTGGTTTGGTTGACTCCATGTTGTGCTAGTTCATGTGCTACCTTGTTTCCTTCATGGAAGTTGTGTAGGATTGATGGATTCCCCAACATCTTCAGCCAGTACCTGCAAGTGGAGATAAGTGTATTATATGGTGGGTAATTGTTAGTTTCGATTATTGATGGCATAGAGGTTGAATCCGTCTCTATTTGGAGGTTGGTCAAGTTATAATCTTTTGCTAGTTTTAATCCGTAGCATAATGCCACAAGTTCCATGTATAGTGGGGAAGGTCCATAACTTTTCTTACTAAATCCTAGAATCCATTCTCCAATGGATTTTCTAAATATACCTCCTATTCCTCCTTGTTTAAACCTACCTATAAAAGCTCCATCAATATTCAGTTTTACTTGGTGCATGGTGGCGGGCTCCCATTTGGTAATAATTGTTAGAGGTCTACTAGCTTGCTACAATTAATATTACTACAATGAAGATATTCCATGGCTCTTGAGATAACATTATTATGATTTATAGGATTGCGAAGATTGTGGAAGGTGTTTATATTCCTATTTAACCAAAGAAGCCAAAGTGCAAAGGAAAAGAGACGGTCCCAGGTTAGGGAGTGGCAAGTAATTTGAGGCTTATATTTGTAAAGAATTTCTAGCCAATAAATGGATTGGATGTCAAGGGTTTGCGTGTTAACACCTAGTTCCTCTCATAGATATCTAGCCATTGGGCAGAAGAGAAAAATGTGTTGTGGTGTTTCCTTAGTGGTGCTACAAACTGAGCAGTACAAGGATATATCAATCCCAATATGAAATAGGTAGATTTTAGTAGGTAAGCGATCATGGTAGCATTGCCATAGAAAATACTTAATCTTATTCCAAGTTTTTAGTTTCCAAAGCCATGCAAAAATTTTGCTTGGGTTTTGAGTATTATTTGGAGCTATAAGGGGATAAACAGACCTTGTGCTGAAAACTCCATCTATCGTGGGGTCCCATATTGGTGTATCAATATGATGGTAGTCATTAGTTATTGTGAAAGAGTGAATTTCAATTGAAATATGAGATGGGAGTTCAAAAGAGAGTTTTGACAAGTCTCATGACTTATCGCTAAAAATGTCTGAAATTTTGAGATTTAAATCATTAGGTGACATGGGACCTTGAATCATGCTATGCAGGCTTTTTGTGTAAGGCATCTAGTTTGCATGCCAATAGTCAATGTCTATACCATCTCCAATATGCCAAACAATAATACTTTCATAAATTGTCCAGCTTGTGAGGATGTTATTCCATATGAAGGAGTGAGAGTTTTTAGAGTAACGACCAGCATATTTGGAATTGATAATTTTAGCCCAAATGGCAGAGGGGTGGTTGAAGAATCGCCAAGTAAGGCTTGTAATAGCGGCAGTATTTTTGTTAGTGGATTTTCTTATTCCTATATCCCCAGCATGTTTTAGTAGTGAGATAGTGTCCCATTTTATGTTGTGGATTTTTCTGGAGGTTTGGTTACTGACCCACAAAAAATCACGTTTAATTTTGTCAATTTGTGTATGGATTTTTTTAGGGAGCATAGTGTATTGCATAACGTGGTTAGGGAGGGCATGAGGGTGGTTTGAACTAGAGTTGCTCGCCCCGCAAGTGAGAGAAATTTGGTTTTCCAACTAGACAGTCTTTTATTGAGATTGTCAAGGATGAATGTGTAGTCAGTTTGCCTAGGTTTGTTAATCAGAATTAGGAAGCCAGGTATTTTCCAAAAGCTATCACTAACATTGATATTAAGGATGCTAGAAATGGAATTTTTGAGGTTAGTAGAGCAGTTCTTTGAAATGATTATTTTAGACTTAGTAAGATTTATTTTTTGCCCTGATAGAGAGCTAAAATAATTAAGACATCATTTGATTGTGTTGGTAGATTTCTCATTGGTTATTTCCATTAGGGTTAAGTCATCCGCAAAAAATAGGTGAGAGAGAGGGGGACCTGTTGAGCTTAGTTTGATAGGGTCGCAAAGAGTTAAATCAATCTGGTGGTTTATGAGGATAGATAGCAGCTCAATGCTAAGAATGAAAATGTATGGGGACATAGGGTCACCTTGTCTTATCCTCCTTGATGGCTTGAAGAAATACGTTTGGGAGTCATTCACAAGTACAGCAATGCGGGAGGTGCTAATACAAGCCATGATAAGTTTAGTGATGTGTGGTGGAAAGTTAAAGTAGTCTAGGACTCTACGGATGAATGACCATTCTAGTCGGTCAAAGGCTTTTTCCAAATCAATTTTAAGGAGGATTTTCACCTTGGTGCCTTTAATTTATTATAGTAATGAATAATTTCTAGGATGATGATGGCGTTATCAGACGCACATCTTCCTTTTAGAAAACTGGATTGAAAAGGGCCAATTAGGTTTTCACGGAAGGGTTTGATACGGTTGACAATAATTTTGGTAATAATCTTATAAATTGTATTGCAAAGCCCAATGGGTCGAAATGTTTTAAGATTATTCGTATTAGGAAATTTGGGGACTAGACTAAGAAAGGTTGTATTGAATTGCTCCGGGATGGTGTGAGTTGCAAAGATGGAGTGACAATAAAATCAAAAATTGTATTCTTAACAATGCGCCAATATTTCTGGTTGAAGAATAGGTGTAGGTCATCCATGCTAGGAGCTTTGAAAGGTTTGAATGAAAAAATAGCCCTAGTGATCTCATAATTTTGTAAAGGTTTGTCTAGGGCTGCTAAGTCAGTGTATGATATGGAAGTTAGGGTGTTTGTACGCTGGCCCAGTTAGATGAGTCATGGATTGTTTGGTAAATATTTTGGAAATATGTGAAGGTATGTTGAAGGATTTTATCGGGGGCATTAATCCAGTTGTTATGCTTATCTTTGAAAAAGGAGATACTGTATTTTTGTCTCTGATTAAGGACACTTATATGGAAGAACTTAGTACTTGCATCCCCTACACTAAGCCAATTGATACGAGACCTAAGTTTCCAATAATCTTCCTCATTTTTTAAAAGATCACTATATTCATTAGTAAGGGATTGTTCAAGATTCTTTGAGAAGGCACTAGTAGAATAGTTAGAGGATTTTTGGATCCTAACAATTCTTGCTAGAATTGTTTTCTTCTTATTAATGACGTCACCAAAGGTGGTGGAAGCCCAATTTTAACCTTATTAGTAAAAAGAGTAGTGGCATTTGGTAGGTTTTGGCCATTCCAAGTATCAAGAACAACAGAATTAAAATCTGGATGGTGGTACCAATAGGTATCAAGGCGGAAAACACGTTGAGTGTGGTACCTATTCTGATGGGAGAGAGAAATTAGGAGGGGGGTATGATCAGAGTATGTCTTTGGAAGATGTGTAACACTAGCATCAGGATAATACTCTAACCATCGCTCTTTAGTGGAACACCTATCAAGTCCTTCAAGAATTAGATCGGAGCGATTATGTCTTTGATTAGACCAAGTGTATTTTGCTCCATTAAAACCAAGTTCTATAAGATTACAGTGATGAATGCATGACTGAAGCCATGTATTGATAGGTCTTCCCCCCCCCCCTAAATCTTTGATCTAATTACTTCATTAAAATCACCCCCTAAGAACAACATTCCCATATAATTATTAGCAATATTTTCTAGTTTTAGCCACAATTGATTCCTAATTTTACATTAGTACTAGTATAAACAGTACTAAATCGCCAAGGTTGGTAGTTTGGGAGTACCTGGATCATTGCATGTATCTCCTATCCATCAAGACGAATGTGGCTGAGTTGAACAATGTTGTCATGCCATAAAATGGCAATTCCTCCATATTGGCCATGCGTTGGGATTTTAACCATCTTGGAAAATTGAAATTCATCTCTAGTGCTTATATGATTGGACATTCGAGTTTCAAAAAGGGCTACCATGCAAGGGTTGTGAGTATTGATTAGATCCCTAAAGTGACACTTCAACTCATCATTATTACCATCCCTAATGTTCCAAATAATAAAACTAGGGAGCCTACTCATCGATCGATGTTGTTGGGTGGAGGGGGTGACACTGAGTTGGCTCATTGATTGGGGTATAAGGACACCCTTCACAGATGGGCTTAGTATTATGGCAAATTTGCCTACTGCCTCGTTTAGTGGAGCCCTTATGTCGAGGGAGCATTTGTATAGCACCATTGGGCACTTGCAAACAAACTTCTTATCCTCCATCGCTTGGAACAACATGATTTTGACTTTGCATAGATTTGGAATTTCTGTGAATGATGTTATGTTTAGTGGTGGGATGTTCAGATCTTGTTCCACTATTTCTTGCTCTCCTAGTATGGGTGCATTGTGATGGTGATGTAGGTGCGCCTGATGGATATCCATTGGAGCTGGAAAATGTTAAGGAATAGGTTGTCATGCATTAATAAAGGGTGGGGTGTTTTGATCCTGTGGGACAAAGAACAGGAGTTGGTAAAGAAGCTGCATGTTCTGCAAAGGGTTGAAGTGATGTGGGAGATTCCAATAGCCTGCATGTTGTGGAGAATAGCAGGTGCTAATGCTAGAGCTATTGGTTCCAGAACATTTTTCAACCAAAGGTGGTTGATGTAGTTTGACATCGCTAGCCTCATGCCCTCTGAAATTAGTTGTGCTAGAATCTGTGGGTTTTGAAGAACAAATAGAACTTCTTGGTTCTGGATATTGAAAGTGAAGAAGACTGTTTGGCCTTGAAGGCCTTGTTCTAGCCATGTCGTTGGTTGATGATCCTATGGGAGGGCATTGGTTACGTATATCGAAAGATTGGGATTTGGTATTTGATTCTCCATTCTGGAGAGGATGGATGGACAATGGTGTTGAGATAGTAGATTTAGAGGGATTTTCCTTTGGGTATGAGGTTGTACTATATTCATGGTGTGTAGGAGAAGACATAGTGGATGAGGGAAATTGGGGTCGTGAACTAATTATTGAGTATCTATTAATATGGACTGTGTTTGCATGTCCTGATCATTTTCTTCCAAACATAGGTTACCCGCTATTGGTGGGTTAGTTTGCATGGCCACTTGGCAGGGGGTAGATGACAAGTCATCTAGGAGTGTATTAATGGTACTAGGTGTTAATAGAGGTAATAGGGGTGGTGTGCCTGAGAGGGGATTAGGGGAAGGGGTCGCTGTTTTAGTAGGATTAGTATGGTTGCATGCAGCGTTTTTTCCACGTGGCGATGCAAGGGTAGGGGGAGGGGAGGGGTTTCTTGGAATCAATAATTGATCAGAAATTGAAGATTGGTTAGCACTTTGTCCGTCCAAATCCCTATAGATGGAATCATCTAACTGCATTAATACATTATTATTATTAATAGTGGGAAGCGATGAAGACTTATTAGAAGTATGGATTTCCTTGCTAGGGTTTGTGGTAACACTATTAGTATTGTTGATAGGTTTGTAAAAGGATCCATTTTTAGACGTCGATTCAAGACTTCAGTGTGTTTAGATTTAAAAACAAGCTTTTTGGTATTTAGGAACTTACCTGATGTTGCATCAAATATGTTGCCATTTATACCTGGGGGTGTCGTTTGTGCTTTGTTATGAGATGCACTGGTTGCGTATCATTTTTGCACGTTACCTCTGGGAAAGGAGACCATTTTCCATAGCTCTTCAACTGCTTTTTCCTTGTTTATGGAGGTGGAGGTGATGGCCCAAGGGCCTTCTTGTCTCTGTTTAACTGGGTCAATTGTAGTGTAGGAACATATTGATGCAGTGTGACCCAGTCTACCACAGACTTTGCATAAAAAGTTCTTTCCTTCATACACTGGTTGTTGTATGTGAGAGCCAATCTGTATTGTTGTTTGGACCGGTTGGTCTAGTGGCACTTGCACACATAATCTCGCATACCTTCCTCTGAGTGTTGAGCTTGTACAAGCATCTACGCGTTGTAGCCGACCAATTGAGTTCCCAATCCCACCAAGTATTATTCCATCGTAGAATTATGTGGGTAATTGGGGAAGACGAACCCAGATGGCTGAGTGAACTTTATTAGCTTAGCGGCTACAAAATTTGGCTCCCACCTTCGAACAGAGAGGTAGTGACCGTTGATAAACCAAGGGCCATGTTGTAGAACTTTGGCCATATTTTTATCTTTGGTAAACTTGACTACATAAAAATCTGATCCAAGATCGATTAATGGGAAGGTTTCGTTTGGTTTTCAAAGGTCTTGGATTTTTTTTGAGATATTGATAGACGACTCATTTGCTCGGGATTTTAATTATAATGGAGAATTTCCATGGTGTATACATTCTTCCTCTATCTTCCACTGTCAGAGAGATGTGTTTTAATTTGGAGGAAATACATTTGTGGGAGGAATCATCCGTCATTGGCTTGGAATGATCAATACGGTGGTGTTTGTATTAATTGGGGCATTTGTTAGATTTTTATGGGAGAGTAGTTTCTCTTTGAAAGAGGAGGTACTTGTATTAATGGGAGTAGAGTGATTACTAGACATTGAATGATCATTTACTATGTCGGGTGGTTTTGGTGGGATAAAGGTCCGTGATAAATCCCCAGTATTTGTTGAATTCTTTGCTGAGATTTGTTGGCAATATTCAATGGGTAATGGTGAGTAGAGAGAGGGGAGAGGATTTTCTCTCTCTAAACATAGTGATTAATTTTGTTAAGTATGAACCAAAACTTAAGTAAACTAGCTAGAATATATAAGAAAATAATGGGAAAAATAAACTGAAAAAGGCTATATTTGAAATCAGGTAGAAAAGTGGTTACTTCCATAGTCCCAAATGTAATTACACAGCAGCATCAGGAAAATATTCAGAAATGTCAATTTCATATCAAGGCAAACAAGTAATTCTAGCCTAGCATGCTGCATGGAATTCAGGTAAAGCAGTTTGAGCAAATAAGGCAATTAAAACACTTAGACATGATTTCCTAAGCTAACAACAGGCTTTCAATGCAGGTAATATAAACAGGAAAAGAAACATACCAGTAATTACTTAAGAAAAACCGGATTTCCAGCAATTAGCACAAGTACGCACTCGTCACCTCACGTACAAGGCATTTCAATTAACAGTAATACCAAATCCTAAGGGGAAGATCCCCCAAACAAGGTTAGTCAAGCCACTTATCTCGAACCAGCTCAAATCAATCTGAAACCACGCTCTTGCCATGAGTACTCGACTCCAAATAGCCCAGAGCTATTCAATTTATTTTCATAATGTAAATAACACTTCAAGTAACTGATTCTACAGAGAAATTCTAAGCTAATACGCGGAATTAGGTAAAATGACTAAAACGCCCGTCGGCCCACGTCTCAGAATTGGGTAAAACTTATATTTCTAGAATATTCACACTCTCACGAGTTCAGGCATACCAAAATCACCAAAATCGGGCCACAAAAGGTCCCTCAAATCATCACTTAAAGGTCTCTAATTAGCCAAGCCCTAACCCCCAATTTACCATAAATTTTTCTTAATTTTTCATGCTTAAATTGATAAAAATCTTTCCAATAACAAGTTTAGGGACCAAAGACCTTACCCCCAATAAACTCCACTGAAAATCCCCCTTGAAAAGTGCTCCCCAAGCTTCTTCCCGTTTGAAAAGAGGTGAAAAATGGCTAAAATTCGCGAAGAAAAGTATTTATATGTTCTGCCTAGTGATTTTCGCATCTGCATCCCTGGGACCGCAGATGCGGTCCCACTTTTGCGGACCAATGGTCGCATCTATGACAATCACTAACTCAGCCTGATTTCTCATCTGCGACTCCACATCTGCAAATGCGGTACCGCTCCTGCGAAAATTATACTGCTTCTGCGGCTCCTGCTGAACCTCCCCGTTTTCGCTTTTGTGATGCCAAATGCCGCTTCTGTAGCTCAGCACCTGCGGTCCCACACTCGTAGGTGCAGTTATGACTGAAAACCAGCTGAAGCTGCAACTCCAAATTCCTTCCGTCAACCATCCGAAATCATCCCGAGACTCCCGGGACCTCAACCAAAGGCACCAACAAGTCTAATACAACTATCCAAACTTATACCAATCCTTAAAACACCTAAAACAACATCAAAATGATGAATCAACCACATATTTAAGCCTAAAAATTTTAAAACTCTAAAGATACGCTTTCGATCAAAAAGTCTATCAAACCTCATCCGAATGACCTGAAATTTTGTACACATGTCACACTCAACACTACGGAGCTACTCTAACTTCCAAAATTCTATTCCAACCCTCGGATCAAAATCTCACTATCGAACCGGAAACTTCAAAATTCGACCTTTCGGTATTTCAAGTCTAAATTAGCTACGGACCTACAAAACACCATCCGATCATGCCCCTAAGCCCAAAATCACCCAACGGAGCTAACAGAACCATCGGAATTCTATTCCGAGGTTGTCTTCACACTATTCCGACTACGGTCAACTTCCAACACTTGAGCTCTCATTTAGGAATTAAGTGTCCAAGAACTCTCAGAAACTCAAAACCAAGCATCCCAGCAAATCAAAATAGCAAAAATAAATACGGAAAAAGCAGTTAATAGGGGATCGGGGCATTAATTATTAAGACAACCGGCTGTGTCGTCACATGAACTAAGTTGAGAATGTCATGATTTAAAGGATTTCAAGTAAATATTTACTTTGAAAAGAATTGAGGAAACATTAAGTTATATTTATACTTAACCATGTTGCAAGTATAATCTGCAGCGGGATGATTATTTCCACTACTCTCATGGGAGCGGGCCGTTTGCCTCGGCAAGTTACTAAATTGTATATATGGTTCGGGTCGTTTGACCCTCGGCAGTGCAAAGTTTACTTTTATGTTGGATCGGTCCGAACGTCCTCGGTGGTATTTGTGTGTGATAAAAGAACCGGAACCCCTTATAATTCGTATGATTCATTGCTTGAAAGGTCGCCTATTTTAAATGAAGAAAGTGCCTAATTTTATTGATTTGATGAAAGGATTTTCAATATTATTCTTGGTTGAGCTTGTTGTTATCTACGTACATTGTGAATTAAAATATTGAACTTCATATTATTATATTTATTGACCCTAGTAAATGTCAAGTCGACCCCTCGTCACTACTTCTTTGAGGTTAGACTGGATACTTACTAGGTACATATTGTTTATGTACTCATACTATGCTTCTGTACTTGATTGTACAGGCTTTGAGGCAGGTGCATCTAGCCATCAGTCTGGCGCGTAGAGTGGACTCCTTAGCTTGAGACTACCGGTGAGCTGCCCTTTTGAGCCGTTCTACAGCAGCTGGAGTCTCTCTATGTCTTTACTTTTCCTGTCTATTTCCTTTCTAGACACTAAGATAGTATGGTTTTATATATTCTACTAGATTGCCCACATACTTGTGACACTAGGTCTTGGCACACACATTGGTAGACTTGTGATTGTTGGATTACTATCATGATTTAAGTTCGTAATCATTACTTTCACCTAATTATGTTTAAGTTTCAACTCCTAATTTCCTTATCAATATGGAAAGGTTTTCATGTACTAATTATGCAAATGAGGATTTACTAGTTAATTAGTGTTGGCTTGCCTAATAACGGTATTTGGCGCCATCACGACCTAATGTGGGATTTGGTTCGTGACAACATGGTATCAAAGCACTACGTTCACGTAGGTCTCACATGTTATGGGCAAACCTGGTAGAGTTTTGCGGATCGGTACAGAGACATCTGTACTTATCTTCGAAAGGCTATAGGGTATTAGGAAACTACACTTTATTTATCTTCTATCATGCAGTCGATGGTATACTAAATTTCCTTCTTCTATTCTCTCACATATGGTGAGGACGTATATGGCAGACGTTCCAAACCCAGGAGAAGATGCTCCCCCCATTGCTAGAGGTCGAGGCAAAGGTAGGGGGAGGGCACCGTCCTGAGGTAGGGGACGAGGGTGTCCTAAAGCTTCCCTAGTTGCACCACCGGCTTATCCAGTAGGGGATCCCATTATTGAGGAGAAGGGTGAGGTGCCCGCAACAGTGCTTGCCCGGGCAGATTTCATGATAGTGCCAGGATTCCAGGAGGTCATGGGTTGTATGCTGCGGTTAATGGACTCTATGACTCAGGCTAGTTTATTTCCAGTAGACCTAGCCATATCTCAGGTAGGAGGGGGAGCATAGACCCCTACTGCTCAAGCTCCTGGGCATGCAGTTGTCGTATATCAGACTCCAGATACTCTACCCATGGGAGTGCTTAGCTAGTTGTGGCAGTGGCACCTGAGTCTAGACCAGATGCGGACGGCGATCCGCAGAAGTTGTTGGAAAGATGGACTAGGCTACAACCTCCCATCTTCAGAGGTGAGCGTCATGAGGATGTCTAGGATTTCATTGACAGGTGCAGGGATAGACTGAACAACATGAGGATATTGGCGTCCTATGGAGTAGATTTCCCTGCCTTTCTATTAGAGGGTAGGGCCCGTAGATGGTGGGCAGTCTCACCTTATCGGTAGACCAGTATGTTTTCCTCCCATGACTTGGGATCAATTTACATAGCTTCTAATGGACAGGTATATTCCACAATCTCAAAGGGAAGAGCTGCGAGGTCAGTTCGAGCAGCTCGAGCAGGGTCAGATGTCAGTGACTGACTATGAGGCAAGATTTTTTGAGTTGTCTCACCATGCACTCATGATACCTCCTACGGATGCAGAAAGAGTGCGAAGATTCGTTGCAGGGTTGCACCCCGGTATTCGGGCGACCATGGCTCGAGAGGTTGAGATGGGGACTGAGTATCAGCTAGTGGCAAAGATTTCTCAGAGTATTGAGAGTTACCACCAGAGGGGTAGAAAGAAGTTGCAGCAGGACAAGAGGACCCAATTCTCTAGAGAGTTTAGAGGTGCCCTAGCTAAGGGTAGAGGTCAGTTTGGGAGGGGTCAGCCCAGTAGGCCCTCGTATTCAGCACCACCACCACCTCCTCGAGGTGCTCTAGTGAGGCCCTATTTTAGTGCAATGATAGAGAGTTCTTACCGCCCGCCAGCTATTTAGGGTTCATCCAATGAATATTCTAGTCATCAGAGTTCTTCTAGTGCCTACTTTAGTGCTATGCGAGAGAGTTCATACTACCCACTAGCCATTCAGGGTTTTACTAGTGGGTATTCGGGCCACTAGGGTCAGGCTTCAGGATAGCAGTCTATAGCACCACAGGGTTGTTATGAGTGTGGGGATCCGGGTCACATAAAGAGACTTTGTCCCAGACTTTGGGGCAAGGCAGTACAGCAGGGTCATCAGCCTATGATTACAGCAACCCAGAGGTGGGGGACAGGTTGGTAGGGGCCATCTTAGAGGTAGAAGCCAGACAGGGGGAGGTCAGTCAGCCATTGCTCAGCCAGGCGCAGGCTAGCCAACCGGCAATCCAGCCAAATTCTATGCTTTTTTGGCCAGACCAGATGCAATGGCCTTAGATGTCGTGATCACAGGTACTATTTCTGTCTGCGGTAGGGATGCTTCGATATTGTTTGATCCAGGGTTTATGTATTCATATGTGTCATATCTGTTTGCTCATTTCCTGGATAATCCTCGTGAGTCTTTGGTTACTCCTGTCAATGTGTCCACTCCTATGGGCGATTCTTTGGTTGTGGATCGGATCTACCAGTCTTGTGTGGTTACATTTTGTGGTTACGAGACTAGAGCGGACCTTCTGTTACTTGACATGATCAACTTTGAGGTCATCTTGGGCATGGATTGGTTATCTCCATATCATGCCATTCTTTATTGTCATGCTAAGACTGTTACTTTAGCGATGCTAGAGTTTTCAAGATTGGAGTGGAAGGGTTCCTCTGTTAGTTCATCTAGTCGGGTTATCTCTTTTCTGAAGGCTTGACATCTGGTCCAAAAAGGGTGTTGGCTTATCTGTCCTATGTTCGGGACACCACTACAAAGTCTCCGACGATTGATTCAGTGCCAGTAGTCTAGGAGTTCACCGATATGTTTTCTTCTGACCTTCCAGGCATGCTGCCAGATCGTGACATTGATTTCTCTATTGAGTTGGCTCCAAGTACCTAGCCTATATCTATTCCACTGTACTGTATGGCTCTGAAAGGGTTGAAAGAGTTGAAGGAGCAGCTTGAGGAGTTGTTAGCAAAGGGATTTGTGAGACCTAGTGTATCACCTTGGGGTGCACCAGTATTATTTATGAAGAAGAAGGATGGGACTATGCGGATGTGCATTGATTACCGCCATTTGAATAAAGTCACCATTAAGAACAAGTACCCGCTTCCTCATATCGATGATTTGTTTGACCAGTTGCAGGGTGCTAGGGTGTTTTCTAAGATCGGCTTGAGATCGGGGTACCACCAGTTAAAGATTCGAGACTTAGATGTTCTGAAGACTACCTTCCATACTAGATATGGTCATTATGAGTTTCTAGTGAGTTCCTCCGGCTTGACTGGGGTGCCCCAGCTGCATTTATGGACTTGATGAACAGGGTGGTCATGCCTTATATTGATTCGTTTGTTATTGTCTTTATTGATTACATCTTGATCTACTCACGTAGCCTGGGGGAGCACGAGCTGCATTTGAGAGTAGTGCTTCAGACATTGCGAGAGCAGAAGCTATATGCTAAGTTCTCCAAGTGTTAGTTTTGGCTAGCATTCTTGGGGCATGTTGTATCAGGAGAGGGTATTAAGGTGGATCCCAAGAAGATTGAGGTGGTTCAGAGTTGGCCACGTCCCACTTCAGTGACTGAGATCAGGAGTTTCCTGCGGCTAGCAGGTTATTATCACTGATTTGTGCAGGGCTTTTCATCTATTGCAACACCTCTGACTAGATTGACCCGAAAAGTTGCTCCCTTCTGTTAGTCCGGTGATTGTGAGGTGAGCTTTCAGAAGCTCAAGACAGCTTTGACTACGGCACCGGTTCTAGTATTGCCTTCTGGATCGGGGATGTATACGGTATATTACAAAGCTCCATGCATTGGCTTGGGTTGTGTATTGATGCAGGAGGGGAGAGTTATTGCATATACTTTGCATCAGCTGAAGATTCATGAGAAAAATTACCCCATGCATGATCTAGAGTTAGCAGTGATTGTTCATGCTCTTAAGATATGGAGGCATTATCTGTATGGGGTGTGCTGTGAGATTTATACTGATCATCGCAGCTTACAGCATTTGTTCAAGTAGAGGGATCTCAATTTGAGGCAGCGTAGGTGGCTTGAGTTACTGAAGGACTATGACATCACCATCCTTTATCATCCAGGCAAGGCAAATGTGGTTGCGGATGCCTTAAGCAGGAAGGCAGAGAGTATGGGTAGCTTGGCATTCATATCAGTAGAGGAGAGGCCACTAACTTTGGATCAGTCCTAGGCTAACAGACTTGTGAGGTTGGACATTTCAGAGCCCAGTCGGGTCCTTGCATGTGTTGTTGCCCAGTCTTCATTATTGGGATAGATCAAGGTTCGGCAGTTTGATAATCCGCATTTGGTAGTTCTTAGAGAGACAGTGCTATAGGGTAGTGCCAAGGAGGTTTCTATTTGCGAGGATGGTGTTCTGCGACTCCATGGTCGCCTATGTGTTCCTAATGTCGATGGCTTGAGGGAGAGAATTCTAGAGGAGGCACATAGTTCACGGTATTCTTTTCATCCAGGTGCTACGAAGATGTATCATGACCTGAGGTAGCATTATTGGTGGTAGCAAATGAAAAAAGACATTGTGGAGTATGTACCTAGATGCCTAAATTGCCAGCAGGTCAAGTGTGAGCACCAGAGGCCAGGTGGCCTACTTCAACAGATGACTATACCTGAGTGGAAATGGGAGCGCATTACTATGGACTTCGTAGTTGGGTTGTTGCGTACCTTGCAGAAGTTTGATGCAGTTTGTGTCATTTTTGACACGCTGACCAAGTCGGCACACTTCATTTCAGTTGTGACTACCTATACTTCGGAGAGGTTGGCCAAAATTTATATTCGGGAGATAGTTCAATTGCATAGTGTTCTTGTTTCCATCATATTAGATAGAGGCCATCAGTTCACTTCGCATTTTTGAAGAGTTGTACAATTAAGTTGGGGACTCGTGTCGAGCTCAGCACAGCATTCCATCCTTAGACCGATAGACAGTTGGAGCGGATAGTTCAGATATTAGAGTACATGCTGAGAGCATGTGTGATTGACTTTGGAGGGCAATGGGATCAGTTCTTGCCTTTGGCCGAGTTTGCTTACAAAACCAGTTATCAGTCTAGCATCGAAATGGCTCCATTTGAGGCTATATATAGTCAGCGATGTCGTTCTCCTATCAGGTTGTTTGAGCCTAGTGAGGCTAAGTTGTACGATACCGACTTGGTGAAAGATGCCTTGAAAAAGGTAAAGTTGATTAAGGAAAGACTTCGCACTGCACAGTCCAGATAGAAGAGTTATGCAGATCAGAAGGTGCAGGATGTGTCATTCATGGTCGGTGAGAAGGTTATCTTGAAGGTCTCACCGATGAAGGATATTATGAGATTCGGGAAGAAGGGCAAGTTGAGCCCAAGGTTTATAGCCACATTTGAGGTGTTGAGGCGAGTAAGGGAGACTGCTTATGAGCTTGCTCTACCTCCCAGCCAATCGGGGGTTCATCAAGTTTTTCACGTGTCTATGCTTCGGAAGTATCACACCGACTTGTCTGATGTGTTAGACTTCAGTACTATTCAGCTAGATGAGAGCTTGAGTTATGAGGAGGATCTAGTTTCCATTGTTGATAGACAGGATCGCTAGTTGAGATCCAAGAGGATTTCTGCGGTAAAGGCCCAGTAGAGGGGCCAACCAAACGAGGAGGCGACCTGGGAGTCTGAGAAGGACATACGGAGCAGATATCCACACTTGTTTAGAGCCTTAGGTATGAATCTAATCTAGTTTGAGGACGAACGTTTGTTTAAGAAGTGGAGAATGTAACGACCCGACTTGTTGTTTTACTTTCTAGAACCTTGTTCCCCTAAATAAGATTTCCCCTACTTGCTTTAATTGATTTTGACTTATGGGGATGGTTGGTTCGGGATTTGGAAGAGTTTGGGTTGAAATCGGAACACTTGGTTCCTTAAGGTTGGTTTAAAAGGCCACGTTTGACTTGGGTCAATATTTTGATTAAACGACCTTGAAATCGGAATGTGACGGTTCCAATTGATTCGTATGATGATTTCGGACTTGGGCGTATATCCGGATCGGGTTTTGAATGACCTGGGAGCATTTTAGCGCATAATAGTGAAAGTTGGTTCTTGAAGGTTTTTAGAAGTTCTTTAAATTTGGTTTGGAGCGGGTTTTTGTGATATCGAGGTCCGAATGGAATTCCAAGATAGAGAATAGTTCCATAATGTCATTTAAGACTTTCACACAAAATTTGGTGTTAATCCGAGTAGTATAAGTGTGTTTCGCCACATTGGAAGTAAATTGAAGAACTTGAAGTTCATAAGTTTGAATCAAATGGTTTTAGGGTGTGATTCCTAGTTTTAATATTGTTTCCGGTGTTCCAAGCATTCGAACGAATCCATTTTATCATTACAAACTTGTTGGTATGTTTGGGCGGGACCCCAGGGGCCCCGAGCGTCAATCGGATGAGGCTCGAACTAAGTTGGAAATTTGAGAAGGAGCTGAAGCTCCAGGTTTCTGTCATAACCGCACTTGGTTGGCCAGCCGCAGGTGCGAGCCCGCTGAAGCGGCTAGGCCATCGCAGATGCGGCCCAAGGGGAGGAGCCCAGGTTCCGTAGATACAGCTCCTCTTCCGAAGAAGCAGAACCGCAGAAGCAGTCACCCGACGCAAATGTGGTTGTAGCTAGCGCGGCCCAATTCTGCAGAAGCGGATGATCTCCTGCAGAAGAGAGACCGCAGATGCGGAAATAGCTGAATGTAGTAGCCTTCATTAAATACGAGAGTTTGTCATTTTTGACACATTTTACTCCATTAATATATGATTTGGGAGCTTCAAAAGGGGAGATTTCAACCTAGCTTTGTGAGGTAAGTTATTTCTACTTAAGTGAGTTTAATACATAGTTTATGGGTAGATCACAACATGTAAATTAGTCGAAAATATAGGTTTTAGGTTTTGATAAAAACAAGATTTAACACACGAAATTTTTTATGGAATGAAGTAAAAATCATATATTCTTGATCCTTAGGTTATGGGTGACAACTTCCTTTGAAAATTTCTAAAATCCGGGCACGTGGGCCCGGGGGTGAATTTTAGGAATCTTGCCTTTGGGGTTGGATAATCACTTTAATAGCTAGAATATGAACTTGTAAGCCCATAATGATTGGTTTTTAGGCTATTTAAATAGTTTCAGATAGTGCGGCTCCGGTTTGAGGGTTTGAGCGCATTCTTGAGTTGGAAATAGGCTCGAAACGAGGTAAAACTCTTTTCTAACCTTGTAAGAGGTAAATTTCCCCATAGGTAAACTTAATTAATATATGATTAATTGTGGGGGCTACGTACGTGCGAAGTGACTAGAGTTCGTACGTAGCAACTATTCCTGTTATGTCCTGGTTGTTTTAGGCTTACACCATGCTTTGTGGGTACCGTTATATAATTATATTGTTGATTTGCATTGAATGAAACTAAGTTGAGAATGTCATGATTTCAAGGATTTCAAGAAAATTTTTATTTTGAAAAGAGTTGAGGAAACATTAAGTTATATTTATACTTAACCGCGTTGCAAGTATATTTCGCGAGCGGGGTGATTATTTTCACTACTCTCATGGAGCGAGTTGTTCGCCTTAGCAGGTTACTAAATTGTATATATCGTTCAAGTCGTTTGACCCTCGGCAGTGTATAGTTTACTTTTATGTTGAATCAAGCCAAACGTCCTCGGTGGTATTTGTGTGTTATATAAGAACCGGAACCCCTTATAATTCGTATGATTCATTGCTTGAAAGGTCACCTATTTTAAATGAAGAAAGTGCCTTGATTTCTTAATTTGATGAAAATATTTTTCAGTATTATTCTTGTTTGAGCTTGTTGTTATCTACGTACATTGTGAATTAAAATATTGAACTTCATATCATTATATTTGTTGACCCTAGTATGTGTCAAGTCGACCCATTGTCACTACTTCTTTGAGGTTAGACTGGATACTTACTGGGTATATATTGTTTATGTACTCATACTACGCTTCTGTACTTGATTGCACAGGCTTTGAGGTAAGTGCATCTGGCTGTCAGTCTGGCACGTAGAGTGGACTCTTTAGCTTGAGACTTCCGGTGAGCTGCCCTTCTGAGACGTTCTACAACAGCTAGAGTCTCTCAATGTCTTTACTTTTCTTGTCTATTTCCTTTCCAGACAGTAGGATAGTATGATTTTGTATATTCTACTAGATTGCCCACATACTTGTGACACCAGGTCTTAGCACACACATTGGTAGACTTGTGATTTTTGGATTACTATCATGATTTAGGTTCGTAATCATTACTTTCACCTAATTATGTTTAAGTTTCAACTCCTAATTTCCTTATCAATACGGAAAGGTTTTCATGTACTAATTATGAAAATGAGGATTTACTAGTTAATTAATATTGGCTTGCCTAATAACGGTGTATGGCGCCATCACGACCTAATGTGGAATTTGGGTCGTGACATGTACCTTTAAAACAAGAAAAAAAGAGACATTATTTTAGTAATAAAACAATTTTTTTCCTACACTTTAAGTTGAAGTCCCATCTTTTCTCTATATATATATGGGTAGAGCATTCAGAAAATCAATAGAGCTTTGTCTCAAAGCAAATATCCTCTGCTTTATGTAGTAAGTATTCTTTTATCTTTAATTATTTGGTTTCAAAGTCAAACCTTAAGCATAAAGTTGCTTTTGTTAGGGAGATTTTTACGCACCAATGTAAGATTTTCCGGCGCAAATCCAAATTTAGTTGCGCCACGACGGATATCTAATGAAAATTTATAAGAAAATAAATAGAATTTGGAGTTGTATAATTATTAACAATAATTAAATTATATACTATACAAATATCAAAAGCAATTTTTGGGGCCTCATATTTTTTGGATCCTGAATGATGTTTTATACTTCAATGCCACACAAGAGGGGGATGGGTGATTTGTGTGTTGTCCAATATTTCGCGTGCATAGATTATATAAGGACCGAGTTCTTCTATGTGTTCCTTATACTATTATTGTAGAAATAATAAATGCATAAAGTAAAGAACACAAGTATTTTTACGTGAAAAACACTCTGCTCAAAACGTTAAAAAACCACAACCTACTACTCAGTAGGATTTTTCCCGACACTTCACTAAATCACTGAGCCAAACAGCATTGACAAAATTATTTGTAAACCTAAGGATTATTGATGATAGGCTATAATTATGTATTTTAGTCGATTATTACATTCCAATTTACTGCGCTTTAATTGAGTTTGAGCTTTAATCGCTAGTGTTTTGCACTAATTGTGTATTTTATGCCTTGTAGGAGTGATTCCGAGCTATGTAGATATTATGGAATGAATTCAAGTGATTTGGCGCTTTGAATTCTGAGTAAAAGCCCAAGGAATCAAGGCACGATCGTGTTCAGGAATCAATGGATGATAGCTAAGAAAGAAACGGAGAATCGAGCGGGCATACGACATATGGTCTCATAAAATGCACATAACTTTTCGCTCGGACTCGGTTTGGGCTCCACAATATATCGTTGGAAAGCTATTTGAAAGAGATACAACTTTAATGTCTTGCATTTTTGCGAATTCCCAATACTGCGCCGCAGCGTGCGCCGCATCCATGCAATTTTCCAATAGTCTGTCAGGAAACAACTCTCTGAACTTCCCCATTGTCGCGCCGCACAATGCGTCGCAGCCTACGGCGCGCCTGTACAAATTGTACAGAGTGATTGTCCTATTTCGTGCAGGATAAGGTATTTTCATCTGGGTCCAACCTACTTAATGTATGTACATGGAAAAATGTTATTTTGGGGACTCTGGACACACTTTAGACCTAGGAAGAGCACGGAGCTGTCGTGGAGATCGGAGATTCGACCTAAGGAGGCAAGAACACACTAGGAGCAAGGAGGAAATTCATCTATGAGTTTTTCACTTCCTTCTTCCTATTTTTATTATTCGTTATGAATTTTAATATTGTAGTTACGCATACTATTTTGAATAGCTAATTTGTTATCTAGGATTTTGATGGAACCTGTTGAAGGATGATTTTCTCGTTATGTTAATATAGATTTGTCGTAGTATTATCTCTATTTGTTCAACTATATTCTTATTGGTGTTGATTGAAGGGCCCTCAATTAGCTGCTCCTATTTAGTGTGCATTACTCGGGAGAGAGTGCATATTTAGGTTGTTGTTGAATAGCATCACTCCTAACGTATATAAGGGATCAATACGAAAGGTTTAAATGTGGGATTAGGGATAACGAGACCTTGGATGCGATCCGAGTGAGCCATATTTAATGCCAGCTAGCGTAATTCGGGAGAATATGTCTAGTAAATTGTGGTAATTACTCGGGAGAGAGTTATGACAGTCGGAGCAGTCATTATCGGTAGAGAATACTTAGGCGAATTTATAGAAAACGTAGCTGAAAGGATTCCGACAATAGGGAAAATCATAACTCTAGACCTCCTTAATCTTGTCTCCAATCCTTATCCTTGTTAATTCATAGTTTTACTGCTTTCTAGTATTTGTTAGTTAGTTAGATAAAAATACACATTATAATCTTTATAATTAGGAAATTGTTTGGACTTGTGTTTCTTAGTGATATTGAACAACTGTAGCTAAGCCTTAGTTCTCTGTGGAATTCGACTCTGGACTTGTAAACCGGATTATATTTGCAACGACCGCTTAGTCCTTTTTATAAGGCATAGTTTGGCATGATCAAATTTTGGCGCTGTTGCCGGGGAACTATCGGTTTAACTGTACGTGTATATATTGCTAGATTGCAAGTTTGAACTTTTATTTTTGCTTTCTTGTATTTTTTTGTTTTGTTTTACTTGTTAATTAAAAAAAACACGCCATCTTAGAATGATGAGAGTTTTGATGTTGGTAACTCTACTTTTGATCCTCATGCATATTGTGGAGGAAACCACTCAGGGCAAAATTATCAAAATATTTCCGAGAGCGAGTTATGTGCACTAACTCAATCTTATGTGTGGAATGTGTGTGATATGTGTGGTGGTCAATATGGTCACTTTTATGGTTGTACTTATATGTCTTATCCTCCCCAACCCCTTACGTTGATGGTTCTTCTTTTTCTGGTGAAGTTAATAGGAACAAAGAACCCAGGGAAGCTAACCTAAAGAATATCGAAGATATGTTAAAGTGCCTTTTGGAACAATATAGTAAAATACAGCTGCAGATAGAAAGGCAAAAGGAAACTATTCACAATGTGAAAGTTCAAGTGAGTCAACTAGTTGAATATTTTAATGCTCAACAAGCCAATATTGTGAATAGTATCCAAGAAAAGCGTGAATTAGTTACAGAAATTGAGGAGCTAGAGGAGAAGGCCAGAATAAAACACCAACAATCAATCGAACTAGATTTTGAGGATATCGATGTCGTAGAAGAGAAACTAGAGTCAACCAAGGATATTGAGTATACATATTTAGTTGACTCTATTGTCATTAGTATTAAGGATGTTGGCAATCCCAATGTTTATGTAGTTGATCCCATTGGTCCACACTCAAAGCATTTTTCTACATTGTGTTTGGATGATGATATGAAAATAGAGTCGTCCGAGCCACTTGAGGAGTCAAGGAGTAAGGAACAAGATGCCTACATTCTGGAATTCTTCGTGTCAGAAATTCGGGTTACACACCTCATCTAAAGGCCAAGAAGTACAGAATACTACATTATTTTATTGGTCCAGTCAGATTCATTCCACCACCCTAGGAGCATGATCATAGAGCAGAATCGAAAGTTGGGGTCCAATTCATAAGCTCGAGGTGGAGGCAAAAAGTGATTCACGTCGTGCCACGACGTTAAATCAAGCACAACCTAGCTTTACTGATTTTTTTTTAATTATATTATTTCTGTAGTGTCGATTTTTTATTTTCTAGGAGCATGGAAAGCAAAGCTATTGGAAGGATACAACAGCGAAGTAGATGGTTGGAACTAAGTGTGAGGTACCCGCACGAAGTACCAAGCCTGGGAGAAGTCTTAGTACCCCATGAGCTGCTATTGTTTCGGCCTTTGGCCTACCAGGGAGTTTCTTTTACCCTTTTATTAGTATGGTGTGCATTGGAGACAATGCACAATTTTAAGTGTGGGGTGAGGAGAATGTCTGGGAGACTTTCTATGCTATTTTAGTTGTATTTGTTTAATTAAATATTTTTTAAAAAAAATGAAAAAAAAAGATTAAACTTTTCCCGACGATGGATATCCTAGACAATTTTCTTGAGGGATTTAAGTCTAAAGAAAAAAGGACAAAAAGATTTTCTTTGTAGGTAGTGCAGTAATTCCCCCTTGTTTTTTCTTTATGTCGCGATTCTTTTCTATGGGTTTTGTTTGAATCCAGTGTAGTTAGTTTTTTTTGGGAGTAGGAGCCATTGTGTTGTGTTTTGAATTGAAGCAATATCTCTTGACTTTGTTATGCCTTGAGAATAGTCAGTCCTTTGGTTGTGACGCTTAGGCTCAGCTTTTGACTCTCGTATAAGTACCTTAAATTATATGTTCTTAACTTTACTCAACTGCTTTGACTAGAGTGTCTTGGTGATCCAATCTTGAGTGAGTCATGTGCCATGTGCGTGTGAGGTTTGTTGTATTCTGTGCATTGCATTTGATGTCTAGAACTTGCCCCGTGTGTTTGCAAAGCGAAATAGTAGTTTTGTTCAGTCTAGGAAGTGATATAGGCGTTTCTTTGTTGAGAAATATATATATACATATCTGACCCGCCTAATTATTATGTATCGTAGTTAACCCCTTCGAGCCTGTAATCCTATTTCTTTGGCAACCACATTACAAGCCTTACCCCTTTGTTTGAATTAACCATCCATTTGAACATTTTAACCTCTCATGAGCACTTGAATTATTATGAACTTTGTAAAAGTTAAAGTGTGGGGTAGTTGGTTTGGCTTTGAGTGGAACTTATTAAATAAGGAGAAAGGTGTACTGTTTTGAAAAAGTAAAAGCCACTTGAATTGAAAAATAAATAGTTGGATTGTTGTGAAAAATATTCCTTGATAAGTGGTGGCTCTTGATGTAAGTGTGCTTAAAGAAGAATGGAGTTAATATATAGTGATGTGAAGGTAGAGTTATGGTTTGACATAAGTGTGGGGTTTTAAATGTTAAAGTGTATGTATTAAAGTGCTTAGGAAGGTGTAGTCACTCTTATATCTAAATGTATCATACCCGTCCCGCATCCTACATTACAATCAAATAAAGTCCTACTTGATCCGAGACTGAATGAGCTCGGTTAGTAGAATAGTATACTACGGGCAAGCCTATGGTGCATCTTTTGTGGCAGATGAATGTTATTTCTGAGAGTGAGTGAATTCTTTCTATCTTGAGTTCCTAATTGTTCTTAACTTTTATGGTGTGTGGAATTACTCTCTTTTGTTATGTGAGGGCACTTGATTCATGAAGGAAAGTCAATATTGTGGACCTCTATGTTAGAGTAAGTGAGTAAGTTGTAAATAATGTGTGGTACTTGTAAGTCAAATCTTGAGGTGAAGATGCTACGCTTTTGTGCGTAATCTACTTTAAATATTCTTGGTGTGATGAGTTAGGACAATTGTTTAAAAAGGTCATGTCTATGTAAAGTATAGTTTGATTGCTCGAGGACGAGCAATGGTTTAAGTGTGGGGTGTTGATGATAGGCTATAATTACGTATTTTAGTCGATTATTACATTCCAATTTACTGCGCTTTAATTGAGTTCGAGCTTTAATCGCTAGTGTTTTGCACTAATAGTGTGTTTTATACCTTGTAGGAGTAATTCCAAGCTATGTAGAGATTATGGAATGAATTTAAGTGATTTGGAGCTTTGAAGTCTGAGAAAGCCCAAGTAATCAAGGCGGGATCGTGTTTGGGGATCAATGGATGATAGTTAAGAAAGAAACGGAGAATCGAGTGGGCATATGGCATATGGTCTAGTAAAATACACATAACCTTTCGCTCAAAACTCGGTTTGGGTTCCACAATATATCGTTGAAAAGCTATTTGAAAGGGCTACAACTTTCATGTTTTGTATTTTTGCGATTTCCCACTACCGCACCACAACTGTGCAATTTTCCAACAGTCTGTCAGGAAATAGCTCTCTGAACTTCCCACTGTCGCGCCGCACATTGCGTTGCAGCCTGCAGTGTGCCTGTACAAATTTTACAGAGTGATTGTCCTATTTCGCGTAGGAGAAGGTATTTTCATCTAGGCCCAACCCTACTTGGTATATATACATGGAAAAATGTTATTTTGGGGATTCTGGACACACTTTAGATCTAGGAAGAGCACAGAGCCGTCGTGGAGACCGGATATTCGACCTAAGGAGGCAAGAACACACTAGGAGCAAGGCGGAGAATTCTTCTATGAGTTTTTCACTTACTTCTTCTTATTTTCATTATTGATTATGAATTTTAGTATTGTAGTTATGCATACTGTTATGAATAGCTAATTTATTATCTAGGGTTTTGATGGAACCTGTTGAAGGATGATTTTCTCGTTATGTTAATATAGATTTGCCCTAGTATTATCTCTATTTTTATAACTATATGCTTATTGTTGTTGATTGAATGTCCCTCAATTAGCTGCTCCTATTTAGTGTACATTACTCGGGAGAGAGTGCATATTTAGGTAGTTGTTGAATAATATCACTCCTAACGTATATGAGGGATAAATACGAAGGGTTTAATGGTGGGATTAGGGATAACGAAAACTTGGGTGCGATCCGAGTGAGCCGTACTTAATGCCAGCTAGCGTAATTCGGGAGAATATATCTAGTAAATTGTGGTAATTACTCGGGAGAGAGTTACGACAGTTAGAGCGCTCATGTTCAGTAGAGAATACTTAGTCGAATTTACAGAAAACGTAGCGGAAAGGATTCCGACAATAGGGGAAATCATAACTCTAGACCTCCTTAATATTGTCTCCAATCCTTATCCTTGTTAATTCATAGTTTTACTGCTTTCTAGTATTTGTTAGTTAATTAGATAAAAATAAACATTATAATCTTTATAATTCGGATATTGTTTGGACTTGTGTTTCTTAGTGATATTGAACAACTGTGGCTAAGCCTTAGTTTTCTATGGGATTTGACTCCGGACTTATAAACCGGATTATATTTACAACGACCGCTTAGTCCTTTTTATAAGGCATAGTTGGGCATGATCAATTACCTCTAATCCTGTTGTGGAAACCAGCCTTTAACTGTTACGACAACTTCAAGTTAACTCTAACTTGAATACTCAGAGTACCTAATACAGTTGCTTCTAGATAAAGCTGAAAGATATAATTTGAAAACACCTAGTACAATGAAACTAGAATAAAAGATAGACACTTGGAACTGATTCTTCTATCTGGTTCATGTAGCTCCAGGTTCGCACACTTGAATCACACAAGAATTGCTTGCAAAATTCCTTGCTATTTTGCTCTCAACTCACGTTTAACTTCAGCGTTTGTGCGTACCAGTAGAATGAGAACATCATGCAATTTATAGAGTTAGTAGAATAGGAAATAACTAGAGTTCTAATGCTATACTCTTCCATGGTGGAAGAGTTCTAGTTATCTTCAACTTCTAACTCCTCCCTTATCTTGGATAAAGTTCTCTTCGAGTAAGGAGTCATTCTCCTTATCATTTATGCAACATTTTCGATCAGGAGATATCAGATATAACAACTTAGCTTATCTCCTTCGCGTGCATCCCTTATGCTTGAATCTGACTGTGTTTATGTACACTGTGTATGAACCTGATTCATACTTGAGTTCCTTTGTCAATCATAAAAATAAACTTCACTCGGACCAACCCTGAAGCAGAGTGGCCTTAGTTGCTTGGGGTTCAGCATACGTATTAGTAAACAAATCCGCTAACTAATTCACATTTCAGAAAACAAATATCAGTAGCATCGTAGCTTAAAGATCTAGATCTAAAATACATGATCGCAAGTCACAAACGTTAAAAGCACGTTTTAAATTGGAACTGAATCAACAAAAGGAGAGAGAAACATGATATATTTTATGTAAAGATAATTATTAAAAAGTGTAAAGTGATTAAGCTTGTGCCAGTTTCTTACCTAATTTTAGGTTGTTACAGACTTTAGCCAACCTTTCATATAATATTCCTGATTTGTATTATCTTCTCTTGGGTTTTTATCTAATAAAATAAAGAGGTGTGAATAAGAAATAGAGAAATTTTTTTTAAAAGGAAACGAAAAGTATGAAGTGTTTCTTTTATTAAGACATTTTGTCCCTTATCAAAAAATAAAAAAAAAATTTTGTGTTTATATGGAGAAGCAGATCTTCTAGTTCTTAAAAAGAGTGGAGAAGAAGTGGTGCCTTATACTGTCGTCGTCGCTCGGCTTCTAATTGATTGATATATTTTTTGGACCAAATTTATTTAGTTTCCTTTTCCTAATATTATTCGCACAAAATTTTATTAGTAAAATTTGCAGTTCAAATTTATTATTTTCAGCGGTAATTTCTAGATTGAAATTCGCAGATTTCTAAACAATCCCTAACAGAAATTTGAATATTTCTATCAAACAGATATCTACCTTTGAATATGCACCTATGCACTTGTTCAGAATCCAACTTTTTGGCTATAAATTTAGAGGGTTGGCCTCATTTCTCAACCATGGAAAATCTGAAACACTATCCCCTCTTACTTTTATATGTTGCATAGGTTTCCACAACAAACACGTAAGTGTCCAATGTGATTTGCAGTCATTTGTTGATTTCGCTAAACATATGTAATTTTCATTGTCGGTATTACAAAATAATTGTTTTGTTCGATCCTGGAAGTAATTAATCCAATAACTGTGGATTACAGTGAGAGGATTAAATTACTTAAGAAAATAGAGTTTTCTGTTGGGCTCGGAACATTTTAATTCTCCTACTTCTATTTCTGTTTTTTTTTTCAAAATTTATTTTCGAACACAGTTACTAACATCTTCTTCCCAAATTTCAAAAGTTTGGACTTAATCTCAGTGTCAACACGTTAATTGGAGCCTCGGGTAAATGCACATTCGGGTAATGACACCAGGTGGCCACTTTTAAGTATGTTGTTTAAAATATATCCACAGTTTTGTAATGATCCGGCCGGACGTTTCATGAGTTACCGCTTCGTTTCCCCCATTTCTACTTCTTATTGCCTTGTTCAGTTGTATTTTGGGTTACCGGGTTGGTTGGCTCGGGTTCGGAGAGATTTTGGTAAGGTTTGAGACACTTAGTCTCTTTTGAGAAAGCTTAAGTTGGAAAAGTCAATCGGATGTTGACTTATGTGTTAAAAGGCTCAGCTGTGATTTCTGAGGGTTCAGATAGCTTCGGAAGGTCATTTGGGACTTAGGAGCATGATCGGAATGTGTTTTGCAAGTCCGGAGTAGATTTAGTCTTGAATTACCGAAATTGAAATTTTGGCGTTTTCTGATAGGCGAGATTTTGGTATAGTGGTCGGAATGGAATTCCAAAAGTTGGAATAGGTCTGATGTGTCATTTGTGATGTGTGTGCAAATTTTCAGGTCATTCGGACGTGGTTTGATAGACGTTTTGATCGAAAGAGGAATTTGGAAGTTTTTAGAATTCTTAGGCTTGAATCTGATGCGAATTTGGTGTTTTGATGTTATTTTGAGCATTCTGAAGATTGGAACAAGTTTGAATGATGTTATGGGATATATTAGCATGTTTGGTTGAGGTCCCAAGGGCCTCGGGGGAGTTTCGGGTGGTCAAACGGACCATTTCAAGTTGTGAGAAATTGCAGAAATCTGCTGTTGAGTGTTGCAGACTGTTGGCCTTCACGTTCGCGAGTGGGCCGTCGCGTTCGCGAAGGGTTGAGATGTGAGACTGGAGATTCGGCCTTCGCATTTGCGAAGGAGGTCCCGCGTTCACGAAGGACTGGGGTCTTTGAGCATCGCGTTCGCGAGGTAGCAGACGCGTTCGCAATAGGTTAAGCTGCAGAGTCATCGCGTTCGCGAGGGGGTGGTCGCATTCGCGTAAGAGGAATTTGTGGTCAACGTCAGGTTGCGCTTCGCGAACGCGAGGCTTTGACCGCGTTCGCGAAGAAGGATTTTAATGACTGGGCAGAATGATTTAAAGGGGTATTCCGCGATTTTGAGGCTAAGTTCCTCCATTGTTGGGCATTTTGAAGCTTTTTTGAAGGGGATTGAAGAGGGAATCAAGGGGAAACACCTGGAGGTAAGATTTATGGACTTAATACTCGATCCTAATGTGATTTCTACCTAATTAATCTTCGAATTTAAGCCTAATATTGAAGAACTAGGGCTTGTAATTAGAGACCTGGAATTTGGGATTTGAGGGGTCGTTTGTGGTTGGATTTTTGTGCTTTTGATATGAATGAACTCGGGGGCGATAGGGAGTCTATTGATGTAATTTTTAACCGAATCCGAGACGTGGGCCCGGTGTCGGATTTGGCCAATTTCGGGATTTGTGTTGTAATTTGATTTCTTTCGAGTGGACTTTGTTCCCTTAGAATATTTTGATGGTTTTGCACTGATTTTGGTTAGATTTGGAGCATTCGAGAGGCAAAGGCATCGCGAACTAGAGTTCGAACCGGATAGAGGTGATTAATGATTGTAAATGTTGTCCTGAGGGTATGAAACCCAGGATTTCACATTGTTGTGCTATATTGAGGTGACGTACACGCTAGATGACGAGCGTGGAGTCGTGCACCGTTGGGGATTGTGACTTAGTCCATCCCGAATGACTGTTTTACCATGTATTTTATTGAAAACTGTTTGCTATCATCATGTTTTGGGCTGAATGCCATATTAGGGCCTCGTGCCAACTATTTGGACCCTTAGAAGATTTTTGCTGCTATTTCCTCACTGTTTTGACTTTATATCTGTACTCGGTCATGTTATATTATACTGTTTTCATAACTCAACCATGTTTACTCTGTTTTTAACACTTTAAATGATATTTTGGGCAGAGCATCATATTTTACTGTGTCCGAGTGGCTTTTATAGATTTCTGATTGAGTAAGGCCGAGGGCCTGTGTTGTGAGGATTATTATGGGATTAGGCTGCACGCCGCAACAGTGTTGTACTTATTAGGATTATGAGGTCGAGGGCCTGAGTTGTACACCACAAGGTGGCATGATATGAGGCCGATAGCCTATTAATTATGCCACGAGATGGCTTGATATTGCGCTTGGGCCGTAAGAGGCCCCTCCAGGAGTCTGTACACCCCCAGTGAGCGCGGGTACCCATGGTGATATGAGATATAGCCGGAGGGGATGGTATTGTTCCAT
Organism: Nicotiana tabacum; assembly: GCF_000715075.1. NCBI lineage: Eukaryota > Viridiplantae > Streptophyta > Magnoliopsida > Solanales > Solanaceae > Nicotiana > Nicotiana tabacum. Next base: position 97,088,633 of record NC_134084.1, on the reverse strand, counting down.
GTTATTGCCCGAGGGGCGGATTCTGTTGACATTGTGCCCGAGGGGTGGATTTCATGTATTTATCTTTTCTTGCTTTTTATTTACTTGTTTAACTATTAAAAAGATTTTTTAAAGAAGCTTATCCTAAACTAAGGTGTTTTATAAGATTTCACTATTTTATTTTGTTTATTTGGTTTTACTCTGCTTCTTTATAGCATGTTGTTGTGTTTTTACGTGATTTCTTATCGCTCAGTCTTCATTTATTGTTATTACTAACTGAGTTGGAGTACTCACTTTACTCCCTGCACCCTGTGTGCAGATTTAGGAGCTTCAGGTCCCGCCAGTGAGGGTTGATAACTCAGCAGGCTATTCGGAGTCCACTAGGTAGCTGCTCGGCGTTCGCAGCCTAGTGTTTCTCCCTCCTACCTTACTTTCTATTCCTAGTTCTGTAATAGACTGTATAAACTCTTTCGGACTTGTAGATTAATGATAGATGCTCATGACTGGTGACACCCCGATGTCGGCTGTGTTTATTACGTAAATTAATATTGTTTCACTGTTTCTTTGGGATTTAATCATGTTAAATGACTTAAATTATGTTATTTTAATTGCTTAAAAATGAATTGGGTGTTGTGTCGGCTGGCCTTGTCTTCATGAGAGGCGCCAACACGACCGGGTTTGGGTTTAGGGTCGTGACAAGTTTATAATATTTTTAAAGATTAGCTAATACGCTCAAACTTCAGGACACATCGTCTTGAAGTTTAAACCTCAAAATTCAAACTTCAATACATCATGTCCTAAAGTTCGAAAATTGTGCCCAGAAATTTAAATCTTATGCCTTGTATTTTAAATCAGTTAAGAAATTTAGGACGCTTAGTCCTGAATTTCAATTAGCAGCTCAATTTAGGACAGTAAGTCCTGAAGTTTGGATAAAATGGCTAATCTTTAAATACATTACAAAGTGTGGATATATTTTAAATAACGGCCTTAAAAGTGCACCAAAAATACTAGGAAAAAACACCAAAAATAGAGTATATTTTATTTAGTACTAGAACTACGGAAAATCTCTAAACTTCCTTTGTACAAAACCGCACTTGCTACTCATTTATTGACCCCCACCACACTCAAATAAGTGTATTCACTTTCTTCTGCTCGTACTCAACCTTCACAAAGTTGTCATTTTATAAATAAACATGTGAAGAAGCATAACTAATGAGGACTACAAGAAGGATCTCGAGTTCATTGAAGAGGTGACTAGCTATTGGCCCAAGTAAAGGTGAGTTTTGAAGACTGACAAAGGAACTCCGGCATGGACCAGGTCCATCCTAGTGAACCAAAGACATGGTCAACTCAAGCATGTGAGATGCACGCAAAGGAGATAAACCTCACTTACTAGAAATTATATCTCCTGATCCTGATCGAAAAGGTTTCATATTGGATAAGGAGAAAGAGTCCTTATACAAAGAGAACACGGTTTAAGAAATGAATAGAGTTAGAGGATGAGACCAACTAGAACTCTTCTACCAAGGAAGAGTAGAATAGTATTCTAGTCAATCTCTATTTACTAACTCCATAAATATCAGTGTTGCTCTCCTTCATAGGTAATGCACATAAGCAGAAGTTAAATGTGAATTGAGAGAAAAAATAGCAAGGCAATTTTGCAACCAATTTATGTGTGATTCAAGCGCGCAATCCTGAAGCTAATTGAACCAGATAGAAGAACCAGTTCCAAGTGTCTATCTTTTATTCTAGTTCAATTGTAGTAGGTGTTTTCATATTGTACCTTTCAGCTTTATCTAGAAGCAATTGTATTAGTTACTCAGAGTTTTCAAGTTAGAGTTAACTTGAAGTTGTCGCAACAGTTGAGGATGTGTACTACAATGGGATTAGAGTTAATCCTAGGTTTTACAAAAGAGTTTCTGTAAATGTAGTTTATGGCTCAGTGATTTTAGTAGAGAGTTTGGGAAAATCCTACTGGAAGGTAGGTCGTGATTTTTTTCACCTTTTGGGCCAGGTGCTTTCCACGTAAAACTCTCTGTGTTCTTTAATTTTTGTATTTATAATTCTACAACAGTAGTAGTTGGAACACATAGAAGAACCAGGTCTTTCTATAATCAGATTAAACAAAAAATTGGGCACCACACAAATTACCCCTCCCCCCTCTTGTGTGGTATTGAAGTGTAGAACATCAATAGGTATCAGAGCGGGTTATCCTTGAAAAGATTAATACCTTAGGAACAGATCAAGATGAGTGCACCACCTGAAAATTGGGAATGACAATCCACTGCTAGGCCTCCACTCTTTAATGGCCAGTACTACTCTTGATGGTAAAACAGGATGAGAGATCATATCATCAGAGAGGACTATGAACTCTGGGACATTGTTATCGATGGTCCTCTGGCTACAATGAAGAAGAAGGCAGAAGGAGTGGATGTGCCAAAGACTAGAGCTGACTGCACTGGTGAGGACTTGAAGAAGTGGGAAAGGAATGCTAAGGCCAACAAATGGCTTGTGTGTGGACTTGGTCCAGATGAGTACAGCAGAATTCAGAGCTGCACTACTGCTAAGGAAATTTGGAACACTTTACAAGTGGCTCATGAAGGAACTCCTCAAATGAAGAGATCAAGAGGAACATTGATGTATTCTCAATATGATAATTTCACCATGAAGGAAGGAGAAATCATCCAAGAGATGTACACAAGGTTCACAACACTAACAAATGAACTTAAGTCTCTTAGAAGGATTATCCTTGAAGAAGACAATGTTGAGAAAATTCTTACAAGGGTTTTGCCTGTTACTTGGAAAAGCAAAATTACTGCTATTCAGGAGTCAAAGAATATTGTCACTCTCAAGTTGGATGAGCTAATTGGAAATCTCACTGCCTATGAACTGAGAAGGTAGACCATGAAGATGGATGCTCCCAAGAAAGAAAGAAGTCAGGCTCTCAGAATTGCTGAAGGTGCAGATCTAGAGGAAGATGAAACGGCTATGATCACGAGGGACTTCAAGAAGTATCTAATGAGAGAAAAGTGTTCTTCAAGAGGTGCAACTTACAACAAACCAAGGGTCCCTAAAAACCAGACCAACGAGGGTTATTACAAATGTGGTAAGACTGATCACATAATCAAAAACTATCCTCAATGGGAAATAGAATGGAAGAAGGAAAGGGCTAAACGAAAGAACAAGAAGAAGGAACAGGTTCATCCCAAGAAGAATAAAGGATCAACGAAAGCTATGGTTGCTTCCTGGGGAGAAAGCTCAAATGAGGATTCAGAAGATAAATATGGAGATGAACAAGCACTTCTGGTCATTGGAGAATCAGATGATGAACAAGAGGTAAGTGTGATTCATCTCAAAGACAAGATTAAATTTTTGTCTAAAGAAAGACTATTTGAGTTACTGCTAGATTTCATTGATGAGTCTGAGGTCATAAACAATGAAAAGGGACAGCTGTCTAAGGAATGTGTAATCTTGAAAGCTAAGTGCAAGAATCTGGAACTCAAGGCTAGTGAAAGTGATAGTAAATATACTGAGTTGAAGAACCAGGTTCTTGAACTTGACACCACTCTGTTAGAGATTAGATTTGAAAATTTAAAATTGAAATTAGGAACAGGTAAAAAGAAAGTTGATCACATACATCTCAACATAGAAGAAAATTTAGGAAAAATGAAGGATGAGTTGTACAAAAAGGATGAGCAGATAAGAGTCCTAAAAGAAGATCTAGGTAAGGTTAAGCATGAACTAGACAGAACTTCCAAATGGAATAAGTCCTCTGATGCACTATCTTGGCTACAAGAACATCACAGTAGCGATAAGAGAGGACTTGACTATAAGACCCCTGGACCTAAGTGGGATCCCAAAAGTAAGTATATCACATTTCTTGAAAACAAAATCTGCACATATTGTGGAAAGACTGGTCACTTTAAAAGTGAATATAATGCAAAAGAAAAGGCCAATCAGAAGAATAAAACATTTGTTCAAGGGAAAAATAGGCTGCTAGGATGGGCAAAAACGAATTTAATTCACCCTTTTGCCTATAGAAAGGGACCCAAACTAGTTTGGGTTCCTAAGACTAACCCCTGATTTTCTCTTGCAGGTTAAAGTGAAGGGAAGCAGCCAAATATGGTACATGGATAGTGGTTTCTCAAAGCATATGACTGGTAGCAAGAACCAGTTTCTTTCACTTGAGGACCTCAAAAGAGGTAATGTCTCCTTTGAAAATGGTAAAAAAGGTGAGATCATTGGGGTTGGAAAGGTAGGTAAGACAGACTCACATTCCATTGAGAATGTCTACTTGATAGATGGCTTGAAATATAGCCTAATCAGTATATCACAACTGTATAACAGAGGTAACTTGGTAGCATTCACCTCTACCAAATGTTTTATGATAAATCTTACCACTAACAAGATTTTTTTGCAGGGAAAAAGAGTAAACAATATATACATTGTAGATATGTCCACTCTTTCAGAAAATGAACTTACTTGTATAAGTGTATTGGACAATGATCCCCTCATTTGGCACAAAAGACTTGGACATGCAAGTCTAAGTCAATTAATCAAATTAGTCTCCAAGGACCTGGTGATAGGGCTGCCTAACATCAAGTTTAAGGAAGACAAAGTTTGTGAGGCTTGTGCAAGAGGGAAGCAAGTAAGATCTTCTTTTAAAAGCAAGAAAGTAGTAAGCACGACCAGGTCGATGAAACTGGTTCATATGAATCTTTGTAGTCAAATGGGAACATTAAGCAGAGGTGGAAAGAAATATGTGATGGTGCTTGTTGATGATTACTCTAGGTTTACTTGGACATTGTTTTTAACATCTAAGGATAAAGCATTGACATGTTTACTGCCTTTGTTTGAAAAACTCAAAAACAACTAGGTAATCAACTTGCATCAATTAGGTCTGATCATGGAACTGAATTTGAAAATGCTAAGTTTGGTGAATTTTGTGATGAGCATGGTATAGATCATAATTTTTATGCCCCTAGGACTCCTCAAAAAATGGATTAGTTGAAAGAAAGAATAGGACTCTTGAAGATATGGCTAGGACTATGCTTCTTTCTAGTAAACTGCCTCATAGATTCTGGGTAGAGGCTGTAAATACTTCATGTTACATAATTAATAGGTGCATTACTAGACCTCTTGTAGAGAAGACTCCATATGAGTTACTTAAAGGGAGAAAACCAAATATATCCCATCTTAGGGCATTTGGATGCAAGTGCTTACTGCACAATAATGGAAAGGACTCCCTAGGTAAGTTTGATCCCAGAAGTTATGAGGGAGTATTCTTGGGATATTCTTCACATAGCAAAGCTTATAAAGTATACAACAAAAGAACTATGTGTGTAGAAGAAAGTGTACATGTAGTTTTTTATGAAACTAACATTCTTTCTGAGAGACAAGAACATGAAGATAAAGTTATTGGGCTGGTAAAAGAGTTAAATGAAGCTTCACCAGAAGAAGGAACAGGTGATGGAACAGGTTCTTCCATCCAGGGCAACCTGACAGGGGGAACTGAACAAAGAAGAACTGAATCTGATCCCCAAAAGGAACCTGTCCATGAGCATGTTCCTCAGCAATAGTACATAGGAGAAACATCAAACAAAAACCAGTTGGTTGTGAAACCTTACAAGTATCAAAGTTCTCATCCCATTGAGAACATAATTACTGATCCAACCTCTGGAATTAAAAATAGATCTAAATTAAAGAATCTGTGTGCTTTTGATACTTTTTTATCTCTTATTGAACCTAAAAATGTTGTTGAGGCTTTGCAGGATGCATACTGGGTGAATACAATGCAAGATGAACTCAATCAGTTTGAAAGAAGTCAAGTTCGGCATCTAGTTCCAAGACCCAAGGACATATCAGTAATTGGCACTAAATGGGTCTTTAGAAACAAACTTGATGAAGATGGAATTGTTACAAGGAACAAGGCAAGGTTGGTGGTTCAAGGTTACAGCCAGGAGGAAGGCATAGACTATGATGAGACCTTTGCTCCAATTGTAAGATTGGAAGCAATAAAACTCCTCATAGCCTTTGTAGCTAACATGAAATTTACTCTTCATCAGATAGATGTCAAAAGTGCTTTCTTAAATGGCTACTTAAAGGAAGAAGTATTTGTCAAACAACCTCCAGGTTTTGAGAGCAAGGAGTGTCCGAAACATATACACAAATTAGACAAGGCTCTCAATGGACTCAAGCAGGCTCCTAGAGTATGGTATGAACGAATGTCCAAATTCCTGCTTGAACATGACTACAAGAGAGGTAAAATTGACAACACTCTATTCTTGAGGGAAAAAGGTAAGGACCTTCTTGTAGTAAAAATATATGTCGATGACATAATTTTTCGGGAAAACACTAAAATATTAAGTAAGGAATTTGCAAAACTTATAGGGAGTGAATTTGAAATGAGTATGATGGGTGAGATTAACTTCTTCTTAGGCTTTCAAATTAAACAAAACTCAAATGGAACCATGATCCATCAGCAGAAATATGAAAAAGAGTTAATTAAGAAGTTTAAAATGGAAGAATAAAAAGAAATAGACACTCTTATTGCAACAGCCACAAAATTGGACATAGATGAACCTGGTTCATCTATTGATCAGAAGTTGTATAGGGGTATGATTGGTTTACTTTTGTAACTTACTGCTAGCAGATCTGACATTATTTTCAGTGTAGGGCTTTGTGCTCGATTTCAAGCAAATCCAAAGGAATCCCACTTGACTGCTATCAAGAGAATATTGAGATACTTGAAAGGCACTACTGACCTTTGTCTTTGGTATCCAAAAGGTAGTAACTTTAACCTAGTGGGATACACTGATGCTAACAATGCAGCTTTCCTGGTGGATAGGAAGAGCACCTCAGGTATGGCACACTTCCTTGGTTCATGTCTTGTGTCATGGCCTACTAAGAAGCAATATTCAGTGGCATTATCCACTGGTGAAGCTGAGTATGTTGCCGCTGCTTCCTGTTGTTCTCAATTACTATGGATCAAATAGTAGTTGATGGATTTTGGTATTGAAGTTGGTTGCATCCCTATTTTCTGTGATCACACTAGCTATTAGTATGACTAAGAACCCGGTTCATCATAATAGAACTAAGCACATAGATGTTAGACCCCATTTTTTGAGGGACAACTATGAGAAAGGAATGATTTCTATAGAATTTTGTGCTACTAATAAACAGATTGCTAACATCTTCACTAAAGCACTAAGTAGAGAGCACTTTGAAAGGAACATGTTAGAATTAGGGATAATTAAGATCACCTAATGGGACCAGTTTAGAATGCACAAAAAAATGAAAAAAAAAACTAGAAAAAAATGATTTTTTTTGTTAGAAAATCTGGAACTTGTGTAAATATCTAGATTAATCATTGCTTAGTCTCATACTGCAAATATTATACTCTTATGACATGTGTTGATATGACTCACTGATCTCTAACAAAATTTTCTCTATTTTGGTAATTTAAGGCATGATCAAGAGGATTCTTAGTGAAGAACCTGGATCATCAGTACTGGTTCATCTGAATAATGAGGTATACTTTCTACACTCTCCACAATTAGAAATATTAATATTTAATTCATGAGCACAGTCCTACCCATGTTCAAAATCATCACAAAAACCTATCCCTCTAAAGTTTGAACCAGTTCCGTCTCTAATAGAATCCTCACCACATAAAATGCCCAGAATCTAGGGAAGCTTAATCGCTTATTCAACCTGAAATTTCAGGTTGATGGACTTCTAATTAACTAAAAAAAGCTGTTGTTAGTCATTAGTTAAGCCTCTCTATTTAAAAACCCATCATCACAATCACTGTTACTTTCATAATTCTCTAAACAGTCAAATTTCTTCTGCACTCTATTCTTCTCTCTTCCAAAACCCCAATTCACAAATCCTCCTCTAGAATTAGCAAGAAGTCTAACTCCCAAGATAACCCAGGCACTCATCCACAACCTACCCCCTCTGATTCCTCCACCCCTCCTCCACCTAGCACAACCCCCTCAACCTAGGAGAAGGCGAGTGACAATGCTTGCTCGCAAAACAGTGGCAACTGGTGCTCTTTCAAAGAGATTGAACGAGAAATCAAAGGCAAACCAAGCCCAAGACTTTGAGAACTCAGATGATTCGTTCAAATCTGCGAGTGAGGGGGAAGGAACTGGGTCTTCTAACTCTGAGAAGGCTCAAAATTCCCCTTCTGAGGTACATTCTATTTTATTTAAAAACTTAGACAATAGGTTTGTTCTGGTTGGGTCTGTTAGGAATGTGGAATCGCCTGAGTGAAGAAGGAAAGGTGGTAAAAATAAAGGTAAAAAAGAAAAGGAGAGTGAGGGTGTGCATAGTGATGTGACGGGAAAAGGGAAAGAAGTGGTTGATTCTTCACCCACTTCTGAATTGGTGAGACCAGCTATCTGTGGGGTTGAACATGCAACTGTGGAAGAAAGTAGCAAGAAGACATGGGAAAGTGGGTCAGGGGAGGCTGCTGGAGGGTTGGTTAATCTTATTTCACAGGCAGATGAACCTAGTTCATCTATTGAGGAGACCCTAGCAGACCTTCTGAAGAAAGTGGGTTCTAGCTATGATCCAAAGAAAAGGATAACCCAAATACCAAAAGCCCCCATCACTGCAAAACCTTCCAAGAAAAAGAAAGGCTTTTTCTCCAACAACTGCTGAGATTTCTCTACCAAAAGGAAGGGCCAGACGAAGCATGATGAAGCAGAGTGAGAGTGAGTTACAAAAGGCTATGGCAAAAAGCAAGAAGAAAAGGATAACTAAAGGAATAGCTAAGGTTTTAGAGCCTGCTGAGGCTGTTGATATGGATGAGATGGAAGAGGCCCATCAGGAAGAACACACAACTGTGGAGTTTCAGACCCCCAATCCCAAAAAGACCAAGACTTCTTCCAAGAAGTCTTCATCTGTGTCTAAGACTGCTGAACCTTCATTGGCCAAGAGGACAAGTTCTGCTGTGAAAAACAAACAAGTTAGAATTATTGAGGAGGAGGAATGGAGTGGTGAAGAAGAGAGTGAATCTGATGATGAACAAGATAAGCTGGCCAAGTTTGGCAAAAGAAAAATCTTGAAAGGTAGACTTCTGAAGGATTTGGTGGAACCAGGGATGGTTCGATTGGTTGATGCTCTAGCTGCTCAGGGCTGGAAGGACATGGTCCTTCAGTTGGATGGTAGGCTGGCCAGGAATGAGATCATTGAATTCATGGCAAATGCAGAGGTCAAGGATGGCAGAGTTACCAGCTAGGTGAGAGGGGTCCAAGTGACCTTTGATGCAAAGGAGCTGGGTGAGATTTTTGACATTCCCTCTAAAGGATATGATGATTACACAAGGCAAAGATGGCCAAGTCTGGACTTCCTTCCTACTGCCCTTGCAATCACTAGGAGATTCTGTGATGTCACAGAAGTGAATGAGGCCAAAGTTGTGCATAAGAGTGAAATGAATCCACAACACAAAATCCTGTTTGAATTTGTCAACAAGTGCATGCTGCATAGGTAGGAAAGAAGGAACATTGCTAACTATATGGACTTGGTGTTGATGGATGATAAGTTAGGATTTTAAAGTGTTTATGTCCCTACTTGTCTATGCTTTGAGTATAAATTGATAAAAAACAGTCACAAAATGCTCACAAGTTGTGCTTGATTGTAGGGTTGATTGACAAAGTGACGAAATGTCAAAGATCTGCTCAAAAAAGGAGTAAAACCTGCTCAAGTATCAAAGACCAAGAAAAGTGAAGAAAAAGGGGCTTAGTGCGGACCGCGTAACAATGACCGCAGCCGCACTAGGAGGTTCAGAGACTGGACATTTTAAAGCTTAAGGTCACGCGGCCGTGGTAGGATTCGCGCAGAGAAGCTTCGCGGCCGCACTCCTGCTCTGTGCGGTCCGCGTTCATAGGGTTCAGCAAAGGGCATTTGTCCTCACGCGGTCTGTGGTCACGTCTGGGCGGACCGCGCCAGTTGCCTTCACGGCCGCGGTACACTCCCACGCGGTCCACATCCCCCAGTTCAAGTCATCAAGCAACTGAAGCCCAAGAGCCAGTGCGGCCGCAGTCCATTTTGTGCGGCCCGCACTGACCCCACAGGGCTATTTTTGTTCAGTTTTTCCAGCCTAGTATAAATAGAGCATTTTACTATTTTTTTAAGGGAGCGGTCAGATCTGAGAACAGAAGAACAGCTGCGCTTGGTGTTGTAGCCATTTTTGGCATATTTGCTTCCCATTAACAATAGATTATTGTAGTTTTTTCTTAGTAATTAATTAATATGTGTAGTTTTTCATCTATTTCTTCAGTTTCTTCTTTAATTATGTGTAGCTAAACCCATTAGCTAGGGTTGTGGCTCAACTCTAGTGTGGGTAATTGATGGGTGTTGCCATCTAGGGTTAGATTGACTATAGGTGTTTGTTATTTGGGTTGATTTTATGATTTAATTTAGAATTGGTGGTTGCAAACACTGATTCAAGCTTTGTGGATTTAACTCTTCTTGAGAAAGAGAGTCTATGACCTCAAAATTGACCCAACAAGGAATTGGGATGGACTCATGAGAAATGATAGTCCCAATTAATGGGTTAAATCTCGAGAGAGTAATCACTCTACTTGAACCCTAGTTGCTTGGTCTAATTTGCCAACCCAATTGGTCTCGAGAGAGTCAATTGGGCAAAATCAGTCTCTCTACTGAGAGGTGTGAGAGTGGGTAAAATTATGCAACAGTTATAGTATAAGCCCCAAATAAGTCAATCGAACCTAAGTAACATCTACCCGTCAATTAGCCACCAAGGTAATGCCACGACCCTAGTGCTCTTCCTTCCCAATAATTACAACTTAGCAATATTCTCCTAGCATAATCTAGCTTTAATCCGTAGTTTTATAATAGTAGTTATAAATACAAAAACTCAAAAGATGCTTGAAGTGACATTAGAATCACAACCGCAACTTTAGGCTAGACAAAAAATACAACTCCACTACTAGCTCCCTGTGGAAATTCGATCCCGGACCTCTATTCGGGTAAAAGCTATAGCGATCCGCTCTTCCTACCATAGTGTAGTGTCGAGTCGGCAGCGATCAACTTTTTGGCGCCGTTGTCGGGAAGCTTACGGTGTTGACAATCTGTTTAGTTAGTGTGAGCACGTGATTTTTGGCTCATACGAATTACTCCAAAAGAATTCCCAAAATTAGGTCTTTTCTTTAATTATGTGTTATTTTTAGAAATTATTATGCAATTTTTCTGATTGTTTGCATATGTTTGTGTACATTAATGCATTAAAAATACAAAAATATAGCATTGACACGTAGGATTTGATTTTACATTTTTTTAGTTAAATTAGTAAATTGTTGTTTTACAAAAAAACGAAAATTTCACAAAAAATAACGTATTTGTGCATTTTTAGTGTTTAATGTCAAATTTTGTGATTTTTCTTTAATTTGGTTTTTAATTATTTGTGATAGGTCTTATTTAAAGTTAATTAATATTTTTAAGCTAATTTAGGTCTTTAAAATTTAATTAGGGTTTAGTTTTAATTTTTGGAAGAAAAGAAAATGAAAATAACTAATAAAAGAGGGGAAATCAAAATTGGGCTAATGTCCCATTTAAATCCCAAGCCCAAACACAAAATCATCCAAACCCATTTCAATCCGTCCCAAAACCCGCGCACGACCCGATCCAACACTCAAGACCCGCCCCATTTTCCCCACCTAAAATTCTGACCTAGGAAGAAAAGAGAGCTACAGCTGCAATACACATATACACGACCCACCCCCCTCGATTTCATCTTCTCCATCGGACGCCCAGCAGCCCACCATGGCCGTTGCTTCTTCTTCTTTGCCAGTCACTGCTCAGCAACGCACATCCCCACCCATCATCTTCTTCACATCACAACCGTATGACCCCAGCCCGCCACCAACAGAATCGTCGTAGACTCCAACAGTTCCCAACCGTGTCTCTCTTCAACTTCCTCACTCGAGAGACCGTCCCTTTTTAAAAAAAACGAAAAAATATTTTGGTTTTCTTCTTTCCTTTTTCCGACTTTCGTCTCAAATCAGAGGCGTTGTCTTTTGATTTTCGTTCCAAAATGGAGGTTAGTAGAGTTTATATGTGGATTTGAAATTGATTGTGCCGATTCGAGGTCCGTTTTTGAATTTTGTGGATGTTCCGGCGAGTTTCGAGATCGGGTCGTGGTTCCGTTCGAGGTTTCCGGTGAAACTCTAGTTCTACAGTTCGAGGACATCATCTGGTCAGTATTTTCAGGAATTTTTACAATTGTAAAGGTTAGATATTATTTCAGATTTTCATTAGTGCTTAAACTCTTTATTTGTTCTTTGGTTGAAATTACTTCACATGTTCCAATTAGTTATGTTCTTGATACATTCTGTTGCGGTTTGTTTGTGTGAGTTTTGTTATTTTAATCTGATTCTTGTATGGTTTAAATGTTTGTGCGCTTGATCTAGATAGTTTCCATGTCCATTATAATTGTAAGTTCAGAATGAAAGTTAGCTTAATTCTCAAGAGTATTAGTGTCTCTGAAATACTCCAATATTACTAGTAGGCTTTCAAATTTTATAGTAAAAGAATCCCCTATTTTTGTATGTATTCTATAAAGGGTAATGTGGTTGGGTGTAAATTTTTGGGTGTCTTGTACCTATATTAATTATCTAAGAGCAGTGTACCGAGAACTGATACTGTAATGGTTACAGTTTTCCTTGTTGTTCCTAAAATTTCCTTGTTTTATACTGCATAAAGACCAACCTCCATGTGAATTTTGGATCTACTTTTCGGAAGTTTCTTTTTGAAGTTTGTATGGCAGTGTGCAAAGTTGAGTACTTGAGTCGGATCGAATGAGCTAATTGAGTGCCTGATAACATGTGATTGTTATTCACTCATTTGTCGGAAAAGATCAAAACCTACAATCGTTGCTTTTGTTTTCTTGATTTGCTTTCATGTTGTGGCTATTATTTTGTAATATTGAGGCATATTGTAATGTTGTCAACATTCAGTGTGGATCTGAAGTTTGATTGGTATGGTTTTGAGCACTTGATTCGTTGGGGTTGAGTTAAAGTAGTCATGACCCTTCGATTATATAGACCTGAACCCATTTAGTTGAATTAGCCTAAGAATCGTTTAATAAAAGGGATTGTCTACCTAACCAACTAAAGAAGCTTCTAGTAGTGGTAGGGATTAGATTTCACTATTGGAAAATTAAATTCAATAAGGGTTGAGTGGAATCAATTTTTAAAATGTTGAAAGGCCATTTTGTGAATCTAAGGGCATTCCCCGTTGCCTATTTAAGGAATTCACGGATGAACACACATGGAGACACACATAGTCATTGAATACAGGGAGGAATAGAGAGAACACATAGATATATAAGAGGGAGTCCAAAGAGAGAAAGAGAAAAAAAAAGATAGAAAGAGAGCTAGAGAAACGACTAGAAATTACATAAGAAATTTCTGCAATCTTTTGATATAAATTGGTCTTAGTTCTGTTTTTTAAATTCGTTTGTTAGTCAGAAATTTTATATTTTAAAAGAAGTTCTGATTCTGGGTTGAAAAATAGTTTAATTCTGAGAAGTTATGGTTTGAAGCTGTTTTGATTTCTGAAGTTATTGTTACATTGCTGAAGATTAAACTGGGTTAGCTACTGTTGATTACTGCTTCCTCACTCCCTCATTTGTTTTTTTCTTATTCTCAGGTACATGTTCTTTAATCCCACCTAATGTAAAGCATTGTGATATGGAAATATGAAGATCTGGAGCATAGTGTCAATTTGTTATCTTTGTAGTAGTTTAACTGTGTTCCTATTTTAAATCCTTAGTTGTACGATGCATAGATTCTTTTGTTGGTTGGTGAATGCCCCTTAAGGACTGTTTATTGGCTTCATTTGTTTTTTTTAATATTTAAAACCACTGATGCTAGTTCACCATTGTTGGTCGCTGGTTGATTTATTGAATATGTTACTTGTTACTTGATGATTATGATTTCCGTGATATGATCCTTTCATTTTCGGCATTTAAATTAATGAACTAAACATGTTTCCAGCTGATTTTGGAGTCAATAAATGTGTGCTATATTTCATGTTGTTGGAGATTTTTTTTTTGTTTTTTTAGATTGGAAGTCTTAGTTTGAACTTTGAATGGTCTCGATTAATCAATGATGATATAGAATTGTTAAATTATAATATTAGATACTGATTTTATAAGGAGAAAAGAGAGTTTGAGTTGCAAGTCTTTTATATGGTATATAAGGGTCATGTTTTCTCAGTCTTTGTTAATATGAGAAAGAGCTATCAAATTGCTAGTGAGTAGTTCTGGTAAGAACGCATTACCTCCATTCCGACCTTGCTTTTATTTACCAACTTGGCAATAGCATTAAAATTTGTCTCTGCTAGAGGTGTAGTTAAATGAGGCAAAAAATGGTAATAAAACACATAAAAAATATTTGCTAATTTACCTCTCCGACGATGTAGTATAAGCATGTATTATTAAAAAAATGAAATCATGTATAGTAGAGTCTTATTCAATTCTCTCATATATATATATATATATATATATATATATATATGTGTGTGTGTGTGTGTGTGTGTGTGTGTATGTGTGTGTGTGTGTGTGTAAGCCTCACAAACGTGTCTATACTTATCACTACATGCTTCTGTTCTCTATAAAATTTTTGTGAATGAAATAAGTTTTTTTTCTTTACAATTAGTTTCATTTAGTTGTTGAGCTCCCTTACTGGTTTAGCTAATGAATGGTTTATTCATGTGATTATGTTATTTTATCTCAAATGATAGCTTAGGATTCGGGGTGCATTTCATGTAACCCGATTATAACAACTCCGAATAATAAAACCCCTTTTGAAATAATTTGAGGCGTGCCATGCCGAATAAAATTTCAAATGCGTGGCCCTCATTTAATTCATTTTAATCCTTAGAAATCGAGGCGTGCCATTTAGCAAATTTTCCATGGTCCTCGCAAATTGCTCACGCGAAATTGCTTTAGGCGTGTTAGTTTAATAATATTACTTTCCTAAACTCGGGTGCACATTTATGTGACCCAAATCCAAATCTCAACGATGTTAAAATATGTCAAAAACCACGGGTGCATTTATGTGACGTGGTTCGAGACGTGTTTTAATAACGTTGCAATTTTCTTTAAAAAATGAATAAAAGTGGTTATAAAGATAAAAATGCACATAGGTTTAAAAGTGTTTTAAAATCAGATAATTAGGCCAATAATAACAGTTGAGCGACCGTGCTAGAACCACGGAACTCGAGAATGCCTAACACCTTCTCCCGGGTTAACAGAATTCCTTACCCGGATTTCTGTGTTCGCGGACTGTAAAACAGAGTCAATCGTTCCTCGATTCGGGATTTGAACCGGTGACTTGGGACACCATAAATTATCCCAAGTGGCGACTCTGAATTTTAAATAAAATAATCTCGTTTCGATTGTCACTTTAAGTTGGAAAAAAAATACTCCCTTATACACCCCTTCCGGGGATGTAGGTAAAAATGAGGTGTGACAGCTCTGGCGACTCTGCTGGGGAATCGAACCCAGAATCTCTGGTTCGGGGTTCAGAATTCGAGCTTAGATAAATTATTATATTTGGCTTTATCTGATTTTTTTACATGTTTGGGCTTAATGTGCTAAATGTTGCTTTTTACCGCTTTGATATTATCTTAACTGTATATATAAACTGCTACGAAATTCCTCTCTTCTCTCTCCTGAGGAGTGCATGTTGGTTGTGACTTCTTTCTGTTAGTGTCCTATTCCTAATATAATGAGGTTCGGACAAGGTGCAAAGGCGGATGATCTTTTGGTTACCGGTACGCAGCCCTCCCTCGGTTCGAGTTGTCCGCTCGGGTAAGCCAAGTCTAGAACAAATAAACCCAGATTTTAAACCTAGTATAAGAAGACCTCATGCCAAATCCCTAGTAGGAACGTTTGTCTGCATCACGTGCATTTTGACTTTGGAGACTCAACACAGGGGTTGGGTCTGTCTAAGACAGGTGTACCAAAAATGAAAAAGGTCATCCTGATGCATCTTACTTGCTAATTGTGCATTTATTTGCTTCGGATTTGCATGCTAACCGGCTTTTGAATAAAAGAAAAGAGTTTGGAAAAGAAAATAGCAGTGTGAGGGCTAAGAGAGGTAGCTACCTGTTTTGAAAACCTATATCCGCCGAAAATTTGAAAAAAAAGTGAGAATTTTTATTGTTTTCAAGAAAAAAAAAGTTGGTTTTTGTTTTGTCAAAATTGCCCGAACTACGCCAGTTTGATTCTCACCGGATGTGGGATACGTAGGCAACCCCCATCGGGTCCAACTGCCATTTTTGCAAAATAGCCCAAAAAGAACAAAAATTTTATTTTTTTGAAAATAATTAAAGTAATGTCATTCTTGTCAAAAATAGCCGAATGTCCCAAAAGGGTGCCGGAAGGTTGCTTTTGCAAGAACATCCACCTTTGGTCATTTTTAAAGTTTTGGCTGGTTAGCCGACACAACCTTAAAATTTTCATGCTGAAAGGCTGTATTTGCAAAATCGGGTTTTTATTTCATTTTGAAAAAATGTGTGTTAATTTTATTTTTAAGTCAAATAAGTCTTAATTTTGCCTAAAACACCCTAATAAATATGCAGAATGAGCACGAGTCGGAATTTGCCGGCAACAGTTATGAACAAAATCTCTTTGGAGTTGCATATGTGGTAGGAAGATCTGGGCAAGTCAGAGCAAGATAAGGTCAATCTGCATTTGGGAGGTCTCACCGGGTTGATGAAGATAAGGCCTAGGGGAGACATCATAAAGGCGTTGGTCACATTTTGGGACGCGGCTCACAACGTCTTGCATTTCTCGGATTTTGAACTCACACCCACCTTAGAAGAGATAGCAGGTTACATGAGAAGTACTGAAGGGCTGAGGCATAAGTATCTGATCGTTCCAAGAGTCGTTAACTCTCACAAATTCATGAATTTGTTAAAAATAAGCAAGGAAGTCCCATATTCCGAGTTGGAGGGTGGTTTTTCCACTCTACATTTTATATACCGCAGGTACGGGCATATAGGAGGGTTCAACGATCCGGAAAGCGGGGTTTGTAGCAAAGGGAACCAAGAAAATAGGATGAACATAGGCGTTTCACTTTCATGGTAGGTTTCTTAGGCCTTGTCGTGTTTCCCCGGAAAGATGGGAACATCGATCTACGGGTGGCTGGAGTCGTCAAAGTCTTAATTACCAATGCCAAAAGCACCCTTACCCCTATGATACTATCTGAGATATACCGAGCTCTTACAGCTTGTAAAGCTGGGGCATATTTCTTTGAGGGATGCAATTTGCTACTACAAATGTGGATGATCGAACACCTGTGTCACCACCCTCAGTATATGAGTTATGGGTCTGCAGAGAAAAGTTGCATTGAAGAGTTCGACACAAGGATTTCAGGTTTCAAGTTACCGGAGGGGTTTGGAGAATGGATAACCCGCCTTCACGTCATCACTACGGGACAAATAGAATGGATACTAGGTTGGCTTCCTGTTGAAGAAATTGTGTATATACCCGCCACTGGTCCTTACTTTCTCCTAATGGGTCTTCGAGGTATTCAACCTTACGCTCCCTGCCGAGTGATGAGACAATTGGGAAGGTGTCAGGTGATGCATCCAGATGAAGATCTCAGTATTTACGCGGATAAGATTAGCTCCGACGGACAATTTCACGAAGAAACAGTTCGTTCTATTTGGAATAAGTGCCAGTATTTGATGGCGAACACTTGAGTGCGGGACCTATCTAGAGGCGAGGTCTAACCCGCCTATCTTGCTTGGTATAGAAAGAAGAACACTGCAAGGGCCGAACCAGAAAGACTGGCCAAACAACCGCACATTCAGGAATTCGTCGAGGCATCGCAAGAACCGTGGGCTTGGTTAGCCAAAGAAAATGAGTATAGGGCCACAATAGGAAAGCTGGAAAAGCAAGTCAAAGACCTTCAATTCGAGAATGGCTTACAAGAAGCGGTGGATGAGGGTGAAAAGAAAAGGCTAACCAAAGAAAATAAGGCCCTTCGAGCCCAGATTCAGAAAATGAAAATAGCGGCAGAAAATCTGTCAGATGTGCTAAAGATGAAAATCTCATATATAACCTGAGACAGAAAGTGGGTGAATAGAGTTTTGATCTGAACAAAGCAGAAGGTGAAGTAGCCATGGCTCGAAAGCAATTGGCTAATATTGCGGAAGAACGAGCACGCTCGGTTAAACAATTAAAAGAAAGATACGACAATGAGGTTGCGAGGTTAAAGAAAATGGTCGTCACCATTAAGGACAAAATGATCAAACAAGCGAAAGAATTCAAGGCTGAAAGGAAACATTTGGAAAGAGATTTGCAACAACTTCAAGAACAAAATCAAGCAGCTGAACAAACTCTGGAAGCCAAGGCATGGCAAATTGGGCGTTTGTTGCAAGAAAAGGGTGTCATAAGAGAGAGAGTCAGAAAGATCGCTGACTATATCACAATGAAGTGCAGTAGTTGTGAGGATATGACTAGGTCTATGTTTTTCGCCACTGTGATGACTTTTGTCCACCGGATAATGGAAAGTCTCTACCAGCTCCAAGGGGATTTAGCACGTCGGCCCGAGGCGAGACCGAATAATGTCCCGCGGACCACAGGAACAGTTGAGGCACAAATGTATTCGTGATTTTCACTTGAGTGTGTATGTTCTTTCTATTGGAGTCTGTCAGTTTCTTTTCAAACTTGTATTTTCTTCTATTGTAATATGTTGGCTTGTTTTTCCTTTCATCAAAGTCCGTTAGTTTGAATCAAAATAGTTGCTTTTTGTGAAAATCCGAACATCCCAAAAAAAAATTGTTACTTGTACCCCAGAACTACGCTCGGTCTGATTCATGCGTGCTCATGATACGTAGGCAATCTTCATAGGATTCGACCACAACCAAAAGAAAAAGAATAAAATGGAAAAAAAGGGGAGGGGAATAAAAGATAGGCGTGAGTAACAATAAAAGGGAAAGGTCAGGAAAAACCGGGATGACACAAGCAACTGAGCAAATACATGATAGAAATTACTAATTGCCTAGGTGCATTGCATTCCTATGTGTGGTTGCTTATTTGTTAAAACTCTAATCACTAACAAGTTTGGTTGTTGTTCCAGAATTCAAGTAGTTAGTTCACCTAAGCATACTAGCAACCCACCCATACCAAACCAGATCCAAAGGAGAATTAATCATGTCTATCCCAGATGTAGACACTAGTGTCATCGAAGGAGAAACGTTGGACGTTAACGCCATGAAAGAAGAGATGTACAAATTGAAACAACAAATGGCCGAAATGTATCAGGCCTAGACTAAAGGACAAGCTCCATCCGCTTACCCGGCTAACCCTACCTTCACTCCACCACCGGCTCAAACTCAGGATCATCCTGCCACCGATCTATCCCCAAGCTTTCCCATTTATCAACACTACCGGGGCACCACTTATCATACACCACAATCTCCACCCCTAAACCAATTCCATACCCTCCTCTACCAGTAACTCCTGTCTTCGTAGCACCTCCACCAGCTACACTCCACAAATCACCTAGCGAGCCTATGTTCCAGGCCCAAGACAACCAATACTACCCCTCGGAGTCCACTTTCAAAGCTCCAGAAACCCATTCCTATACTCCTTGCTTTGACCTCTCGATAGAAGCTGATAAACCAGTCAAAAATATCGAACAGGAGGAGATGTTCAGGAAAGTTAAAAGCTTAGAACAATCATTTAGAGACATGTGGGGGTTGGGAGGGAAAGTAAGCATGGCCTACAAGGACCTATGTCTGTTCCCGAATGTGCAATTACCGGCAGGTTTCAAGATGCCCAAGTTCGATCTATACAACAGGCACGGTGATCCAGTAGCCCACTTGAGGGATTTTTGCAGCAAGATGAGGGGAGCGGGAGGAAAAGATGAATTGTTAATGGCTTACTTCAGTCAGAGTTTGAGTGGAACAGCACTGGAATGGTATACCCGCCAAGACCATGGAAGATGGTACACATGGGATGATCTGGCGCAAGCATTTGCTTGTCACTTCCAATACAATCTTGAGATCATTCCAGATCAATTGCCCCTGACTAAACTAGAGAAGAAGCACAGTGAAATCTTCATAGAATATGGTTTTAGATGGAGGGAGCAAGCAGCAAGAGTAGATCCCTCAATGAAGGAAAGTGAGATGGTAGATTACTTCCTACAGGTTTTGGAACCTACTTACTATGGCCATTTGGTCTCAGCTGTGGGAAAGTCATTCAACGAAGTGGTAAAGATGGGGGGCATGGTAGAAGAGGGCCTCAAGTCGAATAAAATCATGAGTCATTCGGCTATCAAAGCGACTACTCAGGCTATTCAGGGTGGCATAGGAGGGATTGGGAAGAAGAAGAGAGAGGAAGCAACAATGGTTGATTCAGGAATTTGGTCCTGATCCAGAGGTTCACCTTACCACTACAATCAACCTAGACCCCACCAACAAACTTATCACCACAATCCACCCCAACACTACTATCCCCCACCAGAACCTCATTTTTCCGTCCACCATGCACAAGCATACAACCGACCTCCTGCCCACACTCAATGGCGTGCTCCCATCCTATAAAATACTTATCCACATCCACGAGCCTACCAAAACACTCCCGGACCAAGTTTTCGGCCTAGTCAATCATTCAAGGGTGAAAGGTTTCAGAAAAAGAAAACCTTTACTCCGTTAGGAGAATCATACACTAGTCTGTTCCACAAGCTAAAACAGCTAGATATGCTAAGGCCGATACAGTCCAAACTACCAAATCCTCCTCCAAATAATCTTGACTATACTGTCAGTTGTGAGTATTGTTCTGGTACTCCGAGTCATGATACAGAAAAGTACTGGAACTTGAAAGTGTGATACATGAGCTTATTGATACCAATAGAATTGAAGTTCAAGCTCCCGAGGCGCCCAATATTAACAGGAATCCAATATCAGCCCACCAGGAGGCAAATATGATCGAAATAGTGCATGTTGAGGGAGAGCCCAAGAAGCCAACACAGACCGTCATGATGATTCGGTCTAGTGGAGTTAAGACAGATGAACAATCAGCAGGTGAGAAGTTGGTGCTCAAGCCGAGCAAAAATAGTGTTGAGCCTTCTGTGGCAGTTAAGAAGGGGTCTTTAAGCAAAGTTGCAACGAAACAGGAAGGGATGAAGGTGATTGTACCAGGAGCGGCCAGTAAACCTATCATAATCATGGAAGGTGCCCGCGCAGATCGGGTTATTATCAAGCCGGTAACCCAGTTACCAATAATCAACAGCAAGGTTATTCCATGGAATTACGAACGAGTAACAGTGATGTACAAAGGGAAGGAAGTCAAAAAAGAAATCTGTGAAGTACAGGGTTTGACTCACTCGGGAAGGTGTTTTACTCCCGAGGAGTTAAGAAAAGCTAAAGATAATCCAGCGCTAGTAAAGAAAGTCATAACTGAAGAAGAAGCAGAAGAATTCTTGACGAAGATGAAGCTACAGGACTACTCTATTGTGGAACAATTAAGAAAGATGCCTGCTCAAATTTCTCTATTGTCATTATTGATCCATTCGGATGAGCACCGTCAAGCTTTATTGAAGATCTTGAATGAGGAATACGTTCCCGATAAGATCTCCGTGAATCACTTCGAAAAAATAGCCAACAAAATCTTCGAAGCAAACAGAGTCACATTTTCCGATGATGAATTGCCTACAGAAGGTACTGAGCACAACAGAGATCTTTACCTCACAGTAAAATGTGAGAACTCTGTGGTGACCCGGGTATTGGTTGACAACGGGTCAAGCGCAAACATCTGTCCTCTCTCCACTCTAAGCAAGTTGAAAATAGAAGATGAAAGGATCCATAAGAACAGTATTTGCGTGTGGGGATTTGACGGCGGAGGTAAAGATTCAGTTGGGGACATAGTGTTGGAGCTGACGATAGGGCCAGTTGAGTTTACAATGGAGTTTCAGGTGCTGGATATAGTTGTTTCCTATATTTTGGTATTGGGTCGACCATGGATCCATGCCGCTAAATTAGTCCCATCAATACTACACCAGGTAGTGAAATTTGAATAGGATAGACAAGAAATAGTTGTGCATAGGGAAGACAGTTTATGCGCTTCTAGCAATGCCATTGTACCGGTTGTCACACCTCTTTTTTTACCTACACCCCGAGAAGGGACATAAAAGGGAGTTTTTTCCAACTTAAAGTGACAATCAAAATGGGATTATTTATTGTTAAACAAATTCAGAGTCGCCACTTGGGATAATTTTACGGTGTCCCAAGTCACCGGTTCAAATCCCGAATCGAGGAAAAGCCTGACTCTGTATTACAGTCCGCGATCCAGAAATCCGAGTAAGGAATTCTGTTAACCCGGGAGAAGGTGTTAGGCATTCCCGAGTTTCGTGGTTCTAGCACAGTCGCTCAACTGTTATATTCGGCGTATTATCTGATTTTAATACATGTTTTAGCCTATGCTTCAATTTTAACTTATAACCGTTTTTATTCATTTTATGGAAGATTGCAACGTCATTTAAAATACGTCTTGAACCACGTCACATAAATGCACCCGCAGTCTGCAACACATTTTATCTATCGTTGTTGAGATTTGGATTTGGGTCACATAAATGCGCACCCGAGTTTTGGAAGGTAAATTTTAAAATACGCACCTAAAGCTATGTGTTTTTCAACTTTGCGAGGGCCATAGAAATTCAACTAATGGCATGCCTCGATTTCTAGGGATAAAACAAAATTAATCTAAACAAGGGTCATGCAATTGTCATTTTTGATCGGCACAGCGCACCTCGACTTCCAACATTAAAAGGGAATTTCAACTACATTTGGAGGGCTATAAATTATTGGTGTTAATCAATTCCCTACAACGAAGACAAACTTTGCAAATATACCAAGATATAAGACTAAAAAAATGCCCTCGGCATACTCCTCACATCACGGTAAATATTATTGAATCTAAACCAAAATATTGCTCCAAAAGAGAGGCAGTGATAAGTCAATCAGTCAACAACTAATTAAAGTCACGTGTACAAAATTAGCACAAACACACAGAGAGAGTGCCCTTGATTTTTCCTATTCATTTAGCTATAATTCACTTAAGTTAATAAAGTAAATTAATATTCCGGACTCATTATATCCTGCCGTTTCTATATGCTAGAGCTGTATTTAGTGTAACAACAACTCTTTCCCATCTTGATTTATTACAAACAACTAACTAAACAATGTATTATAAGCATATCTAAATTGGATTTCATTCTGTCGCTCAAGTTAAGGTGCAAAAAAATCAGTAGCAGAATCAATTGGAATAATGCATTATGTAACAGGAGTGAATCAATTCAATTTTGCTCCATTAGCATACGAGTTCAACAAATTGCACCAAATGTCATAAAGAAAATGGATGTCATTCAACAATCAAGCAAATTAACATATGGGTTCAAACTGACAACCATATAACACGGATTGTTACAAAAAAATTCACTCGAACAACTTATGAGAACAGAATCAAATAGAACAAAGAGAAAGCAGAAATTGACCTCTATATCTCAGAACCTCCGGATGCGTTACATGGCCAGAAAACAGAGTCTCTAACAGAAACCATCGACAACAGCAAAACTGAACACGGATTTGCAGATTCGAACCTCAAATCGGCGACTGGCAACGAATTCAAACTCAAAAACGATACTCCACATCAGTTAAACTCTATGTTTCAAAAATCTGTCCGTTTGCGTGACTTTGTGATTTTCAGGCTGGTTTTTGGACTTATTTGGAACATGGATGATGGTCGCGATAATGGAATTCCGGCCAGATTTGTCGCCGGACTGTTTAACAGTGAGACAGAGTGAAGGAAAGCAAGGAACAAGGTCGTTTTGGTCGTAGCTAGTCGGAGATGAACGACATTGCTGTGATGTGAAGAAGATGACGATGGTGGGCTTAGCTCTATTCCTCGTCTCTCGTCTCTGTTGCTGTCCGTTTTCCCAACCCCTGCTTTCCCTCGTTCCTCTTGTCTCTCTCAGGTTTCTTTCATGGCTGCTAGGAGGTTAATCGATGGGGTCGTTTGGGATAGTATGAAGACGAGGATCTTCAGGGGGTGGGGGTGGTCTGTAATGTTCTATGCGGCTGAAGCTCTTGAAAAGATGTCTCGAGGAAGAAGAAGCCAAGGCTAGGGGGGTCTCCGAAGAAAAGCTGTGCTTCCTTCTTTTTCTTGTATTTGCCCCAGCGTTCTCCTTTTTTGGTATAGAGTGTAGGGTGTAGCTATATTGGAAAGGTTTTAGGTTTAGGGGTATGGGTTTTGTGTTATTGGGCTTTGAAATTGGGCCAAAGACTTGATAAAAAAAATTACAAAGTTCCTAAAGACGGGATAAACCAATCCGACACTAATTCCTCCTTCTAAACTTATATACAATTATAATATAAAAAATATAAAACTAATTTTATGATTAAACTAAACTATATTAAGACATGAAACTATTTTTGGTGTTTTCAAAATTATATAAAGATGAAAATATGGTTTTATTTTTTGTATTTTTTTTTTTTGAAAGATACATACCAAAATATTTTTTGTAATTTGCATTTTTCTTGAAATAAAATAAAGTAAAAGAGTAAAAATGAGTTGAAATAGCCATATTAGGCCTAAATTAAATATTTTACGCTAAAATATAAAAATATTGGGGAGGGTCAAAAATCACATGTCTACACCGGTTATTGAAGTAGAAGATGTCCAGGGACCATGGGTCTACTAGGTTTCTGACACGATGTTGGTAGAGACAGTTCCGGAGGGGAAATACATTCCAATCCAAAGATAACTGCCGCATCAGTCATGGTAGCCTATGAGATGTTGAAGAATGGTTTTGTACTCGGTATAGGTTTGGGCTCATCTTTGCAAAGCATCATACAGCCGGTGCCCCTTCCTGAAAAATTGGGAACATTTGGTCTGGGATTCAAGCCCACTGCCGCAGATATAGAAAAGGCCAGAAAGCTAAAACATAAGGCATGGGTCCTTCTAAAACCAGTCCCACGTCTTTCCAAATCATTTGTCAAGACCGGTACCAGAAGTCGCCCAGTAACAGCAATTCCTAATTCTGTGATTGATCCTGACAAGGAGTTAATTGAAAGACTTGAGAAGTTGTTCGACAGTGTGAACATGGTGGAAATTGGAGAGGGTTCTAGCAATGCGGAAGTGCAGTTTCTCGGGCCAAAAACAAAGCTTAACAACTGGAAGGCTACTCCTATCCCCACTCGGAAGGAGTCTTGGTAGTTTATTTTGAGTTTCCTTCAGTTTATCTGGGTTATTCCAGGGTTGTAATCCAGATTTTTTTTTATCTTTCAGTCTGTTTGAAGTGTGCAAACCTTGTTATCTTTCATCATTCAATGAAATGCAGTTTCCCTTTCTTTATCATTCCTGATAGTTTTTCTTTTATTTTTCTTTTCTTTTCTGTACAGTTCTTTTTATGCTGGTTGTAATGACATGGCATGCATGAGGAATCCTCAGCCCAGTCTTAAAAATCAATCTGATTCCGACATAATAGTTCAAGAAGTAGATTATGAGTACGAATTAGAATACGATGAAGATGAAGCCTTCGCGGAGATTAGTAAGGAGTTAATTCACTTCAAAGAAAAACCCAAACCCAACCTGAATGAAACAGAAGCCGTCAATTTAGGGGACATGGATAATATCAAAGAAACTAAAATAAGTGTCCATCCCGAGCCAATGATCCGGGAAGAGTTAATCAAAGAACTCATCGAATACAAAGATGTTTTTTTATGGTCGTATGACGACATACTGGGTTTGAGCACTAATTTAGTGGTCCACAAATTGCCCACTGATCCAGCATTTCCTCCAGTCAAGCAAAAGTTGAGGAAATTCAAAACTGATATGAGTGTGAAGATTAAAGAAGAAATTACCAAGCAGTTGGATGCAAAGGTTATTCGGGTCACTCGATATCCTGTTTGGTTGGCTAATGTTGTGCCTGTGCCAAAGAAGGACGGCAAGATCAGAGTATGCGTCGATTACCGCAATCTCAATAAAGCAAGACCGAAGGATAACTTTCCACTACCCAATATCCATATTTTGATCGATAATTGTGCCAAGCGTGAGATTGGATCTTTTGTGGATTGTTATGCAGGGTATCATCAGATTCTAATGGATGAAGAAGATACAGAAAAGACGGCATTCATCACGCCATGGGGAACTTGTTGCTACAGGGTAATGCCATTTGGTTTGAAGAATGCTGGGGCAACTTACATGAGGGCAATTACTACTGTGTTTCATGATATGATACACAAAGAGATCGAGGTATACGTAGATGATGTGATCATAAAATCAAAACATCAGGCCGACCACATTGGGGATTTGAGGAAATTCTTCTAGAGGCTTCGTAGATACAATCCCAAGCATAACCCTACCAAGTGTGCATTTGGTGTTCCATACGGAAATCTGTTAGGGTTCATAGCCAGCCGACGAGGCATCGAGTTAGACCCATCAAAGATCAAAGCCATCCAAGAATTGCCACCCCCGAGGAACAAGACTGAAGTGATGAGTCTGTTAGGGAGGTTGAACTACATTAGCAGGTTTATTGCTTAGCTCACGACTACTTGTGAGCCGATTTTCAAGTTGCTGAAGAAGGATGATATGGTAAAGTGGACTGATGAGTGTTAAGAAGCATTTGATAAGATAAAAGGATACTTATCAAACCCACCCGTGTTGGTTCCTCCAGAACCAGGGAGACCTTTGATTCTTTACTTGACAGTCCTGAAAAATTCATTTGGCTGTGTACTGGGGCAGCATGACATCACCGGCAGAAAGGAACAGGCCATCTACTATCTTAGCAAGAAGTTCACGGCTTATGAGGTTAAGTACACTCATTTGGAAAGGACATGTTGTGCCCTAACTTGGGTGGCTCAGAAATTGAAACATTATTTGTCATCCTACACTACTTACCTCATTTCGCGCTTGGATCCATTGAACTATATCTTTCAAAAGCCTATGCCGACAGGAAGACTTGCGAAGTGGCAGATCTTGCTCATAGAGTTTGACATCATCTATGTGACTCGGACTACGATGAAAGCCCAAGAATTGGCCGATCATTTGGCCGAAAACCTGGTCGATAAAGATTACGAGCCATTGAGAACTTATTTTCCCGATGAAGAAGTGATGCATATCGATGAACTGGAGCAAATTGAAAAACCAGGCTAGAAACTTTTCTTTGATGGGGCTGCCAACATGAAAGGAGTCAGAATAGGAGTTGTGCTTATTTCTGAAACAGGGCATCACTATCCTGTTACGACTCAGCTTCGATTTTATTGCACCAACAATATGGCTGAGTATGAGGCATGTATTTTGGGTCTAAGGCTAGCTGCAGACATGGATACCCAGGAAGTCTTGGTCTTGGGAGACTCAGATCTTTTGGTACATCATATTCAAGGAGAATGGGAAATACGAGATTTGAAGCTCATACCGTACCGACAATGTTTGCATGATCTTTGTCAACGGTTTCGATCAGTGGAGTTCAGGCATATTCCCAGGGTCCATAATGAGGTCGTCGATGCGTTGGCTACCCTGGCGTCAATGTTGCACCATTCGGACAAAGCTTATGTCGATCCTCTGCATATTCAAGTCCGAGATCAACATGCTTATTGTAACATGATTGAAGAAGAACTTGATGGCGAACCATGGTTCCATGATATCAAGGAGTACATCAGAATGGGGATATATCCAGTGCAAGCCACGGGGGATCAAAAGAGAACAATTCGACGGTTGGCAAGTGGATTCTTCTTAAGTGGAGGATTTTTATGTAAAAGAACACCAGGCCTTGGATTATTAAGATGCATAGATGCTAGACAAGCTACGGCTGTCATGTCCCAAGTACATTCGGGAGTCTGCGGACTATATATAAGCGGATATGTGCTGGCAAAGAAAATTCTCCGAGTAGGTTATTATTGGCTTACCATGGAGCGAGATTGTATCAATTTTATGCGCAAATGTCATCAGAGCCAGATACACGGAGATTTGATTCATTCTCCACCGTCATAATTGCATACAATGTCGTCACCATGGCCCTTCGTTGCTTGGGGCATGGATGTCATTGGACCAATTGAGCCAGCAGCATCCAACGGACACAGGTTCATTCTGGTAGCCATTGATTATTTCACCAAGTGGGTTGAGGCCAAAACATTCAAATCGGTGACCAAGAAAGCAATGGTCGATTTTGTTCACTCAAATATCATCTGTCGATTCGGAATCCCAAAGGTGATCATCACAGATAATGGTTCTACTCTTAACAGTAACTTGATGGAAGAGGTATGTCAACAGTTTAAGATTACACATCGCAATTCTACCCCCATATCGTCCCAAGGCGAATGGAGCAGTCGAGGCAGCCAACAAAAACATAAAGAAGATACTTCAAAAAAATGGTAGAAGGTTTGAGGCAATGGCACAAAAAATTACCATTTTGCGTTGTTGGGATATCGCACTACTGTCCGTACTTCGGTAGGTGCAACTCCTTATTTGTTGGTATATGGCACTGAAGCAGTAATACCTGTAGAAGTTGAAATCTCTTCCCTTCGAATTGTCGCTGAGGCTGAGATTGATGATGATGAGTGAGTCAAAACCCGTTTGGAGCAGTTGAACTTGATTGATGAAAAAAGATTGGCAGCAGTATGTCATGGCCAGTTATATCAAAAGAGAATGGCAAGAGCATACAACAAAAGGGTGCGTCCCTGAAAGTTTGAAGTGGGTCAGCAAGTGCTGAAACATATCCTTCCACATCAGGTTGGAGCAAAAGGCAAGTTCACCCCGAATTGGCAAGGGCCATTTATTGTAACCAGAGTATTGTCCAATGGTGCTTTATGTTTAACAGATATCGAAGGAAAATGCATAGACATGGCTATGAATTCCAATGCAGTCAAGAGATATTATGTATGATTTCTATGTTATAATTATTGATTGTCTGTTCTTGGCATTGTTTCGAAGAGTGAAATGACGAAGGCAATTTGTTCCGCTATCTAAACACTCTAACCTTTGTTCCTTTTTTTTAGCCTCATTTATTTCTTTCATACCCCTTTTTGGAATCAATAACGAAAAAAGGGAAAAAAAAGAAGAAAAGAAAAAGAGAAAAGAAAAGAAGTGAAAAAGAGAAAGTATAACAACAAGGAAATTCAGTGTGAACTACGTTTGACCTGATTCCTGTTAAGGATACGTAGGCAGCCTCACGGCTCGGTCATAGTAAAATAAAATATCAAAAGATCCCCAATCAAGAAACTGGGGCAGAAGTTGTGATTGTAATAAGAAATGTAATTCCAAAAGTTGTAATTCTGACCCATTTGAAGTTATTTTGAGCCTGTTTTATACCCTTTTTTTCAAACATATCTAAGAACCCACATTGTTGTCCAAAGAAAGACCTTCTGATCAGTCTTCGAGAAATGTCAAGTCAAGCAATGTAAAGAGAATTCATATCAGGGGCAACACTCTGGTTTAAGCAAGAGAAATCAAAAAATGAGAGAGTCTTCTTGGTGAAAACCCTCATGGGCAACATGAGGCGACGAAAGCCAAGAGAAAATAAAAATGAGAGAGTCTTATTGGTGAAACCTTCACGGGCACCATGAGGCGACAAGGAATTGAGGAATGAACAAATGAGAGAGGTTTGCTGGTGAAAACCCTTCAGGGCACTGCAAGTCAAACAAGGTCCGTAAGTTGGCGGAAAGTAAATTGGGTTGTGGAGATCTTGGAGCACAAAGTAAATTAATTGAAAACGAGATTGGTTAAATAGACTGGGCTGATTAATCCAAAATGCATACCATGATCATTGGTGTCAGTGACTCCACTCAGATAAGTTCCTTTTCCTATCTCCAACAGTCATCCAAATTTGGATTTTCTTCTTTATTCTTGATTCTCAAAATCATTGCATTTCATTGCTGTTAATTCTTACTCCTCTAAAGCTCTCCCAAGGTTAGCTTTGTTTCGACAAATAAGAAGGAATGTCAAAGTGTACAACCAGATTCAAAATTGCACAAAGCAAAATACGGCTAGGACATGCTGGAGATAGTATGATGAAAAGTGAGACATAGGGTGTAAGCAAAAGTTATATCGGTGGAATGGTTCAGTAATGTCATGGGTGATGTATGGTTACGAATAAAAGGGTCAAAAGTGAAAAATAACAGTTGGGGATCCTACAGTTAAGGATTAGTCGGGAGGTCAAAATAATTCTCGACTAGTTCAAGGCAGTCGGTCGAAGCAAAGCATGGCAAAGAGAAAACCATCCCCAGCAAGAATGCCACAACTAACCACCACGTTTTAAACTAACAAGATTTTCTTTGATTTGAAACAGGGGCAAAGATGACATTTGTTTCAGGAAGCACTCGGCACCCACCTGGAGGAACAAGGGAGAATATGCCAAAGGAAAGCAGATGTTAAAGATAAGAGTGTGACCAAGTACTAGCAATCAGGCATCCACCTGGAGAACAAGGAGTAGCGGTTAAAGATTCAGCAGTCAGGCATCCACCTGGAGAACAAGGAAACGCAGTTAAAGAATCAGCAATCAGGCGTCCACCTGGAGAACAGGGAAGAACAGTTGAAGTATCAGCAGTCAGGCATCCACCTGGAGAACAAGGAAATGCAGTTAAAGAATCAGCAATCAAGCGTCCACCTGGAGAACTAGGACGAACAGTTAACGTATCAGCAATCAGGCGTCCACCTGGAGAACAAGGAACAATAGTTGAAGTATCAGCAATCGGGCGTCCACTTGGAGAACAAGGAAAAGAAGTTGAAGATTCAGTAATCAGGCGTCCACCTGGAGAACAAGGAAGAACAGTTCAACAGTTCAAGTTTCAACAATCAGGCACCCACCTGGAGAACCAGGGAATACATTTCGAGTTTCAGCAATCAGGAGCCCACCTGGAGAACAAGGGAATACAATTCAAATTTCAAGTAGTCAGGAACCCACCTGGAGAACGAAGGGAAGAAGCAATTCAAGTTCGAGTAATCAGGAACCCACCTGTAGAACAGAGGATAGACAACAATGGTCAAAGGAAGACGTTTAAAGGTTCAGCAATGAGGTGCCTGCCTGGAGGAAAGAGAAAACATCTCAAAAAAATACAATTCAAGTCAGCAGCAAAGGAACTTCCGTTGGAAAACACAAGTCAATGAGGCAACAAGAATCACAAGATCAAGCTTGAGAAGTATAGAGTAGATCTTTGTAATGCATGTAAGCACGTGATTTTTGCCCTATATGAGAATTACTCGCAAAAAATTCAAAAATAAAATGATTTTTCTTTGGTGTGCAATTTTGTGATATTTTGTGATATTTTGAAGAATTATTTGTATTTGTCTGTGCGTGTTTATTCGCTAAATTAATAAAAAATACAAAAATATGTCGCATTTTTGCATGTAGGATTTAATTCTACAATTATTAGTAATTAAAATTGTTTTACAAAAATTAAAAATTACAAAATAGGCATCGTTTGCATTTTTAGCATTTAATGTCCAAATATACAATTTTATGCTTAATTAATACTTAATTGTGCGTTAATTGTTATTGGGAGTTAATTTGCGCCTTTATAACTTAATTTAGTTCTTAATAATAGTTTAAGTATTTTTATAATTTAGTTTTAGAAAAATAAAAGAAGAAAAGAGAGCGAAAATATAAAGAAAGTCGGAATTGGGCCTCTTCTTCAATTTCAAGCTATAGGCCCAAAAAATGGCCCAATCTTCCCTACGGCCCAGTCCATTTCGAACTGGGTCGACCCAGTCCATAACCCAAAAGACCCAAACCCCTTTGTCTTGCATTTTACAAAACAAAACAAAAAAAAAGAAGAAGGAAAACCCTAAAAAACACTAAAACAATCCGCCCCCCCCCCCTTCCCTATCTTCTTCTTCTCCAAGTTTCTCCAAAGCTCATCCATGGCTTCCCCCTCAAGCTCCCATGGCTGCCCTTTACCCTCCATTATCACGTCCAAACAACCCCTCACAGCTTCATCTTCACCCTCACCATGGACAACCCAGTTGCGTCTTCATCTTCTCCATGTCGAGCTCAAAAAGCTCATCCATGGCTGCTCCTCCTCCTTCGTTCTTCGTCGAGCTTTAACCAACGTTGCTGCTTCTTCTTCCTCACTTTAAGACTGCTGCTGCTGCTCGTCGAAGCTCCTACTGCGCCGCAGCTGCTTCCTCATCGTTCAAACGCGTCACTGCTGCCCGTTTATGCCCCGTTGCTTCTGCCGATGTTTTCTTCTTCTCCCCGTCGACGGACAGCTGCTGCCATGGTCGCCACTGCTGCTGCCATTCCAGCTCGTTCAGCTGTTCCTCATCAACGCAGGCAGCCATGGCTGCCATTGCGTCTCTTCTCTTTGAGCTGCGTCTGCTTCTACTTCTTCTTCGTCTTCGTCGTTCTTCGTTCGAGCTTTGGTCGAGGCTCGGACAGATTTGTTTACAATCAAAGTTCGTCGTTGATTCATCTCCGGTTAGTTGTTTTTGAGTTTTATTTTTGTCCATATTTTTGTTTGATATTTTCCGGATCCAAAATCGTTAAAGAATTCAATTCTTGTTTGTTCGTTGTTCATCGTTGAAATAATTTTCTAGTGTGTTCATGTTGTTTGTTAAATTAATTTTCAGATTTCAAAATAAAAGTTTAATTAGTTGTTTTCATGTTTATTTCATGTTTGTATTATTGTTTAAGTAAGTATTTGTTAGTTTGATGTTTGTTAGATTCAAATTGAAATTTAATTAACTATTTCTTCAATTTGTTTCATGTGTTTATGTATTGTTAGAAATTGTTAATATTGTTAAGTTCAAGTTTAAGTTCATAATTGTTTCTTCGTCGGTCTTGTTATTTGTTTAAAGAATTTAGTTGTGTTAGAGAAATATGTTGGTTTAATCGTTTAAATCCATCATGTTTGTTGTTTAAAATAGATTTAATTCATGTTCATACTTTGTTTGATTGTTCTTGAATCCGAAATTTGTATAGCTTGATTTCTTGTTTACCATTTGTGATTATTTCTTGAATTTGTCTCATAAAATTTAATATAGGAATTGTTGGTTGTAATGTTGTTAGAGTTGATTTTAAGTTCAATATTATTGAATTTAGGAATCTAAATATACTTGTTTGATTGTTGTTGTTGTTTAAATCCGAAAAATAGGTTTGTTGTTGCCAAAAATATTGTTCAATCAAATTTTAGTTGTTCTTGGTTGTTCAATTTGTGTTCATGTGATTTGTTGTTGAAATATTGTTAAAATCATGTTCATGTGATATTGTTGTTATGAGGTTCATCCGTGTTCATATTGTTGTTTGAACATTGTTAGAAATTGATCATATTGTCTATATTTTGGTTAAGTTTGATTAATTGATGTGTTATAGCTGATGGGTAGTTTGGTAAATTTGTAATACGTTCAGGGGTAGTTTGGTAATTTCAGTAAGGTCGGAAGGGGTAGTTTAGGAATTGTACATTTTGTAATTGTTTATTTGAAGCATGGAGGACAAAATGAAATGGGGTGGGTTGTGATATGATTATTTAATATAAAGGGGGGACAAGATTTAATTTAAAGGGGAATCTTGCATTATTTTAAATGAAGCATGGGGAACAAAATGAAATGGGGTGGTGTGATATGTTTATTTAATGTAATGGGGATGAGTGGAAAGATAATGGGTTGGGTAGAGAAAAAGTATGGATTTTAATTAATTGAAAGGTTTATGGGATGGGTTATAAAAGAGAAGTCTTGAAATCAGATAGAGAAAAACACAGACAGGACAAGACACAGACAGAAAAAAAACGGGGGAGAGAAACAAATCTGAAAATAAGAGAGAAAAGGGCTGAACATTTAAGAGATAGAAAATTCCGAAAAATATTTAAGCTTTCAAATAAAAAAAAACTAAAAAAATATTCTGCTTTCTTTTGTTGTTTGAAATCAGAATTGATTGTTGTTTCATAAAAGCTGAAGCTTTTATTTTTTTTTGGATTACTACTCCACCGGTCTGTTACTGGGTTGTTACTGTTGTTGGGCTATTGTTGTTGTGTTGTACTGATTTTACTGCTGCTGCTGATTCTCATCTTCATTTTCTTTTGCTTCCAATATCAGGTACACAACTGACACGCTGGTTATTGTAATCCGAAATATGAAGCATGAATACGAAAAAATGAAGAGTTGAAATTTTGAATTATATTTAATTATATTCTGAA
This sequence comes from Nicotiana tabacum, assembly GCF_000715075.1. Classification (NCBI taxonomy): domain Eukaryota; kingdom Viridiplantae; phylum Streptophyta; class Magnoliopsida; order Solanales; family Solanaceae; genus Nicotiana; species Nicotiana tabacum. Next base: position 97,054,481 of record NC_134084.1, on the reverse strand, counting down.
TTTTATTTGTATGTATAAATTATGTAGTTTGCAAAAAAATCAGAATCATGTAGATATTTAATACATATAGTGGAACATTCGACGATAGCTTAACAAATGAACTATCTACATCTATTGCCTAAAAATAAATAAATGGTGTAGTAATTCCGTTGAATAAAAAATCAAACGAATAGGCCATCTAGTAGGAAGTTAGTAGAAATTTATTTAGTTAAATAATATTGGTTAATTTCAGCATATAAATGGTCTAGGATTAAAATTAGAATTGCTATGTTTTTTTTTAATTTGACAAACTGAGAACATGCCTAGTATAATGTAACTAGGTAATAACATGTAAATAAATTAAGATATTTCTCCTTTATTTTGTAGATACAAATTTCAATAAAAAATGTAGGCATTTTAGGACTGTCCTTTTAAAAATAAAATGAGATGAGCCTCGCCCAATAAAATGCACTAATTGCGGGGCCCTCAATAAATATTTAATTGAGTATTTAGAATTCGGGATGGACTGTTTAGTGAATTTCACTTCCTTCCCCAAAGATAATGACGCGCTAGACTCTTTAGGCGCGATTTAATTAATTTTACCTTCTTAAACTCGGATGCGCATTTCATGCGACCCAAATCTAAATCCTAAAACATTGAATAAAAATGTGTTCCGGATTGCAGGTGCATTTCATGTGACGTAATCCAAAGACATGTTTTAAACGATGTTCACAATTTTGTTTTTTTTTTTTTTTAAAAAAAATATTAATAATAATAAAGTGGTAAAAAGTTAAGATTGGCACATCGGTTCATAATTGTATTAAAATCAGATAAATAAGCTAAATATGACAATTGAGCGACCGTGCTAGAACCACGGAACTCGAGAATGCCTAACACCTTCTCCCGGGTTAACAGAATTCCTTATCCGGATTTCTGGTACGCAGACTGTAATATGGAGTCATTCTTTTCCTCGATTTGGTATTAAAATTGGTGACTTGGGACACCCTAAATCTCCCAAGTGGCGACTCTGAAATAAATAAATAAATCCCGTTTTGATTGTCCTTTAATTGGAAAAAACTCCTACGCCCTTCGCGGGGTCGGAAAAAGGAGGTGTGACAATGCATAGATCATATTTTAGTCTAGCTTCTTTATTTTTGTCATGGTGTAATAAGGAGGTCAGTAAGCAGTAGCAGCAACAACAACAACAGTAAAATCACAGCTTCATGGTAGTCCCAGCTACCGAAACTTCCCGAACTATATTGACCCGATTCTTTTATAGCCAAGGATATGTAGGAAACCTTTGAAACAGAGGTTCGGTCAAATCTTTCAAAAAATGCTTCCCATGGAGTATTCAAACGGGCAAAAATCGCTCGTATCCGCTAACTTTATCTTTGCACAAAATATTTTCGTGTTTCCGGGCAAAGAGGGCAGCTGTGAGCATGTGATTTTTGCCTCATACGAATTACCAAAAGAATTCCCAAAATTAGGTCTTTTCTTTAATTATGTGTTATTTTTAGGAATTATTATGCTATTTTCTTGATTGTTTGCATATGTTTGTGTACAAGTTTAATGCATTAAAATTACAAAAAATATAGCATTGACACGTAGGATTTGATTATACATTTATTTAGTTAAATTAGTAAATTGTTGTTTTACAAAAAAATGAAAATTTCACAAAAAATAACGTATTTGTGCATTTTTAGTGTTTAATGTCAAATTTTGTGATTTTTCTTTTAATTTAGTGTTTAATTATTTGTGATAGGTATTATTTAAAGTTAATTAATATTTTTAAGCTAATTTAGGTCTTTAAAATTTAATTAGGGTTTTATTTTTAATTTTTGGAAGAGAAGAAAACGAAAATAACTAATAAAAGAGGGGAAATCAAAATTGGGCTAATGTCCCATTTAAATCCCAAGCCCAAACACAAAATCATCCAAACCCATTCCAATCCGGCCCAAAACTCGCCCACGACCCGACCCAACACCCAAGACCTGCCCCATTTTCCCCACCTAAAATTCTGACCTAGGAAGAAAAAAGAGTTACAGCTGCAATACACATATACACAACACACCCCCCTCGATTTCATATTCTCCATTGGACGCCCAGCAGCCTACCTTGGCCGCTGCTTCTTATTCTTCGTCAGTCACTACTCAGCAACGCACACCCCCACCCATCGTCTTCTTCACATCACAACCGGATAACCCCAGCCCGCCACCAACAGACCCGTCGTAGACTCCAATAGTTCCCAGTCATGTCTCTCTTCAACTTCCTCACTCGAGAGGCCATCCCTTTTTTTTAAAAAACGAAAAAATATTTTGGTTTTCTTCTTTCATTTTTCCGACTTTTGTCTCAAAATTAGAGGCGTTGTCTTTCGATTTTCATTCTAAAATGGAGGTCAGTAGAGTTTATATGTGGATTTGAAATTGATTGTGCCGATTCGAGGTCCGGTTTTGAATTTTGTGGTTGTTCTGGCGAGTTTCGAGATCGGGTCGTGGTTCCGTTCGAGGTTTTCGGTGAAGATCTGGTTCTACAGTTCGAGGACATCATATGGTCAGTATTTTCAGGAATTTTTACAATTGTAAAGGTTAGATATTATTTCAGATTTTCATTAGTGCTTAAACTCTTTATTTGTTCTTTAGTTGAAATTGCTTCACATGTTCCAATTAGTTATGTTCTTGATACATTCTGTTGCGGTTTGTTTGTGTGATTTTTGTTATTTTAATCTGATCCTTTTATGGTTTAAATTTTTGTGCGCTTGATCTAGATAGTTTCCATGTCCATTATAATTGTAAGTTCAGAATGAAAGTTAGCTTAATTCTCAAGAGTATTAGTGTCTCTGAAATGCTCCAATATTACTAGTAGGCTTTCAAATTTTATAGTAAAAAAATCCCCTATTTTTGTATGTATTCTATAAAGGGTAATGTGGTTGGTTGTAAATTTTTGGGTGTCTTGCACCTATATTAATTATCTAAGAGCAGTGTATCGAGAATTGATACTGTAATGGTTACAGTTTTCCTTGTTGTTCCTAAAATTTCCTTGTTTTATACTACATAAAGACCAACCTCCATGTGAATTTTGGATCTACTTTTCGGAAGTTTCTTTTTGAAGTTTGTATGGTAGTGTGCAAAGTTGAGTACTTGAGTCGGATCGAATGAGCTAATTGAGTGCCTGATAACATGTGATTGCTATTCACTCATTTGTCGGAAAAAATCAAAACCTATAATCATTGCTTTCGTTTGCTTGATTTGCTTTCATGTTGTGGCTATTATTTCATAATATTGAGGCATATTGTAATATTGTCAACATTCAGTGTGGATCTGAAGTTTGATTGGTATGGTTTTGAGCACTTGATTCTTTAGGGTTGAGTTAAAGTAGTCATGGCCCTTCGATTATATAGACCTGAACCTATTTAGTTGAATTAGCCTAAGAATCATTTGAGTGGAATCAATTTTTAAAATGTTGAAAGGCCATTTTGTGAATCTAAGGTCATTCCCCATTGCCTATTTAAGGAATTCACGGATAAACACACATGGAGACATACATAGTCATTGAATACAGGGAGGAATAGAGAGAACACATAGATATACAGGAGGGAGTCCAAAGAGAGAAAGAGAAAACAAAAGATAGAAAGAGAGCTGGAGAAACGACTAGAAATTACATAAGAAATTTCTGCAATCTTTTGATATAAATTGGTCTTAGTTCTGTTCTTTAAATTCGTTTGTTAGTCAGAAATTTTAGATTTTAAAAGAAGTTTTGGTTTGAAGCTGTTTTGATTTCTGAAGTTATTGTTACATTGCTGAAGATTAAACTGGGTTAGCTGCTGTTGATTACTGCTTCCTCACTCCCTCTTTGTTTTTTCCTTATTCTCAGGTACATGTTCTTTAATCCCACCTAATGTAAAGCATTATGATATGGAAATATAAAGATCTGGAGCATAGTGTCAATTTGTTATCTTTGTAGTAGTTTAACTATGTTCCTATTTTAAATCCTTAGTTGTATGATGCATAGATTCTTTTGCTGGTTGGTGACAATGTCCCTTAAGGACTGTTTATTGGCTTCATTTGTTTTTTTTTAATATTTAAAATCACCAATGCTAGTTCACCATTGCTGGTCGCTGGTTGATTTATTGAATATGTTACTTGTTACTTGATGATTATGATTTCCGTGATATGATCCTTTCATTTTCGGCATTTAAATTAATGAACTAAACATGTTTCCAGCTGATTTTGGAGTCAATAAATATGTGCTATATTTCATGTTGTTGGAGATTTTGTTTTTGTTTGTTTAGATTGGAAGTCTTAGTTTGAACTTTGAATGGTCTTGATTAATCAATGATGATATAGAATTGTTAAATTATAATATTAGATATTGGTTTTATGAGGAGAAAAAAGAGTTTGAGTTGTAGGTCTTTTATATGGTATATAAGGGTCATGTTTTCTCGGTCTTTGTTAATATGAGAAAGAGCTATCAAATTGCTAGTAAGTAGTTCTGGTAAGAACGCATTACCTCCATTCTGACCTTACTTTTATTTACCAACTTGGCAATAGAATTAAAATTTGTCTCTGCTAGGGGTGTAGTTAAATGAGGCAAAAAATGGTAATAAAACACATAAAAAAATATTTTCTCATTTACCTCTCCGACGATGTAGTATAAGCATGTATTATTAAAAAAATGAAATCATGTATAGTAGAGTCTTATTCAATTCTCTCTCTCTCTCTCTCTCTCACACACACACACACACACATATATGTATATACACGTTTGTGACACACATATATATATATATATGTAAGCCTCACAAACGTGTCTATACTTATCACTACATGCTTCTGTTCTCTATAAAATTTTTGTGAATGAAATACGTTTTTTTTCTTTACAATTAGTTTCATTTAGTTGTTGAGATCCCTTACTGGTTTAGCTAGTTAATGGTTTATTCATTTGATTATGTTATTTTATCTCAAATGGTAGCTTAGGATTCGGGGTGCATTTCATGTAACCCGATTATAACAACTCCGAATAATAAAACCCCTTTTGAAATAATTTGAGGCGTGCCATGCTGAATAAAATTCCAAATGCGTGTCCCTCATTTAATTAATTTTAATCCTTAGAAATCGAGGCATGCCATTTAGCAAATTTTCCATGGCCCTCGCAAATTGCTCACGCGAAATTGCTCTAGGCGCGTTAGTTTAATAATATTACTTTCCTAAACTCGGGTGCACATTTATGTGACCCAAATCCAAATCTCAACGATGTTAAAATATGTCAAAAGCCACGGGTGCATTTATGTGACGTGGTTCGAGATGTGTTTTAATAACGTTGCAATTTTCTTTAAAAAATGAATAAAAGCGGTTTAAAGTTAAAATGCACATAGGTTAAAACATATGTTAAAATCAGATAATAGGCCAATTGTAGTAGTTGAGCGACCGTGCTAATCAGATAATAGGCCAATTATAGCAGTTGAGAGACCGTGCTAGAATCACGGAACTCGAAAATGCCTAACACCTTCTCCCCGGTTAACAGAATTCCTTACCCGGATTTCTTTGTTCGCGGACTGTAAAACAAAGTCAATCTTTCCTCGATTCGGGATTTGAACTGGTGACTTGCGACACCATAAATTATCCCAAATGGCGAATCTGAATTTTGAATAAAATAATCTCGTTTCGATTGTCACTTTAAGTTGGAAAAAAAACTCCCTTATAAACCCCTTCCGGGGATGTAGGTAAAAAGGAGGTGTGACAGTTAGTTTTGTGTTTTGCTTCTCTTTCCTTCTTGTTTACTAATTTTGTTTGTGTCGATCAATCAAGTACAATGGATCTTAATACAAATGACCCTCTCGGCAATGTGATAGCGGGGGAGGAGGTAGAGGATCTAAAACCAGATGAGGTCTTACCTCAAGTTCCACGGAGAGGCCAACATGTCAATGTAAATGCAAATGAGAACAACAACATTCCAGACCCTCCTCCGGCACCACCGAGAGTGGCTCCCAGAGTTTTACTAAATCAAGGATATGCCAGTGCTATTGTTCCTCCCCGAATCCGGGCGGGGAACTTTCAAATCACAAATATTATGCTGACCTTGCTCGAGCAAAGAGGGTATTTCACGGGTGCCTCCGATCAAAATGCCTACAAGCACTTGAAGGGGTTCGTAGATACATGCTGGGGTAGCAAGCAGACAAACGTGTCCTAGGATGCGTTGAGATTGAGGTTTTTTCCGTTCTCTCTTCGGGGTAAAGCATTAGATTGGTTAGAAAGGCTCCCCAATCATTCTATTACAACATGGGATGAATTGGCGGACAAATTTGTCGCCAAATTCTTCTCTCCAAGTCATATGGCAGCTCTTCGGGATGAAATTCTAGCTTTCAAGCAAGAGCCAACGGAACCTTTGCACGAGATATGGGAAAGATATAGAACAATGGTGAAAGAATGCCCTAATAACGACATGACCGAGGCTTTGATTTAACAAACACTATATCGGACCATCAACACCACAAATCAATGCATTGTGAACCAATTGGCCGGAGGTAACTTTATGAAACTTTCTTACCAAGAGTCATGTGATGTACTTGATGAAATGGCCGACACCTCTTCGGCATGGCAAAGCCGACCAAATGTGCCCTAAGGTGACACCACGGTCATCCATTTGCATAAGGAATTGCACGATCATGGCCAAGCCATCGCCGAGCTTACAACAACTATAAATCAATTGGCAAAGGCGCAATTGCAACAAGTCCAAAACCCGCGCCAAGTCAATGCAATGGAAGGTGTTTCTATGTTGAAAAGGAGGCAAAGAGGACAACAACCTCAAGGTAATTGTGAACAATATGATAACAACAATGAGGGTGGTGGTTATTCAAATGAGTGTTATGATGATCCAAGCGAAGAGGTCCAATATGTCAACAACTACCAAGGGAATAGAGGTAACTCTTCAAATCAACAATGGCGTCCTCAAGGAAATTGGGGAAATCAACAACAAGGCGGAGGTAATTGGAATAACAACAACCAAAACAACAATTGGGGTAATCAAACCAACCAAGGAAATTGGAATGGTAGTAACAATAATTGGGGCAACAACAACAATCAAGGAGGATGGAACAATAGCGGGAACCAAGGTAATCGGGGGCAAAGCTTTCAAAGGCCCCCATGTACCAACAACCGAACAACCCACCCCCCTTTCCTTCTCAAGGTCTGAGTTCATCCGGAAGTGATATGGGGAGAATTGAAAGCATGTTCGAGCAAATGATGAAAAGAACCAAGATTCCGAGGCCCAACTAGCTTCGCATAACACATCTATCCGGAACTTGGAAGTGCAATTAGGCCAAATCTCTCAAGCATTGAATACTCGTCCCAAGGGTGTGCTACCAAGTGATACGGTGGTGAATCCGAAGGGTGGGAATAATAATCATGTGATGGCGGTTACAATAAGAAGTGGGAGAGGCGGTGATGTGAATGCCTCAATGCAAAAGCAAGTTATGGATGAAGATGTTGAGTTGCGGGAAGATGATGTACCTTTGATTGTTGATGATGTGGTTAATTAAAATGCGAACAATGATGTGCGGATTGATATTAATGATGAGGCCGAGGTAGAGACTCAAGATGATGTGAACCCGTCTAGGGAACACGTGATTGACATGCCCGAGCCGATTGTACAAAAAGCCAAGACACCTTTGCCTAGGCCACCTCCACCTTATCCTCAACGGTTAGCAAAGCAAAAGAGTGACAATCAATTCAAAAAAATCATTGACATGATGAAGAGCCTCACAATCAATGTCCCTTTGGTTGAGGCACTTGAGCAAATGCCGGGGTATGCAAAGTTCATGAAAGATTTGGTTACAAAGAAGAGGTCGATGGAGTGTGAAACAATGAAGATGACTCATCAAATGAGTGCCATAGTGCATTCAATGGAACCCAAGCTTGAGGATCCCGGAGCTTATACTATCCCATGTACTATCAGAAGTGCGGATTTTGCTAAAGCCCTTTGTGACTTGGGGGCTAGTATTAATTTGATGACGTACTCGGTCTTCAAGACTTTGGGAATTAGGAAACCTCGACCTACCTCAATGAGACTTCAAATGGAGGATCGATCGATGAAGCGACCCTTGGGCATAATCAATGATGTTCTTGTCTGTGTTGATAAATTCATATTGTCGGCCGACTTTGTCATATTAGATTGTGAGGTGGATTTTGAAGTGCCAATTATTCTTGGAAGACCTTTCCTAGCTACGGGGAAGGCATTAATTGATGTTGAAGCGGGTGAGTTGACATTCCGAGTGGGAGATGAGAAGGTGGTATTCCATGTTTGCAAATCAATGGGACAATCAAATAGCACGGGGGTGTGTTCTTTTGTGGACATTGTCACAGCCGTGATAGTGGATGACACAAGTTCCATGATCAATGTTGAAGATCCTCTTGAGGCGGTGCTTCTTAACATGGATGTTAATGATGATTCTAGTAGAGTGGAGTGCATGAATGCATTGCTTGGTATGGGTTCATATTCTTATGAGCCTAGAAGGCTATCTTTAGATCTTGAAAACCGCAAAACTCCACAAACGAAGCCATCGATTGAGGAGCCACCGGTGTTGGAGTTGAAGTCACTTCCTCCACGCCTCAGGTATGAATTCTTGGGTTCAAATTCTACTTTACCTATCATTGTTTCTTCTTGCCTTACTAATATGCAGGTTAAGGCCACCTTGGCGGTTCTTCAAAAGCGAAAAAGGGCAATTGGATGGACTCTAGCTGATATTCGGGGTATAAGCCCCGCCTTTTGCATGCATAAAATCATATTGGAGGAGGATGCGAGGCATTCACTTGAGCATCAAATAAGACTAAATGAGGCTATGCAAGAAGTGGTAAAGAAATAGGTTATCAAGTGGATTGACGCAGGAGTGGTTTATCCCATTTCTGACAGTTCATGGACTTCTCCGGTGCAATGCGTATCGAAAAAAGGTGCAATGACTGTAGTGACTAGTGACAACAATGAGCCTATTCCAACTCGGACAGTGACGGGTTGGAGAGTTTGCATGGATTACCGGAAGCTGAACAAGGTGACTAGAAAAGATCATTTCTCATTGCCATTCCTTGACCAAATGCTTGATCGTCTTGCGGGTCGGGCTTTCTATTGTTTTATGGATGGTTACTCGGGGTACAATCAAATTCTCATTGCCCCGGAGGACCAAGAGAAGACGACTTTCACATGTCCTTATGGCACATTCGCTATCTCCAGAATGCCATTTGCATTATGTAATGCTTCGGTGACCTTCCAACGTTGCATGATGGCTATTTTCACCGACATGGTGGAGGATATCTTGGAGGTCTTCATGGATGATTTTACCATGGTTGGGGATTCTTTTGAGGAGTGCTTGGTAAACTTGGATAGAGTGTTGGGCCAGTGTGAAGATACCAACCTTGTTCTAAACTGGGAAAAGTACCATTTTATGGTAGAAGAGGGTATAGTGTTGGGTCACAAGATCTCGAAGCGAGGAATTGAAGTTGATAAGGCCAAGATCGAGGTTATTTCAAGGCTTTCTCCCCCTACTTCTGTCAAAGGGGTGAGGAGTTTTCTTGGGCACGCGGGTTTCTACTGGAGGTTCATCAAAGATTTTTCTAAGATAGTTAACCCGTTGTGCAAATTGCTAGAGAAAGATGCCAAGTTTGTTTTTGATGAGAAATGCATGGAGGCTTTTGAGCTCCTTAAACAAAATTTGACAACTACCCCCATCATCACCGCACCAAATTGGAGATTATCATTCGAGCTCATGTGCGACGCGAGTGACGTTGTGGTGGGGGCGGTTTTAGGCCAAAGGATCGACAAGATGTTCCATCCGGTGTACTACTCAAGAAAGACCATGAATGAGGCTCAAAGGAACTACACAGTCACCGAAAAGGAGTTGTTGGCTATTGTTTTTGCTATGTAAAAGTCCATCCTTACCTTATGGGGGCTAAAGTTATTGTGCACACCGACCATGCCGCCCTTAGGTATTTGATGACCAAGAAAGATTCAAAGGCAAGATTGATGAGATGGGTTCTTCTCCTTCAAGAGTTTGATTTAGAAATTATTGACCGGAAGGGTAGCGAGAATCAAGTGGCGGACCACTTTTCCCATTTGGAGGAGAAGGGGAGGCCTTGTGACGGCCTTGAGATCAATGATACATTTCCCGAAGAGAAACTCCTTGCGGTGTCAATGAGTGGAATACCGTGGTTCGCCGATATTGCAAACTATCTTGTTACCGGAATCATCCCGTGTGAGCTCTCTTCTAACCAAATGAAGAAGCTCAAACGGGATAGCTTGGATTATTATTGGGACGAGCCCTATTTGTTTAAGATTTGCACCGATGATGTGATTCGACGATGTGTCCCGGAAGAGGAGCAATTGGGTATTTTGGAAGCTTGCCATTCCTCACCCTATGGTGGTCATCATGGCGGGGCAAGAACGGCTTCTAAAGTGCTTAGTTGCAGATTTTATTGGCCTACTTTGTTTAAAGATGCCAGTGATGTGGTCAAAAGATGTGATGAATGCCAATGAGCCGGTGGAATTTAAAAAAGGGGTGAAATGCCCCTCAATACAATTCTTGAGGTAGACATTTTTTATGTTTGGGGCATCGACTTCATGGGTCCTTTAGTGAGCTCTTGTGGAAACACTTACATTCTGGTGGTGGTAGATTATGTCTCCAAGTGGGTTGAAGCCGTGGCTTTGCCCAACAATGAAGCCCGGAGTGTTGTGGCATTTCTTAAAAAGAGTATCTTCACGAGGTTTGGCACTCCCCGTGCTATCATTAGTGACGGGGGATCTCACTTTTGCAACAAAGCTTTTGATTCATTGCTAGCCAAATATGGAGTTAATCACAAAGTAACCACCCCTATCATCCTCAAGCTAGCGGTCAAGTGGAAGTCTCCAACCGAGAAATTAAGAGTATCTTGTCTAAAACTGTAAATGCAAATAGGATCGATTGGTCAAAAAAATTGGATGATGCTCTTTGGGCCTATCGGACAGCTTACAAGACTTCGATTGGCATGTCCCCGTACCGGTTGGTGTTTGGGAAATCTTGCCATCTTCCGGTGGAATTGGAGCACAAGGCTATGTGGGCCTTGAGGAAGTTGAACTTAGAATGGGAGGTTGCTGCAAATCTGAGGGTTGAACAACTTAATGAGCTCGATGAGTTTAGATTCCATGCATACTCCAGCTCGTCCATGTATAAGGACAAAATGAAGTACCTTCATGACAAATATGCTCAGGGCAAGGAGTTCAAAGTAGGGGATATGGTTCTCTTGTTTAATTCCCGGTTACGTCTGTTTCCGGGTAAGCTCAAGTCAAAGTAGAGTGGGCCATTTGAAGTTCTGTTCATGACCCCGTTTGGTGCTCTTGATCTAAAAACAAAAATGGTGAAGTCTTCAGAGTCAATGGTCACCGGGTCAAGCATTATCTCGGAAAGTTCGATGGCAGCGATGTAGTGGCGCTTCTTCATCTAAAGTGATGTGGTGGTAACATGCGTCGTGCCGTGACGTTAAATCAGACACTTCTTGGGAGGCAACCCATATATAGCTTAGGATTTTTGAGCTAACTGTTTATGAGATGTTGCAGGGATTGTGTCGAAGTAGTGCAAAACAAAGTTGGAAAATGGCATAGTCTCTGAAGATTGCCAGCGCGGCCGCGGTGCATTTTGTGCGGTCCGCGCTGGCATGAGTCAAAAGGGGGACTCTCTGAAGTTCTTCACCGCGGCCGCGGTCAAGTTAGTGCGGTCCGCGGTGGGCTGACACGGTCGCGTTACACGTTTGTGCGGTCCGCGTAGGTTTCATCATGAGGGGTCACACAAATAAACCCAACGCGGTCCGCGGTCACTTTTGTGTGACAGTGCTGGTAGGTAAGTACGGGTCCTACTGGGGCTCTATAAATAGAGACCAAGGGTCTCATATTACCCTTTTTGCAAATTGGAAACCCAGAACCCTAATTCTACTATTCATCCTCGTCCAAGACTGAGATTCTTGCTTGTGTGGATAGATTGCATTCATTCTTCATAATCCTGGTAACATTTCATGCATTTTTGATTATTACTCTTTTATTTTTATTTTAATTGCTTGCCAGTAGTCTGTAACTTCTTTGCCTTTACAATTGTCTTTGAATTGTTAGTCTAGGGTAGCTTCCATGTTAGTTTGAAATAACTAAGGATTGGGTGTATGAGTAGGGACAAGTAGGGGTAAAAGGTTGAACAAAAATAGAACAAAAGCATGCAATCCCTAGCTTACTCACTGAACCTAACCCAGTGCGGCCCGCGGTCACCTTAGCGCAGTCTGCGGTGCCCAAACGCGGTCCGCGTTACACTTCCACGCGGTCCGTGATGCTTGAATGACTGAGGAACAACTTTTGTCCAGCGTGGCCGCGGTAACTTTTGTGCGGTCCGTGCTGGCCCACCGCGGCCGCGACCCTATTTTGTGCGGACCGCGATGTGAGATTCAGAGAAGACCCTTCCTGGGGTTTTGTTCAGTGCAGCCCACGGTCGCCTTAGCGCGGTCCGTGGTGCCTCCAACGCGGCCGCATTCCTGATGGTGCGGTCCGCGGTGCCTGGTTCTACAGCAGTGTCTGCAACTTTCATTTGCTTCTGCAATTTTAATTCAGTCACATGTTTCATTGTCTGTGCTTCAACTAACAATGTTAGATGTGTTTATTTGTAGACAATGGTAAAATAATGAGGAAGAGGTGCTAAACAACCCGGCCGAGGTGACTCCTCCCGGGGAGGAAAAGGGAAACAAGTTAAACTCACTTCCCAACCTAAACTAAAAACAAGGAAACAAATTGTTATAGACGACCAATCGGGGAGTGAGTACGTACCCTCTCTGGACCTCTCTTCTGATTTAGGGCCAACTACTGCAGTCCCGGCTTCACATACTGCCCAAGCCCCACAACGTATACCTTCTGAGTCGTTTGATGGCTTAGCAGCAGGCAGTGGTGAATACTCCACCTCCCCCACAGCTTCAGTATCTGGGGAGAGTGCAGAATGCGGGACTAATAGTGATAATGAGGTATCGAACAATGGGGTGCCTCAGGTTGGGGGTGTTGAGAGAACTAGAAAACCTGAAGTTTGGGAAGATCGATTTGTCAGCCAGGTGGCGTTTCACAAATTTAGAGAATGGTGGCCATCACGGAAGTTTATACTTGAGCGGAGCTTTATTGAAAAAGACCTTCTACCCCTAAACCCCAATGTGCATAGACAGTTTCAGGCTCGACTGGGTTGGGAGTTCTTTAAAGAAAATTGTTTGAAGGCAAATGAGCATATGGTCAAGGAGTTTTACAGCAATGTGGCTCATATCTTGAAAGGCACTAAAGTGACGAAAGTGAGAAACAAAAATGTGGTTTTCACCGGGAAGGCGTTGAATGAGTATTTGGAGTTCATTGACGAAGATGAGTCCCTGTACAATGAAAAGTTAGCAATGGGCGAGGAGGTTCGTCTGTGGTTAGCTTTGTACTTGGAAATCCCGGGTACTGTTCCAGAATGGTTACAAGAAGGGACCAAAATACTTCGGAGAACTTTCAACTTCGAGGCTAGAGGGTGGTTGAACTTTGTATGCAGTCGGCTCGACCTGACTACTCATGATCAGACTATTCCACTTGCCCGGGCAGTTCTTATTGCTTCTATTATGGCAGGTTATCCTATCAATGTGGGCAATGTGATGTCCCACACCATTTCTGCAGTAGGGGTCGAGCATGACCGAGAACTACCCTTTTCCCAGCACCCTTACTATGTATTTTCGGGACTTGGAGGTGGAGAAGAGACCGTTTGACGTCAAGGTAAAACCTATGGCTCCATTCTCCTGGTATAGTTTGAAGGGGCCAGACAAACCCAAAGACAAAAGTTACAAGCCGCCTTCCTCTACTCCAGCTGGCCAGTCTAAAGAGCCAGTGGCGGTAGTGTCTTCGGTCGAGCCCCCCACAGAGCCTTCCACCATGCCTACTATCACCACTGATGATGATTTGCCTCCACAACCCTCCTCCTCTGCTGGCCCCAGTACTTCAGTTGACACGGGGGTCCCTTCTTCCCGGACTCATCCTTTCACGGCCCAGCAATTGAGCCGGACACTAGCCAGATTGAACAACTGGATATCAGTTGTGACGTCCAAGTTGTCTACATTGTCTGCTACAATTGAGGCCCATTCAGCACCTTCCACTACTCAGTTTCCTCAGTCCATTGAGGACACACTGAAGAAGCTCCTGGAAAATCAGGAGAAGATTATGAGGACTCAGGATGCCTTGACTATGGCGGTGGATTCACATGGCAAGGCTTTGAGGGAGCTTGCCAAGGAGCACAAGAAGATGAGGAAGTCAAGGGCATCTAAGGAGTCGGTGAGAGTGCTACGGACTGATGTGGATAGGCTATTGGCACACCAGATGCCTTTAGACTTGTTATTCGGGGATCCAGCCCTAGCAGCAGCACCAGTGCCACAACCACAGCAGGAGCAGGCACCCAGGCCCCCAAGAACGAAGAGGAAGCTCCCCAGTTCAGTTGGTGCAGTTATTGAGCTACCAGACCCACAAGAGACCCCCTCCAGTGATGCACCTATCAGTCAGCCGGTTCAGGAGCAGGCCCTAGTCCCAGCAGCTGAGCAGCAGGAGATCGGGAACCAGTCTGAGGTTCCCGTACTACAAAGGACTTGGGGACCACTGATGATCCCATGCAGATGGACCAGGCCTAGGGAGATCATATATCCTTTCTTTTGTTTTGATATTTATTTGATAGTTGGCATTGAGGACAATGTCAGCTTTTATTCGTGAGGGTGCGCCCTACTTTTTTCTAGATGACTGTATATATATAGATTCTTAGTTTATTTTTATTGATTTTGTATTTTTTTACTTTGTGTTGTATATAACTTTACATTTCTGTATATATTCATCCCCCGTTGTATATTCTACTCCCCTATTGTACATATTCATTCTATTTTCTATTTTCGCAAAATTTTTGTTTTTAGCTTTGTAGTTAGGCTCGTAGCCGCTTGTTTTGATTTTGTCGTTTCCAATAAGCCCTTGGTTTTCTTAATGCCATGGTTCTTTCCGAGGGTGGAGTATTGTGTGAACCGGGTGGCTCTTCCCAATGATAGATGGCGTGACAACCTTCTTAAGGGTTTGAGTCCGTTTCTTTGATTTTTCTTTTGTTTTTGATAGCGTAGTTAAAGGCACCTCAAGCAAAGCTTCACTTGAGCCTAGCACATTTGCCTTTGATCCCATGGTCAAAGACATAATGTTGTGTTCAGGATGGTGAAAGTCGTGGCTTTGAGACTCTTGCATTGACCAAACGATCATCATGTGGTCTTTTTGGACCATTGTGTGTTTAAATCATAACTAAGGTCATTGTGGGCCCTCGATTCGATGTCTTTAGCAAATCCCTAGGGTGTGTGGTGAGGAATTGAAATTTGAGTCCAAGTCCTGAGCCAATGGTCTATAACTTGCCCTAAATGTCTGGTGAGGCAAAATCCTAGGTGAAATTTGACTTGAGAAATAATTATAGGCTCTCCTTGATCCAAATGCTAAGTTGAACAATTTCATAGCCTTCCAATGAAATAATCCCTAGTTAACCCTTTTGAGCCTTAAACCTTTTTCTTTCAAGAACCAATGCTACAAGCCTATACCCGTTCTAAATGATTACCCTCTCTCGGCACCCAAATCTTCCCTTGAGTAATGGCAAAAATCTAATTTTGGGGGGAGAGACAAGAAAGGAAGCAACGCAGTAAGGTACAAAAGAAAGAAAAAAAGGCAGTGAAAAAGCAAGAAAAGAAAAAGGACAAAAAGAAAGTCCCATGTGAACAAGAATAAAAAGGGATTCAAGGAAAACAAAAGTGAAAAAGGTGTGGAGAAAGTAGAAAAAGGAGAAATGTTTTGAATTGTATAAGAAAGAGTGACAATGTGTCTCTCTAACCCCTTGTAAAGAAGTGAAATCCTCAAAAAGAGCCAAGAAAGTTGCGCCAAAATGAATCAAAAGAAGTGCTTAAGGAAAGATTGAACCCACGTGAATAAAACTATGTCCTAACCTTGCCTAAAAGCCTTCACAATGACTCCACAAAAGCCCTATTTGATCTCAAGTTGAAGGGAGCTTACATTAGTGGATACTTACATAAGGGGCAAGCATATGGTATTTAGAGCCGCACTTGTGACCTTCCTTTTTGAGAGAGATGAGTGAAATTTCATTTGCTTCGATTTGTGTGTCAATATTTAAAAGGTGAGGTTTGCTTAGGGAGAGTTGAGGATGTGAGAGTTTCGGTTCCACAATGACCAAAGTAAGTGAGAAAAGCTCTTTAATGAAATGTGTCAACTCTTGATGCTCTTGTGTCACACTTGATCCATAGTTTTCAAAGTTTTAAATGTGTTAATGATGCATTCGTATTGAGGGCAATTGTTAGTCCCAATTGATGCTTGTTGAGGTTAGTTTAGGATAGCTGGAATTACTTGGATGTTCCTTTAAGGGGTGGGTCTTATTTTGTTTGCTTGAGGACAAGCAAAGGTTTAAGTTTGGGGGAGTTGATAAGTTAGGATTTTAAAGTGTTTATGTCCCTACTTGCCTATGTTTTGAGTATAAATTGATACAAAAACAGTCCCAAAAGGCTTACAAGTTGTACTTGATTGCAGGGTTGATTGACAAAGTGACGAAATGTCAAAGATCGGCTCAAAAAAGTAGTGAAACTTGCTCAAGTATCAAAGACCAAGAGAAGTGAAGAAAAAGGGGCCTAGTGCGGACCGCGTAACAATGACCGCGGCCACACTAGGAGGTTCCAACACTGGACATTTTCAAGCTTAAGGTCACGCGGCCGCGGTAGGATTCACGCGGCCCGCGGAGAAGCTTCGCGGCCGCACTCCTGCTCTGTGCGGTCCGCGTTCATAGGGTTCAGCAAAAGGGCATTTGTCCTCACGCGGACCGCGCCAGTTGCCTTCGCGGCTGCGGTACACTCCCATGCAGTCTGCATCCCCCAGTTCAAGTCATCAAACAACTGAAGCCCAAGAGCCAGTGCGGCCGCGGTCCATTTTGTGCGACCCGCATTGACCCCACAGGGGTATTTTTATCCAGTTTTTCCAGCCTAGTATAAATAGAACATTTTACTATTTTTTTAAGGGAGCGGTCAGATCTGAGAACAGAAGAACAGCTGCGCTTGGTGTTGTAGCCATTTTGGCCATATTTGCTTCCCATTAACAATAGATTATTGTAGTTTCTTCTTAGTAATTAATTAATATGTGTAGTTCTTCATCTATTTCTTCAGTTTCTTCTTTAATTATGTGTAGCTAAACCCATTAGCTAGGGTTGTGGCTCAACCCTAGTGTGGGTAATTGATGGGTGTTGCCATCTAGGGTTAGATTGACTATGGGTGTTTGTTATTTGGGTTGATTTTATGATTTAATTTAGAATTGGTGGTTGCAAACACTGATTCAAGCTTTGTGGGTTTAACTCTTCTTGAGAAAGAGAGTTTATGACCTCAAAATTGACCCAACAAGGAATTGGGATGGACTCATGAGAAATGATAGTCCCAATTAACGGGTTAAATCTTGAGAGAGTAATCACCCTACTTGAACCTTAGTTGCTTGGTCTAATTTGCCAACCCAATTGGTCTCGAGAGAGTCAATTGGGAAAAATCACTCTCTCTGCCGAGAAGTGTGAGAGTGGGTAAAATTGTGCAACGGTTATAGCATAAGCCCCAAATAAGTCAATCGAACCTAAGTAACATCTACCCGTCAATTAGCCACCAAGGTAATGCCACGACCCTAGTGCTCTTCCTTCTCAATAATTACAACTTAGCAATATTCTCCTAGCATAATCTAGCTTTAATCCATAGTTTTATAATAGTAGTTATAAATACAAAAACTCAAAAGATGCTTGAAGTGACATTAGAAGCACAACCGCAACTCTAGGCTAGACAGAAAATACAACTCCACTACTAGCTCCCTGTGGAAATTCGATCCCGGACCTCTATTCGGGTAAAAGCTATTGCGATCCGCTCTTCCTACCATAGTATAGTGTCGAGTCGGTAGCGATCAATGGAGTGTCTTGAAAGTGAAAGGAAGATCAACTGGCTTGCATTTATTATCAAGCTACTGGACAGGGTTATCAATGGCTCCAAAGCCCATGCTGCTCCTTATGGGTTTATTCTAAGTACTGCGCTTGATCGTTGTATGGTGCCACTGAAGAAATGGGAAATGGCCACAAGCAAGGATCACTTCGGAATCAACACTTTTATTGCTTGTGACTATGAGGTCAATGTCATTCCCAATGAATCTGGTTCATCCAAGAAGACACTTATAAATAGCAAAGTCAGAGCTCTAGTGCAGGAGAGTGGGGCAAAGGATGTTGAGATAGCTAGGCTGAAGGCTCGCTTAGCAGAGGTTGAACCTAATCGAGATGCTCTCAGAACTGAGCTCACAAAGGAAAAGGAGAAGAATGATGGCATTTTTCAAGATATGATGCACCTTCTCCAAGCAAAAATCCAACCCTCTAGTCCTTCCAAGCCTTAAGTTCTTAGCTTTCAGTTCTTGAACTTTGTCTAGACCTTTCAGTGACCCAGATTCGGGATTTTTCTTGTTTTGCTCATGTTTTGACTATTTTATTTCTTTTTGTGGATTGTGGTAGACTCATATTTGCTATCAATGAAGTTTTCTGTGTTTGCTCTTGATTAATCGTTTACTTTTCCTTGATAGTTTAAATACGTTTGGTTGATTACTGATGATTAATCCATGATTGCACTTGTAGTTGCCCCAGTAGCCATGAGTAATTGTTAAAATTCTGAGAATGACACAGTGTTTATACAACTTTTCGATGATGCCAAAAGGGGGGAGATATTATGTTTTACATTCTGAATAAGTGATGTTTATAACCTAATGAACTTGTTCCTTGATGATAAGTAAAAAATTTCAAACTTTACATTGATGAATAAGTTGAGTTCTGAGAAGAAGTGAGTGAAAAGCACAGAATTTGTCATCATCAAAAAGGGGGAATTTTTTGGCCTAAGTAAAGGTGAGTTTTGAAGGCTAACAAAGGAACTCAAGCATGGACCAGGTCCATCCTAGTGAACCACAGACATGGTCAACACAAGCATGTGAGATGCACGCAAAGGAGATAAACCTCACTTACCAGAAATTATATCTCCTGATCCTGATCGAAAAGGTTGCATATTGGATAAGGAGAAAGACTCATTACACAAAGAGAACACGATTTAAGAAATGGATAGAGTTAGAGGATGAGACCAACTAGAACTCTTCCACCAAGGAAGAGTAGCATTAGTATTCTAGTCAATCTCTATTTAATAACTCTATAAATATCAGTGTTGTTCTCTTTTACATGTAATGCACATAAGCAGAAGTTAAACGTGAATTGAGAACATCACTAGCAATGTTGATGAGGTCCAATGTAGAGTTATTGTTGAATCCTCTCCCAGAATGCGCGTGTTGAGTACTTGCAGCGCCATAATCTCAATGACCACATTGGTAGAGATGCATTCAAGAAAATCGTACATGTCATCACCTATGAAGATGTTTAGTCTGATATCAACCATATAGCCTATAGCGATAAATCTCCTATCCTCTGCTCCCAATCCATTTCTGAATTATTGTCAAGTTTCATGGAGTAAAAAGTTCATCTGTTTGATCTCTCACATTTTGGGTTGCACATATTAAAATATGTGACTATCTCATTAAAAAGCTTAAACTGCTAGAGAAAATATATTTTTATTTAGTAGTTAGTGATGTCTTCAGTAGTACATGCATGCATGTTGCTTTTGCATTAAATGAAAGATTAAAATACCCCAAAGAATAATTTTCGCACAAGTAAGATATCAACAAAGGCTATATAGAAGAAATTTATCAAATTAGAGAGAGAACGAGCTAAGAGACTTTTTCTTTACTCATAAGCTCTTGAATCTCTCCACGTCGAAGTTACTTTTCCACAATTAAAAATATGTAGCAGCGCCCCTATTTATAATGCTACAGACTAGATTTAACTAGAATTTAGAAAACCTATTCCTATATGATTTTGACTCAAATCTTAATTAGACATGAATTAAACAAACTAACAAATATCAAATCTTAGATAACATAGGAGTACGGATTAATCTTGGTTTTCCAACAACGTCCCTTAAACTAAGATCTCAAACATGAGCATGTCATGAGCAATATCAAATCTTGTAGAAGTCAAATACTTTAGGCTCTTTATCAATTTTCTAAAATATGTTAGCATCAACAAAATCACAAATGCAATCCTTAGTAAATTTAATCTTCTTTTCAATATTGATCATAATTGATTTGGCTTTACCCATGATAAATCCCTTCAAAATATTGTCAACATATTTTTCCTTTACTTTGAAACCATCTAGTTCTCTATTTTCCTTGTGTTGGTCTTGTACACCCGTTCAACTCTAATTGGCCATTCTATAAGTTGTAAATTAATGTTACCGATAAATATTTCGTCATGCTCCTTGAAACATCCAAGCTCGAATAATGGCACAAAATTGATTACATCTTCAATATATATAATCATGTGTTATTGCGGTTCTGGATTCCAAGATATTTCTGCCTCAATATTGGATAGATCATCATAAATTTTCTCTTGATGAACCATCTTACATATTTCATTATTAGGTTCATCTTCAGTACCATCAAACAATTTTCTTGTAAAACACCACCTCTTTTGAACAGGCATCCCTTGCAACCAAATTATCTTTTTTAATATTCGAGTTTTTTTTTTTGGCAGATCAATTTGAATATTATTTGAATTTTCTTTGCATTCAATGGAATGTATATTACAACAAAAATTATTTGTATCTTCCCTTATTTTCTCTTCTATTTTTGAATTTTGGCCTACTTGATTTATCTTCGACAGATTTGATGTGTCTTATTTTTTTCTTTTGGTTAATCATCCTTTTCTTGTGATGCTCCTCCACTATATCATCTTTCTGCTGATTCATCGATCTATCGTGTATCACCAATTCGCCTTCAAAATCATCAAGTCTAAAAAGTGCTAAGAATAACTTTCTTGTTGTGAAACTTTAAACTTAGAGACTGCAATATTTTTTCAACAACTTTAACTTCTTCTAAAACTTCTCCTTTGGTCATTAGAGCATTGACTATTTCTTTAATTTGTGTAAAAATATTCTTTGACAGGCTCTGTTGGTCTCATTTGAGCCAACTAAAAGTGATGCCTAAACTCTTGCAGTTTCTCGTTATTCACGTATGTGACACTTCAGTTCACCAAGATTGTCCAAGCCTCCTTTGATGACTTTACATGCAATAATTTGTTAGATACATGCAACTTGACCTTAATGGATAGATAATATAGTTCCTTCTAATCCAATTGTCTATCTTTCTCCAATTGTGTAGGTGCCTCACCTATCAATGTTGTTCCATTTGAGGGTTACTCAAATCATTCATCAATAGTGGACCATAATTCAATAGCCTTAAAAATTCTTCATCTGTTGATACCAAATTTCAAAATTGTTTTTACTGTCAAACACAAAAATGGGGCAATAAGGTAATAGAGTATCCATAATTTTTTAGAATTTCACACCGGCTATAAAAGATCTCACATAAGCTCTGATACCAATTTGAAAGATTGAGGTACCCCAAAAAATAATTTAGGCACAAATAAAGATATCGACAAAGGTTATATAGAAAAATCTATCAAACTAGAGAGATAACATGGTAGGAAACTTTTTCTTCACTCATAAACTCTTGAATCTCTCTACATCGAAGCTACCTCTCCACAATCGAAAATATGTAGTAGCACCTCTATTTATAATGCTACAAACCATTTAACTAGAATTCAGAAAAACTATTCCTATATGATTTTGATCAAATCCTAATTAGACATTGTGCACGGTGAAATTGTAGGACCAATTTCTCGGTGACAAATTGCTTCAGCAGGTCCCCTCGGAGGATCGGGACCTCGAGCCGGCCACTTCCCTCGAGATCTATCCATACCCAGCCAAGGATATCATCGGCCGAAACCCCGACTAACACGAGAAGCCTCCAAAGAATGCATTCAGAGTCGATTGAGTCTACTTGGGCAACCTAACATTGGCCTACGCATACGTGATGTAGCTAGTTATCTGTCCCATCCCATTTCCTTTATCACTCAACGTATCTTGTACTAAGTTTGGACTCCCTCCTTATATAAAAGGGGAGTCGCTAATACTCTGTAAGGCAGAGCTTCCACTATTCTACACAAGATCAATAATATCTCTCTCTCTCTTTCTTCTCTCTAACTTGTTCGTTCTTACTCACTCGAGGCCCCTCTGAGCATTTATCGCTTTCATACTTGTTCTTCATTTATTTCTTGATATTGGCCATAAAGAGCATTCTTTAATTATATTCTAACTGTTATCTCTTCCCGGTTGTCCCCGACAGCTCGATCTCGAGCCAGATATCGACCCCAAGGTCCTTTATCGGCCCGTCCTAATCTCGGGCAACAAGCCCCTCGATTTGATTACTGCCCCATTTTTGTTCGTATCTCATTGTTAAAACTTCATACTCTTAGCGTCAACTGCTCTAACAACTAGCATAAAAATAGATCACGTATTTTTAGAATCTCATTTTACAAATTAAATCGTCATTACCATTTTCACAGTAAACAGTTTGGCGCCCACCGTGGGGCCAAAAATAATAGTGCTTATTTTCTTGCTAGTTTCATTGCACAAACGCAAGTTATCTTTCACAATTTTTCTCATCCAAGATCTCTTGATTTCAGGTCAAAATGTCTAGCTCGGTAAACAGAGTCGAGAATGAAAACCTCGAAAACCACGGGGAAAACGGCATGGCTGTTCCGACCATCGATGTGCCACCACAGAATCCCGATAACGCACCCGGACCGATTCTAGCGGACGCAGATTCACAGGATGCACAATAGGTCGACGAAATCTCACACACCGACAGGAGCGTACGGCATAGCTACCGACAGGAAGCCCAAAGAACCCCGGCCCGGGAAGAACAGGAAGTTAGTCTTCATGTTATTTTTGAAATTTTGCAGGCACAACAGTTGGTCATCACTCACTTACAAAGCCATCCGAAGACCCCAGCACAGCAGTGCCGGAAATAACTCCCCCCGCTGAACAAGTACCCGAGAGATCAAGCAATAATGGATCGGTAGCCGACCCTGCCATAGTAAAGATGCTTGAGGACCTCACCAACAGGATCTAATCGGGCGAGAAAATGATAGCATCCAATGATAAGAAGGTCGAGACCTATAACTCTAGGGTAGATAAGATCCCGTGTGCACCCCCGGTCCTCAAGGGTGTGGATTCGAAGAAGTTCATACAAAGGTCATTCCTCGAGGAAGCGGCCCCGAAGCCCATTCCAAAGAAGTTTAGGATACCGGAACTCCCTAAGTACAATGGTACCACCGACCCTAATGAACACGTTACCGCCTACACCTGCGCAGTAAAAGGCAAAGGTATAAAGAATGACAAGATCGAGTCTGTATTGCTGAAAAACTTCAGGGAAACACTCTCGAAGGGCGCCATCATGTGGTATCACAACTTGGCACCTAATTCCATAGATTCATTTGCCATGCTAGCAAACTCCTTCGTAAAGGCACATGCCGGAGCCATCAAGGTAGCAACAAGGAAGTCTGATGTTTTCAAAATCAAGCAAAGAGAGAACGAGATGCTGCGGGAATTCGTGTCTCGCTTTTAGATGGAACGGATGGAGCTACCACCAGTCTCCAACGACTGGGCAGTGCAGGCCTTCACCTAAGGCCTGAACGAATGAAGCTCGGTGGCCTCAAAACAGCTGAAACAGAACCTGATCGAGTATCCGGTCATGACCTGGTCGGACGTCCACAACCAGTGTCAGTCGAAGATCAGAGCCGAAAATGACCAGTTGGGAGCCCCTTCGAGCTCAGTATACCCAAGCAGGCTCCTCGAAAAGGAACCGAAACCAAACAAAGAAAGGTATTAGCCATACCTCGAGGATAGAAGGAACGCCCCGAGGTGCAACCTACCTCGCAATGATTGGAGGGTGGACCGAGGACAGGACCCTCGAGGGCTCATCAATAGAACCAATTTCGATCAGAACATAGTGCCAACGGGTGCGCCCTACCTGTCAGAATATAATTTCAACATCGATGTGTCAGACATCATGTTCGCTATCAGTAAGATCAAAGATGCCAAGTGGCCCAAACCTATACAGTCAGATCCTTCGTAGAGGATTTACAACTTAGTATGTGAGTTTCACAACATGCCCGGCCACAGGACAGAGGATTGTCATCAGCTACGAGAGGGGGTAGCTTGGCTGCTTAACAAAGGACATCTCCGAGAATTCCTTAGCGATCGAGACAAAAACCAGTTCCGAGAAAGGGAGGCAACCAAGAAGAACGAGGCAAACGAGCCGCAACATGTCATCCACATGATCATGGGGGCGCCGATGCCCCGCAGGAACCCGTAATGAGAAGAACAAAAATATCCATCACTAGAGAAAAGCGGACTCGGGGGTATATCCCCAAAGATGCCCTCACGTTCAGCAAAGAGGACACCAAGACCCTGTCTCAACCCTACAATGGCGCACTGGTAATTTCCTTCCTTATAAATTCTTTTCAAATAAAATGTGTACTCGTGGATCCAAGTAGCTCGGCCAATATTGACATGTCGAGGGTAATAGAGTAGCTTGGACTGCTCAACCAAGTCGTGCCCACCGCTCGGGTCCTCAACGGATTCACTATGAAAAGCAAAATGATGAAAGGAGAAATCATCCTCCCAGTTACCGTGGCCGGCATGACCCAAGACACCAAATTCCATGTCATCGAAGGGGACATGAGGTATAACGCCTTATTCGGGTGACCGTGGATACACTGCATGAGAGCAGTGCCATCCACCTTTTGCCCGATGATAAAATTCTCAACAAAGGACAAAATTAAAACCGTCTATGTGGAACAGCACACGGCGAGGGAAATGTTTGCAATACACTATATGGTACCAATATTCGTACCTCCGCCCCTGAATAAACCAAAGGGAGAATCGGGCTCACCCTCGATCGAACTTGACAAAATGAATAAAAAACCCATAATGCATCTTTGCCTCGAGCAATTGTAACAAATCAATCCCGAGGCATCGCCAGCATATCTCACTTCAAGGTATGACCATCTCCTTTTTTCTTTCGAATTTATAACTAACCATTATGCAGGAACCCGATCGGAGCAGTCATAACGCTAACACTGCCTGAAGACCTTGAGGTTCTAAAAACGCATTTGTTGCACTCTTTTCCTTCGACCGAGTTTTTGTCCCAAAAGAAGGGTTTTACCGGCAAGGTTTTTAACGAGGCAACGTCTGCGAGCTACCTAAGGAAAACTCCGCAAATGCTCAAAACTTCTCTTGCAGACAACTTTTTGAACGGTGAGGGGCACTCCCCAAAAAGCTACCTGCTCGAAAAGGTCTTGAAATGCCAAATGGGGTTCCTATAGGAAAGCAATGTACCGGGCCAAACGGTCGAACGAACCGTGTCTATATAGTCAGGCTCCCGTCGGCAAATATGTGTACTATTGTACCAAGCAATCAAAGGATACCTTTTGTCAAATACACCTTCGCAAAGTAAGGTAACAATTCTTTCACCGAAAACGTCCCGAACACCCGGGGACTGACGTCAGCAATTCAACGCTCAGACGGCCTCCGGGTTGAAACTCCGAAATCACAAAACCTTCAGGTAAGGCAAAGCAGAAATCGCCCGGCATCACCAACATCAGGGGTACCTTGAGTACTCAGACATTGTCGCCAGTCACCATGCACTTAATAACCCGAGGTCGTAAGACCCTGAGCGAGCAAACTCGGTCTAGCAAAGATCTATTCAACACAACAACATGTGTTTATGTCAATCAATCAAAGGGTATCTCTCACCAAAAGCACCTCGTACTCCAAAAGAAAGTTTAGCATGCTAACAGCAGGGATCCCTCCACCAAGCACGTCCCGAAATACTCGAAGACTTAGCGTCAACAATTTGGCACCTCAATGAGACAATTCCGAACTCACGAGTAACGGTCTCCGGTCCTAAACAAACTCGATGACTCGGAGACTATCGTCAATCTCCAAATACTAGAAAACCCGAGGTCATAAGACCTCGAGCGGGCAGACTCGGTCTAGCCAGATCTATATTACATGGCAACAAAAACTGTAAGACCTCAACAGGAATGACAAATTGTAAGACCTTAACATGCATGACAAATTGGCATGACAAACTTTAAGACCTCAATAGGCATTACAAACTATAAGACCTTAATAGGCATGAAAACTGTAAGACCTCAACAGGCATGAAAATTTTGTAAGACCTTACTACATGCATAAAACTCAAATCCTGATGTTTAGGCTATATGTCGCATTTGTAAGACTCCCAAAAGGGCATACCCTTGATGTAGACACCTAAATTATCACTCGGGATGCTCCGGCCAAAGGCATATGACTACGGTCAAGATGGTTGCACCTGCCAAATTAATGCGACTCAGGGACGCTCGACCGTTGCTAACAAAATCACATGCCATTACTCTAAATCTACTTCGGAAAGAACCGGTTAAAATAGGCTACTCTCAATAGGCAAATGAGCTTCGAACATGTCAGCTCCAAATCACAAGGCTTCAAGCTACTCAGCCTATGAGCTAAAAACCTTCTGAGGTTCTCGAACACCGCCGCTAAATGACTTGAAATCGATGTTCTTCCTGAACCGACGACGGGTCAGGCAAAATTAGTTCAAAAAGACCTTAATTAGAGGAAAACAAAGCCTACATATTCCCACGGGCAAAAGTATAAGAGCCATTGTCGCCAACCAAACAAGCCTCAGGGCCACACTCTAAAAGGCCGCAACAACCAACAACGTAAGAGCCATTGTCGCCAACTTGAAAATTGAAAATTTGAGGATCAAAAAAAGCTCGAGTCGTAACCCGATTCAGAGACCGGATCCAAAATAGTTAACTACACATACCTAAGGGCACAGCGTAAGTGCCATTATTACCAGCCAAACGAGCCTCAAGGCCACATACTTAAAAGGTCACTTCGGCCCAAGGCGTAAGAGCCATCGTCGTCCGCCCATGCTGACACAAAAAATCTCTTAGGGTTAGTTAAGCACGAGTCGCAACCCGACTTGAAGACTGAACCCAAAGTAGTTAAGAAGCAAATACCCAAGGGCAAGGCATAAGAGCTATAATGCCAGCTTGCACTAAAGGCCGCATCTACCGAGCATACAAGATCCCCCGAGCCTGCCTGACGAACTCAGGAACCAGCCCGCCTGGACAAAAGCAATGTGAAGGGAAATACAAAGGAGATAAATCTTCAAGTTTTCTTTTATTTTTACAAGCAAAAAGCTACGGTCTCCATCTACAAACATGCTCTGCGAATAGAAAATACAAAATGGCAAAATCTACACTTCGCTACAGAAGGCTACGACCTACCAGCCCTAGTTTTGCTCCCCGTGACGTCGGCAAGAAGTAAACCAAGCATCACACTCGTCCGCCTTCGCTCGAGCCAACTCTTCCAGAAGAACAAAATCCCTGGCGCTGATCTCTTCAAACACCTCGGGATCTACAACGAACGTATCCCTCATTCCTCTTCTCACAATCGAGGGCCCGCTCCAACTCAGCTCAGACATCAATGATGTCCTTCAGATGAATCACCATCTCCTCATCAGCCTTGGTCTGACTCAATGCTGCTTTAGTACGAGCATATGTGCAATCATATCCACTCGAACTGAAGCTTGAGCTTGCACCTGAGCCCTCAGTCCACCACAAGCATTCCTAACTCGGTCGGCTTCGCCCCTAAGGTACTCCTGAGCCTTCGTCTTTTTTCTGCAACTAAAATAGGCAAAAAGCCTAACCTCAAGGGTTAAAAAAGTGAAACGCTTACTACGAGAGGTCACTTGCCCCATCAAATAGCTCTCGTAATTCGAGCTCTGGTACGCCCTATATCACCAGTGCATCAACTCAACCTCCTTCTCCCTTCTAGGGAGCCTAAGGGACTTACCCTCATCCAGAGCTCCCAAGGCTTAGCCCCATGGCAGAGCAGCTCAGACCTGAGCCTATCAAAGTCCTACAGAAGGAAAAATCGATAAGGAAGGGAAGACACGAAATGCAAAAGAATTGTGCCGAAGCTCACCGCGAAGTAAAGCCGGCAGACTTCATCGAAGGTCGAAGCACATCCCTGTTGGTCCACCCCGCTCGGCCTTGGAAAGAACCAACCTCGGTTGAAGCATGATCACTTGAAGGAACCACCACTCCGGAACCAAAAACTTCAGGAACAACAGGCTCGGACGAAGTTTTCTCGTCGGAGACATGGACCCTTTTAGCCCCGCTAAAAGCTCCATCGCATTACGAGTGCGTATTTCATTTATCGCCATCGTCCCCTAGCTCGGAAGCCTACGAATCCTCCCCCTCTCCGGAGGAGCACATCCTCACCCCTGGGGGACCACCCGATACCTACAACATTCGTATAAACACGACAGAAGAAGGAAGGCACTGCTACTAAGTTTGCTCTCGCCATAGGCAGAACTGGCAAAGCACGGGGTGCGGCACCTAAGAGTATTGCTCCTTTTTTCAAACAAATAACACGGGTTCCTAAGGTATAATACCAGCGGCCAGCACCCAAGCAAAGCGACTTTTCCATGCCCGGTCTCTATCGTCCCCAATAACAGCGATTGAGGGCATGATCAACCAGCACAATGGAGTCAGCAGACCCCGATGACCCCAAAAACTGGGGGAGCTTCCCCCCCCCCAGTCAGATTAATCTCATCATTGCCGACATAGCAGTCGCAAGGTTGAAAGACTAAAAGGTGGAAAGATGTACAGACGTGTTGATACCAGAAACATGGCACAAAAAATGGCAACTGCGCGAGACAGGGTAACCCTTGGGAATGCGGAAATAGCCTTATGTTATATATTGAAAGAGCGGCGACAATTCAAAGCCGACCGAAGACGCTAACCAATAGCACCACCTCTAGCCTCGAGGCAATACCCGGTCTCGAAGACCTTCGTCATAGTAAGGCGGCGCTCCAGAAAGCCAACAACGCATTCACCAACACAAGGGTGGCATGCAACTTCGAGGATCTCCGTCAAAAGGAACCAATTTATGAAGAAATAAGCATTTTTTGAACGTCGCCTACACGGACCGGGCTCCGGGTGCTGTCCAAGATGGTCTGAGTGCGAAGAGAGCCTCCGCTCAGGGACTACTTCCAGGAAATCACAAGCATCCCCCATCCACGGGTCCCCAAGCAAAACTCTTATCAAAGGTTATTATGAGGCCCAAAAACATTATCTTCATTTTCACGCGAAGTTAGGGTCTCGGCGGCCCGAGGTTATTGGCCTTATTCGGGTTCAATCCGAGGAACCACAAAAGGCCTCGCGCAAAGCCGTTTCGATCAACCGAAGGCCGGAAGGAATACTCGCATCCGAGTTCAGTGTTAGCAACGACAAAACAGGATTGTGCATTCGGAGCTACCGCAAATACAAAGAAATACAACAAGTATCAAAGGCAAGAGTCAAGGAAATATCTTTATATTCATAAAATGTTCGCTTACAACGGCCCTCTGGGGGTCCTTACATATGATTACAAAAGCCCACAAGGGGATAATTACACGGAAACAAAGAAATTCAAGGGTATGCATACAACAAAAGTCTAAGAATCTAGCCTATTCCCAAAGTGCGGCATCTCTGGCATCATCTCCTCAGGCGTGCGACCTCAAAGACAATATCTTCCAAGTCCAATCCCCTTGGGAACCTCATCTCGACCCTCCCGGAATGGCATCTTCAAAAGGAAGGATATAGGAGAGGAAAGTGATGGAGCGGTGCATAATCCAAGTATCTCCCCAGGTCGGAGAAAATCGGTACTCTACTTCATCGCCCCGAGCTAACGAAGACAACAACAACAATAATAGCATCACAGCAGCACAATTTCGCCCGACCGAAGAAGGTTCGGGATTGGTCCATAGCGCGCATTACGTTGGCATAAGACCTTGAGGCCATGGGCCTCAAATATGGTGAGACGGCAAAGAACAAAAAAAAAGCAAGAAAGAAGGAAAGGATGGATATCGAAGGATGCTTGAATGAAAAACTGATCACAAGAAGCCCCATTTATAGGGGGAGGGCAAAGTAACCGACGGCGCCATTATCTCCCTCGAAAAGCGTAACAGTAGGCGCCATCAATACGTTCATGGAAGCTAAATCGACGGCAACATTATGACCCCTAAGAATGAGGAGTCACGACACATTGGACGACCCTGAAGAAGCGAAAGGGTGAAACGCCTCGGCACTTGTAAAAGGGGCTACGCCATCAGCACGACGTCATTATGGGAGCCCGTGAAGTGGGGTGTCAAAATCATTTCTTGTCGCTTCTCTCTAAGAAACGCGGAGACTATCTGTGCACGGTGAAATCAGAGGACCAATTTCTCGTTGATAAATTGCTTCAGCAGGTCGTCTCGGAGGATCGGGACTCAAGCCGGCCACTTCCCTCAAGATCTGTCGATACCCAGCCAAGGATAACATCAACCGAAACCTCGACGAACACGGGAAGCCTCCGAAGAATGCATCCGGAGTCGATTGAGTCTACTTGGGCAGCCTAACATTGGCCTATGCATATGTCATGAAGCTAGTTATCCGTCCCATCCCATTTCCTTTATCACTCAACGTATCTTGTACTAAGTTTGGACTCCCCCCTTTTTATAAAAGGGGAGTCGCTAACACTCTGTAAGGCAGAGCACCAACTATTCTACATAAGATCAATAATATCTCTCTCTCTCTCTTTCTTCTCCCTAACTTGTTCGCTCTTACTCACTCGAGGCCCCTCTTAGCATTTATTGTCTTCGTACTTGTTCTTTATTTATTGCTTGATATTAGCCATAAAGAGCCTTTTTTAATTATATTCTAACTGTTGTCCCTTCCCCGGTTGCCCCTAAAAGCTCGAGCTCGAGCCGGATATCGATCCCGAGGTCCTTCATCGGCCCGTCCGATCTCGGGCAGCAAGCCCCTCGGTTTGATTACTGCCCCGTTTTAGTTCGTATCTCATCGTTAAAACTTCATACTATTAGCATCAACTGCTCTAACAACTAGCATAAAGATAGATCACGTATTTTTAGAATCTCATTTTACAAATTTAATTGTCATTACCATTTACACGGTAAACAGACATGAATTAAAAAAACTAACAAATACCAAATCCTAGAAAACTTAGGAATATTAAGTTTATGTTTATATAGAGAGAGAGGAGAGGGGATCATTTGATAATTCATCATTTACCATATAGAGCTTTATTCTGCCTCTTTTCCTTTACAAAAGGCCTTGCAAAGAGTCAATGACGTTTCATATAATACAACCAAGATACCTGTTTGAAATAAGGGTAATCATATAATACGAATTGGTAAAGTTCAAGTCATAATTATTGGTTTAATTGAAATGGTAGAAAACTAGTTGCTCCGTCCATACTCTTTGACGTGATTTTTTCATCAATTTTTAACTATTTGATCATGTGATCAGAGGCGGATCTAGAATTTGAAGGTGGAGGATGTTATAATTTCTTTTAATATACACCTTGTAATGACTAATATAGAGTTTGTTTGGAATATTTGTTCGGTTTATTTTTTTAGTTTGTTCGGGTAATTTAATAGGTATTTTTTATTTGTAAATATGAAAATTATATCTTTTTTCCATCCCCTACTATGAGATTTACTGAGTATGTTATTGTTGTTGTATGAAAATTACATCTCAGTCATCAAAAAGCAAACATAATTAGCATTTTAAGAAGGAATCACACCTTTATTATTAACAACATAAGTAAAATTAATATTCTCACTAGGGAATTATATCTTTTTTGTATACTAAAAATAAATTTGTACAAGTAAAATAATATCTTCAATAAGAAAATTCCACCGATCAGAATAAGAAAAATAAATAAAATCTTCAATGGACAAATTATACCTCATAAGTAAATGTAGAATTCGATAAACTACAAGTTCCAAAAAATTAAAATCATAAAATCTCATGTTTTTCTAGGCAATGCTTATTCATCAAAATTTATTAAGTAAAGAGATTTAAATTGTATTTGACAGTTATAGAATAGCACAAACTTTTATTATAATAAAAAAAGAAACTATAAAAATTAAATTTGATTTAAATCCAAAATTTCCATCAAGATCCAAGTTTTCCGACTTTGAAAGAAAAAAAACTATTTAAAAGATTTGAGATTAAGAGAAATGCTTATTTTATGAAATTTTTAAATTTTGGAGGTCCTTTTTTGAGTGTTCTTGCTAGAGATCACAAATAAAATAATAGAATAGAGGAAAAAGATATAAAAATAATAATAGATAAATAGGAAATTGGGAGGTAGCAAAAAAAAAAATGGCTGGGACAGAGGAAATAAAAAGCACGGCAAAATGAAAAGTCAGACAAGGTACAAGATGAATTCGAACTTGAATTTTACATGCGAGAAAAGCTTTCAAAAAGGTACCATGAAGTCAACCAGCCATGGTACCTTTTTGTCTAGCTTGCGACTGGGAGTGCCAGGATTAAATGTTTGACCTAGTTTAAGAATTTTTTTTACATAAATATATGATAATTTTACCAACTTAGTGGTGCTGTAACAACCCACCCCAAAGGGTGGATCCGCCCCTGCTTGCTAGAGATCACAGCTAAAATAATAGAATAGAAGAAAAATATAAAAAATAATAAACGACAAATAGAAAATTAGGAGGTAGCTAAAAAGGAAAATAACTGGGACAAAGAAAAATAATCATTAGTTTGATTATCACTGTATTTATGGACCAAAAAAACTTGTAAAGTAAACCGAATTAAATGAAAAATTGATCAAACCGAACCAAATTAATTCAAAACTGAGCGAATCGGTCAAATGTAAACTATTTCAACCTCCTTGACTAGTGATAAGTTTACATTGAATACAATGACACCCGTATCTATCAAATTTTGAATCCGCATCTGACCTTGAAAATTATATCAAGTACCTATTACCTTTCACCGGCATAAGCAGGGATAACTCTGCCCATCAAATACCAGGAAGTGGATCACGTTTTAATAGTGAAATTGCTCTGCATAAAAGTCAAGCAAAGAAGAAAAGTTGCTATAAGCAAAGCAATAGCATTCCATGGACTGCTAAACTGTGATTTAGTTCAGCAATCCAAAGTAGAAAGATTGTAATTTAATGTCCTTCAAAGAATCAGTAGAGTTTGGCTTAAAGCAAATATTCTTTGCTTTGAGTTCTGTAACTGATCAAAATGAATGAACAGATCGATTTCTTCACATTATTTTCATCACCAGCTCTTCCTCTTAGTATAAGGATCACGTATTATTATAACAATAGTAGTAACAATTATTAATCGACAATCATTTAAAGTTTTATTAATTAAGTAATTAATTCACATTTCGGAATCCAAATTGAGCTGCTCTGTAATAGATTAAATAGTATTATAGCTCAAAGATCCAGATCGGGACAAGCATACCTAAAAGAGTTGATCACTGGTTGTTGATTGATGGCGATATACAATAACCTAAAATTTTAAAAATACACGTTAGTTAAGATTGAAAAAAAAAAAAAGAAACAGAGAAGTGGAAAAAACATGCAACTACTAAATTTCTAGGACAAATATTAGCAAAGTAGTTGAGACCACGAGGAGTATTATATTAGGAGTTATTATTCTATTTATTATAAAAGTTGTTTGCTTTTCTGTTTTTCAGATGAAATAAAATTGCTATGCAGACCTTGAATTGTCTTTCAAAATGGATTCTATTGTTTAGATGAACTCGACGTCCAAATATTTTTAAAAAAAAATTAATATCAAAATTTTATCCCTCACGTAGTTTGTTTTTATAAAGGAAATTTTAAATGAAAGTATAAAAGTCGATCAGGTCAATATTTCGGGGATATTTATAGAGATAGCTTGTGCAGTACCGTTCTCTTCTTCTTGAGAAATGAATTGTTCCAATCGAGAAATGAGCATATCAAAATCATGCTGACGCGTTACCAGACCGAGCCGAACATAAGTATGATCTGCAAAGAATCCGCTGCCCGGATGACCTCTGATGTTTGCTTCTTCCAAGAAGACATGTGTGCAGTTTTTATCTTCTTCCCTTTTGCACTTTACCCATGTGAATGCTGCAATCAACAACATTTCTATATTAGAACAACAAGCACGCGCGCGCACACATGCACAGAGCGGCATATATCAAATTGTGCACACACACACATGCACATGGTGGCATATACCGAATTGCACACACACGCACACGCACACGCACATGGTGGCATATATCTATATTTGTATTATGTTTAAGTGATGTCGGATGCACCCATAGCAAAGGGCATCTCCGCAGCTTTAAGAATCACACGGAAGGCAATTTCAGAGTGATTATAATGTTGAGAAGTATGCATAGTGTAGAGGTTAGTTAGGAGGTTAGACTTTAGTTAGTGGACTAAATGTACAGATGTCAACAGCTAATATATTTTTAGGTAGTTAGTGGTTAAGTGATGTATGTATATATATATATATATATACATGTACAATGCATGCAAATACAGATTCAATATCTCCAAACTCTGCTCTCTTACTTTCTTCTTCCCTCCTCTGTTCTATCTCTGTTCCTTCAATGGCTATTCCTCATTTAACATGGTACCAGAGCTCAGCTTAGTCGAATCCAGAATTAGTCTCATCTGCTTCAAATTGCAGCTGAAGATACGATCTCTTCTTCAAGCTAGGGTTTGCTGATTTTGAGCAAATTCAACAACTTTTCTGAACTTTTACAACAATTTGAGTGAGTAATTCTGTTCAATTTACAAATTTATGAAATTACTATGGCGATCAATGAAAATGAATCTACTTCGACCATTGTTACACCATCTACACCTGATACTCAGAACATTGACTTAGTTCACTACAATCACCCTTTGTGTATTCATCCTTCTGATACTCAAGGTGCTGCTCTCATCTTGATTCAGCTTCGAGGATTTGAAAACTACTCTCTTTGGAGTAGATCTATGAAAATGGTGTTGCATGGCAAAAACAAGTTAGGTTTTGTGCTAGAAACCTGTAGGAAGGAGCTTTATGATCCGAGTCTTCATGAACTTTGGAATCGATATAATGCTATTGTTTTATCATGGATAATGAACACTATAGCTTTAAATTTACTGATATTATGATCTATGCATCTAATGCACACAAAGTTTGGGAAGATCTTCGTGAAAGATTTGATAAAGTGAATGCTGCTAGATCATTTTATCTTCACAAGGAGATTGCAAAACTGACTCAAAATTTGCTAACTGTATCTGAATATTTCTCAAAACTTAGAGTTTTATGGGATGAGTATGAAGCCTTAGCTTCTCCTCCTTCATGTGGATGTCCTGAATCCAAGCAGCATGCAGAACATTACTAACTACAAAAATTGTATCAGTTTTTGACTGGTCTAAATGACTCTTTTGATAATGCTAAAGAACAGATCCTTATGGTTCGACCTCTTCCAAATGTCAACCAGGCCTATGCTATGGTAGTTAATGTTGAGAGTCAAAGGAGAAACAAGGCAGCTCTAAGTGTTGGCATTGGTGATTCAGCGGCACTGATGAGTAAGGCTAGCTCTGGGAATGGAAATAGTAGTTTCAAACCTAGAAATAATCTTGGAAGGCCTACACTACAATGTGACTAATGTCATTTGAAAGGTCATACCAAAGACACTTACTATAAGCTCCATGGATACCCTACTGATTTCAAGGCCAAGAGACGAGGTTATTCAGGTCCTCAGGTGAACAATGCATTTACTGCTAGAGGATTTCAATCTTCTAATCTTCCTCAACCTACTCCTCAATTGTTCTCCCCAGCTCGAGTGCTTACTCAAGAACAATATGATCAGATCCTGCATATGTTGAACAAAGTAAAGCAAGTAGAATTAGCGGCAAATGTAGCAACTATGAACAACACAAGTACTATAAAAGCCTTCATGTCTCATATAGTCAATGGTAACTGGATAGTAGACATAGGGGCCTCCAATCATATGATACATAATTCTATGTTACTAAGTGAAATCAAGGATCTAACTAGTATAGACCATAACAAGGTTCATCTTCCTAATGGTGAGCAGATTACTATCAGTCATACTGGAGTTTCCACAATCTTCAAAACTAAATCATTATAGAATGTATTATACATTCCAGACTTCAAATACAACTTGCTTTCAGTCTCAAAGCTTACAAAGGAGTTGAGATGTCTTCTTGTATTTGTTTCCTGATTTCTAGGGTTATCTTGAGTAGGAAGGTAATGGGGATTAGTAAGGAAGAGTGTGGACTCTAAATCCTGAAGCCAGATATCCCTGAAGACTTAGTGCAGCTGTAGAATGCAAAGAAAAGTACCTATCTAACATCTTCTGTAAATACTATCTCTAGTTCTCTAGTAACAATAAGGCAGTCCATCCTAAGTCTACTGGGAATTATATTGTATCTTTGTGGCACAAGAGACTAGGACATGCACCTCTAAAAGTTCTACAAAAGATTAGTAGTTTACCTCACATTACTATGCAAGACCATCATTGTACAGTGTGTCCTATTGCTAAGCAATCTAGATTGCCATTTCCTCACAACATTTCTTGTTCTACTCTTGCTTTTGAACTTGTGCATGCTAATGTCTGGGGCCCATACAGGGTTCCAACTCATGATGGTAAGAGATACTTTATGACATTGGTGGATGATTTCTCTAAGTACACATGGATCTTTTTAATGAACACTAAAGCAGAATCTGTTGTTATGCTGAAAATGTTTTTAACACTAGTTTAGACTCAATTTGATAACAAAGTTAAGTGTCTCAGGTCTGACAATGGTACTGAGTTCTTCAATGAGCAGGTCAATAGTCTCTTGGTGTTGCATGGAATTATTCACCAGAGTTCCTGTGTATATACACCTCAGTAGAATGGTACAGTTGAAAGAAAACACAGGTCTATTCTTAACATAGCAAGAGCCTTGAGGTTTCAAGCATTTGTTCCACTCTAGTTCTGGGGTAAGTATGTCTCCACAACAGTCTATCTTCTGAATAAATTGCCTACTGTCTTGTTGAAGGTAGCATCTCCCTTTGAGAAACTCTAAAACAAGGTTCCATCTCTCCAGCACTTGAGGGTCTTTGGTAGTCTGTGCTATGCCACTTGTACTAGCAAAGCAGATAAATTTAGCCTCAGGGCCATTCCTGATGTTCATCTTGGCTACTCTTCTATGCAAAAGGGATACATTTTATATGGTCTTCACTCAAAACTATTCTTTGTGAGCAGGGACACTGTCTTCAAGGAGGATTTTTTCCTTTTAAGCATTTTATCTCTGGTTCTTCTCCTTTATTTCCCATTTGGGATCTTTTAGAAGCTGACTGCTCCTCTTCAGTGCATTCTCCTCCTAGAACTCCTACAATCTAGTCCCCTTCTTCTGTTTCTAATTAATCAATTGATCTTACTCTGCTAGTTTCTAATCTTTATCCACAATCCAGTCCTTCTCTTGTTGCTGTTCCACCTCCTATTAGGAAATCCTCTAGGACTTCTGTTCCTCCTATATGGATAAAAGACTATGTTGTACCCTCCAAAGGAGTAGTCTGCAATTATTCCATTTCCCAGTATGTTTGTTATGACAAGCTGTCTCTTGCCTATCAGGCTTGTATTGCTGCATACTCAGTTGTGTCTGAGCCTCCCTCCTATGCTAAGGCTAGTACTGATCTTAAGTGGATAGAAGACATGTAGGCTGAGATTGCTGCCCTTGAGGAGTATCATGCATGGTCCATTATTGACCTGCCTCCTAGCAAGACTCCTATTAGTTGCAACTGGGTTTTCAAGGTCAAATACAAGTCCACTAGGGAGGTGGAAAGATATAAGGCTCGACTGATTGCTAAGAGGTATAGTCAGCTTGAAGGCCTGGATTATAAAGAGACTTTCTCTCTTGTGGCCAAAATGGTGACAGTGAGATCTGTGGTAGCTTTGGTTACAACATCTGGCTGGTTTATTTTCTAAATGGATGTGCACAATGCATTTCTTCAAGAAGATCTCCTTGAAGAGGTCTATATGCAGATCCCAAATGGTTTTGCCAACCAGGGGGAGAGTTATCAGAAAGTATGCAGATTGCATAAGTCCTTGTATAGACTCAAGCAGGCTCCTAGACATTGGAACCTGAAGTTGACTTCTGCTCTGAAGGATATGGGATTTGTGTAGTCTCATTATGATTACTCCCATTTCACACAAATGGTAGGTGGTGATCTGATAGTAATCCTGGTATATATTGATGACCTACTGGTTACTAGGAACAATGTGGAGCTTATACGTCAAATAAGGATATATTTGCAAGCTAAGTTCAAAATGAAGGACTTTGGAGAATTAAAATTCTTTCTGGAAATTGAGTTCTCCAGATCTAAAGAAGGAATTCTTATGAATCAAAGGAAATATACTCTTGAGTTAGTGTCTGAGCTGGAATTAGCTGGTGGAAAGCCTGTTGCTACACCTCTTGAGTTCAATCATAAACTCACCTCAGTAGCATTTGATGAATTCATGAACAATGGAGAAGCCTCTATAGAAGCACAACTTGAGGACCCAGGTAGCTATCAAAGATTGGTAGGCAAACTGATATACCAGACTATGACAAGGCCAAACATTGCCTTTGTTGTTTAAGTACTGAGCCAACACATACATGCTCCTAAGCAGTCACATATGGAAGCAGCTATATGAGTGGTCAAGTATGTCAAGGGAATTGCAGGATTGGATTGTTTATGCCAGCAAAAGGTAACAAGGAACTGGTTCCCTATTGTGATTCAGATTGGGGTTCATGTGTGGAAACAAAGAAGTCTATTACTGGTTATATAGTTAAGTTTGTTAAAGCTTTAATTTCTTGAAAGTCCAAGAAGCAAAGCACAGTTTCTAGGAGCTTTGCTGAATCAGAATTCAGGAGCATGGCAGCTACTGTTGCTGAAGTCACTTGGCTAGTTGGTTTGTTTGGAGAACTATGAGTTGCAATGAACACCCTCGTACAATTGTTCTGTGATAGCAAAGCTGCTATACAGATTGCAGCACACCCCATATTTCATGAAGGACAAAACACTTTGACATTGATTGTCATTTTGTAAGGGAGAAAATTTAGGGTGGTCAAATTCAGACTCAACATATCGGGACTAAGGAACAGCCTGCTGATCTGCTTACCAAGAGTCTATGCAAACCACAACATGAGTATTTGATTAGCAAGCTGGGAATGAAAGACCTCTTTCATCCCTCAGCTTGAGAGGGAGTGTTGAGAAGTATGCATAGTGTAGAGGTTAGTTAGGAGCTTAGAAGTTAGTTAGTGGACTAAATGTACAGATGTCAACAACTAATATATTGTTAGGTAGTTAGTGGTTAAGTGATGTATGTATGTATATATATATATATACATATATATACATGTACAGTGCATGCAAATACAAATTCGATATTTCCAAACTCTGCTCTCTTACTTTCTTTTCTTCTTCCCTCCTCTGTTCTATCTCAGTTCCTTCAATGGCTATGCCTCATTTAACATATAATTATAATGTTAAACTATGAGACGTTGGTAAGTTAAGTTCTGGGGCCCTAATCAACTTCGGTATCTTAAAAATACAGTTTTCCTTTTCAAGAATTTGGAAGCATTTGGTCAAGTAATTTGATAGGGTTCAGTTTTGTCATGTAAAAGTTTAAAATATAATACAAAGGAATCCTTTCGTGAGTGATGTGTTAGGTTGTGATAAAATAGATTAACAGATAGCATGGGAGGTAGTGCAGTAAATATTAAATAGTGAGAATGATATCCGCATCATTACCAATAAGGATTGTGATAGATCTAGTGATAA
Source organism: Nicotiana tabacum (assembly GCF_000715075.1). NCBI lineage: Eukaryota > Viridiplantae > Streptophyta > Magnoliopsida > Solanales > Solanaceae > Nicotiana > Nicotiana tabacum. The sequence goes on along the minus strand of NC_134084.1, from coordinate 97,014,725 downwards.
GTATTTTACTATTCTTAACCATAAGTTCGGAGTTCATATAAAGTCGATTTTATTAGGGAACACTTTAACCTTCAATGTGAGACTTTTCGACGCGAATAAATTTAGTTAGGTTCCAATATGAATACCGAACATCAAGTGAAAAATAAAAAAAGAAAATAATATACGCGCACGCACCATTTGAGTTACTGCTCTTAATTGCTTTTATTCTTCCGTTCCATTTTATAGTTTAAGTTTTTTTTGTTAGTTTCAAAAAGATCGACACTTTTATATATATTTATTTTTTTTAATTTAAATTCTATCTTTTCATTTGTCTTTTAATGAGACTCTCTTATACCATATAGCAGGAATTCGAGGCATGTCATAAGACCACAAAATTTGAAGAGTACTTTTAATATGTTATAGTAAATATTCAGTTTATGTATCAAAAGTTTTTAAAGAGTTCTTTTAATGTGTTACAGTACATATTTAGTTTATATATCAAAAGTTTTTATTCCTTTCTTACGTTCAATATCCAATCAATCATCACCATATAAAATAAAACGAAAGGAGCGTCAGAAAATGAGTTCACTAGTAGACGAATAAGAAGATGAGAAGAAATATCACCTGGAGATGGTTCTCTTGCTCGGTTAAGAAATGTGCAATACTGAGTTGGAATATGTTGAATGCTGAAACGTTTAGAAAGGGAGAAGATGTGACTAATTTTTTCCCAGCGATCCCTCAAGATTTCATGTGCAAAATTGAAGAATTTCTTGCCATCTCCTTCAGTAACAACTCTCAGAATAGTTAAAGCTCTCAATAGGGTATCTTTAGACATCTCCATATCAGCCTGATGAATATACTCCTTCATTCTATTATACACATTCACGTCCTTCACAACAGCCCACCTACACAAATTCATGTGGATCAGAGGCAGCGGATCTGAAATTTTAATTCTATGGATTCATCAAGTTATTGGTTCATAGTTCAAATATAACAATTTCAGTAAATTTTACGCAGATATATCAAGGTCTAGACAAAAAATTATGCGTTCAAATGAACTCCTCACATCTATATGGCTGGATCCGCCCTTGATGTGGATTATTTGTAAAATTTATTCTATGTTGCTTCTATTGTATTCTATTAATTATTACTCCCTCTGTTTCAATTTAGATGACACACTTTCCTTATTAATCTGTTCCAAAAAGAAAGATATATTTCTATAATTGGAAATAATTCAACTATAAACTTTTTATTTTACTCATCGTACTCTTAATGAGAAGTTTTTCTAACCACACAAATGTCATGGCCCCACAAACCTTTTACCCCTTAAGCTTTTAAGACCACAAGTTTCAAAGTCTCCCTTTTTTTCTCTTAAATTCCATGCCGAGTCTATCTACCTCATCTAAATTGAAACAAAGGGAGTAATTTAGACTAAATATATAATTTCATACGAAAAGCAATTTAGATTAAACGTTGGTATATTACCCGAGTCTGGTTCCAGCATGACCAGTTAGCTTAGACAAGGAGAAAATCATGAGATCATCATCAGCAGGAGCTGGAATTGCTGTGAACTGAGGCCAATAATAGACCCTATCAAAAATGTACTTCACATTCGGGCCGCCTTTCAGAACTGGACCTTCTAAATTCCCTTCTGGATTGCTTGGTGAAGTCACAAACTCAAACACATCTCCACCAACATCAGTGTCGTTCAACATGGATGGATCTCCTATAAACTCATAATGTCGTGTTTGCAAGTAGTCCGTTTGAAGCTTATAGAACTGAGAAAATCAAAACCAAAATTCTTAAAGAATTTAACTTTTATATGCATCGCCAAAGTAAAAAAATTATACAAGTTAAATCCATATTCAAAACTCAAGGATGATGTACAACTTTTTCATAGAATAGATGGATGTCAGTAATGGAGAAGAAGGTACGAACCGGATAATGAGGAGGTTTCGCGAAAAATTTTGCAGGGTAAGGTGAGGAAGAATAATTCTCCATGGAAAGAGAATGAACTACAGCATTGAGTAGGCGACTAGCGCCTACACCAATAGCGATGTATCTTCCATCTGTAATTGCGTTCTTTGCAACTGAATGTAACTTCCTTATGGTTTTCTCGAGCTCCTGGGAAAGGTGAGAGGTTGGATCAGGAAAGGAATAAGCCATTCTATGCCAACCTGCTATCACTACTGCACTGCTTTCTGCATTTTCCATCCAGAATGGCTCATAGAATAGGGGATCCCAACTACATTAATGAGTTAAAAAGATTTGTTACTATTGGTAGGGTCGAAACCAGAATTTTTATTAGAGGGATTCAAAATACAAAAAAAAAAAAAGTAAAAGTCTACCTATATCCTAGCCACTCCGGACCCACTGGGTTGTTGATGTTATTGTACAAAGAAGTCAACGCGATTCAACATAACAATAACAACGACAATAACATACCAAGTGCAATGACTGCAATCTCAGACAGTAAGGTCTGGGAAGGGTAATGTGTACGCAGGCCTTACCGCTATCTTATGAGGGGAGAGAGGTTGTTTCCATTAGACCCTCGGCTCAAAAGCTGGGATTCAACATATACCATAGATCAATAAAAGATAATTTTGGCCTAGTATATTTTCCTGCGAAGGGGGTTCGGATGAATTTCCTTCCGTACCCCTAGCTCCGCCTATGCTTATTACAAAGAAATCTAAATAAGAAAGGTAAGTGTAATATCGTAAACCATAAGGGAGATCAGTATTACCCGAAAGCATTAGCAGAACAGTTGGGGATAAGTAAAGAGCAATCAGGTCCAGCATAACAAGTATAACATTCACAAGTAGGAATTCCATCTACAACAAGGCCATCAAGATAGGCTTTTCCATGGCCTGAGCATGAAATTGAGGCTACTGCTTCTGCTTCCTCTGCTGCTCTCTGGCTCCAACTCAGCTTCCTCTTCTCCTGCTCGCTGCATTTGCTCTTTGACTCCAACTCTTTAATAAAAAAGAATATATTCATCATCAACAGTATTAAAACCAAGAGATACAAAACATAGTTACACCTCTGAATCTTTGCCATATCTCCGTTTTGGGTTTCCTTTCTTCTTTGAAATGTTTGTGACTCTCTGTAGCAAAAGAGTAGTATATTTGTTGGGAAAGAATGTCCCACATGGAAACATTAATATCCACAATATTAATATCCACGGTAACTAACAAGAATACGACAGTAAACACAACGTGGAAAATGTAATATATGAGTGGAACAACATAATTTTAGCATTATAGTGAGAAATTTTCCACTCGCAAAAGACTACTACACAAAGTCTGGAGAGACTATTACACATTAAAAAATAACAACTCTGTTATGAATAGTTTGTACATTGGATACTACTTTGGATACTACATTGGATGTTCATGTTGTGAATAACTTAAAAGATTAAATTTCCTACTTTATGTCCATCATCTTTACTTTTTATGCCTATAAAAGGCCATGTAATTGCAATGGAAAAATACATCAAAGTGAAAGAAGAAAACACTTCTCCCTTCTTTCTATCTCTTCTTATTTACATTTTACTGCATTACTTTTATTTTATAACACGTTATCAGCACGAAGCTCTAATTTTATTCTTAACTCCCGCTAAGTTGAGCCATATTTTAAGGTATGTATCATTGTAATCATCTTATTTATGGCAGTACATATCATATGCTCACTGTTTGCAAATTACTTGTGCGCATGGGCATCTTAAATAGTTTAAGTACATTACAATGATTAAATAACTATTTCCTTCCGTGCTCAACTCTTAGAGGACCTCAAAGTCATCAAACTAGCTATGCACTAATGTCATGGACTCCCTGGATCAAAACATATTTTTAAGGCATTTTGAAGAACTGTGAGAAATGAATTGACAAGCAATAATTTTTTAATTACTTTATATTTATTGGAACATATAAATAATGTTAGTCACGTTCAATTCTATTAACACATATATATCAATAATATAAAGTGAAATGAAACAAGTATGTAATTTCTACTTTATGGCAAGAATAAAATGAAATAGTAGATTGTTAACATGATATAGCTCTATTTTCATTTCTTTTACCTTAATCGTTTTGTTTTCATTAATTGTTTATTATTATAATTATTTCTCTAACTTATTCATCTTTTATGATAGTTTTCACTATGTCAAATTTATCAATAACTTGACATCACCGGAAAGAACTATTTATCATTGGTTCTTGATGCTGAAATTCACCTTGATGCTAAAGGTCTTGGAAATACTATTATACAAGGAAATAAAGCATCAAATCAGGATAAAGCGAAGGCCATGATTTTCCTTCGTCATCATCTACATGAAGGGTTAAAACTGAATATTTAACCGTAAAAGATCCACTTGAATTATGGATTAATTTGAAGGATCAATATGACCACCTAAAACTTACGGTATTACCGAAAGCTCGGTATGAGTGGATACATTTAAGGTTGCAAGACTTTAAAACCGTAAGTGAGTATAATTCTGATATCTTTAAAGTAAGTTCTCTATTAAAATTATGTGGAGACACTATCACAGATGAGGACTTATTGGAAAAAATATTTTCTATTTTTCACTCTTCAAATGTGGTGCTACAACAACAATACCGTGAAAAAGGTTTTAAGAAATATTCTGAGTTAATCACATGCCTACTTGTGGCTGAACAGAATAATACTCTATTAATGAAAAATCATGAAGCTCGTCTCACTGGGTCAGCTCCATTTCCGGAAGTGAATGTTGTAGCAACATATGATAAGTTTGAAAGAAAACAAAATAATTATCGTGGTCGTGGACATGGTCGTAAACGTGGACGTGGCAGGGGGCGAAACAATTATCGTCATTATGGTGGAAATAAATTGGAGAACAATAAGGGTTCTCAAATTAATCATTCAAAAGGTAAAGCTAGTATGTGTCACCGATGTGGTATGAGAGGTCATTGGGCACGCATTTGTCGTACGCCAGAACATTTTGTCAAACTTTATCAAGTCTCCCTCAAGAAAAAAGAAAATAATGTGGAGGCACACTTGACCTTTCAAAATAATGATGATGAAGCAGGTCCCTCAAATAAATATGATTCTAAGGCACATCTTGCATATAAAGATGATGATTTTGAAGGCCTAACAAATATTACTCATTTAGAAGTTGGAGACTTCTTTGAGGATATTGACTGAAGAACTAATCATCTTACTGGGGAATGAAGCTATAAAAGTTATTATTTTTATGTTTGCAACTAGTTTATTTTTCTTGAGTGTATTTTCCTAATGCATCATGTGTTGCTAGTTTCTACATTCCTAATGTATTTCTTAATGTTTTTTTTCCGCTTGTCTTTCATATTTCTTATGATGTATTATTTGTTTTTTTATGAAGAATATGAAAATTCCCCAGTCTTCAGTTGAACTCAAGATTAATAAAGATGATATATGTCTTCTGGATAGTGCTACAACACACACTATTTTAAAAGATAAGAGATATTTCTCTTATTTGGTAATGAAAGAAGGGAATGTTAATACAATATCCGATAGTACAAGATTAATTGAAGGTTCTGGAAGAGCCAATTTATTACTACCAGGAGGAACAAATTTGGCTATTGATGAAGCATTATATTGTAGTAAATCTCAAAGAAACTTATTAAGTTTCAAAGATATTCGCCAAAATGGCTATCATATTGAGACTACAAATGATGAAAAGATTGAATATCTTTATATTACTACAATAATGTTCGGTAAGAAATATGTGCTTGAAATGTTACCTACTCTTTCCTCCGGCTTATACTACACAAGTATTAGCAGGATTGAAACACATGCCATAGTAAACGAGAAGTTTACTAATCAAGATAATTTTATTATTTGACATGACCGGTTGGGCCATCCTGCTTCTAATATGATGCGTAAAATAATTGAGAATTCACATGGACATGTAATGAAGAATCAGAAGATTCTTCAATTTAAGCAATTCTCTTGTGCTGCATGTTCTCAAGGAAAATTAATTATTAGACCATCAACTATTAAAGTTAGGATGGAATCCACTGCATTTCTGGAACATATACAGGGTGATATATGTGGGCTCATTCACCCTTCATGTGGACCATTCAAATATTATATGGTTTTGGTAGATGCATCTACAAGATGGTCACATGTGTGCTTACTATCAACTTGCAATATGACATTTGTGAGATTGTTGGCTCAAATAATAAAGCTAAGAGCACAATTTCCAGATTATGCAATTAAGACAATTCGTCTTGATAATGCTGGTGAGTTTATATCCCAAGCCTTTAATGATTATTGTATTTCAAATTGGATAACAATTGAGCATCCGGTTGCTCATGTTCATACACAAAATGATCTAGCAGAATCATTGATCAAACGCCTCTAATTAATTGCTAGACCAATGCTTATGAGAACAAAACTTTCCATTTCAGTATGGGGTCATTCTATTTTGCACGCAGCAGCACTTGTGCGGATAAGGCCCACAAGTTATCATAAAGCCTCCCCATTGCAATTGGCTTTTGGTCAGGAGCCAAATATTTCCCATCTTAGGATCTTTGGTTGTGCGATATATGTTCCAATTGCTCCACCACAATGCACAAAGATGGGTCCTCAAAGAAGGTTGGGGATATATGTTGGATATGAATCTCCTTCTATTATAAAATATCTAGAGCCGATGACTGGAAATTTATTTACGGCAAGATTTTCTGATTGCCATTTTGATGAATCAGTATTTCCAACATTAGGGGGAGAAAATAAGCAGCTGAAAAAGAAGATAGATTGGAATGCATTATCACTGTCTCATTTAGATCCTCGAACATATCAATGTGAACAAGAGGTTCAAAAGATTATTCATTTACAAAATATTGCAAATCAATTGCCAGATGCATTCACCTACCTACCAAGGGTGACTAAGTCACTTATTCCAGCTGTTAATGCTCCAATTCGAGTTGATATCCCGGCAGGACAATTAATTAAAGCAAATGAGTCTAAGCCATGCTTGAAACGTGGTAGACCAATCGGTTCTAAAGATAAAAATCCTCGAAGAAGAAAAGGAGCAAGTGATCAAAATGAACATAACACAGAGGTAGTGGCTCAAGAAGAGCCCCAAGACGTAACAAATGATAAGACCTTAGGAGAGGTCCAGGTACCTGAAAATAATAAAAATGAAGAGATATCAATAAGTTATGTCTCAACCGGGAAAAGATGGAACCGAAATAATATTGTTATCGATAATATTTTTGCTTATAATGTTGCTGTTGAAATAATGTAACAAGATGAGGATTACCAAAATCTGTCAATAAATGTAGACAGAGAAATGATTGGCCAAAATGGAAAGACGTTATCCAGGCAGAGTTAACTTCACTTGGAAAACGTGAAATCTTCGGACCCATAGTTCGAACACCTGAAGGCATAAAGCCAGTAGGTATAAATGGGTTTTTGTGCAAAAACGAAATGATAAAAATGAAGTCGTTAGATATAAAGCGCGACTTGTGGCACAAGGGTTTCCCCAAAAGCCTGGAATTGATTATATGGAGACATATTCTCCTATAGTGGATGCTATCACCTTCAGGTATCTCATAAATATGGCACTGCAAGAAAAACTTGATATGCATCTAATGGATGTTGTTACAGCCTATTTGTATGGATCATTAGACAACAAAATTTTTATGAAAGTACCTGAGGGATTTAAAGTACTAGAAGCATATAAAAGTTTTCAAGAAACTTGTTCAATAAAGCTTCAGAAATCTTTATACGGATTGAAACAATCAGGTCGTATGTGGTACAATCGCCTGAGTGAATACCTGTTGAAAGAATGGTACAAGAATGATCCAATTTGTCCTTGTGTCTTTATAAAAAGGTCTGGATCTGAATTTGTTATAATCGCCGTGTATGTTGATGATTTAAATATCATTGGAACTCCTGGGAGCTTCCAAAAACAGTAGACTGTTTGAAGAAAGAATTTGAAATGAAAGATCTTGGAAAGACAAAATTTTGTCTTGGTCTACAAATTGAGTATATGAAAGATGGAATATTTGTCCATCCATCAACATACACCGAAAAGATTTTAAAGCGATTCTATATGGATAAAGCACATCCATTGAGTACCCCGATGGTTGTGAGATCACTTGATATAAAGAAAGATCCATTCCGACCTCATGAAAATGATGAAGAGCTTCTTGGTGCCGAAGTACCATATCTTTGTGCAATTGGGGCATTAATGTATCTTGCCAATAATTTCCGTCCAGATATAGCTTTCTCAGTAAGCTTATTGGCAAAATTTAGTACTTCGCCAACACAAAGATACTGGAATGGTATTAAACATATATTTAGATACCTCCAAGGGACCATTGATATGTGTTTATTTTATTCAAATGAATCCAAGCCATCATTGATTGGTTATGCAGATGCAGAATATTTGTCTGATCCACACAAAGGTCGATCTCAGACAGGCTATTTATTTACAAGTGGAGGTACAACCATATCATGGCGTTCGACAAAACAAACTATGATTGCTACTTCTTCAAATCATGCAGAGATAATAGCCATTCACGAAGCAAGACGAGAATGCGTTTGGTTAAGATCTATAACTCAATACATTCAGCAAACATGTGGTCTTTCTTCGAAAGAGAATAATCCAACAATATTGTATGAAGACAATGCTGCATGCATAGCTCAATTGAAAGGAGGATATATCAAAGGAGATAGAACAAAACACATTTCACCGAAATTCTTTTTCACTCATGATCTTCAGAAGAATGGTGAAATAGATGTACAACAAGTTCGTTCAAGTGATAATTTGGCTGATCTATTCACTAAGGCGTTACCAACCTCAATATTTGAAAAGCTGATATATAAGATTGGTATGCGTCGTTTTCGAGACATTAAGTGATTTTTCATCAGGGGGAGTAACTACACGCTGCACTCTTTTCCTTAACCAAGGTTTTGTCCCACTGGGTTTTCCTGGTAAGGTTTTTAATGAGGCAACAAGCAATGCATATTATAAATAACTATGTACATCCCAATATTTTTTTTGTAAGTTTTTAATGAGACACATTATCTTACATGGACATCCAAGGGGGAGTGTTATGAATAGTTTGTACATTGGATACTACTTTGGATACTACATTGGATGCTACATTGGATGTCCATGTTGTGAATAACTTAAAGATTAAATTTCCTACTTTATGTCCATCATCTTTACTTTTTATGCCTATAAAAGGTCATGTAATTGCAATGGAAAAATACACCAAAGTAAAAGAAGAAAACACTTCTCCCTTCTTTCTATCTCTTCTTATTTACATTTTACTGCATTACTTTTATTTTATAACAAACTCTTTTTATTTTATACAGCTAAAATAAAAAAAAAATATTCAACACTCTTAACTTTTTCTTGACAGACTGTTTTCTTCGCTGTTTGTGAACTGCTACTCTATTATTGCTTCTCACTCCTTTTTTTGGGTATTGAAATGAAACAAACAAGGATGCTACTTATAACAGTGAATGTAATGATCCGGAAAAATATATATATTAAAAAAAATAGCTTTTGCTATATGGAAGTATGAAACACCAAAGGAAGTGTCTTTCCTAGCCAAAAAAAAGTAAAGTGTATTTGGTTCGGTTATAAACATGTCAAATGGAGCGGGCTGGCCCGGTTCTAGACCGGCCCTGACCAATTTTAGACCAGACTGGACCGGCCCGGTGGTAAAGGGGGGCGGGCAAGGCTGGGTTTGGACGTGAATCGGCTTGTGACGAGGAAGATTTCACTATCGGGTAACCAGACTAGTCGAACTCGGTAAGGTTTTGTCAATCTTGAACCGGTTAACCGGATCGTCCCGGACTAGTTCAATGGCTAGTTCAATTTTTTTAATACTCTTGACCGTTGGCAACGGTCAGCTGCCATTTTGACCGTTGCCCAACGGCTAATTTGCAAGAATAGCCCCTTTGGGTATTTTTTTCAAAAATAACACTTTTATTATTTACTTATTTAGCCCTTTGAAAAACTATAAATAGACGCCCCTCTTCTTCATTTCTTCACTCATCTCTCAATTCTCAAACCCAAATTCTCAATTCAAGTTAAATCACGCCCCGTGATTCTAGAGTGCGCTCACATGTTTGGGAACACTTTTGAGGTAGTAAAAGAAAATGAAGAAGTTCGTAAAATAGAATGCAGGAACTGCGGTCGAGTCTTTAATGTTCGTCGAAGTGGGAGGGCACAGTTAGTTTAAGGAGGCATATTAAGGGTTGTCTTGAGCATCCTTCAGGAATTTGTATTAAGGTTGATTTGAGACAATTTATGTTATTTTGAATTTTTTAGACCTATTTAAGATTAATGTGTAAGTTTATTAGACAAATTAATTTGAAGTATTATTATGCAATGAAAATATGAAATGAAAGCCTTTGAAGTTTGATCCTTACATATTGGTCTTATTAAATAATTTTATATAGCCACCTAATTTCAAATTTTAAAATTCAAATTTCAACATCCTAGTAGATGGCCAAGAAGTTCATATTGATTATGAAGAACTTACTAGGCAATACAAACCTTTGAAGTTTGAAGATTATATTTAACAATTCAAATTTGAATTTACTCTTTTTCTTTAATTTAATTGTTGTAAAATGTAAACTTTAGTTTGCAAGTTTAAATTAAAAAAAGAACTTGCAAATTATAAGTTATATTTATTTTCATGTTCATGTATTATCTTAAATTCGTAATGAATTTTTCAAATGTAAGGCTTTTAAAGCCTTTGAAGTTGTTAACTTTTTATTCAAAATTTCAAATATAAGGCTTTTAAGCCTTTGAAATTTATTAAAATATTTTTTTATACGTTAATATTATACATTTTTACTTTATCTTAATATAAGTTACGATTGTTATATAAAAATACAAAAAAAAATTGAATAAAATCGGCCGTGGCCCATTAGGCCCGGAACCGTTCCGGTTCAATCAAGCAACTTGAAAATAGATAAGACACCTGTAAAATAAAAAGACTCATGGCTATTTAAAATTTTGAAAATACTCGCACAAGATTTACAATAATTCAATCTTTATGGATCGTTGGACCACGAAAGTACTTTTATTATTCAAGCTCTTATAAATGGGGCATTTGCATCTATACCCGCTTTTTGGGTCACGTTTTAACTTGTGCCCGCTTTGTAAAAAAAATTGCAAGCGTACCCACTTTTTCGTGTAACTCCAGCATACGGGGCTGAAGTAGCAAAGACAATCACGCAAAACTTCAGCATTCCAGTAGATGGGCTGAAGTTTTTGTTTTTGTAACTGGCGACTCGAAAGTTGAAGTTTTTGTTTTTGTAACTGGCGAAGTTTTTGTTTTGTAACTGGCGAACTTCAGCTCTAGAGCTGAAGTTTTATTTTGTAACCGGCGAACTTCAGCTTGATCAATAGCCCTATCACGATCCCCATTCCAAATCCAAAGAATCCCAATATTGTGCTTATAAATCCCATCTCAAATTCTTCTGCAAGGAAACAGAACAGTCATTTTTGTTTTTACATTCCTACGTGTAATGAAAGCAAAGATCTTTAGAATAAGTTATCAGAACCACCAAATATTAGCAAACATGGGGTTTAAATTTTTGAGATTTAGAGGTACATGAAGATGAAATATATTATTAACATAATCAAGATTCAGAAGAAGAATAGCAATAAAAGAGTATTAAAGAAATGGCATTGAACAACGACCCATCGAAAAGTCTGTGTAAACCGCACAATATTAAGTGGCCTATCGGATTAAGGGCGAATATAATTTTAAGGGGGGGAAAAAGGACTGAAATTGTTTAAAAAATATATACAAATTAAAAAAAAATAGGTATACATTAAATGAGGACGAGCAAATAAGGCGCCCGTGTAATTTTTACTTTAGCAACGTGGTGCAATGATCTGTGTGGGCTCCACTCCATTTCTTACTAAATTATTGTGATGCAGGCTTATGGCTTGACTCCATTCCCAAAAGGTACCAAATAATGCCCAGTCACAATCAACGTGTCCGTTTACCAGGTTCATCAACAAGTCTTGTTACGTTTGTGCAAAATCTGTTGCCACCACTCAATCATTATCTTTCCTTTTTTATTTATTTTGATTGGGTGGATCCCACAATATAACGTCAACCTCAATTAATCGTTGGATGTGCAAACAATAAAAAGAAAAAGAAAAAGAAAAAACATTTAAAATGCTGACATAAGAGCCCTCATTTTCGCTTAGAAATTCAATAAAATAATGATAACTTACAGTAGACTAATTAAAACTTTTCTATGTGAACAATACGAAAATTTATCGATTACTCACTTTTACTTTACTGGATCTATGACCGAACTATATCTTTCCTTTACCACCTTTCGGCTTACATGAAAAAAAGCACTAGTTAGACCTGAGCCTATCAAAGTCCTTCTCCTTGCTAGGGAGCCTAAGGGACTTATCCTCATCTAGAGCTCCCAAGGATTAGCCCCATGGCGGGGCAGTTCAGACCTGAGCCTATCAAAGTCCTACAGAAGGAAAAATCGATAAGGAAGGGAAGACACGAAATGCAAATGAATTGTGCTGAAGCTCACCGCGAAATAAAGCCGACAAACTTCCTCGAAGGTCAAAGCACATCCCTGTTGGTCCACTCCCCTCGGCCTTGGAAAGAACCAACCTCGGTTGAAGCATGATCACTTGAAGGAACCACCACTCCAGAACCAAAAACTTCAGGTACAACAGGCTCGGGCGATGTTTTATCGTCGGAGACATGGACCCGTTTAGCCCCGTTAAAAGCTCCATCGCATTACGAGTGCGTATTTCATTTATTGCCATCGTCCCCTGGCTCAGAAGCCTACGACTATTCCCCCTCTCCGGAGGAGCACAGCCTCACCCCTGGGGGACCACTCGATACCTACAACGTCCGTATAAACACGACAGAAGAAGGAAGGCATTGCTACTAAGTTTGCTCTCGCCATAGGCAGAACTGGCAAAGCACGGGGCGCGCCGCCTAAGAGTATTGCTCCTTTTTTCAAATAAATAACACGGGTTCCTAAGGTATAATACCAGTGGCCAGCACCCAATCAAAGCGACTTGTCCATGCCCGGTCTCTGTCGTCCCCGGTAACAGCGATTGAGGGCGTGATCAACCGGCACCATGGAGTCAGTAGACCCCGATGACCCCGAAACCGGGGGAGCTTCCCCCCCAGCCAGATTAATCCCATCATTGCTGACATAGCAGTCGCAAGGTTGAAAGACTAAAAGGCGGAAAGATGTACAGACGTGTTGATACCAGAAACATGGCACGAAAAATGGAACTGCGCGAGACAGGGTAACCCCTGGGAATGCGGAAATAGCCTCATGTTATATATTGAAAGAGCGGCGACAATTCGAAGCCAACCGAAGACGCTAACCAATAGCACCACCTCTAGCCTCGAGGCAATACCCGGTCTCGAAGACCTTCGTCATAGTAAGGCGGCGCTCTAGAAAGCCAACAACGCATTCACCAACACAAGGGTGGCATGCAACTTCGAGGTTCTCCGTCAAAAGGAACCAATTTATGAAGAAATAAGCATTTTTTGAACGTCACCCACACGGACCGGGCTCCGGGTGTTGTCCAAGATGGTCTGAGTGAGAAGCGAGCCTCCGCTCAGGGACTGCTTCCAGGAAATCACAAGCATCCCCCATCCACGGGTCCCCGAGCAAATCTCTTCTCAAAGGTTATTATGAGGCCCAAAAACATTATCTTCATTTTCACGCGAAGTTAGGGTCTCGGCGGCCCGAGGTTATTGGCCTTATTCGGGTTCAATCCGAGGAACCACAAAAGGCCTCGCGCAAAGCCGTTTCGATCAACCGAAGGCCGGAAGGAATACTCGCATCCGAGTTCAGTGTTAGCAACGACAAAACAGGATTGTGCATTCGGAGCTACCGCAAATACAAAGAAATACAACAAGTATCAAAGGCAAGAGTCAAGGAAATATCTTTATATTCATAAAATGTTCGCTTACAACGGCCCTCTGGGGGTCCTTACATATGATTACAAAAGCCCACAAGAGGATAATTACACGGAAACAAAGAAATTCAAGGGTATGCATACAACAAAAGTCTAAGAATCTAGCCTATTCCCAAAGTGCGGCATCTCTGGCATCATCTCCTCAGGCGTGCGACCTCAAAGACAATATCTTCCAAGTCCAATCCCCTTGGGAACCTCATCTCGACCCTCCCGGAATGGCATCTTCAAAAGGAAGGATATAGGAGAGGAAAGTGATGGAGCGGTGCATAATCCAAGTATCTCCCCAGGTCGGAGAAAATCGGTACTCTACTTCATCGCCCCGAGCTAACGAAGACAACAACAACAATAATAGCATCACAGCAGCACAACTTCGCCCGACCGAAGAAGGTTCGGGATTGGTCCATAGCGCGCATTACGTTGGCATAAGACCTTGAGGCCATGGGCCTCAAATATGGTGAGACGGCAAAGAACAAAAAAAAAGCAAGAAAGAAGGAAAGGATGGATATCGAAGGATGCTTGAATGAAAAACTGATCACAAGAAGCCCCATTTATAGGGGGAGGGCAAAGTAACCGACAGCGCCATTATCGCCCTCGAAAAGCGTAACAGTAGGCGCCATCAATACGTTCATGGAAGCTGAATCGACGGCAACATTATGACCCCTAAGAATGAGGAGTCACGACACATTGGACGACCCTGAAGAAGCGAAAGGGTGAAACGCCTCGGCACTTGTAAAAGGGGCTACACCATCAGCACGACGTCATTATGGGAGCCCGTGAAGTGGGGTGTCAAAATCATTTCTTGTCGCTTCTCTCTAAGAAACGCGGAGACTATCTGTGCACGGTGAAATCAGAGGACCAATTTCTCGTTGATAAATTGCTTCAGCAGGTCGTCTCGGAGGATCGGGACTCAAGCCGGCCACTTCCCTCAAGATCTGTCGATACCCAGCCAAGGATAACATCAACCGAAACCTCGACGAACACGGGAAGCCTCCGAAGAATGCATCCGGAGTCGATTGAGTCTACTTGGGCAGCCTAACATTGGCCTATGCATATGTCATGAAGCTAGTTATCCGTCCCATCCCATTTCCTTTATCACTCAACGTATCTTGTACTAAGTTTGGACTCCCCCCTTTTTATAAAAGGGGAGTCGCTAACACTCTGTAAGGCAGAGCACCAACTATTCTACATAAGATCAATAATATCTCTCTCTCTCTCTTTCTTCTCCCTAACTTGTTCGCTCTTACTCACTCGAGGCCCCTCTTAGCATTTATTGTCTTCATACTTGTTCTTTATTTATTGCTTGATATTAGCCATAAAGAGCCTTTTTTAATTATATTCTAACTGTTGTCCCTTCCCCGGTTGCCCCTAAAAGCTCGAGCTCGAGCCGGATATCGACCCCGAGGTCCTTCATCGGCCCGTCCGATCTCGGGCAGCAAGCCCCTCGGTTTGATTACTACCCCGTTTTAGTTCGTATCTCATCGTTAAAACTTCATACTATTAGCATCAACTGCTCTAACAACTAGCATAAAGATAGATCACGTATTTTTAGAATCTCATTTTACAAATTTAATTGTCATTACCATTTACACGGTAAACAGACATGAATTAAATAAACTAACAAATACCAAATCCTAGAAAACTTAGGAATATTAAGTTTATGTTTATATAGAGAGAGAGGAGAGGGGATCATTTGATAATTCATCATTTACCATATAGAGCTTTATTCTGCCTCTTTTCCTTTACAAAAGGCCTTGCAAAGAGTCAATGACGTTTCATATAATACAACCAAGATACCTGTTTGAAATAAGGGTAATCATATAATACGAATTGGTAAAGTTCAAGTCATGATTATTGGTTTAATTGAAATGGTAGAAAACTAGTTGCTCCGTCCATACTCTTTGACGGGATTTTTTCATCAATTTTTAACTATTGTTGTTGTACGAAAATTACATCTTTTTTCCATCCCCTATTAATAGGGCTTTTTTATTTGTAAATATGAAAATTATATCTTTTTTCCATCCCCTATTATGAGATTTACTGAGTATGTTATTGTTGTTGTATGAAAATTACATCTCAGTCATCAAAAAGCAAACATAATTAGCATTTTAAAGAAGGAATCACACCTTTATTATTAACAACATAAGTAAAATTAATATTCTCACTAGGGAATTATATCTTTTTTGTATACTAAAAATAAATTTGTACAAGTAAAATAATATCTTCAATAAGAAAATTCCACCGATCAGAATAAGAAAAATAAATAAAATCTTCAATGGACAAATTATACCTCATAAGTAAATGTAGAATTCGATAAACTACAAGTTCCAAAAAATTAAAATCATAAAATCTCATGTTTTTCTAGGCAATGCTTATTCATCAAAATTTATTAAGTAAAAGAGATTTAAATTGTATTTAACAGTTATAGAATAGCACAAACTTTTATTATAATAAAAAAAGAAACTATAAAAATTAAATTTGATTTAAATCCAAAATTTCCATCAAGATCCAAGTTTTCAGACTTTGAAAGAAAAAAAACTACTTAAAAGATTTGAGATTAAGAGAAATGCTTATTTTATGAAATTTTTAAATTTTGGAGGTCCTTTTTTGAGTGTTCTTGCTAGAGATCACAAATAAAATAATAGAATAGAGGAAAAAGATATAAAAATAATAATAGATAAATAGGAAATTGGGAGGTAGCAAAAAAGAAAAATGGCTGGGACAGAGGAAATAAAAAGCACGGCAAAAAGAAAAAGTTAGACAAGGTACAAGATAAATTCGAACTTGAATTTTACATGCGAGAAAAGCTTTCAAAAAGGTACCATGAAGTCAACCAGCCATGGTACCTTTTAGTCTAGCTTGCGACTGGAAGTGCCAGGATTAAATGTTTGACCTAGTTTAAGAATTTTTTTTACATAAATATATGATAATTTTACCAACTTAGTGGTGCCGTAACAACCCACCCTAAAGGGTGGATCCGCCCCTGCTTGCTAGAGATCACAGATAAAATAATAGAATAGAAGAAAAAATATAAAAAATAATAAACGACAAATAGAAAATTAGGAGGTAGCTAAAAAGGAAAATAACTAGGACAAAGAAAAATAATCATTAGTTTGATTATCACTTGTGTATTTATGGACCAAAAAAACTTATAAAGTGAACCGAATTAAAAGAAAAATTGATCAAACCGAACCAAATTAATTCAAAACTGAGTGAATCGGTCAAATGTACACTATTTCAACCTCCTTGACTAGTGATAAGTTTACATTGAATACAATGACACCCGTATCTATCAAATTTTGAATCCGCATCTGACCTTGAAAATTCTATCGAGTACCTATTACCTTTCACCGGCATAAGCAGGGATAACTCTGCCCATCAAATACCAGGAAGTGGATCACTTTTTAATAGTGAAATTGCTCTGCATAAAAGTCGAGCAAAGAAGAAAAGTTGCTACAAGCAAAGCAATAGCATTCCATGGACTGCTAAACAGTGATTTAGTTCAACAATCCAAAGAAGTAGAAAGATTGTAATTTAATGTCCTTCAAAGAATCAGTAGAGTTTGGCTTAAAGCAAATATTCTTTGCTTTGAGTTCTGTAACTGATCAAAATGAATGAACAGATCGATTTCTTCACATTATTTTCATCACCAGCTCTTCCTCTTAGTATAAGGATCACGTATTATTATAACAATAGTAGTAACAATTATTAATCGACAATCATTTAAAGTTTTATTAATTAAGTAATTAATTCACATTTCGGAATCCAAATTGAGTTGCTCTGTAATAGATTAAATAGTATTATAGCTCAAAGATCCAGATCGGGACAAGCATACCTAAAAGAGTTGATCACTGGTTGTTGATTGATGGCGATATACAATAACCTAAAATTTTAAAAATACACGTTAGTTAAGATTGAAAAGAAAAAAGAAACAGAGAAGTGGAAAAAACATGCAACTACTAAATTTCTAGGACAAATATTAGCAAAGTAGTTGAGACCACGAGGAGTATTATATTAGGAGTTATTATTCTATTGATTATAAAAGTTGTTTGCTTTTCTGTTTTTCAGATGAAATAAAATTGCTACGCAGACCTTGAATTGTCTTTCAAAATGGATTCTATTGTTTAGTTGAACTCGACGTCCAAATATTTTTTTTTAAAAATTAATATCAAAATTTTATCCCACACGTAGTTTGTTTTTATAAAGGAAATTAAATGAAAGTATAAAAGTCGATCATGTCAATATTTTGGGGATATTTATAGAGATAACTTGTGCAGTACCGTTCTCTTCTTCTTGAGAAATGAATTGTTCCAATCGAGAAATGAGCATATCAAAATCATGCTGACGCGTTACCAGACCGAGGCGAACATAAGTATGATCTGCAAAGAATCCGCTGCCCGGATGACCTCTGATGTTTGCTTCTTCCAAGAAGACATGTGTGCAGTTTTTATCTTCTTCCCTTTTGCACTTTACCCATGTGAATGCTGCAATCAACAACATTTCTATATTAGAACAACAAGCACGCGCGCGCACACATGCACAGAGCGGCATATATCAAATTGTGCACACACACACATGCACATGGTGGCATATACCGAATTGCACACACACGCACACACACATGGTGGCATATATCTATATTTGTATTATGTTTAAGTGATGTCGGATGCACCCATAGCAAAGGGCATCTCCGCAGCTTTAAGAATCACACGGAAGGCAATTTCAGAGTGATTATAATGTTGAGAAGTATGCATAGTGTAGAGGTTAGTTAGGAGGTTAGACGTTAGTTAGTGGACTAAATGTACAGCTGTCAACAGCTAATATATTTTTAGGTAGTTAGTGGTTAAGTGATATATGTATATACATGTCCAGTGCATGCAAATACAGATTCAATATTTCCAAACTCTGCTCTCTTACTTTCTTCTTCCCTCCTTTGTTCTATCTCTGTTCCTTCAATGGCTATTCCTCATTTAACATGGTACTAGAGCTCAGCTTAGTCGAATCCAGAATTAGTCTCATCTGCTTCAAATTGCAGCTGAAGATACGATCTCTTCTCCAAGCTAGGGTTTGCTGATTTTGAGCAAATTCAACAACTTTTCTGAACTTTTACAATAATTTGAGTGAGTAATTCTGTTCAATTTACAAATTTATGAAATTACTATGGCGATCAATGAAAATGAATCTACTTCGACCATTGTTACACCATCTACACCTGATACTCAGAACATTGACTTAGTTCACCACAATCACCCTTTATGTATTCATCCTTCTGATACTCAAGGTGCTGCTCTCATCTCGATTCAGCTTCGAGGATTTGAAAACTACTCTCATTGGAGTAGATCTATGAAAATTGTGTTGCATGGCAAAAACAAGTTAGGTTTTGTGCTAGAAACCTGTAGGAAGGAGCTTTATGATCCGAGTCTTCATGAACTTTGGAATCGATATAATGCTATTGTTTTAGAATGGATAATGAACACTGTAGCTCTAAATTTACTGAGTATTGTGATCTATGCATCTAATGCCCACAAAGTCTGGGAAGATCTTCGTGAAAGATTTGATAAAGTGAATACTGCTAGATCATTTTATCTTCACAAGGAGATTACAAAAATTACTCAAAATTTGCTAACTGTATCTTAATATTTCTCAAAACTTAGAGTTTTATGGGATGAGTATGAAGCCTTAGCTTCTCCTCCTTCATGTGGATGTCCTGAATCCAAGCAGCATGCAGAACATTACTAACTACAGAAATTGTATTAGTTTTTGACTGGTCTAAATGACTCTTTTGATAATGCTAAAGAACAGATCCTTATGGTTCGACCTCTTCCAAATGTCAACCAGGCCTATGCTATGGTAGTTAATGTTGAGAGTCAAAGGAGAAACAATGCAGCTCTAAGTGTTGGCATTGGTGATTCAGCAGCACTAATGAGTAAGGCTAGCTCTGGGAATAGAAATAGTAGTTTCAAACCTAAAAATAATCTTGGAAGATATACACTATAATGTGACTACTGTCACTTGAAAGGTCATACCAAGGACACTTACTATAAGCTCCATGGATACCCTATTGATTTCAAGGCCAAGAGAAGAGGTTATTCAGGTCCTCAGGTGAACAATGCATTTACTGCTAGAGGATTTCAATCTTCTGATCTTCCTCAACCTACTCCTCAATTTTTCTCCCCAGCTTGAGTGCTTACTCAAGAACAATATGATCAGATCCTGCATATGTTGAACAAAGGAAAGCAAGTAGAATTAGCGGCAAATGCAGCAACTATGAACAACACAAGTACTATAAAAGCCTTCATGTCTCATATAGTCAATGGTAACTGGATAGTAGACATAGGGGCATCCAATCATATGATACATAATTCCAAGTTACTAAGTGAAATCAAGGATCTGACTAGTATAGACCATAACAATGTTCATCTTCCTAATGGTGAGCAGATTACTATCAGTCATACTGGAGTTTCCACAATCTTCAAAACTAAATCATTACTGAATGTATTATGCATTCCAGACTTCAAATACAACTTGCTTTCAGTCTCAAAGCTTACAAAGGAGTTGAGATGTCTTCTTGTATTTTTTCCTGATTTCTGGGGATATCTTGAGTAGGAAGGTAATGGGGATTGGTAAGGAAGAGTGTTGACTCTAAATCCTGAAGCCAGATATCCCTGAAGACTTAGTGCAGCTGTAGAATACAAAGAAAAGTACCTATCTAACATCTTCTGTAAATACAATCTCTAGTTCTCTAGTAACAATAAGGCAGTCCATCCTAAGTCTACTG
The DNA here is from genome assembly GCF_000715075.1 of Nicotiana tabacum. Classification (NCBI taxonomy): domain Eukaryota; kingdom Viridiplantae; phylum Streptophyta; class Magnoliopsida; order Solanales; family Solanaceae; genus Nicotiana; species Nicotiana tabacum. The sequence continues at coordinate 96,993,996 of NC_134084.1, read as the reverse complement.
GGAATTATATTGTATCTTTGTAGCATAAGAGACTAGGACATGCACCTCTAAAAGTTCTACAAAAGATTAGTAGTTTACCTCACATTCCTATGCAAGACCATCATTGTACAGTGTGTCCTATAGCTAAGCAATCTAGATTGTCATTTCCTCACAGCATTTCTTGTTCTACTCTTGCTTTTGAACTTGTGCATGCTGATGTCTGGGGCCCATACAGGGTTCCAACTCATGATGGTAAGAGATACTTTATGACATTGGTGGATGATTTCTCTAAGTACACATGGATCTTCTTAATTAACACAAAAGCAAAATCTGTTGTTATGCTGAAAATGTTTTTAACACTAGTTCAGACTCAATTTGATAACAAAGTTAAGTGTCTCAGGTCTGACAATGGTACTGAGTTCTTCAATGAGCAGGTCAATAGTCTCTTGGTGTTGCATGGAATTATTCACCAGAGTTTCTGTGTATATACACCTCAGTAGAATGGTACAGTTGAAAGAAAACACAGGTCTATTCTTAACATAGCAAGAGCCTTGAGGTTTCAAGCATTTGTTCCACTCTAGTTCTGGGGTAAGTATGTCTCCACAACAGTCTATCTTCTGAATAAATTGCCTACTGTCTTGTTGAAGGTAGCATCTCCCTTTGAGAAACTCTAAAACAAGGTTCCATCTCTCCAGCACTTGAGGGTCTTTGGTAGTCTGTGCTATGCCACTTGTACTAGCAAAGCAGATGAATTTAGCCCCAGGGCCATTCCTGATGTTCATCTTGGCTACTCTTCTGTGCAAAAGGGATACATTTTATATGGTCTTCACTCAAAACTATTCTTTGTGAGCAGGGACATTGTCTTCAAGGAGGATTTTTTCCTTTTAAGCATTTTATCTCTGGTTCTTCTCCTTTATTTCCCATTTCGGATCTTTTAGAAGCTGATTGCTCTTCTCTTCAGTGCATTCTCCTCCTAGAACTCCTACAACCGATTCCCCTTCTTCTGTTTCTAATTAATCAGTTGATCTTACTCTGCTAGTTTCTAATCTTCAGTCCTTCTCCTGTTGCTGCTCCACCTCCTATTAGGAAATCCTCTAGGACCTCTATTCCTCTTATATTGTTAAAAGACTATGATGTACCCTCCAAAGGAGCAGTCTGCAATTATTCCATTTTCCAGTATGTTTGTTATGACAAGCTGTCTCCTGCCTATCAGGCTTGTATTGCTGCATACTCAGTTGTGTCTGAGCCTACCTCCTATGCTAAGGCTAGTACTGATCTTAAGTGGATAGAAGACATGCAGGCTGAGATTGCTGCCCTTGAGGAGAATCAGGCATGGTCCATTGTTGACCTGCCTTCTAGCAAGACTCCTATTAGTTGCAACTGGGTTTTCAAGGTCAAATACAAGTCCACTACGGAGGTGGAAAGATATAAGGCTCGACTGATTGCTAAGAGGTATAGTCAGCTTGAAGGCCTGGATTATAAAAAGACTTTCTCTCTTGTGGCCAAAATGGTGACAGTGAGATCTGTGGTAGCTTTGGTTACAACATCTGGCTGGTTTATTTTTCAAATGGATGTGCACAATGCATTTCTTCAAGGAGATCTCCTTGAAGAGGTCTATATGCAGATCCCAGATGGCTTTGCCAACCAGGGGGAGTGTCATCATAAAGTATGCAGATTGCATAAGTCCTTGTATAGACTCAAGCAGGCTCCTAGACAGTGGAACCTGAAGTTGACTTCTGCTCTGAAGGATATGGGATTTGTATAGTCTCATTATGATTACTCTCATTTCACACAAAGGGTAGGTGGTGATCTGATAGTAATCCTGGTATATGTTGATGACCTACTGGTTACTAGGAACAATGTGGAGCTTATACGTCAAATAAGGATATATTTGCAAGCTAAGTTCAAAATGAAGGACTTTGGAGAATTAAAAATTTTTCTGGAAATTGAGTTCTCCAGATCTAAAGAAGGAATTCTTATGAATCAAAGGAAATATACTCTTGAGTTAGTGTCTGAGCTGGGATTAGCTGGTGGAAAGCCTGTTGCTACACCTCTTGAGTTCAATCATAAATTCACCTCAGTAGCATTTGATGAATTCATGAAAAATGGAAAAGCCTCTACAGATGCACAACTTGAGGACCCAGGTAGCTATCAAAGATTGGTAGGCAAACTGATATACCGTACTATGACAAGGCCAAACATTGCCTTTGTTGTTTAAGTACTGAGCCAACACATACATGCTCCTAAGTAGTCACATATGGAAGCAACTATACGAGTGGTCAAGTATGTCAAGGGAATTGCAGGATTGGATTGTTTATGCCAGCAAAAGGTAACAAGGAACTGGTTCCCTATTGTGATTCAGATTGGGGTTCATGTGTGGAAACAAAGAAGTCTATTACTGGTTATATAGTTAAGTTTGATAAAGCTTTAATTTCTTGAAAGTCCAAGAAGCAAAGCACAGTTTCTAGGAGCTCTGCTGAATCAGAATTCAGGAGCATGGCAGCTACTGTTGCTGAAGTCACTTGGCTAGTTGGTTTGTTTGGAGAACTATGAGTTGCAATGAACACCCTCGTACAGTTGTTCTGTGATAGCAAAGCTGCTATACAGATTGCAGCACACCCCATATTTCATGAAGGACAAAACACTTTGACATTGATTGTCATTTTGTAAGGGAAAAAATTTAGGGTGGTCAAATTCAGACTCAACATATCGGGACTAAGGTACAGCCTGCTGATCTGCTTACCAAGAGTCTATGCAAATCACAACATGAGTATTTGATTAGCAAGCTGGGAATGAAGGACCTCTTTCATCCCTCAGCTTGAGAGGGAGCGTTGAGAAGTATGCATAGTGTAGAGGTTAGTTAGGAGTTTAGAAGTTAGTTAGTGGACTAAATGTACAGATGTCAACAACTAATATATTGTTAGGTAGTTAGTGGTTAAGTGATGTATGTATGTATATATATATATATACATATATATACATGTACAGTGCATGCAAATACAAATTCGATATTTCCAAACTCTGCTCTCTTACTTTCTTCTTCCCTCCTCTGTTCTATCTCAGTTCCTTCAATGGCTATGCCTCATTTAACATATAATTATAATGTTAAACTATGAGACGTTGGTAAGTTAAGTTCTGGGGCCCTAATCAACTTCGGTATCTTAAAAATACAGTTTTCCTTTTCAAGAATTTGGAAGCATTTGGTCAAGTAATTTGATAGGGTTCAGTTTTGTCATGTAAAAGTTTAAAATATAATACAAAGGAATCCTTTCGTGAGTCATGTGTTAGGTTGTGATAAAATAGAATAACAGATAGCATGGGAGGTAGTGCAGTAAATATTAAATAGTGAGAATGATATCTGCATCATTACCAATAAGGATTGTGATAGATCTAGTGATAAGTATTTTACTATCCTTAATCATAAGTCCAGAGTTCATATAAAATCGATTTTATTAGGGAACACTTTAACCTTCAATGTGGGACTTTTCGACGCGAATAAATTGAGTTAGGTTCCAATATGAATACCGAACATCAAGTGAAAAATAAAAAAAGAAAATGATATACGCGCACGCACCATTTGAGTTACTGCTCTTAATTGCTTTTATTCTTCCGTTCCATTTTATAGTTTAAGTTTTTTTTGTTAGTTTCAAAAAGATCGACACCTTTATATATATATATATTTTTTAATTTAAATTCTATCTTTTCATTTTTCTTTTAATGAGACTCTCTTATACCATATAGTAGGAGGCATGTCATAAGACCACAAAATTTGAAGAGTACTTTTAATATGTTATAGTAAATATTTAGTTTATGTATCAAAAGTTTTTAAAGAGTTCTTTTAATGTGTTACAGTACATATTTAGTTTATATATCAAAAGTTTTTATTCCTTTCTTACGTTCAATATCCAATCAATCATCACCATATAAAATAAAACGAAAGGAGCGTCAGAAAATGAGTTCACTAGTAGACGAATAAGAAGATGAGAAGAAATATCACCTGGAGATGGTTCTCTTGCTCGGTTAAGAAATGTGCAATACTGAGTTGGAATATGTTGAATGCTGAAACGTTTAGAAAAGGAGAAGATGTGACTAATTTTTTCCCAGCGATCCCTCAAGATTTCATGTGCAAAATTGAAGAATTTCTTGCCATCTCCTTCAGTAACAACTCCCAGAATAGTTAAAGCTCCCAATAGGGTATCTTTAGACATCTCCATATCAGCCTGATGAATATACTCCTTCGTTCTATTATACACATTCACGTCCTTCACAACAGCCCACCTACACAAATTCATGTGGATCAGAGGCAGCGGATCTGAAATTTTAATTCTATGGATTCATCAAGTTATTGGTTCATAGTTCAAATATAACAATTTCAGTAAATTTTACGCAAATATATCAAGGTCTAGACAAAAAATTATGCGTTCAAATGAACTCCTCACATCTATATGGCTGGATCCGCCCTTGATGTGGATTATTTGTAAAAATTTATTCTATGTTGCTTCTATTGTATTCTATTAATTATTACTCCATCTGTTTCAATTTAGATGACACACTTTCTTTATTAATCTGTTCCAAAAAGAAAGATATATTTCTATAATTGGAAATAATTCAACTATAAACTTTTTATTTTACTCATTGTACTTTTAATGAGAAGTTTTTCTAACCACACAAATGTCATGGCCCCACAAACCTTTTATCCCTTAAGCTTTTAAGACCACAAGTTTCAAAAGTCTCCCTTTTTTTCTCTTAAATTCCATGCCGAGTCTATTTACCTCATCTATTTACCAATAGCGATGTATCTTCCATCTGTAATTGCGTTATTTGCAACTGAATGTAACTTCCTTATGGTTTTCTCGAGTTCCTGGGAAAGGTGAGAGGTTGGATCAGGAAAGGAATAAGCCATTCTATGCCAACCTGCTATCACTACTGCACTGCTTTCTGCATTTTCCATCCAGAATGGCTCATAGAATAGGGGATCCCAACTACATTAATGAGTTAAAAAGATTTGTTACTATTGGTAGCGTCGAAACCAGAATTTTTATTAGAGGGATTCAAAATACAAAAAAAAAGTAAAAGTCTACCTATATCCTAGCCTCTTCGGACCCCACTGGGTTGTTGCTGTTATTGTACAAAGAAGTCAACGGGATTCAACATAACAATAACAACGACAATAACATACCAAGTGCAATGACTGCAATATCAGACAGTAAGGTCTGGGAAGGGTAATGTGTACGCAGGCCTTACCTCTATCTTATGAGGGGAGAGAGGTTGTTTCCATTAGACTCTCGGCTCAAAAGCTGGGATTCAATATATACTATACATCAATAAAAGATAATTTTGGCCTAGTATATTTTCCTGCGAAGGGGGTTCGGATGAATTTCCTTCCGCACCCCTAGCTCCCCCTATGCTTATTACAAAGAAATCTAAATAAGAAAGGTAAGTGTAATATTGTAAACCATAAGGGAGGTCAGTCGAAAGCATTAGCAGAACAGTTGGGGATAAGTAAAGAGCAATCAGGTCCAGCATAACAAGTATAACATTCACAAGTAGGAATTCCACCTACAACAAGGCCATCAAGATAGGCTTTTCCATGGCCTGAGCATGAAATTGAGGCTACTGCTTCTGCTTCCTCTGCTGCTCTCTGGCTCCAACTCAGCTTCTTCTTCTCCTGCTCGCTGCATTTGCTCTTTGACTCCAACTCTTTAATAAAAAAGAAAATATTCATCATCAACAATATTAAAACCAAGAGATACATAACATAGTTACACCTCTGAATCTTTGCCATATCTCCGTTTTGGGTTTCCTTTCTTCTTTGAAATGTTTGTGACTCTCTGTAGCAAAAGAGTAGTATATTTGTTGGGAAAGAATGTCCCACATGGAAACATTAATATCCACAATATTAATATCAACGGTAACTAACAAGAATACGACAGTAAACACAACGTGGAAAATGTAATATATGAGTGGTACAACATAATATTAGCATTATAGTGACAAATTTTCCACTCGCAAAAGACTACTACACAAAGTCTGGAGAGACTATTACACATTAAAAAATAACAACTCTGTCATGAATAGTTTGTACATTGGATACGACTTTGGATATTACATTGGATGCTACATTGGATGCCCATGTTGTGAATAACTTAAAGATTAAATTTCCTACTTTATGTCCATCATCTTTACTTTTTATGCCTATAAAAGGCCATGTAATTGCAATAGAAAAATACACCAAAGTGAAAGAATAAAACACTTCTCCCTTCTAACTATCTCTTCTTATTTACATTTTACTGCATTACTTTTATTTTATAACACGTTATCAGCACGAAGCTCTAATTTTATTCTTAACTCCCGCTAAGTTGAGCCATATTTTATTAAGGTATGTATCATTATAATCATCTTATTTATGGCAGTACATATCATATGCTCACTGTTTGCAGATTACTTGTGCGCTTGGGCATCTTAAATAGTTTAAGTACATTGCAGTGATTAAATAACTATTTCCTTCCGTGCTCAACTCTTAGAGGACCTCAAAGTCATCAAACTAGCTATGCACTAATGTCATGGACTCCCTGGATCAAAACATATCTTTAAGGCATTTTGAAGAACTGTGAGAAATGAATTGACAAACAATAATTTTTTAATTACTTTATATTTATTGGAACATATAAATAATGTTAGTCACGTTCAATTCTATTAACACATATATATCAATAATATAAAGTGAAATGAAACAAGTATGTAATTTCTACTTTGTTGCAAGAATAAAATGAAATAGTAGATTGTTAACATGATATAGCTCTATTTTCATTTCTTTTACCTTAATCGTTTTGTTTTCATTAATTGTTTATTATTATAATTATTTTTCTAACTTATTCATCTTTTATGATAGTTTTCATTATGTCAAATTTATCAAAACTTGAATTTGTGGCACTTGACATCACCGGAAGGAACTATTTATCATGGGTTCTTGATGCTGAAATTCACCTTGACGCTAAAGGTCTTGGAAATACTATTATACAAGGAAATGAAGCATCAAATCAGGATAAAGTGAAGGCCATGATTTTCCTTCGTCATCATCAAACATGAAGGGTTAAAAACTGAATATTTAACCGTAAAAGATCCACTTGAATTATGGATTAATTTGAAGGATCGATATGACCACCTAAAACTTACGGTATTACCGAAAGCTCGGTATGAGTGGATACATTTAAGGTTGCAAGACTTTAAAACCGTAAGTGAGTATAATTCTGCTATCTTTAAAGTAAGTTCTCTATTAAAATTATGTGGAGACACTATCACAGATGAGGACTTATTGGAAAAAATATTTTCTACTTTTCACTCTTCAAATGTGGTGCTACAACAACAATACCGTGAAAAAGGTTTTAAGAAATATTCTGAGTTAATCACATGCCTACTTGTGGCTGAACAGAATAATACTCTATTAATGAAAAATCATGAAGCTCATCCCACCGGGTCAGCTCCATTTCCGGAAGTAAATGTTGTAGCAACATATGATAAGTTTGAAAGAAAACAAAATAATTATCGTGGTCGTGGACATGGTCGTAAACGTGGACGTGGCAGGGGGCGAAACAATTATCGTCATTATGGTGAAAATAAATTGGAGAACAATAAGGGTTCTCAAATTAATCATTCAAAAGGTAAAGCTAGTATGTGTCACCGATGTGGTATGAGAGGTCATTGGGCACGCATTTGTCGTACGCCAGAACATTTTGTTAAACTTTATCAAGCCTCCCTCAAGAAAAAAGAAAATAATGTGGAGGCACACTTGACCTTTCAAAATAATGATGATGAAGCAGGTCCCTCAAATAAATATGATTCTAAGGCACATCTTGCATATAAAGATGATGATTTTGAAGGCCTAACAAATATTACTCATTTAGAAGTTGGAGACTTCTTTGAGGATATTGACTGAAGAACTAATCATCTTACTGGGGAATGAAGCTATAAAAGTTGTTATTTTTATGTTTGCAACTAGTTTATTTTTCTTGAGTGTATTTTCCTAATGCATCATGTGTTGCTAGTTTCTACATTCCTGATGTATTTCTTAATGTTTTTTTCCGCTTGTCTTTCATATTTCTTATGGTGTATTATTTATTTTTTTTATGAAGAATATGAAAATTCCCCAGTCTTCAGTTGGACTCAAGATTAATAAAGATGATATATGTCTTCAGGATAGTGCTACAACACACACTATTTTAAAAGATAAGAGATATTTCTCTTATTTGGTAATGAAAGAAGCGAATGTTAATACAATATCCGGTAGTACAAGATTAATTGAAGGTTCTGGAAGAGCCACTTTATTACTACCAGGAGGAACAAATTTGGCTATTGATGAAGCACTATATTGTAGTAAATCTAAAAGAAACTTATTAAGTTTCAAAGATATTCGCCAAAATGGCTATCATATTGAGATTACAAATGATGAAAAGATTGAATATCTTTATATTACTACAATAATGTTCGGTAAGAAATATGTGCTTGAAATGTTACCTGCTCTTTCCTCCGGCTTATACTACACAAGTATTAGCAGGATTGAAACACATGCCATAGTAAACGAGAAGTTTACTAATCAAGATAATTTTATTATTTGGCATGACCGGTTGGGCCATCCTGGTTCTAATATGATGCGTAAAATAATTGAGAATTCACATGGACATGCAATGAAAAATCAGAAGATTCTTTAATTTAAGGAATTCTTTTGTGCTGCATGTTCTCAAGGAAAATTAATTATTAGACCATCAACTATTAAAGTTAGGATGGAATCCCCTGCATTTCTGGAACATATACAGGGTGATATATGTGGGCTCATTCACCCTCCATGTGGACCATTCAAATATTATATGATTTTGGTAGATGCATCTACAAGATGGTCACATGTGTGCTTACTATCAACTCGCAATATGGCATTTGCAAGATTGTTGGCTCAAATAATAAAGCTAAGAGCACAATTTCCAAATTATGCAATTAAGACAATTCGTCTTGATAATGCTGGTGAGTTTACATCCCAAGCCTTTAATAATTATTGTATTTCAACTTGGATAACAATTGAGCATCTGGTTGCTCATGTTCATACACAAAATGGTCTAGCAGAATCATTGATCAAACGCCTCCAATTAAATGCTAGACCAATGCTTATGAGAACAAAACTTCCCATTTCAGTATGGGGTCATGCTATTTTGCACGCAGCAGCACTTGTGCGGATAAGGCCCACAAGTTATCATAAAGTCTCCCCATTGCAATTGGCTTTTGGTCAGGAGCCAAATATTTCCCATCTTAGGATCTTTGGTTGTGCGATATATGTTCCAATTGCTCCACCACAACGCACAAAGATGGGTCCTCAAAGAAGGTTGGGGATATATGTTGGATATGAATCTCCTTCTATTATAAAATATCTAGAGCCGATGACTGGAGATTTATTTACGGCAAGATTTTCTGATTAGGCTCCACCTCTGGGACTGCCGCACGGGGCTGAGCTCTGCCCCGGCCTCGGCCTCGCCCTCTGCCCCTAACAGGAGCTACTTCTGGGGATCGGGCTGCTGCGCGGAAGAAGAGGAAGCACGTGTTCTCGCCATCTGTGAAAGAACAAAGTGGAAAGAAAATCAGTACTTGAGAAACAGAATCGCACGACAAGAATGAACAAGGTGAAGTTTTCCTAACTCGGTAGCCTCTGCGGGATAAATAAAGACGTCTCCGTACCGATCCCTCAGACTCTACTGAGCTTGTCCATGAGTTGTGAGACCTAAGTAACCTAGCGCTCTGATACCAACTTGTCACGACCCAAATTCCCCCCCCCCCCATCGGGAGTCGTGATGGCGCCTACTGTCGGAGCTAGGCAAGCCAACCTTAACATACCTTTTTAACTAATTTTCAACAAGATAATAATAAAACAATAAATTCAAGCGGAAGTCTTAATTTAATAATAAATGAACGAAAATGCAGAAAAAAAATTAACATCATCCTCTACCCAAGATCTAGTGTCACAATACTCACGGGCTACTATAAGATACTACAAATAAGAGTTTGAAAGAAAATACATAAGGAGTCTGTTTCGATACAATGAAAACAAACAGGAATGAAATAGATGAGACTCAGGGCCCACGCACGCCAGCGAACTACCTAGGAGTCTCTGGACTGAAGGCACACTCCCAATCTACTGCTACTGCGGTCCGTAAGCTACTCCCGAATCTGTGCACAAAAAGGGCACAGAAGTGTAGCATCAGCACAACCGACCCCATGTGCTGGTAAGTGCCTGCCCTAACCCCGGCGAGGTAGTGACGAGGCTAGACCGGACCTACCACAATTAACCTGTACAGATATATGTGCAACAACAGAAAGATATACAGAATTTAAACAGATAATAGGAAGGGGACATGCTGTAGGGTGTAACCATTTGGATATAAGACCAACGAATAGAGAGATGGAAACTGAATAATTAACATCTATGAAAGAGAGCAAGTGAATCAACAACTGCATGGCACCAACCTTCGTGCTTTTACTCTTAATTCTCATCAAAACTGTCAAATATAGTGCACGGCATCACCCTTCGTGCTTTTCCTCACATAACTCTCACATCAAGGCACAGAATGACCCTTCGTGCTCAAATAATTAGAGACATGGCACGGAAAGACCCTTCGTGCATAATTATCAAAACATGGCACAGAAAGACCCTTCGTGCATAATTATCAAAACATGGCACGGAAAGACCCTTCGTGCATAATTATCAAAACATGGCACGGAAAGACCCTTCGTGTATAATCGCTCTTCCTCACCCAATCAACAGTCACAACCAATCGGGGAAGGGAATATACAACAAGATTAAACATCCCGGCAAGGGAGAACAAATCAACAAAAGTCCCGGCAAGGAAAAAAAATACCACACTTCCTTCTTTAACTCATCTGCTTCTCAACTATCACTTCATAATTATATTAGCAAGTAATTAGCTCAACTGTTTCACATCTTTCGAATTTAAAAGCAACTACGACTCACGGTCATGCTAGACTCCGGTGCATAGATAACTGTCACCATGCCTATACACTGTACTCCACAGTTAACACGTAGCAAATAACATCCAAATCCTAATACCTCAAGCCAAAGTTAGAACAAACACTTACCTCGAGTGCTCCAAACTCAACTCACGCTTCTAGTATAGCTTTACCTCTTGATTCCACCACCAATCCGCTCAAATCTAGTCATAAGTTACTTAATCACATTAATAATTACTAAATGAATCACTCCCCCTACATGAAAATAAATTTTACAAGGTTTTTCCCAAAATGGTCAAAAATACCCCCGGACCCACGTGGTCGAAACTCGAGGTTCGGACCAAAACCCGGTTACCCATTCCCCCATGAATCCAAATATATGAGTTGTTTTGAAATCGGACCCCAAATTGAGGTCCAACTCCTCAATTTGTAGAAAACCTAGGTTCTACCCAAAACACCCAATTTCACCCTTGAAAATCTTTGATTTGACGTTGAAATCATGTTAAAAGATGTTAAGAAATGAAGAAAATGAGTTATAAATCACTTACCAATCGTTTTGAAGAAGAAAAGTTGTTTGGAAAATTGCCTCTTAGGTTTTGGGTTTTTGAAAAGTGAAAAATGACTGAGATTTTCCGGACTTGTATACCTGAGGACCTTGCGCGGACCGCACAAGAATGTGTTGCGGCCGCGCCGAGTGGGAGAAAAATTGGGGCTTCTCTGAACCCTTCCAGCGCGAACCGCACTGTTTTGGTGCGCGGCCGCGCTGGTTAACCTGAACCCTAGCCCTCAGACTCAGCCACGCGGACCGCACAGAAAGGCATTGCAGCCGCGCGGCACCAGCGCGGACCGCGCGGAAATGACCGTGGCCGCGCTGGTGTCTGCAACACCTGAACCTGCATTTTCTTAAGTCCAAGACCTCCCGGGCCCCATTCAAAACTCACCCGAGCCCTCGGGGCTCCAAACCAAACATGCACACAACCTTAAAAACATCTTACGGTCTTACTCGTGCGATCAAATCGCCAAAATAACATCATATACATAGGATCAAGCCTCAAACACATGATTTTTTTTCAACTTTCATAAAAACTCAAATTCCCCATTTTAAGTCCGAAACACGTCATATGACGTCCGTTTTTAGCCAAACTTTACATATAGTGCTTAAAACATATTTAAGACTCGTACCGGGCATCGGAACCAAAATACGAGCCCGATTCCACAGTTTTCTGATCAATTTTCTTCTTCATTTTCCTTAATTAATTTCAGAAAATAATTTCACACAAAAATTCATTTCTCGGGCTTGGGACCTTGGAATTTAATTCCGGGTACACGCCCAAGTCCCATATTTTTCTACGGACCCTCCGGGAGCGTCGAATCACAGGTCCGGATCCGTTTACCCAAAATGTTGACCGATGTCAATATTATGCGTATTAAATATCAAAATTCATCAAATTTCTCGCAACATTTGCATATTTCAACATAAAAGCTTTCCGACTTTGCGCACGCAATATCGAGGCAACTAAAAGCGAGGTTTTCAAGGCCACGAAAGCACGGAACAAGGAAGAATTTCGGTGATGACCCTTTGGGTCGTCACAATCTCCACCTCTAAAACAACCGTTCGTCCTCGAACGGACAAAAGAAAGAAGTACCTAAGTCGGGAAATAAATGAGGATAACGGCCCCGCATGTCGGACTCGGCCTCCCAGGTCGATGCCTCAGGAGGCTGACCTCTCCACCGAACACGCACCGATGGAAAACTCTTCGACCTTAATTTTCGAACCTGCCGGTCTAGAATAACCACCGGCTCTTCTTCGTATGACAGATCTTTGTCCAATTGGACAGTGCTGAAATCTAACACGTGCGATGGATCTGCGATACTTCCGGATCATAGATACATGAAACACGGGATGTACAGCTGACAAGCTAGGTGGCAAGGCAAGTCTATAAGCCACCTCTCCCACACGATCAAGAATCTCAAATGGACCGATAAACCTAAGGCTGAACTTGCCCTTCTTCCCAAATCTCATCACGCCCTTCATAGGCGATACACGGAGCAATACCCGCTCACCAACCATGAAAGCAACATCTCTGACCTTGCGGTCTGCATAACTCTTCTGTCTGGACTGAGCTGTACGAAGTCTATCCTGAATAATCCTGACCTTGTCCAAGACCTCCTGAACCAGATCCGTACCCAATAATCGAGCCTCTCCCGGCTCAAACCATCCAAATGGAGACCGACATCGCCTACCATACAAAGCCTCATACGGAGCCATCTGAATGCTGGACTGGTAGCTGTTGTTGTAGGCGAACTCTGCTAAAGGCAAAAATTGGTCCCACGAGCCTCCAAAATCAATGACACAAGCTCAGAGCATGTCCTCAAGGATCTGAATATTCCTTTCGGACTGACCGTTCGTCTGGGGATGAAATGTTGTACTCAACTCAACCTGGGTGCGCAACTCTCGCTGAACCGCTCTCCAGAATTGCGAGGTAAACTGCGTACCCCGATCCGAAATGATAGATAGCGGCACCCCATGAAGGCGAACAATCTCCCTGATATAAATCTCGGCTAACCTTTCAGACGAATAGGTGGCTACAACAGGAACAAAATGCGCCGACTTGGTCAGCCTATCAACAATAACCCAAACCGCATCAAACTTCTTCCGAGTCATCGGAAGTCCAGTAACAAAATCCATAGTAATCCTCTCCCACTTCCACTCGGGAAGCTCAATCCTCTGAAATAAACCACCGGGCCTCAGATGTTCGTACTTAACCTGCTGACAGTTCAAACAACGAGCCACATATGCAACAATGTCTTTCTTCATTCCACGCCACCAATAGTGCTGCCTCAAATCCTGATACATCTTCGCGGCGCCCGGGTGAATAGAATACCGAGAACTGTGGGCCTCCGCTAAAATCGACTCTCGAACCCCATCAACATTGGGCACACAAACTCGCCCCTGCAATCTCAATACGCCATCATCATCTAAGGTTACTTTCTTGGCACCTCCACGCTGCACCGTGTCTCTCAAGACACATAAATGGGGATCATCGAATTGCCGATCACGGATACGCTCCAATAACGAAGAACGAGCGACCGTGTAAGCTAATACTCGACTAGGCTCAGAAATGTCCAACCTCACAAACTGATTGGCCAAAGCCTGAACGTCCAAAGCAAGCGGTCTCTCACCGACCGGAATATAAGCAAGACTGCCCATACTGGCTGACTTCCTAGTCAAGGCATCGGCCACCACATTGGCCTTTCCCGGGTGATATAAGATAGTGATGTCATAATCTTTCAACAATTCCAACCACCTCCTCTGCCTCAAATTCAACTCCTTTTGCTTGAACAAATACTGAAGACTCTTATGATCCGTGAACACCTCACACGCCACACCATACAGATAGTGCCTCCAAATCTTCAATGCGTGAACAATGGCTGCAAATCCAAATCATGCACTGGATAGTTCTTCTCATGAACCTTCAACTGCCTCTAAGCATAGGCAATGACCTTGCCATCCTGCATCAACACTGCACCCAGTCCAATGCGAGATGCATCACAATAGACTGTATAGGGCCCTGAACCTGTGGGCAAAACCAACACCGGTGCCGTGGTCAGAGCTGCCTTGAGCCTCTGAAAGCTCGCCTCACACTCATACGACCATCTAAACTGGGCACCTTTCTGGGTCAATCTGGTCATAGGGGCTGCAATGGATGAAAACCCCTCCACGAACCGACGGTAGTAACCTGCTAACCCCAGGAAACTCCGAATCTCCGTAGCTGAAGCTGGTCGAGGCCAGTTCTTGACTGCCTCTATCTTCTTCGGGTCTACCTGAATACATGTTGCTGATACGACATGACCCAGGAATGCTACCGAACTCAACCAAAACTCGCACTTTGAGAACTTAGCATACAACTGACTATCCTTCAGGGTTTGAAGAACCACTCTGAGGTGCTGATCATGCTCCTCCTGACTGCGGGAGTATATCAGAATATCGTCAATGAAAACAATCACGAACAAATCCAGATAGGGCCTGAACACTCGGTTCATCAATTCCATAAATGCTGCTGGGGCATTGGTCAACCCAAATGACATGAGCAAAAACTCATAGTGCCCATACCGAGTGCGAAATGTTGTCTTAGGGACATCAGATGCCCTAATCTTCAGCTGGTGGTAGCCAGATCTCAAATCTATCTTTGAAAACACCCTCGCACCCTGATGTTGGTCAAATAAATCATCAATCCTCGGCAGTGGATACTTATTCTTAATTGTAACCTTGTTTAATTACCGGTAATCGATGCACATTCTCATCGAACCATCCTTTTTCTTAACAAACAACACCGGCGCACCCCAATGCGAAACACTGGGTCTAATGAAACCCTTATCAAGCAAGTCCTGAAGTTGCTCTTTCAACTCTGGCGGGGCCATGCGATATGGCGGAATGGAAATAGGCTGAGTGCCCGTGGTCAAATCAATACAAAAGTCGATATCCCTGTCGGGCGGCATACCCGGCAAGTCTGAAGGGAAAACCTCAGGAAACTCCCGAACAATGGGCACAGAATCAATAGAAGGGGCCTCCGCGCTAGAATCGCGAACATACGCCAAGTAGGCCAAACATCCCTTCTCGACCATACGTCGAGCTTTCACATACGAGATAACACTGCGGGTACAATGACCAGAAGTTCCTCTCCACTCTAAACGGGGTAAATTCGGTAAGGCTAAGGTCACAGTCTTGGCATGGCAATCCAAGATAGCATGGTACGGGGATAACCAAACCATCCCCAATATAACGTCGAAGTCGACCATGTCCAAAAGCAACAAATCAACACGGGTCTCAAGACCCCCAAACACTACGATACAAGAACGATGAATTTGGTCGACCATAATAGAATCACCCGTCGGTGTTGACACATAAACAGGAATACTCAACGAGTCACTAGGCATAACCAAATAGGGTGCAAAATAGGACGACACATATGAATACGTAGATCCCAGGTCAAATAACACAGAAGCACCTCTACCACAGACCAGAATAGTACCTGTAATCACAGCATCTGATGACTCGACCTCTGGCCTGGCCGGCAAAGCATAACAACGGGGCTGGGGCCCACCTCCCTGAATCATATCCCTGGGACGATCTGCTGCTGGCTGACCCCTACCTCTAGCGGTCTGAGCTCCACCTCTAAGACCTCTACCTCCACCTCTATGTCCTCTACCCCCGCTTCTAGCTGGCTGGGCAGGCTGTGGGGCAACTGGTGCCTGGATCATCGGGCGAGGACCCTGCTGCTGAGAACTACCCGAGGCTCGGGGGCAAAACCTGACAATGTTACTCGGGTCACCACAACCATAACATGCCCTCGGCTGCTGGGACTGCTGGCCCTGTCGACCTCTATATCCTCCCCTGAAGCTCTGAAGTGGCGGTGCACTGATAGGGGCTGGTGGTGTGCTGAAGGTCTGCTGATCCGAATAATACTGTTGAGGACCACCACCGCCTAGAGTACCATGAGAAACCTGAAGTGCCGATTGGAAGGGCCTCTGAGGATGGCCTCTACCATAAGAGTCCCTACCTCCAGACGAGGTACCACTGAATCTACCAGAATGACGGGGCCTCTTATCAGACCCATGACCACCTCCCTTAGCAAGTGCCATCTCTATCCGGCGGGCACCATCTTCCACCTCCTGAAATGAAATCTCACTACCTGCACTCATGGACATCTGAACACGGATCGGCTGGGCCAACCCATCAACAAACATCCGCACCCTCTCTCTCTCGGTGGGAAGTATCATAATGTCATGACGAGCGAGATCAATGAACCGGGTCTCATACTAACCGTCATAGGACCCTGCTGGAGACGCTCAAACTGCCTGCGAAGAGCATCTCGCTGAGTAACTGGAAGAAACTTCGCCAGAAATAACTCTGAAAACTGATCCCAGGTCAATGATGGCGACCCTGCTGGCCTGGCTAAACAGAAATCCCTCCACCAAGTCTTGGCGGATCCTGCCAGGCAAAAAGTGGCGAAATCGACCCCATTGGTCTCTACAATGCCCATAGTCCGTAGAACCTCATGACAGCTGAATATGAAATCTTGAGCATCCTCTGAGGGAGTGCCACTATATGTAGTTGTGAAGAGCTTGGTGAAACGATCAAGCCTCCACAAAGCATCCGCGGACATAGCTGCACCATCACTGGACTGAGTCGCAATACCTGGTTGGGCTGCCACAGCTGGCTGAACTGCCACGGCTGGCTGAACTGCTGGAACCTGAGCCTGAGGAGCTACCGGCTCTGGAGTACGAGTATCGGGAGTCCGAACTCCTCCCCCAGCCTGAGATAAGGTTGGATCTACGGGAAGCAAACCCGCCCTAGAAATGCCCTCCATAAAGCCTACCAGTCGGACCAAAGCATCCTGAAGCACTGGAGTGGCT
Source organism: Nicotiana tabacum (assembly GCF_000715075.1). Classification (NCBI taxonomy): domain Eukaryota; kingdom Viridiplantae; phylum Streptophyta; class Magnoliopsida; order Solanales; family Solanaceae; genus Nicotiana; species Nicotiana tabacum. The sequence goes on along the minus strand of NC_134084.1, from coordinate 96,976,593 downwards.
ATGAAACCCTCTGGGACCTGAGCTGGGCCCACCGAAGCTGCTGGAGCTGGAACCCCTTTGTCGTAATCAACATGAGGCTCCACCTCTGGGACTGCCGCACGGGGCTGAGCTCTGCCCCGGCCTCGGCCTCGCCCTCTGCCCCTAACAGGAGCTACTGTTGGGGATCGGGCTGCTGCGCGGAAGAAGAGGAAGCACGTGTTCTCGCCATCTGTGAAAGAACAAAGTGGAAAGACAATCAGTACTTGAGAAACAGAATCGCACGACAAGAATGAACAAGGTGAAGTTTTCCTAACTCGGTAGCCTCTGCGGGATAAATAAAGATGTCTCCGTACCGATCCCTCAGACTCTACTGAGCTTGTCCGTGAGTTGTGAGACCTAAGTAACCTAGCGCTCTGATACCAACTTGTCACGACCAAAATTCCCCCCCCCCATCGGGAGTCGTGATGGCGCCTACTGTCGGAGCTAGGCAAGCCAACCTTAACATACCTTTTTAACTAATTTTCAACAAGATAATAATAAAACAATAAATTCAAGCGGAAGTCTTAATTTAATAATAAATGAACGAAAATGCAGAAAAAAAATTAACATCATCCTCTACCCAAGATCTAGTGTCACAATACTCACGGGCTACTATAAGATACTACAAATAAGAGTTTGAAAGAAAATACATAAGGAGTCTGTTTCGATACAATGAAAACAAACAGGAATGAAATAGATGAGACTCAGGGCCCACGCACGCCAGCGAACTACCTAGGAGTCTCTAGACTGAAGGCACGCTCCCAATCTACTGCTACTGCGGTCCGTAAGCTACTCCCGAATCTGTGCACAAAAAGGGCACAGAAGTGTAGCATCAGCACAACCGACCCCATGTGCTGGTAAGTGCCTGGCCTAACCCCGGCGAGGTAGTGACGAGGCTAGACCGGACCTACCACAATTAACCTGTACAGATATATGTGCAACAATGGAAAGATATACAGAATTTAAACAGATAATAGGAAGGGGACATGCTGTGGGGTGTAACCATTTGGATATAAGACCAACGAATAGAGAGATGGAAACTGAATAATTAACATCTATGAAAGAGAGCAAGTGAATCAACAATTGCACGGCACCAACCTTCGTGCTTTTACTCTCAATTCTCACTAAAACTGTCAAATATAGTGCACGACATCACCCTTCATGCTTTTCCTCACATAACTCTCACATCAAGGCATGGAATGACCCTTCGTGCTCAAATAATTAGAGACATGGCACGGAAAGACCCTTCGTGCATAATTATCAAAACATGGCACGGAAAGACCCTTCGTGCATAATTATCAAAACATGGCACGGAAAGACCCTTCGTGCATAATTATCAAAACATGGCACGGAAAGACCCTTCGTGCATAATCGCTCTTCCTCACCCAATCAACAGTCACAACCAATCGGGGAAGGGAATATACAACAAGATTAAACATCCCGGCAAGGGAGAACAAATCAACAAAATTCCCGCCAAGGAAAAAAAATACCACACTTCCTTCTTTAACTCATCTGCTTCTCAACTATCACTTCATAATTATATTAGCAAGTAATTAGCTCAACTGTTTCACATCTTTCGAATTTAAAAGCAACTACGACTCACGGTCATGCTAGACTCCGGTGCATAGATAATCGTCACCATGCCTATACACCGTACTCCACAGTTAACACGTAGCAAATAACATCCAAATCCTAATCCCTCAAGCCAAAGTTAGAACAAACACTTACCTCGAGTGCTCCAAACTCAACTCACGCTTCTAGTATAGCTTTACCTCTTGATTCCACCACCAATCCGCTCAAATCTAGTCATAAGTTACTTAATCACATTAATAATTACTAAGTGAATCACTCCCCCTGCATGAAAATAAATTTTACAAGGTTTTTCCCAAAATGGTCAAAAATACCCCCGGACCCACGTGGTCGAAACTCGAGGTTCGGACCAAAACCCGGTTACCCATTCCCCCATGAATCCAAATATATGAGTTGTTTTGAAATCGGACCCCAAATTGAGGTCCAACTCCTCAATTTGTAGAAAACCTAGGTTCTACCCAAAACACCCAATTTTACCCTTGAAAATCTTTGATTTGACGTTGAAATCATGTTAAAAGATGTTAAGAAATGAAGAAAATGAGTTATAAATCACTTACCAATCGTTTTGAAGAAGAAAAGTTGTTTGGAAAATTGCCTCTTAGGTTTTGGGTTTTTGAAAAGTGAAAAATGACTGAGATTTTCCGGACTTGTATACCTGAGGACCTGGCACGGACTGCACAAGAATGTGTTGCGGCCGCGCCGAGTGGGAGAAAAATTGGGGCTTCTCTGAACCCTTCCAGCGCGGACCGCACTATTTTGGTGCGCGTCCGCGCTGGTTAACCTGAAGCCTAGCCCTCAGACTCAGCCACGCGGACCGCACAGAAAGGCACTGCAGTCGCGCGGCACCAGCGCGGACCGCGCGGAAATGACCGCGGCCGCGCTGGTGTCTGCAACACCTGAACCTGCATTTTCTTAAGTCCAAGACCTCCCGGGCCCCATTCAAAACTCACCCGAGCCCTCGGGGCTCCAAACCAAACATGCACATAACCTTAAAAACATCTTACGGCCTTACTCGTGCGATCAAATCGCCAAAATAACATCATACACATAGGATCAAGCCTCAAACACATGATTTTCTTTCAACTTTCATAAAAACTCAAATTCCCCATTTTAAGTCCGAAACACGTCAAATGACGTCCGTTTTTAGCAAACTTTACAGATAGTGCTTAAAACATATTTAAGACTCGTACCGGGCATCGGAACCAAAATACGAGCCCGATACCACAATTTTCTGATCAATTTTCTTCTTCATTTTTCTTAATTAATTTCAGAAAATAATTTCACACAAAAATTCATTTCTCGGGCTTGGGACCTTGGAATTTAATTCCGGGTACACGCCCAAGTCCCATATTTTTCTACGGACACTCCGGGACCATCGAATCACAAGTCCGGGTCCGTTTACCCAAAATATTGACCGATGTCAATATTATGCGTATTAAATATCAAAATTCATCAAATTTCTCGCAACATTCGCATATTTCAACATAAAAGCTTTCCGGCTTCGCGCCCGGACTGCGCACGCAATATCGAGGCAACTAAAAGCGAGGTTTTCAAGGCCTCGGAAGCACGGAACAAAGAAGAATTTCGGTGATAACCCTTTGGGTCGTCACAATGAATCTCCTTCTATTATAAAATATCTAGAGCTGATGACTGGAGATTTATTTACGGGAAGATTTTCTGATTGCCATTTTGATAAATCAATATATCCAACATTAGGGGGAGAAAATAAGCAGCTGAAAAAGAAGATAGATTGGAATGCATTATCGCTGTCTCATTTAGATCCTCGCATAAATCAATGTGAACAAGAGGTTCAAAAGATTATTCATTTACAAAATATTGCAAATCAATTGTCAGATGTATTCACTGACCTACCAAGGGTGACTAAGTCACATATACCATCTGATAATGCTCAATTTCGAGTTGATATCCCAGCAGGACAATTAATTAAAGCAAATGAGTTTAAGCCATGCTTGAAACGTGGTAGACCAATCGGTTCTAAAGATAAAAATCCTCGAAGAAGAAAAGGAGCAAGTGATCAAAGTGAAAATAACACAGAGCTAGTGGCTCAAGAAGAGCCCCAAGACGTAACAAATGATAAGACCTTAGGAGAGGTCCAGGTACCTGAAAATAATGAAAATAAATAGATATCAATAAGTTATGTCTCAACCGGGAAAAGATGGAACCGAAATAATATTGTTATCGATAACATTTTTGCTTATAATGTTGCTGTTGAAATAATGCAACAAGATGAGGATCTTGAACCAAAATTTGTCAATGAATGTAGACAGAAAAATGATTGGCCAAAATGGAAAGACGCTATCCAGGCAGAGCTAACTTCACTTGGAAAACGTGAAGTCTTTGGACCCATAGTTCGAACACCTGAAGGCATAAAGCCAGTAGGGTATAAATGGGTTTTTGTGCAAAAACGAAATAATAAAAATGAAGTCGTTAGATATAAAGCGCGACTTGTGACACAAGAGTTTTCCCAAAAGCCTGGAATTGATTATATGGAGACATATTCTCCTATAGTGGATGCTATCACCTTCAGGTATCTCATAAATATGGCAGTGCAAGAAAAACTTGATATGCATCTAATGGATCTTGTTACAGCCTATTTGTATGGATCATTAGACAACAAAATTTTTATGAAAGTACCTGAGGGATTTAAAGTGCCAGAAGCATATAAAAGTTTTCGAGAAACTTGTTCAATAAAGCTTCAGAATTCTTTATACGGATTGAAACAATCAGGTCGTATGTGGTACAATCGCCTGAGTGAATACCTGTTGAAAGAAGGGTACAAGAATGATCCAATTTGTCTTTGTGTCTTTATAAAAAGGTGTGGATCTGAATTTGTTATAATCGTCGTGTATGTTGATGATTTAACTATCATTGGAACTCCTGGGGAGCTTCCAAAAACAGTAAACTGTTTGAAGAAAGAATTTGAAATGAAAGATCTTGGAAAGACAAAATTTTGTCTTGGTCTACAAATTGAGTATATGAAAGATGGAATATTTGTCCATCAATCAACATACACCGAAAAGATTTTAAAGCGATTATATATGGATAAAGCACATCCATTGAGTACCCCAATGGTTGTGAGATCACTTGATATAAAGAAAGATCCATTCTGACCTCATGAAAATGATGAAGAGCTTCTTGGTGCCGAAGTACCATATCTTAGTGCAATTGGGGCATTAATGTATCTTGCCAATAATTCCCGTCCAGATATAGCTTTCTCAATAAGCTTATTGGCAAAATTTAGTACTTCGCCAGCACAAAGACACTGGAATGGTATTAAACATATATTCAGATACCTCAATGGGACCATTGATATGAGTTTATTTTATTCAAATGAATCCAAGCCATCATTGTTTGGTTATGCAGATGCATGATATTTGTCTGATCCACACAAAGGTCGATCTCAGACAGGCTATTTATTTACAAGTGGAGGTACAGCCATATCATGGCGTTCGACAAAACAAACTATGATTGCTACTTCTTCAAATCATGCAGAGATAATATCCATTCACGAAGCAAGTCGAGAATGCGTTTGGTTAAGATCTATAACTCAACACATTCAGCAAACATGTGGTCTTTCTTCAAAAGAGAATATTCCAACAATATTGTATGAAGACAATGCTGTATGCATAACTCAATTGAAAGGAGGATATATCAAAGGAGATAGAACAAAACACATTTCACCGAAATTCTTTTTCACTCATGATCTTCAGAAGAATGGTGAAATAGATGTACAACAAGTTCGTTCAAGTGATAATTTGGCTGATCTGTTCACTAAGGCATTACCAACCTCAATATTTGAAAAGCTGATATATAAGATTGGAATGCGTCGTCTTCGAGACATTAAGTGATTTTTCATCAGGGGGAGTAACTACATGCTGCACTCTTTTCCTTAACCAAGGTTTTGTCCCACTGGGTTTTCCTGGTAAGGTTTTTAATGAGGCAACAAGCAATGCATATTATAAATAACTATGTACATCCCAATATTTTTTTTGTAAGCTTTTAATGAGGCACATTATCTTACATGGACATCCAAGGGGGAGTGTTATGAATAGTTTGTACATTGGATACTACTTTGGATACTACATTGGATGCTACATTGGATGCCCATGTTGTGAATAACTTAAAGATTAAATTTCCTACTTTATCTCCATCATCTTTACTTTTTATGCCTATAAAAGGTCATGTAATTGCAATGGAAAAATACACCAAAGTAAAAGAAGAAAACACTTCTCCCTTCTTTCTATCTCTTCTTATTTATATTTTACTGCATTACTTTTATTTTATAACAAACTCTTTTTATTTTATACAGCTAAAATAAAAAATACTCAACACTCTTAACTTTTTCTTGATAGACTGTTTTCTTCGCTGTTTGTGAACTGCTACTCTATTATTGCTTCTCACTCTTTTTTTTGGGTATTGAAATGAAACAAACAAGGATGCTATTTATAACAGTGAATGTAATGATCCGGAAAAAAATATATATTAAAAAAAATTAGCTTTTGCTATATGGAAGTGGAACACCAAAGGAAGTGTCTTTCCTAGCCAAAAAAAAAGTAAAGTGTATTTGGTTTGGTTATAAACATGTCAAATGGAGCGGGCTGGCCCGGTTCCGGACCGACCCTGACCAATTTTAGACCAGACTGGACCGGCCCGGTGGTAAAGGGGGGCGGGCAAGGCTGGGTTTGGACGTGAACCGGCTTGTGACGAGGAAGATTTCACTATCGGGTAACCAGACTAGTCAAACTCGGTAAGGTTTTGTCAATCTTGAACCAGTTAATCGGATCGTCCCGGACTAGTTCAACGGCTAGTTCAATTTTTTTAATACTCTTGACCGTTGGCAACAGTCAGCTGTCATTTTGACCATTGCCCAACGACTAATTTGCAAGAATAGCCCTTTTGGGTATTTTTTTTTCAAAAATAATACTTTTATTATTTACTAATTTAGCCCTTTGAAAAACTATAAATAGACGCCCCTCTTCTTCATTTCTTCACTCATCTCTCAATTCTCAAACCCAAATTCTCAATTCAAGTTAAATCACGCCCCGTGATTCTAGAGTGCGCTCACATGTTTGGGACCACTTTTGAGGTAGTAAAAGAAAATGAAGAAGTTCGTAAAGTAGAATGCAGGAACTGCGGTCGAGTCTTTAATGTTCGTCGAAGTGGGAGGGCACAGTTGGTTTAAGGAGGCATATCAAGGGTTGTCTTGATCATCCTTCAGGAATTTGTATTAAGGTTGATTTGAGACAATTTATGTTATTTTGAATTTTTTAGACCTATTTAAGATTAATGTGTAAGTTTATTAGACAAATTAATTTGAAGTATTATTATGCAATGAAAATATGAAATGAAAGCCTTTGAAGTTTGATCCTTACATATTGGTCTTATTAAATAATTTTATATAGCCACCTAATTTCAAATTTTAAAATTCAAATTTCAATACCCTAGTAGATGGCCAAGAAGTTCATATTGATTATGAAGAACTTACTAGGCAATACAAACCTTTGAAGTTTGAAGATTATATTTAACAATTCAAATTTGAATTTACTCTTTTTCTTTAATTTAATTGTTGTAAAATGTAAACTTTAGTTTGCAAGTTTAAATTAAAAAAAGAACTTGCAAAGTATAAGTTATATTTATTTTCATGTTCATGTATTATCTTAAATTCGTAATGAATTTTTCAAATGTAAGGCTTTTAAAGCCTTTGAAGTTGTTAACTTTTTATTCAAAATTTCAAATATAAGGCTTTTAAAGCCTTTGAAATTTATTAAAATATTTTTTTATACGTTAATGTTATACATTTTTACTTTATCTTAATATAAGTTACGATTGTTATATAAAAATACAAAAAAAAATTGAATAAAATTGGCCGTGGCCCATTAGGCCCGGAACCGTTCCGGTTCAATTTAGCACCGACTTAGTCCGAAACCGGTAAACCCGATAAATTATAAACGATAACCAGACCATATCGAAACCGGCCGGTTTCCTTTTCCTCTAGCCCGTAATAGGGGTGGGCATCGGTCGGTTCGGTTCGGTTTTGAACATTATCGGTTTTGCCTATCGGTTATCGGTTTACAAATATCATAACCCGATAACCAAACCGATAAGATATTGGTTATCGATTATCGGTTAATCGGTTATATATCGTTATCGGTTCGGTTATCGGTTTACCCGATAACATAAAATAACTAAAAAAAAATTGCAATATATAAAACAAAGAAATCAAACTGCCAGAACGTGTAAACTGCCAACTTTTGTTGTTTCTTAACAAAAGCACGCTCTCACTTCTGTGCAGTATCTACAGATGTCTGGCGGAGAACTGGTGGTGAGTCTTGCGTCTTGACTCTTGGGGGCTACGACGGAAACAAGAATGAGACCTGGGAGACAAACGACTGAAGACTAAAGACTGAAGAGGGAATTAGGAAAATGAATAACCCTAGTATATACTTAAGGGTAAATTAGTAAATTATATCATTCTTATTGGGTTATCGGTTTTTACCCAATAACAAATGCAAACCGAGCCCGAACCGATAACCCAATAAAAAATTTTTTTAACCCGTTACCGAACCGTTAACCCAATAACCCAATACCGATAACCCAATAAAGAATTAACGGTTCGGGTTATCGGTTTTACCCGATATATGCCCACCCCTAGCCCGTAACACCCATATTTGGTTACATATAAATATGGATATATGGACCATGATTTGACATGTACCGATTTAGCAACGGGACATTTGCATCTATACCCGCTTTTTAGGTCACGTTTTAACTTGTGCCCGCTTTGTAAAAAAAATTGCTAGCGTACCTACTTTTTCACGTAACTCCAGCATACGAAGCTGAAGTAGCAAAGGCAATCATGCAAAACTTCAGCATTCCAGTAGATGGGCTGAAGTTTTTGTTTTTGTAACTGGCGACTCTAAAGCTGAAGTTTTTGTTTTTGTAACTGGCGAACTTCAGCTCTAGAGCTGAAGTTTTTGTTTTGTAACTGGAGAACTTCAGCTCTAGAGCTGAAGTTTTTATTTTTGTAACTGGCGAACTTCAACTCTAGAGCTGAAGTTTTATTTTGTAGCCGGCGAACTTCAGCTCTGATCAATAGCCCTATCACGATCCCCATTCCAAATCCGAAGAATCCCAATATTGTGCTTATAAATCCCATCTCAAAATCTTCTGCAAGGAAACAAAACAGTCATTTTTGTTTTTACATTCCTACGTGTAATGAAAGCAAAGATCTTTAGAATAAATTACCAGAACCACCAAATATTAGCAAACATGGGGTTTAAATTTCTGAGATTTAGAGGTACATGAAGATGAAATATATTATTAACATAATCAAGATTCAGAAGAAGAATAGCAATAAAAGAGCATTAAGAAATGGCATTGAACAACGACCCCTCGAAAAGTCTGTGTAAACCGCACAATATTAAGTGGCCTATCGGATTGAGGGCGAATATAATTTTAAGGAGGAGAAATGGGACTGAAGTTGTTTAAAAAATGGGTACAAATTAAAAAAAAATGGGTACAAATTAAAAAAAAATGGGTATACATTATATGGGAGCGACCAAATAAGGCGCCGGTATAATTTTTACTTTAGCAACGTGGTGCAATGATCTTTGTGGGCTCCACTCCATTTCTTACTAAATTATTGTGATGCAGGCTTATGGCTTGACTCCATTCCCAAAAGGCACCAAATAATGCCCAGTCACAATCAACGTGTCCGTTTACCAGGTTCATCACCAAGTCTTGTTACGTTTGTGCAAAATCTGTTGCCACCACTCAATCATTATCTTTCCTTTTTTATTTATTTTGATTGGGTGGATCCCACAATATAACGTCAACCTCAATTAATCGTTGGATGTGCAAACAATAAAAAGAAAAAAAGAAAAAGAAAAAACATTTAAAATGCTGACATAAGAGCCCTCATTTTCGCTTAGAAATTCAATAAAATAATGATAACTTACAGTAGACTAATTAAAACTTTTCTATGTGAACAATACGAAAATTTATCGATTACTCACTTTTACTCTACTGGATCTATGACCGAACTATATCTTTCCTTTACCACCTTTCGCACTACTAGAAATCCGGTAAAAAGCGACCATAAAAAGCGACCAAAATTGATCATTTATAGGTCTAAAAGCGACCAAACATGTCTGGTCGCAATATTACTGGTCCCTTTATTTTAGGAATCAAAGTTGATGGCTAATTAGCGACCAACTTTGGTCTCTAAGGTAAAAGGACTAAATATTCTGATTTTGACTTTAGTGACCAACTTTGGTCTCTATATTAATAATATAAATTTAGCGACCAAAGTTGGTCTCTACATATGAAATACGTTGTTTTTAATTTATCATTAATCATTAGAAAGCGACCAACTTTGATCTCTAATCCAAATATTATATTTTAAAATCTGGACAATAGAGACCAAAGTTGGTCGCTAAATTCAAGAATTTAATTTTTTTTTAAAGATAAGCGACGAACATTGGTGGCTATATTTTCAGAAATTGTATTTTTTTTAATAGAAATCTGGGCAGGTAGCGACCAAGGTTGGTCGCTATTGCCCAGAATTTTTTTTTTTTTTATAGTGAAATGTGACCAAATAAAGACCAAAGTTGGTCGCTTTTCTTGGTATATTTTTGGCAGAAACTGCCTGTTTTGGCAGCTACACCACCTGCCAGCTTACCAAACATCCTAAACAGGCATTTTATGCCAGCAACAACAACGACAACAATTAAAAGCAACAATCAATAGAACTAACACATTAAGCTAACAAAACTAAGTTAACGCTTATTACAAGCTCATTCGAACTAAAAAGAACTAACACAATAGAACTAAATTTTTTTGTCTAGTTCAAAGTATATAAAGTACTCAAGGAGTGTTCTTTCAGCATCCTCGGCCGAAAGTTGGATTGCCTCGCTCGATTCATTAGGTGGTTGACTGCGTATGAATTCCCCCACGTCAGCTGCATGTGAAGCGAACCTATATGAAAAATTATATATATTGAATTAGTATTTCAAAATTTATATAAAAGTAAATCAAAATACTTAATGAAAAGTAAAAAACTTACATGTATATAGTCGAGGCTCGACCCTCCTTTCTGAATCAGTCTCTTTCTTTTTCTTTACAATACGAGTTTCATTGAATAGCTCATCTTGCTTCATTGGCATCATAAAGCTGTCTGGTGGCTTTGGTGATTATCCTCGTGGTACTATTACTCGGGATGAACTTGGATACAGAGAATAACTTGGATACAGTACCTGACAAGGTGTGTCTTTGATCAATTGTTGATCTCTATAGCTACAATGATAATGAGAAGGCAACGACATGTGGTTCAAAATAGTGATGGATAGGTAGGATTTAACATTTCCTAAGTAGATAAAAGAGGTTATAGAGGAATTCTCTACTTCACTTTCTAAGAGGAAAAGAAGTTTGATTGATAGTGACAACGTTGATGAAGACGGAATATTTTCTGTTGGTCATGGCAGTTCCCATAAAGTGGGGATCATAAGACTCTATGATGACAAAGATTATAGGAAGTTTTGTTCTAAACTTTCTTCCAAGTCTGATCCGTACAAGCTTAATATGATATTGGTGATATTTCTTCGGATTCAGACAATGATTTGACCGACAAAAGTATGGAAATGCTCTTAAAAAGAATTAAAGGTAAAATGTTTTTCTTGGTAGAGAAGGATGCTGAAAAGTTTTTACCTTTAATTCTTTTTAAGAGCATTTTCATACTTTTGTCGGTCAAATCATTGTCTGAATCCGAAGAAATATCACCAATATCACATTAAGCTTGTACGGATCAGACTTGAAAGAAAATTTAGAACAGAACTTCCTATAATCTCTGTCATCATAGAGTCTTATGATCCCCATTCTATGGGAACTACCATGACCAACGGAACACATTCCGTCTTCATCAACCTTGTCACTCTCAATTAAACTTCTTTTCCACATGGAAAATGAAGTACATAATTACTCTATAAGCTCTTCTTTTATCTACTTAGAAAATACTAAATTCCTACCTACACCATCACTATTTGAAACACATGTCATTGCCTTCTCATCATCATTGTCGCTAATGAGAAGAACAATTAAAGGCACACTTTGCCAGGTACTGTGTCTTAGTTATTTTCTTGGTGGAAGTTCTATTGCATGTCTAATAACGTCATCAACCTCTTCTAATAATCCTCCGGCAATCTAAAATTCCAAAACATAAACTAAAAGTTCAATTCATATCCTAAACCTTCAATTCATATCCACAAAAGTTCAAGTCATATCCTAAAGGTTCAACTCATATCGTAAAAAGTTCAAGTCATATCGTAAAATTTCAATTTATATCGTACAAGTTCAATTCACAAGAACAAAACCTAAAAACTAATAGTTCATCAATTCTTATCCTACGAGTTTAAACATAAACTAAAAGTTCAATTTATATCCTAAAGGTTTAATTCATATCCACAAAAGTTCAAGTCATATCCTAAAAATTCTATTTATATCCTAAAAATTCAACTCATATCCTAAAAGTTTCAATTTATATCCTACAAGTTCAATTCACAAGAACAAAACCTAAAAACTAAAAGTTATATTCATATCCTACGAGTTTAAACATAAACTAAAAGTTCAAGTCATATCCTAAAGGTTCAATACATATGCTAAAGGTTCAATTTATTTCCTAAATGTTCAACTCATATCCTAAAAGTTTTAATTCATATCCTAAAAAGTTCAAGTCATACATAAAAGCTTCAATTTATATCCTACAAGTTCAATTCACAAGAACAAAACCTAAAAACTAAAAGTTATATTCATATCTTACGAGTTTAAATATAAACTAAAACTTCAAGTCATATCCTAAAGGTTCAATTTATTTCCTAAAAGTTCAACTCATATCCTAAAAGTTTCAACTCATATCGTAAAAAGTTCAAGTCATACATAAAAGCTTCAATTTATATCGTACAAGTTCAATTCACAAGAACAAAACCTAAAAACTAAAAGTTCATCAATTCTTATCCTACGAGTTTAAACATAAACTAAAAGTTCAATTTATATCCTAACGGTTCAATTCATATCCACAAAAGTTCAAGTCATATCCTAAAATTTCTATTTATATCCTAAAAATTCAACTCATATCCTAAAAGTTTCAATCCATATCCTAAAAATTCAATTCACAAGAACAAAACCTAAAAACTAAAAGTTATATTCATATCCTACGAGTTTAAACATAAACTAAAAGTTCAAGTCATATCCTAAAGGTTCAATATATATGCTAAAGGTTCAATTTATTTCCTAAAAGTTCAACTCATATCCTAAAAGTTTCAATTCATATCCTAAAAAGTTCAAGTCATACATAAAATCTTCAATTTATATCCTACAAGTTCAATTCATAATAATAAAACCTAAAAACTAAAAGTTATATTCATATCTTACGAGTTTAAACATAAACTAAAACTTCAAGTCATATCCTAAAGGTTCAATACATATCCTAAAGGTTCAATTTATTTCCTAAAAGTTCAACTCATATCCTAAAAGTTTCAACTCATATCGTAAAAAGTTCAAGTCATACATTAAAACTTCAATTTATATCGTACAAGTTCAATTCACAAGAACAAAACCTAAAAACTAAAAGTTCATCAATTCTTATCCTACGAGTTTAAACATAAACTCAAAGTTCAATTTATATCCTAAAGGTTCAATTTATATCCACAAAAGTTCAAGTCATATCCTAAAATTTCTATTTAAATCCTAAAAATTCAACTCATATCCTAAAAGTTTCAATTCATATCCTAAAAATTCAATTCACAAGAACAAAACCTAAAAACTAAAAGTTATATTCATATCCTACGAGTTTAAACATAAACTAAAAGTTCAAGTCATATCTTAAAGGTTCAATACATATGCTAAAGGTTCAATTTATTTCCTAAAAGTTTAACTCATATCCTAAAAGTTTCAATTCATATCCTAAAAAGTTCAAGTCATACATAAAAGCTTCAATTTATATCCTACAAGTTCAATTCACAAGAACAAAACCTAAAAACTAAAAGTTCATCAATATCTTAAGAGTTTAAGCATAAACTAAAATTTCAAGTCATATCCTAAAGGTTCAATACATATGCTAAAGGTTCAATTTATTTCCTAAAAGTTCAACTCATATCCTAAAAGTTTCAATTCATATCCTAAAAATTTCAAGTCATACATAAAAGCTTCAATTTATATCCTACAAGTTCAATTCACAAGAACAAAACCTAAAAACTAAAAGTTATATTCATATCTTACGAGTTTAAGCATAAACTAAAATTTCAAGTCATATCCTAAAGGTTCAATACATATCCTAAAGGTTCAATTTATTTCCCAAAAGTTCAACTCATATCCTAAAAGTTTCAATTCATATCCTAAAACGTTCAAGTCATACATAAAAGCTTCAATTTTGTCACGACCCAAAAATCCCTCCAAAAAAGTCGTGATGGCACCTAGTTTCTAAACTAGGTAAGCCTAACATTTACTGTAATAATATGGGTATTCAATAACCTTAAATTAATTTACTCTGAACAAAATACAATTCTCAAAACCGGTAGTACAAGTCACAAGCCTTTTTAAGAGTAGTTATACAATATGATTACATCACTGCTCCAAAGCAAAGGGAACAAATGGAAATAAGTACAATTGAAGGTGACTCTGAGGACTGTGAATGCTATAGCAGGTTTACCTTGAGTCTCCACCGCAACGAATGGCTACCGTCGATCAAAGGCATGGATCTGTACACAAAAATGTACAGAAGTGTAGTATCAGCACAACTGACCCCATGTGCTGGTAAGTGTCTAGCCTACCCCGGCGAAGTAGTGACAAGGCGAGGACCAGACACTCACAGAAACCTGTGCAGTTTATAGCGTACAAAATAATATGAAGCAAATAATAATAATGGCAACTATGATCAACCAATGATATAAATAGCTGGCAACAAGAACACCAAAATTGCTTCTCAACAAATAACAAATACAAGTGCAATCAATTAATCAAGTCCTTCAAATATAAATCTTTCATATAAGCATCTTTCGAATATAATTCTTTCGAGTAAAGGTCACCTTGTGACACCTCATATCATAATCATAAATAATATAGGTCTCAGCCCACTTTCGAAATTTCACAGCACCTCGTGCCCACATTTATGTCACAACCGCACGGACAGCTCACGTGCCATTAAATAAAACCATAATATTTTCCCCGGCACCTTTTGCCCACATATTTCTGTCTCACATTGCACAACAATATTCTCATGTTACTCAGCTCATAGGTTCCATAACCCAATATAATTAAGAATGTTCAAGGTGCCTCATTCACTTAACATAAAGTAGAGTACATCTCCCAACGCAATTAGGAAATCAACAAGAAAAGATGACTTTATTATTTATTTATTTCTGAAATTATTTGATAAAGAAAATACCCTTTTCAATTACTGTACAATATCGAATGAATTAGTACCTTTAATACGAGAAATCAATTGAGTTAAAAATGTGACAATTTTTTTGAAATTTGGAGTTTTGAACACAAACAAATAAATAAGGCGAGGTATCGTAAACACTATGGATTCGAACACAATGGGTCACAACAGTAAAGGGACCTAACTAGTTAATACACTTGAATTGTTAATAACAAGTAAACACATCAACAGTGAGTAGGAAAACAACAGTTGCACGGCATCATCCTTCGTGCTTTTACTCTCGTTCTCACCAAATCAATCATATAAAGTACACGACATTTTCCTTCGTGCTTTACCTCACATAATGATGGCACGGAATGATCCTTCGTGCATTAACATTTATATCATGGCACGGAATGACCCTTCGTGCATTAACATTTATATCATGGCACGGAATGACCCTTCGTGCATTAACATTTATATCATGACACGAAATGACCCTTCGTGCTTTACACTCTTTCCTCACAAACAACAATACACGGCATCACCCTTCATGCTTTTATCACTCTTCCTCACCCAAGCAACAATCACAAACAATGGGGCGAGGGAATAGACAAGGCTAAAATAGGAATCCCGGCAAGGGAACAATAAGTAAACAAAATAGATCCCGGCAAGGGGACAACATTAATAATATAAATTTCCCGGCAATAGAACAATTGATGCCTCTTTCTCTTTCTTTCACTTTCATTTCATAACTCACTCTAACACTTGAGCCAATGCTCCAAAGTATGCAATTATCACATAAACTTTCACAATTCGTATTATAACTTGAGTCATTGCTCCTCGAAGTTCAAGAACCACAATTACTTCATTAACTTTCCCGGCAAGGGAACAATACTATCAAAACAACCATCCCAACAAGGGAACAATACTCATCAAAACAAACATCCCAACAAGGGAACAATACTATCAAAACAAACATTCCAACAAGGGAACAATAATAATAATAACACATGAAGCGCAATAAACTACAATGGAGTCACAACAATTACAATACAAGACTCACGGGCATGTTCGACCCCCAACGTATAGATACTCGTCACCATACCTATACGTCGGACACATCACATAACAAGTAGCAAATATACTCAACTCCTATTCCCTCAAGCTAGGGTAGACCAAATACTTACCTCGAATGCTCCAAACTCAACTCACGCTTCTAGTATAGCTTTACCTCTTGATTCCACCACCAATCCGCTCGGATCTAGTCATAAGTTACTTAATCACATTAATAATTGCTAAATGAATCATCCTCATGCATGAAAATAGATTTTTCAAGGTTTTTCCCAAAAAGGTCAAAAATACCCCCGGACCCTCGTGGTCGAAACTCGAGGTTCGGACCAAAACCCGGTTACCCATTCCCCCATGAATCCAAATATATGATTTGTTTTTAAATCGGACCCCAAATTGAGGTCCAACTTCTCAATTTGTAGAAAACCTAGGTTCTACCCAAAACACCCAATTTTCCCCATGAAAATCTTTGATTTGAAGTTGAAATTATATTAAAAGATGTTAAGGGATAAAGAAATTAAGTTAGAAATCACTTACCAATCGTTTTGGAGAAGAAAAGTTGTTTGGAAAATCGCCTCTTAGGTTTTGGGTTTTTGAAAAGTGAAAAATGACTGAGATTTCCGAACTTGTATACCTTTCTGAGGACCTGGCGCGGACCGCACAAAAATGTGTTGCGGCCGCGCCGAGTGGGAGAAAAAATTGGGGCTTCTCTGAACCCTTCCAGCGCGGACCACACTGTTTTGGTGCGCGGCCGCGCTGGTTGACCTGAAACCCTAGCCCTCAGACTCAGCCACGCGGACCGCACAGAAAGGCATCGCGGCCGCGCGTCTCTAGTGTGGACCGCGCGGAAATGACCGCGGCCGCGCCGGTGTCTGCAACACCTGAACCTGCATTTTCTTTAAGTCCAAGACCTCCCGGGCCCCATTCAAAACTCACCCGAGCCCTCGGGGCTCCAAACCAAACATGCACACAACTTTAAAAACATCTTACGGACTTACTCGTGCGATCAAATCGTCAAAATAACATCATATACATAGGATCAAGCCTCAAACACATGATTTTCTTTTCTTCAACTTTCATAACTCAAATTCTCCATTTTAGTCCGAAACACGTCATATGACGTCCGTTTTTAGCCAAACTTTACAGATAGTGCTTAACACATATTTAAGACTTGTACCGGGCGTCGGAACCAAAATACGAGCCCGATACCTATATTTTCTAACTCCTTTTCATTTCAAATTTTCATATCAAATTTCAGAAAAATAATTTCTTTCAAAAATTCATTTCTCGGGCTTGGGACCTCAGAATTTGATTCCGGGCACACGCCCAAGTCCCATATTTTTCTACGGACCCTCCGGGACCGTCGAATCATAGGTCCGGGTCCGTTTACCCAAATGTTGACCGATGTCAACATTATGCATATTAATACCAAAATTCATCAAATGTTTCACATAATTCACATATTCTAAAAGCGAGGTTTTCAAGGCCTCGAAAGCGCGGAACAAGGAAGAACTACGGTGATGACCCTTCGGGTCATCACATTCTCCACCTCTAAAACATACGTTCGTCCTCGAACGTGCCAAGAATTATTCTGAGGACATTAAATTGATGTTTCTACTTTTACACATATGCTCGTTGTTGATACCACATTACCACATTCAAATAAGTTTGACAATACCATTTCAATTGAGGCTATTTCTCTTACCCGTATTTGTAAACTTTAAGAGCAAATTTCTTACCCTCCGAACATTTCCAAAAAGGTCCGATTTTTTTCACATCATCACACGATCTTAGTCTCACCTGGCTATAGCAACTCGTGCCTACGCACGCATCAACCTTTTAATAGCGCTTAACAGTTGTTCCACACTCCCCCACTTCGGCTCATTCACCCTCAAATAAGAAGTAGAGTCCGCTCTCAAACACATAATGTAACTTATCCCTTTCTTTTCATATCTTAATGTCCCAAATGTTTCTAACTCCCAAAATTTTCAGAAATTTCGGCAGAGCCTCCCCTATAATTGGGCCTATCCACCTGTCAGAGTAACACCAAAACAACTCCTAACAACACATCTACAACTCAACAAGGCACCACAATGTATATATCAATAACACTAATCTCAGCATTACAAACATGACATTATCACAATGATATCTTGACATAAAATGCATCATATGTATGACCTTAACCACATCTCTGATCTCATTAGTTGTTCACAATCAATTACAAAATCGTCAATTAACCTCATGTTAACCAAAATCTCATTTCAATTCCTTTTTTTTCCACAACACTGACAACCAATCGCGAGGCATGAAAACCTCATCATTATTTACCCAAATCAACGAATCACATTTAATGCCACATGGGCACTCACCTTGTAGGTCAAAACTCAATAGTTACAACACAAATATGGCTAAATATGCACAGAATCACATAAGAAAAATTTATCAAATAAGCCTAACAGGCATGACTACCTGTTAATACTATAGTACAAATTTAAATTTTACAAAGGGAGAATTTAAACATATAAATTGTTCACCACAAGGACCTCGTCCTTATATAACTTCCACCGTGGCTTGTAGCCCGTTTTAAATATTTCACATCATAAAAAAAATTGTGAGGATCTCGTCCTCAACTCTGCATCACGAGTAATTGCACATTGTGCCAACTGAATTCTTTCCATTTCTTTTCTTTCCTCTCATAAATTCCGATAAACATCACAACACAGAATGAACCCCCATACCAATAGGGCGTACAATTCATAAAAATTGAAATCAATTATTCTGAAATCACATCAAATCCACTGTAGTGAGTAATAGAAAGTAATTTTTTTTTTGGACTTATAGCCCTTAATAGTGTACAAAATAAAATGATATACACGGGCCAACATCATCAAATCTCCCAACAGGGATAAACTTAAAAGTAGGTCACAAAATTACGAAGCTCACCCATAAGCGGAGCATAATAGGACTCGCCTCAATTGTTATAACCAAATCAAATTAAGGAAAAATATCCTTTTTATAACAATCGGAATCGTACCTGTAACGACACCATCTGGTGTAGTAGCCTCAGCCACACCATAGCAATTATATCAATGGGTCGGGCCTCTACCTCTTAGGCGCTATCTACCCGCTCGTCCTCTATCTCTAACTTGTAGTGTATGTAGATTAGTAACTATAATGGAGTGTGTGGATTGACTGTTCTACTAAAGTAGGTTTCTCCCAAGTCTGGGACAATTTCTCATGATGTTCCTAGTATCACCACATTCATAACAACTCATCTACAGTTCGGCTGCTCATTCTAAGTCTGTGTCGGATAACTAGGATAACCATTGAAGGAATCATATGCCAGTGGTGCATTAAAAGATGACTGTCCCATGAGAGTGCCCTGATTAATTGGAGCACTACGAGTATTCTAAAATTGTTTCCATGTCCCTGCTAATACCGAAATGTAGAATTATTATGGACACAGGAATATCGAAAGTCCCAACATCTTCCTATACAAATCTCAGCTCTTACTCATATACAAGTTTCAGAGAACCTTTGAATACCACATAAATACATCTCAGGCCAAAACTGATATGACACATGACCCCACCATTTAATCGTTGATAGTGGACTCCCTTCACTTAGCACGAAGCCATATGAAACATTCCGATGATTCACAATACTAACGTTTATCGCTCGTACGACACCGGTCATAAGACACCTCAAGCTATTTATTTGGCGCATGTCATCCTCGTGACAATTAAACTCGCTTCCTCCAGTGTCTTGGCTTGCTAATATGAACCCTCCGCCAAATAGAAATCCCATACAAACCACATTATCTCTAATACCACCAACTATCTTCGGATCTACATCCACCTCGTGACCATGCCACGATAGTTATGATTAGGCAACTAATTAAGCCCTCTTAAGATATTACTTATCAACCAAATGTCAGAATCTGATGCACCCCCATGCGCACAACTGAAAGATCTTTTTACGCTTCCATATCTTCAAATCTGAATGACACGTGGTAACAATGGTTGAGTAGCCCTGGCTCTCTTATAACCTTTTACGGTATCACAAACCATTGACATAGTGCGCAATTCCATACATGAGTGGATGCAAAAGAACATAAGATATATGCTTCAAGCTGAATAAATGTTGCACGATAAGGGATGAATGAAGTGGAAATTTTTCCTACTAGTTCTGTAGCCTCTCGAAGATAAGTACAGACGTCTCTGTACCGATCCGCAAGACTCTACTAAACTCGCTTATGACTTGTAGCACCTATGAACCTAGAGCTCTGATACCAACTTGTCACGACCCAAAAATCCCTCCAAAGAAGTCGTGATGGCACCTAGTTTCTAAACTAGGTAAGCCTAACATTTACTGTAATAATATAGGTATTCACTAACCTTAAATTAATTTACTCTGAACAAAATACAATTCCCAAAATCGGTAGTACAAGTCACAAGCCTTTTTCAGAGTAGTTATACAATATGATTACATCACTGTTCCGAAGCAAAGGGAACAAATGGAAATAAGTACAATTGAAGGTGACTCTGAGTACTGCGAATGCTATTGCAGGTTTACCTTGAGTCTCCACCTCAACGAATGGCTACCGTCGATCAAAGGCATGGATCTGTACACAAAAATGTACAGAAGTGTAGTATCAGCACAACCGACCTCATATGCTGGTAAGTGTCTAGCCTACCCCGGCGAAGTAGTGACAAGGCTAGGACCAGACACTCACATAAACCTGTGCAGTTTATAGCGTACAAAATAATATGAAGCAAATAATAATAATGGCAACGATGATCAACCAATGATATAAATAGCTGGCAACAAGAACACCAAAATTGCTTCTCAACAAATAACAAATACAAGTGCAATCAATTAATCAAGTCCTTCAAATATAAATCTTTCATATAAGCATCTTTCGAATATAATTCTTTCGAGTAAAGGTCACCTTGTGACACCTCATATCATAATCATAAATAATATAGGTCTCAGCCCACTTTCGAAATTTCACAGCACCTCGTGCCCACATTTATGTCATCACCGCATGGACAGCTCACGTGCCATTAAATAAAACCATAATATTTTCCCGGCACCTTGTGCCCACATATTTCTGTCTCACATTGCACAACAATATTCTCATGTTACTCAGCTCATAGGTTCCATAACCCAATACAATTAAGAATGTTCAAGGAGCCTCATTCACTTAACATAAAGTAGAGTACATCTCCCAACGCAATTATTAAATCAACAAGAATAGATGACGTTATTATTTATTTATTTCTGAAATTATTTGATAAAGAAAATACCCTTTTCAATTATTGTACAATATCGAATGAATTAGTACCTTTAATACGAGAAATCAATTGAGTTAAAAATGTGACAATTTTTTTTGAAATTTGGAGTTTTGAACACAAACAAATAAATAAGGCGAGGTATCGTAAACACTATGGATTCGAACACAATGGGTCACAACAGTAAAGGGACCTAACTAGTTAATACACTTGAATTGTTAATAACAAGTAAACACATCAACAGTGAGTAGGAAAACAACAGTTGCACGGCATCATCCTTCGTGCTTTTACTCTCGTTCTCACCAAATCAATCATATAAAGTACACGGCATTTTCCTTCGTGCTTTACCTCACATAATGATGGCACGGAATGATCCTTCGTGCATTAACATTTATATCATGGCACGGAATGACCCTTCGTGCATTAACATTTATATCATGGCACGGAATGACCCTTCGTGCATTAACATTTATATCATGGCACGGAATGACCCTTCGTGCTTTACACTCTTTCCTCACAAACAACAATACACGGCATCACCCTTCGTGCTTTTATCACTCTTCCTCACCAAAGCAACAATCACAAACAATGGGGCGAGGGAATAGACAAGGCTAAAATAGGAATCCCGGCAAGGGAACAATAAGTAAACAATTTAGATCCCGGCAAGGGGACAACATTAATAATATAAATTTCCCGGCAATAGAACAATTGATGCCTCTTTCTCTTTCTTTCACTTTCATTTCATAACTCACTCTAACACTTGAGCCAATGCTCCAAAGTATGCAATTATCTCATAAACTTTCACAATTCGTATTATAACTTGAGTCATTGCTCCTCGAAGTTCAAAAACCACAATTACTTCATTAACTTTCCCGGCAAGGGAACAATACTATCAAAACAACCATCCCAACAAGGGAACAATACTCATCAAAACAAACATCCCAACAAGGGAACAATACTATCAAAACAAACATTCCAACAAGGGAACAATAATAATAATAACACATGAAGCGCAATAAACTACAACGGAGTCACAACAATTACAATACAAGACTCACGGGCATGTTCGACCCCCAACGTATAGATACTCGTCACCATGCCTATACGTCGGACACATCACATAACAAGTAGCAAATATACTCAACTCCTATTCCCTCAAGCTAGGGTAGACCAAATACTTACCTCGAATGCTCCAAACTCAACTCACGCTTCTAGTATAGCTTTACCTCTTGATTCCACCACCAATCCGCTCGGATCTAGTCATAAGTTACTTAATCACATTAATAATTGCTAAATGAATCATCCCCATGCATGAAAATAGATTTTTCAAGGTTTTTCCCAAAAAGGTCAAAAATACCCCCAGACCCTCGTGGTCGAAACTCGAGATTCGGACCAAAACCCGGTTACCCATTCCCCCATGAATCCAAATATATGATTTGTTTTTAAATCGGACCCCAAATTGAGGTCCAACTTCTCAATTTGTAGAAAACCTAGGTTCTACCCAAAACACCCAATTTTCCCCATGAAAATCTTTGATTTGAAGTTGAAATTATATTAAAAGATGTTAAGGGATAAAGAAATTAAGTTAGAAATCACTTACCAATCGTTTTGGAGAAGAAAAGTTGTTTGGAAAATCGCCTCTTAGGTTTTGGGTTTTTGAAAAGTGAAAAATGACTGAGATTTCCGAACTTGTATACCTTTCTGAGGACCTGGCGCGGACCGCACAAAAATGTGTTGCGGCCGCGCCGAGTGGGAGAAAAAATTGGGGCTTCTCTGAACCCTTCCAGCGCGGACCGCACTGTTTTGGTGCGCGGCCGCGCTGGTTGACCTGAAACCCTAGCCCTCAGACTCAGCCACGCGGACCGCACAGAAAGGCATCGCGGCCGCGCGTCTCCAGCGCGGACCGCGCGGAAATGACCGCGGCCGCGCTGGTGTCTGCAACACCTGAACCTGCATTTTCTTAAGTCCAAGACCTCCCGGGCCCCATTCAAAACTCACCCGAGCCCTCGGGGCTCCAAACCAAACATGCACACAACCTTAAAAACATCTTACGGACTTACTCGTGCGATCAAATCGCCAAAATAACATCATATACATAGGATCAAGCCTCAAACACATGATTTTCTTTTCTTCAACTTTCATAACTCAAATTCTCCATTTTAGTCCGAAACACGTCATATGACGTCCGTTTTTAGCCAAACTTTACAGATAGTGCTTAACACATATTTAAGACTTGTACCGGGCATCAGAACCAAAATACGAGCCCGATACCTATATTTTCTAACTCCTTTTCATTTCAAATTTTCATATAAAATTTCAGAAAAACAATTTCTTTCAAAAATTCATTTCTCGGGCTTGGGACCTCAGAATTTGATTCCGGGCACACGCCCAAGTCCCATATTTTTCTACGGACCCTCCGGGACCGTCGAATCACAAGTCCGGGTCCGTTTACCCAAAATGTTGACCGATGTCAACATTATGCATATTAATACCAAAATTCATTAAATGTTTCACATAATTCACATATTCTAACATAAAAACTACTTTCCGGCTATGCGCCCGAACTACGCATGCCAATCGAGGCAACTAAAAGCGAGGTTTTCAAGGCCTCGAAAGCGCGGAACAAGGAAGAACTACGATGATGACCCTTCGGGTCGTCACATTCTCCACCTCTAAGACATACGTTCGTCCTCGAACGTGCCAAGAATTATTCTGAGGACATTAAATTGATGTTTATACTTTTACACATATGCTCGTTGTTGATACCACATTACAACATTCAAATAAGTTTGACAATACTATTTCAATTGAGGCTATTTCTCTTACCCGTATTTGTAAACTTTAAGAGCAAATTTCTTACCCTCCGAACATTTCCAAAAAGGTCCGATTTTTTTTTTTCACATCATCACACGATCTTAGTCTCACCTGGCTATAGCAACTCGTGCCTACGCACGCATCAACCTTTTAATAGCGCTTAACGGTTGTTCCACACTCCCCCACTTCGGGTCATTCACCCTCAAATAAGAAGTAGAGTCCGCTCTCAAACACATAATGTAACTTATCCCTTTCTTCGCATATCTTAATGTCCCAAATGTTTCTAACTCCCAAAATTTTCAGAAATTTCGGCAGAGCCTCCCCTATAATTGGGCCTATCCACCAGTCAGAGTAACACCAAAACAACTCCTAACAACACATCTACAACTCAACAAGGCACCACAATGTATATATCAATAACACTAATCTCAGCATTACAAACATGACATTATCACAATGATATCTTGACATAAAACGCATCATATGTATGACCTTAACCACATCTCTGATCTCATTAGTTGTTCACAATCAATTACAAAATCGTCAATTAACCTCATGTTAACCAAAATCTCATTTTAAATATAGAGACCAACTTTGATCGCTAAACTAAATTCTTGAATAAATAACGACCAAAGTTGGTCTGTATTCAGGTCAACAATGGTCAAAATTAAAAATCACTTTTGTATTTACTATCTAATAATATAAAAATTCTTTACATACCCTTTTCTTGAGTTTGAAGTGACTTTGCCTATGGATCATGGATAAGAACACTAATTTAGTCGGAGCACACACTGACCATTAACCTCAATTATATGTTCCCGAGGCAAAACGTTCAGTGATCTCAAAAATTGGTTAGCGACAAACGATATGATGCCACTAGAGATTTATTCATATTTTCCTATGCATCTGCATTTTCTATTGTTGAAAGATGGGCAGATTTCGGGGAGATATTTTAGGGATACTAATGTGATTGTTCTGTTTCATACATGATTTTGTGGGATTCGATGGAGATTCAAATCTCTCCTTAGATGTAACCAAGATCATGTTATTTATAGTTTATACTATTGAATAAAAGTAAGCTGGGCTTTGGAAGATTTTATCATATACACAAAATTAAGCTGATCGTTTGATGTTTCTATATTTATGTGATATGTAAAACGAAAATACAGTAAATTTTTAATACGAATGGCAGGTCTAACATGAGGGAAAATTACGGGAGCATCATAGGAATGGTGTAGACAACCAATACAAGTGTTTGAGATAAGGTTAATAATCATATTAATACGAATTATAGTTAAGGCTGTATTGTGGCCCGGGCCTGGCCCGGGACCGGCCCGAGACCGCGAGCCAAACGGGCCGGTTCAACCGGGCCTGGGCTCTAGTGGTGCAAAAGCCTGTGGTGGGCCGGTTCAACACAAATAGCCCGTGAGCCCGGGACCGGCAGGCGGGCCTGAGCCTGTTCAACCGGGCCCAGCGGGCTCCAACGGCTAATTTAAAAAAAAAAAAAAAAAGACCAACGGTCAGATTTTTAAAATCTAGCCGTTGACCTTCAAAATTTATCCGTTTGGCACTTTAAAAAATAGCCATTTGTCCCCTAAACTTTTTATAATTACACTTTTTCCCAATTCTCAACTATAAATACCCCCCATTCTTTCATTTTTACTCACAAATTCATCAATCTCTCTCAATCTCTCTCTAATTTTCTTCTATAATTGTTACTTTATTATTGCAATTTCGTGAAAAATTGTGAAGTTGGTGAATTGAAGTATTCAAGTCTTCAACGATATTCAATTTTCAAGAAGTTATTCGTCAATTCGGTAAACTCGTTCCAACTCTTAAGTTTTAATATTATAGTTTGTTAGTTTTATTTAGTATAATTATAATTAATATGACATTTTCTTTGAAAAATATTTTTGGTGGTAAGGGTAAGGAAAAATCTAAAATTGGTGAATCTAATAGCCAAGCTACTACTCTTCCCCCGGCTCCCCGACCCAGACCTGTTACCCGTCCTCCTCCACCTATTATTCTTGATAGTGATAACCCTTGTTTTCAATTTTCCGATAGTCAATTTTGCCATGATGTTGCACCGGGTCAACAATTAAATGGAGAAGTTATGAATGCTCTTTATCCTAATGAAACTATCTTTGAAAATGATGAGGAAAATGATGATTTAGATGAAACGCAACCGGATTTAGATGATACACCTACTAGTCCTATTAATAACCCAACTGATGCCCCGCCTGACCCTCCTGTAGTAACCCCTACTGTTAATAGACAACCTTCTAAACGGCCCGAAACATCTCTTGTTTGGCATTTTTTTACTCAACTAAGAGAAAAAAATAAGGCTAAGTGTAACACTTGTGGGTCTCAACTAGTTCATAAATTTACTGGAGACTGTAGCGGTACGGGTAGTTTGACTAGACACATATTGAAACACCCTAGAGATAAAGCTAGATTTTTACAAATGAAAGTTGCGCAAGAGGGGACAAGTGTAGATAGTACGGTTAACCCTAGTACAAGTTCAAATCTAGTTCAATTGGGAATTAACACTGTTACCGGTGATATTTTATATTATGATCCAAATAAAGATCGTGAAGAATTGGCAAAAATGGTTACTGTTATGTGCTTACCTTATAGTTTTCCTTCTAACCCTCATTTTGTGCATTATATTAGAAGAGTTTTTAATCCTACTTATAAAGGATGACCTCGCACAACCGTAAAGAGCGATATTTATAAATATAAACATGAATATGAACAATATTTGCGCTATTTATTTACTCATATAGATTGTCGCATTGCTATTACTACTGATATTGGTAGAAGTGGTAATGACTGTGATTATCTAACTGTTACAAGTCATTGGATAGATGAGGAGTGGATAATGCAAAAGCGCATTATTGCTTATAGAATAATTAATTCACGCCACACAGGTAAGTTTATTGCTAACACAGTTGCAGATATTTGTAGATATTTTTGCATTAGAGATAAAATTATGTCAGTTTCAATGGATAATGCTTCTAGTAACACTAATGCTATAGGCTTGCTTACAACTACACTAAATCCTGCATTTAGTAATATTTTTCATGTTAGATGTATTTGTCATATTTACCATTTAATCATCGGTGCTGGTATGAAAGTTTTAAATGTAGAAATTGAAAAGGTTAAAATGGCTCTTAATTGGCTTTTTTATTCAGACCATAGAAGTAGACTTAGAGACTATTTTAAAAAATGTGATGAATTTGGCCTTAGAGAAAGAAAGGTTCCTAAACCTTGTCCGACTAGATGGAATTACATGTATGAAAGTTTAGTTGTTGCATATGAATATAAGAACCCAATAAGCGCAACGTATAATGCTCGTGTAGGTGATGGTGATGATGATGAGCACCTTACAAATCAAGATTGGAGTAATGTTAAAATGCTTGTAGACTTTTTAGAACAATTTCATATTGCTACAAATGAATTATTTGGCCAATATTATCCTACTATTTCTAACTGTTTAGTTATATTGCAGCACTTGTAGATTTATTTACTCAATTTTTAGAGGGTGGAGTAATTTATGAAGAAGCTATTAATTCTATGAAAGCTAAGTTTAAAAAATATTTTTTCCCTATCCCCCCTATTTTTGGTGTTGCTGCATTGTTAAATCCTACAATGAAATTAGGAGGTCCTCACTTTTGGTATTCAAAAATTTATAACGCTTTATCACTTTCAGCTGAGGAATTTGCTACACTTGGAGATGCAAAAGCCTCAATTAAAATAAATGCTCAAACTATTTATAATGCTTATCAACTTGCCTTAGATCAAGCTAGACCAAATGTTCCAACTCCTACTTCGTCTAGTTCGCAAGCATCTAAAAGAACTGCGGGCCTAAAAGCCCTTAGTTCTTGGACGGAGTTCAGGGGTTCTCAAGGTGATAATTTTGGTGATAGTTCACAACTAAATGAGCTTCAAGTTTATTTGTCGCAGGGACTTGAATCAGAGAATCCCGACGGCTCCTTCGATGTTTTGGAATGGTGGAAGGACAAACAAAAATAATATCCGGTTCTTTCAAGGATGGTTCGAGATATTTTAAGTGTTCAAGCTTCAACAGTGGCATCGGAAAGCGCATTCAGTCAAGCGAGACTTCAAATCGGTGATCATAGAGCATCTATGAGGGAGAGTTTGGAAAAATCAGTACTCTTCAGAGATTGGATCCGTTCGGAAAGAAGAAATTTTGGACTTGCAGAATCACAACCGGAGATAGATGAAGCTTCTGAAGAAATGCTAGCGGAACTTGCGCAGGATGCTGCTTCGCCTGGAAGCGGTGATGAACAAGCTTCTTTTCCACCACCACCAACGGAAATTCCTCCGAACCTTCAAGGATTTATGAGATTTATTAGAGATAATACATAGACTAACATGTAACTTGTATTTTGGCACATCTTCCTTAGTTTTTTTTCCTTTTAATGGTAGTATTAGTACCTTGTTGTGGTCATTCCATTTGGGGGAGGAAGACTAAGAAAGATATTGACATTCTTTGTTAATGTCGTAATAGTAAAATATATAAGACATTCCCTTGAATATTTATTTGCAATTTATTTTGTGTTTAAATTTGATATAGTATATATATTATATATCTAATACATATAAACTATATATATATATATATCTAATACATACTATCTATACTATATATATTTATATAGCTATATATAAGCAATTTATACTAGTATATACATATATAGTCTACAAGAAAGTGCCTTAGATAAAAAGAAATTAAAAATAATAGCCTATATATGTGTGTGTATATATATATACATACATACATACATACATACATACATACATACATACATACATATATATAAGGCAATATATATTACATAAGGCAATATATAATTATATATACACATAATACACCCTTATATATACATACTATATATACTATATATATTTATATAGCTATATATAAGCAATTTATACTAGTATATACATATATAGTTTACAAGAAAGTGCCTTAGATAAAAAAAATTAAAAAAAATAGCTTATATATATATATGTGTGTATGTATGTATATATATATATACATACACACATATATATAAGGCACTATATATATCTCTAATACATATAAACTATATATATATATATATATATATATATATATATACATACATATATATAAGGCAATATATATTACATAAGGCAATATAATACTAGTATATACATATATAGTTTACAAGAAAGTGCCTTAGATAAAAAAAATTTAAAAAAATAGCCCGAAACGAAAAAAGCCCGTTAGGCCCGTTTAGGCCGGCGGGTCCGACCCATTTAGCCCGGGACCATGTGGGCTTAGGACCGCCGTGGGCCGGTTCCACACATTGGGACTGCCTCAGCCCGGCCCGCCTCAAGCCCAGGCCCGTTTGGCCCGGGCCCGGACCACAATACATCATTAATTATAGTAAAGTTTTGGTTTTATTAGCTCCCCGGTCTAAGTTATTGTTTACGCCAAAGAATAGAGAACTACTTGTTCCTTCTGTAAAGACAAGTATAGAGAGAAACTGATATATTATTCGAATTCAAACTGATGTACATAATGAACTGAAATCTCTTCTATTTATAGAAGAAAGGAAGCTGATGTGTAAGTTGCTACTGCAAGCTGCTGTGTAAGCTACTACTGCAAGCTGCTGTATACAAACTGCCACTATACCAAATATGGATAATCTTCTACTGAGAGCAATGTTTATCCATAACGGAATACTGAATGGATAAGCTCATTGTACCCAGAATGGATAATCTTCTACCGGGGATAATGTTTATCCATAACGGAGTATCGAAAGGATAAGCTTATTATACCCGGTATGGATAATCTTCTACCGGGGGTAATGTTTATCCATAACCGGGTACCGAAGTGATAAACTTCTTCAGGAAGCTTATTTCCAATAGAGTACTAAATAGATAAACATATTTACGGTGGATTCCCATATGGATAAGCTTCTTCAGGAAGCTTATTTACAACGGAGTACTAAATAACATCCATAATATAATATATTTATAACACTCCCCCTTGGATGTTCATTAAAAGATATGTGCCTTATTAAAACCTTACTAGGAAAAACCACGTGGGAAAAAATCCTAGTGAAGGAAAAAGAGTACACATATTTAGTAATACGCATTGCTAGGTGCCTCATTAAAAACCTTATAAGGAAAACCCCATGGGAAAAAACTTTAGTAAGGGAAAAAGAGTGCATCGCATATTTTACTCCCCCTGATGAAAACCTTGTTTTAAATATTTGAGTCTCCGCATTTCCAATCTTGTATACCATCTTCTCAAAAGTTGAAGTTGACAAAGATTTAGTGAATAAATATGCTGGATTATCACTTGAACGGATTTGTTGCACATCAATGTCACCACTTTTCTGAAGATCGTGTGTGTAGAATAATTTTGGTGAAATGTGCTTCGTTCTATCTCCTTTTATAAATCCTCCCTTCAATTGGGCTATGCATGTAGCGTTGTCTTCGTATAAAATTGTGGGTCTTTTCTCACATTCCAAACCATATTTTTCTCGAATAAAATAAATTATTGATCTCAACCATACGCATTCCTTATTTGCTTCATGAATAACTATTATCTCAGCGTGATTTGAAGAAGTAGCAATAATAGATTGATTTGTGGAGCACTATGATATGACAGTACCTCCATATGTAAATGCGTACCCGGTTTGAGATCTAGCTTTATGGGAATCAGATAAATAACATGCATCTGCATAACCAACAAGATCTGCACTATCTTTGTTAGCATAAAACAAACACATATCAAGAGTTCCCTTTAAATATCGCAATATATGCTTAATCCCGTTCCAATATCTCCGTGTAGGAGAAGAACTATATTTTGCTAGTAAATTAACAGAAAATGCTATGTCAGGCCTTGTAGCATTAGCAAGATACAGTAGTGCACCAATTGCATTGAGATAGGGTACTTCGGGACCAAGGAGTTCCTAGTCCTCTTCTGGAGGTCGGAATAAATCCTTATTAACTTCAAGTGATCGAACAATCATTGGTGTACTCAATGGGTGCACTTTGTCCATATAAAAGCATCTTAAGACCCTTTCTGTATAGGCAGATTGATGGATAAAGATCCCGTCTACCAAATGTTCAATTTGCAGACCAAGACAAAGTTTTGTCTTTCCAAGATCTTTTATCTCAAATTCTTTCTTAAGATATTCAATTGTCTTTTGGAGCTCTTCTGGAGTTCCAACAAGATTTATGTCATCAACATAAACAACAAGTATAACAAATTCTGATGCCATTTTATTTATAAAAATACATGGACAAATAACATCATTTATGTAACCTTCTTTCAGTAAACATTCACTAAGGCGATTATACCACATGCGCCTAGATTGCTTTAAACCGTACAAAGATCTTTGTAATCTAATTGAATAAATTTTCTGAGATTTTGAATTCGCTTCAGGCATTTTAAATCCTTCGAGGATTTTCATATAAATTTCATTATCAAGTGAACTGAACAAATAAGTTGTAACAACATCCATTAGATGTATTTCAAGCTTTTCATGTAGTGCTAAACTGATGAGATATCGAAATATTATGGCATCCATAACAGGTGAATATGGTTCATCAAAATCGAATCCAAATCGTTGTGAGAATCCTTGTGCAATAAGGCGAGCTTTGTATCTTTCAACTTCATTTTTATCATTCCTTTTTCGCACAAAAACTCATTTATGACCAACTGATTTTATACCAGCAGATGTTTGGACTATTGGTCCAAAGACCTTTCTTTTAGCAAGTGACTTTAATTCCGATTGAATTGCCTCTTGCCATTTTGGCCAATCAGATCTTTGTCGTCATTCTTCGACAGATCAAGGTTCAAGATCCTTACTATCTTGCATAATATTAAGTGCAACATTATATGCAAAAATATTATCCACCACTATTTCAGATCGATTTAAATTAATCCCATCAACGGTCGAACTTATTAAAAGTTCTTCTCTCACATGAGCTTCGGGTTTATTGATTTCTTCAGGAATCTCAGAACTAATCAGATCTTGGGTCTCTTTAGGAGATCCCTTCATAGTATCGTTTTGATCATTTGTCAATTTTGTTTTTCGAGGATTTCGATCCTTAGAACCCAAAGGCCTACCACGCTTCAGGCGTGCTTTAGGTTCACTAGCTCTCATGTTAGTAGATGGTCCTACTGGGACATCAATTCGGATATGCACATTCTCTGCAGGGATATGTGACTTAGTTATCCTTTTCAAATCAGTAAATGCATCTGGCATTTGATTTGCTATATTCTGTAAATGAATGATCTTCTGGACCTCCTGATTACATATAGGGGTACGGGGATCAAAGTGAGATAATAATGAAACTTTCCACATAATTTCTCTTTTGATTTCCTTTTTTTCTCCCCCTAATTGTGGGAAATTCGTTTCATCAAACCGACAATCTGCAAATCGAGCAGTAAATAAACCTCCCGTCAATGGTTCAAGATAGCAAATAATAGAGGGTGATTCAAACCCAACATATATTCCTATCCTTCTCTGTGGTCCCATCTTACTGCGTTGTGGTGGTGCTACTAGCACATATACAGCACATCCGAAAATTTGTAGACAGGCAATATTTGGTTCATGACCAAAAACTAATTGTGACGGAGAATATTTATTATAATGTGTCGGTCTGAGACGGATAAATGATGCTGCATGCAAGATAGCATGGCACCAAATAGTAGTGGGCAATGTTGTTTTCATAAGTAGTGGTCTTGTTATCAATTGCAGGCGTTTAATAAATGACTCTGCAAGGCCATTTTGAGTATGAACATAAGCTACATGATGTTCAACTTTTATCCCAACTGATAGACAATAATCATCAAAAGCTTGAGATGAGAATTCTCCAGCATTATCAAGGCGATTAGCCTTTATAGGATAATCTGGGAATTGTGCCCTTAATCGAATTATTTAGGCTAATAGCTTTGCAAACTCCAGGTTCCAAGATGATAGTAGACACACATGAGACCATCTTGAAGATGCATCTTTTAGGACCATAAAATATCTAAACAACCCACTTGGTAGGTGAATAGGTCCACATATATCCCCATGTATACGCTCTAAAAAGGTAGGGGATTCAATGTCAACCTTCATTGGTGATGGTTTAGTGATCATTTTGCCTTGATAACAAGCATCACAAGAAAATTCGTCATTTGTAAGAATCTTCAGATTCTTTAATGGATACCCACTCAAATTTTCAGTAATTCGTCTCATCATTATTGATCCAGGATGGCCCAAACGGCCATGCTAAAGCACAAAAGTATTTGAATCCGTAAACTTCTGGTTTATGATAGAGTGGGCTTCAACTGTACTAATTTTTGAATAGTATAAGTTAGAAGATAAAGTTGATAACTTTTCTACAATGCATTTCTGGCCAGAAATATTCTTTGTAATACAAAGATGTTTCCTATTCATTTCATCTATTATCTCAACATGATACCCATTTTGGCGGATATCTATAAAACTCAATAAGTTTCTTCGGGACTTGGAGGAGAACACTGTATTGTCTATAATAAGTTTTGTTCCCTTAGACAGAAATATAATGGCTCTTCCGGAGCCTTCAATTAAACTTATATTACCAGAAATTGTTGAAACATTTGCTTTTTTCTTATGCAAATAAGAAAGTATTTCTGATCCTTGAATATGGCATGAGTTGTTCCACTATCAATAACACAAATATCTTCATGATTTGTCTTTGATCCAAACATAATTTGAGGATTATTCATATTCTTCAAAATGACATAAATAAAATATATTATAGTAAATATTATTATCAAAGCATAACTTTTATTTATGTACAACAATTGCATAACCATAATATATATTACAAACAATAAAAATTAAAATATTTACATTTCTACAGATTCACTACCGATTACATGACTTGTTTCTCCTTCTGGGAGTGCAAAGTAATTAGCTACATCCAAATGCAACAACAACAACAACAACGACCCAGTATAATCCCACAAGTGGGGTCTGGGAAGGGTAATATGTACGCAGACCTTACCCCTACCCCGAAGGGTAGAGAGACTGTAGCTACATCCAAATGCATGAAGTCTAAATTATCTTCAGAAAAAAATTTGCTTCAGCATTTTTCTCTGTCTTCTTCAGGGAGGCTTGATAAAGCTCAACCAGGTGCTTTGGCGTACGACAGGTACGTGACCAGTGCCCTTTTCCTCCACATCTATAACATGCATTTTCTGCATTTGGCGCTTGCACCGCTTCATGCTTTTGTTCCTTCCTTTTCCACTGCTGGTGGTGAGGAGGCTTCTTTGATGCATTATTATTACCATGATTGGGTTTTCTTCCCCGACCACGACCATGACCACGACTGGGGCCACGACCTCTTCCATGTTTAGCTTGGTGGAAGTTCGTCTCATTCACTTCAGGGAATGGACAAGAACCAGTAGGTCGACTTTCATGGTTTTTCATTAATAGCCCATTATGTTGCTTGGCTATAAGAAGATGTCAGATAAGTTCAGAATACTTTTTAAATTCCATCTCTCGATATTGCTGCTGCAGGAGCATATTCGAGGCATGAAAAGTGGTGAAAGTTTTCTCCAACATATCATGATCAGTAATATTATCACCACATAATTTCAATTGGAAAATAATTCTGAACATAGCAGAATTATACTCACTTATAGATTTAAAATCTTGTAGCCTTAGATGAGTCCAATCATATCGTGTCTGTGGAAGAACAAACATCTTCAGGTGGTCATATCTATCTTTCAAATTATTCCACAGTATAATTGGATCTTTAATAGTAAGATATTCCATTTTTAAGCCCTCATCAAGGTGATGGCATAGGAATATCATTGCTTTGGCACGGTCTTGGTTTGATGCCTGATTTTGTCTTTGATGGTGTCTGCCAGACCCATCGCATCAAGATGAATTTCAGCATCAAGCACCCAAGACATGTAGTTTTTGCCCGATATATCCAGGGCTACAAATTCAAGTTTAGAAAGATTCAACATTATTTAGGAAAAGAAAGTTCTTACCTCAGATACTTTCAAAATATTTGCTCGAGATGGCAGAGTTTTTGTGCTAATAACGTGTTATAAAATAAAGACTGTAAAGTAAAGACAAGTATAGAGAGAAACTGATATATTATTCGAATTCAAATTGATGTACATAATAAACTGAAATCTCTTCTATTTATAGAACAAAAGGAAGCTGCTGTGTAAGCTGCTACTGCAAGCTGTTGTGTAAGCTGCTACTATACCAGATATGGATAATCTTCTACTGAGAGCAATGTTTATCCATAACGGAGTACTGAATGGATAAGCTCATTGTACCAGGTATGGATAATCTTCTACCGGGGATAATATTTATCCATAACGGATTATCGAAAGGATAAGTTTATTATACCAGGTATGGATAATCTTCTACCGGGGGTAATATTTATCCATAATCGGGTACCAAAGTGATAAGCTTCTTCAGGAAGCTTATTTTCAATAGAGTACTAAATAGATAAACATATTTACGGTGGATTCTCATATGGATAAGCTTCTTCAGGAAGCTTATTTACAACGAAGTACTAAATGAACACCCATAATATAATATATTTATAAAACCTTCCACATTTTCTTTGACATGATTTTTCCATCAATTTCTTCGATGGAACTTGTATTGGTCTAAATTTGACGACTTGATAACCGTAGATAAATAAGGTCGAGGATGGGGTCGACCACGACATAATAGCGATGAGTCGTCTTCAGAAGGATTATTACCACAGACGAGTAACCGGAGTAAAGAAGTGACGGTAGGATAAGTTTAAAAATGGACACAAGGAATATTCCTTTGGATATTCCTTATGTTGTACTTTTACGGTTTCTTGGGAACATCCCTTATAAACAAGAAGAGATAAAGAATAAAAGGGGATCTCCACTTTTTGATAAGAACACATTGTAAAATATTGACTATAAAGAATATACAAAATATTGTCTTGTTCACTGACGACAGAGCTCATCATACGTTATTCAATCCATGTTTTTGAGATCCAAAGATTGCTTATTCATCCTCGCTTCCCATCCTTAAGTAAACGAAGTGGTGAAGGTTCGTTTAGATTTGGATAGAGTACCTTAGTGTAGATGGAAACACATAAAAGTAGGGAGTTCAAGATGCCCAAGGAAGTAAAATGATTGGAATTTAGGGTGTGTTTGGTACGAAGGAAAACATGTTTGGTTGACTTAAATATTTTGAAAAATATCTTCCTCATGAACTTATTTTTCTCCAATTGGAGGAAAATAGTTTCCCGATCAAAAGAGGGAAAATATTTTTCAAAACTCTTTTTCAACCTTTCCCACACTATTCCCCATTTCCACCAACCCCCACCAACCCACCCCCACATCCCCCACCTACCCCACCCCACCCTCACCACCTAACCCCCACCCTGAATAAAAATATTATACTAGTACTTTCTTTTCATGTTAATGAAAAAAATATTTTTTCCATTTCAACAAATTAGTATTTTCTTTTCATGATATAAAAAAATATTTCTTTTCATTATAACAAAAGAATTACTTTCTTTTTATGATGTAGAAAAAATATTTTCTTTTTTTTCAACAAAGTAGTTTTTTTTTTAATTTCAATAAAATGAGTAATTTATTTTCTTGTTCTATAAAGAGCACTTTCTATTTCAATCAGAAAACGAGTATTTTCTTTTTAGTTATGGAGCACAAATTTCAACGTTATTTTTGCGCAAAAAAGTAAAGCAACACATTAGTTCTTTTGGGTTTGTGTGAATTTTAGAAGGATGATTAAATTTTTGAAAATTTAGAGTCGTTGGGTATTTGGGTGGGCGCGGGCGACCAAGGAAACATGTGGACTTGGGGGAAGGGGTTGAGGAGAGTAGCATAAAAAAAATATTTTCCTAAACACATATTTTCTACTCTCTAATCAAACACTAAAAAATATTTTCTGAAAAAGTTTTTCATTCACCAACCAAACAAAGGGAAAATACGTGATAAATCACTCATTTTCAATGAAAACATTTTCCATTGGGTGTGTTTTGTATGAAGGAAAATATTTTTTAAAAAATATTTTCATTTTTCTCATGTTTGATTAGCTTAAATGTTTTGGAAAATATTTTCCTCGTGGAATCATTTTCCTCTAATTTTTTCTCCAATTGAAGGAAAATGACTTCCTTATCAAAAGTAGGGAAAACATTTTCCAATAATCTTTTCCAACCTTTCCCACCCTATTCCCCACCCCACTCAACCACAACCTCAACCCTACTCCCTGCCACCCCCACCCCAATCTCCACCCGCACACCAACCCACCACCATTCCCCATCACCACCACCCACCCCTACATTCACAACCGCCAAATCGGCCCCTAAACCTCAACCTACCATTCTCTCCCGATCCATTCGTTTCTCATACCGTTTTCCTAAATTATATATATTTAAAAAAAAACTTTTTGCTACCTAACAGATGATCAAAAAATAAGTAAGAAAATCACTTATTTTTCAAAAAAATATTTTGTAGAAAAATATTTTATAAGGAAACATTTTCGTTAATACCAAACACACCCTTAATATCTTTCGGAGAATTAGTAGAGCTCGTCCTAAAGCAATTTATTGATTTAAAATTGGAAAAGAAAAATATTTTCCTTCGTACCAAACACATCCTTAACGTCTTCCGGAGAATTAGTAGAGCTCGTCCTAAAGCATTTTCTTTGATTTGAATTTGAATTCTGTAACTGATCGAAATGAATGGACAGATTTCTTTACGTTTATTTTAATCACCAGCTCTTCCTCGTACAAATAAGAGTCACATGTTAACATAATAACTATTACTAGTCAACAATCATTTTATAATAGAACTTAACAAATTAATTCAGATTTCAGAATCCAAACTGAGCTGCTCTGTAATTGATTAAATGTTATTACAGCTCAAAGATCCATATCTGGATAGACACAATGGGAACGGATCTATAACCCATGCTCCCAAGTCAGAGTTGCCTCAAGCAATTTTATTATATTAAGTAGTGCTGTACATGGTATAAAGGCGAGGCGGGAATCACGTTTTGAAGTTTCAACTAACTATACCAAATTAACAAAAAGAAGAGAGACACGTGGATATATTTTATTTAGAACTAGTACCCCAAAACATCCTTTATATAAAGCCCCACTTGATACACTCAAGTATTCATTATCTTCACGTTCTACAGGTCCTACACACTACGACCATAACTCAATATT
Organism: Nicotiana tabacum; assembly: GCF_000715075.1. Taxonomy (NCBI): domain Eukaryota; kingdom Viridiplantae; phylum Streptophyta; class Magnoliopsida; order Solanales; family Solanaceae; genus Nicotiana; species Nicotiana tabacum. The sequence goes on along the minus strand of NC_134084.1, from coordinate 96,938,121 downwards.
CGTTTTCTTCACCTTGTAACAGATCTAGAAGTTGTTGGTCGGGATCATGGAACTATCGCTCGACTCAGCCTTCCCTCCCACACAACACTTGTCCATCCGTGTGGACAGTGTCCACACACACTCTATAAAATATGGGTGGAAGCATAGCTGAGGAAACAAAGAGCCCCAACAAGTCCACATGGAGTATGGCAGAAGAAATCAAGAAGAATCTTGAATTCATTGAAGAGGTGACTAGCAACGTTGATGAGGTCCAATGTAGAGTTCTTGCTGAAATTCTCTCCCAGAATGCTCAACCCATGTTGAGTACTTGCAACGCCATAATCTCAATGGCCGTAATGATAGAGAGACATTCAAGAAAGTCGTACCTGTCATCACTTATGAAGATATTCAGTCTGATATCAACCGTATAGCCTATGACAATAAATCTCCTATCCTCTGCTCCAAAACCATCTCTGAACTATTTACAAGGTTCTCCTCGGATCCTTTTTTTCCCTGAATAGAAAGTGGAGTATAAAATTCCTATATATCGATCTCTCTCATTTTGGATATATAATAGATATTAAATTATGTGATAATCTCGCATAAGTTGTTAGAGAAAATATACTTTATACTTTATCTACTTGATTATGTCAACAACACATGCATGTTGCTCTTGCATGTGAATACACACATGTATAAAACGTACAAACAACAACCCAGTAGAATCCCACCCCGTTGGGTCTGGGAAGGGTAAAGTATACGCAGACCTTACCCCTACACCGGAGGGGATAGAGAGGCTGTTTCCGGGAGACCCTCGGCTGCTCAGACACGCACACATGTATACACATTCGTAATTAGTATTTGCTAAAAGGGAAATTTTGATGTACTACATGCAGTTCTGGTACGTCTGGAGGGGAAAGCAAATTGATACCAACAGTAGAGAGAGTTTGAGAGGAGATCAGTACAAATTCAAAACCTTATGATGTCCGTGATGAGCCAAGTGGCTCCAGATTTCGGAAAAGGTAAAGGGATGTATTTCATGTTCATAAAGTCTGAAGAGAAGACCCCAGGAGGATTACCAGCTCGCTTTGCTTCAACAAGTATTTACACGAGTCCTCATTTCAACTACAGTCGTCTTCATCACCCCCACTTTAACTACACCAGTCCGACTTCAACCATTCTTTGCTCTGACTCTTACCAAAGCTTGTACTCCCAAATGCTTTGTGGCCTCTGCCAAAACCAAGAAGTCCTCCGTGTTGGCTCGCTTTTTCCAAGCGGCTTCATTAGTGCCATCCGATTCTTGGAGAAGCACTGGTCTCTACTTTGTAACGATATCCGAACCGGAACTCTTAACACCCAAATAACTAATCCGTCAGTGAGAGAGGCAGTGATGGAAATACTCAAACCTGACCCAAAGTTAGCTAATTTCATTGAGGCTGGATGCAGTAAAGATTCATGGCAAGGGATCGTCACTAGGTTGTGGCCTAATACCAAGTATGTGGAAACTATTGTGACTGGCTTCATGTCACAATATGTACCGACCCTTGATTATTATAGCAATAGCCTCCCTCTTGTTAGTACCATGTATGCTTCCTCAGAATGCCACTTTGGAATCAACTTGAACCCTTTTTGTCAGCCCACTGATGTATCTTACACATTTATTCCCACTATGTGCTATTCTGAGTTCTTACCATATCATGGAAACAGTGGAGTTATTGATTCTATCTCCATGCCCAAGTCGCTTAATGAGAAAGAACAACAACAGTTGGTTGATTTGGCTGATGTCAAGATTGGTCAGGAGTACGAGCTTGTCGTTACCACATTCTGGTATGGTAGTATTTTCAAATACCAAATGAAAAGCTCTTGACATATTTTTTTTTTCCATTTATCTGTCAAATTTGCCAACGCTTAGCTTTGCTTGAATTTTGTTCCATTTCAGGACTCTATAGGTACAGAGTCGGTGATGTGCTTCGTGTTGCTGGATACAAGAACAACGCCCCTCAATTCAACTTCCTATGTCGGGAAAATGTAATATTGAGCATTGGTGCTGACTACACTAATGAAGTTGAGCTACAAAATGCAGTGGGCAATCTGATGCTATTTGATGCACATTTATCCCAGTACACCAGCGTCGATTTCACCACCATTCCAAGCCACTATGTCCTATTTTGGGAGCTGAGTATGAATGACTCTACCTCAATTCCTCCTTCAGTCTTTGAAGCGTGTTGCATCACAATTGAAGAATCTCTAAACTACTTCTACCGCGAGGGACGTGCGTCTGATAAATCCATCGGGCCTCTAGAAATCAGGATGGTGGAAACTGGAACTTTTGACAAGCTCATGGACTATCGCATTAGCTTAGGTGCTTCTATGAACCAATACAAGACACCCCTATGTGTGAAATATGCACCCTTTATTGAGCTATTGACCTCTAGGGTCGCGTCCAGCTACTTCAGTCCCATGTGTCCAAAATGGGCTCCTGGCTACAAGAAATGGGACAACACAACTTAAATGTCAAGATTTCTCTGCTTGTAGCTTCATTAACTATCCAGAAAAAAAAACAACCATTTGTGGATTATTGCAGGGATTCAAAATCATCCTAACTATGTTAGTCTTTCATGACATGGTATGGATTTGTGTTTGTCACAAACAAAACATGGCACTGTACGTCCTTTTTTTTAAGACACTCTATACATTCTGTTCTCATTTACATATAGACCCAGCGGCAGAAGCCGCTTCCATCTAAACGCTCTTCTTCTCCTTTTTCCCCCTCCTCCTTCATGCTTCTAGTTAATTTAAATTGCTAAACTGAACTATAGTATTTATCTGTTGTAATATCTAGCTTGAACATGCTCTATCTCTTGGTGTTTTCCTGTACAAAAAAACTTGAAACGGGTCCACTATATGTTTCATATGACATTGCAAATGAAAAAAGATAGAGAAATGATATGATGCTACCTTTATTTTATTTTGACATCTGCATTTTTTATTGTTGAAAGATGGGCAGATTTCACGGAGATATTTTAGGGACACTAATGTGATTGTTCCTTAATTAATATAGTTTCTTATTACATGATTTTGTGGGATACATAGAGATTCAAATCTATCCTTAGCTGTAATCAAGATCATGTTAATGATCTTATTTTGCATCTTGCTTTTCTCTATACAAAGAGGTTTATGGTCTATACTATTGCCACCGGAAGTTGACTTAAGTTTTCAAGTGATTTAATTTGGAGTTTTTATGATTATTATTGAGCTATGAATATTTATGTATTTTCACTTACTATTAGTTTTACTGTTAGCTTAACTTAGCTGTCAATTAGTTAAATGTTAGTTTAGCTTAGCTGTCAATTAGTTTGCAATTAGTTAGTGTTCCATGTTATAAGTGGAGGACTCACTCGTGTATATATGTAATCGTTTATTGAACTAAAGAGATTGCACGGTTCATTTCAGAAATTATTTTCTCTCAGCTTTTTCTCTCTCTCTCGAAGCTTCTGTATTTTCTCCATGGCAGCTCAAGCTTGAGCTCAAGGTTCTCTGTGCCTTCTTCCTCTTTACATGGTATCAGAGCATTGTTCTATCAGATCCTACTACTCAATTCCTATTGAATCGTGACTTTCATTGCAAAATCGAAAATTTCGATTTTGCCCTAATTTTCAATTTGTCAATTTCTCTTCTCCCAAATTAACTCTCACATGGCGACTCTCGATCAAGTAGACGATTCCGGCGTTACTGCAGATAGTCCTATCTCTACCCCCATTTCTGAGCCCAACATCGATCCAAATTAATTGTTCCTTTAACATGCACCCTTCTGACAACCCGGGTGCAATGTTGGTTATCGATCTTGGAGGAGAAGTGTTCTACGTGCTCTTTCAGTGAAGAACAAGTTAGGCTTCATCAATGGTGAGTGCAAACGTCCAGAACCAGATTCCCCATCCATCCGTCAATGGATGCGTTGTGACAATATGGTTACTTCGCGGATTTTAAATTCCCTTGCTAAAGATATTGCAGATAGCGTAGAATATGCAAATGATGCAACAGAATTATGGATATAATTAGAGGATCGTTATGACCAAACCAATGGAACCAAGCTATACCAAATTCAGAAGGAAATTAACGATTTATCTCAAGGAGTTCTCGACGTTACAGGTTATTACACAAAAATGAAAAGGTTATGGGAAGAATTGAACAATTTGAGTGCCAAATCTCAATGTAGTTGCCAGTGCACCTGTGGAGCCAAGGAATCCATGCATAAGGCTGGACAAGACACGTGCCTAATTCATTTTTTTATGGGACTTAATGAAGTATATATGGTTGTGCGAGGTAGTATTCTGATGATGAATCCATTGCCATCAGTGGCTCAAGCATTTTCTCTACTGATCTAGAAGAAAAACAAAGGGAAGTTAGGCCAAGCAACTCGCTTATGATGGAATCTGCATCTATGAATGTCAACTCTTCTAGGAATATCAGCTTGCCTACAATGGAATCTACCTCTTTGGATGTCAATACATCGAGAAATGAGGGCTTCAAAATCAATTATTCGACTGGGAATCACCCAAATAGTAGGCCTCGTCCATTTTGCGACTATTGCAAACGTCCATGGCATACCAAAGATAAGTGTTTCAAGCTGCATGGTTATCCCCAAAACAACAACTTTAATCCTAGATTCAATAAGGCCAAGAGAGTTTCTGCAATGTGCATGGTGCACCAGTTGAATCCATGTCAGTTAAGGATGATGGGATGAGCTCTCACGGGTGTAGTGACAACAACAACATGAATTTCCCTCTTAACTTGACCAAGAAACAGTATGGGCAACTATTTAGCCTACTACAACAATTTCACATTGGGAGTGAAGGAGAGAACACCACTTGTCGGCACTAACCAATAGAAATGCGAATTTTGCGGGTATCTTTGCTTTTTCTGCCTCTATCTTGTCTATTGATTTTTGTTTGCTATCATGTAGATGCTTTACACCAAGTGTTGACCTCTGAATTTTAGACTCTGGAGCATCTAACCACATGACCTTTAATAAATCCCTATTATCTCACACCAAAACTCTTTCATATCCTTTGCTAATCACTCTACCCAATGGCTATCGAGTGAAAGTGACAAAAACTGGAACTGTAACATATACATCTCATATAGTATTACATAAAGTTCTTTATGTACCTTCTTTCAAGTATAATCTCATTTTCATTCATTGCCTTACTTCACAGATTAAAAGCTTAGTTGCCTTCACTGACTCTTCATGTCTTCTGCAGGCCCCTTCAATGAAGAGGCCTCTAGAGATTGGTAAGATCAAGGATGGATTATATCTTCTTTGTTCCAGCTGTCTAAAGAACCCAGTTTCAGCTTCAAACTCTGCTCCTTTGAATTCTTGCACTATTTTACCTACTTCATGTCATGAAAATAGTTTACATTCTCACATTCACTCACCTGTAAATGTTTCACACACTCACACTCATCCATGTTCACTTGTAAATACTTCCAATTTCAATAAAACTCAGTGCTCTACTTCACATTATACTTTGCCTAATACAAACAATGTGTACTTTATATGGCACAATAGGTTGGGACATGTACCTTTTGTGAAGATGAGGGGTATATCATTAATTCCCGTCCAATTTTCTTCAAAACAACCTTTCCTTTGTTCAATTTGCCCCATAGCCAGACAATCCAGGCTACCCTTTCCTCAGAAAACAAGCTCCACCAGTAATATCATTGATCTCCTACATGTTGACCTATGAGGACCTTATCATGAACCTACTCATAAGAATTTTAAATACTTTATTACCTTAGTGGATGATTATAGTAGGTGTAATTGGACACACCTCTTGAGCTCTAAAAGCAATGCTTTACAGATCATTAAAGCTTTTGTGTATATGGTTCAGCACCTAATTTCAAAGTAAAATCAAGTGTATTAGGTCAGATAATGGCCTAGAGTTTACCAACACTGAGTCCACTCATTTCTTCCACTCCAAGGGAATCATTCATCAAAAAACATGCCCTTATACACCTCAACAAAATGGAGTGGTAGAAAGGAAACATAAGTACCTCCTTGAGACTGCCAGGGCACTCTTGTTCCAATCCAAATTACCTCTCAAATATTGGGGAGAATGCATATTAACTACCACCTACATTATCAACAGATTACCCACTAGCCATCTCACAAAAAAACTCCCTTTGAATACCTATACAAAAGAATACCTACTTACTCTCATCTTAGAAGCTTTGGCTGTTTGTGTTTTCCTATCACTCCTAAGCCTCACAGAACAAAATTTGAACCAAGAGTAACACCCCATGCTTTTGTAGTTACCCCTATGACACAAAAGGGTACAAGGTCCTTAGCCTACTTACCAAGAAAATCTTTGTTTCCAGAGATGTGGTGTTTCATGAGAGTGTATTTTCCTTTGCTCTTTTATATGATTCTATACCTTCTCCTACTGTCTTTCAATCTATCCCATTTGTTGATGATTTGCCTCCTCATTCTACCAATCTTGATAAATCTGCCACCCTTCCTCCTTCATCCAGCATACCATCCTCATCTGTTTCTCCATTACATTCTTCTTCTACTCTTCATCCCATTTCTCCTTCTATAACTACTAGGAAGTCCTCTAGACCTCATAAGTTACCTGTTCACTTAGAGGATTATGTGTGCTCTCTTCCCAACTTAAAACCTCCTGTCTCCACTGATTCTCCTTTGTCTCTTAGTGCTTTGTTCTCCAATCATCACCATATGTCCCTTACTTCTTTAATCCCAAATAGTCAACATCTTGTGCAAACTGTTTTTCATGATAGTGAGCCTTCTTCTTTTGAAGAGGCAGCCTTGTACCCTGCTTGGCAAGGGGCTATGTCTTTAGAGTTTGGGGCTTTACATACAAATAACACTTCGGACCTGGTTCCTTTACCTTTTGGTAAGAAAGTCATAGGTTGTAGATGGGTTTATAAGGTTAAACACAGGGCTGATGGGAGCATAGAGAGATTCAAAGCCAGGTTAGTTGTCAAGGGATATACCCAGCAGGCTGGGATTGACTACACAGAAACCTATTCCCCTGTTGCAAAAATCACTACAGTTAGAGCACTCATAGCCACTACAGTTAAGAAGCACTAGGACATCTTCCAGCTTGATGTGAACAATGCCTTCCTCCATGGTAATTTAGAGGAAGAAGTTTACATGCAATTACCACCTGGTCTGGTAGTAGACACACCTGGAGTTGTCTGCAAGTTAAGAAAATCTCTCTATGGACTAAAATAGGCTAGTAGACAATGGTATGCAAAATTGGCAACTGCTCTATATTCCAAAGGTTATATTCATTCCTTGCATGATTATTCTCTCTTCTACAAGAAATCATCTTCTTCCACAATTTTTATTGTTGTATATGTTGATGATGTCATTATTACTGGGACCAGTTCTCTAGAGATCACTAAATTGAAAACCTTCTTACATGACCAATTCAAGATTAAGGACCTGGGCAGGCTTCACTATTTCCTTAGTTTAGAGGTCCTTTACAAAGAGGATGAAGTTGTCATCTCCTAGAGAAAGTTTGCACTGGATCTCCTGAAGGAGTTTGATTGTCTTCATAGGCAAACTTAACTTTCTTACTAATACCAGGTTAGACATTGCCTTTGGTGTCCAACACTTGAGCCAATTTATGCAGGATCCTCGCGAGCCCTACAAGCTGCCCTTCACTTGCTTAGGTACCTCAAGGGTGATCCTACACTTGGTATTTTTATGTCCAATGATCCTGATTTTACCATCAAAGGGTATTGTGACTCTGCCTGGGCTGCCTACCCAGATTCCAGAAGGTCAGTTAGTGGTTACTTGGTACTGCTAGGTACTAGTCATATTAGTTAGAAGTCTAAGAAACAAAAAACCATTTTTCTCTCCTCCGCTGAAGCTAAATATAGGTCTCTTAGAAAGGTAGTTGGAGAATTAACTTGGCTGTGCAGACTGTTTGAGGAACTAACTATTTCTTTTCCTACACATGTGAGTGTATATTGTGACAGCCAATCCGCCTTACACATTGCTAGGAACCTTGTGTTCCATGAGCGGACCAAACACATCGAGGTTGATTGTCACTTTGTGAGGGATAAACTTCAAGAAGGTCTTATATCCTTACATCATATTGGCACAGACAACCAACTGATAGACATTCTTACCAAGGATCTCACTGGAATCAAACATTCCACTGTGTTAAGCAAGTTGGCCGTGAAGACCTCACCTCCAACTTGAGGGAGGTATTGAGCTATGAATATTTATGTATTTTCACTTATTGTTAGTTTTACTGTTAGCTTAGCTTAGCTTAGCTGTCAATTAGTTAAATGTCAGTTTAGCTTAGCTGACACTTAGTTGAAAATTAGTTAGTGTTCCATGTAATAAGTGGAGGACCCCACTCATTTATATATGCAATCATTTACTGAACTAAAGAGATTACACAGTTCATTTTAGAAATTATTTTCTCTCAGCTTTCTTTCTCTCTCTCTCTCTCTCAGCTTCTGTATTTCTCCATGGCAGCTCAAGCTTGAGCTCAAGGTTCTCTGTGCCTTCTTCCTCTTTACAATTATCTTTATTGAATTCAACAAACTCACATGCCAGTTTGTATGATTGGGCTTATATATATTTCATTGGTTAAGAAGCTATAAACTTTTTTAGTGTTTTTTAATCAATACATAAATACTACAGTTGCTCTCAAAAATTATTCTACAGTTAATTATCAACAATAATAAGTTATAAATTCATGAGGAAGTTTATTAATTGTATATGGGATGATTTTTAGGAGGTTATCTGGCTGAAAACTGGGTATATTTATGGAGAAGAATTAGAGTTTGGTCAAACATAAGGTATCAGGAAACTACCTTATCTGTTGGCTGCTGCTTTGTATGTCATCTGATTCTAACTTGATCTTTACAAATTTTACATTAAATCCTTTCTGCTGGATAGGACAGGGATGTGGCAAATGGGGCGGTATGGGTTTAAGGCTATACGGCGCTGGGCGGGTTTAAAGTTATGCAGTATGGGTGCGGGTTGAAATAAATTTTAAAAAACTGATGCGGGGCAGGTTGCAGAAAAGATTGAACTTGATTTTCATCATGTTTGATTCATAATTTCTACTATATATAAATGTCTAAGGGTGGACGAACACTGCATAAAATTATTGTACAAAATGTAGTAGAAGTTATACTAGCAGGGTGTAGCCTTTTCCAGACGCGTGTACTATATTTCTCAAACCACGTGTAACTAAAACATTTCTTTTGTCTATCACCAAGGTCCTTTACCAATTTACCTACATCATATCACCTTTTTCTCAACTTGCCCTTCCTCTCTTTCATTCATTAGAGCTACAGATTAAAGTGCTTTTCTTCGAAGCATCTTGTGACAAAAATAATATCAAGATGAAAGTAAAAGTATATTACTGTTTTTTAAGGTTTATGAAAAGAAAAAGAGAACTAAAGAGTCACTATCGAGTCTTGATTATTTTTAGCAGATTTTCACTGAAAAATTTATCTTGTCTCTTTATTTCTCTATGAATCTCCCTCTCTTGCTGTTGTATTGGTCAAAATCTGACCGTCATAATCAAGTTGACCGAATCCCCGCCTAAGTAACCGGGCAGTAAAAGTTAATATAGCCCACTTCATTTCCCCTCCCTGACATCCAACGAGTCGGCAAGAGTAGCGTCTAAAATCACGACTGAGATACATTGGCGACCAGAGGACGTCGAGTCAAGCAAAGGGCAAGGATGCCCTGACTATATATAGCCAGAGAAAGCTTTCAACCCAGGGGGGCTGCTCCTCATATCTTTCTCAAATGAGCAAAAAGCTCTCTTCTTGTATTCTCGCTAGAGAAGAAGTAGTCTCTAGAGAAATGTGTAAATCTGCCTCCTCATCGATCGATGGGAGAGACAACATTGAATCTTAATAAGATCACTCATATTTCTTTCATCTTATGTGTGATCCTTATTGCTAGCTCTTTGATCGGGAATTAATTATGTCTGACTAAGATTTACCCCTTCATCTTTGATTGATTTGTTCAAAAAGGTTTTAATATCTTTTGAGTCAAACAATTTGGCGCCGTCTGTGGGGATTTCTTAGTGAAATTTCCTAGTTTATCCCAAATCAAAGCCAAGAAACACAATCACCCACCAAAAGAAGCGCGAAGGGAAAATCCAACCTACGCAAGACATGGGAGCAGCGTAGTAGGGGAAGGAGAGCCAAGTAGAATTACCAAGCTTAGAAATCCTCGCCCATCAACCATCGATATACCAAACAAGGCAAACGGTGTTACCAACCTGTTCTCCCCCACCGGACGGGAGCGAGGAAAATATCATTCTTACCTCCTACTTTTTGTCAACCAAGCACATAGACTCGCGCGGGCAAACGCACAAAGGAACATTTCGATTAAAGGACAAATTGCTTCAGCACAGCCAAAATACCTCCCGCTGGTGATGTCTCCGAGCCGGACGGCCTGAGTCAGACAAGAAAACTATAACGCGTACACAGCATGAACCTACGCAAAATGTCAATACCTCGTATTCACCGGTATTGCACTTTCTGATGCAAGCAGTATCAAACAGACTAGGACTCCCACGGAAGATGTCCAACTCTAAAAAAAACTGGGATTGACGACAAGCTGCTATTTTGATAAGCTTGAAATAACACCCTTTAAGGCCAAGGGCCTTCGCCAAAAAAGAGAAGGGTTAGACCTCGATCGAACGACGACAGACAGCTATTTCGATAAGTTAGAAATAACACCCATTAAGGCCAAGGGCCTTCGCCAAATAAGAGAAGGGTTCGACCTTGATCGAATGATGACATGCTGTTATTTCGATAAGTTCGAAATAACACCCTTTAAGGCCAAGGGCCTTCGGCAAAAAAAGAGAAAGGTTTGACCTTGATCGAATGACGGCAGGCTGCTATTTCGATAAGTTTGAAATAACACCCTTTAAGGCCAAGGGTCTTCGCCAAAAAAGAGAAGGGTTTGACCTCGATCGAGCGACGACAAGCTGCTATTTCGATAAGTTTGAAATAACACCATTTAAGGCCAAGGGCCTTCGCAAAAAAAAGAGAAGGGTTCGACCTCGATCGAACGACTACAGGCTGCTATTCCGATAAGTTCAAAATAACACCTTTTAAGGCCAAGGGCCTTCACCAAAAAAGAGAAAGGTTCGACCTCAATCGAACGATGACAGGCTGCTATTTCGATAAGTTCGAAATAACACCCTTTAAGGTCAAGGGCCTTTGCCAAAAAAGAGAAGGTTTCGACCTTGATCGAATGACGACAGGCTATTATATCGATAAGTTCGAAATAACACCCTTTAAGGCCAAGGGCCATCAACAAAAAAAGAAAAGGGTTCGACATCGATCGAACGACTATAGGTAGCTATTTCAATAAGTTCAAAATAACACTATTTAAGGACAAGGGCCTTCGCCAAAAAAGAGAAGGGTTCGACCTCGATCGAACAATGACAGACTGCTTTTTTCATGAGTTCGAAATAGCACCTTTTAAGGCCAAGGGCCTTCGCCAACAAAGATAAGGGATCGACCTCGATCGAACGACGATGGGCTGTTATTTTGATAAGTTCGAAATAGCACCCTTTAAGACCAAGTGCCTTCGCCAAAAAAAAGAGAAGGGTTCAACCTCGATCGAACGACGACAGGCTGCTATTTCGATTAGATAACACCCTATAAGGCCAAGGGCCTTCACAAAAAATGAGAAGGGTTCAACCTCGATCGAACGACGACAGGCTACATTTTGATCAGTTCAAAATAACACCATTTAAGGCCAAGGACCTTCGCCAAAAAAAAGGAGAAAGGTTCGACCTCGATCGAACGTCGATAGGCTGCTATTTTGATGAGTTCGAAATAGCACCCTATAAGGCTAAGGGCCTTCGCAAAAAATGAGAAGGGTTCAACCTCGATTGAACGACGACAGGCTGCATTTTGATAAGTTCAAAATAACACCCTTTAAGGCCAAGGGCCTTCGCCAAAAAAAGAGAAGGGTTCGTCGTCGATCGAACGACGACAGGTTGCTATTTTGATAAGTTCGAAATAACACCCTTAAGGCCAAGGGTCTTCGCCAAAAAAGAGAAGGGTTCGACCTCGATCGAACGACGATGGGTTGTTGTTTCGATAATTTCGAAATAACACCCTTTAAGGCCAAGGGACTTCGCTAAAAAAGTGAATGGTTCGACCTCGATCGAATGACGACAGGCTGCTGTTTCAATAAGTTCAAAATAACACCCATTAAGGCCAAGGTCCTTCGCTAAAAAAAAGAGATGTGTTCGAGCTCGATCGAACGATGACAAGCTACTATTTCGATAAGTTCAAAATAATACCCTTTAAGGCCAAGGGCCTTCGCCAAAAAAGACAAGGGTTCGACCTCGATCAAACGACGACATGCTGTTATTTCGATAAGTTTGAACACCCTTTAAGGCCAAGGGCCAGAAAAGAGAAGGGTTCAACCTCGATCGAACGACGACAGGATGGTTTTTTGATAAGTTCAAAATACCACCCTTAAGGCCAAGGGCCTTCGCCAAAACAACGAGAAGGGTTTGACCTCGATCGAACGACAACAGACTGCTATATCGATAAGTTCGAAATAACACCCTTCAAGGCCAAAGGCCTTCGCCAAAAAAGTGAAGGGTTCGACCTCGATCGAATGACTACAGGCTGCTATTTCGATGAGTTCGAAATAACACCCTGTAAGGCCAAGGGCCTTCTCCAAAAAAGAGAAGGGTTCGACCTCGATCGAATGACGACGGGCTATTATTTCGATAAGATCAAAATAGCACCCTTTAAGGCCAAGGGATTCGCAAAAAAAAGTGAAGGGTTCGACGTCGATCGAACTATGACAGGCTGCTATTTCGATGAGATCAAAATAACACCCTTTAAGGCCAAGGGCCTTCGCCAAAAAAAAGAAGGGTTCGACCTCGATCGAACGACGACAGACTGCTATTTCGATAAGTTCGAAATAACACCCTTTAAGGCAAAGCCTTCGCAAAAAAAAAGAGAAGGGTTCAACCTCAATCGAACGACGACAAGCTCCTATTTCGACAAGTTTGAAATAACATCTTTAAGGACAAGGGCCTTTGCCAAAAAAGAGAAGGGTTCGACCTCGATCGAACGACGACAGGCTGCTATTTCGATAAGTTTGAAATAACACCCTTTAAGGCCAAGCACCTTCGCCAAAAAAGAGAAGGGTTCGACCTCGATCGAAGGACGACAAGTTGTTATTTCGATAAGTTTGAAATTACACCCTTTAAGGACAAGGGCCTTCGCCAAAAAAGAGAAGAGTTTGACCTCAACCGAACGACGACATGCTTCTATTTTGATGAGTTCGAAATAGCACCCTTTACGGCCAAGGGCCTTCTCCACAAAAGAAAAGGGTTCGACCTCGATCGAGCGACGACATTCTGTATTTTGATAAGTTCAAAATAATACCCTTTTAGGCCAAGGGCCTTCGCCAAAAAAAAGTGAAGGGTTCGACCTCGATCGAACGACGACAGGCTGCTATTTCGATAAGTTCAAAATAACACCCTTTAAATCCAAGGGCCTTCGCCATAAAAGACAAGGGTTCGACCTCGATCGAACGACGACAAGCTGCTATTTCGATAAGTTTGAAATAACACCATTTAAGGTCAAGGGCCTTCGCCAAAAAAGAGAAGGATTTGACCTCGATCGAAGGACGACATGATGTTATTTCAATGAGTTCGAAATAACACCCTTTAAGGCCAAGGGCCTTCGCCAAAAAAAGAGAAGGGTTCGACTTCGATTGAACGACGATAGGCTGCTATTTCGATGAGTTCGAAATAGCACCCTTTAAGGCCAAGGGCCTTCGCCAAAAAAGAGAAGGGTTCGACCTCGATCTAGCGACGACAAACTCCTATTTTGATAAGTTTGAAATAATACCCTTTAAGGCCAAGGGCCTTCGCCAAAAAAAGAGAAGGGTTCGACCTCGTTCAAACGACGACAGGCTGCTATTTCGATAAGTTCAAAATAACACACTTTAAGGCCAAGGGACTTCACAAAAAAAAAAAAGAAGGGTTCGACCTTGATTGAACGACGACAGGCTGCTATTTCGATAAGTTTGAAATAACACTCTTTAAGGCCAAGGGCCTTCGCCAAAAAAGAGAGGAGTTCAACCTCGTTCGAACGAAGACGGGCTGCTATTTCGATAAGTTCGAAATAACACCCTTTAAGTCTAAGGGCCCTCCGCCAGAAGGAGAAGATGTTGACCTCGATCGAAATACTCCAAAAGCCGAAAACTATCGGAAGGAAAGAAAAATCAGGACTCGCCATACAGGCGTCTATTTTACACCAAGGCCATATACAATCGAAATAAAGGTGAAGTACAAGACAAATAATGAAGATTAAAAAACTCTCCTTTATACAAAGTCATAGTGTGGGCTATCACCGCTTACATATGGCCCAAGCCAACCAAAAAAAAAGGAACAACGAATGACAATCGACAAATAACTGAAATTAAAATAGACGAGGACAACTTCCTTCATTCTGCGTCATCACCGCCATCACCAGCACCCTCACCATCACCATCACTGTCACCGTCTCCAGAAAGCTCTCCATTACCATTATTCGCATCCCCATTAGCTTCGAGCGTTGCCTCGTCATACCCACAATTGATGCGAGCTTCCCGTGTTTTCGCTCGCGCTTCTTCATAAGCAGCCTCAGCCACTGTACCCGCCTCCAACAAACTCCTATATATATCCCACTGGGCTTCGGCATAAATCCAGAGCCTGTGCATATGATGGGGGATGGCAGCGGAGGATAACTCAACCTGAGCCAATAGTCGCTTATTTTCTGCCTCCAGAGCCGTGATCCGGTCTCCCAGAACTGATGCCTCTTGATCAATCACGCCGATGCGCTCCTTGAGCCTCGCCTCCCTAAGGGTAGCTGTCGCTCTCTCTGACTCTTGTTCGGATTGGAGGACGCGGATGGTGTTCTCCAGGGCCGTCCCCCTCCCCGAAGCCTCGGACCTAGCACTCTCAATGCTCTCCAACCCAGCGACTTTTCTCTCCAGCGCAGTCAATTTCTCATCCACTCCACACTCATCGCCTCAACCTTGACCAAGTTCTGACTCACAGTTGGGCGAACGACATCGGTCGGAACCTCGTCCTGAGAAGCGGCCCTCACAGGGGTAACCAAAGAAGCAGACTAAACTGAAGTAGCCCTCGATGAAGGTCGGGTAATGGGTATTACGATAGGGTGAGTAGATGTGACCGACTAGAGAAAAGCTAATAGTGGGGCCCTTGCTCTCCGCACTCTCCCTGACAACGACAAATGACGCATAAGAAGCTAAAAAAAAGGGAACAGTAGACAAAGACGCCATCTCACCTGTAAGGGGCCTGCGTTCGAACCTCTCATGAAAGGCCGCGAATCCCCACTGTATGGGGAAGTATGGCCTCCACCCATTCATGGATACCTTCGATAGGTGGAGGGGGTAATCTCTCAGCTGCAAAGACGTGATAAAGTTTAGTACCCATAGAAAACGGTCGAGCATTTCACCGACTAAAAATACAAACTTACGCGCAAAGTTCCACTTTTCAGGGAATCCCGTTGGGTCCGCCACAATGTGATCAGTCCGCACATAAAAGTAAGTCTCATAAAAACGACGGTTGGTCCTATCATCCATATTCACCAGCAGACTCCTCGACCCCCGAGGACGCATGTGAATCATCGAACCACGAATAAGTTGAGGAGTAAAGATGCTGAGTATATGGTCCAAAGTGACCTCTCGACCGACGAGTTCCGCATACTTGAGCAGCATAAAGAATACCTTGTACAAATATGGCGAAAGTTGGGCGGGGCATACTTCGTAGAAACGGCACAAATCCACCGCCAACAGAGGAAGAGGAAGTGTGTACCCTACAATGAAGGGGTAGGTGTAGAACATACAGTACCCGGGGTGGTCAAAGTGAACTATGTCCTTTCCCACTGCCGGCCGTGTAAGCACGTGATTTTTTCCCTATATGAGAATTACTCCCAAAAAATTCAAAAATAAAATAATTTTTCTTGGTGTGCAATTTTTGTGATATTTTGTGATATTTTGTGTAACTATTTGTATGTTTGTCTGTGCATGTTTATTTGTTAAATTATTAAAAATACAAAAATATGTCGCATTTTGCATGTAGGATTTAATTCTAAAATTGTTAGTAATTAAGTTTGTTTTACAAAAAATAAAAATTTACAAAAGTAGGCATCGTTTGCATTTTTAGCATTTAATGTCCAAATATACAATTTTATGCTTAATTATTACTTAATTATACGTTAATTGTTATTGGGAGTTAATTTGCGCTTTTATAACTTAATTTAGTTCTTAATAATAAGTTAAGTATTTTTATAATTTAGTTTTAGAAAATAAAAGAAGAAAAGAGAGCGAAAATATAAACAAAGTCGGAATTGGGCCTCTTCTTCGATTTCAAGCCACAGGCCCAAAAAATGGCCCAATCTTCCCAAACGACCCAGTCCATTTCGAACTGGGTCGACCCAGTCCATAACCCAACACCCCTATTATCTTACAAACAACACAAAACAAAAAAAAAAGGAGAAGAAAACCCTAAAAAAGGCTAAGTCATCCGCCCCCCTCCTATCTTCTTCTTCTTCCTCAAGCTCCCCTCCCTAGCATCAATGGCTGCCCCTCCATCCTCCTTCTCCTTTTCCAACACACACAACAACGCAAGCACACACACACATGTCGTCTCCAAGCTGCCCTCCCATGAACAACCTCAAAAACCATGAACGACCTCAAAAACCACCATCGCGACTTCATCCTCTTCGTCATGTTGCGTCGTTTGCTTTACTGTTGCTGCATCCTTTTCTCTTCATCGTCTGCTGCTTCAGTGATTGCCATGGCCGTGCTTCAGCTCCTGGACAACTACGCAGCAGATGTCGTGTCGCCGCTGCAGCTCCGCTCGTTGCCATGGCTGCTGTCGCGACTGCGTCTTCTCTTCGTCGTCGCGGCTGTCGCCGCTACTTCCTCCGTCATGCTGCTGCCGGTGCTGCTGCTTCACGCTGCTTCTTCTTCATCCATATCGCTGCTGCTTCTCTTCCTCCTTCCAGCTGCGTCGACCAGCTGCTGCGGCTTCGTTTCTGCTTCTAATGGTGCGTCATCTCCTTCCTTTTCATCAAGGATTCGTTTGGTTTTCGTTTGAGTCTGTGGTGTGTTGTTTTGAGTTCAAGAGGAAGGGGAGTTTATCGTTGATTCATCTCCGGTTAGTTGGTTTTGAGTTTTATTTTGTCCATATTTCGTTTTATATTTCTCGAAGTAAAAATCGATAAATGTTCGATCCTTGTTTTGTTCATGTTTATCGTTTGAATTAATTTTTAGTTTGCTTCATGTGTTTTGTTAATTTAATTTTCAGATTTAAATGGGAAATTAATTAGTTGTTTTTCATGATTATTTCATGTTAATTTTATTCATTTTTGTAAAAAAAAAAAGGGAATCATTAGTTTAATGTTTGTTAGATTCAAATTGAAGTTTAAATTAATTGTTTCTTCAATTTGTTTCATGTATTTTATGTATTTTCAGAAATTGTTAACATTGTTTAATTCATGTTCATCTTTGTTTGAAGTTCGTTTTAATTTAGTAATTTAATGTGAAGTTATGTTTTGCTTCTTAATTTTGGATCATATATCTTTGTTATAATTTTGGTTGGATTTAATTGATTATTTGAAGATTAGTAATTTGAATATGTTTATTTGTTTTGTTTAAGTTTAATTCGAAGTTTGAACAAAGTTTGTTTGTTATTGTTATTGAATATTTTCATTCATGTTCATACTTTGTTTGGTTGATCTTGAATCCGAAATTTGTATAGTTTGATTTCTTGTTTATCATTTATGATTATTTTTTGAATTTGTCTCATAATCTTGTTTAAGTTTAATATAGGAATTGTTTGTTGTAATGTTGTTAGAGTTGATTCTAAGTTCAATATTATTGAATTTAGAAATCTGAATATACTTGTTTGTTATTGTTGTTGTTGAATCTGAAAATAGGTTTGTTTGTTGCTAAAATATTGTTCAATCAAATTTTAGTTGTTCTTTGTTGTTCAATTTGTGTTCATGTGATTTGTTGTTGAAATGTTGAAGAAATCATGTTCATGTGATTTGTTGTTGAAATATTGAAGAAATCATGTTCATGTGATTTGTTGTTTGAACATTGTTAGAAATTGATCATATTGTCTATATTTTGGTTAAGTTTGATTAATTGATTGTTATAGCTGATGGGGTAGTTTGGTAATTTGTAGTACGTTCAGGGGTAAAATGGTAATTGCAATAAGGTCGGAGGGGTAGTTTGGTAATTGAACATTTTGTATTTCTTTATGTTAAGCATGGGGGACAAAATATAATGGGGTGGGTTTTTGATATAATTGTTTAATTTAATGGGGGACAAGACAAAATGTAGTGGAGGGGAATCTTGTATTTGTTTATGGTAGTCATGGGGGACAAAATATAATGGGGTGGGGTTGATATACTTATTTTATGTAATGGGGATGAGTGGGAAGAATAATGGGTTTGGTAGGAGAAAGTGATTGATTTTAATTGATTAAAGGGTTGAGGATATAAAATAGAGGTCTTGAAATCAGACAAAGAAGAGAACAGAGTGGAACGAATCTGAAAAAAAAGAAAGAACAGATAGACAGAATAGAAAAACACAAACAGAAAAAAAAGAGCTAAATATTTAAGAGAGAGAAAAATTCCGAAAAATATTCAAACTTTCAAATAAAAAAAATAAAAAAAAATCTTGTGTTTTCTTTCATTGTTTGAAATCAGCATTAATTGTTGTTGTTTCATAAAAGTTGGAAGCATTTGTTTTGGGATTACTACTCCACCGGTCTGTTACTGGGTTGTTACTGTTGCTGGGCTGTTGTTGCTGTGTTGTACTGTTATTACTGCTGCTGATTCTCATCTTCATTTTCTTTTGCTTCCGATATCAGGTATACAACTGACACGCTGGTTATTGTAATCCGAATATGAAGCATGAATACGAAAAAATGAAGAGTTGAAATTCTGAATTATAGTTAATTATATTCTGATTTTTATTTTGTATGTACAAATTATTTAGCTTGCAAAAAATCAGAATCATGTAGCTATTTAATAGACATAGTGGAACATTCGACGATAGCTTAACAGTTGAACTATCTGCATATATTGCCTAAATAAATAAATGGTGTAGTAACTTCGTCGAGTCAAAAATCAAACGAATAGGCCATCTAGTAGGAACTCGGTAGGAATATTGTTTAGTTAAATAATATTGGTTAATTTTAGCATGTAAATGGTCTAGGATTAAAATTAGATTGCTAAGTTTTTTTAAATTTGACAAACTGAGAACATACCTAGTATAATGTAACTAGGTAGTAGCATGTAAATAAATTAAGACATTTTCTCTTTTATTTTGTAGAGACAAATTTAATAAGAGAAAAATGTAGGCATTTTAGGACTGTCCTTTAAAAAATAAAATGAGATGAGCCTCGCCCAATAAAATGCACCAATTGCGGGGCCCTCAATAAATGTTTAATTGAATATTTAGAATTCGGGATGGACTGTTTAGTGAATTCCACGGTCTTACCCAAAGTAAATGATACGCTAGTCGCTTTAGGCGCGCCTTTAATAATTTAATTTTCTTAAACTCGGGTGCACATTTATGTGACCCAAATCCAAATCTCAACAGAGTTGAAATATGCCCACAACCACGGGTGCATTGATGTGACGTGGTTCGAGATGTGTTTCCACGATGTTGCAATTCTTGATAAAAAAAAATATAATGATAAAAGCGGTAAAAAGATAAAATTTGCACATGAGCTCATAATTGTATAAAAATCAGATATTTAAGCCAAATATGACAGTTGAGCGACCGTGCTAGAACCACGGAATTCGGGAATGCCTAACACCTTCTCCCGGGTTAACAGAATTCCTTATCCGGATTTCTGGTGCGCAGACTTTAATACAGAGTCATTCTTTTCCTCGATTCGGGATTAAAATTGGTGGCTTGGGACACCCTAAATCTCCCAAGTGGCGACTCTGAAATAAATAAATAAATCCCGTTTTGACTGTCCTTTAATTCGAAAAACTCCTTCACCCCTCGCGGGGGCGGAAAAAGGAAAGGTGTTTTTAAAAAAAAGTTGTTGAAATCTCGCCAACCTAAAGAAAGGAATGACATTTTGTTTTTAAAGTTGTTGTTGAAGTTGGGAGCCCGCCCATATAACAGAGGAATACATTTCAGTCTTTACATTTCAAGCATTGAAGTTGGGAGCCCGCCCAGATAACAGAGGCATACATTTCAGTCTTTATATTTCAAGCGTTGAAGTTGGGAGCCCGCCCAGATAACAGAGGCATACATTTTAGTCTTTACATTTCAAGCATTGAAGTTGGGAGCCCGCCCAGATAACAGAGGCATACATTTCAGTCTTTATATTTCAAGCGTTGAAGTTGGGAGCCCGCCCAGATAACAGAGGCATACATTTCAGTCTTTACATTTCAAGCATTGAAGTTGGGAGCCCGCCCAGATAACAGAGGCATACATTTCAGTCTTTACATTTCAAGCATTGAAGTTGGGAGCCCGCCCAGATAACAGAGGCATACATTTCAGTCTTTACATTTCAAGCGTTGAAGTTGGGAGCCCGCCCAGATAACAGAGGCATACATTTCAGTCTTTACATTTCAAGCATTGAAGTTGGGAGCCCGCCCAGATAACAGAGGCATACATTTCAGTCTTTACATTTCAAGCATTGAAGTTGGGAGCCCGCCCAGATAACAGAGGCATACATTTCAGTCTTTACATTTCAAGCGTTGAAGTTGGGAGCCCGCCCATAGAACAGAGGCATACATTTCAGTCTTTACATTTCAAGTGTTGAAGTTGGGAGCCCGCCCATAGAACAGAGGCATACATTTCAGTCTTTACATTTCAAGTGTTGAAGTTGGGAGCCCGCCCAGATAACAGAGGCATACATTTCAGTCTTTACATTTCAAGAGTTGAAGTTGGGAGCCCGCCCAAATAACAGAGGCATACATTTCAGTCTTTAATTTTCAAGTATTGAAGTTGGGAGCCCGCCCATACAACAGAGGCATACATTTCAGGATCAAGTCAGAGGACAATAAAATAGAGGGTTACAATAGGAATCCCCAGCAGAGTCGCCAGAGCTGTCACACCTCCTTTTTCCGCCCCCGCGAGGGTACAAAGAGTTTTTTCCAATTAAAGGACAATCGAAACGGGATTTGTTTATTTATTTCAGAGTCACCACTTGGGAGATTTAGGGTGTCCCAAGTCACCAATTTAATCCCGAATCGAGGAAAAGAATGACTCTGTATTACAGTCTGCGTACCAGAAATCCGGATAAGGAATTCTGTTAACCCGGGAGAAGGTGTTAGGCATTCCCGAGTTCCGTGGTTCTAGCACGGTCGCTCAACTGTCATATTCGGCTTATATATCTGATTTTAATACAATTATAAACTTATGTGCAAATTTTATCTTTTTACCGCTTTTATCATTATCATTATTATTTTTTTAAAATGTGAACATCGTTTAAAAACATGTCTTTGGATTGCGTCACATAAAATGCACCCGCGATCCGGAACGTATTTTTATTCAATGTTTTGGATTTGGATTTGGGTCGCATGAAATGCACACCCGAGTTTAAGAAGGTAAGCTTATTAAAATGCGCGCCTAAAGCGACTAGCGTATTATTATTTATGGGCAAGACTGTGGAATTCACTAAACAGTCCATCCCGAATTCTAAACACTCAATTAAATATTTATTGAGGGGCCCGCAATTGGTGCATTTTATTGGGCGAGGCTCATCTCATTTTATTTTTAAAGGACAATCCTAAAATGCCTACATTTTTCTCTTATTAAATTTGTCTCTACAAAATAAAAGAGAAAATATCTTAAATTATTTACATACTTTATAGATGGATTTTGAATATGATTCATAAATCTGAAATTGATGCAAACCGGACAGTCTGTTGCCACTGCGGGCCCAAGCCTAACGTGTATGACTTAAAACTAGACCTGGGCCGTCTTATTCACATGTTGCTACCTAGTTACATTATACGAGGCATGTTCTCAGTTTGTCAAATTAAAAAAAAAACTTAGCAATCTAATTTTAATCCTAAACCATTTACATGCTGAAATTAACCAATATTATTTAACTAAACAATATTACTACCCAGTTCCTACTAGATGGCTTATTCGTTTGATGACTCGACGGAGTTACTACACCATTTGCTAACTATATGATTCTGATTTTTTGCATGCTAAATAATTTGTACATACAAATAAAATTCAGAATATAATTAAAACAAATTTAGAATTTTAACTCTTCATTTTTCGTATTCATGCTTCATATTTCGGATTACAATAACCAGCATGTCAGTTGTGTACCTGATATTGGAAGCTAAAGAAAATGAAGATGAGAATCATCAGCAGTAATAACAATATAGCACAGCAACAATAGTCCAGCAGCAGTAACAACCCACGAACAGAGTTTGCAAACCAGTGGAGCGGTAATCCAAAAACAAAAGCTTCAAGCTTTGATGAAACAACAACAATTAATTCTGATTTCAAACAATGAAAGAAAGCAGAAGATTTTTTTTTAGTTTTTTTTTATTTGAAAGTTTGAATATTTTTCGGAATTTTTCTCTCTCTTAAATATTCAGCTCTTTTTTTC
The DNA here is from genome assembly GCF_000715075.1 of Nicotiana tabacum. NCBI lineage: Eukaryota > Viridiplantae > Streptophyta > Magnoliopsida > Solanales > Solanaceae > Nicotiana > Nicotiana tabacum. The sequence continues at coordinate 96,915,466 of NC_134084.1, read as the reverse complement.
TTCCTCTCTTTATCTGTCCGTTTTTTTTTCTGTTCTCTCTTCTATTTCCGTCTTCTCTTATCTGTGTGTGTTCTCCCTCTAAATCAGATTCAAGACCTCTATATATCCCATCCCATAAATCTTTTAATCAATTAAAATCAACCCATTTTCTCTACCAAACCCATTATCATACCACTCATCCCCATTACCTTAAATAAATATATCACATCACCCCATTATATTTTGTCCCCCATGCCCAACATAAACAAATACAAGATTCCCCCACACTAAAATTTGTCTTGTCCCCCCTTTATATTAAACAACTATATCACAACCCACCCCATTACATTTTGTCCCCCATGCTTAACATAAAGAATCAAAATAATGTTCAATTACCAAACTACCCCTCCGACCTTATTGCAATTACCATTCTACCCCTGAATGCAATGCAATTTACCAAATTACCCCCATCAGCTCTAAACACTCAATTAATCATAACTTTAACCAAAATATAGCCCATATGACCAATTTCTACACAAATTCAAACAACAAATCACATGAACATGATTTCTTCAACATTTCAACAACAAATCACATGAACACAAATTGAACAACAAAGAACAACTAAAATTTGATTGAACAATATTTTAGCAACAAACAATCCTATTTTCGGATTCAACAACAACAACAAACAAGTATATTTAGATTTCTAAATTCAATAATATTGAACTTAAAATCAACTCTAACAATATTACAACCAACAATTCCTATATTAAACTTAAACAAGATTATGAGACAAATTCAAGAAATAATCATAAATGATAAACAAGAAATCAAAACTATACAAATTTCGGATTCAAGAACAACTAAACAAAGTATGGACATAAATTAAATTTATTTTGAACAAAAATAACATGACGGATTCAAATGATTAAACCAACATACTTCCCTATCACAACTAAATTCTTTTAGGCAAATAACAAAACAAAACCTAAGAAGAAACAATTATGAATTTAAACTTGAACTTAACAATATTAACCATTTCTGGAAAATACATAAAATACATAAAACAAATTGAGGAAACAATTAATTAAACTTCAATTTGTATCTAACTAACATTAAACTAACAACATTTACCTAAACAATAAAACAAACATGAAATAAACATGAAAAATTCACCAAATAATGAACAACACAAACATTTGCCGATTTTAGATTCGAGAATATCAAAACGAAATACAGACAAAATAAAACTCAAAATCTACTAACCGGATCGAACGAACTATGTACGGACTGTTTTGACGAACCTCGAATGGGAATAAATCTGTCCGGACTCAACGACGAGCTCACCTCCCTTTTAAACTTGATGAACTCAAAACGACGCTCGACGACCTCGACTAAAACTCGAATAAACGAAATGGTGGCAGCAACATAGATGAAACAAAATAAACTGCTCGTCGTGGAAGCAACGCAGCAAAACAAAGTGGGTTTGGACGTAACGAAGCAGGAGCGTCTGTACGTAGCGAAGCAGGAGGAGGGCGCTATGGTTTCTGCAACTTCACTGTAACAGGAAAGGGAACAGGTAATCTCGGTAAGAGGAGGAATGAGACTCACACACTATGTCTGAGGTGCGAGAAGGCACTCCGCAATGTTCCTCGCATATTCAAGACCGGTTTCAGAGAAGGGACTGAAGCAGCACCAAGGAAGAAGACAGCAGCAGCCATGTGCGATGGAGGTCGAAGCTAAGGCGGCAGCTACCATGGGTGTCGAGCTTCAAGCTCGACGCCGGAGAATACGAAACAGTAGCCATGGGGTCTGTTTGGATGTAGCAAAGCTGCTGGGCAGCGACTGAAGAAGATGAAGCAACGGACGACGACATGTTTCGTGGTGGAGCTTTGGTGTTGAAGGACTGTGGTCGTTTGGGGTTATGTCCGGCGGTGAGGGGTTGTTCGGAGGTGGCGAACGTGGAGTGGGGTTTGCTTGGAAGCTTGGCTGGTTGCGTGGGGGGGGGGAGCATCCATGGCTGCTTGAGGTTGGGGGTCGTTTGGGGAGAAGACGAGAGAGAGAAGAGGGGGGGGGCGGATGGGATTAATTTTAAGGTTTTCTTCTTCCTTTTTTTTATTTGTTTTGTTTTTTTGTAAAATGTAAGATAATAGGATGTTGGGTTATGGACTGGGTCGACCCAGTTCGAAATGGACTGGGTCGTTTGGGAAGATTGGGTATTTTTTGGGCTTGTGTCTTGAATTTGAAGAAGAGGCCCAATTCCGACTTTCTTTATTTTTTGCTCTCTTTTCTTCTTTTATTTTTCTAAAACTAAATTATAAAAATACTTAAACTATTATTAAGAACTAAATTAAGTTATAAAAGCGCAAATTAACTCCCAATAACAATTAACGCACAATTAAGTAATAATTAAGCATAAAATTGTATATTTGGACATTTAAATGCTAAAAATGCAAACGATGCCTATTTTTTGTAATTTTTATTTTTTGTGAAACAAAATTAATTACTAACAAATGTAGGATTAAATCCTACATGCAAAATGCGACATTTTTTGTATTTTTATTATTTTAACAAATAAACATGCACAGACAAATACAAATAATTATTCAAAATATCACAAAATTGCACACCACGGAAAATTATTTTATTTTTGAATTTTTTGGGAGTAATTCTCATATTGGGCAAAAATCACGTGCTTACAGCTGCCCCTCTTTGCCCGAAGACACGAAGGATTTTCGTGCAAAGATAAAGCGAGCGATTTTTGCCCATCTGAGTACTCCTTGTGAAGCATTTTTTGAAAAAGATTTGACCGAACCTTTGCTTCAAAGGCTTCCTACATATCCTGGGATAAACAGGAATCAGGTCAATGTAGTTCGGGTAATTTTGGTAGCTGGGACTACAGTGGGACTGCAATGTTACTGTTGTTGCATGCTATTACTTCTGCTCACCGATCTCCTTATTACACCGTACTTAAAAGAAATCAAGAAGCTAGGCTAGGCTGCAATTTGTTCTTGTTGCCTTGCTTTCTTGTCTGCTTGCATTTCTTACGGTGCTTTTCTTCCGATGCTTTTCTTCCTTTCGACACATGCACTTGAGTTTTTGCTGGCACCTCTTATTGCAACCTTCTGCTTCCCAGTGCAAGGAATTTTATTGTTTCCTGCTGGGGATTCCTATTGTAACCCTCTATTTTATTGTCCTCTGACTTGATCCTGAAATGTATGCCTCTGTTGTATGGGCGGGCTCCCAACTTCAATACTTGAAAATTAAAGACTGAAATGTATGCCTCTGTTATTTGGGCGGGCTCCCAACTTCAACTCTTGAAATGTAAAGACTGAAATGTATGCCTCTGTTATCTGGGCGGGCTCCCAACTTCAACACTTGAAATGTAAAGACTGAAATGTATGCCTCTGTTCTATGGGCGGGCTCCCAACTTCAACACTTGAAATGTAAAGACTGAAATGTATGCCTCTGTTATCTGGGCGGGCTCCCAACTTCAATGCTTGAAATGTATAGACTGAAATGTATGCCTCTGTTATCTGGGCGGGCTCCCAACTTCAATGCTTGAAATGTAAAGACTGAAATGTATGCCTCTGTTATCTGGGCGGGCTCCCAACTTCAACGCTTGAAATGTAAAGACTGAAATGTATGCCTCTGTTATCTGGGCGGGCTCCCAACTTCAATGCTTGAAATGTAAAGACTGAAATGTATGCCTCTGTTATCTGGGCGGGCTCCCAACTTCAATGCTTGAAATGTAAAGACTAAAATGTATGCCTCTGTTATCTGGGCGGGCTCCCAACTTCAACGCTTGAAATATAAAGACTGAAATGTATGCCTCTGTTATCTGGGCGGGCTCCCAACTTCAACGCTTGAAATATAAAGACTGAAATGTATGCCTCTGTTATCTGGGCGGGCTCCCAACTTCAATGCTTGAAATGTAAAGACTGAAATGTATTCCTCTGTTATATGGGCGGGCTCCCAACTTCAACAACAACTTTAAAAACAAAATGCCATTCCTTTCTTTAGGTTGGCGAGATTTCAACAACTTTTTTTTTAAAAACACCTTTCCTTTCTTCAAGCGGGCTCCTGACTTCAACCAATAAATCGCCATTCTGTTCTTCAGGGGGGCTCCTGACTTCAACCAACAAATCGCCATTCTGTTCTTCAGAGGGGCTCCTGACTACATAAAATTTGAACTGTATTCCCTTATTCTCTAGGTGGGCTCCTGATTGCTGGGGATAATACCACTGGGGAAGTCTCCTTTCTTCCCCTCCTTCAAATTCAATTTTTTTTCTTTTTTTTCTTTTTTTTTTTCTTTTTTTTTCAACACTGCTGGGGATAAAAGTGTTATCTTCTCGGGATAACGCTGTTGAGGATAACGCTGCTGGGGGAATTTTATCCCTTCAAATCGATGCTTCATTCTTCTGGAAGCTGCTGGGGATGATAATGGCTTTTTGCTTTTCTGAGCACAAGTGTCATCCCTTTATTCTGTCTGCTGGGGAATACTTTCTCCATTGAAACTTATTATGTTGGGGCAACACTGGTTCAAACACCACTTCCCTTGAGACTGGTGTTATCTTTATTCTTCCTCGAATGGGTACCTGACTTCCAAAAAAATTTCCAAATGAAAGGAAAATTTTCTGCCCCAGTTTGACAGTCTCCCTTATGGCATGCATTTCTGTCATCAATGCCATTTCCTTTACCTGTTTCAAATCAAACAAAATTTGTTAGTTTAAAACGTGGTGGTTGGTTGTGATACTCCTACTGGGATGGTATTCCCTTTATCCTTCCTTGCTCTGCGTTCCACAACTTGTTGGGGATGATATTATTTGCTGGGGATAATCCCTTTCTGCTGGGGATATCCCTCTTCTTTTGTGGCATAGCTCGGAAATTGGCCTTTCCCCGACCTTTTAGTCTAGTATGAATTTCCTAAATCATGCTCACTGCTCTCCTTGCTTTGTTCACAGGCCTTGGCCTTGAGGTTTATAACCTTTGATTTCGGCGAGGGTATCCCTCTTGACACTCGTTGACCCTTTTGTCAATCTCTTTTTTTGCTGGGGATATCTTTCTTGACACTGGCCTCGCGCTTGTTCCTTGCTGACTATACCACTTGGATGTACTAGTCAGATCTTTTCTTGCATAATTGGAAAGCTGATGGCCTATTTTGAAGTCATTTCCCACTGGTTCTGACCAAACAGACTCTACTGGGGAATTTTCTATGAAAGGAGAAAGATAAAAAGGAACAGAATAAAAGACAAAGGAAAAAGATGACTTTTTAACAAAAGAAACTATAAATAAAATCTATCAAACGCAGACACCGACTCTAATGGTCATGACATGCATATGTGGCCTATCCCCCATCTGATTCCCAATCTTATTCGACTTGTAGTGCCCGAAGAGTTTTCACTATCAAGCCTCTCTCATTTTGGATTTTTCTCTCAGCTTTCATCGCCTTATGGTGTCCGTGAAGATTTTCACCGATAAGACTCTCTCATTTGTATCATTTTCCAGCTGGGGATTTGGAGTGTTGCCGGTATGACTCTCTCTGCTAGAGATTAGAGTCATTTCTGCTGTGGAACAGAATGTTATGTTCGCCGGTAAGACTCTCATTTGTCTGACTTGGCATCTTTTGCAGACTGGTCAGAAGGTCTTTCTTTGGACCGTAACGTGGTTTTTTTTATAGGCTTAGAAAGAAAGGGTATTAAAGGCTCAAAAACAAATCAATTTGGGGTTCAAAATTACAACCTTCGAAATCATATTTGTTTATAACAAGCGCAACTCTTGCCCCAGTTTCTTGCTTGGGGATTATTTATTATTATATTTTTTTTAATTTTTTGTTACACTATGCACACCATGCACACTATGCACACTATGCATCCTATGACCGAGCCGTGAAGCGCCTACGTATCCTCTTTGAGGAATCAGGTCAAACGTAGTTCCCAATTCCTCTTTTTTCGTTTGACTTTCTTTTGTTTTTTTTTCATTTTTCTTTTTCTTTTTCGTTTTTTTTTTGATTTTTTCTTTACCTTCCAGGCTCGTATTTCCTAGTCGTTGCTATTGATTCCGAACGAGGGGTATGAAAGAAAATAAATAAGGCTCAAAAGGGGTAACAAAGGATAAAGTGTTTAGGTAGCAGAACAAAATGCCTTCGTCATTCCAGTCTTTAAAACATGCCAAGTGCAAACAACACAATTGAACATAGATTTATAGTCTCTTCCGATGGTGCTGGACTTGACAATTGTGTTAAACACTTGCTTTTTCATTTGTCATTTCTAAAGCACTGCTGGGCGACACTCTCATTCTCATGAACGACCCTCATGCCAATTTGGCGAATCTTGCATTTAACGGTTTTCTTTATGTTTTACTTGCCTCAATTCCACATGACTCGGGCTTCAAATAATCTCAAACCGTTCTTATTTCCTTTAAATGCTTTGATCACCTTCCTAGGGTTTTATGATCAACTTTTAAGATTAGGCCCAATATGTGCGCATGTCATGTCACGAGAATCAGCGCTGAACAAAAATGATAAAAGGATTAAACAAAAAAATGTCTGGAAACAATAAAAGACCGGCTTTTGTATTAGACTACCAGCGAAATGGTTTGAATAATAAAACAAACAAAACAACCAGAATAAAATCCTAACACAGCCTAGACAAAACTTAAACAAACTAATATGACAAACTGGAAAGATAAGAAGATTTGACACAAGACAATATTCGGATTACAAACCTAAGAATAATCCGGACAACAGAAATGACAACAAAATAAGCCACCACAAGCTTCTCTCTTGCTAACCAAGAAACGGAGCGTCCTCCCATTTTATCAAAATTGGCATCTTAGCTACTGAGCTTTGCATCAATACTGCCAAGACCATTATCAGCTTTAATATCATCAACCTCCGTCAACAAGTCCCCAATAGGATTTGAGTGTTTCTGCTATCAGGCCTGACCCCCGCAAAGTGTGCATTATTATGTGCATGTAAGAGATTCTGTGCGATGTTCTAGGTGTCATTACCACAAACCAACCACCTTCTTTCTTTGTGATTCAAAGCAAAACAGATTAGAATGGACTCAGTCGGTCCTCATTATTAACAACATCTTTTCCTTTTTTTTCTTTTTCTTTTTTTTTTTGATTTTTTTCATTCTTTTTTTGTTTTGTTTTTGTTTTTCATTTTTTTCATTTTTTTTGTTGTGGTCGAATCTTATGGAGATTGCCTACGTATCATGACCCCGCATGAATCAGACCTTGCGTAGTTCGGACCAATAAAAGATAAACAATACTAAACACATTTTTTTTTCAATTTAAAACAAACTGGGTTTCAAAGGTTTGAAGATGACCTACAAACTCGAAAATCAAACAACCCACATATTCTAATTAAAGATTTATAACCTCGAAATAAAAAGGCCAGCTTCCTTTCCCCGTTTGACAAACGCAACAAAACGGCTATTTTTGCAAATGTGGCCCCTTCCAAATCTCACATGAATTTTGAGGTCGGGGAGGATTATTTTGACACTTTACAAACTTGTCACTTCTTTTACGAAAATAGCCTTTAGACAACTGAAAGATACTCTAAGGCTATTTCGGCAAGAACGGTTTAAGACGCGGCCGAAGCTGGCTCAGCTTATTATGACAAAATTCAAACGGTATTCACCTGACCGCCGACTCTTTGTTTTTTTTCTTTTAAAATTATAATAAAAACCTGGTGTTGCAAACACGGCCCTTCAGCGCCTCGGGGACGAAGATTTATAGGGCTGTGTGGGTCAACTAGACCAAAAATCCTAAACATGACCCAAAAGTGGCTGTTTATGCAAAGTCAGCCTTCCGGCGTTCCTTTCGGGAACATTCGGCTATTTATGACATAACAACATCACCTGACTTATTTATGACTCTTTTTATCATTTTTCAAATTAGAAAACTCAATATTGCAAACACGGCCTTTCAACGTCTCGGGGACGAAGATTTTTAAGGCTGTGTGGGTCAACTGGACCAAATCTTAAATATGACCCAAAAGTGGCTGTTTATGCAAAGTCAGCCTTCCGGCGTCCCCTTCGGGAACATTCGGCTATGTCTTGATAAAACAACGTCACCCGACTTCTTAGAAATTTGACATATATATTTTTGCTATTTTTTTTTTGTAAAAGGGAAGTTGGACATCACCCGACTTATTTATGACAAAATTAAAAATCTTGACATGTTTTTTTTTTGTTTTTTATTTGTTTTTGGCTTTTTAGCAAAAGGGGGGTTGGACCCGATGAGGGTTGCCTACGTATCTCACATCCGGTGAGAATTAAACTCGCGTAGTTCGGGCTAATTAACCGAACTATTTTAAAACATGACTCTTTTCCATTTTTATTTTTTGGCATTTCATAAGCGAATACAAACTATTTTTAGAAACGAGACTCTCTTTTTTCTTTTTTCTTTTCAACAAATAAAACAGCCTATTTTTCCAAGATAAAAATAACAGACTCTTTTTTTTTCTTTTTCATTTTCCACAGACAATAAAACAACCTGTTTTCCAAACTAAAAATAAAAGACTCTTTTTCCTTTCCTTTTTCAACAAATAATGAAACAACTTATGTTTTTCAAACTAAAACAAAAACTTTTCTTATCCTTTTCTTTTTCAACAACCAACTTTCCAAAAATAAAAGACTCTTTTTTTTCTATTTCTCTTTGCTTTTTTTTTAGTAAAACAAAATAAAACATTTTCCCCTTTTTTTTTCTCAAAATTTCGGCAGAGTTTCGCCAGTAATTGGTCATTGATTTTTTATTTCTAAAATAATCAATTAACTCCCTAACCGATATTTTTTTTTCTTTTCTCTTTTTTTTCTCAATTTTCCAACATTCCCGAGATTCAGAAACCGGTCAACATGCAGGTTCGAAACAAATATATGTACAGAGCAAGTAGGATGCATCAGGATGGTCTTTTAATTTCAAGTTGCTAGTCCTAGACGGACCCAACCCCTGTGTTGAGTCCCCTAAGTCAAATGCAACGTGATGCAAATAAGCGTTCCTACTAGGGATCCGGCATGAAGTCACGTTATTCTATGTTCAAAACCTGGGTCAGTGTTCTAGACAGTGTACCCAAGCAGACAACTCGAGTCGAGGAGGGAGCAACTTTTCGGGAACCAAAAGGCCATCCGGCTTAGTAACTTATCCGAGCCTCTTTCTTATTTCAAGGTATGACACTAACAGAATAGGGAGTCTCAACCAGTAAGCACATCCCCGGAGGTGAAGAGAGAAGGGTTCGGCACAGTTTATATATACAGTCAAAGAATATCAAAGCGGTAAAAGCAGCATTTAGCACATTAGGCTCAAACATGTAAAAATCAGATAAAGCCAAATATAACAATTTATCTAAGCTCGAATTTCTAACCCTGAACCAGTGGTTCTGGGTCTTTTATCCCCAGCAGAGTCGCCAGAGCTGTCACACCTCCTTTTTCCGCCCCCGCGGGGGTCGTAGGGAGTTTTTTCCAATTAAAGGACAATCGAAACGGGATTTGTTTATTTATTTCAGAGTCGCCACTTGGGAGATTTAGGATGTCCCAAGTCACCAATTTAATCCCGAATCGAGGAAAAGAATGACTCTGTATTACAGTCTACGAACTAGAAATCCGGATAAGGAATTCTGTTAACCCGGGAGAAGGTGTTAGGCATTCCCGAGTTCCGTGGTTCTAGCACGGTCGCTCAACTGTCATATTTGGCTTATTTATCTGATTTTAATACAATTATAAACTTATGTGCAAATTTTATCTTTTTACCGCTTTTATCATTATATATATTTTTTTTAAAATTGTGAACATCGTTTAAAAACATGTCTTTGGATTGCGTCACATAAAATGCACCCACGATCCGGAACGTATTTTTATTCAATGTTTTGGATTTGGATTTGGGTCGCATGAAATGCACACCCGAGTTTAAGAAGGTAAGCTTATTAAAATGCGCGCCTAAAGCGACTAGCGTATTATTATTTATGGGCAAGACTGTGGAATTCACTAAACAGTCCATCCCGAATTCTAAACACTCAATTAAATATTTATTGAGGGGCCCGCAATTGGTGCATTTTATTGGGCGAGGCTCATCTCATTTTATTTTTAAAGGACAATCCTAAAATGCCTACATTTTTCTCTTATTAAATTTGTCTCTACAAAATAAAAGAGAAAATATCTTAAATTATTTACATACTTTATAGATGGATTTTGAATATGATTCATAAATCTGAAATTGATGCAAACCGGACAGTCTGTTGCCACTGCGGGCCCAGGCCTAACGTGTATGACTTAAAACTAGACCTGGGCCGTCTTATTCACATGTTGCTACCTAGTTACATTATACGAGGCATGTTCTCAGTTTGTCAAATTAAAAAAAAAACTTAGCAATCTAATTTTAATCCTAAACCATTTACATGCTGAAATTAACCATTATTATTTAACTAAACAATATTACTACCCAGTTCCTACTAGATGGCCAATTCGTTTGATGACTCGACGAAGTTACTACACCATTTGCTAACTACATGATTCTGATTTTTTGCAAGCTAAATAATTTGTACATATAAATAAAATTCAGAATATAATTAAAACAAATTTAGAATTTCAACTCTTCATTTTTCGTATTCATGCTTCATATTTCGGATTACAATACCCAGCGTGTCAGTTGTGTACCTGATATTGGAAGCAAAAGAAAATGAAGATGAGAATCAGCAGCAGTAATAACAATATAGCACAGCAACAACAGTCCAGCAGCAGTAACAACCCACGAACAGAGTTTGCAAACCAGTGGAGCGGTAATCCAAAAACAAAAGCTTCAAGCTTTGATGAAACAACAACAATTAATTCTGATTTCAAACAATGAAAGAAAGCAGAAGATTTTTTTTTAGTTTTTTTTTATTTGAAAGTTTGAATATTTTTCGGAATTTTTCTCTCTCTTAAATATTCAGCTCTTTTTTTCTTCCTCTCTTTATCTGTCCGTTTTTTTTCTGTTCTCTATTCTATTTCCGTCTTCTCTTATCTGTGTGTGTTCTCCCTCTAAATCAGATTCAAGACCTCTATATATCCCATCCCATAAATCTTTTAATCAATTAAAATCAACCCATTTTCTCTACCAAACCCATTATCTTCCCACTCATCCCCATTACCTTAAATAAATATATCACACCACCCCATTATATTTTGTCCTCCATGCCCAACATAAACAAATACAAGATTCCCCCACACTAAAATTTGTATTGTCCCCCCTTTATATTAAACAACTATATCACAACCCACCCCATTACATTTTGTCCCCCATGCTTAACATAAAGAATCAAAATAATGTTCAATTACCAAACTACCCCTCCGACCTTATTGCAATTACCATTCTACCCCCGAATGCAATGCAATTTACCAAATTACCCCCATCAGCTCTAAACACTCAATTAATCATAACTTTAACCAAAATATAGCCCATACGACCAATTTCTACACAAATTCAAACAACAAATCACATGAACATGATTTCTTCAACATTTCAACAACAAATCACATGAACACAAATTGAACAACAAAGAACAACTAAAATTTGATTGAACAATATTTTAGCAACAAACAATCCTATTTTCGGATTCAACAACAACAACAAACAAGTATATTTAGATTTCTAAATTCAATAATATTGAACTTAAAATCAACTCTAACAATATTACAACCAACAATTCCTATATTAAACTTAAACAAGATTATGAGACAAATTCAAGAAATAATCATAAATGATAAACAAGAAATCAAAATTATACAAATTTCGGATTCAAGAACAATTAAACAAAGTATGGACATGAATTAAATTTATTTTGAACAAAAACAACATGACGGATTCAAATGATTAAACCAACATACTTCCCTATCACAACTAAATTCTTTTAGGCAAATAACAAAACAAAACCTAAGAAGAAACAATTATGAATTTAAACTTGAACTTAACAATATTAACCATTTCTGGAAAATACATAAAATACATAAAACAAATTGAGGAAACAATTAATTAAACTTCAATTTGTATCTAACTAACATTAAACTAACAACATTTACCTAAACAATAAAACAAACATGAAATAAACATGAAAAATTCACCAAATAATGAACAACACAAACATTTGCCGATTTTAGATTCGAGAATATCAAAACGAAATACGGACAAATAAAACTCAAAATCTACTAACCGGATCGAACGAACTATGTACGGACTGTTTTGACGAACTCGAATGGGAATAAATCTGTCCGGACTCAACGACGAACTCAACGACGAGCTCACCTCCCTTTTAAACTTGATGAACTCAAAACGACGCTCGACGACCTCGACTAAAACTCGAATAAACGAAATGGTGGCAGCAGCATAGCTGAAACAAAATAAACTGCTCGTCGTGGCAGCAACGCAGCAAAACAAAGTGGGTTTGGACGTAACGAAGCAGGAGCGTCTGGACGTAGCGAAGCAGGAGGAGGGCGCTATGGTTTCTGCAACTTCACTGTAACAGGAAAGGGAACAGGTAATCTCGGTAAGAGGAGGAACGAGACTCACACACTATGTGTGAGGTGCAAGAAGGCACTCCGCAATGTTCCTCGCATATTCAAGACCGGTTTCAGAGAAGGGACTGAAGCAGCACCAAGGAAGAAGACAGCAGCAGCCATGTGCGATGGAGGTCGAAGCTAAGGCGGCAGCTACCATGGGTGTCGAGCTTCAAGCTCGACGCCGGAGAATACGAAATAGTAGCCATGGGGTCTGTTTGGATGTAGCAAAGCTGCTGGGCAGCGACTGAAGAAGATGAACCAGCGGACGACGACATGTTTCGTGGTGGAGCTTTGGTGTTGAAGGACTGTGGTCGTTTGGGGTTATGTCCGGCGGTGAGGGGTTGTTCGGAGGTAACGAACGTGGAGTGGGGTTTGCTTGGAAGCTTGGTCGGCTGCGTGGGGAGGGAGCAGCCATGGCTGCTTGAGGTTGGGGGTCGTTTGGGGAGAAGACGAGAGAGAGAGGAGGGGGGGAGGCGGATGGGATTAATTTTAGGGTTTTCTTCTTCCTTTTTTTTATTTGTTTTGTTTTTTGTAAAATGTAAGATAATAGGATGTTGGGTTATGGACTGGGTCGACCCGGTTCGAAATGGACTGGGTCATTTGAGAAGATTGAGTATTTTTTGGGCTTGTGTCTTGAATTTGAAGAAGAGGCCCAATTCCGACTTTCTTTATTTTTTGCTCTCTTTTCTTCTTTTATTTTTCTAAAACTAAATTATAAAAATACTTAAACTATTATTAAGAACTAAATTAAGTTATAAAAGCGCAAATTAACTCCCAATAACAATTAACGCACAATTAAGTAATAATTAAGCATAAAATTGTATATTTGGACATTTAAATGCTAAAAATGCAAACGATGCCTATTTATTGTACTTTTTAATTTATGTAAAATAAAATTAATTACTAACAATTGTAGGATTAAATCCTACATGCAAAATGCGACATTTTTTGTATTTTTATTATTTTAACAAATAAACATGCACAGACAAACACAAATAATTATTCAAAATATCACAAAATTGCACACCACGGAAAATTATTTTATTTTTGAATTGTTTGGGAGTAATTCTCATATTGGGCAAAAATCACGTGCTTACAACTGAGCTGTCACACCTCCTTTTTCAGCCCCCGCGAGGGTACAAGGAGTTTTTTCCAATTAAAGGACAATCGAAACGGGATTTATTTATTTATTTCAGAGTCGCCACTTGGGAGATTTAGGGTGTCCCAAGTCACCAATTTAATCCCGAATCGAGGAAAATATTCGACTTTACAAATGAAGTCTGCGAACCAGAAATTCTAAGTAAGGAATTCTGTTGACCCGAGGGAAGGTGTTAGGCACCCCCGAATCCCGTGGTTCTAGCACGGTCGCTTAAACTGTTGTAATGGCTAAAATATCTGATTTTAATACATGTTAAAAAAACTATAGTGCAATTTTAACTTTTAAACGCTTTTATTGTTATTATTATTTTTATAGAGAATTGCAACATCGTGAAAATATATCTCGAACCACGTCACATCAATGTACCCGTGGTTATCGGCATATTTCGACTCTGTTGAGATTTGGATTTGGGTTACATAAATGCACACCCATATTGAAGAAAATAATTTGTTAAAGACGCGCCTAGAGCGACTAGCGTATTGTTGTTTTGGGAAAGGCCGTAAAATTTCACTAGACGGCCAAACCCGATGTTCTAAATAATTAATACATACATTTGTGAGGGCCCCGCAATTAGTGCATTTTATTGGGCAAGGCTCATCTCATTTTATTTTTAAAAAAAAGACAGTCCTAAAATGCCTACATTTTTTATTGAAATTTGTCTCTACAAAATAAAGGAGAAATATCTTAATTTATTTACATGTTATTACCTAGTTACATTATACTAGGCATGTTCTCAGTTTGTCAAAATAAAAAAACCATAGCAATTCTAATTTTAATCCTAGACCATTTACATGCTGAAATTAACCAATATTATTTAACTAAACAATATTTCTACCAACTTCCTACTAGATGGCCTATTCGTTTGATTTTTGACTCGACGGAATTACTACACCATTTATTTATTTTTAGGCAATAGATGTAGATAGTTCATTTGTTAAGCTATCGTCGAATGTTCCACTATATGTATTAAATATCTACATGATTCTGATTTTTTGCAAGCTAAATAATTTATACATACAAATAAAATCCAGAATATAACCTGATATTGGAAGCAAAAGAAAATGAATATGAGAATCAACAGCAGTAATAACAATACAACACAGCAGCAACAATCCAGCAACAGTAACAACCCAGGAACAGAGTTTGCAAACCGGTGGAATATTAATCCCAAAACAAAAACTTCAAGCTTTGATGACACAACAACAATTAATGTTAATTTCAAACAATGAAAGAAAGCAGAATATTTTTTTTAGTTTTTTTTTAATTTGAAAGTTTAAATATTTTTTCGGAATTTTCTCTCTCTTAAATGTTCAGCCCTTTTTTCTCTCTCTTATTCTCTTTCTGTCAGATTTTTTCCTCTCTATCTGTATTCTGTTCTGTCCGTCGTCTGTTCTTTTTTTTTTCTCTTCCAGATTTGTTCTCTCTATTTCTGTATTCTTCTCTCTGTCAGATTTTTTTTTTCTCTCTATCTGTATTTTTTCTGTCTTGTCCTGTCCGTGTGTTCTCCCCCAAAATCTGATTTCAAGACCTCTACTTATATCTCATCCCATAAATCTTTTAATCAATTAAAATCAACCCATTTTCTCTACCAAACCCATTATCTTCCCACTCATCCTCATTACATTAAATAAATATATCACACCACCCCATTATATTTTGTCCCCCACGCCTAACATAAACAAATACAAGATTCCCCCACACTACAATTTGTCTTGTCCCCCCTTTATATTAAATAACTATATCACAACCCACCCCATTTCATTTTGTCCCCCATGCTTCACATAAAAAATTACAAAATGTACAATTCCTAAACTACCCCTCCGACCTTACTGAAATTACCAAACTACCCCTGAACGTACTACAAATTACCAAACTACCCCATCAGCTATAACAAATCAATTAATCACACTCAACCAAAATATAGCCAATATGACCAATTTCTACATAAATTCAAACAACAAATCACATGAACATGATTTCTTCAACATTTCAACAACAAATCACATGAACACAAATTGAACAACAAAGAACAACTAAAATTTGATTGAACAATATTTTTTAGCAACAAACAATCCTATTTTCAGATTCAACAACAACAATCAAACAAGTATATTTAGATTTCCAAATTCAATAATATTGAACTTAAAATCAACTCTAACAACATTACAACAAACAATTCCTATATTAAACTTAAACAAGATTATGAGACAAATTCAAGAAATAATCATAAGTGATAAACGAGAAATCAAACTATACAAATTTCGGATTCAAGAACAATCAAACAAAGTATGAACATGAATGAGTCTATTTTAACACAACAAACATGACGAATTAAACGATTAAACCAACATTAATAATTTCTGGAAAATATATAACAACATGAAACAAATTAAAGAAATAATCAATTAAATTTCAATTTGAATCTAACAAACATCAAACTAACAAATTCTTACATAAACCATAAAACAAACATGAAATAAACATGAAAAACCACTAATTAAATTTCCATTTGAAATCTGAAAATTAATTCAACAAAACATATGAACATGAACAAAACCAAAAATAAAATATCTACCAATTTTAGATTCGAGAAATATCAAAACGAAACACGGACAAAAATAAAACTCAAAATCTACTAACCGGATCGACACGAAATATGTACGGACTGGTTCGACAAACCTCGACCAAACAACCATGCCATTCCGGATTTTGACAAAGCATTCATGTACAAAGAATGAAGCAACAACAGAAGCAATACCTCGACCAAACAACTCGTCATGTAAAGCTCGACGAAGGATCTAGATTCGACGATAAACCCTCGAACTTTGCCGGAGTTTAACCAGACTGCCTTGCATCGTCAACAACAGTACGATGGTGAGCAACAAACATGACTCATGGAGTCGTCAACGACAGTACGCAGCAGTGAAGCGTCTGAAGCAGACGTAGCTTGACGCCGAAACAGAAGCAGTGAAGCGACGCCGCGTCCATGGCTGGAGCTCGGGAGCTCGACCAACCAACTCGAAGTCGACGAAACGAAGAAGATGAAGCTGAAAGATCGATCATGGGGCAGCTGCGGGCAGCATGGAAGAGCTGGAAGGAGGGGTCGTTTGTAGTGGGGTTTCCACCATGGGAGGGCAGCTATGGCGATGGGTTGATGAGGGTAGTGACAGCAGGAGGGTGTCGAGCTTGAAGCGGACGACGAAGCTGGACGATGAGGCTGGACGATGCAGCAACGATAGTTGCTGCTTGACGGGGAATGAAGGGTCGTTTGGGCAAGATGGTGAGGCTACTGGAGGTGGGCGATGACGAAGACAAAGAAGAAGATGAAGCAGTAGCAGTAGCGCGAGCAGCAGGTGGACTGTTGGGACGTGAAGTTGAGGACTGGCTCAGCAGTAGAAACGACGATGGTGAAAGGGAGTCGACGGACTGGTCGTTGATGACGAAGACGCAGCAGTGGCGACCATGGTTGTCGAGTTCGAGCTTGAAGGTGGTTGTGTGGTTTTAATGGAGGACGGGGGGGGGGGGGGGGGTCGTTTGGACGCGAGGGTGTTTGTGTGGACGAAGAAGAAAGTAAAGGGAAGTCATGGGAGGTGTTTTTGAGTTTGGGGAAGAAGAAGAAAGATAGAAAGGGGGGCGGATCTCTTAGTTTTAGGGTTTTCTTTTGTTTTTCTTTTTTTTTTGTTTTGTTTTTGTTTTTGTAAAAAATGAAAAATGAAAATGAAGAGGGGGAGTTGGGTTGTTGGTACTGGACTGGGTCGACCCAGTTCGAAATGGACTGGGTCGTTTGGGAAGATTGGGCCATTTTTTGGGCCTGTGGCTTGAAATCGAAGAAGAGGTCCAATTCCGACTTTCTTTATATTTTCGCTCTCTTTTCTTCTTTTATTTTTCTAAAACTAAAAAATACTTAAACTATTATTTAAGAACTAAATTAAGTTATAAAAGCGCAAATTAACTCCCAATAACAATTAACGCACAATTAAGTAATAATTAAGCATAAAATTGTATATTTGGACATTAAATGCTAAAAATGCAAACGATGCCTATTTTTGTAATTTTTATTTTTTGTAACAAACTTAATTACTAACAAATTGTAGAATTAAATCCTACATGCAAAATGCGATATATTTTTGTATTTTTTATTAATTTAGCAAATAAACATGCACAGACAAATACAAATAATTATTTAAAATATCACAAAATATCACAAAATTGCACACCAAGGAAAATTATTTTATTTTTTGAATTTTTTGGGAGTAATCTCATATAGGGCAAAAATCACGTGCTTACAGCTGCCCCTCTTTGCCCGAAGACACGAAGGGTTTTCGTGCAAAGATAAAGCGAGCGATTTTTGCCCATCCGAGTACTCCGTGTGAAGCATTTTTTTGAAAAAGATTTGACCGAACCTTTGCTTCAGAGGTTTCCTACATATCCTGGGCTAAACAGGAATTAGGTCAATGTAGTTCGGGAAGTTTTTGGTAGCTGGGACTACCGTAGGACTGCAATGTTACTGTTGTTGCATGCTATTACCACTGCTTACCGATCTCCTTATTACACCGTGCGTAAAAGAAAACAAGAAGCTAGGCTAGACTGCAATTTGTTCTTGTTGCCTTGCTTTCTTGTTTGCTTGCATTTCTTCCGGTGCTTTTCTTCTGATGCTTTTCTTCCTTTTGACACATGCACTTGAGTTTGTGCTGGGACCTCTTGTTGCAACCTTCTGCTTCCCGGTGCTGGGGATTTTTATTGTTTCCTGCTGGGGATTCCTGTTGTAACCCTCTGTTTTATTGTCCTCTGACTTGATCTTGAAATGTATGCCTCTATTGTATGGGCGGGCTCCCAACTTCAATACTTGGAATGAAAAGACTGAAATGTATGCCTCTGTTCTATGGGCGGGCTCCCAACTCCAACACTTGGAATGAAAAGACTGAAATGTATGCCTCTGTTCTATGGGCGGGCTCCCAACTCCAACAACAACTTTAAAAATAAACGCCATACCTCTCTTCAGGCGGGCTCCTGACTTCAACCAATAAATCGCCATTCTGTTATTCAGGGGGGCTCCTGACTTCAACCAATACTTGAACTGTGTGTCTCCGTTCTTCAGGCAGACTCATGATTGCTATATTTAAAATTGAATGTCTCTATTCTCCAGGCGGACTCCTGACTTTTGAAATTTAAACTGTATGTCTCCGTTCTTCAGGCAGACTCCTGACGTCAAACTTGAAAAGTATGTCTCTGTTCTCCAGGTGGACTCCTGATTGCTAAATTTGAAATTGAATGTCTCTATTCTCCAGGCGGACTCCTGATTGCTAAATTTGAAATTGAATGTCTCTATTCTCCAGGCGGACTCCTGCTGTCAAACTTGAAAAGTATGTCTCTGTTCTCCAGGAGGACTCCTGATTGCTAAATTTAAAATTGAATGTCTCTATTCTCCAGGCGGACTCCTGACTTTTAAAATTTAAACTGTATGTCTCCGTTCTTCAGGCGGACTCCTGACATCAAACTTGAAAAGTATGTCTGTATTCTCCAGGCGGACTCCTGATTGCTAAATTTGAAATTTGAATGTCTCTATTCTCCAGGCGGACTCCTGACATTTGAAATTTAAACTGTATGTCTACGTTCTTCAGGCAGACTCCTGACGTCAAACTTGAAAAGTATGTCTCTGTTCTCCAGGCGGACTCCTGATTGCTAAATTTGAAATTTGAATGTCTCTATTCTCCAGGCGGACTCCTGACTTTTGAAATTTAAACTGTATGTCTCCGTTCTTCAGGCAGACTCCTGACGTCAAACTTGAAAAGTATGTCTCTGTTCTCCAGGCGGACTCCTGATTGCTAAATTTGAAATTTGAATGTCTCTATTCTCCAGGCGGACTCCTGATTTCAACAACAACTTAGGAGGAAATGCCTCTCCTATGGGTAAAATAAACTTAGGAGGAAATGCCTCTCCTATGGGTAAGACTAAACTTAGGAGGAAATGCATCTCCTATGGGGTGAAACTAAAACAAACTTAGGAGGAAATGCATCTCATATGGGTGAAACTAAAACAAACTTAGGAGGAAATGCATCTCCTATGGGTAAAACTAAACGTAGGAGAAAATGCGTCTCCTATGGGTAAAAACAAACTTAGGAGGAAATGCCTATCCTATGGGTGAAACTAAACTTAGGAGGAAATGCCTCTCCTATGGGTGAAACTAAACTTAGGAGGAAATGTATCTCCTATGGGTGAAACTAAACTTAGGAGGAAATGCATCTCCTATGAGTCAAAGTAAACTTAGGAGGAAATGCGTCTCCTATGGGTGAAACTAAAACAAACTTAGGAGGAAATGCATCTCCTATGGGTAAAACTAAACTTAGGAGGAAATGCATCTCCTATGAGTCAAAGTAAACTTAGGAGGAAATGCGTCTCCTATGGGTAAAACTAAACTTAGGAGGAAATGCCTCTCCTATGGGTGAAACTAAACTTAGGAGGAAATGCATCTCTTATGGGTGAAATTAAAACAAACTTAGGAGGAAATGCATCTCCTATAGGTGAAACTAAACTTAGGAGGAAATGCATCTCCTATGGGTGAAACTAAAACAAATTTAGGAGGAAATGCATCTCCTATGGGTGAAACTAAACTTAGGAGGAAATGCGTCTCTTATGGGTAAAAACTAAACTTAGGAGGAAATGCCTCTCCTATGGGTGAAACTAAACTTAAGAGGAAATGCCTCTCCTATGGGTAAAAACAAACTTAGGAGGAAATGCATCTCCTATGGGTAAAAGTAAACTTAGGAGGAAATGCATCTCCTATGGGGTGAAACTAAAACAAACTTAGGAGGAAATGCATCTCCTATGGGTAAAAACTAAACTTAGGAGGAAATGTGTCTCCTATGGGTGAACCATTTCCTTCTTCCTGAATTATTTACTTACCTGTGTTATCTTCCCTCGAAACTGCTGGGGATTATTTTGATGGGGATGACTTTTCCTTTTCTTCCATACCCACTCTGGGTTGCCCGAAACTCTGTCGAGGATGCTTCTACATCTCGATGATCCACTGGGGATAACACTGCTGTGGATAACTCTGCTGAGTAAATATGTTATCTTACTCCTTCTAAAATTACTTCCTTTTGAGTAGGATGTTTCATTCCTCTGCAAACTACTTCCCCCCCCTTTTTTTTTCTTCTTTCTTTTCTTTCTTTTTTTTTACATAGCTTCTTCCTTCGAAGACTAACTCCTTTACGACTCGTTTTGCCTTTCCCCGAAAGGAACCGCTGAGGATACCGATTTTCACTAAACTTGTGTTGGACTCCTCGAGACTGTTGGGGATAACACTGTTGGGGAATTATTTACTTACCTGTTGGGGGATAAAATGTTATCAGCTGGGGATAACACTGTCGAGGATAACACCGCTGGGGGATTTTGATTCCTTCAGAACTAGTGCTTCACTCTTCGAAAGGCTGTTGGGAATGATACTGGCCTTTTGCTTTTCTGAGCACAAGCTTCATCCCTTTGTTCTGTCTGCTAGGGAACAACTTCCTCCATTGAAACTTATTATGTTGGGGGCAACACTGGTTCATAGACCACTTCCCTTGAGACTGGTGTTATCTTTATTCTTCCTCGAATGGGTACCTGACTTCCAGAAAATTTTCTAAATGAAAGGAAAATTTTCTGCCCCAGTTTGACAATATCCCTTGTGGCATGCATTTCTGGTATCAATGCCATTTCCTTTACCTATTTCAAATCAAACAAAATTTGTTAGTTTAAAACGTGGTGGTTGGTTGTGATACTCCTACTGGGATGGTTTTCCCTTTCTTCTTCCTTGTTGTGTGTTCCACAACTTGTTGGGGATGATATTATTTGCTGGGGATAATCCCTTTCTGCTGGGGATATCCTTCTTCTTTTGTGTCATAGCTCGGAAACTGGCATTTCCACGACCTTTTAGTCTCGCATGAATTTCCCAAATCATGCTCATTGCTCTCCTTGATTTGTCCACGGGCCTTGGCCTTGAGGTTTATAACCTTTGATTTCGGCAAGGGTATCCCTCTTGACACTCGTCAATCCTTTTGTCAATTCCCTTTTGCTGGGGATATCTTTCTTGACACTGGCCTTGCGCTCGTTCCTTGCTGACTATACCACTTGGATGTACTAGCCAGATCTCATCTTGCATAATTGGAAAGCTGATGGCCTATTTTGAAGTCATTTCCCACTGGTTCTGACCAAACAGACTCTACTGGGGAATTTTTCTATGAAAGGAGAAAGACAAAAAGGAACAGAATAAAAGACAAAGGAAAATGATGACTTTTTAACAAAGGAAACTATAAATAAAAAAACCTATCAAACGCAGATACCGACTCTAATGGTCATGACATGTATATGTGGCCTATCCCCCATCTGATTCCCAATCTTATTCGACTTGTAGTGCCCGAAGGGTTTTCACTATCAAGCCTCTCTCATTTTGGGTTTTTCTCTCAGCTTTCATCGCCTTATGGTGTCCGTGAAGATTTTCACCGATAAGACTCTCTCATTTATATCACTTTCCAGCTGGGGATTTGGAGTGTTGCCGGTATGACTCTCTCTGCTGGAGATTAGAGTCCTTTCTGCTGTGGAACAGAATGTTATGTTCGCCGGTAAGACTCTCATTTGTCTGACTTGGCATCTTTTGCAGACTGGTCAGAAGGTCTTTCTTTGGACCGTAATGTGGGTTTTTTGGATAGGCTTAGAAATAAAGGGTATTAAAGTCTCAAAAAACAAAATAAATTTGGGGTTCAAAATTACAACCTTCGAAATCATATTTGTTTACAACAAGCGCAACCCTTGCCCCAGTTTCTTGCTTGGGGATTATTTATTATTATATTTTTATTTTAATTTTTTTTTATTACACCATGTACACTGTGACCGAGCCGTGAGGCACCTACGTATCCTCTTTGAAGAATCAGGTCAAACGTAGTTCCCAATTCCTTTGTTTTTATTTGACTTTCTTTTGTTTTTTTTTTGTTATTATTTTTCTCTTCTTCTTTTTTTTCATTTTTTTTATGTTTTTTTTCTTTACCTTCCAGGCTCGTATTTCCTAGTCGTTGCTATTAATTCCGAACGAGGGGTATGAAAGAAAATAAATAAGGCTCAAAGGGGGGTAACGAAGGATAAAGTGTTTAGATAGCAGAACAAAATGCCTTCGTCATTCCAGTCTTCAAAACATGCCAAGTGCAAACAACACAATTGATCATAGATTTATAGTCTCTTCCGATGGTGCTGGACTTGACAATTATGTTAAACACTTGCTTTTTCATTTGTCATTTCTAAAGCACCGTTGGGCGACACTCTCACTCTCATGAACGACCCTCATGCCAATTTGGCGAATCTTGCATTTAACGATTTTCTTTATGTTTTACTTGCCCCAATTCCACATGACTCGGGCTTCAAATAATCTCAAACCGTTCTTATTTCCTTTAAATATTCTGATTGCCTTTCCGGGGTTTTATGATTAACTTTAAAGACTAGGCCCAAACTGTGTGCGCATGTCATGTTACTAGAATCGGCGCTGAACAAAATGATAAAAGGAATAAACAAAAAGATGTCTGGAAACAATAAAAGACCGGCTTTTGTATTAGACTACCGGCGAAATGGTTTGAATAACAAAACAAACAAAACAACCAGAATAAAATCCTAACACAAACTGGACAAAATTTAAACAAACTGCTATGACAAAGTGGAAAGATAAGAAGGTTTGACACAGGACAAAATCCAAATTACAACCTTAATAATCCGGACAACAGAAATGACAACAAAATAAGCCACCAACAGCTTCTCTCTTGCTAACCAAGGCACGGAGCGGCCTCCCACTTTATCAAAAACTGGCATCTTAGCCACTGAGCTTTGCATCAATACTGCCAAGACCATTACCAGCTTCAATATCATCAACCTCCGTCAACAAGTTCCCAATAGGATTCTGCGCGATGTTCTGGGTGTCATTGTCCGGCTTACCACAAACCAACCACCTTAACTTCCTTTGTGATTCAAAGCGAAACAGGTTAGAATGGACTCTGTCGGTCCCCATTATTAATAACATCTTTTTTTTTCTTTTTTTTTTCGATTTTTTTTTCTTTTCGTTTTCATTCTCTTTTTTTTTTTGCTTTTTTTTCATTCTATTTTTTTTTTGCTTCCCTTTTTTTTGTCGTGGTCGAATCTTATAGAGATTGCCTACATATCATGACCCCGCATGAATCAGACCTTGCGTAGTTCGGACCAATAAAAGATAAACAATAAGCATTTTTATCAATTTTCATATTAAAACAAACTGGGTTTCAATGGTTTGAAGATGACCTACAAACTCGAAAATCAAACAACCCACATATTTTAATCAAAAGATTTACAAACTCCAAAACAAAAAGGCCAGCTTCCTTTCCCCGTTTGACAAATGCAACCAAACGGCTATTTTTGCAAATGTGGCCCCTTCCAAATCTCACATGAATTTTGAGGCCGGGGAGGATTATTTTACAAACTTGACCGTTCTTTTACGAAAATAGCCTTTCGACAACTGAAAGATACTCTAAGTCTATTTCGGCAAGAACGGTTTAAGACGCGGCCGAAGCTGGCTTGGCTTATTTTGACCAAAAATTAAAATGGTATTCACCTAACCGCTGACTCTTTGTTTTTTTTTCAAATTACAATGAAAACGTGGTGTTGCAAACACGGCCCTTCAGCGCCTCGGGGACGAAGATTTTTAAGGTTGTGTGGGTCAACTGGACCAAAATCCTATACATGACCTAAAAGGTGGCTGTTTATGCAAAGTCAGCCTTCCGGCGTCCTTTTCGGGAACATTTGGCTATGTCTTGACAAAACAGCGTCACCCGACTTCTTTATGACAAAATTAAAATTTGACATATTTTTTTTTTGCTATTGTTTTTAGCAAAAGGGGAGGTTGGACACCGCCCGACTTATTTATGACAAAATTAAAATTTTGACACGTTTTTTTATTTATTTATTGGTTTTTGGCTATTTTAGCAAAAAGGGGGTTGGACACGATGAGGGTTGCCTACGTATCTCACATCCGGTGAGAATCAAACCCGCGTAGTTCGGGCAGATTGGATACGGGTGAGAAAAAAAAACTAATTCAGAGAAAACATATCCTTTTTTTTTCTTTTGCTTTTTCTTAAAAGGTGATGAAACATGTAAAATCTTTTGGATTTTCTTTTTCCCTTTTTTTTATTTTTTGATTTTTCAAAAATGATAAAAAGTGCAAAGAATTTTCTTTGAATTTTTTATTTTTTTTAAAAAATTTGTTTTTTTAATGAAAATGTAACAAAACACAACTGGGCCCTATTTGCTTTATCTTCGCACTTCACCCTCTCTTTTCCCTTTTTCCTTTTCATTCACTCTCAATTATCATTGGTCCGCCAAATGACCCTTTTACCCTTGAAGGAATGCAACATGTAGCACATAGGATGCATCAAGATGGTCTTTTTCATTTCAGGTTGCTAGCCCTAGACAGACCCAACCCCTGTGTTGAGTCCCCTAAGTCAAATGCAACATGATGCAAATAATCGTTTCTACTAGGGATCCGGCATGAAGTCATGTTATTTTATGTTCAAAACTTAAGTCAGTGTTCTAGACTGTGTACCCGAGCGGACAACTCAAGTCGAGGAGGGGGCAACTTACCGGGAACCAAAAGGCCATCCGGCTTCGTAACTTGTCCGAGCCTCTTTTTTATTTTAGGGTATAACACTAACAGAATAGGGAGTCTCAACCAGTAAGCACATCCCCGGAGGTGAAGAGAGAAGGGTTTGGCACAGTTTATATATACAGTCAAATAATATCAAAGCAGTAAAAGCATCATTTAGCACATTAGGCTCAAACATGTAAAAATCAGATAAAGCCAAATATAACAATTTTATCTAAGCTCGAATTTCTAACCCTGAACCAGTGGTTCTGGGCTGCTAAAATTCCCCAGCAGAGTCGCCAGAGTTGTCACACCTCCTTTTTCAGCCCCCGCGAGGGTACAAGGAGTTTTTTCCAATTAAAGGACAATCGAAACGGGATTTATTTATTTATTTCAGAGTCGCCACTTGGGAGATTTAGGGTGTCCCAAGTCACCAATTTAATCCCGAATCGAGGAAAATATTCGACTTTCCAAATGAAGTCTGCGAACCAGAAATTCTAAGTAAGGAATTCTGTTGACCCGAGGGAAGGTGTTAGGCACCCCCGAATCCCGTGGTTCTAGCACGGTCGCTTAAACTGTTGTAATGGCTAAAATATCTGATTTTAATACATGTTAAAAAAACTATAGTGCAATTTTAACTTTTAAACGCTTTTATTGTTATTATTATTTTTATAGAGAATTGCAACATCGTGAAAATATATCTCGAACCACGTCACATCAATGTACCCGTGGTTATCGGCATATTTCGACTCTGTTGAGATTTGGATTTGGGTTACATAAATGCACACCCATATTGAAGAAAATAATTTGTTAAAGACGCGCCTAGAGCGACTAGCGTATTGTTGTTTTGGGAAAGGCCGTAAAATTTCACTAGACGGCCAAACCCGATGTTCTAAATAATTAATACATACATTTGTGAGGGCCTCGCAATTAGTGCATTTTATTGGGCGAGGCTCATCTCATTTTATTTTTAAAAGGACAGTCCTAAAATGCCTACATTTTTTATTAAAATTTGTCTCTACAAAATAAAGAAGAAATATCTTAATTTATTTACATGTTATTACCTAGTTACATTATACTAGGCATGTTCTCAGTTTGTCAAAATAAAAAAAACATAGCAATTCTAATTTTAATCCTAGACCATTTACATGCTGAAATTAACCAATATTATTAAACAATATTTCTACCAACTTCCTACTAGATGGCCTATTCGTTTGATTTTTGACTCGACGGAATTACTACACCATTTATTTATTTTTATTCAATAGATGTAGATAGTTTATTTGTTAAGCTATCGTCGAATGTTCCACTATATGTATTAAATATCTACATGATTCTGATTTTTTGCAAGCTAAATAATTTATACATACAAATAAAATCCAGAATATAATTAAATATAATTCAGAATTTCAACTCTTCATTTTTTCGTATTCATGCTTCATATTTCAGATTACAATAACCAGCGTGTCAGTTTTGTACCTGATATTGGAAGCAAAAGAAAATGAATATGAGAATCAACAGCAGTAATAACAATACAACACAGCAGCAACAATCCAGCAACAGTAACAACCCAGGAACAGAGTTTGCAAACCGGTGGAATATTAATCCCAAAACAAAAACTTCAAGCTTTGATGACACAACAACAATTAATGTTAATTTCAAACAATGAAAGAAAGCAGAATATTTTTTTTAGTTTTTTTTTAATTTGAAAGTTTAAATATTTTTTCGGAATTTTCTCTCTCTTAAATGTTCAGCCCTTTTTTCTCTCTCTTATTCTCTTTCTGTCAGATTTTTTCCTCTCTATCTGTATTCTGTTCTGTCCGTCGTCTGTTCTTTTTTTTTTCTCTTCCAGATTTGTTCTCTCTATTTATGTATTCTTCTCTCTGTCAGATTTTTTTTTCTCTCTATCTGTATTTTTCTGTCTTGTCCTGTCCGTGTGTTCTCCCCCAAAATCTGATTTCAAGACCTCTACTTATATCTCATCCCATAAATCTTTTAATCAATTAAAATCAACCCATTTTCTCTACCAAACCCATTATCTTCCCACTCATCCTCATTACATTAAATAAATATATCACACCACCCCATTATATTTTGTCCCCCACGCCTAACATAAACAAATACAAGATTCCCCCACACTACAATTTGTCTTGTCCCCCCTTTATATTAAATAACTATATCACAACCCACCCCATTTCATTTTGTCCCCCATGCTTCACATAAAAAATTACAAAATGTACAATTCCTAAACTACCCCTCCGACCTTACTGAAATTACCAAACTACCCCTGAACGTACTACAAATTACCAAACTACCCCATCAGCTATAACAAATCAATTAATCACACTCAACCAAAATATAGCCAATATGACCAATTTCTACATAAATTCAAACAACAAATCACATGAACATGATTTCTTCAACATTTCAACAACAAATCACATGAACACAAATTGAACAACAAAGAACAACTAAAATTTGATTGAACAATATTTTTTAGCAACAAACAATCCTATTTTCAGATTCAACAACAACAATCAAACAAGTATATTTAGATTTCCAAATTCAATAATATTGAACTTAAAATCAACTCTAACAACATTACAACAAACAATTCCTATATTAAACTTAAACAAGATTATGAGACAAATTCAAGAAATAATCATAAGTAATAAACAAGAAATCAAACTATACAAATTTCGGATTCAAGAACAATCAAACAAAGTATGAACATGAATGAGTCTATTTTAACACAACAAACATGACGAATTAAATGATTAAACCAACATTAATAATTTCTGGAAAATATATAACAACATGAAACAAATTGAAGAAATAATCAATTAAATTTCAATTTGAATCTAACAAACATCAAACTAACAAATTCTTACCTAAACCATAAAACAAACATGAAATAAACATGAAAAACCACTAATTAAATTTCCATTTGAAATCTGAAAATTAATTCAACAAAACATATGAACATGAACAAAACCAAAAATCAAATATCTACCGATTTTAGATTCGAGAAATATCAAAATGAAACACGGACAAAAATTAAACTCAAAATCTACTAACCGGATCGATATGAAATATGTACGGACTGTTTCGACAAACCTCGACCAAACAACCATGTCATTCCAGATTTTGACGAAGCATTCATGTACAAAGAATGAAGCAACAACAGAAGCAATACCTCGACCAAACAACTCGTCATGTAAAGCTCGACGAAGGATCTAGATTCGACGATAAACCCTCGAACTTTGCCGGACTTTAACCGGACTGCCTTGCATCGTCAACAAGAGTACGATGGTGAGCAACAAACATGACTCATGGAGTCGTCAACGACAGTACGCAGCAGTGAAGCGTCTGAAGCAGACGCAGCTTGACGCCGAAACAGGAGCAGTGAAGCGACGCCGCGTCCATGGCTGGAGCTCGGGAGCTCTACCACCCAACTCGAAGTCGACGAAACGAAGAAGATGAAGCAGAAAGATCGATCATGGGGCAGCTGCGGGCAGCATGGAAGAGCTGGAAGGAGGGGTCGTTTGCAGTGGGGTTTCCACCATGGGAGGGCAGCTATGGCGATGGGTTGACGAGGGTAGTGACAGCAGGAGGGTGTCGAGCTTGAAGCGGACGACGAAGCTGGACGATGAGGCTGGACGATGCAGCAGCAATAGCTGCTGCTTGACGGGGAATGAAGGGTCGTTTGGGCAAGATGGTGAGGCTATTGGAGGTGGGCGATGACGAAGACAAAGAAGAAGATGAAGCAGTAGCAGTAGCGCGAGCAGCAGGTGGACTGTTGGGACGTGAAGTTGAGGACTGGCTCAGCAGTAGAAACGACGATGGTGAAAGGGAGTCGATGGGACTGGTCGTTGATGACGAAGACGCAGCAGTGGCGACCATGGTTGTCGAGTTCGAGCTTGAAGGTGGTTGTGTGGTTTTAATGGAGGACGGGGGGGTCGTTTGGACGCGAGGGTGTTTGTGTGGACGAAGAAGAAAGTAAAGGGAAGCCATGGGAGGTGTTTTTGAGTTTGGGGAAGAAGAAGCCAAAATGGGGGGGGGGGATCCTTTCTTAGTTTTTTAGGGTTTTGGTTTTTTTTTTTTTTGTTTTGTTTTTGTTTTTGTAAAAAATGAAAAATGAAAATGAAGAGGGGGAGTTGGGTTGTTGGTACTGGACTGGGTCGACCCAGTTCGAAATGGACTGGGTCGTTTGGGAAGATTGGGCCATTTTTTGGGTCTGTGGCTTGAAATCGAAGAAGAGGTCCAATTCCGACTTTCTTTATATTTTCGCTCTCTTTTCTTCTTTTATTTTTCTAAAACTAAAAAATACTTAAACTATTATTTAAGAACTAAATTAAGTTATAAAAGCGCAAATTAACTCCCAATAACAATTAACGCAGAATTAAGTAATAATTAAGCATAAAATTGTATATTTGGACATTAAATGCTAAAAATGCAAACGATGCCTATTTTTGTAAATTTTTATTTTTTTTGTAAACAAACTTAATTACTAACAAATTGTAGAATTAAATCCTACATGCAAAATGCGACATATTTTTGTATTTTTTATTAATTTAGCAAATAAACATGCACAGATAAATACAAATAATTATTCAAAATATCACAAAATTGCACACCAAGGAAAATTATTTTATTTTTTGAATTTTTTGGGAGTAATTCTCATATAGGGCAAAAATCACGTGCTTACAGCTAACCACCACGTTATATTTTGTGATTGGCTTTATCTGATTTTTACATGTTTGAGCCTAATGTGCTAAATGATGCTTTTACCGCTTTGATATTATTTGACTGTATATATAAACTGTGCCGAACCCTTCTCTCTTCACCTCCGGGGATGTGCTTACTGGTTGAGACCCCCTATTCTGTTAGTGTTATACCCTAAAATAAAAAAGAGGCTCGGACAAGTTACGAAGCCGGATGGCCTTTTGGTTCCCGGTAAGTTGCCCCCTCCTCGACTTGAGTTGTCCGCTCGGGTACACAGTCTAGAACACTGACTAAGGTTTTGAACATAAAATAACATGACTTCATGCCGGATACCTAGTAGGAACGATTATTTGCATCATGTTGCATTTGACTTAGAGGACTCAACACAGGGGTTGGGTCTGTCTAGGGCTAGCAACCTGAAATGAAAAAGACCATCTTGATGCATCCTATGTGCTACATGTTGCATTCCTTCAGGGGTAAAAGGGTCATTTGGCGGACCAATGATAATTGAGAGTGAATGAAAAGGAAAAAGGGAAAAGAGAGGGTGAAGTGCGAAGATAAAGCAAATAGGGCCCGGTTGTGTTTTGTCACATTTTCATTAAAAAAACAAATTTTTTTAAAAAAATGAAAAATTCAAAGAAAATTCTTTGCACTTTTTATCATTTTTGAAAAATCAAAAAATAAAAAAAAAAGGAAAAAGAAAATCCAAAAGATTTTACATGTTTCATCACCTTTTAAGAAAAAGCAAAAGAAAAAAAAAGGATATGTTTTCTCTGAATTAGTTGTTTTTTTTCTCACCCGTATCCAATCTGCCCGAACTACGCGGGTTTGATTCTCACCGGATGTGAGATAC
This sequence comes from Nicotiana tabacum, assembly GCF_000715075.1. NCBI lineage: Eukaryota > Viridiplantae > Streptophyta > Magnoliopsida > Solanales > Solanaceae > Nicotiana > Nicotiana tabacum. The sequence continues at coordinate 96,884,582 of NC_134084.1, read as the reverse complement.
GTAGGCAACCCTCATCGGGTCCAACCCCCTTTTTGCTAAAATAGCCAAAAACCAATAAATAAATAAAAAAAACGTGTCAAAATTTTAATTTTGTCATAAATAAGTCGGGCGGTGTCCAACCTCCCCTTTTGCTAAAAAAAATAGCAAAAAAAAAATATGTCAAATTTTAATTTTGTCATAAAGAAGTCGGGTGACGCTGTTTTGTCAAGACATAGCCGAATGTTCCCGAAAAGGATGCCGGAAGGCTGACTTTGCAGAAATAGCCACCTTTTGGGTCATGTTTAGGATTTTTGTCCAGTTGACCCACACGCCACACAAAATCTTCGTCCCTGAGGCGCTGAAGGGCCGTGTTTGCAACACCACGTTTTCATTGTAATTTGAAAAAAAAAACAAAGAGTCAGCGGTTAGGTGAATACCATTTGAATTTTTGGTCAAAATAAGCCAAGCCAGCTTCGGCCGCGTCTTAAACCGTTCTTGCCGAAATAGACTTAGAGTATCTTTCAGTTGTCGAAAGGCTATTTTCGTAAAAGAACGTTCAAGTTTGTAAAATAATCCTCCCCGGCCTCAAAATTCATGTGAGATTTAGAAGGGGCCACATTTGCAAAAATAGCCGTTTGGTTGCATTTGTCAAACGGGGAAAGGAAGCTGGCCTTTTTGTTTTGGAGTTTGTAAATCTTTTGATTAAAATATGTGGGTTGTTTGATTTTCGAGTTTGTAGGTCATCTTCAAACCATTGAAACCCAGTTTGTTTTAATATGAAAATTGATAAAAAAATGTTTATTGTTTATCTTTTATTGGTCCGAACTACGCAAGGTCTGATTCATGCGGGGTCATGATATGTAGGCAATCTCTATAAGATTCGACCACGACAAAAAAAAAGGGAAGCAAAAAAAAAAGAGAATGAAAAAAAGCAAAAAAAAAAGAGAATGAAAACAAAAAGAAAAAAAAATGAAAAAAAATCGAAAAAAAGGAAAAAAAGATGTTATTAATAATGGGGACCGACGGAGTCCAATCTAACCTGTTTCGCTTTGAATCACAAAGGAAGTTAAGGTGGTTGGTTTGTGGTAAACCGGACAATGACACCTAGAACATCGCGCAGAATCCTATTGGGAACTTGTTGACGGAGGTTGATGATATTGAAGCGGTAATGGTCTTGGTAGTATTGATGCAAAGCTCAGTGGCTAAGATGCCAGTTTTTGATAAAGTGGGAGGCCGCTCCGTGCCTTGGTTAGCAATAGAGAAGCTGTTGGTGGCTTACTTTGTTGTCATTTCTGTTGTCCGGATTATTAAGGTTGTAATTTGGATTTTGTCCTGTGTCAAACCTTCTTATCTTTCCACTTTGTCATAGCAGTTTGTTTAAATTTTGTCCAGTTTGTGTTAGGATTTTATTCTGGTTGTTTTGTTTGTTTTATTATTCAAACCATTTCGCCGGTAGTCTAATACAAAGCCGGTCTTTTGTTTATTTCCAGTCATCTTTTTGTTTAGTCCTTTTATCATTTTTGTTCAATGCCGATTCTAGGGACATGACATGCGCACCCAGTTTGGGCCTAATCTTAAAAGTTAATCATAAAACCCTGGGAAGGTGATCAAAGCATTTAAAGGAAATAAGAACGGTTTGAGATTATTTGGATCCCGAGTCATGTGGAACTAGGGCAAGTAAAACACAAATAAAACCGTTAAAAGCAAGATTCGCCAAAATTGGCATGAGGGTCGTTCATAATAATGAGAAAGAGAGTGTCGCCCAACGGTACTTTAGAAGTGACAAATGAACAAACAGATGTTGAATATAAATGTCAAGTCCAGCACCATTGGAAGAGACTATAAATCTATTGTTTAATTGTGTTGTTTGCACTTGGCATGTTTTGAAGACTGGAATGACGAAGACATTTTGTTCTGCTACCTAAACACTTTATCCTTCGTTACCCCTTTTGAGCCTTATTTATTTTTCTTTCATACCCCTCGTTCGGAATCAGTAGCAACGAAAAAAAAAAGAGAAAGAAAGAAAACAACAAAACGAAAAAAAAAGAAAAGAAAAGAAAAGAAAAATGATAACAAAAAAAAACAAAGGAAAGTCAAATGAAAATAGAGGAATTGGGAACTACGTTTGACCTGATTCCTCAAAGAGGATACGTAGGCGCTTCACAGCTCGGTCATAGTTTTGAAAAATGAAAAAAAAATCAATTAAGATATCCCCAAGCAAGAAACTGGGGCAAAGGTTGCGTTTGTTGTAAATAAATCTAGTTCCGAAGGTTGTAATTAATAACCCAAAATCGATGCATTTTTTATCCTTTAATACCCTTTCTTTCTAGCCTATCCAAAACCCACATTACAGTCCAAAGAAAGACCTTCTGATCAGTCTGCAAAAGATGCCAAGTCAGACAAATGAGAGTCTTACCGGCGAACATAACATTCTGTTCCACAGCAGAAAGGACTCTAATCTCCAGCAGAGAGAGTCATACCGGCAACACTCCAAATCCCCAGCTGGAAAGTGATACAAATGAGAGAGTCTTATTGGTGAAAATCTTCACGGACACCATAAGGCGATGAAAGTTGAGAGAAAAACCCAAAATGAGAGAGGCTTGATAGTGAAAACCCTTCGAGCACTACAAGTCGAATAAGATTGAGAATCAAATGGGGAATTGCCAATTGAAGACCCTGAAAGATGATTGACAGCGGAGGATAGGCTACATATGCATGTCATGACCATTAGAGTTGGTATCTGCATTTGATAAGTTTTTATTTATAGTTTCTTTTGTTAAAGAGCCATTTTTTCCTTTGTCTTTTTATTCTGTTCCCTTTTTATCTTTTTCCTTTCATAGAAAAACTCCCCAATAGAGTCTGTCTGGTCAGAACAAGTGTGAATTGACTTCAAAATATGCCATAAGCTTTCCAATTATGCAAGATAAGATCTGACTAGTACATCCAAGTGGTATAGTCAGCGAGGAACAAGCACGAGGCCCATGTCAAAAAAAAGATATCCCCAGCAAAAGGGAATTGACAAAAGGATTGACAAGTGTCAAGAGGGATACCCTTGCCGAAATCAAAGGTTATAAACCTCAAGGCCAAGGCCCGTTGAACAAAGCAAGGAGAGCAGTGAGCATGATTTGGGGAAATTCATACTAGACTAAAAGGTCGGGGAAATGCCAGTTTCCGAGCTATGCCACAAAAGAAGAGGGATATCCCCAGCAGAAAGGGATTATCCCCAGCAAATAATATCATCCCCAACAAGTTGTGGAGCGCAGAGCAAGGAAGGAGAAAAGGAAAAGCCATCCCAGTAGGAGTATCACAACCAACCACCACGTTTTAAACTAACAAATTTTGTTTGATTTGAAACAGGTAAAGGAAATGGCATTGATGACAGAAATGCATGCCATAAGGGAGACTGTCAAACTGGGGCAGAAAATTTTCCTTTCATTTGGAAAATTTTCTGGAAGTCAGGTACCCATTCGAGGAAGAATAAAGATAGCACCAGTCTCAAGGGAAGTGGTGTTTGAACCAGTGTTGCCCCAACATAATAAGTTTCAATGGAGGAAGTATTCCCCAGCAGACAGAATAAAGGGATGACACTTGTGCTCAGAAAAGCAAAAAGCCATTATCATCCCCAGCAGCTTCCAGAAGAATGAAGCATCGATTTGAAGGGATAAAATACCACAGCAGCGTTATCCTCAACAACGTTATCCCGAGAAGATAACACTTTTATCCCCAGCAGTGTTGAAAAAAAAAGAAAAAAAAGAAAAAAAATTGAATTTGAAGGAGGGGAAGAAAGGAGACTTCCCCAGTAGTATTATCCCCAGCAATCAGGCGTCCACCTGGAGAACAAGGAAGAGCAGTTGGAGTATTAGCAATCAAGCGTCCACCTGGAGAACAAGGAAGAGCAGTTGAAGTATCAGCCATTAGGAGCCCACCTGGAGAATAAGGGAATACAATGGAAGTATCAGCAATCAGGAGCCCACCTGGAGAATAAGGGAATACAATTTAAATTTTAAGTAATCAGGAGCCCCCCCTGAAAAACAGAATGGCGTTTTATTTTTGACATTATTGGTTGAAGTCAGGAGCCCCCCTAAAGAACAGAATGGCGATTTGTTGGTTGAAGTTGGGAGCCCTCCCATATAACAGAGGAATACATTCAGTCTTTTCATTTCAAAAAAAAAACGAAAAAAGAAAAGGGGGAAGTAGTTTGCAGAGGAATGAAACATCCTACTCAAAAGGAAGTAATTTTGGAAGGAGTAAGATAACATATTAACTCAGCAGAGTTATCCACAACAGTGTTATCCCCAGTGGATCATCGAGATGTAGAAGCATCCTCGACAGAGTTTCGGGCAACCCAGAGTGGGTAAAGAAGAAAAGGAAAAGTCATCCCCATCAAAATAATCCCCAGCAGTTTCGAGGGAAGACAACACAAGTAACTAAATAATTCAGGAAGAAGGAAATGGTTCACGCATAGGAGAGGCATTTCCTCCTAAGTTTATTTTTACCCATAGGAGATGCATTTCCTCCTAAGTTTGTTTTACCCAGAGGAAGGCGTTTATCTTTAAAGTTGTTTAAATCTCGCCAACCTAAAGAAAGGAATGACATTTTATTTTCAAGTATCGAAGTTAGGAGATGCATTTCCTCCTAAGTTTGATTTAGTTTCACCCATAGGAGATGCATTTCCTCCTAAGTTTATTTTTACCCATAGGAGAGGCATTTCCTCCTAAGTTTAGTTTTACCCATAGGAGAGGCATTTCCTCCTAAGTTTAGTTTTACCCATAGGAGAGGCATTTCCTCCTAAGTTTAGTTTTACCCATGGCGATTTTATTTTTAAAGTTGTTGTTGAAGTCAGGAGCCCACCTGTAGAATGGCATTTTATTTTCAGAGTTGGTTGTTGAAGTCAGGAGCCCGCCTGAAGAGAGGAAAGACGTTTATTTTTAAAGTTGTTGTTGAAGTCAGGAGTCCGCCTGAAGAGAGGAATTTTACCCATAGGAGAGGCATTTCCTCCTAAGTTTGTTTTTACCCATAGGAGAGGCATTTCCTCCTAAGTTTAGTTTCACCCATAGGAGAGGCATTTCCTCCTAAAGTTTAGTTTTACCCATAGGAGAGGCATTTCCTCCTAAGTTTGAAATCATGAGCCCGCCTGAAGAGAGGAATGGCGTTTATTTTAAAAAAGTTGTTTATTTGAAGTTGGGAGCCCGCCCATATAACAGAGGCATACATTTCAGTCTTTTCATTTCGGTTGTTGAAGTTGGGAGCCCGCCTAGATAACAGAGGCATACATTTCAGTCTTTACATTTCAAGCGTTGAAGTTGGGAGCCCGCCCAGATAACAGAGGCATACATTTCAGTCTTTACATTTCAAGCGTTGAAGTTGGGAGCCCGCCCAGATAACAGAGGCATACATTTCAGTCTTTACATTTCAAGCGTTGAAGTTGGGAGCCCGCCCAGATAACAGAGGCATACATTTCAGTCTTTATATTTCAAGCGTTGAAGTTGGGAGCCCGCCCAGATAACAGAGGCATACATTTCAGTCTTTACATTTCAAGCGTTGAAGTTGGGAGCCCGCCCAGATAACAGAGGCATACATTTCAGTCTTTATATTTCAAGCGTTGAAGTTGGGAGCCCGCCCAGATAACAGAGGCATACATTTCAGTCTTTACATTTCAAGCATTGAAGTTGGGAGCCCGCCCAGATAACAGAGGCATACATTTCAGTCTTTACATTTCAAGCGTTGAAGTTGGGAGCCCGCCCAGATAACAGAGGCATACATTTCAGTCTTTACATTTCAAGCATTGAAGTTGGGAGCCCGCCCAGATAACAGAGGCATACATTTCAATCTTTACATTTCAAGCGTTAAATTGGGAGCCCGCCCAGATAACAGAGGAATACATTTCAGTCTTTACATTTCAAGCGTTGAAGTTGGGAGCCCGCCCAGATAACAGAGGAATACATTTCAGTCTTTAATTTTCAAGTATTGAAATTGGGAGCCCGCCCATATAACAGAGGAATACATTCAGCATTAATTTTCAAGTATTGAAGTTGGGAGCCCGCCCATACAACAGAGGCATACATTTCAAAATCAAGTCAGAGAACAATAAAACATAGGGTTACAACAGGAATCCCCAGCAGGAAGCAATAAAAATCCCCAGCAGAGGGAAACAGAAGGTTGCAATAAGAGGTCCCAGCAAAAACTCAAGTGCATGTGTCGAAAGGAAGAAAAGCATCAGAAGAAAAGCACCGGAAAAAATGCAAGCAGACAAGAAAGCAAGGCAACAAGAAAAATTGCAGTATAGCCTAGCTTCTTGTTTTCTTTTAAGCACGGTGTAACAAGGAGATCGGTAAGCAGTAGTAATAGCATGCAACAACAGTAACATTGCAGTCCCACGGTAGTCCCAGCTACCAAAACTTCCCGAACTACATTGACCTGATTCCTGTTTAGCCCAGGATATGTAGGAAACCTTTGAAGCAAAGGTTCGGTCAAATCTTTTTCAAAAAAAAAAATGCTTCACACGGAGTACTCGGATAGGCAAAAATCGCTCGCTTTATCTTTGCACGAAAACCCTTCGTGTCTTCGGGCAAAGAGGGGAAGCTGTAAGCACGTGATTTTTGCCCTATATGAGAATTACTCCCAAAAATTCAAAATAAAATGATTTTATTTGGTGTGCAATTTTGTGATATTTTGTGATATTTTTTAAATAATTATTTGTATTTGTCTGTGCATGTTTATTTGTTAAATTAATAAAAATACAAGAACAAAATGTCGCATTTTGCATGTAGGATTTAATCCTACAATTGTTAGTAATTAAGTTTGTTTTACAAAAAATAAAAATTACAAAAATAGGCATCTTTTGTATTTTTAGCATTTAATATCCAAATGAACAATTTTATGCTTAATTATTACTTAATTGTGCGTTAATTATTATTGGTAGTTAATTTGCATTTTTATAACTTAATTTAGTTCTTAATAATAATTTAAGTATTTTTATAATTTAGTTTTAGAAAAATAAAAGAAGAAAAGAGAGCAAAATACAAAGAAAAATCGGATTGGGCCATTTCTTCAAATTTCTACCCCAGGCCCAAATAAATACCCAACCTTCTCCATGACCCGGTCCACTTCAAACCGGGTCGACCCGGTCTGCCCCATTAACCCAAATACCCAACACCCCTTCTTCATTTTTTGTCCGAACACAAAACAAAACAAAAAATAAAAAAAAAACCAAAACCCTAAAAAACTAAGAAAGGATTCCCCCCCCCCCATTTTGGCTTCTTCTTCCCCAAACTCAAAAACACCTCCCATGGCTTCCCTTTACTTTCTTCTTCTTCCACACAAACACCCTCGCGTCCAAACGACCCCCCCGTCCTCCATTAAAACCACACAACCACCTTCAAGCTCGAGCTCGACAACCATGGTCGCCACTGCTGCGTCTTCGTCATCAACGACCAGTCCGTCGACTCCCTTTCACCATCGTCGTTTCTACTGCTGAGCCAGTCCTCAACTTCACGTCCCAACAGTCCACCTGCTGCTCGCGCTACTGCTACTGCTTCATCTTCTTCTTTGTCTTCGTCATCGCCCACCTCCAGTAGCCTCACCATCTTGCCCAAACGACCCTTCATTCCCCGTCAAGCAGCAGCTATCGCTACTACATCGTCCAGCCTCATCGTCCAGCTTCGTTGTCCGCTTCAAGCTCGACACCTTCCTGCTGTCACTACCCTCGTCAACCCATCGCCATAGCTGCCCTCCCATAGTGGAAACCCCACTGCAAACGACCCTCCTTCCAGCTCCTCCATGCTGCCCACAGCTGCCCCATGATCGATCTTTCTGCTTCATCTTCTTCGTTTCGTCGACTTCGAGTTGGTTGGTCGAGCTCCAGCCATGGACGCGGCGTCGCTTCACTGTTCCTGTTTCGGCGTCAAGCTGCGTCTGCTTCAGACGCTTCACTGCTGCGTACTGTCATTGACGACTCCATGAGTCATGTTTGTTGCTCACCATCGTACTGTTGTTGACGACGCAAGGCAGTCCGGTTAAAGTCCGGCAAAGTTCGAGGGTTTATCGTCGAATCGAGATCCTTCGTCGAGTTTTACATGACGAGTTGTTTGGTCGAGGTGCTGCTTCTGTTGTTGCTTCATTCTTTGTACATGAATACTTCCTCAAAATCCGGAATGACATTGTTGTTTGGTCAAGGTTTGTCGAAACAGTCCGTACATATTTCGTGTCGATCCGGTTAGTAGATTTGAGTTTTATTTTTGTCCGTGTTTAGTTTTGATATTTCTCGAATCTAAATTTGGTAGATATTTGATTTTTGGTTTTGTTCATGTTCATATGTTTTGTTGAATTAATTTTCAGATTTCAAATGGAAATTTAATTAGTGGTTTTTCATGTTTATTTCATGTTTGTTTTATGGTTTAGGTAAGAATTTGTTAGTTTGATGTTTGTTAGATTCAAATTGAAATTTAATTGATTATTTCTTCAATTTGTTTCATGTTGTTATATATTTTCCAGAAATTATTAATGTTGGTTTAATCGTTTAATTCGTCATGTTTGTTGTGTTAAAATAGACTCATTCATGTTCATACTTTGTTTGATTGTTCTTGAATCCGAAATTTGTATAGTTTGATTTCTCGTTTATCACTTATGATTATTTCTTGAATTTGTCTCATAATCTTGTTTAAGTTTAATATAGGAATTGTTTGTTGTAATGTTGTTAGAGTTGATTTTAAGTTCAATATTATTGAATTTGGAAATCTAAATATACTTGTTTGATTGTTGTTGTTGAATCTGAAAATAGGATTGTTTGTTGCTAAAAAATATTGTTCAATCAAATTTTAGTTGTTCTTTGTTGTTCAATTTGTGTTCATGTGATTTGTTGTTGAAATGTTGAAGAAATCATGTTCATGTGATTTGTTGTTTGAATTTGTGTAGAAATTGGTCATATTGGCTATATTTTGGTTGAGTGTGACTAATTGATTTGTTATAGCTGATGGGGTAGTTTGGTAATTTGTAGTACGTTCAGGGGTAGTTTGGTAATTTCAGTAAGGTCGGAGGGGTAGTTTAGGAATTGTACATTTTGTAATTTTTTATGTGAAGCATGGGGGACAAAATGAAATGGGGTGGGTTGTGATATAGTTATTTAATATAAAGGGGGGACACGACAAATCTTAGTGTGGGGGAATCTTGTATTTGTTTATGTTAGGCATGGAGGACAAAATATAATGGGGTGGTGTGATATATTGATTTAATGTAATGGGGATGAGTGGGAAGATAATGGGTTTGGTAGAGAAAATGGGTTGATTTTAATTGATTCAAAGATTTATGGGATGAGATATAAGTAGAGGTCTTGAAATCAGATTTTGGGGGAGAACAGACGACGGACAGAACAGAATACAGATAGAGAGGAAAAGATCTGACAGAAAGAGAATAAGAGAGAGAAAAAAGGGCTGGACATTTAAGAGAGAGAAAATTCCGAAAAAATATTTAAACTTTCAAATTAAAAAAAAAAACTAAAAAAATATTCTGCTTTCTTTCATTGTTTGAAATTAACATTAATTGTTGTTGTGTCATCAAAACTTGAAGTTTTTGTTTTGGGATTAATATTCCACCAGTTTGCAAACTCTGTTCCTGGGTTGTTACTGTTGCTGGATTGTTGCTGCTGTGTTGTATTGTTATTACTGCTGCTGATTCTCATCTTCATTTTCTTTTGCTTCCAATATCAGGTACACAACTGACACGCTGGTTATTGTAATCTGAAATATGAAGCATGAATACGAAAAAATGAAGAGTTGAAATTCTGAATTATATTTAATTATATTCTTGATTTTATTTGTATGTATAAATTATTTAGCTTGCAAAAAATCAGAATCATGTAGATATTTAATACATATAGTGGAACATTCGACGATAGCTTAACAAATGAACTATCTACATCTATTGAATAAAAATAAATAAATGGTGTAGTAATTCCGTCGAGTCAAAAATCAAACGAATAGGCCATCTAGTAGGAAGTTGGTAGAAATATTGTTTAATAATATTGGTTAATTTTAGCATGTAAATGGTCTAGGATTAAAATTAGAATTCCTATGGTTTTTTTATTTTGACAAACTGAGAACATGCCTAGTATAATGTAACTAGGTAATAACATGTAAATAAATTAAGATATTTCTCCTTTATTTTGTAGAGACAAATTTCAATAAAAAATGTAGGCATTTTAGGACTGTCTTTTTTTTAAAAATAAAATGAGATGAGCCTTGCCCAATAAAATGCACTAATTGCTGGGCCCTCACAAATGTATGTATTAATTATTTAGAACATCGGGTTTGGTCGTCTAGTGAAATTTTACGGCCTTTCCCAAAACAACAATACGCTAGTCTCTCTAGGCGCGTCTTTAACAAATTATTTTCTTCAATATGGGTGTGCATTTATGTAACCCAAATCCAAATCTCAACAGAGTCGAAATATGCCGATAACCACGAGTACATTTATGTGACGTGGTTCGAGATATATTTTCACGATGTTGCAATTCTCTATAAAAATAATAATAACAATAAAAGCGTTTAAAAGTTAAAATTGCACTATAGTTTTTTTAACATGTATTAAAATCAGATATTTTAGCCATTACAACAGTTTAAGCGACCGTGCTAGAACCACGGGATTCGGGGGTGCCTAACACCTTCCCTCGGGTCAACAGAATTCCTTACTTAGAATTTCTTGTTCGCAAACTTCATTTGGAAAGTCGAATATTTTCCTCGATTCGGGATTAAATTGGTGACTTGGGACACCCTAAATCTCCCAAGTGGCGACTCTGAAATAAATAAATAAATCCCGTTTCGATTGTCCTTTAATTGGAAAAAACTCTTTGTACCCTCGCGGGGGCTGAAAAAGGAGGTGTGACAGCTCTGGCGACTCTGCTGGGGAATTTTAGAAGCCCAGAACCACTGGTTCAGGGTTAGAAATTCGAGCTTATATAAAATTGTTATATTTGGCTTTATCTGATTTTTACATGTTTGAGCCTAATGTGCTAAATGATGCTTTTACCGCTTTGATATTATTTGACTGTATATATAAACTGTGCCAAACCCTTCTCTTTTCACCTCCGGGGATGTGCTTACTGGTTGAGACTCCCTATTCTGTTAGTGTTATACCCTGAAATAAAAAAGAGGCTCGGACAAGTTACGAAGCCGGATGGCCTTTTTGTTCCCGGTAAGTTGCCCCCTCCTCGACTTGAGTTGTCCGCTCGGGTACACAGTCTAGAACACCGACTCAGGTTTTGAACATAAAATAACATGACTTCATGCCGGATCCCTAGTAGGAACGATTATTTGCATCATGTTGCATTTGACTTAGGGGACTCAACACAGGGGTTGGGTCTGTCTAGGGCTAGCAACCTGAAATGAAAAAGACCATCTTGATGCATCCTATGTGCTACATGTTGCATTCCTTCAAGGGTAAAAGGGTCATTTGGCGGACCAATGATAATTGAGAGTGAATGAAAAGGAAAAAAGGAAAAGAGAGGGTGAAGTGCGAAGATAAAGCAAATAGGGCCCGGTTGTGTTTTGTTACATTTTCATTAAAAAAAACAAATTTTTTTAAAAAATTGAAAAATTCAAAGAAAATTCTTTGCACTTTTTATATTTTTTGAAAAATCAAAAAATAAAAAAAAGGGAAAAAGAAAATCCAAAAGATTTTACATGTTTCATCACCTTTTAAGAAAAAGCAAAAGAAAAAAAAAGGATATGTTTTCTCTGAATTAGTTATTTTTTTTCTCACCCGTATCCAATCTGCCCGAACTACGCGGGTTTGATTCTCACCGGATGTGAGATACGTAGACAACCCTCATCGGGTCCAACCCCCTTTTTGCTAAAATAGCCAAAAACCAATAAATAAATAAAAAACGTGTCAAAATTTTAATTTTGTCATAAATAAGTCGGGCGGTGTCCAACCTCCCCTTTTGCTAAAAAAATAGCAAAAAAAAAATATGTCAAATTTTATTTTTGTCATAAAGAAGTCGGGTGACGCTGTTTTATCTAGACATAGCCGAATGTTCCCGAAAGGGACGCCGGAAGGCTGACTTTGCATAAACAGCCACCTTTTGGGTCATGTTTAGGATTTTGGTCCAGTTGACCCACACAGCCTTAAAAATCTTCGTCCCCGTGGCGCTGAAGGGCCGTGTTTGCAACACCACGTTTTCATTGTAATTTGAAAAAAAAAACAAAGAGTCAGCGGTTAGGTGAATACCATTTGAATTTTTTTTAGTCAAAAAATAAGTCGAGCCAGCTTCGGCCGCGTCTTAAACCGTTCTTGCCGAAATAGCCTTAGAGTATCTTTCAGTTGTCGAAAGGCTATTTTCGTAAAAGAATGGACAAGTTTGTAAAGTGTTATAAAATAATCCTCTCCGGTCTCAAAATTTGGAAGGGGCCACATTTGCAAAAATAACCGTTTGGTTGCATTTGTCAAACGCAGAAAGGAAGATGGCCATTTGTTTTGGAGTTGGTAAATCTTTTGATTAGAATAGGTGGGTTGTTTGATTTTCGAGTTTGTAGGTCATCTTCAAACCTTTAAAACCCACTTTATTTTAATATGAAAATTGAAAAAAATGATTAGTATTGTTTATCTTTTATTGGTCCGAACTACGCAAGGTCTGATTCATGCGGGGTCATGATACGTAGGCAATCTCCATAAGATTCGACCACAACAAAAATGAAAACAAAAAATGAAAAAAAAGGAAAAGAAAAGAAAAAATGAATGAAAAAAATCGAAAAAAAAAAAGAAAAAGAAAAAAAAATGAAAAAAAATGTTATTAATAATGGGGACCGACTGAGTCCATTTTAACCTGTTGTTTCGAATCACAAAGAAAGAAGGTGGTTGGTTTGTGGTAAGCCGAACAATGACACCCAGAATATCGCGCAGAATCCTTTACTTGCACCTCATGATACACACTTTGCGGGAATCGGGTCTAATAACAGAAGCACTCGAATCCTATTAGGGACTTGTTGACGGAGGTTGATGATATTAAAGCTGATAATGGTCTTGGCAGTATTGATGCGAACGCTCAGTGGCTAAGATGCCAATTTTGATAAAGTGGGAGGACGCTCCGTTCCTTGGTTAGCAAGAGAGAAGCTTGTGGTGGTTTATTTTGTTGTCATTTCTGTTGTCCGGATTATTCTTAGGGTTGTAATCCGAATATTGTCTTATGTCAAACCTTCTTATCTTTCCAGTTTGTCATATCAGTTTGTTTAAGTTTTGTCGAGGCTGTGTTAGGATTTTATTCTGGTTTTTTTGTTTGTTTTGTTATTCAAACCATTTCGCCGGTAGTCTAATACAAAAGTCGGTCTTTTATTGTTTCCAGACATCTTTTTGTTTAGTCCTTTTATCATTTTGTTCAGCGCCGATTCTAGTAACATGACATGCGCACACAGTTTGGGCCTAGTCTTTAAAGTTAATCATAAAACCCCGGAAAGGCAATCAGAACATTTAAAGGAAATAAGAACGGTTTGAGATTATTTGAAGCCCGAGTCATGTGGAACTAGGGCAAGTAAAACATAAAGAAAATCGTTAAATGCAAGATTCGCCAAATTGGCATGAGGGTTGTTCATGAGAGTGAGAGTGTCGCCCAACGGTGCTTTAGAAATGACAAATGAAAAAGCAAGTGTTTAACATAATTGTCAAGTCCAGCACCATCGGAAGAGACTATAAATCTATGATCAATTGTGTTGTTTGCACTTGACATGTTTTGAAGACTGGAATGACGAAGGCATTTTGTTCTGCTATCTAAACACTTTATCCTTCGTTACCCCCCTTTGAGCCTTATTTATTTTCTTTCATACCCCTCGTTCGGAATCAATAGCAACGACTAGGAAATACGAGCCTGGAAGGTAAAGAAAAAAAATAAAAAAAAACGAAAAAAAGAAGAAGAGAAAAATAATAACAAAAAAAAAACAAAAGAAAGTCAAATGAAAACAGAGCAATTGGGAACTACGTTTGACCTGATTCCTCAAAGAGGATACGTAGGCGCCTCACGGCTCGGTCACAGTGTATATGGTGTAAAAAAAATATTTAAAAAAATATAATAATAAATAATCCCCAAGCAAGAAACTGGGGCAAGGGTTGCGCTTGTTGTAAACAAATATGATTTCGAAGGTTGTAATTTTGAACCCCAAATTTTTTTTGTTTTTTGAGCCTTTAATACCCTTTATTTCTAAGCCTATCCAAAAAACCCACATTACGGTCCAAAGAAAGACCTTCTGACCAGTCTGCAAAAGATGCCAAGTCAGACAAATGAGAGTCTTACCGGCGAACATAACATTCTGTTCCACAGCAGAAAGGACTCTAATCTCCAGCAGAGAGAGTCATACCGGCAACACTCCAAATCCCCAGCTGGAAAGTGATATAAATGAGAGAGTTTTATCGATGAAAATGTTCACGGACACCATAAGGCGATGAAAGCTGAGAGAAAAACCCAAAATGAGAGAGGCTTGATAGTGAAAACCCTTCGGGCACTACAAGTCGAATAAGATTGGGAATCAGATGGGGGATAGGCCACATATACATGTCATGACCATTAGAGTCGGTGTCTGCGTTTGATAGGTTTTTTTATTTATAGTTTCCTTTGTTAAAAAGTCATCATTTTCCTTTGTCTTTTATTATGTTCCTTTTTATCTTTCTCCTTTCATAGAAAAATTCCCCAGTAGAGTCTGTTTGGTCAGAACCAGCGGGAAATGACTTCAAAATAGGCCATCAGCTTTCCAATTATGCAAGATGAGATCTGGCTAGTACATCCAAGTGGTATAGTCAGCAAGGAACGAGCGCAAGGCCAGTGTCAAGAAAGATATCCCCAGCAAAAGGGAATTGACAAAAGGATTGACGAGTGTCAAGAGGGATACCCTTGCCGAAATCAAAGGTTATAAACCTCAAGGCCAAGGCCCGTGGACAAATCAAGGAGAGCAATGAGCATGATTTGGGAAATTCATGCGAGACTAAAAGGTCGTGGAAATGCCAGTTTCCGAGCTATGCCACAAAAGAAGAAGGATATCCCCAGCAGAAAGGGATTATCCCCAGCAAATAATATCATCCCCAACAAGTTGTGGAACACACAGCAAGGAAGAAGAAAGGGAAAACCATCCCAGTAGGAGTATCACAACCAACCACCACGTTTTAAACTAACAAATTTTGTTTGATTTGAAACAGGTAAAGGAAATGACATTGATACCAGAAATGCATGCCACAAGGGATATTGTCAAACTGGGGCAGAAAATTTTCCTTTCATTTAGAAAATTTTCTGGAAGTCAGGTACCCATTCGAGGAAGAATAAAGATAACACCAGTCTCAAGGGAAGTGGTCTCTGAACCAGTGTTGCCCCCAACATAATAAGTTTCAATGGAGGAAGTTGTTCCCTAGCAGACAGAACAAAGGGATGAAGCTTGTGCTCAGAAAAGCAAAAGGCCAGTATCATTCCCAACAGCCTTTCGAAGAGTGAAGCACTAGTTCTGAAGGAATCAAAATCCCCCAGCGGTGTTATCCTTGACAGTGTTATCCCCAGCTGATAACATTTTATCCCCCAACAGATAAGTAAATAATTCCCCAACAGTGTTATCCCCAACAGTCTCGAGGAGTCCAACACAAGTTTAGTGAAAATCGGTATCCTCAGCGGTTCCTTTCGGGGAAAGGCAAAACGAGTCGTAAGGGAGTTAGTCTTCGAAGGAAGAAGCTATGTAAAAAAAAAGAAAAAAAAAGAAAGAAAAAAAAAAAAAGGGGGAAGTAGTTTGTAGAGGAATGAAACATCCTACTCAAAAGGAAGTAATTTTGGAAGGAGTAAGATAACATATTTACTTAGCAGAGTTATCCACAGCAGTGTTATCCCCAGTGAATCATCGAGATGTAGAAGCATCCTCGACAGAGTTTCGCGCAAACCAGAGTGGGTAAGGAAGAAAAGGAAAAGTCATCCCCATCAAAATAATCCCCAGCAGTTTCGAGGGAAGATAACACAGGTAAGTAAATAATTCAGGAAGAAGGAAATGGTTCACCCATAGGAGACGCATTTCCTCCTAAGTTTAGTTTTTACCCATAGGAGATGCATTTCCTCCTAAGTTTGTTTTAGTTTCACCCCATAGGAGATGCATTTCCTCCTAAGTTTACTTTTACCCATAGGAGAGGCATTTCCTCCTAAGTTTGTTTTAGTTTCACCCCATAGGATATGCATTTCCTCCAAAGTTTGTTTTTACCCATAGGAGAGGCATTTCCTCCTAAGTTTAGTTTCACCCATAGGAGAGGCATTTCCTCCTAAGTTTAGTTTTTACCCATAGGAGACGCATTTCCTCCTAAGTTTAGTTTCACCCATAGGAGATGCATTTCCTCCTAAGTTTGTTTTAGTTTCACCCATAGGAGATGCATTTCCTCCTAAGTTTAGTTTCACCCATAGGAGATGCATTTCCTCCTAAGTTTGTTTTAGTTTCACCCATAGGAGATGCATTTCCTCCTAAGTTTAGTTTCACCCATAGGAGAGGCATTTCCTCCTAAGTTTAGTTTTACCCATAGGAGACGCATTTCCTCCTAAGTTTACTTTGACTCATAGGAGATGCATTTCCTCCTAAGTTTAGTTTCACCCATAGGAGATGCATTTCCTCCTAAGTTTAGTTTCACTCATAGGAGATGCATTTCCTCCTAAGTTTAGTTTCACCCATAGGAGAGGCATTTCCTCCTAAGTTTAGTTTCACCCATAGGAGAGGCATTTCCTCCTAAGTTTGTTTTTACCCATAGGAGACGCATTTCCTCCTACGTTTAGTTTTACCCATAGGAGATGCATTTCCTCCTAAGTTTGTTTTAGTTTCACCCATAGGAGATGCATTTCCTCCTAAGTTTGTTTTAGTTTCACCCCATAGGAGATGCATTTCCTCCTAAGTTTAGTCTTACCCATAGGAGAGGCATTTCCTCCTAAGTTTATTTTACCCATAGGAGAGGCATTTCCTCCTAAGTTGTTGTTGAAATCAGGAGTTCGCCTGGAGAATAAAGACATTCAAATTTCAAATTTAGCAATCAGGACTCCTCCTGGAGAACAGAGACATACTTTTCAAGTTTGACGTCAGGAGTCTACCTGAAGAACGGAGACATACAGTTTAAATTTCAAAAGTCAGGAGTCCACCTGGAGAATAGAGACATTCAAATTTCAAATTTAGCAATCAGGAGTCCGCCTGGAGAACAGAGACATACTTTTCAAGTTTGACGGCAGGAGTCTGCCTGAAGAACAGAGACATACTTTTCAAGTTTGATGTCAGGAGTCCGCCTGGAGAATAGAGACATTCAAATTTCAAATTTAGCAATCAGGAGTCCGCCTGGAGAACAGAGACATACTTTTCAAGTTTGATGTCAGGAGTCCGCCTGAAGAACGGAGACATACAGTTTAAATTTTAAAAGTCAGGAGTCCGCCTGGAGAATAGAGACATTCAATTTTAAATTTAGCAATCAGGAGTCCGCCTGGAGAACAGAGACATACTTTTCAAGTTTGACAGTAGGAGTCCGCCTGGAGAATAGAGACATTCAATTTCAAATTTAGTAATCAGGAGTCCGCCTGGAGAATAGAGACATTCAATTTCAAATTTAGCAATCAGGAGTCCACCTGGAGAACAGAGACATACTTTTCAAGTTTGACGTCAGGAGTCTGCCTGAAGAACGGAGACATACAGTTTAAATTTCAAAAGTCAGGAGTCCGCCTGGAGAATAGAGACATTCAATTTTAAATATAACAATCAGGAGTCCGCCTGAAGAACGGAGACACACAGTTCAAGTATTGGTTGAAGTCAGGAGCCCCCCTGAATAATAGAATGGCGATTTATTGGTTGAAGTCAGGAGCCCGCCTGAAGAGAGGAATGACGTTTATTTTTAAAGTTGGTGTTGGAGTTGGGAGCCCGCCCATAGAACAGAGGCATACATTTCAGTCTTTTCATTTCAAGTGTTGGAGTTGGGAGCCCGCCCATAGAACAGAGGCATACATTTCAGTCTTTTCATTCCAAGTGTTGAAGTTGGGAGTCTGCCCATAGAACAGAGGCATACAATTCAGTCTTTTTATTTCAAGTGTTGAAGTTGGGAGCCCGCCCATAGAACAGAGGCATACATTTCAGTCTTTTTATTCAAAGTGTTGAAGTTGGGAGCCCGCCCATAGAATAGAGGCATACATTTCAGTCTTTTTATTCCAAGTGTTGAAGTTGGGAGCCCGCCCATAGAACAGAGGCATACATTTCAGTCTTTTCATTTGAAGTGTTGAAGTTGGGAGCCCGCCCATAGAACAGAGGCATACATTTCAGTCTTTACATTTCAAGCGTTGAAGTTGGGAGCCCACCCAGATAACAGAAGCATACATTTCAGTTTTTCATTTCAAGTATTGAAGTTGGGAGCCCGCCCATACAACAGAGACATACATTTCAAGATCAAGTCAGAGGACAATAAAACAGAGGGTTACAACAGGAATCCCCAGCAGGAAACAATAAAAATCCCCAGCACCGGGAAGCAGAAGGTTGCAACAAGAAGTCCCAGAACAAACTCAAGTGCATGTGTCAAAAGGAAGAAAAGCATCAGAAGAAAAGCACCGGAAGAAATGCAAGCAAACAAGAAAGCTAGGCAACAAGAACAAATTGCAGTCTAGCCTAGCTTCTTATTTTCTTTTAAGCACGGTGTAACAAGGAGATCGGTAAGCAGTGGTAATAGCATGCAACAACAGTAACATTGCAGTCCTACGGTAGTCCCAGCTACCAAAAACTTCCCGAACTACATTGACCTAATTCCTGTTTAGCCCAGGATATGTAGGAAACCTCTGAAGCAAAGGTTCGGTCAAATCTTTTTCAAAAAAATGCTTCACACGGAGTACTCGGATGGGCAAAAATCGCTCGCTTTATCTTTGCACGAAAACCCTTCGTGTCTTCGGGCAAAGAGGGGCAGTTGTAAGCACGTGATTTTTGCCCTATATGAGAATTACTCCCAAAAAATTCAAAAAATAAAATAATTTTCCTTGGTGTGCAATTTTGTGATATTTTGTGATATTTTAAATAATTATTTGTATTTGTCTGTGCATGTTTATTTGCTAAATTAATAAAAAATACAAAAATATGTCGCATTTTGCATGTAGGATTTAATTCTACAATTTGTTAGTAATTAAGTTTGTTTACAAAAAATAAAAATTACAAAAATAGGCATCGTTTGCATTTTTAGCATTTAATGTCCAAATATACAATTTTATGCTTAATTATTACTTAATTGTGCGTTAATTGTTATTGGGAGTTAATTTGCGCTTTTATAACTTAATTTAGTTCTTAAATAATAGTTTAAGTATTTTTTAGTTTTAGAAAAATAAAAGAAGAAAAGAGAGCGAAAATATAAAGAAAGTCGGAATTGGACCTCTTCTTCGATTTCAAGCCACAGGCCCAAAAAATGGCCCAATCTTCCCAAACGACCCAGTCCATTTCGAACTAGGTCGACCCAGTCCAGTACCAACAACCCAACTCCCCCTCTTCATTTTCATTCTTCATTTTTTGTCCAAACACAAAACAAAACAAAAAATAAAAAAACCAAAACCCTAAAAAACTAAGAAAGGATCCCCCCCCCCCCCATTTTGGCTTCTTCTTCCCCAAACTCAAAAACACCTCCCATGGCTTCCCTTTACTTTCTTCTTCGTCCACACAAACACCCTCGCGTCCAAACGACCCCCCCGTCCTCCATTAAAACCACACAACCACCTTCAAGCTCGAACTCGACAACCATGGTCGCCACTGCTGCGTCTTCGTCATCAACGACCAGTCCGTCGACTCCCTTTCACCATCGTCGTTTCTACTGCTGAGCCAGTCCTCAACTTCACGTCCCAACAGTCCACCTGCTGCTCGCGCTACTGCTACTGCTTCATCTTCTTCTTTGTCTTCGTCATCGCCCACCTCCAGTAGCCTCACCATCTTGCCCAAACGACCCTTCATTCCCCATCAAGCAGCAGCTATCGTTGCTGCATCGTCCAGCCTCATCGTCTAGCTTCGTCGTCCGCTTCAAGCTCGACACCCTCCTGCTGTCACTACCCTCGTCAACCCATCGCCATAGCTGCCCTCCCATGGTGGAAACCCCACTGCAAATGACCCCTCCTTCCAGCTCCTCCATGCTGCCCGCAGCTGCCCCATGATCGATCTTTCTGCTTCATCTTCTTCGTTTCGTCGACTTCGAGTTTGGTGGTCAAGCTCCCGAGCTCCAGCCATGGACGCGGCGTCGCTTCACTGCTCCTATTTCGGCGTCAAGCTACGTCTGCTTTAGACGCTTCACTGCTGCGTACTGTCGTTGACGACTCCATGAGTCATGTTTGTTGCTCACCATCGTACTGTTGTTGATGACGCAAGGCAGTCCGGTTAAAGTCCGGCAAAGTTCGAGGGTTTTTCGTCGAATTGAGATCCTTCGTCGAGCTTTACATGACGAGTTGTTTGGTCGAGGTATTGCTTCTGTTGTTGCTTCATTCTTTGTACATGAATGCTTCGTCAAAATCCGGAATGACATGGTTGTTTGGTCGAGGTTTGTCGAAACAGTCCGTACATATTCCATGTCGATCTGGTTAGTAGATTTTGAGTTTTATTTTTGTCCGTGTTTCGTTTTGATATTTCTCGAATCTAAAATCGGTAGATATTTGATTTTTGGTTTTGTTCATGTTCATATGTTTTGTTGAATTAATTTTCAGATTTCAAATGGAAATTTAATTAGTGGTTTTTCATGTTTATTTCATGTTTGTTTTATGGTTTAGGTAAGAATTTGTTAGTTTGATGTTTGTTAGATTCAAATTGAAATTTAATTGATTATTTCTTCAATTTGTTTCATGTTGTTATATATTTTCCAGAAATTATTAATGTTGGTTTAATCATTTAATCCGTCATGTTTGTTGTGTTAAAATAGACTCATTCATGTTCATACTTTGTTTGATTGTTCTTGAATCCGAAATTTGTATAGTTTGATTTCTTGTTTATCATTTATGATTATTTCTTAAATTTGTCTCATAATCTTGTTTAAGTTTAATATAGGAATTGTTTGTTGTAATGTTGTTAGAGTTGATTTTAAGTTCAATATTATTGAATTTGGAAATCTAAATATACTTGTTTGATTGTTGTTGTTGAATCTGAAAATAGGATTGTTTGTTGCTAAAAAATATTGTTCAATCAAATTTTAGTTGTTCTTTGTTGTTCAATTTGTGTTCATATGATTTGTTGTTGAAATGTTGAAGAAATCATGTTCATGTGATTTGTTGTTTGAATTTGTGTAGAAATTGGTCATATTGGCTATATTTTGGTTGAGTGTGACTAATTGATTTGTTATAGCTGATGGGGTAGTTTGGTAATTTGTAGTACGTTCAGGGGTAGTTTGGTAATTTCAGTAAGGTCGGAGGGGTAGTTTAGGAATTGTACATTTTGTAATTTTTTATGTGAAGCATGGGGGACAAAATGAAATGGGGTGGGTTGTGATATAGTTATTTAATATAAAGGGGGGACACGACAAATCTTAGTGTGGGGGAATCTTGTATTTGTTTATGTTAGGCATGGAGGACAAAATATAATGGGGTGGTGTGATATATTGATTTAATGTAATGGGGATGAGTGGGAAGATAATGGGTTTGGTAGAGAAAATGGGTTGATTTTAATTGATTAAAAGATTTATGGGATGAGATATAAGTAGAGGTCTTGAAATCAGATTTTGGGGAGAACAGACGACGGACAGAACAGAATACAGATAGAGAGGAAAAAATCTGACAGAGAGAAGAATACAGAAATAGAGAGAACAAATCTGGAAGAGAAAAAAAAAAGAACAGATAGACAGAACAGAAAAACACAAACAGAGAAAAAAAAGAGCTGAATATTTAAGAGAGAGAAAAACTAAGAAGTCGGGTGACGTTGTTTTATCAAGACATAGCCGAATGTTCCCGAAGGGGACGCCGGAAGGCTGACTTTTTATAAACAGCCACTTTTGGGTCATATTTAAGATTTGGTCCAGTTGACCCACACAACCTTAAAAATCTTCGTCCCCGAGACGTTGAAAGGCCGTGTTTGCAATATTGGTTTTCTAATTTGAAAAACGATAAAAAGAGTCATAAATAAGTCAGGTGATGTTGTTATGTCATAAATAGCCGAATGTTCCCGAAAGGAACGCCGGAAGGCTGACTTTGCATAAACAGCCACTTTTGGGTCATGTTTAGGATTTTTGGTCTAGTTGACCCACACAGCCCTATAAATCTTCGTCCCCGAGGTGCTGAAGGGCCGTGTTTGCAACACCAGGTTTTTATTATAATTTTAAAAGAAAAAAAAACAAAGAGTCGGCGGTCAGGTGAATACCGTTTGAATTTTGTCATAATAAGCCGAGCCAGCTTCGGCCGCGTCTTAAACCGTTCTTGCCGAAATAGCCTTAGAGTATCTTTTAATTGTCGAAAGGCTATTTTCGTAAAAGAAGTGACAAGTTTGTAAAGTGTCAAAATAATCCTCCCCGGCCTCAAAATTCATGTGAGATTTGGAAGGGGCCACATTTGCAAAAATAGCCGTTTTGTTGCGTTTGTCAAACGGGGAAAGGAAGCTGTCCTTTTTATTTCGAGGTTATAAATCTTTAATTAGAATATGTGGGTTGTTTGATTTTCGAGTTTGTAGGTCATCTTCAAACCTTTGAAACCCAGTTTGTTTTAAATTGAAAAAAAATGTGTTTAGTATTGTTTATCTTTTATTGGTCCGAACTACGCAAGGTCTGATTCATACGGGGTCATGATATGTAGGCAATCTCCATAAGATTCGACCACAACAAAAAAAATGAAAAAAATGAAAAACAAAAACAAAACAAAAAAAGAATGAAAAAAATCAAAAAAAAAAGAAAATGAAAAAAAAAGAAAAAAAGGAAAAGATGTTGTTAATAATGAGGACCGACTGAGTCCATTCTAACCTGTTTTGTTTTGAATCACAAAGAAAGAAGGTGGTTGGTTTGTGGTAATGACACCTAGAACATCGCACAGAATCTCTTACCTGCACATAATAATGCACACTTTGCGGGGGTCAGGCCTGATAGCAGAAGCACTCAAATCCTATTGGGGACTTGTTGACGGAGGTTGATGATATTAAAGATGATAATGGTCTTGGCAGTATTGATGCAAAGCTCAGTAGCTAAGATGCCAATTTTGATAAAATGGGAGGACACTCCGTTTCTTGGTTAGCAAGAGAGAAGCTTGTGGTGGCTTATTTTGTTGTCATTTCTGTTGTCCGGATTATTCTTAGGTTTGTAATCCGAATATTGTCTTGTGTCAAATCTTCTTATCTTTCCAGTTTGTCATATCAGTTTGTTTAAGTTTTGTCGAGGCTGTGTTAGGATTTTATTCTGGTTGTTTTGTTTGTTTTATTATTCAAACCATTTCGCCGGTAGTCTAATACAAAAGCCGGTCTTTTATTGTTTCCAGACATCTTTTTGTTTAATCCTTTTATCATTTTTGTTCAGCGCTGATTCTCGTGACATGACATGCGCACATATTGGGCCTAATCTTAAAAGTTGATCATAAAACCCTGGGAAGGTGATCAAAGCATTTAAAGGAAATAAGAACGGTTTGAGATTATTTGAAGCCCGAGTCATGTGGAATTGGGGCAAGTAAAACATAAAGAAAACCGTTAAATGCAAGATTCTCCAAATTGGCATGAGGGTCATTCATGAGAATGAGAGTGTCGCCCAGCAGTGCTTTAGAAATGACAAATGAAAAAGCAAGTGTTTAACACAATTGTCAAGTCCAGCACCATCGGAAGAGACTATAAATCTATGTTCAATTGTGTTGTTTGCACTTGGCATGTTTTAAAGACTGGAATAACGAAGGCATTTTGTTCTGCTACCTAAACACTTTATCCTTCGTTACCCCTTTTGAGCCTTATTTATTTTCTTTCATACCCCTCGTTCGGAATCAATAGCAACGACTAGGAAATACGAGCCTGGAAGGTAAAGAAAAAATAAAAAAAAAACGAAAAAAAAGAAGAGAAAAATGATAACAAAAAAAACAAAAGAAAGTCAAATGAAAACAGAGGAATTGGGAACTACGTTTGACCTGATTCCTCAAAGAGGATACGTAGGCGCCTCACGGCTCGGTCATAGGGTGCATAGTGTGCATGGTGTGCATAGTGTAACAAAAAATTAAAAAAAAATATAATAATAAATAATCCCCAAGCAAGAAACTGGGGCAAGGGTTGCGCTTGTTATAAACAAATATGATTTCGAAGGTTATAATTTTGAACCCCAAATTCATTTGTTTTTGAGCCTTTAATACTCTTTCTTTCTAAGCCTATCCAAAAAAAAAAACCACGTTACGGTCCAAAGAAAGACCTTCTGACCAGTCTGCAAAAGATGCCAAGTCAAACAAATGAGAGTCTTACCGGCGAACATAACATTCTGTTCCACAGCAGAAAGGACTCTAATCTCCAGCAGAGAGAGTCATACCGGCAACACTCCAAATCCCCAGCTGGAAAGTGATATAAATGAGAGAGTCTTATCGGTGAAAATCTTCACGGACACCATAAGGCGATGAAAGCTGAGAGAAAAACCCAAAATGAGAGAGGCTTGATAGTGAAAACCCTTCGGGCACTACAAGTCGAATAAGATTGGGAATCAGATGGGGGATAGGCCACATATGCATGTCATGACCATTAGAGTCGGTGTCTGCGTTTGATAGATTTTATTTATAGTTTCTTTTGTTAAAAAGTCATCTTTTTCCTTTGTCTTTTATTCTGTTCCTTTTTATCTTTCTCCTTTCATAGAAAATTCCCCAGTAGAGTCTGTTTGGTCAGAACCAGTGGGAAATGACTTCAAAATAGGCCATCAGCTTTCCAATTATGCAAGAAGAGATCTGACTAGTACATCCAAGTGGTATAGTCAGCAAGGAACAAGCGCAAGGCCAGTGTCAAGAAAGATATCCCCAGCAAAAAAAGAGATTGACAAAAGCGTCAACGAGTGTCAAGAGGGATACCCTTGCCGAAATCAAAGGTTATAAACCTCAAGGCCAAGGCCTGTGAACAAAGAAAGGAGAGCAGTGAGCATGATTTGGGAAATTCATACTAGACTAAAAGGTCGGGGAAAGGCCAATTTCCGAGCTATGCCACAAAAGAAGAGGGATATCCCCAGCAGAAAGGGATTATCCCCAGCAAATAATATCATCCCCAACAAGTTGTGGAACGCAGAGCAAGGAAGGATAAAGGGAATACCATCCCAGTAGGAGTATCACAACCAACTACCACGTTTTAAACTAACAAATTTTGTTTGATTTGAAACAGGTAAAGGAAATGGCATTGATGACAGAAATGCATGCCATAAGGGAGACTGTCAAACTGGGGCAGAAAATTTTCCTTTTATTTGGAAATTTTTTTGGAAGTCAGGTACCCATTCGAGGAAGAATAAAGATACACCAGTCTCAAGGGAAGTGGTGTTTGAACCAGTGTTGCCCCAACATAATAAGTTTCAATGGAGGAAGTATTCCTCAGCAGACAGAATAAAGGGATGACACTTGTGCTCAGAAAAGCAAAAAGCCATTATCATCCCCAGCAGCTTCTAGAAGAATGAAGCATCGATTTGAAGGGATAAAATTCCCCAGCAACGTTATCCTCAACAGCGTTATCCCGAGAAGATAACACTTTTATCCTCAGCAGTGTTGAAAAAAAAAGAAAAAAAAAAGAAAAAAATTGAATTTGAAGGAGGGGAAGAAAGGAGACTTCCCCAGTGGTATTATCCCCAGCAATCAGGAGCCCACCAAGAGAATAAGGGAATACAGTTCAAATTTTAAGTAGTCAGGAGCCCCCCTGAAGAACAAAATGGCGATTTGTTGGTTGAAGTCAGGAGCCCGCCTGAAGAGAGGAAAGGCGTTTTATTTTTCAAAATTGTTGCTGAAGTCAGGAGCCCGCCTGAAGAAAGGAAAGACATTTTATTTTTAAAAGTTGTTGAAATCTCGCCAACCTAAAGAAAGGAATGGCATTTTATTTTCAAAGTTGTTGTTGAAGTTGGGAGCCCGCCCATATAACAGAGGAATACATTCAGTATTACATTTCAAGCGTTGAAGTTGGGAGCCCGCCCATATAACAGAGGAATACATTTCAGTCTTTACATTTCAAGCGTTGAAGTTGGGAGCCCGCCCATATAACAGAGGAATACATTTCAAGTGTTGAAGTTGGGAGTCCGCCCATAGAACAGAGGCATACATTTCAGTCTTTTCATTTCAAGTGTTGAAGTTGGGAGCCCGCCCATAGAACAGAGGCAATACATTTCAGTCTTTACATTTCAAGCGTTGAAGTTGGGAGCCCGCCCAGATAACAGAGGCATACATTTCAGTCTTTACATTTCAAGCGTTGAAGTTGGGAGCCCGCCCAGATAACAGAGGCATACATTTCAGTCTTTACATTTCAAGCGTTGAAGTTGGGAGCCCGCCCAGATAACAGAGGCATACATTTCAGTCTTTACATTTCAAGCGTTGAAGTTGGGAGCCCGCCCAGATAACAGAGGCATACATTTCAGTCTTTACATTTCAAGCGTTGAAGTTGGGAGCCCGCCCAGATAACAGAGGCATACATTTCAGTCTTTACATTTCAAGCGTTGAAGTTGGGAGCCCGCCCATATAATAGAGGCATACATTTCAGTCTTTATATTTCGAGCGTTGAAGTTGGGAGCCCGCCCATATAACATAGGAATACATTTCAGTCTTTACATTTCAAGTGTTGAAGTTGGGAGCCCGCCCATATAACAGAGGAATACATTTCAGTCTTTACTTTTAAAGTGTTGAAGTTGGGAGCCCGCCCATATAACAGAGGAATACATTTCAGTATTAATTTTCAAGTATTGAAGTTGGGAGCCCGCCCATACAACAGAGGCATACATTTCAAGATCAAGTCAGAGGACAATAAAACAGAGGGTTACAACAGGAATCCCAAGCACAAACTCAAGTGCATGTGTCAAAAGGAAGAAAAGCATCGGAAGAAAAGCACCGGAAGAAACGCAAACAGACAGGAAAGCAAGGCAACAAGAACAAATTGCAGTCTAGCCTAGCTTCTTGTTTTCTTTTAAGCACGGTGTAACTAGGAGATCGGTAAGCAGTAGTAATAGCATGCAACAACAGTAACATTGCAGTCCCACGGTAGTCCCAGCTACCAAAAACTTCCCGAACTACATTGACCTGATTCCTGTTTAGCCCAGGATATGTAGGAAACCTCTGAAGCAAAGGTTCGGTCAAATCTTTTTCAAAAAAAAATGCTTCATACGGAGTACTCGGATGGGCAAAAATCGCTCGCTTTATCTTTGCACGAAAACCCTTCGTGTCTTCGGGAAAAGAGGGCCAGCTGTAAGCACGTGATTTTTGCCCTATATGAGAATTACTCCCAAAAATTCAAAAATAAAATAATTTTTCTTGGTGTGCAATTTTGTGATATTTTTGAATAATTATTTGTATTTATCTGTGCATATTTATTTGTTAAATTAATAAAAATACAAAAATATGTCGCATTTTGCATGTAGGATTTAATTCTACAATTGTTAGTAATTAAGTTTGTTTTACAAAAAATAAAAATTACAAAAATAGGCATCGTTTGCATTTTTAGCATTTAATGTCCAAATATACAATTTTATGCTTAATTATTACTTAATTGTGCGTTAATTGTTATTGGGAGTTAATTTTCGCTTTTATAACTTAATTTAGTTCTTAATAATAAGTTAAGTATTTTTATAATTTAGTTTTAGAAAAATAAAAGAAGAAAAGAGAGCAAAAATATAAAGAAAGTCGGAATTGGGCCTCTTCTTCGATTTCAAGCCACAGGCCCAAAAAATGACCCAATCTTCCCAAACGACCCAGTTCATTTCGAACTGGGTCGACCCAG
This sequence comes from Nicotiana tabacum, assembly GCF_000715075.1. Lineage (NCBI taxonomy): Eukaryota > Viridiplantae > Streptophyta > Magnoliopsida > Solanales > Solanaceae > Nicotiana > Nicotiana tabacum. The sequence goes on along the minus strand of NC_134084.1, from coordinate 96,856,755 downwards.
TCCATAACCCAAAGAGACCCAAACCCCCTTTTCTTTCATTTTTCATAAAACAAAACAAAACAAAAAAAAACCAAGAAAACCCTAAAAACTAAGAGATCCGCCCCCCTCTTTCTTTCTTCTTCTTCCTCAAGCTTCAAGCAAGCAACCATGGCAGCTACCCTTTCCCCCTCTGCCTCACCTTCGCACACACGCACAACCCCTCGCGGGTATGGAAAACGACCCCCGTCCGCCATTAAAACCAAACGACCACCTTCAAACTTCGACATCCATGGTTGTCCCCCCCCCCCCCTTGTTTCTTCGTCGTCTTCTTCACCACGTCCAGTCATGGACGACCTCAAACAGCCCCAAGCAGCCATGAACGAGCATCCATGACGAGCAGCAATGACTCCCAGCAGCTACACCATCTTCGTCGCGTCCAAACGACCATTGTCGCAGCTGTTTCTGCGTCATCCATGTCGCTGTTGCTGCGTCCTTTTCTCTTCGCCATTGCTACTATTTTTTGTCCTCTATTGCTGCTGCTTTTTGTCCTCCATTGTTGCTGCGTTTCCACTGCTCCATCGACGACGAACAGCTCGTCGACCTTCACCAAACATGCTTGCCGCTGCTGCTGTTTTTTGCCTTCATCTTCTCCATCGAAAATCTCCAACTGCTGCGTCTTCTTCACGTCCAAACTGTTTCCTTTTTCGCTACATCTAAACAGACCCCAGTTGTTGCGTCTTCTTCACGTCCAAGTGCTGCTGCTGCTCACCATAGCAACTTCCACAACTACACGCACACACACGGAAGAAAAGCAAAGCATTCCGGTTAAAGTCCGGCGAAGTTTCTGTCAAAGTTTTGATTGGGTTCGTTTAAAATCCGTTCGATGTTCGTCATTGGTCATTCACGGTTAGTTGTTCTAAGTTCTATTTCGTCCATAATTTGTTTGATATTTTTAGATTTTGAATTAGCATAAGTTTGCTTTGTTTTTCTTATTTGTTTTTAGATAAAAATTGTTAGTTTAATTATATTGTTGTTAGATTTAAGTTGAAGATTCAATTTAATTATTTTCAGTTTGTTTTATTAATTTTAAAAGGATTTAGTTTTAATGTAGAAAGGTGTTAGTTTAAATCGTTTAAATCCATTGTTTGTTGTTAATATAGATTTAATTCGTATTCATTTTTTGAAGTTGGTTTTAATTCAGTGATTTAATGTGAAGTTATGTTTTGATTTTAATTTTTGGATCATGTATCTTTGTTATAATTTTTTGTTGGATTTAATTAAGAAAGATTAATTGATTATTTGAAGATTAGTGATTTGAATATATTTATTTGTTTTGTTTAAGTTTAATTCGAAGTTTGAACAAAGTTTGTTTGTTATTGTTATTGAATATTTTCATTCATGTTCATACTTTGTTTGGTTGATCTTGAATCCGAAATTTGTATAGTTTGATTTCTTGTTTATCATTTATGATTATTTCTTGAATTTGTCTCATAATCTTGTTTAAGTTTAATATAGGAATTGTTGGTTGTAATGTTGTTAGATTTAATTTTAAGTTTAAATGATCATTGAATTTAGAAATCTGAATATATTTGTTTGTTGTTGTTGTGGTTATTGAATCTGAAAGTAGGTTTGTTTGTTGCTAAAAATATTGTTCAATCAAATTTTAGTTGTTCTTTGTTGTTCAATTTGTGTTCATGTGATTTGTTGTTGAAATGTTGAAGAAATCATGTTCATGTGATTTGTTGTTTGAACATTGTTAGAAATTGATCATATTGTCTATATTTTGGTTAAGTTTGATTAATTGATTGTTATAGCTGATGGGGGTAGTTTGGTAATTTGTAGTACGTTCAGGGGTAAAATAGTAATTGCAATAAGGTCGGAGGGATAGTTTGGTAATTGAACATTTTGTAATTCTTTATGTTAAGCATGGGGGACAAAATGTAATGGGGTGGGTTTTGATATAGTTGTTTAATATAAAGGGGGGACAAGACAAAATTTAGTGGGGAGGAATCTTGTATTTGTTTAGTGAAGCATGAGGGACAAAATATAATGGGGTGGCGTGATATATTTATTTAATGTAATGGGGATGAGTGAGAAGATAATAGGTTTGGTAGAGAAAATGGGTTGATTTTAATTGATTAAAAGATTTATGGGATGGGATATAAGTAGAGGTCTTGAGAATAGACGACGGACAGAACAGAATACAGATAGAGAGGAAAAATTCTGACAGAAAGAGAATAAGAGAGAGAAAAAAGGGCTGAACATTTAAGAGAGAGAAAATTCCGAAAAATTATTTAAACTTTCAAATTAAAAAAAAAACTAAAAAAAATATTCTTCTTTCTTTCATTGTTTGAAATTAACATTAATTGTTGTTGTGTCATCAAAGCTTGAAGTTTTTTTTTGGGATTAATATTCCACCGGTTTGCAAACTCTGTTCCTGGGTTATTACTGTTGCTGGATTGTTGCTGCTGTGCTGTATTGTTATTACTGCTGTTGATTCTCATCTTCATTTTCTTTTGCTTCCAATATCAAGTACACAACTGACACGCTGGTTATTGTAATCTGAAATATGAAGCATGAATACGAAAAAATGAAGAGTTGAAATTCTGAATTTTATTTAATTATATTCTGGATTTTATTTGTATGTATAAATTATTTAGCTTGCAAAAAATCAGAATCATGTAGATATTTAATACATATAGTGGAACATTCGACGATAGCTTAACAAATGAACTATCTACATCTATTGCCTAAAAATAAATAAATGGTGTAGTAATTCCGTCGATTCAAAAATTAAACGAATAGGCCATCTAGTAGGAAGTTGGTAGAAATATTGTTTAATAATATTGGTTAATTTTAGCATGTAAACGGTCTAGGATTAAAATTAGAATTGCTATATTTTTTTTATTTTGACAAACTGAGAACATGTCTAGTATAATGTAACTAGGTAATAACATGTAAATAAATTAAGATATTTCTCCTTTATTTTGTAGAGACAAATTTCAATAAAAAATGTAGGCATTTTAGGACTGTCTTTTTTTTAAAAATAAAATGAGATGAGCCTTGCCCAATAAAATTCACTAATTGTTGGGCCCTCACAAATGTATGTATTAATTATTTAGAACATCGGGTTTGGCCGTCTAGTGAAATTTTACGGCCTTTCCCAAAATAACAATACGCTAGTCGCTCTAGGCGCGTGTTTAACAAATTATTTTCTTAAATATGGGTGTGCATTTATGTAACCCAAATCCAAATCTCAACAGAGTCGAAATATGCCGATAACCACGGGTACATTGATGTGACGTGGTTCGAGATATATTTTCACGATGTTGCAATTCTCTATAAAAATAATAATAACAATAAAAGCGTTTGAAAGTTAAAATTGCACTATAGTTTTTTTAACATGTATTAAAATCAGATATTTTAGTCATTACAACGGTTTAAGCGACCGTGCTAGAACCACGGGATTCGGGGGTGCCTAACACCTTCCCTCGGGTCAACAGAATTCCTTACTTAGAATTTCTTGTTCGCAGACTTCATTTGGAAAGTCGAATATTTTTCTCGATTCGGGATTAAATTGGTGACTTGGGACACCCTAAATCTCCCAAGTGGCGACTCTGAAATAAATAAATAAATCCCGTTTCGATTGTCCTTTAATTGGAAAAAACTCCTTGTACCCTCGCGGGGGCTGAAAAAGGAGGTGTGACAGCTCTGGCGACTCTGCTGGGGATTATTTTGATGGGGATGATTTTTCCTTTTCTTCTTTACCCACTCTGGGTTGCCCGAAACTCTGTCGAGGATGCTTCTACATCTAGATGATCCACTGGAGATAACACTGCTGTGGATAACTCCCCAAGCAAGAAACTGGGGCAAAGGTTGCGTTTGTTGTAAATAAATCTAGTTCCGAAGGTTGTAATTAATAACCCAAAATCGATGCATTTTTTATCCTTTAATACCCTTTCTTTCTAGCCTATCCAAAACCCACATTACAGTCCAAAGAAAGACCTTCTGATCAGTCTACAAAAGATGCCAAGTCAGACAAATGAGAGTCTTACCGGCGAACATAACATTCTGTTCCACAGCAGAAAGGACTCTAATCTCCAGCAGAGAGAGTCATACCGGCAACACTCCAAATCCCCAGCTGGGAAGTGATACAAATGAGAGAGTCTTATCGGTGAAAATCTGCACGGACACCATAAGGCGATGAAAGCTGAGAGAAAAACCAAAATAAGAGAGACTTGATAGTGAAAACCCTTTGGGCACTACAAGTCGAATAAGATTGAGAATCAGATGGGGAATTGCCAATTGAAGATCTTGAAAGATGATTGACAGTGGAGGATATGCCATATGTGCATGTCATGACCATTAGAGTCGGTATCTGCGTTTGATAGGTTTTTATTTATAGTTTCATTTGTTAAAGAGTCTTCTTTTTCCTTTGTCTTTTTATTCTGTTCCCTTTTATCTTTTCCTTTCATAGAAAAATTCCCCAGTAGAGTCTGTTTGGTCAGAACAAGTGAGAATAGGCCATCAGCTTTCCAAGATGAGATCTGACTAATACATCCAAGTGGTATAGTCAGCAAGGAACAAACGCGAGGCCAGTGACAAGAAAGATATCTCCAGCAAAAGGAGATTGACAAAAGGACTGACGAGTGTCAAGAGGGATTTCCTTGCCAAAAACCAAAGGTCATAAACCTCAAGGCCGAGACCCGTAGACAAAGCAAGGAGAGCAGTGAGCATGATTTGGGAAATTCATGCGAGACTAAAAGGTCGGGAAAATGCAAGTTTCTGAGCCATGCCACGAAAGAAGAGGGATATCCCCAGCAGAAAGGGATTGTCCCCAGCAAATAATATCATCCTCAACAAGTTGTGGAACACACAACAAGGAAGGAGAAAGGGAAAACCATCCCAGTAGGAGTATCACAACCAACCACCACGTTTTAAACTAACAAATTTTGTTTGATTTGAAACAGGTAAAGAAAATGGCATTGATGCCAGAAATGCATGCCACAAGGGATATCATCAAAACTGGGGCAGAAAATTTTCCTTCCATTTAGAAAATTTTCTGGAAGTCAGGTACCCATTTGGGAAAGAATAAATATAACACCAGTTTCAAGGAAAGTGGTCTCTGAACCAGTGTTGCCCCCAACATAATAAGTTTCAATGGAGGAAGTTGTTCCCCAGCAGACAGAACAAAGGGATGAATCTTGTGCTCAGAAAAGCAAAGGGCCAGTATCATTCCCAACAGCCTTTCGAAGAGTGAAGCACTAGTTCTGAAAGAATTAGAATCCCCCAGCAGTGTTATCCACAGCTGATAACATTTTATCCCCCAACAGGTAAGTAAATAATTCCCCAACAGTGTTATCCCCAATAGTCTCGAGGAGTCCAACACAAGTTTAGTGAAAATCGGTATCCTCGGCGGTTCCTTTCGGGGAAAGGCAAAACGAGTCGTAAGGAAGGTAGTCTTCGAAGGAAGAAGCTATGTAAAAAAAAAAGAAAGAAAAAAAAAGAAAGAAAAAAAAGAAAGAGAAAAAAGAAAAAGGGGGAAGTAGCTTGCAGAGGAATGAAACACCTACTCAAAAGGAAGTAATTTTGGAAGGAGTAAGATAACATATTTACTCAGCAGAGTTATCCACAGTAGTATTATCCCCAGTGGATCATCGAGATGTAGAAGCATCCTCGACAGAGTTTCGGGCAACCCAGAGTGGGTAAGGAAGAAAAGGAAAAGTCATCCCCATCAAAATAATCTCCAGCAGTTTCGAGGGAAGACAACACAGGTAAGAAAATAATTCAGGAAGAAGGAAATGGTTCACCCATTGGAGATGCATTTCCTCATAAGTTTGTTTTTACCTATAGGAGAGGCATTTCCTCCTAAGTTGTTGTTGAACCAATAGTAGAGGCATTTCCTCCTAAGTTTGTTTCACCCATAGGAGAGGCATTTCCTCCTAAGTTTAGTTTTACCCATAGGAGATGCATTTCCTCCTAAGTTTACTTTGACTCATAGGAGATGCATTTCCTCCTAAGTTTACTTTGACCCATAGGAGATGCATTTCCTCCTAAGTTTAGTTTGACCCATAGGAGATGCATTTCCTCCTAAGTTTGTTTTTACCCATAGGAGAGGCATTTCCTCCTAAGTTGTTGATGAAATCAGGAGTCCGCCTGGAGAATAGAGACATTCAATTTCAAATTTAGCAATCAGGAGTCCGCCTGGAGAATAGAGACATTCAATTTTAAATTTAGCAATCAGGAGTCCGCCTGGAGAATAGAGACATTCCATTTCAAATTTAGCAATCAGGAGTCCGCCTGGAGAACAGAGGCATACATTTCAGTCTTTTAATTTCAAGTGTTGAAGTTGGGAGCCCGCCCAGATAACGGAGGCATACATTTTAGTTTTTACATTTCAAGCGTTGAAGTTGGGAGCCCGCCCAGATAACAGAGGCATACATTTCAGTCTTTACATTTCAAGCGTTGAAGTTGGGAGCCCGCCCAGATAACAGAGGCATACATTTCAGTCTTTTCATTTCAAGTGTTGAAGTTGGGAGCCCGCCCATAGAACAGAGGCATACATTTCAGTCTTTTCATTTCAAGTGTTGAAGTTGGGAGCCCGCCCATAGAACAGAGGCATACATTTCAGTCTTTTAATTTCAAGTGTTGAAGTTGGGAGCCCGCCCAGATAACGGAGGCATACATTTCAGTCTTTACATTTCAAGCGTTGAAGTTGGTAGCCCGCCTAGATAACAGAGGCATACATTTCAGTCTTTTAATTTCAAGTGTTGAAGTTGGGAGCCCGCCCAGATAACGGAGGCATACATTTCAGTCTTTACATTTCAAGCGTTGAAGTTGGGAGCCCGCCCAGATAACAGAGGCATACATTTCAGTCTTTACATTTCAAGCGTTGAAGTTGGAAGCCCGCCCAGATAACAGAGACATACATTTCAGTCTTTTCATTTCAAGTGTTGAAGTTGGGAGCCCGCCCATAGAACAGAGGCATACATTTCAGTCTTTTCATTTCAAGTGTTGAAGTTGGGAGCCCGCCCAGATAACGGAGGCATATATTTCAGTCTTTATATTTCAAGCGTTGAAGTTGGGAGCCCGCCCAAATAACAGAGGCATACATTTCAGTCTTTACATTTCAAGCGTTGAAGTTGGGAGCCCGCCTAGATAACAGAGGCATACATTTCAGTCTTTACATTTCAAGCGTTGAAGTTGGGAGCCCGCCTAGATAACAGAGGCATACATTTCAGTCTTTTCATTTCAAGTGTTGAAGTTGGGAGCCCGCCCATATAACATAGGAATACATCTCAGTCTTTAATTTTCAAGTATTGAAGTTGGGAGCCCGCCCATACAACAGAGGCATACATTTCAAGATCAAGTCAGAGGATAATAAAACAGAGGGTTACAATAGGAATCCCCAGCAAGAAACAATAAAATTCCCCGGCACCGAAAAACAGAAGGTTGCAACAAGAGGTCACAGTACAAACTCAAGTACATGTGTCAAAAGAAGAAAAGCACCGGAAGAAATGCATGCAGACAAGAAAGCAAGGCAACAAGAAAAATTGCAGTCTAGCCTAGCTTCTTGTTTTCTTTTAAGCACGGTGTAACAAGGAGGTCGGTAAGCAGTAGTAATAGCATGCAACAACAGTAACATTGCAGTCCCACGGTAGTCCCAGCTACCAAAACTTCCCGAACTACATTGACCTGATTCCTGTTTAGCCCAGGATATGTAGGAAACCTTTGAAGCAAAGGTTCGGTCAAATCTTTTTCAAAAAAATGCTTCACACGGAGTACTCGGATGGGCAAAAATCGCTCGCTTTATCTTTGCACGAAAACCCTTCGTGTCTTCGGGCAAAGAGGGGCAGCTGTAAGCACGTGATTTTTGCCCTATATGAGAATTACTCCGATAAAATAATTTTTCTTGGTGTGCAATTTTTGTGATATTTTGTGATATTTTGTGTAACTATTTGTATGTTTGTCTATGCATGTTTATTTGTTAAATTATTAAAAATACAAAAATATGTCGCATTTTGCATGTAGGATTTAATTCTACAATTGTTAGTAATTAAGTTTGTTTTACAAAAAATAAAAATTTACAAAAATAGGCATCGTTTGCATTTTTAGCATTTAATGTCCAAATATATAATTTTATGCTTAATTATTACTTAATTATACGTTAATTGTTATTGGGAGTTAATTTGCGCTTTTATAACTTAATTTAGTTCTTAATAATAAGTTAAGTATTTTTATACTTTAGTTTTAGAAAATAAAAGAAGAAAAGAGAGCGAAAATATAAAGAAAGTCGAAATTGGGCCTCTTCTTCGATTTAAAGCCACAGGCCCAAAAAATGGCCCAATCTTCCCAAACGACCCAGTCCATTTCGAACTGGGTCGACCCAGTCCATAACCCAACACCCCTATTATCTTACAAACAACACAAAATAAAAAAAAGGAGAAGAAAACCCTAAACAAGCTAAGTCATCTGCCCCCCCTCCTATCTTCTTCTTCTTCCTCAAGCTCCCCTCCCTAGCATCAATGGCTGCCCCTCCATCCTCCTTATCCTTTTCCAACACACACAGCAACGCAAGCATACACACACACACGTCGTCTCCAAGCTGCCCTCCCATGAACAACCTCAGAAACCATGAACGACCTCAAAAACCACCATCGCGACTTCATCTTCCTCGTCATGTTGCGTCGTTTGCTTTACTGCTGCTGCATACTTTTCTCTTCATCGTCTGCTGCTTCAGTGATTGCCATGGCCGTGCTTCAGCTCCTGGACAACTACGCAGCCGATGCCGTGTCGCCGCTGCAGCTCCGCTCGTTGCCATGGCTGCTGTCGCGACTGCGTCTTCTCTTCGTCGCCGCAGCTGTCGCCGCTACTTCCTCCGTCGTGTTGTTGCCGGTGCTGCTGCTTCACGCTGCTTCTTCTTCAACCATATCGCTGCTGCTTCTCTTCCTCCTTCCAGCTGCTGCGGCTTCGTTTCTGCTTCTAATGGTGCGTCATCTCCTTCCTTTTCATCAAGGATTCGTTTGGTTTTCGTTTGAGTCTGTGGTGTGTTGTTTTGAGTTCAAGAGGAAGGGGAGTTTATCGTTGATTCATCTCCGGTTAGTTGGTTTTGAGTTTTTATTTTGTCCATATTTCGTTTTATATTTCTCGAAGTAAAAATCGATAAATGTTCGATCCTTGTTTTGTTCATGTTTATCGTTTGAATTAATTTTTAGTTTGCTTCATGTGTTTTGTTAATTTAATTTTCAGATTTAAATGGGAAATTAATTAGTTGTTTTTCATATTTATTTCATGTTAATTTTATTCATTTTTGTAAAAAAAAAAAAAAGGGAATTGTTAGTTTAATGTTTGTTAGATTCAAATTGAAGTTTAAATTAATTGTTTCTTCAATTTGTTTCATGTATTTTATGTATTTTCAGAAATTGTTAACATTGTTTAATTCATGTTCATCTTTGTTTGAAGTTCGTTTTAATTTAGTAATTTAATGTGAAGTTATGTTTTGCTTCTTAATTTTGGATCATATATCTTTGTTATAATTTTGGTTGGATTTAATTGATTATTTGAAGATTAGTAATTTGAATATGTTTATTTGTTTTGTTTAAGTTTAATTCGAAGTTTGAACAAAGTTTGTTTGTTATTGTTATTGAATATTTTCATTCATGTTCATACTTTGTTTGGTTGATCTTGAATCCGAAATTTGTATAGTTTGATTTCTTGTTTATCATTTATGATTATTTTTTGAATTTGTCTCATAATCTTGTTTAAGTTTAATATAGGAATTGTTTGTTGTAATGTTGTTAGAGTTGATTCTAAGTTCAATATTATTGAATTTAGAAATCTGAATATACTTGTTTGTTATTGTTGTTGTTGAATCTGAAAATAGGTTTGTTTGTTGTTAAAATATTGTTCAATCAAATTTTAGTTGTTCTTTGTTGTTCAATTTGTATTCATGTGATTTGTTGTTGAAATGTTGAAGAAATCATGTTCATGTGATTTGTTGTTGAAATATTGAAGAAATCATGTTCATGTGATTTGTTGTTTGAACATTGTTAGAAATTGATCATATTGTCTATATTTTGGTTAAGTTTGATTAATTGATTGTTATAGCTGATGGGGTAGTTTGGTAATTTGTAGTACGTTCAGGGGTAAAATGGTAATTGCAATAAGGTCGGAGGGGTAGTTTGGTAATTGAACATTTTGTAATTCTTTATGTTAAGCATGGGGGACAAAATATAATGGGGTGGGTTTTTGATATAATTGTTTAATTTAATGGGGGACAAGACAAAATGTAGTGGAGGGGAATCTTGTATTTGTTTATGGTAGGCATGGAGGACAAAATATAATGGGGTGGAGTTGATATACTTATTTAATGTAATGGGGATGAGTGGGAAGAATAATGGGTTTGGTAGGAGAAAGTGATTGATTTTAATTGATTAAAGGGTTGAGGATATAAAATAGAGATCTTGAAATCAGACAAAGAAGAGAACAGAGAGGAACGAATCTGAAAAAAAAAAAGAACAGATAGACAGAATAGAAAAACACAAACAGAAAAAAAAAAGCTGAATATTTAGGAGAGAGAAAAATTCCGAAAAATATTCAAACTTTCAAATAAAAAAAAACTAAAAAAAAATCTTCTGTTTTCTTTCATTGTTTGAAATCAGCATTAATTGTTGTTGTTTCATAAAAGTTGGAAGCATTTGTTTTGGGATTACTACTCCACCGGTCTGTTACTGGGTTGTTACTGTTGCTGGGCTGTTGTTGTTGTGTTGTACTGTTATTACTGCTGCTGATTCTCATCTTCATTTTCTTTTGCTTCCGATATCAGGTATACAACTGACACGCTGGTTATTGTAATCCGAATATGAAGCATGAATACGAAAAAATGAAGAGTTGAAACTCTGAATTATAGTTAATTATATTCTGATTTTTATTTTGTATGTACAAATTATTTAGCTTGCAAAAAATCAGAATCATGTAGCTATTTAATAGACATAGTGGAACATTCGACGATAGCTTAACAGTTGAACTATCTGCATATATTGCCTAAATAAATAAATAAATGGTGTAGTAACTTCGTCGAGTCAAAAATCAAACGAATAGGCCATCTAGTAGGAACTCGGTAGGAATATTGTTTAGTTAAATAATATTGGTTAATTTTAGCATGTAAATGGTCTAGGATTAAAATTAGATTGCTAAGTTTTTTTAAATTTGACAAACTGAGAACATACCTAGTATAATGTAACTAGGTAGTAGCATGTAAATAAATTAAGACATTTTCTCTTTTATTTTGTAGAGACAAATTTAATAAGAGAAAAATGTAGGCATTTTAGGACTGTCCTTTAAAAAATAAAATGAGATGAGCCTCGCCCAATAAAATGCACCAATTGCGGGGCCCTCGATAAAAATTTAATTGATTACTTAGACTTCGGGATGGACCGTTTAGCAAATTTCACGGCCTTCCCCAAAGTAATAAAGCGCTAGTCGCTTTAGGCGCGCCTTTAATAATTTAATTTTCTTAAACTCGGGTGCACATTTATGTGACCCAAATCCAAATCTCAACAGAGTTGAAATATGCCCACAACCACGGGTGCATTGATGTGACGTGGTTCGAGATGTGTTTCCACGATGTTGCAATTCTTGATAAAAATAACAGTAAATGATAAAAGCGGTTAAAAGTTAAATTTTGCACATGAGCTCATAATTGTATAAAACTCAGATATTTAAGCCAAATATGACAGTTGAGCGACCGTGCTAGAACCACAGAATTCGGGAATGCCTAACACCTTCTCCCGAGTTAACAGAATTCCTTATCCGGATTTCTGGTGCACAGACTTTAATACAGAGTCATTCTTTTCCTCGATTCGGGATTAAAATTGGTGGCTTGGGACACCCTAAATCTCCCAAGTGGCGACTCTGAAATAAATAAATAAATCCTGTTTTGACTGTCCTTTAATTGGAAAAAACTCCTTCACCCCTCGCGGGGGCGGAAAAAGGAGGTGTGACAGGCCGCATATCAACGTAACCGGGGATCCCCTACCTTTCTTTCAACTCTGCAATATCCCTCTCCCTTATAACAGAGTGAATAGGTTCCGGTTCGACCCGGCGGGAGCATTAAAGTCGGTCGGCTCTCTCCTAGGGCGGGGCAAGATCTCAATCGCTAATGGGACCTCCTAATCCTCCACCGCATCTACCCCTCCGGTGACTTGGGCAGAACTTTTCGGTACCGGATTAGCAGCAGGGAGATTGTCACGAGAAGAATCACCAGCCATTCTTGTCAGAAAATACGCCAAAGAAATAACAGAAAGAAGAGATGAAAGTTTTCAGTAAACAAGGGGGCACACAGAAATTTGAGGTATCAGAAAGGAAGTATATCAGCAGGATTATCCCAAGTGAAAGATAAAGAAGTGTTTCAATCGATTGACAGGCTTCCTCTATTTATAAGAGACATAAATCCCCTGAGCACGTAACCCAAGAGTCACCAATCGAATTTGATAGGGCATAAAATGTTTCAGTCTCTCAGGAATGTGTGTCGTAATGGCAAAAACCACAAAACAATGCTTCAATACCAAACGACGTTTCGGTTCCGAAACCGCCATCACGGTCTATGGGGATCGACTGAACGCCGCCACTCCGCTAAAAAACCCACAAAATGTGACTAAGGAACGGAGAGTCATAAGTCAGATTTCTCTCGAACTCATGACAATCATGATCCGTCTGTCGATACCGACATAGGACGACCCCGATAGACAGAGGGACTATCTGTATTGGTCAAAATCTGACCGTCACGACCAAGCTGACCGACACCCCGCCTAAGTAATCGAGCAATAAAAGTTAATATAGCCCACTCCATTTTTCCTCCCTGACATCCGACGAGTCGGCAAGAGCACCGTCTAAAATCACGACTAAGATACATTGGCGACCAGAGGACGTCAAGTCAAGCAAAGGGCAATGATGCCTTGACTATATATAGCCAGGGAAAGCTTTCAACCCAGGGGGGCTGCTCTTCATATCTCTCTCAAATGAGCAAAAAGCTCTTTGCTTGTATTCTGGATAGAGAGAAGTGTCTCTAGAAAAATGTGTAAATCTGCCTCCTCATCGATCGATGGGAGAGACAACATTGAATCTTAATAAGATAATTCATTTTTCTTTCATCTTATGTGTGATCCTTACTGCTAGCTCTTTGATCTAGAATTAATTATGCCTGACTAAGATTTACCCCTTCATCTTTGATTGATTTGTTCAAAAAAGTTTTAATATCTTTTGAGTCAAACAACTGTATGTTTCAGAAGTTTCTGATTTTCGTGGTGGTTTACGCTAAGTTACTTTTTGTTTTCGATTTATTGTTCTTTTCTTGTTCTGTTTTATATATATCTGTTGAATTTGATTTGTGAGTTTATTTTGTTGTTCTGTTTTATATTTATGTGTTGAATTTGTGTTTGCAAGTCTTTTTATTTTTTGGTTAAAATTTGAGTTTTTGTCGAATTTACTAAATGAGGTTTTTATGTCAATCAATGTTGTGAGTATTGAAAATGGGTGTTTGTGTTTTGAGCTGAAAATTGATCCATTGATGTTTGTCTCTTCTTTGTTGATCCTTTTGTGTACTGATTGCGTAGAAGTTGAATTTGCACAGGTTATTTTCATAAATGTTTATTATGTAGAAGCTCAGTTTTTAGAGCTTATTTTTCTATGTAGCCTACAGGGCTACGATGGATTACTTTTTTCATGTCTAAGTGAGTGTAATTTGCCAATGCCCACAGTATGTTTGAATTATTACCTGTATAGTGTCTCAACGAATTTGGTGGTAGTGAAGGTTTCAGTGATAATTGGTACTCCTGCAATTTGGTGATTTAATAGATATATAGATGAGAGAACACACGCATTGGTGAATGTTATTAGGCCGATCTTTCCCCATTCAAGCTAACTAATTAATAGAAGAAAAGAAAAATAGGAGAACTTATACACCCTATTCTACTGGTGTCGTTTGATTGCTCTTTGAAGGTACTATAAAACTTCTCCCACTCCGCTGATTTTGGAAGAGCAAAAACTCTCACTACTGAGCTCGGACTAAGCTGGTACTCATAGAAAATGATGAATTAGGAGTGCCAGTGATGTGCTCGAAGATGGAACAACTTCTTATAATTTTTTCTATAGTATTTAAGTATGCTTGAACTAAATAGCACTAGCACTGGAAATATAAGCTTATTGAACATAAAAATGCCTTACTGTGCATGTAAGAAGTGCTTGGTTATGGTTGTCTATTTTGATTTCAATATAGATCAGTATTTGATTTCATGAGTTGCTCGCTATTTTGATCCATTTAAGATTACAATAATGAAGTTATTTTTACTCAAACGCATACAGGATCCTATTTATTTATGTAATGATAATTTTTGATCTTACAGTTGTGTTGTGAAAGCTCAAACAATGACATTAATAAATTATAAAAATAATTCTATAGTGAATGTGATTGACCGTTAATGTTGGGCCCGTGCAACATGCACGGGCAAATGCATCTAGTCCATAGAGAAGGGGAGGAGGTCAGGAGGAGCTTTGCCTTCGAGGCCGAATAGACCCTTCGTTTGGAAAACTAGCTAATTAGGATAATTTCAATTGTCCCTACTGTATGAGGCTAGGTTTAAGTTGATCTTTTATATATTAACCTTGAATACTAATATCCTTTAAATTTAAAAATGGGACACTTTTTGGTCCACGGCTGACAAAAAAGCGCTAACTTAACTGAAAAGAGCCAATCCGTAACAGAAAATGGAATTCCTAAACAAAAAAACACTCCCCTTTGGCCTTTACCCTCACTATCAGATTTTGGGTTACTAATAAATTTCTTAACTTTTCAAATCCAGCACGTATTTGGACGGTGGCTAAGAGGCGGGTATAATGGGTTTCCGGTGAAGATTGGCATGGTGTATTCGCGATATAGCTACTACCATCTCTCAGAGACGAATCCAGAATTTAAACTCTATGGGTTTAATTTTTAAGATTTTTAACATTAAACCCATTATATTTTTAAAGTTATGGGTTCAAATCTATTTTTGCAATTTTAATAAATTTTTACATATAAATTTCTACTCCGCATCGAAAGTTATTGGTTCAGTTGAACCCGTAACGACTGTTGTGCATCCGTCCATGCTCTCTCTGTCTCATATTATCAATCGTGGTTACTAAAAATAGTTGTGTCAAATTGTTTGTCATTTTTAAAATTCAAGACAAAATTATTATTTTCTTCTTTTTTTACCCTTAGTAATAATTATTCTCTTCATTGAATATTTATTCTTTTTATGTATTATCTCCATCTTCAAGAACAATTATTACTAAGGGTAAAATGGAAAAAAACAATCAATTTTGTTTTGAACTTCTAAAATGATAAGTAATTTGAGAAAACTATTTTTAGTAAACACACACTGTTAATATGACATGGAAGGAGTATTCTTGAAGACTACAAATACCTCAATTATGACTAAATATTAACGAAAAGAGATTATATCTCAAAACATAAATAAAGGTAAAACAGTCAAAACCTATAATATTTAATATTTTCTTAAGGAACATGTAACAGAGAAACACGATATATAATTTGAGACAGAAAAAGTGATTTTCATGACATTTTATTGTATTTTTTTGTTGGGTTTAACGGAATTTTGATGCCAAAAGCAATCTCTGCAACTACTTTCACCATAAGCTCTGAAGGTGCGTGCGTCTCTAATATTTTCATCGTTTTCAAGTCCATATTGTAGTTAATGTCTTTTTTTAATTAATAAATTGGGGTATTTTGTCTAAAACGTGACTAAATATAGATAAATTTTTCAATTGCGACTTATATTCAAATAGTTGTCGTTAAAGTGGTTGTTTGTAAATTTATCCATTTCCCTCTGCCCTCTTAGCGAATCAGTTCAGCGCGAATTTGATTACTTAGGGTAGTGAGTTCCAAATACGAGTTGCCTAAAGTATAGAAAAGACATAACGACCTTCATTTTTATCAAAATTCTAAAATTCTCATATAAAATTCAAAGTGAAAGGAGCGGAGAAGAGATACAGTAGGCATTTGAAATACTTGATTGAAATTTAAAAAAATAATATTTGAAATTAAAAAAGAAAAAAGAAGTATTTAAAGTTAAAGTTGAAGTTGGAGAAGAGTATTTAGAACTTAAACTTGTATTTTGACCGTAATTTCACTTAAATGGAAAGTTAAATATCTGTGAGCGAAAAATATTAATTTACTTCAAATATTCCTCAAACAAACTTGTTAATATTTCATTAATATTTTAAATATAAAAATTTAATATCTACAAGTATTATACTGTACATACATATAAGATATATGTTTGTTGCATAATATGATTTATAGGAAAAATATATAAGTTACACCTTGTAATTATCCGACGAATTATGATATTGTGTTTGTGACCATGCTAGATGGATTGTGATATTGTGCTTGTGATCACGTCAGACAGATGTGATATTGTGCATGTGATCACGCCAGGCGGATTATGATACTTAGCATGTGACTATGCCGGGTGGATCCGTGATGTTGAGCATGTGACCACGTCGGCAGATTATGATATTGAGCAAGTGACCACATCGGGCTGATTGTACGTGACTAAACCATGCAGCATGTGGATATAGATCCATCCCCTAGGGTCACCCTCTCATGTGTCTTCTTGATGGTGTACACGCAGATTGTGAGAAACCGACAGGTTTCTGGTTGATGTGGGCTCTGGGAGAGCTGATCATTGGTTTGGTTCGGTTGTTGAGATTATGATGAGGGCCTTAGAGCCATGATATGATTTCTATTTAGATCGGGTTGCGCGCCGCAACGGATTAATATTTTGTTATTGTATTTCATATTTACTTGCAATTTCCTTGGCAGTTTACCTAATTTATTTGCATATCTTCCTTATATGTTGAATTGTTGAATGAGTAGAATACGTTAAGAATATTGAAAGCATCAAGGTGATTTTATTTGTGATTTCATGATTTGATCATATTTCTGTTCCATACCTGTTGGAATTTATGAACTTGTACAGGTGATTGACGAGTATCATTTATAATTCTTGCTTCTATTACCTCGCCGAGATTAGGTTTGTTATTGTTGTTGTATTACCTCACCGAGATTAGGTATGTACTTGCTGAGTATATGGGGTCGGTTGTACCCATACTATACTTCTGCACCTTGTGTGCAGATCTTGAAGTTGAGATATTGTGGATGACGGGAGATGGCACTAAAGAAGTACTTGATTTCCGGATACAACTACCACTTGTCCTTGGTAGATTTAGATTCGAATTCTGTTTATTTACATTCCAAACAAATGTTGTATTTATTTTCATACCAACTTTGTAAAGCTAAGTCTTAGTGTCTCATGACTTGTACTACCAATTCTTTATAAATCAGTTATTTTATTTATTGGTTCTTGTTATTCTCATTTGAGTTGTGATGACTGTTGGTTGTCTTACTAGCGGATTGGGTTAGGTGCCATCAATACTAGATGGATTATGGGTCGTGACACCCCCCTTCCTCCTCCTTCACTATCCTCTTAGCATTTCTTCTGCCATTGATCTGCTCCTCTTATGGTCAAACACTCATACTCATAAAACTTAATTATTTGGATACTTATGGATAAGAGGCAGAGCTCTTTTAAAATGGCTTATTATACATACATACATACATATATATATTATACCTTGTCTTCAATCTTTGATCATCACATTCTCCCAGGACAACATTGGGTGCAACTTATGTATTTTCTCTAATTTATATATGTGTATAAATATATGATATATGGTATGACATCTAAAGTTGTAGCCTAGTGATTAATGAAGTGGGAGTGGAATTATGGCGCCCAACGCTGCCATTAGACCCTGACCGGTCTTTTTGAGAGTTAGATCCCCGATCCCCTATTAACTTCTTCCCTCATATCTATTTCTGCTACTGTGACTTGCCGGGAGGTTTTATTTTGGTTTTTAGAATTGTTTGGGATACTTAGTCCCTAAATGGAGGTTTAAGCCTTAGAATTTGGACAGTAGTCGAAATTATGTAAAGGCGACTCCAGAATGGAGTTTCGTCGATTCTGTTAGCTCCGTTGCGTGATTTTGGGCTTAGAGGCATGTCTGGATTGTATTTTGGAGGTCCGTAGCTCATTTAGGCTTGAAATGGCGAAAGTCGATTTTTTGGAGATTTGGACCGGTAGTGGAATTTTTGATATCGGGTCGGATTTCGATTCCGGAAGTTGGAGTAGGTCCGTACTATTAAATATGACTTGTGTGCAAAATTTGGTGTCAATCGGACATTGTTTGGTTGCTTTTGGCATCGGTTGTCAAATTTAGAAGTTTCAAGTTCTTTAAATTTGAATCGGAGGATGATTTATATTTTTAGCATTGTTTGATATGGTTTGAGGGCTCAACTAAGTTTGTATGGTATTTTAGGATTGGTTGGTATGTTTGATTGAGTCTCCGGGGGTCTCGCGTGAGTTTTGGGGTAGTTAACGGGTCATTTTTGGACTTTGGGAGTTGGCAGATTTCTGGTATTTTGTTGCAGACCTCTTCTTCATCGCGTTCGCGAGAGAGGTCTCGCGTTCGCATAGGTCATCTGAGAGACCAACTGAGTTTGCTATTCGCATTCGCGAAGTTGTTCCTGCGTTTGTGAAGGTATGGAACACTAAGGCTATGCATTCGCGATAAGGACCTCACGTTCGTGTAGAATCAACGGTCAGATGGGTTCTAAGCATAATAGCCTACGCATTCGCGATGAGGGTCCTGCATTCACGTAGGGTCAGGCTAGTTGAGCTTCGCGTTCGCAACTAGTGCATCGCATTTGCGATGAGTAATTTTGGACTGAAGCAGCTTGTGCTTCGGGAACACGAGGCTTTGATCGCGTTCGCGAAGAAGGTATCACTGGGTAGTACATAAACATTTCAAAAACGAGGGTTGACCATTTTTATCAAAACTTGAGTTTGGGAGCTCGGATTTGGATAAGATTTTGAGGGATTTTCAGAGATATTAATTGGGTAACGATTCTTAACTTGATTTTTGTTATATCCCACTAATCTATCATTAATTTTATCATTTAGTTTCAGATTTGGGGTGAAAAATTGGAAAAATTGAGAACAGTTCTTAGACCAAATTTTGGGATTTTGATGGAGATTTTGGTATCAGATTTGAGTAAATTTGGTATGGTTAGACTCATAAGTGTATGAGTGTTCGTATTTTGTAACTTTTACCCGATTTCGAGACATGGACCCGGGAGGCTTTTTGGATGATTTTTCAATATCTTATTTTAGCTTTGATTTCAATATCTAGATTAGTTTCTTGTAGTTGTATTTATGTTATGTAATAGTTTTTGGCTAGATTTGGGCCATTCAGAGTCAGATATTCTTGGAAAGAGCGTTGTGACGGATTGATTTGAGCTTGGTTCGAGGTAAGTGACTTGCATAACCTTGTGTGGGGGAAATCCCCTTAGGATCTCCCCTTAGGATTTGGTACTGTTGTTATATGAGTGCCGTGTACGTAAGGTGACGAGTGCGTACACGGGCTATTTATTGAAAAACTTCATTTCATTAAGTAAAATATTTGTTTCCTTTAACTGAGCTACACTAGCATACGTAATTATCCTATTTAGTTAGAACAACATGTCTACGTGTCTTAATTGCTTATCCGAACATTGTGCAACATGCTTAGTGAATTTCCTACTTCTTCGTTGACATGTACTTAGTCTAAATCGTAGGATTTCCATGTTGTAGTTGTAATTCTATTGTTTGAGCTGCATAATTACTTTGGGACTACAGAACGATATTTTGGGAGATCCCCTAGCACTGCATATTTACTTTGGGACTACGGAACGGTATTCCGGAAGATCCCCCTAGACATTTACATTTAGAACCATGGGACGGTATCCTGGGAGATCCCGTGTTGTTAACTCTGTGTTCTAAGTTGTTGTCTTTCTATGATTCTATTGTTGTTAGATTCCGTATTTATTTTGATTGTGATATCTCATTCTTTCTTATTTCATTATGTACCAGCAGGGTCCTGACATGATCTCGTCACTACTCGACCGAGGTTAGGTTTGACACTTACTGGGTACCGTTGTGGTGTACTCATGCCCTTCCCTGCACATATTTTTTAGTGTGCAGATCCAGGTACCGCTTATCAGCTGCATTACCAGTGAGGCGGGACAACTGTAGAGACTTCAAGGTATATCTGCCGCGTCCGCAGACCTCGGAGTCTCTATCTACTCTTCCCCATGTCAAACGCTTCTTGTATTTTTCTTCTTTTATTAGACTCTAGAGTATAGAAGTACTGTTTCTTTTTATAGCTTGTGATTTATGACATTCCGGGTTTTGGGAGAGCTTATGTAAAATCCGAGAGTGATTATTGTATATGCCGAGCGGCATCTTAGTTCCTATTTAATATTTACCTGTTGATTGTTAGTTTTCATGATTTCGTTTCATTTTCCACAAATATTAGGCTTACCTAGTTGTAGAGACTAGGTATCGTCACAACAGTTCACGGAGGCATATCATTTTTTAATATCTTTGCCTAATGATAGTTATACAAATAAGTGTGCTGCTGTTGGCACTACAAAGCCTCCTCAGGCCTCGATTCATCTGTTTGAATTTTGAGCAGATCAGTGTGTATTAATACTAGTGAATAAAAGTAAGCTGGTCTTTTGAAGTTTCTATCATATATATACAAAATTAAGCTGGTCTTTTGACGTTTCTATATTTATGTGATATGTTATTAAAACGTTAATACAGTAAACTTTTAATAGGAATGGCAGTTCTAACATGACGAAAATTATGAGAGCATCACAGGAATGGTGTAGACAACCAATACAACTATTTGAGATAGGGGTAATAATCATATAATATGAATTACAGTAAAGTTTTGGTTTTATTAGTGTCATTACCTCCTTTTTACGGGGAAGGAATTTTTCCACTTTAAGTAACATTATTGAAGTGCGATTATTTATTTTATTTGAAAGAGTCGCGATTTAGAATAATTATTAAGGTGTTCTATGTCACAAGTTTATTTTAAAATCCCAATTCAAGGAAAGTTTGACTTTGTTTAAGTCAAAGAAACACAGAAAACTAGATAAAGAATTCTGTTAAACTGAGAGAAGGCGTGAGGTATTCCCGAATTCCGTGATTTTAGTACAGTCACTTAACAGTTAAACTTGGAAATCAACTGATATTACATGTTTTTGAAACCTACGTGCATTTTCCTTTTAGCCATTTTTATTTTATTAAAAATCATTTTACGTGTTTATGGATTTATTTTAAAATAAGTTACGATGTCGTACACTTGTTGTTTTACACATACCGCAAATCGCGCCATGTGAAACGCACCCGCAATTTACGACACGTTTATTTTATTATTACTTTGAAGTTAGAATCAAGTCAAACAATGCGTACGCTCGAATTTGAAATTACGTATCGTGACTATGCAATGAGAACCGTACCCATAGTCACAATAATTTATTATTAATCGCGTCTATGCATAAGTACCCCCTGACCTATACTCGTATTCCCAACTACACACTTTTTCTTTGTGGGAATCCTATTACCTCCCTAAACTTATTTTAAATGGAATTATTTGCACCCTTAATGCTGACGTGGCAGAGTGTGTGTATTTCACTCTCCCAAAGGAGAGTGAGAAGCAAGAAAAAATAATTTTCAGATTATTTTTTATTCTTTTTACCATTTTTTCTTACTTTTTTTTTCCTTTTCCTTTTTCTTTTCCTTTTTCTTTGTCTTTTTTCTTTTGCTTTTTTTTTCGTTTCTTCTCTAATTCCGGCAGATATTCATTCACCGGCAACTTTGTCTAACCATTTTTCTTCTATTTTTTCTTTTCACACACAAATTAAACTTTCAAAAAGGTGCATTCATAAGCAAAGCAAAATACACTCACATTTGGGTGAAAAAATTCATCATCAGAAAATCTTCCCACGCCGGAAAAAAAATGATGTATTAAAATTTTAACTGGAAAAAGTTTTCTCAGCCTATATTCGTTTTTATTTCTTTTGCTCTTCCTCCCACACATAAATTACACTTTAAAGAAAATTATATATATAAAACAAAACACACTTAGATCGGGAAAAAAATCTGTCGCCGGAAAAAAAAAATTCGCCGGAAAAATGATGTTTGTGAAATTCCTACGACCACCATTTTATGTCGTCGGTGACCAAAACAAAAATAAAGAGAATGAAATAACAAAAAAAATGAGAATAATAAGAAATAAGAAAAAAGGATAAGAAAAGGAAGAAAGAATAAAAAAAGTACTAAAAATACATGTGGGCGCGCGTGTAGCTCACCACTTGCCAAGAGTTTGGTTGTCAGTGTTAAGGTGCAAATAATTCTATTTAAACTAAGTTTAGGGGGATAATAGGATTTCCGTAAAGAAAAAGTGAGTAGTTAAAAATCCGGATATAGGTCAGGGGGTACTTGTGCATTTTCATAAAAATTGTGTGGGGTATCCACTTTTTAAAGTGATATTTACTTTTTATCCAGTATTTTTAATTCTGAGCAAAAGTAGCCACTAGTATATTAAAATTAATACGAAAAGACGGTGTTACCCTTTCTTCTATCTCTTGATCCCGTCTTGGCCCAAAACATCTTCTTCGCTTCAGTATCAAAAGTCCTTGCTCTTTGTTCCTTTTCTCCTCTTCGAGATCGACCAGGTGAGCTTGAAGAGCTCATTTCACTACCTAACCCAGTTCCCCCTCTCTATTTCTTGGGGTTTAGGTGAAGGAGATTGACCGACTAACAAGAAAGGAGACGAGATGACTGTAAATAGGAAGAGGGAAATCATCAACAAATTAAGGACCTAGAAAAAAGCAAGAAAAGAATATAAAGGGTAAAAGGGAAAAAGGTGATATTTTCATCAGAGCGCCAACGAGCTTAATAATATGAGTAGTACTTAGTATAACTATTAGTATGGTGAACTAGAATTTTATGGGGAAAAAAAATTAGGAAATCAGAATCTTAAATACGTGCATATGTAGTGGTTTGAATCAAGGACACTTGGTCCTGAACTTAAAATTATAAGTTCAAAAGTTAAGGACACTTGGTCCTGAACTTAGATTAACAAGCTCAAAAGTTAAGGACAATAAGTCGTGAACTTACAGTTACAAGTTCAAAAGTTAAGGACAATAGGTCCTGAAGTCCTGAACTTAGACTAACAAGCTCAAAAGTTAAGGACAATAGGTTCTGAACTTAGGCTAAGAAGCTCAAAAGTTAAGGACAATAGATCCTGAACTTAGACTAACAAGCTTAAAAGTTAAGGACACTTGGTCCTGAACTTACATATACAAGTTCAAAAGTTAAGGACACTTGGTCCTGAACTTAGACTAACAAGCTCAAAAGTTAAGGACAATAGGTCCTGAACTTAGACTTATAAGTTCAAAAGTTAAGGACAAGTAGTCCTTAACTTAGAGTTACAAGCACATAACTTAAGGACAGGTGGTTCTGAACTTCGAGTTCCAAGTTCAAAAGTTAAGGACATGTAGTCCTGAACTTAGAGTTGCAAGTTCAAAAGTTAAGGACACTTGGTCCTGAACTTGTATGAGCAGAAGGGTATTTGCGTCTGGGCAGGTAAAGTTTATTTAAGCAGTGGCTAAAGACTAAAGATATTTTAAACAGTGACTTAAAAGTAAATACATATGTTATTAGTGGCTAACCGTGCACTTCCCCTGTATTTTTCCTACGATATTCAAGAACTGTTTATTTCTAATCTTAAAGTCATGTATGGGGAGCTGCCGCCTATTTAATGCTTTGAATCAAATGCTTAAGGATTAAATAAATTACTGTCATCGAACTATTGGATCATTGACTTATTTGAGGTCTAGTACTGTATAACTCAAACATAGGTAAAGCGGGAGGCTATTCTACATTATAAAGAGGCATTGGTACGTAGATGAGTAAAGTTGTGACCAAAGGATTCATTTTGTGCCTTAATTATTCTGATTTAGAACTAAACTAAGTAATAATTAATTTGGTGGTTTACGTGTAAAAATAGCACGGGCTAGCCAATTTTCGGACTGGTCATTCGAAAATAGCCAGCGTTTGCAAAGTCAATGAAAAATAGCCGTTATTTTGCTGCAACACGAAAAGTTCCAGCATAATATACTGAAGATCGGCGCACCTGTGTATGAACTTCCAGCATATTATGCTGGAACTCCAACATGGAAAAAGTTCCAGTATAATATACTGGAGATTGGAGCACCGGTGCTCTACTTTCCAGTATATTATGGTGGACCGGTATATTATACTGGGGTATTTTCCAGATTCTCAACACTGTTTTTTGTTCAGATTTATCTTTACATGAAAAGTGGCTAAATTTTGATTACTTTAGAAACTGTGGCTATTTTTTAATGACCACTTGTAAATTTGGCTATTTTTAAATTTCTCCCGGTTTACATGTGACCCCAGGCCCAAGTTGAGACCTCCAATGAGGTCGAATGCAAGCGCTTGGGCCTGGAGCGAGGCCCATAGCGTTTGGCCTTTCCGGAGCGGCTTTTCAACTTAGGCGGCATGACAAGCATCCAAATGGGCCTGGAATTGAACCCATATACAAACGAGATACATAGTTTTTTTTTGAGATATCAAACTAATGGTACAACCTCGTTGGCCCCAACATTTTCGGAAATGGAGGCCCAAATGTCCAATAGCTAGTTCTGTACAATTTTCATATGTCATCACAAGAGTAAAAAAAAAAAATATTTTAAATATCAAGCATATGGCTATCTGAGTTCAAAATTACAGCAACAATTTATTACATCAGGGATTCTAAGTTGAATTTATAATAAAAGCGACTTTAATGACCTATGCTATGTGAAACAATGTTACAATGAGTTAAACTAGTCCGAATTCTAAAATTAACTATTCATTACTGCTTCCAGAATCATCATGCTTCAGCAATCTGCAATTAGGATATACTAATTAATGACCTGCTTCAGCTTAAACAATCAGAATCGATGGCTAACAAAGAAGCGATTATAGGCAGTTCTATTGATGAATTCACGAGAAGCTAATCATCACAAAGCATTGAGCAGTTGCTAGGCTTGATTAGCGAATGATTTTAGTTTAAGCATTTAATAAAAAACAATCAAAACAATAAGCTAACATAGAAGAAACTATAGGCAAATCTAATGGTGCATCTATGAAACTAATTATACATATGGATCTGAACAACTCGGATCCCCATTCATGAAAATCAATGGAGTATTACAGAAGGTTTTGATCATACCTAGTAGCACTAAAACAATGAGGATAGAACAAATATAGATCAGAAAGTTGAGGGATGAAGTTTAGCGCTCGAAATCAGAGAACCAGCAACAGAGTCAGCAGCCAAAACAACATTTCCAGAGTAATTAATCTTCTAGAACCCAGAAAAAGTGGATTAAATCAACAACATTAAATTCACTTTCGAAATCCTCCTGAATCTTATTTTTTCTTTTGTTTTTCTTTGTTTGTGTTTTGAATTTTTGAACTTTAGATCTGAGATCTCAAATTTGAATTCAAGAAATGGTTTTTAGTTGTTTTTGACTGTGAGTGAGCTCTTTTGTGTGTGTGTGAGAGAGTTGTGGGTAAGAGTGTATGCATATGAACAAGTGATGTGAATTTTCAGAGATGGATATGAATGCTGAAAATGTGCAGAGGGTCATTTGTTATATAGAGCACATTTCTTTCAGCCTTTTCTTTTCTTTTTAGTCCCCCAAATTTCTATTTTTGCCTCACAGACCTTAATACCCAACCCCTGCTCACTCTTTTCTTGTTAAACAATCCCCCTTTCCATTTCTAGGAAGCTTCCTAGCAGTTATTTAAATGATTCCCTAGAATGAATTCGCGTGTATTTACCAATTTCCTTCGGCATTGTGCATGGGCCTTCTAGCCCAACAAACCTACTACCTACATCTTTGTCTAATTGGGCTTTATACTCGCTGGGCCTGACTATCCAACAGAATAGTCCCAAATTTGAATTAAATCAAACGGGAAGGCCTAAGTGGAGTCCAAATTCACATAAGCTCAATCAAAATTACCAACGGATAGAAGTACAATTTATACTAACTAAAATATATGATTAAACACTAATTTAATCATGCAAATGCTCGTCATAAAGAATCATTGACTAATCCAACCCATGCTCAAGAACATGATGATTAAATTAGATCCACAAATGGCAATAATTGAACCAAGCAAAGTAGGGAGAGAAGGATTTACCTATTGAGATCAAATGCAAGGATAGAAGAACGAAGCTCTATGTGTTTAAGTCATCAAGACACTGGAGATTTTTGACCTATGAATATTTGATCAGACTTTAATCTGATAAACATTTCATAGGTCAAAAATCCCTGAAGAATTGAAGGTTAGAACCGAGCAAAGAAAATGGGAAAAGTTCAAAGGGATTCTGTAATTACCTGGTCAATCGTTTTAAGTATATTAATGCCGATCCACCAATTATTTCTTCCTATGTTATATTGTGGTTATAGGACTTGCCTGGGTGTTTGGTTTTGGTTTCGGGTGAGTTTTGGAGTGAAATGAGACACATAGTCCCTAAGTTTAAGTCTTAAGTTGAAAGAGTTGACCGTAATTTGATTTTTGTGTAGATGACTCTACAATGGAGTTTTGATGATTCCAATAGGTCCGTATGGTGATTTTAGACTTAGGAGTATGTCCGGATGTTGATTTGGAGGTTTGTAGGTCATTTCAGCGTGAATTGGCAAAAGTTGGAAAATAGAAGATTTAAAAAGTTTGACCGAGAGTTGACTTTATTAATATCGGGGTCGGATCCTAATTTCAGAAATTGGAATAAGTCCTTAATATTATTTATGACTTGTGCGCAAAATTTGGAGTCAATTGGAGTTGTTTTGGTATGAATCGACATTGGTTACGGAAATCGAAAGTTCATAGTTCATAGGCTTGAATTTGGGTTGCGATTCGTAAAATTGATATTGTTTGATGTGATTTTGTTTCCTCGAGTGGGTCCGTTATGTGTTTTGTAATTGTTGGTATATTCGTACGGGGTCTCGGGAGCCCCGAGTATGATTCAGATCTAATTCAGATTAATTTTAGACTTAGCCTAATTGCTAAAGTCCTAGGTCTGTTGGTGTCATCGCACTTGCGGAGGGATTGACTGCTGGTACGGAATTGCGGGTGCGGAAGGTGAAGCACAAAAGCGAAAAGGAGAGCCCAGGGATGGGCTCGCAGGTGCGTCTCCGCAAGCGCGGCCATTTCTTTCGCAGAAGCAGAATTGGAGGAGGAGGCTTTGGGCAGGACCACAGGTGCGGTCTCCTCCTCCGCAAAAGCGGGCTCGCAGGTGCGAGACAAGGTCCAAAGAAGCGGGACTCCTGGATTTAAGTGAAATCCGTACTTGCAATGTATTTTTCGCAGGTGCGGCAGCGCAGGTGCGACCCCAGGCTCATAGAAGCAGATTTGCTGGGCAAAAAATGGGAAATTTCAAGGGTTTGATTCATAATTCATTTTTGTACTTAGAAAGCTCAGTGTGAGGTGATTTTTCGGGAGTATTCAAGGGAAACATTGAGGTAAGAATTCCTAACTCAATTTTGGTTAAATTACACGAATCCAGTATTGTTTTCATCATTAAATTTGCGTTTTGGTGTTGGGAATTTGGAGAAAATTTGTGCACTTCTTAGGCTAAAATATGGGGATTTGAAAGGCCATTTAGGTCGGATTTGAGTAATTCTTGTATGGTTGGACTCGTTATCGAATGGGTGTTCGGATTTTGTAATTTTTGTCGGGTTCCGAGATGCGAGCCCGGGTTGACATTTTATTCCTTTGAAAAGATCGTAACTTTATTGTTGGAATTAGTGTTCTATAGTTTATATTTATTGTATGAAGTTATTTTGGCTAGATCTGAGCCGTATGGAGTTGTATAATTGAGGAAAATGCCTACTAGTGGATTGAGTGAGCGCGATTTGAGGTAAGTGTCTTGCCTAACCTTATGTAGTGGAATTATCCTTTAAGATTGGTGTTGTTTGTGATAATTTGTGATGTGTAGAAGCCATGTACGCAAGGTGATGAGTGTTTACACAGGCTCAATGTGGAAATTACCGTTTTTAGCTATGTAGATTCATTCCATGCCTTAATTGAGTTATCTTAACATGTTATATTCATCAATATTAGCCTATTTTCACATGTCTACTTGTCTTACTCTCTTAGATGCTAATTGACCTACATGTTTAGTTGAAGTTCCGGTTTCCTTTATTCCGTATTCATTACTTAATTGTTGAACTCTTTACTTGAAGTTGTTAAATCAATAAATATCTCGTTGTTGAAATTGGTATTGAGATATAAATGTTGTAATTCACATTGAGGAAAAGTGTTAAGTTGTAAAATACTATTCTATTGAGTTGTTTATTTTGGTTGTTTTTGTTGAGACTCTTGTATACATTGTGGTTGAGCCATGAGCTCTTTAAGGTGAAAACATTGTTATTGTTTGGTTTCTTTAGCTAGTTGTGATATCGAGCACTTGAGGTGTGGTTTGTAATACATTGTGATATAGATAAGCATGTGGTGGTATAAGATTTTGGGGTTGAAACACATGCGGTAAGATAATGTGGGCTTGATACGCGTGGCTAGTAGGGGAACTACTGGGAGTCATGCGGTGTGATAAGGTGGCTAAATGCAGGATGCTATTTCGGGAAAATAATTTTCAAAACTAAATATAAAGACTCCCGCGGTGATATAAGGAAAGATTGTGATTTGTTCTTGTGACTTGAGGCTACAAGGCGGTACCTCGGTAGTAACTCTTATTGGCATTTCTCCATTTTGCACTTGTCTTTGGTTGTTGTTTCCTTACCATATTGTTAATTGTTCTCTCTGTGTTGCACTAATTGCTTTAGTTCCGTGTAGCAAACCTTGATATACTATTTGTTGTTTCAATTTCATTACTGTCATTATTACATTGCCTTGTACTTGTTCAGTCTTTTATTTATTCCAATAGGGCCTTGACCTGACCTCGTTACTACTTTACCGAGTTTATACCATTGTGGTATACTCATGGTACGCTTCTTCACATCTTTTTATGTAGATCCATATACCTTATACCAGTCCGGGCATTAGTGAGTTGAGTCTGTGCATTGGAGACTTCAAGGTACACATGCCGGTGTCCGCAGGCCTCGGAGTCCTCCTCCACATGGAGTATTTTATTTCCTTACCCTTATTTAGACACTATTGTGTAGAGATATCCAGTATCACTCCATAGAGCTTGTAACTTGTATTTCGCTGGGTTTTGGGCTATTGTATATATACTGAGTTGTGTAGACTTTCCTTATATTAGTTGTTGAGTTTTGAGGATTTGATTATTATTTCAGTTATTTCCGCATGTTTGTTAGGCTTACCTAGTCTTAGAGACTAGGTACCATCACGACATCCTACGAAGGGAAATTGATATTGTGACAAGTTGGTATCAGAGCTCTAGGTTCATAGGTGTTATGAATCACAAACAAGTTTAGTAGAGTCTCGTGAATCAGCATAGAGATGTCTGTACTTATCTTTGGGAGGCTATAGAATTGTTAGAAAAAATTTCACTTATTTGATTCCTTATAGTGAGAATTTGTTGACTTCGAAATTCTAAATCTCTGTCTTTCTATTCTCTCGCAGATGGTGAGGACACACACAACTGGATTTAATGATCAGACGCCCACGCCCCCTGCTAGAGCCGTGAGAGGCTAGGGCCGGGGTAGAGGCCGAGGCCGTCCCCGTAGTGTAGCTAGAGCACCTGTACGATCTTCTACCGAGGAGCCACCAGTAGCTCCAATTGGAGAGCTGACACCTAAGATGCCTGCTACTACCCCTACACTTGAGAAGACTCTCGCCCAGTTTTGAGCATGTTTGGAACTTTGGCTTAGGCAGGGTTGATTCCACCTTGCTCCTGCCACATCTCAGGCGGGGAAAGGAGCACAGACTCCCACCGCCCGCACCCTAGAGCAGCGGGTCTAGGTTAACCATGTTCCAGAGTTCATACTAGTGTAGTGGTTGTCCAATTC
The DNA here is from genome assembly GCF_000715075.1 of Nicotiana tabacum. Lineage (NCBI taxonomy): Eukaryota > Viridiplantae > Streptophyta > Magnoliopsida > Solanales > Solanaceae > Nicotiana > Nicotiana tabacum. Next base: position 96,826,763 of record NC_134084.1, on the reverse strand, counting down.
AGCCTGAGGTTAGGGCAATAGCTTCTGGAGGGCAGCTCAATCTCGAGAAGTACACGAAGTACCACTCTCCTACTTTCTGCGGGTTGGCTTCGGAGGATGCACAAGGTTTTCTTGAGGAGTGACAGCGTATCCTTCGTACTATGGGTATTGTGGAGTCGAGTGGAGTTTCTTTCAATATGTTCCAGCTTAAGGGAGTGGCTTATCAACAGTGGTGAGCATGTGAGTTGGGTAGCCAGAGAGGCAGCTTCACTCACTTGGGATCAGTTCTCAGAGATGTTCATGAGGGAGTTTGTTCCCTAGAGTCTTAGGGATGCATGAAGTGTAGAGTTTGAGCAGTTGAGCCAGGGTTCTATGACCGTATTGGAGTATGCAGGTCCGGTTCAGTGATTTGTCCCAGCATGTATCAGCCTTGGTTGCTACTTTCAATGAGCGAGTTCGTTGATTTATCGAGGGGCTCAACCCTAGTATAGATTCAGCATGACCCAAGAGTTGGAGATGGACATCCTATACCACTAGGTAGTGGAGATCGCTAGGAGATTAGAGGGTATGTGGGCCCGGGAGAGATAGGAGAGGGCGGCCAAGAAGCCTCGAGATTCTAGCACATATAATGGTGCTAGTGCCCCAATTAAAGCCCGTCATGGTAGGGTCTATTTGAGTCGCCCTGTTCATTCAACACTTCCAGCTTCCAGCGGTATTCCGGCCACTCCCAGACCCCAGGTTGCCCATTATGCACCGCCACTATCTAGTACACCACTTGCACGGGGTGCTTTTAGCGGTCCATCTAACTGACCAGGTCCGAGCCATTCCTAGTAGCCACATCCTCCGAGAGCTTGTTTTGAGTATGATGACACTCGTTATATGGTGAGGGATTTCCCCAGACTCAGGAGGGGTGCACCTCCATAGACTATTCAGGCCCCACGTATTCCACTAGGTCCTCAGGCTTCTTAGGCTGTGGTTACCGCACTAGTTGCCACTCTACCTGCACAGCTAGCTAGGGTGGAGTTCGGGGAGGTAGAGGTCGCCCTAGATGGGGAGGCCATGCCATATATTATGCTCTTCCTGTTAGTACAGAGTTGCATCTGACTCAGTTATCACAAGTATTGTTCCGCTTTGTCATAGAGATGCATCAGTCTTATTTGATCCAAGCTCCACTTATTCCTATGTATCATCTTATTTTGCTCAGTATTTGGGTACATCCCATGATTCTTTGAGTTCTACTATCTTTGTGTCCACGCCTATGAGAGATTTCATTATTGTTGACCGTGTGTAGTGGCCGTGTTTAGTTGTTCATAGCAGTTTCGAGACTAGAGCCGATCAATTGTTGCTCAGTATGGTAGATTTTGATGTTATTTTAGGCATGGACTGGTTGTCTTCCTATCATTCTATCCTTGATTGTCACGCTAAGACGGTGACTTTGGTTATGCCAGGTTTGCTACGGTTAGAGTGGTGAGGTACTTTAGATTATGTTCCTAGCAGGGTGGTGTCTTTCCTTAAGCCATCACGGTTAATTGAAAAGGGATGTAATGCATATTTAGCATATATGAGAGATATTAGTGTTGATACTCCTACTGTTGAGTCAGTTCCAATAGTGATAGATTATCCAAATGTATTTCCGGCGGATTTTCTGGGTATGCTGCCCGACAGGGATATCGATTTTGGTATTGATTTGTTACCGGGCACTCAGCCCATTTCTATTCCACCATATCGTATGGACCGAGCAGATTTAAAGGAGTAGTTGCAAGAGTTGCTTGATAAGGGTTTCATTTAGCCTAGTATATCACATTGGGGTGCTCCGATCGTTTTTGTGAAGAAGAAGGATGGTTTTATGCGCATGTGTATTGATTATCGACAGTTGAACAAGGTTACGGTGAAGAACAAGTATCCATTTCCATGCATTGATGACATATTTGATCAACTATAGGGTGCTAGAGAGTTCTCAAATATTGATTTGCGGTCATGTTATCATCAGTTGAAGATTTGAGAGCCGGATATCCTGAAAACTGCCTTCAGGACTCCGTATGGTCATTACGAGTTCCTTGTGATGTCATTTGGGTTGACCAATGCTCCATCAGCTTTTCTACACTTGATGAAAAATGTATTTCAGCCCTATCTTGACTCATTCATCATTGTATTTATTGATGATATCTTGGTGTACTCCTGGAGCTGGAAGGATCATGAGCAGTACCTGAAGACCGTGCTTTAGATCTTGAGAGAAAAGAAGTGCTATGCAAAATTTTCAAAGTCTGAATTTTGGCTTAATTCTATGGCTTTTTTCGGCCATGTAGTATCGAGTGAGGGGATCAAGGTAGATTTGAATAAGATTGAAGTAGTGCAGAGTTGGCCCAGACCGTCTTCGGCAACTGAGATCCAGAGTTTTCTTGGTTTGGAAGGGTATTACTGTTGATTCATAGAAGGTTTCTCATCTATTATTGCACCTATGACCATATTGACCCAGAAGAGTGCTCTGTCCAGGTGGACTGAGGAGCATGAGGAGAGCTTTCAAAAGCTCAAGACAACTTTGAATACAGCCCCAATATTGGTGTTGCCTACAGGTTCGGGGTCTTACACTGTGTATTGTGATGCATCATGTATTAGTCTTAGCGCTTGTTGATGCAAGATAGTACGGTGATTGCCTATGCATCTAGACAGCTGAAGGTGCATGAGAAGAATTATCCTGTCCACGACCTTGAGTTAGCAGCTATTGTTCATGCCTTGAAGAATTGGCGGCACTATTTGTATGGTGTCCCTTGTGAGGTCTATATCGACCATGGAGTCTGCTACATATGTTCAAACAGAAGGATATTAGCTTGCGGCAACGAAGATGGCTAAAGTTGCTTAAGGACTATGATATTACCATTTTGTATCATCCCGGGAAGGCCATTATGGTGGACAATGCATTGAGTCGCAAGGCAGAGAGCTTGGGCAGTTTAGCATATCTACCGGAAGCGGAGAGGCCATTAGCTTTGCATCTTCAGGCCTTGGCCAACTATTTTGTTAGATTGGATGTTTCAGAGTCAAGGCGAGTTTTGGCTTGTGTAGTTTCTCGGTATTTTCGTTATGATCGTATTAGAGAGCATCAGTATGATGACCCCCATTTGCTTGTCCTCAGGACACGGTACAACATGCGATGCCAAGTAGGTCACTATTGGGGATGACGATGTGTTACAGATGCAGGATAGGTTGTGCATGCCCAATGTAGGTAAGTTGATTCTCTAGGAGGCTCATAGTTCTCGGTAATCCATTCATCCGGGTGCCACCAAGATTATCATGACTTGAGACAACACTATTGGTGGAGGAGAATGAAGAAGGACATATTGGAGTATGTAACTGGATGCCTAAACTGTCAGCAGGTGAAGTATGAGCATCATCGGTTAGGTAAGTTTCTCTAGAGGCTAGAGATTCTAGAGTGGAAATGGGAGTGGGTTACTATGAATTTTGTTGTTGGGCTCCCATGGACTCAGAGGAAGTTCGATGCAGCATGGGTGATTGTGGATAGGTTAACCAAGTCGGCCCATTTCATTCCAATGGTGACTACTTATTCTTCAGAGCAGCTGGCTCAGGTCTATATTCGCGAGATTTTCAGACTTCATGGCGTGATGGTATCCATCATCTCTGACTGGGTACGCAGTTTACATTACGATTCTAGAGAGCTGTACAACATGAGTTAGGCACACGAGTTGAGTTGAGTACATCATTTCACCCTCAGACGGATGGACAATCTGACTGCATTGTTCAGATACTGGAGGATATGCTTCGTGCTTATGTGATGGAGTTTGGGGTTTCTTGAGATCTATTCTTGTCGCTTGCAGAGTTTTCCTACAATAGCATCTACCAGTTGAGCATTCAGATAGCTCCATATGAGGCCTTATATGGGAGGTGGTGTCGGTCTTTGATGGGTTGGTTCGAGCCGGATGAGGCTAGGCTATTGGGTACAATCTTGATTTAGAATACCTTGGATAAGGTTAAATTGATTCATTATCGACTTCGTATAACCCAATCTAGACAGAAGAGTTATGCAGATCGGAAGGTTCGTTACGTTCCATTCATGGTTAGGGATTGGGTCTTGCTCCGGGGTTCACCCATTAAAGGTGTTATAAGGTTTGGGAAGAAGGACAAGTTGAGCCATAGGTATATCGGACCTTTTGAGATTCTTGAGAAGATTGGGGAGGTAGCATATAAGCTTGCATTGTCACCTAGTCTAGCTGCATTTCATCCAATATTCCATGTTTCTATGCTCCGGAAGTATCACGACGATCTGTCTGATGTGTTGTATTTAAGCTCAGTCCAGTTGGACAAGGATTTGTCTTATGTTGAGGAGTCGATGGCCATTTTGGGCAAGCAGGTCTGAAAGTTGAGGTTAAAGAAAATTGCTTAAGTGAAGGTTCAGTGGAGGGGTCAGCCAGTCTAGTAGGAGACTTGGGAGACCGAGCATGATATACGTAGCCATTATCCTCATCTTTTCACCACTTCAGGTATGTCTCTATACTCGTTCGAGAATGAATGTTTATTTTAAGAGGGGGAGGATGTAATGACCAGGCTGGTCGTTTTGAGTATTTCAGCCTTGATCCCTTAATTATTGCTTCCTCTATGTTATATTGTGGTTATACGACTTGCTAGTGTGTTTGGTTTTGGTTTCGGTTGAGTTCCAGAGTGAAATGGGACACATAGTCCCTAGGTTGGAGCCTTAAGTTGAAAGAGTTGACCGTAGTTTGACTTTTGTATAGATGACTCCAGAATAGAGTTTTGATGGTTCCAATAGCTGTGTATGGTGATTTTAGACTTGGGAGCGTGCCCGGATGTTGATTTAGACGTCCATAGGTCATTTCGACGTGAATTGGTGAAAGTTGAAAAATGGAATATTTGGAATGTTTAATCGAGAGTTACTTTATTGATATCGGGCTCTGATCCCAATTTCGGAAGTTGGAATAAGTCCATAATGTCATTTATGACGTGCACAAAATTTGGAGTTAATCAGAGTTGTTTTGGTATAAATCGGCATTGATTTTGAAATTCAGAAGTTCATAGTTCATAGGCTTGAATATGGGTTGCGATTCGTAGATTGATTTTGTTTGATGTGATTTTTGGCCTCGAGTTGGTACGTTATGTGTTGCGAAACTTGTAGGTATATTCGGACGGGGTCCCGGGTATGATTCAGATCAATTTTGGACTTAGCCTAATTGCTGAAGTCCTAGGTCTGCTGGTGTCATATCATATGCGGAGGGATTGACCGCAGGTGCGGAATCGTAGGTGTGGAAGGTGAAGTGCAGAAGTGAGAAGGAGAGCCTAGGGCTGGGCTCACAGGTGTAGAAACCTGGGTGCAGTTGCGTCTCCACAGGCGCGACCATTTTTTCTGCAGAAGCGAAATTGGAGGAGGATGCTTTGGGCTGGACCGCGGGTGCGTTCTCCTTCTCTGCAAATGCGGGCCTGCAGGTGCGAGCCATGGTCTACAGAAGCACGACTCCTAGATTTAAGTGGAATCCGCACCTGCGATGGATTTTCCGCAGGTGCAGCATCGCAGGTGCGAACACAGTCTCGCAGAAGCAGATTTGCTGGGCAGAAAATGGGAAATTTCGATGGCTTGACTCATAATCCATTTTTCGACTTAGAAAGCTCGGTGTGAGGCGATGTTTCTGGAGAGTTTCAAAAGAAACATTAGGGTAAGAACTCCTAACTCGATTTTAGTTGAATTACATGTATCTATTGTTGTTTTCATCATTAAATTAGTGTTTTGGAGTTGAAAATTTGGGAAACATTTGTGAAACTTCTTAGGCTAAAATTTGGGGATTTGAAAGGCAATTTAAGGTCGGATTTGAGTAATTCTTGTATGGTTGGCCTCGTTATCGAATGGGTGTTCGAATTTTGTAATTTTGGTCAGGTTCCGAGATGCAGGTCTGGGTTGACTTTTTTGGTTTAACTTTTAATTTCTTTGCAAAGATCGTAACTTTGTTATTTGAATTAGCTTCCAATAGTTTATTTTTATAGTATGAAGTTATTTTGGCTAGATTTGAGTCGTTCAGAGTTGGATAATCGAGAGAAAGTCCTACTAGCGGATTGCGTTAGTGTGATATGACGTAAGTGTCTTGCCTAACCTTGTGTGGGGGAATTACCCCTTAGGATTGGTGTTATTTGTGATAATTGTGATGTGTGGAAGCTGTGTGCGCAGGGTGACGAGTGTGTACACGGGCTCAATGTGAAAATTACAGGTTTTAGCTATGTAGATTCGTTCCATGCCTTAATTGAGTTAACTTAACATGTTATATTCATCATTATTAGTCTATTTTCATATGTCTACTTGTCTTACTCTCTTACAAGCTAATTGCCCTACACGTTTAATTGAAGTTCTTGTTTCCTTTATTCCGTATTCATTACTTAATTGTTGAACTCTCTACTTGAAGTTGTTAAACCGTGGAATATCTTGTTGTTGAAACTAATATTGAGATATAAAGGCCGTGATTCACATTGAGGCAAAGTGTTAAGTTGTGAAATACCATTCTGTTGAGTTGTTTATTCCGGTTGTTATTGTTGGGGCTCTTGTATGTGTTGTGGTTGAGCCATGGGCTTTTTACTGTGAAAACATTGTTATTGTTTGATTTCTCTAGCAAATTGTGATATTGGGCACTTAAGGTGCAATTTGTGATACACCGTGATATTGATACGCATGCGGCGATATAAGCTTTTGGGTTTGAAATGCATGCGGTGAGATAAGGTTGGATTGATACGCATGGATAGTAGGGGAACTACTAGAAGTCATGCTATGAGATAAGGTGGGCTAAAATGCGGGATGCTAATTCGGGAAAATAATCTTCAAAACTAAATGTAAAGGCTCCCGCGGTGATATATGGAAAGATTGTGATTTGTTCTTGTGATTTGAGGCTACGAGGCTGTAACACCTCAAAATTTTAATAATATTTGCTTTATTGATTGAGCATTTTTATAACAAGGAGATATTTTACTTTGCACTTCCTAAACGTGAAATTAACAATATATGAAAATTTCTTACTTTAGGTTGGGTTAATATTGATAAAGAAGCTCCATGGTGTTGCTATGTGTAACACTTAATATTATTTTGACGAGTTATTATTAAAGACATTATATAATTAAGTTTTTGGGCTGCCAACCTTTTATATTTATCTAAAGATATTAGTAATTTGGGTAGCCACATTTTTCATACTTATCCAAAGTTTAGATATTACTTTGGAAGACTTGCCCCTTTCCATATCCTTCTCTCTTGTTTCATTCTTGCAAGACAAAGAAACAAAAACCACCTACCCTCTCTCCTTCTTAGCCTCTGAAAACTTCATGAAACCACCATAAATTTCTACTAAATCAACCAGCAAAATTCATTTTTTGGTGAAGATTAAGTTGCTCCTCTCTTTTGTGGTAAGTTTCTAAACTCGTTTTTACACTAGATAGCTATCAGTGTTTTCTACATATCGTTTTGTACAAAGCATCGATTTAAGTGATCCAGAAGTTTCCGGAAAGGTATTTCATAGATCTATAACTCTTATCAAGGTACCAAAATCTAGTTTTGCTGCTATTTACCCGAAAAAGGATCAGAAAGTACAGGGCAAGTGCTGCCCAGATTTTCAGTTTTTGAAATACTCCATGTACTGTTGTTAGTAATGTTAGCATAACTTTTTGTACAAAATAGATATGGGGTGATTCAAGATTTTCTGAAACGTTAAGATATAGATCTACAACTTTTATGAAGACTATACAGTCTATTGTGTCCGTTTAAATCTTCAAAACGGAGCCATAATACGAAACAGTGATACTGTCCAGATTTTCTGTTTCAAACATTTTTGGGTAATTTTCACCAATATCATGTTTAGTTTGACATGTTAAATCACTGAACTTATTTAGATATTTGGTTATGTATTTAAGGTATATAAACCCTTGAAAAATCGAAGGGGAAGTGTTTGAGGAATTGGACGGATTTGGTTTGTTTACGGCTTAGACGATTCGAACGTCCCCAAGTTGTGATTGAACTGTTTTGTGGTAAAACACTAAGGTTTGTGTATAAACTTTGTACTCTTTTTGCTTGTTGGAATATTTTGAAATAACTTAATATTTATTTTTCTTGTCTTCAATTTATATTGTTATATTCGTATTATATCAAGTATTGTCAGATATTTGCTAAATCGCCCATTTGTACGGATTGTTTGATCATTTTGAATTCTTGTTGGGACTACGTCCTTCTTGTGGCAGTGACTTTTTCACTCCTCTTGGCATGCCTTTTGATTTGGATCTTTTTTCATCTTGACTTTGGATTTGTAGTTCGTCTTAAATTATGGAACTTGTCCGTGTTAAGTACGAACTAGGAAGTCATTTTTAATATAGTTCTTGATTCTCTTGACTATTGGGTTTTGACCCTACTTGATTTGGGTTTCGATCCATCTTGATATTTGATTATGCTTAGTGTGATGGCATGGTGTACATATTGGGTAAAAAATGGATATTTGGTAAATTCTCTTGGATTGATAGTATATGTTTTATCGACTCTTGAACATTGTTATTGATATTTGGAAACACTTCAAAGTTTGATATTTGATATGTTTGATATATTTGTTCACTTGTTTTAAATTATGTTAAATTGAGTGAACTATGACTGAAAAGGGGAATTGGAGAATTTAATGACTCCAAGCCCAAAGTTTATACGCCACTAAGTTTTATGCTTAGCGATAGTTATTTTCTATCGTAGGTAATGTACAGGATGAAATCCGAAGACGGCCATTATGAAGTAGTCTTTTGGGGAGACCTTATGGAGATCACATTTGCATATGCACCTTGATTTTACATAGTTTAAGGACATGTACATGATATATATATATATATATATATATGTCACATTTATGTATGTTATTTGGAGGCTTGTTGGATTTTAAGACTAAAATCTTGTAACTTCAATTTGGTAACTTGTTTTGTTGTTTTAGGGTGTGTTAATAACTCAAGTTTTATAATATGCTGAATTTACACTTTGTGTTATAAATATGTACAAAGGAGAAAACTAGTTTCCTTTTTATATACCCGATATTTTAAAATTTATGTACAATACAAATTTGCAGTGATGTTGACTGAAAGTATAAATTTGTTAGGAAGTTGCTTTAATATGTTGATTTTTCAAGAAGGGTTATATCACCTTATGTTGATATTTTGACATTGCATTTCATTTATAATAAAATTATGAAGTGTATTTTCAAAAAGAAACAAAATATTGCACTCTGAACCTTTTCGCATGGGCCTATTTCCGCTACTAAATTATTCTGAATATTTTTAACTAATATCTCTTTAATATTTCATAAGTAGTAAATTAGATTTGTTTTCTAAGTAGCACCCTCCCAAAGGGGTTTCTACAAGTCTTGGTATCAAAGCCTAGGTTTGTGATTCTAGGAGTTTTTGTTGTTGTGATCATACCTAGTAATTATTGTTATTTCCTTTCTTGAAAATGCATAGGAGATTATAAATTTTTGCATACTTGTGTAATGTAATTTGTTGTATTACTTGTGCATATGCATCATGTGCATGTCCCTAATGCAGTGTGATCTTATCTTTTAAAGGAATTTTAATATGGCTTCATCTTTGAATAGAGCTAGTGAATCCGTTGATGAAAGTCAAGCCCATTATAATGACCCACCTCAACTTCAAGGAGGAGATGAGGAACCCTTGCCTGACCTAAATCATCCTAGTGTTAGTAAAAATAAAGTGGGCAGTAATCCAAGAGCATTAGGTCATCAGGCTATTGTTAATAAGATTTACCGAGATTGCCCATTCATGATTCAAAATCTGGTTTTCCCTGCCGAGTTGCTTAAAATGCCCTTCCAAGACTATGATGTTATTGTTGGTATGGATTGGCTCCATAGGCACCATGCATTGGTTGATTGTAGGTTGAAGCAAGTGACTTTTAGAACTCCTGCATATTCACACATAGTATTTCAAGGAGAAAGATCATTGATATCTAATATTATTTCTGCGATCTTGGCAAGGAAGATGATTTGTCAAGGTTGTGATGCCTATCTTGCTCATATAGTCAATACATGATTAGAGAGTCCAAGTCTTAAGGACATACAAACCGTGTGCGACTTTCCTGATGTATTTGGGTTGCCTCCAGAAAGGGAGATTGAATTTCCTATAGATCTTGTCCCTGGAACTACTCCTATTTCTATCGCTCCTTATAGAATGGCTCCAGCCGAATTAAAAGAGTTGAAGGCTCAATTGCAAGAACTTCTTGAGAAAGGTTTTATCCATCCCAGTATTTCGCCTTGGAGAGCTCCTATTTTATTTGTGAAAAAGAAATATGGCACTCTTAGGCTTTGCATTGATTACCGATAGTTGAATAAGGTAAACAATCAAGAACAAATACACACTACCTAGAATCGATGACTTGTTTGACCAATTAAAGGGTTCCAACTTATTCTTAAAAATTGACTTGAGGTATGGATATTACCAATTGCGTGTGAGGGAGCAATATGTTCCTAAAACTGCTTTTAGGACCAGGTATGGCCATTATGAATTTTTGGTAATGCCATTTGGTTTGACAAATGCTCCTGCTGCATTTATAGATCTAATGAACGGTATATTCAAACCATATCTTGATCAATTTGTGGTGTGTTTATTGATGACATTTTAGTCTATTCCAAGGATAGAAAAGATCATGATAAGCATATCTGAATTGTCATGCAAATTCTGAAGAGAGGCAACTCTACGCAAAGCTTTACAAATGTGAATTTTGGCTGAGTGAAGTGACGTTTTTGGGGCATATTGTATCAGCTGAAGGTGTGAAGGTTTATCCTAGTAAGATTCAAGCTATTTTTGATTGGAAACTCCCTAAAACTGCAACTGAGATAAGAAGTTTCTTAGGTTTAGAAGGATACCATATGAGGTTTGTGAAGGGCTTCTCTATTATAGCTTCTCCTTTGACCAAACTTTTAGGGAAAGATACCAAGTTGGTATGGGATGACAAATGTCAAGAGAGCTTTGAAAAGCTCAAATCCTTGTTGACACAAGCTCCAATACTTTCTTTGCCAGCTGAAGGGAAAGATTATATTGTATACAGTGATGCATCTCACCGTGGCTTGGGTTGTGTTTTGATACAAGAAGGAAAAGTAATTGCTTATGCCTCTCAAAAGTTGAAATCGCATGAGTTGAATTATCACACTTATGATCTTGAACTTGCTGCCATTGTTTTTGCCTTAAAAATTTGGAGGCATTACTTGTACGGAGAGAAGTGTCACATATTTACTGATCACAATAGTTTGAAGTACTTGGGTACACAAAAAGAGTTAAACTTGAGACAACATATATGGCTTGAACTCATCAAGGATTATGATTGCACGATTGATTATCATCCTGGTAAAGCCAATGTGGTTGCAGATGCATTGAGTCGCAATTCCCTTGCAAGATTAACTTTAAGTCCTTTGCCTTTGCTACTTGAATTAAGAGCCATGAATATTTGCCTTTCATTTAATTCTAATGGTTCTATCATTGCTAATTTGCAAGTCAAGCCAGTCTTACTTGAGCAGGTCCAAGAAGCGCAGAAGTTAGATGAGAAGCTTGTGAAACGGGTTGAAGAAGTCCAAAATGGAAGAGAATCAAATTTTTCATTAAAGAAAGATGGTACCTTATTTTATAAAAATAGGTTGTGTGTTCCTAATGATGATGAATTGAGGAAGTAGATCTTAATTGAAGCACATAGTTCACCTTATGCAATGCATCCTGGAGGTACTAAAATGTATCAGACCATCAAGGAGCACTACTGGTGGAGTGGTATGAAGAAAGACATTGCAGAATTCATTTCTAAATGCTTGGTATGTCAACAAATAAAAGCTAAACATCAAGTCCCAGCTGGTTTACTGCAACCCTTGTCAATACCTGAATGGAAATGGGAAAGGATAACGATGGACTTTGTTTCTGGACTTCCACGCACTCAAAGAAATCATGATGCAATTTGGGTGGTTGTAGGTAGACTAACTAAGAGTGCTCATTTCTTGGCAATCAGAATGGACTACTCATTGAAACGTTTGGCAGAATTATACATTAATGAGATTGTGAGACTGCATGGAATCCCTGTTTCTATTGTGTCTGACAGAGATCCAAGGTTTGCATCTAGATTTTGGTCTAGCTTGCAAGAATCTTTGGGTTCCAGGTTGAATTTTAGTACCGCTTTCCATCCACAAACAGATGGCCAGTCTGAGAGGGTAATACAAATCTTGGAGGATATGCTTCGAGCCTGCATTATCGAGTTTAAGGGTAGTTAGGACAAACACTTAGCCCTAATAGAATTTGCTTACAATAATATCTACCAATCAAGTATAAACATGCCTCTTTATGAAGCATTATATGGGAGAAAATGTAGAACGCCTCTTTGTTGGAATGAAGTTGGTGAAAGAAAATTGGTGGGTCCTGAGATTGTGCAACAAACTGAAGATAAGGTGAAAATCATCAAGGATCATTTGAAATTTTTTTCAGATAGACAAAAGTCCTATGCTGATCTTAAAAGGCATGAAATTGAGCATCCGGTGGGCGATAAAGTATTTTTAAAAGTATCTCCATGGAAGAAGATTATGAGATTTGGCCAAAAAGGTAAACTTAGTCCTCGATTCATTGTACCTTATGAAATACTTGAGAGAATTGGTCCAGTTGCATATAAGCTAGCTTTGCCACCTAAATTAGGCAAGATCCACAACGTTTTTCATGTTTCTATGCTTCGAGGTTAATCCTAATTTGACATATGAAGAAGAACCAATCCAAATCTTAGCGCATGAGATAAAAGATCTTAGAAATAAGAGAATCCCCTGAGTGAAGGTTCTTTGGAAAAATCATTTAGGCGAGGAAGCTACCTGGGGGCGAGAAGAGGATATGCGAGTTCAATATCCACATTTGTTTCGGGACTAGTACAAGGTAAATTTCGGGAGAAAATTTATTTGTCAGCAGTATTTGTAACACCCTAATTTTTTTTATAATATTTGCATTCTTGATTGAGCATTTTTATAACGAGGAGATATTTTACTTTGCACTTCCTAAATGTGAAATTTTCAATATATGAAAATTTCTTACTTTAGATTGTGTTAATATTGGCAAAGAAGTTCCATGGTGTTGCTATATGTAACACTTAATATTATTTTGATAAATTATTATTAAATACATTATATAATTAAGTTTTTGGGCTGCAAACCTTTTGTATTTATCTAAAGATATTAGTAATTTGGGCAGCCACATTTTTCATAATTATCCAAAGTTTAGATATTACTTTGGAAGACTTGCCTTTCCATATCCTTCTCTCTTGTTTCATTCTTGCAAGACAACGAAACAAAAATCACCTACCCTCTTTCCTTCTTAGCCTCTGAAAACTTCATGAAACCACCATAAATTTCTACTAAATCAACCAACAAAATTCGTTTTTTGGTGAAGATTAAGTTGCTCCTCTCTTTTGTGGTAAGTTTCTCAACTTGTTTTTACACTAGATAGTTTTCTACATAATATTTTGTACAAAGCTCCAATTTAAGTGATCAAGGACTTTATGGAAAGGTATTTCATATATATATAACTCTTATGAAGGTACCAAAATCTAGTTTTGCCGGTATTTACCAGAAATTGGATCAGAAAGTACAGGGCAGGTGCTGCCCAGATTTTCAGTTTTCGAAATACTCCATGTACTATTGTTAATAATTGTAGCATAACCTTCTGTACAAAATAGATATGGGGGTGATTCAAGATGTTCTGAAATTCCAAGAGATATATCTATGACTTTTATGAAGACTATATAGTCTAGTATGTCCGTTTATATCTTCAAAACAGAGCCATAACACGAAACAACGATACTGTCCAGATTTTCTGTTTCAAACATTTTTGGGTAATTTTCACCAATATCATGTTTAGTTTGATATGTTAAATCACTGAAGTTATTTAGATATTTGGTTATGTATTTAAGGTATATAAACCCTTGAATAATCAATGGAAAAGTATTTGAGGAACTGGACGAATTTGGTTTGTTTACGGCATAGACGATTCGAACGTCCCCAAGTTGTGATTGAACTGTTTTGTGATAAAACACCAAGGTTTGTGTATAAACTTTGTACTCTTTTTGCTTGTTGGAATATTTTGAAATAACTTAATATTTATTTTTCTTGTCTTCAATTTATATTGTTATATTCGTATTATATCAAGTATTGTCAGATATTTGCTAAATCGCCCATTTGTACGGATTGTTTGATCATTTTGAATTCTTGTTGGGACTACGTCCTTCTTGTGGCAGTGACTTTTTCACTCCTCTTGGCATGCCTTTTGATTTGGATCTTTTTTCATCTTGACTTTGGATTTGTAGTTCGTCTTAAATTATGGAACTTGTCCGTGTTAAGTACGAACTAGGAAGTCATTTTTAATATAGTTCTTGATTCTCTTGACTATTGGGTTTTGACCCTACTTGATTTGGGGCTTCGGTCCATCTTGATATTTTATTATTCTTAGTGTGATAGCATGACGTACATATTGGGCGAAAAATGGATATTTGGTAAACTCTCTTGGATTGATAGTATACGTTTTGTCGACTCTTGAACATTGTTATTGATATCTGAAAACACTTCAAAGTTTGATATTTGATATGTTTGATATATTTGTTCACTTGTTTTAAATTATGTTAAATTGAGTGAACTATGACTGAAAAGGGGAATTGGAGAATTTAATGACTCCAAGCCCAAAGTTTATACGCCACTAAGCTTTGTGCTTAGCGATAGTTATTTTCTATCGTATGTAATGTACGGGATGAAATCTGAAGACAGCCATTATGAAGTAGTCTTTTGGAAGAACTTATGGAGATCACATTTGCATATGCACCTTGATTTTGCATAGTTTTGGGACATGTACATGATATATATATACACGCCACATTTATGTATGTTATTTGGAGGCTTGTTGGATTTTAAGACCAAAATCTTGTAACTTCAATTTGGTAACTTGTTTTGTTGTTTTAGGGTATGTTAATAACTCAAGTCTTGTAATATACTGAATTTACACTTTGTGTTGTAAATATGTACAAAGGAGAAAACTAGTTTCCTTTTTATATACCCGATAGTTTGAAATTTATGTATAATACAAACTTGCAGTGATGTTGAATGAAAGTTTAAATTTGTTAGGAACTTGATTTAATCTGTTGATTGTTCAAGAAGGGTTATATCACCTTATGTTGATACTTTGACATTGCATTTCATTTAAAATAAAATTATGAAGTGTATTTTTTGAAAAAAAAATATTGCACTTTGAACCTTTTCGCGTGGTCCTATTTCCGCAACTAAATTATTCTGAATATTTTTAACTAATATCTTTATAATATTTCATAGATAGTAAATTAGATTTGTTTCCTAAGTAGAACCCTCCCAAAGGGGTTTCTACAGAGGCGGTACCTCGGTAGTGACTCTTGTTGGCATTTCTCCAGTTTTGCACTTGTCTTTAGTTGTTGTTTCCTTAGCATATTGTAAATTGTTCTCTCTGATTTTCACTAATTGCTTTAGTTCCGTGTAGCTAACCTTGATATGCTATTTGTTGTTTCAAATTCATTACTATCATTATTACATTGCTTTGTACTTGTTTAGTCTTTTATTTATTCTAGTAGGGCCTTGACCTGCCTTGTCACTACTCTACCAAGGCTTGGCACTTACTGGGTACCGTTGTGGTGTACTCATGCTACGCTTCTGCATATCTTTTTGTGCAGATCCAAGTACCTCCTACCAATCCGGATGTCAGTGAGTTGAGTCCGTGCGTGGAGACTTCAAGGTATACTTGTCGGCGTCCGCAAGCCTCGGAGTCCCCCTCCACCTGGATTATTTTATTTCCTTACCCTTATTTTTACACTATTGTATAGAGATATTCAATATCACTCCATAGAGCTTATAACTTGTCTTTCGCCGAGTTTTGGGCTATTATATATACTGAGTTGTAGAGACTTTTCTTTTATTAGTTGCTAAGTATTGAGACTTTGATTATTATTTCAGTTATTTCCGCATATTTGTTAGGCTTACCTAGTCTTAGAGACTAGGTGCCGTCACGATACCCTACGGAGGAAAATTGGGATCATGACAGATTCTATCCAATCGATGGCCGTTTGACTGGAATCCGACCTCCGTAAAATAGATCGGAACCAACACCAATTGACTTCACTCATCAAGAGCAGTCGATTGATGTAAGTTTCATCACCAAAAGGAGCGGAATCAGGCGAAAATTAGAAAAGGGACAAAAAACTTAGATTTTTATTTCATAGATCCTCTATTTGGCGAGTTTGGGAGGTTTTGTAGGGAATATAATGATGTATCGGGGATGAAGAGGTGTCACGACCCCGGTTTGCCCTCCGTGAACCATCTGACGGCAGTACAGTTGAAACATAAGGTATGATAGTATATGATAAAGCAGTACAGTTGAAAGATAACAATAAGAATTAATACATGATAATAAAGATAACAACAACTGAAACAGAGGCAAAAACAATCACAAGGAATACCACTCTTCACAAAGCTAATAACCGGGGATCCCTCAGTATCCCGAGGATCTCTTAGTACCATCAATATGTGCCAGGGATCTCTTGGTATCCTCAATACATGCTAGGGATCTCTTGGTATCCCAATGATCTCTTGGTATCCTAAATATAGGCTAGGGATCTCTTGGTATCCCGAGGATCTCTTGGTATCCTCAATATACGTGCTAGGGATCTCTCGGTATCCCACACGTCAGCTCAAATCATAAATATGTGCAGGGGATCTCCCGGGATGCCGTCCCGTAGTCCCAAAGAAAAACACACAACAACAACACAAAGAATACTCAATTAAGCTCAATTTTGTACCAAGTAAAATAGGTAATTCTAACCTATCATGCTTTACATAATACAACTAAGGCAGTTTAAGCAATAAAACAATTAAGTCGATTAAACATGCTTTTCTAAGCTAACCGCAGGCTTAAATTTCAAGTAGAGTAAGCAGGAAAGGAAAACACAATTAAAGCTACTTTAGTGAAAACAGGTTTTTCAACAATTAGCACAAGTATGCACTCGTCACCTCACGTACAAGGCATTTCAATTACCACAATACCAAAT
Source organism: Nicotiana tabacum (assembly GCF_000715075.1). NCBI lineage: Eukaryota > Viridiplantae > Streptophyta > Magnoliopsida > Solanales > Solanaceae > Nicotiana > Nicotiana tabacum. The sequence goes on along the minus strand of NC_134084.1, from coordinate 96,809,689 downwards.
CCTAAGGGGAATGTCCCCCACACAAGGTTAGGCAAGCCATTTACCTCGAACTAACTCAAAATCAACCCGAAACCACGCTCTTGCCACGAGTACTCGACTCCAAATGACCCGAATCTATTCAATTCAATTGCATAATGTAACTAACACTTCAAGTAATTGATTCTACAAATAAATTCTAAGCTAATACGCGAAACTAGGTAAAATAACCAAAACGCCCCTCGTGGCCATGTCTCGGAATCGGGTAAAGTTTATATTTTCAGAATCCCCATACTCTCACGAGTTCATGCATACCAAAATTATCCAAATCCAAGGTCAAACTCCCAATCAAAATTCGAATTCTAGATCTAAGAACTTTCTTCCAAATTTTTCCCCAATTTTCACCTCCAATCCGAAATTAAATGACAAAACTAACAATATATTAATGGAATACAACTAGAAAGCGTTAAGGAATTGTTACCTAATGATTTCCTCTTCAAATTCCTCCCAAAATCGCCCTCTCCCGAGCTCCAATTTGATTTTTCCAAGTTTTGAACTAAACCCTCAAAATTTCATATTTCTGCCCAGCGATCACCACATCTGCAGTCAAGGGAGCGCACCTGCAATCCAGCACCTGCGGAAAAAGGCATCGCAGGTGCGAAAATCACTTAACGGGCTGGGTCTGCTTCTGCGATCGCTTGGCCGCATCTGCGGCACCGCATTTGCGAAAACCCAGCCGCATTTACAGTTCTGGAGCTTTGGCCCAAACTCGCTTCTGTGGCCACCTAGCCGCTTCTGCAGCGCCGCACCTGCGGTCCCACACACGCAGGTGCGGTTATGACAGGTTCAACAATTCAAATTCTTCCTTAGTCCAATTCAATTTCCGTTAAGCACCCGAAACTCATCTGAGGCCCCCGGGACCTCAACCAAACATGCCAACCAATCCTAAAACATCATTCAAACTTGTTCCATCTTTCGGAATGCTCAAAACAACATCAAAACACCAATTTAGCATCAGATTCAAGCCTAAGAACTTCAAAAACTCTTAAAATGCGCTTTCGATCAAAAAGTCTATCAAACATCGTCCGAATAGCCTGAAATTTTGCACACACATCACATTCAATACTACGGAGCTACTCCAACTTCTGGAATTCCATTCCGACCCTCGGATCAATAATCTCACTCTCGAACCGGAAACTTTCAAATATTCAACTTTCGGCATTTCAAACCTAAATTAGCTACGGACCTCCAAAACACAATCAAGACACGCTCATAAACCCAAAATCACCCAACGGAGCTAACAGAACCATCAGAATTCCATTCCGAGGCCGTCTTCACACTGTTCTGACTATGGTCAAATTTTCAGAACTTAAGCTCTCATTTAGGGACTAAGTGTCCCAAAACTCTCCGAAACTCCAAATAATTCCTCTCGGCAACTCACAATAGTAGAAACAATTACGGGGAAAGCAGTTAATAGGGGATCAGGGTGTTAATTCTTAAGAGGACCGGTCAGGTCATCACATCCTCCTACACTTAAACATTCATTCGTCCTCGAACGAGCATAGAGACATACTTGAAGTAGTGAAAAGATGAGAGTGACGGCTGCGCATATCCTGATCAGTCTCCCAAGTCGCCTCCTCGACTGGCTGACCCCGCCACTAAACCTTCACTGATGCAATGTTCTTTGACCTTATCTTTCTAACCTGCCTGTCCAATATTGCCACTAGCTCCTCAACATAGGATAGATCCTTGTCCAACTGGACTGAACTGAAATCCAACACGTGCGACGTATCACCGTGATACCTATAGAGCATCGAAACATGAAATACCGAATGAACTCCTGCCAAGCTGGGAGGTAGGGGAAGCTCATAATCAACCTCCCCAACATGCCTCAATATCTCAAAACAACCAATAAACCTCGGACACAGTTTCCCTTTCTTCCCAAATCTTATAACGCCCTTCATAGACGAAACCCAAAGCAGAACCCGCTCTCCAACCATATAGGAAACATCACGAACCTTCTAGTCCGCGTAACTCTTCTGTCTGGACTGAGTTGTACGGAGCCTATAATGAATTACCTTAACCTTCTCCAAAGCATCCTGAACCAAGTGTGTGCCCAACAATCTTGCCTCGCCCGACTCAAACCAACCCACTGGGGATCTACACCACCTACCATATAAAGCCTCATACGATGCCATCTAAATGTTGTACTGATAGCTATTGTTGTACGCAAACTCTGCCAATTGCAAGAACTTATCCCAAGACCCTCCAAACTCAATCATACACGCACAGAGCATATCCTCAAGAATCTGAATAGTGCGCTCGGACTGTCCATCCGTCTAAGGGTGAAATGGTGTACTCAACTCCACCCAAGTACCTAACTCATGCTAAACGACCCACTGGAATTGTGAAGTGAACTGAGTACCTCTATCTGAAATGATGGAAACTGGAATACCATGCAGACGAACAATCTCCCGGATATAAATCTCTGCCAACAGCTCCGAAGAATAGGTAGTACACACAGGAATGAAGTGTACGGACTTGGTCAACTGATCCACAATCACCCAAATGGCATCGAACTTCCTCAGAGTCCGTGGGAGCCCAACTACAACGTCCATGGTGATCCGCTCCCACTTCCACTCCAGAATCTCTATCTGCTGAAGCAACCCTCTCGGTTTTTAGTGCTCATACTTCACCTGCTGACAGTTGAGGCACCAAGCTACAAATCCAACTATATCTTTCTTCATATGCCTCCACCAATAGTGTTGCCTCAAATCCTGATACATCTTCGCGGCACCCGGATGAATGGAATATCGTGAACTATGGACCTCCTTTAGAATCAACTCCAGAAGCCCATCAACATTGGATAAACAAATCCGACCCTGCATACACAATACCCCGTCATCACCAATAGTCACATCTCTAGCATCACCATGCTAAACCTTGTCTTTGAGGACAAGCAAATGAGGGTCATCATACTGACGCTCCCTGATACGATCAAAAAAGGAAGATCGAGAAACCACGAAAGCTAGAACCTGACTGGGCTTCGAAAGATCCAATCTCACAAACTGGATGGCTAAGGCCTAAACATCCATCGCCATAGGCCTCTCCGATGCTGGTAAATAGCCAAACTCCCCAAACTCTCTACCCGACGACTCAAGGCATCGACCACCACATTGGCCTTGCCCGGGTGATATAAAATAGTGATATCATAGTCCTTTAACAACTCTAACCACCTCCTTTGGCACAAATTTAGATCCTTTTGCTTGAACATGTGCTGCAAGCTCTGATGATTAGTATAAATCTCACAAGGGACACCGTACAAATAATGACACCATATCTTCAAGGCATGAACAATGGCAGCTAGCTCGAGATCATGAATAGGGTAATCTTCTCATGCACCTTCAACTATCTGTACGCGTAGGCAATCACCCTACCGTCCTGTATCAAAACCTCTCCAAGGCCAATCCTCGAGGCGTCACAATAGACAGTGTAAGACCTTGAACCTATAGGCAATATCAAAATTGGAGCTGTAGTCAAAGTTGTCTTGAGCTTCTGAAAGCTCACCTCACACTCTTCCGTCCACTGGAACGGAGCACCCTTCTGTGTCAGCCTGGTCATAGGGGCTGCAATCAATGAAAACCCCTCAACAAAACGACGGTAGTAACCCGCCAAACCAAGAAAATTGCGGATCATGTAGCTGAGGATGGTCTGGGCCAACTCTGCACTGCCTCTACTTTCTTCGGATCCACCTGAATACCCTCACTCGATACCATATGGCCTAAGAATGCTACTGAATCCAATAAAAAGTCACATTTTGAGAACTTCGCATATAACTTCTTTTCCCTCGGAGTCTGGAGCACTGTCCTTAGGTGTTTCTCGTGCTCTTCCCGACTCCGGGAATACACTAGAATATCATCAATAAAGACAATGACGAACGAGTCAAGATATGGCCGGAACACACTGTGCATCAAATTCATAAAGGCTGTTGGGGCATTAGTCATCCTAAATGACATAACAAGGAACTCGTAATGACCATATCGATTCCTGAAAGCAGTCTTCGAGATATCTGGCTCCCAAATCTTCAACTGATGGTAACCTGAGTGCAAGTCAATCTTAGAAAACACTTGTGCACCTTGTAGCTAGTCAAACAGATCATTAATACGAGGCAAATGATAACATTTCTTCACTATAACTTTGTTCAACTGGCGATAATCAATACACATACGCATAAAACCATCCTTTTTCTTCACAAACAAGACAAGGGCACCCCAAGGTGATACACTAGGTCGAATAAAACCCGTATCAACCAATTCCTGTAACTGATCCTTCAACTTTTTCATCTTAAAAGAAGCCATATGATATGGAGGAATAGAAATAGGTTGAGTGCCCAGCAACAGATCAATGCCAAAATAAATATCTTTATTAGGCGGCATGCCTGGAAGATCAGCTCGAAACACATCGGGAATATCCCGTACTACTAGGACTGAATCAACTGAACGGGTATCAATACTGATATCTATCACATAAGCTAAATACGCATCACAACCCTTCTCAACCATTCGTTGAGCCTTAAGGAAAGAAATAACTCTACTAGGAGTGTGATCTAAAGTACCCCGCAACTCAACACGCGGTACACCTGGCATAGCCAGAGTCATGGTTTTGGCGTGACAATCAAGAATAGCATAAAGGGGCGACAACCAGTCCATGCCCAAGATAATATCAAAATCTACCATGCTGAGCAACAATAAATTGGCTTTGGTCTCAAAACCACTAAGAGCAACCAAACACAACCGATAAACACAGTCCACAACAAGAGAATCTCCCACAAGAGTAGAAACATAAATAGGGGAACTCAAGAATCCCGAGGTACAACCAAATGCAGAGCAAAATAAGAAGACACATCAGAGTAAGTGGAGCCTGGATAGAATAGAACCGATGCATCTCTATGACAAACCAGTATAATAACTGTGATGACAGAATTGGAGGCATCAGCCTTGGTACAAGTAGGAAGGGCATCGTATCGGGCCTGGCCTCCCCCTCTAGGGCGACCTCTACCTCCCCGACCTCCACCTCTAGCTGGCTGAGCAGGTAGGGGTAGCAACTAGAGTTGTAATAATAACCTGAGAACTCTGAGGGGCGCGCTGTGGCAGAGAAGTCTGTGGAGGCACACTCCTCCCAAGTCTAGGGCAATCCCTCACCACATGGCGTGTGTCACCACACTCGAAACAAGCTCTGGGAGGAAGTGGTGGCAGTGACTGGCTCGGGCCAGGTCTGCTGGACTGACCTCTGAAAGCACCCCGTGCAGGAGGCACGCTAGATACCGGAGGTGCATAATAAGGCTCCTGAGACCTAGGAGGAACTGGAATACTACTGGCTGCTGGAAGAGCTGAATGAACAGGGTGACTCATATAACCCCTACCATGACATCCTGTAGTTGGGGCACGGGCACCAGAATAATGGCCTGACTCTCGAGACCTCTTGGCCTCCCTCTCCTCTCTCTCCCCAGCATGCATACCCTCAATCCACCTAGCAATGCTCACCACCTGCTGATAAGAAATATCCATCTCTAACTCACGAGCCATGCTAGACTTGATATTGGGAATAAGCCCCTCAATAAACTGGCGAACCCTCTCGCGAACAGTAGAAACCAAGGCTGGTGTATGTCTAGCCAAACTAGTATAACAGACATTATACTCTAAGATAGTCATAGCACCCTGGCGCAAATTCTCAAACTCTCCTGGAGGCTCTAAGGAACATACTCTCTCAGGAACAGATCTAAAAACTGAGTCCAAGTCAGTGAAGCAGCCTCATCTGGACTGTCTAACTCATAGGTGCGCCACCACTCATAGGCGGCTCCTCAAAGCTGGAAAATAGTGAAGGAAACCCCGCTCGATCCTGATATACCCATAGTACGGAGAATACGGTAACACTTTTCTAGAAATCCCAAAGCATCATCCGATACTAGACCACTGAATACAGGAGGCTTGTACTTCTTGAACCTATCAAGCCTCAGCTGCTCATCGTCGAAAACCACTGCCCTATCCTTGGCCTGATCTCGGACTGCAGGCTGTACAGGAATAATCTCGGGAACCTGCTCAACATGCACTCACTACTCAGGAGTACGGGTGGCGGGAGTCTGTGCTCCTCCCCTGGCTGAGATGTAGCTGCAGCAAGGGGAAGCAACCCTGCCTAAGCCAAAGTGGTGTACATGCTCATAAATTATGCCAGAGTCTCCTGAAGTGCTGGAGTAGTAGTAGCAGTAGGCGTATCAGGAGCCTGGACTCCGGCTAGAACTGCTGGTGGTACCTCGGTGGCAGCTCGCACAGGTGTTCTAGCTGCACCACATGTGCGTCCTCGGCCTCTACCCCAGCTCTGGCCTCTGACGGCTGCAGTAGGGGGCGTGGGTGCCTAATCATCTCGGGTAGCACGTATCCTCACCATCTGTGAGAGAATAGAAGACAGGAGTTTAGAATTGTGACATCAAAATCTCACACGACAAGGAAATCAAATGAAGTGGAATTTTCCTAAAATTTACATAGCCTCTCGTAGATAAGTACAGACGTCTCCGTACCGATCAACGAGACTCTAATAAATCGGCTTGTGATTCGTGACTCCTATGAACCTAAAGCTCTGATACCAACTTGTTACGACCCCGATTCTCCCTCCATGAACCATCGTGATTGCACCTAGTCTCTACGACTAGGTAACCCTAACAATGCGGAAAATAAACTAATTTGCGGAAGAAATAATAAAAAAACCAAAATAGTGAAATAAAATAGTGTTTAAAAAAAATGTCGCTCGGCATTCACAATATCAGCTCTCGACACTAAATACATTTTCCAAAACCCGGAATCTCATGATCACAAGCCTTGAATGTCTACAAGTATCTAACTCCAGAATATCTAATAGTGGAAAGAAAATACATAAGGGCTAATACTTAAAAGGGAGAGTAGAAAGGGACTTTTCGGTCTGCGGACGTGGCAGATATACCTCGGAGTCTCTACAAGTGCCTCATCTCAAGCTTGATAAGTCTGAGTGGAGGTACCTGGATCTGTACATGAAAAACATGTACAAAAAGGGCATGAGTACACCACAGCGGTACTCAGTAAGTGCCAGGCCTAACCTCGGTCGGGTAGTGACGAGGAAGGTCAGGGCCCTACTAAGATTTAATGAAACATAAGGTATGACAGTATATGATAAAGCAGTACAGTTGAAAGCTAACAATAAGAATTAATACAGGATAATAAGGATAACAACAACTGAAACAGAGGCAAAAACAATCACAGAGAATATCACTCTTCACAAAGCTAATAACCGGGGATCTCTCAGTATCCCGAGGATCTCTTAGTACCCTCAATATGTGCTAGGGATTTCTTGGTATCCCGAGGATCTCTTGGTATCCCCAATACATGCTAGGGATCTCTTGGTATCCCGAGGATCTCTTGGTATCCTCAATATATGCTAGGGATCTCTTGCTATCTCGAGGATCTCTTAGTATCCTCAATATACGTGCTAGGGATCTCTCGGTATCCCGCACCTCAGATCAAATGATAAATACATGCAGGGGATCTCCCGGGATGTTGTCCCGTAGTACCAAAGTAAAACACACAACAACAACACAAAGAATACTCAATTAAGCTCAATTTCGTACCAATTAAAACAGGTAATTCTAACCTATCATGCTTCACATAATACAACTAAGGCAGTTTAAGCAGTAAAGCAATTAAGTCGATTAAACATGCTTTTCTAAGCTAACAACATGCTTAAATTTCAAGTAGAGTAAGCAGGAAAGGAAAACACAATTAAAGCTACTGTAGTGAAAACAGGTTTTTCAACAATTAGCACAAGTATGCACTCGTCACCTCACTTACAAGGCATTTCAATTACCAAATACACCAATCCTAAGGGGAATATCCCCCCACAAGGTTAGACAAGCCACTTACCTCGAACTAGCTCAAAATCAATCTGAAACCACGCTCTTGCAATGAGTACTCGACTCAAAATGGCTCAAATCTATTCAATTCAATTGTATAATGTAAATAACACTTTAAGTAACTGATTTAAAAATAAATTCTAAGCTAATACGAAAAATTAGGTAAAATGACCAAAACACCCCTCAAGCCCACGTCTCGGAATCGGATAAAATTTTTATTTTCAGAATCCTCGTACTCTCACGAGTTCATGCGTACCAAAATTATCCAAATCCAAGGTCAAACTCCCAATCAAAATTTGAATTATAGGTCTAAGAACTTTCTTCCAAAATTTTCCCCAATTTTCGCCTCCTATCCAAAATTAAATGACAAAACTAACAATAAATTAATGGAATACAACTAGAAAAGGTTAAGAAATTATTACCCAATGATTTCCTCTTCAAATTCCTCCCAAAATCGCCCTCTCCCGAGCTCCAATTTGATTCTTCCAAGTTTTGAAATAAACCCTCGAAAGTTCATATTTCTGCCTAGCGATTACCACATCTGCGGTTAAGGGAGCACACCTGCATCCTATACATGCGGAAAAAGGCATCGTAGGTGCGAAAATTACTTAACAGGCTGGGTCCGCTTCTGCGGTCGCTTGGCCGCATCTGCGGCACCGCATTTGCTAAAACCCAGTCGCACCTGCGGTCCTGGAGCTTTGGCCCAAACTTGCTTCTACGGCCACCTAGTCGCTTCTACGGCGCCGCACCTATGGTCTCACACACGCAGGTGCGGTTATAACAGTTTCAACAATTCAAATTCTTCCCAAGTCCAATTCAATTTCTATTAAGCACCCGAAACTCATCCGAGGCTTCCGGGACCTCAACTAAATATGACAATCAATCTTAAAACATCATTCAAACTTGTTCCAACCTTTGGAACGCTCAAAACAACATCAAAACACTAATTTAGCATCAGATTCAAGCCTAAGAACTTCAAAAACTCTCAAAATACGCTTTCGATCAAAAAGTCTATCAAACATCGTCCGAATAGCTCAAGATTTTGCACACACGTCACATTCAACACTACGGAGCTACTCCAACTTCCAGAATTCCATTCCGACCCTCGGATAAAAAATCTCACTCTCGAACCGGAAACTTCCAAAAATTCAACTTTCGGCATTTCAAGCCTAAATTAGCTACGGACCTCCAAAACACAATCCAGACACGTTCCTAAACCCGAAATCACCCAACGGAGCGAACAGAACCATCGGAATTCCATTCTGAGGCCGTCTTCATACTATTCCGACTACGGTCAAATTTCTAGAACTCAAGCTCTCATTTAGGGACTAAGTGTCCCAAAACTCTCTGAAACTCCAAATAATTCCTACCGACAACTCACAATAGCTGAAACAAACACGGAAAAAGCAGTTAATAGGGGACCAGGGCATTAATTCTTAAGACGACCAGTCGGGTCATTACAGGAGGTGGTGAGGAGTGTTTGGTAAAAATTTAGGGTCAATTGGGGGTGGCCTGCCGCAAGGGACGATTTTCAGTGGCAGTCAGACAGTTATCAATGGCGGCCTGAAGGTGGAGGGACGATGGTGGGCGGCGTAAGCGATTTCTGGCCACCCAAGAGACGAACTGAATGGGGGAATTTAGGTTTGGTGTATAAAGACTTGATTTTTTAATTTGGGTGTTTTATTAAAAAGAAGAAAATAGGGAAAATGACGTAGTTTTGGTACCAAAATACGTCGTTTGGACTATCTGGTGGGCACAGCTTGGACCTGGCCGCAGACAGACTTAGGTGAACTGGGCGGCCGGATTTTGGGCCAAATTTGCTATGAAAATTAAAAGTGGACCTCTTTTCCTTTCTTTCTTCAAATTTTAACTCTAGCCAATTTAAATCTAAATGAGTCTAAATGGAAAGTTAACCTAATTAGCATTTAACTAATTAAAACTAATTATAATTAAACTAATTGACCAATAAAAAATGTAAAGGAAACAACTAATTTGATTTTTTATATAATTTTCATTTGAAGATAACTATATACGATTAAAAACAATGCAATGAATCAAAGATAAAAAATATTTTTTATGATTTTCATGGTTTTTAGAACATCCCTAATGATGGGATGATGCAAATAATATATTAGTACAAAAAAATGCAATCAATTGAAAAATTATTTTTTAACCTTTTAGGAGTATTTTATGTATATGACAAAAATTACGTGCTCACAGCTGCCCCTCTTTGCTTGGAAACATGAAAATATTTCGGGCAAAGATAAAGTGAGCAATCATGAATAATTTTTTCCCGTTTGATAATCCATGAGAAGTATTTCAAACAGGCTTGACCGAACTTTTATTCTGAGGTTGCCTACATATCCTTGGCTATAAAAAAATCAAGTCAGTGTAGTTCTAGAAATTTTTGTGGGTGAGACTATCGAAGAGCTGTGATTTCATTGTTGTTGTTGTTGTTACCACTTGTTGAACTCCTTATTATACCATAATCAAACTTAGAAGAAACTAAATGAGTCTACCAGCTATGAGTTGATCTTGAGTCTTGACTGGTTATTCATGTAGACTTTGATCATGAACCTTGATGCCCGTCAGCTGCAGGTGCTAGTTCATTCTTCTACGGCTTCTTCTTTGGTCAAACTGGGGAATGTAGTGCCCGTGACTTCAATCATATTTTGAGCAATCCACGTCTTTTTATTTGCTTCTGCATTTTGGATTCACTTCTTTTTCCTTTCTTTTCTTTATTCTGGATTGAAATTTCTTCTTGGTCATCTCAATAGAAAAATTTCATGAGTTATTGTAACAAAAATTCTAAACTGCTTCATAATTGAAAGCAATAAAAGGTCGGGAATGGTGTACCCTAGAAAAATCATATTTTTTATGGTGTACCCTTCTTGTAAAAATGATGCCTCAACTAAGGATTGGTGTACCTTTTGTTGGGGAAATACAACTAGGGAATGGTGTACCCTATATTAGCAATGATATAAGGGAGTAGTGTACCCTGTATTAAGATCAATCAGCTATGGAGTGGTATAACCAACGTTGGAAAATACAACTATTGATTGGTGTAACCTATACCGGTAAAGAGACTAGGGAATGGTGTACCCTATATTTGCAAAGATATGAGGGAGTGGTGTACCTTGCATTTACGATCAATTAGCAATGATATCAGGGAGTGGTATACCCTGCATTTAAGCTCAATCATCTAGAGAGTGGTGTATTCTATGTTGGAAAACACAGCTAGGGATTGGTGTATCCTATACTGGTAAGGAGACTAGGGACCGGTGTACCCTCTACCTAAAATATCATCAACTAGAGAGTGGTCTACCCTATGTTGGAAAATATAGCTAGGGATTGGTGTACCCTATTTGGATTTTGCATTTTCTTTTCACTTTCGAGAGAAAATTTTCTAAAGAAGAAAGAATTATGTTTTTTTTAATTCAATTAATTTTTCCAAATTTATTTTGTAGAAATTTCTGAAAGAAAGACTTCTAAGGATTTTTTTTTCGACTTTTGGATTTAGTCTCTCAAAGGAAGAATTACGGGATTTTTTTTTGGATTTTTAAAAATTAGGACCAGACCCCATGAAGGTTGCATACGTATCTCACATCTGGTGAAAATCAGACCTGCGTAGTTTGGGAATTTTTCAAAATCGTGGAAAATGATATGTTTGTAATTTTGGCCAATTTTGTAAAACTCTTTCAAAATTTCGGTAGAGTCTCAGGATGTTGTGTTTTTTTTCCAAATACCGGATTTTCAGGAACATGGTAAATTTTATCATTCCTATCCTCTCTCTCTTATTTTTCTTGATTTTCTTTCCCTATTCTAGAAGTCAGTCAACATGCAAATCAGATCAAACAAATGCACAAGTAGCACGCAAGATGCATTAAGATGGTCTTTTATTTTGGGTACACATGTCCTAGACGGACCCAACCCCTATGTTGTGTCCCCAAATTCAAATTTACGTGATGCAATCAAGAGTACACACTAGGGATCCGACTGAGACTATGTTCTTCTAGGTTTAAACCTATAGGATGTGGAGTTCTAGACAAAGCTTACCCAAGCGAACAATTTGAGTCGGGATAGAGGGAGCGTACCGAGATTACAGAAGCTTCACTGGCTTTGCAACGAGTCTGATCCTCGTTCTAAAATTAGGGGTATAACACTCAGAAAAGAAGACAAGCGAAGCGCACGCTTCCCAAAAGATTTAGAAGACTCAGAGAGAAGAAGGATGTCGTTATAGTTTTTATATAGTTCACGACAATATTAAAGCGGTAAATGAGCGGCAACTAGCACATTAGGCCCAACCGTGTAATAACCAACAATCACAAGAAGCCAAGTATAAAAGTATTCCAAGCTCTAATTCTGAACCCTAAACCAGAAGTTCTGGGTTCGTGTCCCCAGCAGAGTTGCTAGAGTTGTCACATATCCTTTTTACGAGGAATGATTTTTTCCACTATAAATGGTATTATTAAAGTGAGATTATTTATTTTATTTTAGAGAGTCGCTACTTGGAATAATTATTAAGATGTTCCAAGTTATCGATTTATTTTAAAATCCCAATTGAAGGAAAGTTTAATGCTATTTAAGTCCGCAAAACACAGAAAATTGAATAAAGAGTTCTATTAACCCGAGAGAAGGTGTGAGACACTCCCGGATTCTGTGATTTTAGCACGGTCGTTTAACAATTAAACTTGGCCTAATTAACTGATTATTACATGTTTTTAAAACCTATGTGCATTTTCCTTTTAACCGGTTTTATTTTATTTGATATCATTTTACGTGTTTATGGATTTATTTTAAAACAAGCTACGATATCGTACACTTGTTGTTTTAGACATACCGCAAATTGCGTCACGTGAAATGCACCCTTAATTTCTGACATGTTAGTTTTATTATTACTTTGAAGTTAGAATCAAGTCACACTAGCGTGCGCTCGAATTTGGAATTACGTATCGTGACTATGCCACGAGAACCTATTCATAGTCACAATAATTTATTATTAATCGCGCCTAAAACAAGCTACAATATTCAAGAGCTGTTTATTTCTAATCTAAAAGTCATGTACGGGAAGCTGCCGTCTATGTAAATGCTTTGAATCAAATGCTTAAGGATTAAATAATTACTGTCATCGAACTGTTGAATCATTGACTTATTTGAGGTCTAGTACTGTATAACTCGAAAATAAGTAAAGCAGGAGGCTATTCTACATTGTAAAGAGGCATGGTATGTAGATGAGTAAAGTTGTCACCAAAGGATTTCATTTTGTGCCTTAATTATTCTGATTTAGAACTACACAGAATAATAATTAATTTGGTGGTTTACATGTGACCCCAGGCCCATGTTGAGACCTCCAATGGGGTCGAATGCTGTCACGACCAAAAAATTCAACATGTCGTAATCGCAGGTAACACAGTACTAGGCAAGCCGACAACCACAAATAACTACGCATTTTACATTTGAAAACAAGATGAAACAGGTTTGTAATAACTCTCATAAATAGTCGATAAGAAATACTGGGACACAACTACAACATTCCCAAAAATCCGGGTGTCACCGAGTACATGTGCATCTAAATGAAAATGCAGTCTAACTGCTAAAAAACTGTGTAGAATAATGCTAATAAACTTTAAAAAAGGAGAGTCGAGGTCTACAGATGCCAAGGTAGCTACCTCAATAGTCCCAAATAGATGAAGCTCCAAATCTAGCAATCGTCGTGCTCAAAAGTACCTGTATTTGCACATGAAGTGCATATTGTAGTATGAGTACAACCGACCCATTGTACGCAATCAGTAACAGGACTAACCTTGAACTGAAAGCAGTGAGGAGATCAGAAAGGTACAGTCCAAATTCGGATAATAACAACGTAGATATGACAGGAAATTAACCAAAATAACTCGGATAAAATCTCATGATCAGTTTGTAGACAGTTCAGAAATGTAGACATGCTTTCAAGTACTTGACACTTTTAGCTTAACACCGATAAAATATGTCAAGTATGCATGTCAGCTATAATGCAACACAATGATAAAGCCATATACTTATACTCTCGGAGCATTCAACCTCACAGCACGCTCAATCACTCAGTACTCCCAATCACTCAATAATCTCAATCACTCAACACTTCCAATTACTCAACACTCGCACTCAGTAGGTACATACGCTCACTGCTGGTATATCAGACTCGAGAGGGGCGGATTCTGTCCAAATGCTAATATAATCCAATCATGGCATGAATCAAATAATCCTGCAGCGGCATGTAGCCCGATCCCATAAATATCACTCATAATCTGGCCATCAGCCTTACTCAGTCATCAATCTCTCCAGTGGTTCGGGCTTACAAAACTCATGCAAATCAGCTCAAATATTGATACATGATGTAACAACAAATGATAATAGAGACTGAGATATGATATGCAAGTGATGAATGCGACTAAGTACATAACTGCAATTTAGGCAAATAACTCAACAACAGAAACAACCTCTGTGGGTCCTAACAGTACCATCATATAGCTTAAACATGATTTCTGACATGAATCACAACTCAATTTATCTAACTCATGGAGACAACATGAAAATAACAAGATTAGATAACTACACAGTTCTCCGAAATCAAAGTCACAATTACTACGATGCACGCCCACACGCCCGTCACCTAGCATGTGCGTCACCTCAATGCCAACCACATAACGCGTAATTTAAGGATTCATACTCTCAGAACCAAGTTTAGAAGTGTTACTTACCCTAAACCGTGCAAATCTCTACTCCAACAAGCCCTTGCCTCGCAAATCAGTCTCCAAACGATTCAAATCTAGCCACAAACAACTTAATACAATCAACGCAATCTATAGGAATCAATTCCATATGATAAAGCTAGGTTCTTTAACAAAAGTCAAAAAGTCAACCCCGAGCCCATATCTCGGAATCTGACAAAATTAACAAAATCCAAACACCCATTAAACAATGAGTCCAGTTATACCAAAATTACTCAATTCTGATCTCAACTCGACCTCTAAATTCTGAAATTATGGTCTATGAATTTTTACCAATTTTCTCCAATTTTTTCAACCCAAAACAATAATTAAATGGTAAAAACAATGATAGATTCATATATAACAACCAAATCCGAGTTTAGAATCACTTCTCCCAATTAACTCCGTGAAAATCCCTTCAAGAATCGCCCAAATTCGAAGTCTCTAGCTCAAAATATGAGAAATGGGTTCAAACCCTCTATTTTGATATTTTGATAGTATGCCCAGTGATTACACTACGCGATCACGGAATTTCCCTTGTGATCACGAAGAAAAAAATCTTCCGTAGCCAAAAAT
The DNA here is from genome assembly GCF_000715075.1 of Nicotiana tabacum. Taxonomy (NCBI): domain Eukaryota; kingdom Viridiplantae; phylum Streptophyta; class Magnoliopsida; order Solanales; family Solanaceae; genus Nicotiana; species Nicotiana tabacum. The sequence goes on along the minus strand of NC_134084.1, from coordinate 96,794,452 downwards.
CATATATGCGAATGTGCACTCCAGGTCACGAATGCGGTGACCCATTTTTTTCACCTACGCGATCACGGGCAGCCTCACGCGATTGCGATAAACAACGCGTGGAAATCTCAGGCCTTCTCTTCCTTGTTCGTGAATGCGTCTGCTCCCACGTGATCGTGTAATACAACTCCCTAAGGCTTTACGATCGCACCCTTAACCACGAGATCGCATAGATCAAATTCCAACATGCTATACCTTACCCTCCTCGATTGCGTCCCTCTCCTTGCAATCGCAAAAGAGGAAACTAGAAGCAAAAACATCAGCAACTTCAACAAATCTTCTAACTCCAATATCAATCCATTATCTATCTGAAATCCACCCGAGGCCCTCGGGACCTCAACCAAACATACAAACAAGTCCTAAAATAACATATGAACTCGTTCGAAGCCTCAAATCACATCAAACAACACTAAAATCAGAATCGCACACCGATTCAAGCCTAATGAACTTATCAACTTCTAACTTCTAAAACAAATGCCGAAACATACCAAACCAACTCCGATTAACCTCAAATTTTGCACATAAGTCATAAATGACATAATGGACCTATTCAAACATTCAGAACCAAAATCCAAGCCCAGTAACAAAAAAGTCAACTCTCGATCAAACTTCTCAACTCTTTAAACTTAAATTTTTCCAACTTTTGCCAATTCAAGCTGAAATCATCTACGTACCTCCAAATCAATATCCGGACACACTGCTATGTCCAAAATCACTATCCAAAGCTATCAGATCCATCAAAACTCCATTTCGGAGTCATTTACACATAAGTCAATATCTGGTCAACTCTTTTAACCTAGACTTCCAACCTTGGGACTAAGTGTCTTAATTCATTCTGAAACATCCATGGAACCAAACCAACCACCCCGACAAGTCATATAACAACGAATGAGCATAAAGTAAGAAATATATGGGGAAACGGGGCTATAATACTCAAAATGACCAGCCGGGTCATTACATTCTCCCCCTCTTAAACAAACATTCATCCTCGAACGGGTCTAGAATCATACTCGGAGTCTCAACTAGGTGTGGATATCTTCTCCACGTCTACTGCTTGGTCTCCCAAGTAGCCTCCTTGACTGGCTACCCTCTCCACTGCACCTTCACTAAAGCTATATTCTTTGACCTCAACTTCTGATCCTGCCGATCCAAAATGGCCACCGGCTCCACATCAAAAGTCAAATCCCCATCTAACTGAACCATGCTGAATTCCAAAACATGATACGTATCTCCAAAATACTTCCGGAGCATAGAAACATGAAACACTGGATGAACACTTGATAGACTAGGTGGCAATGCAAGCTTGTAAGTCACCTCTCCAATCCTCTCAAGCACCTCAAAAGGGCCAATATACTGAGGGCTCAACTTGACTTTCTTCCCAAACTTCATAACACCCTTCATGGGCGAAACTCTGAGCAATAACTTCTCTCCCACCATGTACGCAACATCACGAACGGCAAAACTCTTATGTCTAGACTGTGCCGTGCGAAGCCGGTCCTGAATCAACTTAACCTTTACCAAAGTATCTTGAACCAAGTCAGTACCCAATAACCTAGCCTCACCCAGCTCAAACCAGCCAATTGGAGATCGAAACCGCCTCCCATACAAGACCTCATACGGAGCCGTATGAATACTTGATTGGTAGCTGTTGTTGCAGACAAACTCTATAAGTGGCAGAAACTGATCCCAAGAACCCCCAAAATCCATGACACAAGCACGTATCATCTCCTCCAATATCTGAATGGTGCATCCGGACTATCCATCCATCTGAGGGTGGAATGATGTACTCAACTCAACTTGTGTGCCTAATTATCGCTGCACTGCTCTCAGAAACTGCAATGTTAATTGCCTGCCCTGATCTAAAATGATGGATAGTGGTACATTGTGAAGGCAAACAATCTCGCGAACATAGATCTTAGCTAACTACTCTGATTAATAGGTAGTCCCAACTAGAATGAAGTGCATGGACATAGTCAACCGGTCCACAATCACCTAAATAGAATCAAACTTCTTCAAAGTCCATGGGAGCCCAACTACGAAGTCCATGGTGATATGCTCCTATTTCAACTTAGGAATCTCAAGCCTCTGAAGCAAACCGCCCGGCCTTTAATGCTCGTACTTCACCTGTTGACAATTCAAGCACCGAGCTACAAACTCCACTATGTCTTTCTTCATCCTCCTCCACCAATAGTGTTGCCTCAAGTTCTGATACATCTTTGCAGCACCCCAATGAATGGACTACCACAAACTATGGGCCTCCTCAAGAATTAACTCACATAACCCATCTATATTGGGCACACAAATCCGACCCTGCATCTGCAACACCCCATCATCCCCAATAGAAACCTCCTTGCCATTAGCGTGTTGAACCGTGTTCTTAAGGACAAGCAAAAGTGGGTCGCCATACTGACGCTCTCTGATGCAATCATATAGAGAAGACCAAGAAACCACACAAGCTAGAACCCAACTAGTCTCCGAAATGTCTAACCTTATAAACTGATTGGCCAAGGGCTGAACATCTGATGCAAGCAGTCTCTCACCAACAGGAATAAATGCGAGGCTACCCATACTCACCGCCTTCCTACTCAAGGCATCGGCCACCATATTGGCCTTCCCGGGATAAAGGTAATATCATAGTCCTTTAACAGTTCCCTCTATCTCCACTGCCTTAAATTTAGATCCTTTTGTTTGTACAAGTGTTGAAGACTCTGATAATCCGTAAATACCTTGCAAGACATGCCGTAGAGATAATGCCTCCAAATCATCAAGCATGAACGATGGCTGCCAACTCTAAATCATGAACATGATAGTTCTTCTCATCAGGCTTCAATTGGCGTGGAGCATAAGCAATAACACTACCCTCCTGCATCAAGACACACCCAATACCAATCCGAGAAGCATCACAATACACTATATATGAATCCGATGCTGAAGGAAAAACTAGAACTGGAGCTATGGTCAAGGCAGTCTTGAGCTTCTGAAAGCTCTCCTCACACTCATCCGACCGCCTGAATGGAGAATCCTTCTTTATTAACCAGGTCAAAGGCACTGTAATAGATGAGAAACCCTCCACAAAGTGAAGATAATATCAGGCCAAGCCAAGAAAACTCTGAATCTCAGTAGCTGAAGACGGTCTAGGCCAACTCCGAACTGCCTCTATCTTCTTTGGATCCATCTTGATCCCCTCACTAGACACCACGTGCCCCAAGAATGCCACTAAGCTGAGCCAAAGCTCACACTTGGAGAACTTGGCATAAAGCTTCTCCTCCCTCAACCTCTGTAGTACAATACTTTGCATGCTCTTCCTGACTACATGAGTACACCAGGATATCATCAATAAATACTTTGACAAATGAATCAAGATATGGCTGGAATACATTGTTCATCATATGCATGAATGTTGTTGGGGCATTGGTCAGCCCAAAAGACATCACAAGGAACTCATAGTGAGGTGCTAAATGCCGTTTTCAAAATAGCCGAGTCTCGAATCTTCAACTGGTGATATTCATACGTCAAATCAATCTTAGAAAACATCCTAGCTCCTTGAAGCTGGTCAAATAAGTCATTAATATGTGGCAAAGGATACTTGTTCTTAATTATAACTTTGTTAAACTGTCTATAGTCAATGCACATCCGTATAGTACCATCCTTCTTCTTCACTAACAGAACTGGTGCACCCCAAAGGCGACACACTAGGCCTAATGAACCCCTTATCAAAAAGCTCCTAAAGTTGCTCTTTCAATTCCCTCAACTCTGTAGGTGCCATACAGTATGGAGGAATAGAAATGGGATGAGTGCCCAGCACCAAGTCAATACCAAAATCAATATCCCTATCGGGTGGCATGCCCGACATGTCTGCAGAAAACACATCCGGAAAGTCTCACACTACTGGAACAGAATCAATAGTAGGAGTATCAGCACCAACATTCCTCACAAAAGCCAAATATGACAAACACCCCTTCCCAACTGTCCGTTGGGCCTTCAGATATGAAATTACCCTACTGGGAACATAGTCCAGAGAACCTCTCTACTCGATCCTAAGTAACTCCGGCATCGCCAAGGTCACAGTCTTAGCATGACAATTAAGAATAACATGACATGGGGACAACCAATCCATGCCTAGAATCACATTGAAATCAATCATACTAAGCAATCAGAGATCAACTCTAGTCTCAAATCCCCCAATCGTCACCACACACGACCAATATACATGGTCCACAATAATAAAATCGCCTACCAGCGTAGATACATGAATAGTCAAAACTAAGGACTCACAAGGCATATCCAAATAATGAGCAAAATATGATGATACATATGAATAAGTGGAACCACGGTCAAATAATATGGAAGCATCCCTGTGGCATACTGAGACAATACCTATGATCACTAGGTTTGAAGAAACAACTTTTGGTCTGGCAGGGAAAGCATAGCATTGAGACTGACCACCACCTAATCGGCCTCCCCCTCTAGGGCGATCTCTAGTTTTCTTAGCCCCACCCTGAGTCGGGTGGGTGGGTGGTGAAGTAACTAGTGCGGAAGTCATAACCTGACCCCTCTACTGAACTGGACCTCCAAAATAACGGGGACACTACTTCCACACATGTCCAAACTCCTCGCACTCGAAGCAACTCCCTGATGGTGGTGGAGACTGAATCGTACCCCAAGAACTAGAATAACTACTAGAAGAACCTGGCACAGATGAACTCAGAACTGATGGAGTAGGAGATGAACTCTGAGCTGGAAGGACACTAACAGGTTACTGATCTAGGCCAACCCTATACTACTACAAAGTAGCAAGAGTGGTTGAAGCAGCTTTTACCCGAGAAGGTCGGGATCGATTTCCACAGGGAGCTAGAGATTGAAGTTGAGTTTCTATGTAAATTGGAGTTGCATAATTGTTCCTAATTACACTTCTATTCATAATTGGTTTTGATATTACTTCTAAATTTATACTACTAATATGCTAAATTACTCTACGTGAATCTAAGAGTAAACTATTGAAGGTTGTCTAAATTGGTAAAAGGCACTAGGGAAGTGACTTTATCCTAGGTGGGTGACTGACGGATTCTCGAGTCTAAGGCTAGATTGTCATATTTGGGGAGTATGATATAATCATTGCACGATTCTACTCACTCTATACCTCTCGGTAGTTTAAGTGATCTTGCCCTAATTGACTTTCTCAAGACCAATTGGGTATGGTAATTTGTGCAAGCAATAGAGGTTCAAGTCGGGTATTACTATCTCTAGGTTTAACCCTTTAATTGGGATATCAATCTCTTGAATACGCCCCAATTCATTGTTGTACCAATTTCATGGACTTAGGCTCTCTTTCTCAAGAAGAGCCAAAATCAACTAGGCATAAACTAATTTTTGCAACCACTAATTCAATATTTAAATCATAAATTAGTCCAAATATCAAACACCCATAGAAATTCAAGCCTTAAAACACAAGACCCATCAATTACCCACACTAGGGTTGAGTCGCAACCCTAGCTAATGGGTTTAGCTACTCATGATTATAGAATAAAACAAAGAAATAGATGAAGAAAAACCCATAATATTTAATTACTAGATAAAACTTGAAGATTCGATGATGAAACTAAGCTAAAATTACTCAAAATAGAAAAGGAGTGTTGTTCACGAGTGCAGCTCTTCATCAAAATCAACTGATGACCTAAAACTAGGAAAAGAAACTATTTATACTAGGCCGAAAATTCTGGACAAAAATCCCCCTACGGGGCTAGTGCGGGCCGCACAAAATCGAGTGCGGCCGCACTAAGGCTCTTGGCTGAAACAAACTGCTCTCTGAACTTGGCCACCGCGGGCCGCGCAAAATGCACCACGGTTGCAGTGGCTTCTGTTGCGGTCCGCACGAAATGGACCGCGGACTGCATTGGACTTATTCCTCCAACTTGGCAACTCTCTGATCTTGGGCTTTGCGAACTGCACAAAGTCAAGTGCGGAGTCAATGCGGTCCGCATAAAATACTTTGCGGCCGCATTGCTTGGCTACCCGAAATGAACACTCTCTGAACCTCCTCTTTGCGGACCGCACAAAATGCTGTGCGGCCGCACTAATCCTTTTATACTGAGCTTGGCCTTGTTCTTGGTACTTGTGTATGTTTCACTCATTTTTGAGCTGGTATTGACGAATTGTCACCTTGTTGACCAAATCCTGCAATCAAGTACAACATGTGAGCTTTTAGGAGTATTTTGTACATATTTCTAATCAAAACTTAAGTAAAAAGGAGTGTAAAATGCATCATAATCCCTAGTTATCAACTCCCCCAAACTTAAGCTTTTTCTTGTCCTCAAGCAAACAAAATAAGACCCACCCCTTAAGAGTAAATCCAAGAAAATTCGGCTGACCTAAAGTGACCTCATCTAGCATCAGTTGGAACTAACAATCGCCCTCAATTCAAATAAATCATTAACAACATTCACTCTTTTAAACACCATGGATTTAGTGCGACATAAGAGCATCAAGAGTCGACTCAACACATCAAAGAAACTCTTTCTATTACTTTGGTCATTGTGGAACCCAAACTCACACATCCTCGACTCTCCCTAAGCAAACCTCGCCTTTAGGATAGTAGCACTCAAAACGAGGTTAATGTAAATACACTCATCTCTCTCAAGGAAAAATCACAAGTCTGGCTCTAAGTACCATATGCTTGCCTCTTATGTGAGTCACCACTAATGTAAGCTTCATTCAACTCAAGATCATATAGGGCTTTTGTGGAGACATAGTGAAGGCTTTTGGTTCAGGGTAGGAATTCCATCTTCCCTTTAGGACTTCTTTTGCTTCTATTTGGCACGCACTCACTTGGACTTTTTAAGTCATTTCACTTCTTTCTAAGGGGTTAGAGAGACACACTGTCACTCTTTCTTGTTCATTTCAAATCTTTTCTCCTTTCTCAACTTTCCACACCTTTCATTCTTTGCTTTTATTGAATCCCTTCATTCTTTTCTACATTGAACATTCTTTTTGTCTTTTTTTGTTTCTTTCATTGCCTTTCCTTTTCTTCATTTTGTACCTTTTTACCACTTTGTTGTGATCCTAGTCTCTCCCCCCAAACTTATACTTTTGCCATGTACTAAGGAAAGATCGAGTTCTAAGAGAAGGTATCTTTAGAACGGGTAAAGGCTTGTATCGTGGTTCTTGAAGGAAAAAGGTCTAAGGCTCAAAAGGGTTGACTAGGGATTTTATCATTGGTAGGCTATGGAAGTGTTCAAGATATCATTCGGATCAAGGAGAGCCTATAGTCATGTCTTAAGTAAAATTACACTTAGGATTTCAACTAGACAAACATTTAGGGCAAGTTCTAGACCAATGGCTCGGGACTTGGACTTGAAATTCAAATTCTCACCAAACAATCTATGGGATTTCTAAAGACACAGAGTCGGGGGGCCCACAACGACCTTAGATAAGATTTGAGCACACAATGGTCCCGAAAAACCACTTGATGACTATCGGCCAACACAAGAGTCTCAAGGTCACAACTTTCACCATCCTATACACAATGATTTGTGTTTTATCATAGGATCAAAGGCAAATATGTTAGGCTCAAGTGAAGCTTTTCTTGAGGCACCCTTACTAACTAACTACTAAAAAGCAAAAAGGAAAATATACTCAAACCCTTAAGAAGGTTGTCATGACATCCATCATCGGGAAGAGCCACCCAATTCACACAAATTCCACCTTTGGAAAGAACTGTGGCATTAAGAAAACCAAAGGCTTATTGCAAAAACTCAAAACAAGAAGCTACAAACATGAAATAAGAAGCTAATAAAGGAAAAATGCGGAAAGTAAAATAAATATGTACAATAGGGGATTTAATCGAATATACAATAGGGGAATGAATATTTACATAAGAGCATAACTTTTATATACAGATCCAAAGTAAAAAGTACAAAAAATGCAATGAAATGCTATCATTATATACATACCAAAGATAAAAAGGAAAGAAAGCGTAAAATATTGTCATATGTACAGTCATCCAAATATCCAAATAGGGATACCCCCTCAAATGAAAGTTGGCATTGTCCTCAATGCCAATTAACCAAAATAGGCACAAAAATAGAGAAGAGAGGAAAAAAGAAACTCCCTATGGGCCCTTTGTCTGCATGGGATCCTGAGTCTGGGTCCCTGGGTCCTCTGTCTGCTCGAGAACCTATGACTGGCTCCCTATAATCTGTGGCTCTGCTGGGACCTGAGCCTGGACCTGGACTGAGTCCTGGGCTGAATCCTGGGGCTGGCTGGAGGAACTTCCATGTGGGTCCTCTAACTGAATAACTGCATCGTCAGACTGGGGGATCACCCCTCTTCCTCTTGGGAGGCCTCCCAGACTCCTGCTCTGGTTGGGGCTGGGTTGCTGGTGCTGGGTCATGCAATAGCAAATCTAAAAGTAGGTGATCCGCCTTCAATCTATCAACCTCGACCCTTAGCTCCTTCACCGACTCTTTTGAAGCCTGAGTCTTCCTCATTTTCTTCGCCTCTCTAGCAAGTTACTCGAGTGATTTTCTATATGAATCAACAGCGTCCGTAAGCAATTTCTGGTTCTCTAGGATTTTCTTCTGGTTGTCCAGAAATCCTTGAGAGTGTCCTCAATGAACTGTGGGACCTGTGGAGAAGGAGGTGCTGATTGAGCTGCCACCGTGGTAGATAGTACAAATAGCTTAGAAGTAGTTATTTGCATCCAATTGTTGATGTTGGCGAGGGCCTGGCTCAGGGCAGTGAGCAGTCAATGGGTATGTAGTGGTGGAGGGTATCTCTGGAGCTGTAGAAGTTGATGGACCTGGGGCCATGTCTGCTGAGGTGGAAGGAGGCTGAATAGGAGCTACTACCACAACTGGCTCTTCAGACTGGCCAGTCGAACTAGTGGCTTTGTCCTTGAAGTGCTTGCCCTTAGAGTTGTCATCACCCTATAGGCTATACCATGAGAAAGGTGCCTTCGCCTTCACTTTCATATTAAACTTCCGCTTTTCCATATCTTGGTCCTCCAGGTACATGGTCAGGAATTTGGGGAAGGGATAAGATCTGTCACCTTCATTCACTACCCCTATAATAACCCAGGACATCACATTCCCGACGTTAATCGGGTACCCTACCATGATAGATGCTACCAAAATCGCCCGGTGAATAGGGAGTGAGTTGTCATGGGTGGTTGGGTCTAGCCTGGTGCACACAAATATCTCCCACCCCTTAGCCTCAAAGTTCAAAGTTCTCCTCAAGATCTTCACTCCCACAGTCAACCAATCTGGGGTGGTACCTGGGATTGCCAAGTACTCCGTCAACCAAGGATGAGCTTCCTCACCCAATGCCATCTTCTCCAAGTATAAGGACTCATCCTCCTCCAAGAAGCCCAGGTAATCATTTATGGTCTTTCCCTTTGGTGACTGTGGTGCCCTTTTGATGTGGGCTACATTTGTGTAGAACTCCTTCACTAAATGCTCATTGGTGTCCTTCACATGGCCTATGAAGTAGTCCCATCCAGCTCTCTCTCTGAATTGCCTCATCACATTGGGGTTGTGAGGCAAAAGGTCCCGGGTGATAAATTTATGCTCAAGTATCAATTTCTTCTCGGGCCACCACTCTCTGAACTTGTGGTAGGAAACCTCACTTACAAACCGGTCATGCCATGCCTTCGGATTTCTAGTCCTCTCTACCCCACCTACTTGGGCCTCACCCCCTTCTACTTCTTCCCCATCTTCTGCTACTGGACCCTCTCTGGATAGTGCAGCTGTAAGAGAGGTGGAGTATTCATTTCCAATGCCGGCAGCTGAGCCCTCAGACAACTTGTTGTGCCCCCTTTTTCCTTTCCGCGGAAATCGGATTCATGACATTTGGTTGGGACAACTCTTTCCTTTTGGGAAAGGGGTTTTGCAATTTTGAAAAGTCGCCGCCTAACGATTTTAAGGTGCGTTAGGACATCTATAGGGTTCATTCATAACTACGTTTGGTAACCAGAGATAGGGTAAGGGCTTGAAATTATCCTAAGGGGAAGGTGTTAGGCACCTCTTAGGATCCACTAGTGTAGTTCCCGGCCAGACAGTTTATGTGAATTTGTGCAATTAGCAAGTAGGGCTCAAATAGTAGGGGATTTGAGTTTAAATACACAAGTGTTTGTAATTTTTTTTAGTGAAAAGCAAGATTTTTTAGAAGAATTGCAATCTAAGCCTAAAGGGGGAGGGGGTCCTAGGTTTGTTGATAATATGGATCACATCAACGCAATACCCGGTACGACACTCCTCAAAGAGGGGCTACACGTGGTATTAGCGCACCGGTAATCATATCCATATCTACCCTTTCCCACCCCGTGAAGGTAATTAGAGTGAAGGTTGGTCTCAACCTCTATTGCATGCTGTTACCCGTCCCTTCCTATCGGTCCCAGAGGAATTTAGGACTCCTATCCTATAAGAAGGAGGTTCTAGGTAGACCCTCAGGTTTAAAGGCAAAATACTAAAGCGACATACAAAACATATAAGACTGCACTTAGGGGAAAACATAGAAGCAAGTAGAAGGCTCAAGTATACCTCCACAAATAACGCACATAGATAGCATGACTCATGCACAACTGAAGTCTGAATTCATAATCCTAAAGCAGGGTGTTTAAGTGATAACAGCAGAACCAAATTTATTACATGACTCAGAAAAGAAGTCCGAATCAGGTTTGCCTACTGATTTTAACAGTTGATAATCAAACAAAGGCAGTTCCAGTTTTATTTAAGTTATTACCTAAGGTTTGCCTAGGTACAAAGCAATATGCAGTAGTTGTTCCAAGTTATTAAGACAATTTGGAGATTATTCTTACCTAAAACATGTTTTTCTAGTCGAATGTAGAGATTATTACCAACTTATTCAGAAAGCATCACAATGTGAAAATTATTACTTACTACCTTTAACTAGGCGTTTGAACGAAATGCAAACAGGATCCTAAGACATGATATTCTAATATGCAAATGGCAGGGTTGTTGAAAACAGAGTCCCTAAGGAATGATTGCTAAATGTACACAAGAGTTGCAGAATTGTTGAGATACGACTTCATGAGTAACAGCTTTTATACCAATGTTGTTATTGCCCTAGGAGCAGGATTTCTAAGCGATAGACATAAAACATGGATTAATGAATGAGATGTTGAAGCAAGAAACATGGATCCTAAGAATATGATTTCTAATGCACGTATGAATCCCAAGCATGGTTTCTATTGCACAATTAGGAATATAAACCTAATGACATGTTTTCTACCCTTAACAAATTATAGCATGCATATTTACCCTACCCCATCTCACTAGCAACCCCAATACTTATTTATAAATTATTATAGGCCATGTGAGGGAATTACATAAGTAGAAATGAAAAATAAGAAGCTACACTATAGGAAGCCTGATTAGGACTTCCTCTCTGATTTATGTAATAAACCACCTCAAGTGCCAATATCATTCCATAGCCTTTCTCATATCTGGGTGTGTCAGAGTTCCCTAAGGACCTCCAAGGATCCTGGGCAGTGCTCACACCCAGATTGCATAACCAAGAGTAAGTGCAGTGTGGAAGGGCCATCTCTTATGTGTCCATGTTCAGAGGAAGCTCAAGGGTCCCAAAGCAAGGCTCACACAAAAGGGGCAGATCCTAGCAGTCTAAGAGTATATGTGAGAGTGCTTGACATAGATTTAGAGGAGTTGAGTTGGAAAACAATTTTGAAAATAGTCATGTTTGAAGTGAGTTTGCAAAAGATAACAGAACAGTTGCTTAAGGAAAATAGTTTTGAAAAGGGAAGGGGATAGGAGCAACAACAACACATACAGAACAAGTTCAAAGAGCAGTACAACTTCAGAAGTTACAAACAGGGAAGTAGGGGTTGGGGACACAGAGGGTCCAAATTAGAAACACATAATCATGGTTGAGAAGAGATGCACATAGACCAGCAAATACAAGGGGCGAGTAGGGGCTAATTGGTCTTCAAAACACAAACAACTACTTCAGGGAATCATGCTTGAAATTATAACAATAATAAAACATAGGGACATGGTATGGGAGTAGTCATGCAGGGGGCTTATTACACATAATCAGTCATGAATTAGTATTAATCAAGTACATTAGGAGACATACTAGTTAAGGGACATAAACAGAAACAAGTAAACATGTTGATTACATTTGAACAAGGGAGGGCAGAATATTAGGCATGCTGAGTAAAGCAGTAAATAAGAAGTGAAATTTAACAGCATGAGCCATTAAATCAGTGCAGAAAGAGAGATGGATTGACAAACAAGGGAACACATAGAGTTGAGTTTCAGAATTTGAACTAAGAACATACCAGTTGAAGAAGCAAAGTGCAGAAAACGTAAAGCAATCAGAGTTCTACAGTCTAGCCTTGGCTTTCAGCCAGCTAGACAAAGCAGTAACACAAGTAGTAGCGAAAGAAAAGAGAGTTTGAGTGTATATGTCTGTGTTCTGAACTAATTGTTCATGTGTTGAGAGGTAAAACAAGAGTGTATATATAGCACTTTAGGAGTAGAACTAATAAGGTAAAGGGAACCAGAGTTTAATTAATTAAGGATCAATCAACCAATCACAGAATCAATTATCATAAGGGAGTCAGGAATAGACCCCTTAATTAAGGGTAATTGATTTAACAATGATAACAAGAGAGTCTAATTAAGGCAAGAATCCAAATCATACAAAGTAAAGGATCAGTAAAAATCACAAAATCATACTAACGGATAGTTAAGGCAAGTGTGATCAATTAAAATTACAAATAAGGAAACAAATAAATTTCCTGCATACGAATCTTTAACAGAACAAACCAGGCAACCAAAATTTCAAAAATAATACTGCTTTGAAGAGAGGGAAAATATTAGTTTTCTGTAAATAGAAAAATAGGCAAAAATAGAATTTCATAAGCATGCATAAACTTGCCAAGGGATCGACTCAAAACCCCTAGTAAAGATAAACAAGGGTAAAATTCACGAGATATTGAATTAGGCTAAAGGGGGAAATCATGAAAGTCAAAGCACCACACCAACAATGTAACAAGTAGCTCAGAAAGACTCAGAGTCAAAGCAAAAGATAAGAAAATTAGGGCTTTAACACAAACTAGTTAGGTCCAGACAATCTTAGCAGAAATCAGTCAATAATACCAAAGGACATATGATTAACACTCGAAAATCATGAAAACTTTGAGAAGACGAGTTTCAGTAAACCCTAGTTTAGAAAAGAGCAACTAAAATCGAAATAGTTACTCAAAACAGGAGATTTTTTAAGGAAAACGTTTAATAACACTTGAATCATCTCAGATCTATAAAGATCTGAGAAGAATCGAACAGTAGTGAGTTAGGGTTTCGAAAACAATAGCAAAGATGAAGAAAAAATCGGTTAAAACTCATGGACACACTTAGATCTAAGACAGATCAAAAGAAAAAAATGGAAAATCTCAAGAGCTAGGGTTTCAGAGAACCCAAGGAAGATGAGAAAACATTAGATCGTTACCGATTTCAGCCAGAAAAGCCATGGATCTTACTCGAATGGCCATGGACGGCCGGAAAGTAGCAAAAGAGACCATGGGTGGAAGTTGAGCAAGATATGGACTAGATCTCTTCGAGATCTTTCCACGAAATCACAAAAACGGGCAGCCAAGAGACGAGTATACATCTCAAACAGCCATGGGAATCGATGGATTGAGTGAGGATCGAAGGGGATTAAGGCTGGTTTGGGTGGCCGCAGCTAGGGTTTGAGTTAGGTTTTCAGCGATAATTGGAAAGGAAAGGGGATTCAAGGGCGGCGGATTGGTAAGAATGATTTAGGTTAGGGAGGTCGTTTGGGTTAAAAAAGGTATGGGGAAATAGGGGTCGTTGATCTTAGAGATTAACGGCCATGATGAGACGGGTAGGTGGGGATACGGGTTTGGGTAGGATTTAAATTGGGTTAGGGTCGGTTTTTAATTGAAATTGGGCTGGGAAATTGGGGTTTGATTTGGGTTGTAATTGAAAGCCAATTTGGCTACATTTTAAATAGCCATTTTTTCCATTTTAATTTATAAAAATAGTAAATAGTTTCTGAAAACTAATTTAAAGTACTAAAATGATTTACAATACATAATCAACAATTTAAAAATACAGGATCCAATTTTATGCGTATAAAACATAATTAAATCTTAAAAGGGCTAATATTACAATTATGTGCAATTTAGTTTTAAAAATACTAAATAAAATTGTAAAAATATGTAAAAATTTAGCCATATTTTGGCATAAATATAGAAATATAATAGATGAATTATCAAAATAATAATTTTCGAAATAATTATTTTGGATCTTATGGATTAAAAAGAGGGAAAATAAATCAATTTAAACCCTGTAAAATTATAGAAAAATAATAAAACCCTTGGAAATGCTTATGTATGCATATATATGCTATTTTGCAGGTGTTTTGCATATTTAAGAAATATATAGGGAAAAATTGGGTATCAACACGACTCAGAAGATATATGCACTGATGCTTGGGCAGTGGGAGAGCCTGGAGGTGTATACCTCAACCTGTTCCTCTCTGGCCAGTCAGGAACATACTCTGGCACGGAGCCTGAAGATGCCTCCCGGGAAGGCTAATACTCACTCCCCCACTTGTCAATGGCTCTATCAGCAGCTCTTATGATCCTCCTTGTGTTCTTTATGTTTTGTCGAACTTGTGGAGTCAATTTTATCATTCCTTGTACCCTACCCCCAAAGGACTCTCCTCTTCCCGATTGTTTATCACCCTTGCCTCGAGATTTCACCATTGTCTGCAAACAACATTCAGTTATGCTTTGTTAGTATCAGTAGAAACAATAAAATGCAAAGTTGTAGAAAAATTTGTTGCAGACAGTTTAAATGTTGCAGAATGCGGACCACACAAAATTCATTGCGGTGCGCACAGAGGTGGGGTTCAGACTACCCACTCTCTGAATCTATGCACCGCGGACTGCACAAAAAGACATTGCGGTCCGCATTGAGGCACCGCGGACCGCACAAAATGCATTGCGGCCGCGGTCCTCAAATGTCAGCATTCAGTACTTGGTCCATTGCGGTCCACACAAAATAGCATTGCGGACCACATAGAGGCACCGCAGACCGCACAAAATCCATTGCGGTCCGCACTGAATGCCTAGTAGATTACCAACCTAGGGTTCATGTTTTGTTCAGTTTTAGTCCAATTATTTACCTATTAATGATTCCCTAAGTGTTGCCTCAGTGTTTTAACTACCTAGTCCAAATTAAAATAGTATTTAACTAACCTAAGCTACAAGATTGAAAAAAAACGGGAAGGGAAGGAAGAAGAACTAAGAAAAATAAAAATTCAAAGAAAATAATAAAATTAAACAATTAAGGAGTTAAAGTTACCAGAAATGAGCTTTACTGAAGATTAAAGAGTCTTAGCAGTTAATTTCGTGCAATGAGAGTTATGAAAAGTGATTTTTATGCTTCTGAGATGAAAAAGATCAAAAAGTTTAAATGTAGGGCCTCAGGTATTATTTATAGAAAAAGGTCCTGGACCCGAGCTCGCTTACCCACCGCGGACCGCACAAAATGGAACCGCGGTCCGCGGTGCTCAAAACTATGAGGTACAGACAAGTTAACCACTGCGGACCGCGACAAATCCAGTGCGGCCACAGTGGACCACTGCGGACTGCACAAAATACCATGAGGCCGCGGTGGAAAACTTTAGAGACTCCCTACTTTTGTCAAATCACTTCAGCGGTCTACATTGACTTCTTGCCCCCGCACAAAGGCCTTTGCGGCCGCACAAAATGAGTGTGGTCCGCATTGCCAACTTCAGAGAGTGAGCATTTTCCAATTTGTTCCTTTACTGTATCAACACAATCCTACATCATCTCATAACCAGTCAGTCCAAAAATAAATCCTATACTACAATGAAAATCAAAGAAAAACAAGAAGAAAGACACATGGGTTGCCTCCCAAGAAGCGCATGATTTAACGTAGCGGCACGACGCAGGTTACCATCAAATCACTTGAGATAAAGAAGTGCCACAACGTGGCTGTCATCAATCTTGTCCAGGTAGTGCTTAACCTTGTGCCCATTCACTCTAACAACTTCCCCATTTTTGTTCTTCAAGTCAAGTGCACAAAACGGAGTTACAAACACCACTTCAAAAGGTCCACTCCATTTTGGCTTAAGCTTTCCCGGAAACAGACGTAACCGAGAGTTGAACAAGAGAACCAAATCACCCACTTTGAACTCCTTGCCACGAGCATATTTATCATGAAGGTACTTCATCTTCTCTTTGTACAAGGACGAACTGGAGTAGGCATGGAATTGGAATTCATCAAGTTCATTAAGCTTCTCCACACGAAGATTTGCTACCATATCCCATTCAAGATTCAACTTTTTCAAAGCCCACATGGTCTTGTTCTATAACTCAACCGGTAGATGGCTACCTTTCCCAAACACCAACCGATACAGAGACATACTAATCGGGGTTTTGTAAGCAGTCCTATAAGCCCATAGAGCATCATCCAACTTCTTTGACCAATCGGTCCTATTTGCATTGTCCGTCTTTTACAATACACTCTTAATTTCCCTATTTGAGGCTTCAACTTGGCCACTCTCTTGAGGATGATAAGGAGTAGAAACTTTGTGGTTGACACCATACTTTGCAAGCAAAGTGTCAAAAGCTCTATTACAAAAATGAGACCCCCCATCACTTATGATTGCATGAGGAGTGCCAAACCTTGTAAAAATGCTCTTCTTGAGAAACACAACAACACTTCGGGCCTCATTGTTGGGTAAATCCACATCTTCAACCCATTTTGAAACATAGTCAACCGCCACAAGAATGTAGGTGTTCCCGCATGAGCTAACAAGCGGGCCCATAAAATCAATGCCCCATACATAAAAAATATCAACTTCAAGGATGGTATTGAGAGGCATCTCATCTTTCTTCGAAATTCCACCCGCTATTTGACATTCGTCACACCTCTTCACAAGTTCACTTGCATATTTGTACAAAGTTGGCCAATAAAACCCACAACTAAGAACTTTGGAAGCCGTCCTCGCCCCACCATGATGGACACCATAGGGAGAGGAATGACAAGCCTCCAAGATACTCAATTGCTCTTCCTATGGGACACATCTTCGGATCACACCATCCATGCAAATCTTGAACAAGTAAGGCTCATCCCAATAGAAAACCAAACTATATCCAGCTTAAGCTTCTTCCTTTGGTTAGAAAAGAGCTCACACAGGATTATACTAGTCAACATTCGCAAACCATGGCATACCATTCATCGACACCGAAAGGAGTTGTTCGTCGGCAAATGAATCATTGATCTCTAGGCCATCATGAGGCCTCCCCTCCTCCTCCAAGTGAGACAAGTGGTCCGCCACTTGGTTTTCACTACCCTTCCGGTCCACAATCTCCAAATCAAACTCTTGAAGTAACAAGACCCATCGCATTAGTCTAGCTTTGGAATCCTTCTTCACCATCAAGTACCGGAGTATGGCATGATTAGTATGGACTATGACCTTGGCACCCATAAGATACGGCCAAAATTTCTCCATGGAAAACACAATAGCCAAAAGTTCTTTCTCAGTCACCGTGTAGTTCACTTGAGCATCATTAATTGTCTTACTCGCATAGTACACCAGATGAAACATTTTATTTACTCTTTGACCCAAAACCGCACCAATCACGACATTGCTCGCATCATATATGAGCTCAAAGCGTAAGCTCCAATTAGGCGAGGTAATGATAGGAGTGGTGGTCAACATGTGCTTAAAAAGTTTAAAGGCTTGCATACATCTCTCATCGAACACAAACTTGGCATCGTTTCCAATAACTTGCATAAGGGGTTCACTACCTTTGAAAAGTCTTTGATGAATCTCCGGTAGAACCCCGTATGCCCAAGAAAACTTCTAACTCCCTTGACAGATGTGGGGGGAGGGAACCTTGAAATCACATCAATTTTTGCTTTATCCACCTAATTACCATGCTTTAAAATTTTATGCCCAAGAAATATGCCCTCTTCCACCATGAAGTGGCATCTCTCCCAATTAAGAACAAGATTGGTTTCTTCACAACGGGCCAACACTCTATCAAGATTTTTCAAACACTCTTCAAATGAATCACCCACAACACTAAAGTCGTCCATAAACACCTCTAAAATATCTTCCACCATATTGGTGAAAATAGCCATCATACACCGCTGAAATGTAACCGGTGCATTACACCACCCAAAAGGCATCCTAGAAAAGGTAAATATGCCATATGGACAAGTGAATGTGGTCTTCTCTTGATCTTCTGGAGCAATCAAGATTTGGGTGTATCCAGAATACCCATCCAAGAAACAGTAGAAGACATGCCCAACAAGTCGGTCTAACATCTTATCAAGAAAGGGCAATGGAAAGTGATCATTGCGGGTCACTTTATTCAACTTGCGGTAGTCCATGCATACCCTCCAACCGTTCACGGTCCTGGTAAGAATCAACTCATTTTGTGAATTTGCAACCACGGTCATGCCACCCTTTTTTGGTGCACATTGTACCGGCGAAGTCCAAGAGCTATCAGAGATGGGGTACACAACCCCGACATCCAACCACTTGATCACCTCCTTTTTCACAACTTCTTGCATTGCCTTTTTCAACCTCCTTTGATGTTCCAAGGAGGGCTTTGCATCATCTTCTAGAATAATCTTGTGCATACAGAATGCGGGGCTTATCCCCCAAATATCTGCTAAATTCCATCCAATTGCCTTCTTCTGCTTTTGGAAAACCAGCAATATGGCATCAACCTGCATGTTAGTAAGACAAGAGGAAAGAATAACTGGCAAAGTAGAACTAGGGCCTAAGAACTTATACCTGAGGTGTGGAGGCAACGGCTTCAACTCCAACACCGGAGGTTCCTCGATTGAAGGTTTTGTTGGTGGATTCTTCCTATTCTCAAGGTCCAAAGATAGTTTCCTAGGTCATAAGAGTAAGAGCCCATCCCATGTAAAGCATTCACACACTCCACTCGGCCTTCATCATCATTGACATCAAGATTCAACAACACGGCCTCTAGATAGTCTTCCATATTAATCATTGAACTTGTATCATCAACTATCACTGTCGTGAAAATGTCCATAAAAGAGCACACCTCAGAACTGTTGGGTTGCTTCATTGACTTGCATACATGAGAGACCACTTTTTCATCACCCACCCGAAAGGTGAGTTCCCCTACTTCCATATCAACTAAGGCCTTCCCAGTAGCAAGGAAAGGTCTCCCCAATATGATTGGAACTTCATAATCCACCTCATAATCCAAGATGACAAAATCAGCTAGCAATATAAATTTGTCCACAGGACAAGCACATTATCAATAATACCCAATGGTCTCTTCATCGTTCTATCCGGTATTTGCAATCTCATGGAAGTCAGCCTCGGTTTCCTAATACCCAAAGCTTTGAAAACTGAGTAGGGCATAAAGTTGATACTTGCCCCTAAATCACATAGAGCCTTAGTAGAATCTGCACTCTCAATGGTGCAAGGAATGGTGAAAGCACCGGGATCTTCAAGCTTCGGAGCCATTGAATGCACTATTGCACTAACTTGGTGGGTCATCTTTATAGTTTAACAATCCATGGATCATTTCTTTGTCACCAAGTCTTTCATGAATTTAGCATAGCCCGACATTTGCTCAAAAACCTCCACCAAAGGCACATTAATGGATAAGCTCTTCATCATATCAATAAACTTTTTAAGCTGATTCTCATTTTTCTGCTTCGCGAGACTTTGAGGATAAAGTGGAGGTGACCTTGGCAAAAGAGCCTTGGCTTTAGGCATAACCGGCTCCGGCATGTCTATTACGTGTTCCCTAGATGGGTTCACGTCATTTTGAGTTTCTACCTCAGCATCTTGAATATCAATCCTCACTTCTTCATTCACATTCTCATCAATCACATTTTCAACCACCAAAGGAATTTCATCTTCTTGCAACTCAACTTCATCACTCAAAATTTTCTTTTGTTTGGAGGCATTCATATCACCTCCTCATCCACTCCTTGTAGTTACCACCATAACATGATTATTCCCACCCTTCGGTTTTACTACTGTATCACTTGGTAGAGCTCCCTTAGGGCGAGTGTTCAAGGACTGTGAGATTTGGCCTAACTGAACCTCCAAATTCTAATTGAAGTATTGTGGGAAGACAAGAGCATCAGAGTCCGCATTCTTTTTCATCATCTGTTCAAACATCATTTCAATTCTCCCCATATCATTGTTGGAAGAACTAGGACCATGTGATGGAAATGGGGGTAGATTGTTCGATTGTTGGTACATTGGGGGCCTTTGGAAGCCTTGCCCCCGATTTCCTTGATTGCCATTATTCCAACCTCCCTGATTGTTGTTACCACCCCAGTTGTTGTTGTTGCTATTCTAATTACCCTGATTGTTCTGATTTCCCCAATTGGAATTTTTGTTGTTGTTCCCACAATTACCATTACCTTGTTGTTGTTGATTGCCCCAATTGCCTTGGGGTCTCCATTGTTGTTGGTTGGAAGAATTGCCCCTTTGGCCTTGATAGTTGTTCATGTATTGCACTTCTTCATTCTACCCATCATAACCATCATCTTGGAATCCACCACAATCATTGTAAAATTGATCTGAATTCTCTTGGTTCTGTTGACCTCTCTGTCTTATTTTGTTCACTAGCATGTTGACACCCTCCATGGCATTCACTTGGCGAGGATTCTGAACTTGTTACAACTATGCCTTTGCTAGTTGGTTCATTATAGTTGTCAGCTCAGCTATAGCCTACCCATGATCATGTAAATCTTTGTGCAAATGAGTGACCGTGGGGTCACCCTAGGGCATATTGGCTCTACTTTGCCAAGCAGAAGAAGTATCGGCTATCTTGTCAAGAATGTCATTAGCCTCATCATAAGTCAGTTTCATGAAGTTTCCTCCAGCAAGTTGGTTCACTATGCACTGGTTTATTGTGTTAATGCCCCGGTAGAAAGTCTGTTGGATCATCGCCTCAGTCATATCATTGTTGGGGCATTCCTTTACCATTGTTCTATAGCGCTCCCAAATTTCATGTAATGGTTCTATGGGCTCCTGCTTGAAAGCTAAGATCTCATCTCTCAATGCTGTCATATGCCCCAGTGAGAAGAACTTTGCAATGAACCTGTCCGCCAACTCATCCCAAGTAGTGGTGGAATGGTTGGGAAGTTGCTCAAGCTAATCCAATGCTTTCCCTCTAAGTGAAAATGGGAAAAGTCTAAATCGAAGTCATCTTCGGACACATTAGTTTGCTTGCTCCCACAACAGGTATCCACAAAACCCTTGAGATGTTTGTAAGCATTTTGATTGCCAGCGCCCGTGAAATACCCATGCTACTCCAGCAATGTCAACATCACATTGGTAATTTGAAAATTGCCCGCCCGGATCCAGGGTGGGATAATTGCACTTGCATAGCCTTGGATGGGAAGCACTCGAGGAGCCACTCTTGGAGGTGGCGGGGGAGGGTCTGGAATATTATCATTAGCTTGACGGCCTCTTCTTTTTCCTTGAGGCACAATAGGGACCTCATCATCAACATTGTCATCTACCTCCTCCCCCGACGGAAGATCTCCAAGAGGTGCGTTGTTTAAGTTTGCTGCCATTTTGTACCTGAAGTTGTGACACACACAAATTAGTAACACAGAAGGAAAGAAGAACAATACACAAAACTATTTAGATAGATAGCCAAAACTGTTAGGCAATGGCGCCAAAAAGTGATCTAGGCCAACCCTGTACTACTACAAAGTAGCAAGAGTGGTTGAAACAGCTTTTACCCAAGAAGGTCGGGATCGATTTCCATAGGGAGCTAGAGATTAGAGTTGAGTTTCTATCTAAATTGGAGTTGCGTAATTATTTCTAATTACACTTCTATTCATAATTGGTTTTGATATTACTTCTAATTTTATACTACTAAGATGCTAAATTAGGCTAAGTGAAGCTAAGAGTAAACTATTGAATGTTGTCTAAATAGGTAAAAGGCACTAGGGAAGTGACTTTCTCCTAGGTGGGTGATTGATGGATTCTCGAGTCTAAGGCTAGATTGTCATATTTGGGAGTATGGTATAATCATTGCATGATTCTACTCACTCTATACCTCTCCGTAGTTTGAGTGATTTTGCCATAATTGACTTTCTCAAGACCAATTGGGTATGGTAATTTGTGCGAGCAATAGAGGTTCAAGTCGGGTATTAATATCTCTAGGTTTAACCCTTTAATTGGGGCTATCAATCTCTTGAATACTCCCCAATTCCTTGTTGGACCAATTTCATGGACTTAGGCTCTCTTTCTCAAGAAGCGACAAAATCAACTAGGCATAAACTGATGTTTGCAACCACTAATTGAACATTTAAACCATTAATTAGTCCAAATATCAAACACCCATAGACATTTAAGCCTTAAAACACAAGTCCCGTCAATTACCCACACTAGGGTTGAGCCGCAACCCTAGCTAATGGGTTTAGCTACTCATGATTATAGAAGAAAACAAAGAAATAGATGAAGAAAAACCATAATATTTAATTACTAGATAAAACTTGAAGATTCGATGATGAAACTAAGCTAAAATTACTCAAAATAGAAAAGGAGTACTGTTCACGAGTGTAGCTCTTCGTCAAAATACAACTGATGACCTAAAAATGGGAAAAGAAACTATTTATACTAGGTCAAAAATTCTGGACAAAAATACCCCTGCGGACTAGCGGCCGCACTAAGGCTCTTGGCTGAAACAAACTGCTCTCTGAACTTGGCCATTGCGGGCAGCACAAAATGCACCGCGGCTGCGGTGGCTTCTGTTGCGGTCCACACGAAATGGACCGCAGACCGTATTGGACATATTCCTCCAACTTGGCAACTCTCTGATCTTTGGTTTTGCGGACCGCACAAAGTCGAGTGCGGCCGCAATGAAGTCAATACGGTCCGCACAAAATACTTTGTGGCCGCATTGCTTGGCTTCCTGAAATGAACACTCTCTGAACCTCCTCTTTGCGGACTGCACAAAATGTTGTGCGGTCGCACTAATCCTTTTATACTGAGCTTGGCCTTGTTCTTGGTACTTGTGCATATTTCACTCCTTTTTGAGCTGGTATTGGCGAATTGTCACCTTGTTGACCAAAACCTACAATCAAGTACAACATGTGAGCCTTTGAGACTATTTTGTACGCATTTCTAATCAAAACTTAAGTAAGAAGGAGTGTAAAATGCATCATAATCCCTAGTTATCAGTGAGTGACGCGGATGAGCAATGTATGAACCATGGCTAGCTGATGAACCATGATGAACCAGGCGACTCATCTAAGCGGGCCTATAAGAACGACCCCTGTTGTGGTGGAACTACCCTCCAGAAGAAACACTGATGAAATCACCCGCACCTCGAGGCTTCTTGGCCTTCCTCTCCTCACGCTCCTGACTACGGAACTGCTCTAGCTACCTAGCAATAAAAACCACCTCGTCAAACCTATCATCTTATGCAATCTCTCGTGTCATAACAAAACGTGGTAGATAGTTGAGGCCATCAATGAACCTCCCGATCCTCTCCCTCTCTATGGGCAACCAGATTGCATGACGAGCCAACGCTAAAAATCACATCTCATACTGGGTCATGGACATACCCTCACGGCGTAGCTATTCAAACTGACTACGTAACTCCTCCTAGAGGGTCTGTGGAACAAACTTCTCCAAAAAGAGAATGGAGAACTTGTGCTACGTAAGCGGTGCAGCACCGACTGGCTTGCTTAACTCATAGGCCTCCCATCATCTGAAGGCTACCCCCGACAACTAAAAAGTAGTAAATAAGACTCCACTAGTCTCCAGAATACCCACCGTATGAAGAATCCACTGGCACCCGTCCTAGAAGTCCTGAGAATCCACTGACTCAACCCCGCTGAATGATGAAGGACTGAGCCTCCCAAACCTCTCTAGCCTCTTCTACACCTCGTCACTCATTGGTGGACCCACCTGGGCCTGGGCAACTACAAGTGGCTAGGCTGGTAGTACCCCCGATGTCTGAAGTCCATGCACCACCTACTCTAGAGTACAGGCAGCGGGAGTTTGAGCACCTCCCATGGCCTGAGAAGTGGTTGGAGCGACCGGAACTGAAACCACCTGAGCACGGCTAGTGCGTACAGTCAATATCTAGGCCAAAGCCTCCTGAAGGCTTGGAATCACAATAGGCACAGCTGGTACCTGAGCTGGTCCCACCGGCTCAACCACATTGGGTATCTACTCCTGAGCTGGAGCAACTGGTGGATCTATAGGTGCTGCTCTAGCTGTTGTACGAGCTCCACCTCAGCTTCTACCATGACCCCGACCTCTCATGGCCCTAGCTGGTGGTACTGGTGGCTGTCTTCCCGATCGGTAACACGTGTCCTCACTATCTGTGAGAGAATAGAATAATAGAAGTTGAGTTTCCGGAATCAACCAATCCGCACGACAAGAAT
Source organism: Nicotiana tabacum (assembly GCF_000715075.1). Classification (NCBI taxonomy): domain Eukaryota; kingdom Viridiplantae; phylum Streptophyta; class Magnoliopsida; order Solanales; family Solanaceae; genus Nicotiana; species Nicotiana tabacum. The sequence continues at coordinate 96,769,955 of NC_134084.1, read as the reverse complement.
ACAAGAAAGTGAAGTTATTCCTAATGGTTCGGTGACCACCCAAAGCTAAATACTCTTTGTACCAATCCGCTAAACTCAACTAAGCTTGCTCATGACTCGTAAGACCTATGTAACCTAGGCTCTGATACCAACTTGTTACGACCCAAAACTCAACATGTCGTGATGGCGCCTAACTTAGTACTAGTCAAGTTGACAATCACAAATAACTACATATTTTAACTCTCTTAAATAGTCGATAAGAAATACCCCGACTCAAATACAACATTGCCAAAACTTCGGGTGTCACCAACTACATGAGCATCTAAATGACAATACAGTCTAACGGCTAAACAATTGTATAGAAGATAGAACCGTGTGAATAAACTGAAAAGAAGGAGAGTCGAGGTCTGCATATGCCAAGGTAGATACCTCAATAGTCTCCAAACAGATGAAGCTCCAAATCTAGCAACTGTCGTGCCCAGAAGTACCTGCATTTGCACACGGAGTGCAGAGTATGGTATGAGTACAACTGACCTAATGTACTCAATTCATAACAGGACTAACCTTGGACTGAAAGCAGTGATGAGCTCAAAAAGGTACAGTCCAAGTCCAGATAATAACAATGCAGATATGATAGGAAATTAACTAAAATAACTCGGATAAAATCTCATGATCAGTTTGTAGACAGTTAAGAAATGTAGACATGCTTTCAAGTACTTAACAGTTTGAGCTCAACACAGATAAAATATTTCAAGTATGACTAATATGAGGAATGTTGCATATCTATATCTACATGTCAAATATGCATGTCAACTATAATACAACACAATGATAAAGTCATATACATACTCTCGGAGTATTCAATCTCACCCAGCACGCTCAATCACTCAGCACTCCCAGTCACTCAGCACTCCCAGTCGCTCAGCACTCTCAATCACTCGGAGCTCCCAATCACTCGGCACTCACACTTAGTAGGTACACTCTAGAGGGGCGAATCCTGCCCAAGCATTAATACAAGCTAATCATGGAAAGAATCAAATAAGCCTATTGTAGCGTGCAGTCTGATCCCATAAATATCACTTACAATCAGGCCCTTGGCCTCACTCAGTCATCAATCTCTCCAATCTCTCGGGCTCACAAAACTCATGATAATTAGCCCAAACAATGATACATGATGTAACAACAAACGTTAATAGAGTGAGATATGATATGCAAGTGATGAATGCGACTAAGTACATAACTGTGATTTAGGAAAATAACTCAACAATAGAAACGATCATTGTGGGTCCCAACAGTACCATCATATAGTCTAAATATGATTTCTAACATGAATCACAACTCAATTTCTCTAACTCATAGAGATAACATGAAAATAACAAGTTTAGATAACTACATAGTCCTCTGGAATCAACCGAGTCATAATTACTACGGTGCACGCCCACACACCTGTCGCCTTGCATATGCGTCACCTCAACCTCAACCGCATAATGCGTAATTCAGGGATTCATACCCTCAGAACCAAGTTTAGAAGTGTTACTTTCCTCAAACCACGCAAATCTCTACTCCAACAAGTCCTTGCCTCGCGAATCGGCCTCTGAACGACTCAAATCTAGCCACAAACAACTTAATACTATCAATACAAGCTATAGGAGTCAATTCCATATGATAAAGCTAGGTTCTTTAACAAATCAAAATGTCAACCCAGGCTCACATCTCAGAATCTGATAAAATTAATAAAATCCGAACACCCATTCAATAACAAGTCCAACTATACCAAAATTATTCAATTCTGATCTCAACTCGACCTCCAAATCCTCAAATTATGGTTTATGAAGTTTCACTAATTTTTCTACCCAAAACACTAATTAAATGGTAAAAATAATGATACATTTATGTATAACACCCACATCCGAGTTAGAATTACTTACTCCAATTAACTCTGTGAAAATCCCTTCAAGAATCGCCCAAATCCGAAGTCTCTAGCATAAAATATGAGAAATGGGTCCAAACCCTCGATTTTGTTATTTTAGTAGTCTGCCCACTGATTACACTATGAGATCGCGGAATTTCCCCCGCGATTGCAAAAAACAAAATCTTCCGTAGTCAAAAACCTTATACACGAACATGCACTCCAGGTCGTGAATGCGGTGACCAATTTCCTTTACCTACGCAATCACGGATAGCTTCACGCAATCGCGATGAACAACGCATGGAAATCCCATGCCTGCTCTTCCTTCTTTCTGCAACCATGTGATCAAGTAATACAACTCTCTCAAGGCCCCGCGATCGCAGCCTTAACTACACTATTGCATAGAACAAATTCCCACCTACCAGATCTTACTCTCCATGATTACGTCCCTCTCCTCGCGATCGTGGAAGTGGAAACCAGAAGCACAAACATCAACAACTTCAGTAAATCGTATAAGTTCAATTTCAAAGCGTTAAACATCTAAAATCCATCCGCAGCTCCCGGGACCTCAATAAAATATACCAACAAGTCCTAAAATATCATACAAACTCGCTCGATGCGTCAAATCATATCAAACAATACCAAAATCACGAATCGCACATCGATTCAAGCCTAATAAACTTATCAACTTCTAACTTCTAAAACAAATGTCGAAACTTACCAAACCAACTCTAATTGACCTTAAATTTTGTACATAAGTAATAAATGACACAACAAACCTATTCCTACTTTCAAGAACCAAAATCCCATCCCGATAATAATAAAGTCAACTCTCGGTCAAACTTCTCGGCTCTCCAAACTTTAACTTTTCCAACTTTTGCCAATTCAAGCTGAAATCATCAACGAACCTCCAAATTAATATCCGGACACACTCCTAAGTCCAAAATTACCATATAGAGCTATCAGAACCATCAAAATTCTGTTCCAGAGTCATTTACATATAAGTCAACATCCGGTGAACTCTTTCAATTTAGGCTTCCATCCTTGAGACTTAGTGTCCCAATTCATTCCATAACATTCCTGGAACCAAACCAACCATTCCGGTAAGTCACATAACAAAAAATGAGCATAAAATAAGCAATAAATGGATAAACGGGGCTATAATACTCAAAATTGACAGGCTAGGTCGTTACAAATGCAAGCACACATGGGCTTGGAGCGAGGTCCATGGCGTTTGGCCTTTCCGGAGTGGCTCTCCAACATAGGCGACATGGCAGGCTTCCAAATGGGCCTGGAATTGAACCCAAATACAAACGAGATTCAAAGTATTTTTGAGACACCAACTAATGGTACAACCTCCTTGGGCCCCATATTCTAGAAATGGAGGCCCAGATTTCCAATAGCTTGCTCTGTACAATTTTCATATCTCATCACAAGAGTGAAAAAAATGAATTATTCTAGATATCAAGCATATGGCCATCCAAGTTCAAAATTACAATAACAATTTATTACATCAGGGATTCTTTGTTGAATTTCCAATTAAAGCCACTTTAATGACCTATGTTATGTGAAACAATGTTACAATACGTTAAACTAGTCTGAATTCTAAGATTAGCTATTCATTACTGCTTTTTGAATAATTATGCTTCTGCAATCTGCAATTAACATCTACTAAGTAATGACTTGCTTCAGCTTAAACAATCAGAATCAATGGCTAATAGAGAAGCGATTATAGGCAGGTCTATTGATGAATTCATGAGAAGCTAATCATAACAAAGCATTGAGCAGTTGTTAGGCTTGATCAGAGAATTATTTCAGTTTAAGCAGTTAATAAAAACAATCAGAACAATAAGCTAAAATAGAAGAAACTATAGGCAAATCTAATGGTGCATCTATGAAATTAATTATACATATGGCTTTGAACAACTTGAATCCTCATTCATGAAAGTCAATGGAGTATTACAGAAGGTTTTGATCATACCTAGTAGCAGAAAAACAATGAGGATAGACCAAATACAGATCAGAAAGTTGAGGGATGAAGTTCATCTCTCGAATCACAGAACCAACAACAGAGTCAGCATCCAAAGCAACATTTTCCAGAGTAATTAATTTTCTAGAATCTAGAAAAAGTAGAGTAAATCATCAACAATCAAATTCACTTTTGAAAACCTCCTGAATCCTATTTTTCTTTTGTTTTTCTTTGTTTATGTTTTGAAATTTTGGACTTTAGATTTGAGATCTCAAATTTGAATTCCAAAAATGCTTTTTAGTTGTTTTTGACTGTAAGTGAGCTCTTTCGTGTGTGTGAGTTGTGGGTGAGAGTGTATATAGATGAACGAGTGAGTGTGAATTTTCAGAGATGGGTATGAATGCTGAAAACGTGCAGAGGATCATTCGTTATATAGAGCAAATTTATTTCAGCCTTTTCTTTTCTTTTTACTCCTCCAAATTTCTACTTTTGCCTCACGGACCTTAATACCTAACCCATGCTCACTATTTTCTTGCTAAACAGTCCCATTTTCCCTTCTAGGAAGCTTCCTAGTAGCTATTTAAAGATTCCCTAGATTGAATTCCCAAATTACCCCTTAAAATCTCTGTAATTACCAATTTCTTTCAGCATTATGCATGGGCCTTCTAGCCCAACAAACCTACTACCTACATCTTTTCCTAATTGGGCTTTACACTCGCTCGGCCTGACTACCCAACAGAACATGCCCAAATCTGAATTAAATCAAACGGGCAGGCCTAAGTGGAGTCCAAATTCACATAAGCTCAAACAAAATTACCAACATATAGAAGTACAATTTATACTAACTAAAACATATAATTAAACACTAATTTAATCATGCGAATACTCATCATAATGAATCATTGACTAATCCAAACCATTCTTATGAACTTGACAATTAATTAAGATCCACTAATGGCAATAATTGAACCAAGCAAAGTAAGGAGAGAAGAATTTACCTAATGAGATCGAATGCAAGGATAGAAAAACGAAGCCCCGTGTGTTTAATCTTCAAAACACCGGAGATTTTCGACCTCTGAATATTCAGCCAGACTTTAGTCCGGTAAATATTTCATAGGTCAAAAATCCATGAAGAATTGAAGGTTAGAACCGAGCAAAGAAAATAGAAAAAGTTCAAAGGGATTCTGGCCGGTCGACGGTCGTTTGACCGAAAATAGACCGGCACAAACACCAATTGACTTTTCTCATCAAAAGTAGTCAAGTGATGTAAGTTTCGTCACTAAAAGGAGCGAAATCAGGAGAAAATTAGAAAAGAGACAAAAATCTTGGATTTTTATTTCATAGAATCTCTATTCGGCGAGTTTGGGAGGATTTTTAGGGAAGATAATGATGTCTTAGGGATGAGGAGTGTTTGGTGAAAATTTGGGGTCGAATGGGGGTGGCCCGCTGCCGGGGATGATTTCATGTGGAGGTCAGATGGTGGTCAACAGTGTCATGAAGGTGGAGGGACGACAGTGGGCAGCGAAAACGATTTTCGGCCGCCCATGAGAGAATATGAATAGGGGAAATTAGGTATAGTATGTAAAGACATGATTTTTTAGTTTGGGTGTTTTATTAAAAAGAAGGAAATAGGGAAAACGACGTAAGTTTGGTACCAAACTACGTCGTTTGGACTATCTGGTGGGCACAGCTTGGACCTGGCCGCAGACAGACTTAGGTGAACTGGGCGGCCGGATTTTGGGCCAAATTTGCTATGAAAATTAAAAGTGGACCTCTTTTCCTTTCTTTCTTCAAATTTCAACTCTAGCCAATTTAAATCTAAATGATTCTAAATGCAAAGTTAACATAATTAGCATTTAAATAATTAAAACTAATTAATTAAACCAATTGAACAATCAAAAATTTACAGGAAACAACTAATGTGATTTTTTTTTGTAATTTTCATTTGAAGGTGTAACTATATACGATTAAACCTTAAAAGAAATGCAATGAATTAAAGATAAAAAAATATTTTTTTTTTTATGATTGTCATGGTTTTTAGAACATTCCTAATGATGCGATGATGCAAATAATATATTAGTGCGATAAAAATGCAATCAATTAAACAAACAAAAATCAAAATAGTTTAAAAACTATTTTTTTAATATTTTAAGGTATTTTATGTATATGGCAAAAATTACGTGCTCACAATTAGCTGTCGGGGCCAAATTATTTTATAAGCGAAAGAGTAGAGAAGTACTTGTTCCTTCCACAGTTTTTCTTGACATGATTTTTCCCTCAATTTCTTCCATGAGCTATTGACCATGTCATTCTTGGATATCCCGGAAGTAGAATGACTTTTTCTTTTTTTCGTTTTTATTTTTATATTATATATCAGGGACAATTTGCGATTACCTCAACTATTCCATTATGTGCCCTCTACCTTCCACCAGTACAGATACCAATTAACATTTACTGTTTTTTTTTTTTTTGAGCAACCCCTCTTGTCACCAGCACTTCTTCTTACCGATAAGGATCACATGTTAACGTAATAACTATTACTATTAGTCAACAATCATTTTAATAATAAAACTTAATAAATTAATTCAGATTTTAGAATCCAAACTGAGCTGTTCCGTAATGATTAAATGTTATTACAGCTCAAAGATCCAGATCTGAATAGACACAACGTCAACGGATCTATAAGCCATGCTCACAAGTCAGAGTTGTCAAAAGCAATTTATTTACATGGTATGAACGCCAGGTGCTAATCACGTTTTGAAGTTTCAACTAAGTGTACCAAATTAACAAAAGGAGAGAGAGACATGGATATATTTTATTTAGAAACCCAAAACTTCCTTAATATAAAGTCCCACTTGATACAGTACTCAAATATTCATTTTCTTGTACAAATTACTAATATAGTAAGTCTTTATAAGTATGGAAAGAAGCGTAGCTAATGAGGCACCAAAGGCCACAATAACGGCGGAGGAAATCAAGAAGGATATTGATTTCATTGAAGAGGTGACTAGCAACGTAGATGAGGTCCAAAGGAGAGTTCTTGCTGAAATTCTCTCCCAGAATGCCCATGTTGAGTACTTGCAGCGCCATAATCTCAATGGCAGCACTGATAGAGAGACATTCAAGAAAGTCGTACCCGTCATCACATACGAAGATATTCAGCCCGATATCAAACGTATAGCCTATGGCGATAAATCTCCTATCCTCTGCTCCCAACCCATCTCTGAATTATTGTCAAGGTTCTCCTCCTTTCATTTCTTTTTCCCGAATAGAAAATAAAAATTTACATGTATCGATCTCTCATACTTTGGGTTGTACTCATTGAAGTATGTAACCATCTCATCGAATAGCTTATGCTGTTAGAAAAAACACACTTTATTTAGTAGTTAATCATGTCTTCAGCAGTACAAGCAGGTTGCTCTAGCATGTGTGAATACGATGGATCCTCGATTCTTAATAAATTTTTGCTAAAGGGAAAGTTTTGATGCAGTTCTGGCACGTCTGGAGGGGAGAGCAAATTGATACCAACAACAGAGGGAGAGCTTGGGAGGAGATTACAGCTTCACAAACTTCTGATGTCTGTGTTGAGTTAAGTGGCTCCAGATTCCGGAAAGGGCAAAGGAATGTATTTCATGCTCATAAGCCCTGAACAGAAGACCCCAGGAGGATTACTAGCTCGCTTTCTTACAACAAGTTACTACAACAGTCCTCACTTCAACTACAGTCGTCTTCATAACCCCTACTGTAACTACACTAGTCCAACTGCAGCCATTCTCTGCCCAGACTCTTACCAAAGCATGTATTCCCAAATGCTTTGTGGCCTCTGCCAAAACAACCAAGTCTTCCGTATTGGCTCCTTTTTTGCGACCAGCTTCGTTCGTGCCATCCGATTCCTGGAGAAGCACTGGTCTCTACTTTGTAACGATATCCGAACAGGAACCATTAACACCCAAATAACTGATCCTTTAGTGAGAGAGGCAGTGATGGAAGTCCTCAAACCTGACCCAACATTAGCTGATTTCATTGAGGTTGAATGCAACAAAGATTCATGGCAAGGGATCATCACTAGGTTGTGGCCTAATACAAAGTATGTGGATGCTGTTGTGACTGGATCCATGTCACAATATATACCGATACTTGATTATTACACCAACAACCTCCCTCTTATCAGTACTCTGTATGCTTCCTCGGAAAGCCACTTTGGAATCAACTTGAACCCTTTTTGTAAGCCCAGTGAAGTCTCTTACACCCTTATTCCCACCATGTGCTATTTTGAGTTCTTACCGTACCGCGGAAACAGTGGAGTCATTGATTCTATCTCCATGCCCGAGTCACTTAATGAGAAAGAACAACAACAATTGGTTGATTTGGCTGATGTCAAGATTGGCCAGGAGTACGAGCTTGTTGTTACCACATATTCTGGTATTTTCAAATGCCAAACAAAATGCTCTTGGCACATTTTCATTTTCCTATTTATCAGTCAAACATGCGGTCTGCTGATGCTTACCTTTGCTTGAATTTATGCCATTTCAGGACTCTACAGATACAGAGTCGGTGATGTGCTTCGGGTTGCTGGATACATGAACAACGCACCTCAATTCAACTTCCTATGCCGGGAAAATGTAGTCTTGAGAATTGGTGCTGACTTCACTAATGAAGTTGAGCTACAAAATGCAGTGAAAAATGCAGTGGGCAATCTGATGTTATTTGATGCTCAGGTAACCGAGTACACTAGCTATGTCGATATTAGCACCATTCCAAGCCACTATGTCCTATTCTGGGAGCTGAGTGCGGATGACTCTGCCCCAGTTCCGCCTTCAGTCTTTGAAGATTGTTGCCTCACAATTGAAGAATCTCTAAACTACTTCTACCGCGAGGGCCGTGCGTCTAATGAATCCATCGGGCCTCTAGAAATTAGGGTGGTGGAAATTGGAACTTTTGACAAGCTCATGGACTACTGCATGAGCTTAGGTGCTTCCATGAACCAATACAAGACACCCCGTTGTGTGAAATATGCACTGTTGAAGTTTGGCAAAATGCCAAAGTCCCACATTGGTTGGGAGTTAAGTTTGGAGGGGATTTTTCCCCTATAAAAGAAGGCCTAATGTTTAGGATTGAGATACACCTCTCATTTGCCTTCTCATCTGTTTAAGGCATTTGTATCTTCTCTCTTTAGTATTATTTCACTTGTATTTTTGGAGTGGAATAAAATATTGGTTGTGTCCGAGGAGTAGGCAAAATTAGCCGAACCTCGTAAATTCTGGTGTTTCCTTTATTGTTGTTTTATTGTCTTATTTATTATTTGGTGGCTGTCATAATTTTTGGTATAGTAGTTGTGACTTATTCACACTATATACATTTGGCTTCCGCAACAATTGGTATCAGAGCCAAGGTACTGTCTAAGTATGCTCTGTGGTTGCAGCATAGTCTAATCTTCCACATCAGAAAAGATTTATCTTGGTAACTGAGTCAAGGTTCTGTCTGAGTATGCTCTGTAGTTGCAGCTTAGTCTGATCTTCTACATCAGAAAGGAAATAATCTTGATTTGTGTCGTCAGCTATTAAATAATATTTGTGTCAAATATGGGAGACAATAAACAAGAAGAATCTACATCAAGTGTCAACAATACGTCATCATTGGCATCTTCGCTTATGACAAGAATTGTGTCAAATGCGAAATTTGCGGTAGAAATTTTTGACGGGTCCGGACATTTTGGGATGTGGCAAGGCGAGGTTCTAGATGTCTTTTTTCAACAAGGGCTAGATCTGTCCATTGAAGAAAAGAAACCAGATGTTATTGGAGAAGAAGATTGGAGAATTATCAACCGTGTTGCTTGCGGTACCATTCGATCCTACCTTGCTAGAGAGCAGAAATATCCATACACAAAGGAAACTTCTGCAAGTAAATTATGGAAAGCACTGGAGGATAAATTTTTGAAGAAAAACAGTCCAAATAAATTGTACATGAAGAAGAGACTGTTTCACTTCACCTATGTTCCTGGTACCACGATGAATGAACATATCACCAGTTTCAATAAGTTGGTCACAGATTTGCAAAATATGGATACAACTTATGATGATGGTGACTTGGCCTTAATGTTGTTGGCGTCACTTCCTGATGAGTACGAGCACCTTGAAACTACTCTACTCCATGGAAATGACGAAATTTCTCTCAGAGAAGTTTGTTCAGCTTTGTACAGCTATGAACAAAGAAAGCGAGAAAAACAGAAGGGCGGAGAAGGAGAAGCACTGTTTGTGAGGGGTCGTCCTCAAAATCAAACGAGGACAAAGAAGGGAAGATCCAAGTCAAGATCCAGACCCAGCAAAGATGAATGTGCCTTTTGTCGAGAAAAAGGGCACTGGAAGAAAGACTGTCCGAAGTTGAAGAATAAGGCCAAACATAACAATGGAAAGGCTATTATGGATTCAAATGTAGCTGATTGTGATGATTCAGACTTCTCATTAGTTACAACAGAGTCATCAACATCATCAGACATATGGTTGATGGACTCGGCTTGTAGCTATCATATGTGTCCCAACAGGGACTGGTTCGTGGAATTTCAAGAAGGAGAATATGGAGTCATCCACACAGCGGATAACAGCCCTCTTACCTCATATGGCATTGGTTCAATACGATTAAGGAACCATGATGGAATGATCAGAACATTGATAGATGTTCGATATGTACCGGATTTGAAGAAGAATCTCATCTCTGTGGGAGCCCTAGAATCAAAAGGGTTCAAAATCATTGCAGAAAATGGAGTGATGAGAGTATGCTCCGGTGCACTAGTGGTAATGAAGGCTAATCGGAAGAATAATAATATGTACCGCTATCGTGGCAGTACAGTTATTGGGACAGCGACAGTAACATCCAGTGACGACAAAGAGGCAGAAGCAACCAAGCTATGGCACATGCGCTTGGGACATGCTGGAGGAAAATCCTTGAAAACTCTATCAGATCAAGGATTGTTAAAAGGAGTAAAGGCTTGCAACTTGGAGTTTTGTGAGCATTGTGTTAAAGGGAAACAGACAAGGGTTAAATTTGGTACAGCGATCCATAATACTAAAGGCATTTTGGATTATGTACACTCTGATGTTTGGGGTCCTTCCAAAACACCTTCATTGGGTGGGAAGCACTATTTTGTAACCTTTGTTGATGATTTTTCCCGAAGAGTATGGGTGTATACAATGAAGAGCAAAGATGAAGTGTTGGGAATTTTTCTCAAATGGAAGATGATGGTGGAGAATCAGACAGGCAGGAGAATCAAGTGTATTCGCACAGACAATGGAGGTGAATACAAAAAAGATCATTTCAATAAGGTCTGTGAAAATGATGGCATCATCCGACGCTTCACTGTTAGACATACACCACAACAGAATGGAGTGGCAGAACGTATGAACCGGACCTTGCTGGAGAAGGTACGGTGTATGTTGTCCAATGCTGGCTTGGGCAAAGAATTTTGGGCTGAGGCAATTACATATGCATGCCACCTCATTAATCGTCTACCATCTGCTGCTATTGATGGCAAAACACCATTTGAAAAATGGTACGGAAAACCTGCTGTAGATTATAACTCTTTGCACGTGTTTGGCTCAACTGCATATTATCATGTGACGGAGTCAAAATTGGATCCAAGGGCAAAGAAGGCTATTTTTATGGGAATTACTTCTGGAGTCAAAGGATATCGCTTATGGTGTCCTATGACAAAGAAAGTAATGTTCAGCAGAGATGTTACCTTTGATGAATTTGCTATGGTAAATAAGGTAACAGAAGATACCAAACAAAATGAAGGTGCTTCTAAGCAGGTGGAGTTTGAGGGAAAATTTATTTTTCCTACACAAGAAGCAGAGGAGGAAACAAATGAAGATTACCCTCTGGAAGGAGAGCCAGTAGAGGAGATTCCAACTCAGGAATCTCAACAACAACTTGAATCAATAGCAACCAGCAGGCCAAAAAGAACAATAACGAAACCTGTTCGTCTCATAGAGACGGTTGCTTGTGCAACCTCAATTGTAGTTGATGATGTTCCTACTACTTACAAAGACGCTGTCCAAAGTTCAGAAGAAGATAAGTGGAGGATTGCCATGAATGATGAAATACAGTCCCTTCATCAGAATCATACATGGAGATTGGCCAATCTCCCGAAGGGAAAGAAAGCAATTGGGTGCAAATGGGTATTTGCAAAGAAAGAAGGATTTCCTAACCAATTAGATGTTCGCTACAAAGCAAGATTGGTGGCCAAAGGATATGCTCAAAAGGAGGGAATTGATTACAATGAAGTGTTTTCTCCAGTTGTAAAACATTCCTCCATTAGAATTATGTTGGCTTTGGTAGCACAATTGGATTTGGAACTAGTTCAGATGGATGTAAAAACTGCGTTTTTACATGGAAACTTGGAGGAGGAAATCTACATGACTCAGCCAGAAGGATTCAAAGTTGCTGGAAAAGAAAATATGGTGTGCAAACTTGAAAAATCGTTGTACGGATTGAAACAATCTTCTAGACAATGGTACAAGCGATTTGACGAGTTTATGTTGCGGCAAGGGTACAAGAGAAGCAAATACGATCATTGTGTGTATTTGCACAAGCTTAAAGATGGTTCCTTTGTATATCTTCTCCTATATGTTGATGATATGTTGATAGCTTCCAAGAATTTGGAAGAAATTGATAAGTTGAAGATTCAACTGAAGAAGGAGTTCGAGATGAAGGATTTGGGTGAGGCAAAGAAAATTCTTGGCATGGAGATAATTAGAGATAGACGTTCAAAAAAACTCTGTTTATCTCAAAAGGAATATTTGAAGAGAGTACTTCAACGTTTTGGCATAGATGACAAGACTAAGCCAGTTAGTACTCCACTTGCTTCCCATTTTAAGCTAAGTACTACTATGTCGCCAATGGATGAAGCTGAATGAGAGTATATGTCAAAGGTACCATACGCAAATGTTGTTGGTAGCTTGATGTATGCAATGGTTTGCACAAGGCCTGACATTTCACAAGCTGTTGGAGTTATTAGCAGATATATACACAATCCAGGGAAGGAGCATTGACAAGCTGTGAAGTGGATTCTACGGTATATTCATAATACTGTAGATGTCGGGTTAGTTTTTGAGCAGGAAGACAATCAGTCTGTAGTTGGATATTGTGACTCAGATTTTGCGGGTGATATGGACAAACGAAGATCAACTACTGGTTATGTGTTTACTTTTGCAAAGGCACCAGTTAGTTGGAAGTCTACTTTGCAGTCAACAGTTGCTTTGTCTACAACAGAGGCAGAGTACATGGCTATTACAGATGCTGTGAAAGAGGCAATTTGGCTTCAAGGATTGCTAAAGGAGCTTGGTGTTGAACAAAAAGGTATCACAATTTTTTGTGATAGTCAAAGTGCTATTCAATTAGCGAAGAACCAAGTTTATCATGCAAGGACGAAGCACATTGATGTTCGGTATCATTTCGTACGAGAAATCATAGAAGAAGGTGGAGTCACGGTGAAGAAAATTCATACTACAGAGAATCCTGCTGATATGCTGACAAAGGTGGTGACTGCGGTCAAGTTTCAACATTGTTTGGATTTGATCAACATTGTTGAACACTGAAGATTGAAGATGAAGACACAACCAAAATTTGTTATTGAGAGAGAATTGAAAATGTGGAATTTTGCCAAGGTGGAGATTTGTTGAAGTTTGGCAAAATGCCAAAGTCCCACATTGGTTGGGAGTTAAGTTTGGAGGGGATTTTTCCCCTATAAAAGAAGGCCTAATGTTTAGGATTGAGATACACCTCTCATTTGCCTTCTCATCTGTTTAAGGCATTTGTATCTTCTCTCTTTAGTATTATTTCACTTGTATTTTTGGAGTGGAATAAAATATTGGTTGTGTCCGAGGAGTAGGCAAAATTAGCCGAACCTCGTAAATTCTGGTGTTTCCTTTATTGTTGTTTTATTGTCTTATTTATTATTTGGTGGCTGTCATAATTTTTGGTATAGTAGTTGTGACTTATTCACACTATATACATTTGGCTTTCGCATCAATAACAATTGGCTTTGAGCTATCGAACTCTAGGATCGTGTCCAACTACTTCAGTCCCATGTGTCCAAAATGGGTTCCTGGCTGCAAGAAATGGCACAACATGAATTGAATGTCAACTTTCCAATTTCTCTGCTTGTAGCTTCATTCACTATCCAGAAAAAAAAAAAAAGACAACCATTTGTGAATCCTAACTATGTTAGTCTTTCACGAACACGGTATGGATTTGTATTTGTCAAAAAATAAATTATGGCACTTTTTATCTCTGCAATGGTTTTATTGTGTTGAGTAGTTTAGTGCAAAGACATATGAGGAGAAGCAGTGAAAAAGAGAGATTTGGTAGACACTTTTAGTACCCATATTTTATCCAATCTAAAGAAATCACTCACCCAACCCGTGGTAATATTCTGCCAAAAAAAAAGGCGTGTAATGTTGGATGGGGTTGGACGGGTGATGAGGGAAAAATCCAATTTTGCCTGACATTTTCCTGAATTCTCACGGCATAAGTTTACTAGTCTGGAAATTGAGAAACTACCGAGTAGTAGTACAAAACTACAACCCCTCTATTAACAGTAATTTTTTTAGAGAAAACTACTGCAGAAGTGTTAAAGACTGGATTAGCAAACAATTACAAGCTCTGAAAGGAAATATTCCTGATTACTAGGGAAATATAGCAGAAAGACTTTAAAATATAGAACTATATTTTTTCCTCTTTTCCTTTACAAAAAAAATTGTAAGCATTCCAATGTATGTTTCACATAACACTGCAAATGAAAAGAAGATAGAGAGATTGCTATAATGACCTATCTTTAGCTTGCAGCTCAGAGAGAAGCAATTCCTGCAAATCTGCCTTCCGAGTGTTGGACACCATATATATTTAGTTGTGTTGAATATGCCAAACTATCCTACATCGGTGACGACTTAATTTGGGGGAGAATTTCACCCTATAAAAGAAGGCCTAATATTTAGGATTTAAACACACCTCTCATTTGTCTTCTTATCTTCTTAAGGAATTAGTATCTTCTCTCTTTAGTATTATTTCACTTGTATTTTGGAGTGGAATAAAATATTGGTTGTGTCCGAGGAAGTAGGCTAAATTGGCCGAACCTCATAAATTCTGGTGTTCCTTTTATTGTTGCTTTATTGTCTTATTTATTATTTGGCGGCTGTCATAATTTTTGAGTAGTTGTGACTCATTTACACTATATATATACATTTGGCTTCCGCAACAATTGGTATCAGAGCCAAGGTACTGTTTAAGTATACTCTGTGGTTGCAGCATAGTCTGATCTTCCACATCAGAAAAGATTTATTTTGGTAACTGAGTCAAGGTTCTGTCTGAGTATGCTCTATGGTTGCAGCTTAGTCTAATCTTCCACACCAGAAAGGAAATAATCTTGATTTGTGACGTCAACTATTAAATAATATTTGTGTAAAGATGGGAGACAAAAAACAAGAAGAATCTACATCAAGTGTCAACAATACGTCATCATTGGCATTTTTGTTTATGACAAGAATTGTGTCAAATGCGAAATTTGCGGTAGAAATTTTTGACGGGTCAGGACATTTTGGGATGTGCCAAGGCGAGGTTCTAGATGTCCTTTTTCAACAAGGGCTAGATCTTGTCATTGAAGAAAAAAAACCAGATGTTATTGGAGAAGAAGATTGGAGAATTATCAACCGTGTTGCTTGCGGTACCATTCGATCCTACCTTGCTAGAGAGCAGAAATATCTATACACAAAGAAAACTTCTGCAAGTTAATTATGGAAAGCACTAGAGGATAAATTTTTGAAGAAAAACAGTCAAAATAAATTGTACATGAAGAAGAGACTGTTTTGCTTCACCTATGTTCATGGTATCACGATGAATGAACATTTCACCAGTTTCAATAAGTTGGTCACAGATTTGCAAAATATGTATGCAACTTTTGATGATGGTGACTTGGCCTTGATGTTGTTGGGGTCACTTCCTGATGAGTACGAGCACCTTGAAACTACTCTACTCCATGGAAATGACGAAATTTCTCTCAGAGAATATTGTTCGGCTTTGTACAGCTATGAACAAAGAAAGGGAGAAAAACAAAAGGGCGGAGAAGGAGAAGCACTGGTTGTAAGGGGTCGTCCTCAAAATCAAACGAGGACAAGGAAGGGAAGATCCAAGTCAAGATCTAGACCCAACAAAGATGAATGTGCCTTTTGTCGAGAAGAGGGGCATTGGAAGAAAGACTATCCGAAGTTGAAGAAGAAAGCCAAACATAACAATGGAAAGGCCATTATGGATTCAAATGTAGCTGATTGTGATGATTCAGACTTCTCATTAGTTACAACAGAGTTATCAACATCATCAGACATATGGTTGATGGACTCAGCTTGTAGCTATCATATGTGTCCCAATAGGAACTGGTTCGTGGATTTTCAAGAAGGAGAATATGGAGTCATCCACACAGTGGATAACAGCCCTCTTACCTCATATGGCATTGGTTCAATACGATTAAGGAACCATGATGGAATGATCAGAACATTAACAGATGTTCGATATATACCGGATTTGAAGAAGAATCTCATCTCTGTGGGAGCCCTAGAATCAAAAGGGTTTAAAATCATTGCAGAAAATGGAGTGATGAGAGTATGCTCCAGTGCACTAGTGGTAATGAAGGCTAATCGGAAGAATAATAATATGTACGGCTATCGTGGCAGTACAGTTACTGGGGCAGCGACAGTGACATCCAGTGACGACAAAGAGGCAGAAACAACTAGGCTATGACACATGCGCTTAGGACATGCTGGAGGAAAATCCTTGAAAACTCTATTAGATCAAGGATTGTTAAAAGGAGTAAAGGCTTGCAACTTGGAGTTTTGTGAACATTGTGTCAAAGGGAAACAGACAAGGGTTAAATTTGGTACAACGATCCATAATACTAAAGGCATTTTGGATTATGTACACTCTGATGTTTGGGGTCCTTCCAAAATACCTTCATTGGGTAGGAAGCACTATTTTGTAACTTTTTTTGATGATTTTTCCCGAAGAGTGTGGGTGTATACAATGAAGAGCAAATATGAAATGTTGGGAATTTTTCTCAAATGGAAGACGGTGGTGGAGAATCAAACAGGCAGGAGGATCAAGTGTATTCGCACAGATAATGGAGATTAATACAAAAATGATCATTTCAATAAGGTTTGTGAAAATGATGGCATCGTCCGACACTCCACTGTCAAACATACACCACAACAACATGGAATGGCATAACGTATAAACCGGACCTTGCTGGAGAAGGTACTGTGTATGTTGTCAAATGTTAGCTTGGGCAAAAAAATTTGGGCTGATGCAATTACATATGCATGCTACCTTATTAATCGTCTACCATCTGCTGCTATTGACGACAAGACACCATTTGAAAAATGGTATGGAAAGCCTGCTGTAGATTGTGACTCTTTGCACGTATTTGGCTTAACTCCATATTATCATGTGATAGAGTCAAAATTGGATCCAAGGGCAAAGAAGGCTAATTTTATGGGGATTACTTCTGGAGTCAAAGGATACCGCTTATGGTGACAAAAAAGGTAATATTCAGCAGGGATGTTACCTTTAATGAATCTGCTATGGTAAATAAGGTACCAAACAAAATGAGGGTGCTTCTAAGTATGTGGAAAAATTTATTTTTCCTACACAAGAAGCAGAGGAGGAAACAAATGAAGATTATCCTCTAGAAGAAGAGCCAGTAGAGAGGGAGATTCCAATGCAGGAACTTCAACAACAACTTGAATCAATAGCAACTAGCAGGGCAAAAAGGACAATAACAAAACATGTTCGTCTTATAGAGACAGTTGCTTGTGCCGCCTCAATTGTAGCTTATAATGTTCCTACCACTTATAAAGACGCAGTCCAAAGTTCAGAAGAAGATAAGTGGAGGATTGCCATGAATGATGAAATACAGTCCCTTCATCAAAATCATACATGGAGATTGGCCAATCTCCCGAAGGGAAAGAAAGCAATTGGGTACAAATGGGTATTTGCAAAGAAAGAAGGATTTCCTAACCAAGAAGATGTTCGCTACAAAGCAAGATTGGTGGCCAAAGGATATGCTCAAAAGGAGGGAATTGATTACAATGAAGTATTTTTTCCAGTTGTAAAACAGTCCTTCATTAGAATTATGTTGGCTTTGCTAGCATAGTTGGATTTGGAACTAGTTCAGATGGATGTAAAAACTGCGTTTTTACATGGAAACTTGGAGGAGGAAATCTACATGACTCAGCCAGAAGGATTCAAAGTTGATGGAAAGAAAAATATGGTGTGCAAACTTGAAAAGTCATTGTATGGATTGAAACAATCTTCTAGACAATGGTACAAACGATTTGACAAGTTTATGTTGCGGCAAGGGTACAAGAGAAGCAAACACGATCATTGTGTGTATTTGCGCAAGCTTGAAGATGGTTCCTTTGTATATCATCTCCTATATGTTGATGATATGTTGATAGCTTCAAAGAATTCGGAAGAAATTGATAAGTTGAAGATTCAACTAAAGAAAGGAAGGATCTGGGTAAGGCAAAGAAAATTCTTGGCATGGAGATAATAAGAGATAGACGTTCAAAGAAACTCTGTTTATCTCAAAAGGAATATTTGAAGAGAGTACTACAATGTTTTGGCATAGATGAGAAGACTAAGCCAGTTAGTACTCTACTTGCTCCTCATTTTAAGCTAAGTACTACTATGTCGCCAAAAGATGAAGCTGAACAGGAGTATATGTCAAGGGTACCGTACGCAATATTGTTGGTAGCTTGATGTATGCAATGGTCTGTACGAGACCTGACATTTCACAAGCTATTGGAGTTGTTAGCAGATATATGCATAATCCAGGAAAGGAGCATTGGCAAGCTGTGAAGTGGATTCTACGGTATATTCATAATACTGTAGATGTTGGGTTAGTTTTTGAGAAGGAAGGCAATCAATATGTAGTTGGATATTGTGACTCAGATTTTGCGGGTGATCTGGACAAACGAAGATCAACTACTGGTTATATGTTTAATTTTGCAAAGGCACCAGTTAGTTGGAAGTCTACTTTGCAGTCAACAGTTGATTTATCTACAACAGAGGCAGAGTACATGGCTATTACAGAGGCTGTGAAGGAGGCAATTTGCCTTCAGGGGTTGCTAAAAGAGCTTGGCATTGGACAAAAAAGTATCACAAGCTTGGCATTGGACAAAAAAGTATCACAATTTTTTGTGATAGTCAAAGTGCTATTCAATTAGCGAAGAACCAAGTTTATCATGCAAGGACGAAACACATTGATGTTCGGTATCATTTCGTACGAGAAATCATAGAAGAAGGTGGAGTCACGGTGAAGAAAATTCATACTACGGAGAATCCTGCTGATATGCTGAAAAAAGTGGTGACTGCGGTCAAGTTTCAACATTGTTTGGATTTGATCAACATTGTTGAACACTGAAGATTGAAGATGAAGACACAACCATAATTTGTTACCGAGAGAAAATTGAAGATGTGGAATTTTGCCAAGGTGGAGATTTGTTGAATATGGCAAACTATCCCACATCGGTGGGGGACTTAATTTGGGCGAGAATTTCACCCTACAAAAGAAGGCCTAATGTTTATGATTTAAACACACCTCTTATTTGTCTTCTTATCTTCTTAAGGCATTTGTATCTTCTCTCTTTAGTATTATTTCACTTGTATTTTGGAGTGGAATAAAATATTGGTTGTATCCGAGGAAGTAGGCTAAATTGGCCGAACCTCGTAAATTTTGGTGTTCCTTTTATTGTTGCTTTATTGTCTTATTTATTATTTGGTGGCTGTCATAATTTTCGGTATAGTAGTTGTGACTCATTCACATATATACATTTGGCTTCCGTAACAAGTTGATGATTTGCCATCGCCCTGAGTTGAACCAGTCATATTATAGATATATTCAATACAAGGTGATGGTCTAATAGATCACAAGGGAGAAACATCAGCATTAGAATCATCATAGGAGCTGGAGCCGTTAATGACCGGAGGCTCGTGACTTGTTCTGCCATGTGATTTTACCAACCTATTCTGAACATTTTTCTGATCTTTATTCTCTTGGATGACTGGTCCACTGAATTTACTCCTCATTCTCAAGCGGGACTGAGAAGTTGCACTAATATCTGCAAAACCAGCAGCTCTTTTGGCTCCAGCCAGTTGAGTTTTCTTGATGGTATTGTCCCCATAACCATCACCTGATCTCCTCTTTAGCTTCTGTCATTCCTTTTAGAATTCAACAGATGTGACAGTGATTCCTCTATAGCACAATTAGTTTTAGTAGGCAAAACTTCCTGTCCCTTTATTCGACATGGAGATTTTATTCTTTGAATTTCTTGTCGTGAAGCATGTCTGTCCTCCAGAGTTATTCCTGCTGGCTGTCAAAGAACATTTTCACCTTTTTGATTGAAAGGTCTCAAATAAGCAAACATAGGCATCATCTTAAAGCAGTTTATTCATGCGTGGAATTTAATTGAGAACTAAAACATTCATAATATTTGCAATTTATTATCCTGAACTCCTAAGTTTAGGAGAAAATTGATAGTATAAGAATTTAAAATCCTTTGTTCGAAATAGCAAGAAGAGATTGGACAATGAGCGAGAACTGAACTGGGATTGTAAGATTCTTTAAGTTCTATTATTTTAAAAGAAAGTTAAGAATTGTAAGATTGTTTACGTTCTAGTTTAAAAGAAGAACCCTGTGCCTTGAGGCAAAACCTGCTTAGACGCCAAAACAAATAAACGAACGAAACTTTTCTGCCCCATTTTTTGTCACTTGAACTTGAGATGCCAAGACTGAATTATTGGCCTGGATAGTGAAACCATACTTGAATTCTACAGTCCTGATGTCCTTTGAGTTGTGATTCTCTTTGCTTCTGTTTTGTTAAGACACGTGTTAGCAACATGTTATGTGGTAGGTAAAACGTTAATACAGACAAGGATCACATGTTAACATAATAACTATTATTAGTCAACAATCATTTTAATAATAAAACTTAACAAATTAATTCAGATATCAGAATCCAAACTGAGCTGCTCTGTAACTGATTAAATGTTATGGCATCTCAAAGCAATTTCTTTATAGTAAGTAGTACTGTCCATGGTATGAAGTCGAGGTGCTAAGCACGTGAAGTTTCAACTACCTATACCAAATTGACAAAAGGAGAGAGACACATGGATATATTTTATTTAGAACTAGTTCTGGAAAAACCCCAAAATATCTTTTATGTACTCAAATCTTCATTTTCTTCATCTTGTATATACAAATTACTCTATATTACTTTACAAGTCTTCTTAAGTATGGAAAGAAGCGTAGCTAATGAGGCATCAAAGGCCACAATAATGGCGGAGGACTACAAGAAGGATCTTGAGTTCATTGAAGAGGTGACTAGCAATGTTGATGATGTCCAGAGGAGAGTTCTTGCTGAAATCATCTCCCAGAATGTGCATGTTGAGTACTTGCAGCGTCATAATCTCAATGGCAGCACTGATAGAGACACATTCAAGAAAGTCGTACCTGTCATCACTTACGAAGATATCCAGCTTGATATCAAACGCATAGCCTATGGTGATAAATCTCCTATCCTCTGCTCCCAACCCATCTCTGAATTATTGTCAAGGTTCTCCTCCTTTTTTTTCTTTTTCCAAAATAGAAAGTGAAAATTTATCTGTATCGATCTCTCACATTTTGGGTTGTACATATTGAAGTATGTGAAAATCTCATCGAAAAGCTTAAGTTAGGAAAAACACACTTCTATTTAGTATAGTTAATTATGTCTTCAACAGTACATGCATGTTGCTCTTAATTATTTTTTGCTAAAGGGAAAGTTTTGATGCAGTTCTGGCACGTCTGGAGGGGAGAGCAAATTGATACCATCAACAGAGGCAGCGCTTGGGAGGAGATTACAGCTTCTCAAACTTCTGATGTCTGTGATGAGCCAAGTGGCTCCAGATTTTGGAAAGGGTAAAGGAATGTATTTCATGTTCATAAGTTCTGAACAGAAGACCCCAGGAGGATTACTAGCTCGGTTTTTTACTACTAGTTTTTACAAGAGTCCTTATATCAACTGCGGATACCCCTGCAGGAAATTCACTAGTCCAACGGCAACCATTCTCTCCCAAGACTCTTACCAAAGTATGTACTCTCAAATGCTCTGTGGCCTCTGCCAAAACCAAGAAGTCCTCCGTGTTGGCTCACTTTTTGCAACCGGCTTCATTCGTGGCATCCGTTTCTTGGAGAAGCATTGGTCTCTACTTTGTAACGATATCCGAAACGGAACCATTAACACTCAAATTACAGATCCTTCAGTGAGAGAAGCAGTGATGGAAATCCTCAAACCTGACCCAAAATTAGCTGATTTCATTGAGGCTGAATGCAGCAAAGACTCATGGCAAGGAATCATCACTAGGTTGTGGCCTAATACCAAGTATGTGGATGCTATTTTGACTGGATCCATGTCACAATATATACCGATACTTGATTATTACAGCAATAGCCTCCCTCTTATCAGTACTTTGTATGGTTCCTCAGAATGCCACTTTGGAATCAACTTGAACCCTTTCTGTAAGCCCAGTGAAGTCTCTTACACCCTTATCCCCACCATGTGCTATTTTGAGTTCTTACCATATCACGGAAATAGTGGAGTCACTGATTCTATCTCCATGCCCAAGTCGCTTAATGAGAAAGAACAACAACAATTGGTTGATTTGGCCGATGTCGAGATTGGTCAGGAGTACGAGCTTGTTGTTACCACATATTCTGGTATTTTCAAATGCTAAATAAAAATCTCTTGGCACATTTTTTCCCCCATTTATAAGTTAAACATGCAATCTGCTGATGCTTAGCTTTGCTTGAATTTATGCCATTTCAGGACTCTACAGATATAGAGTCGGTGATGTGCTTCGGGTTGCTGGATACAAGAACAATGCGCCTCGATTCAACTTCCTATGCCGGGAAAATGTAATCTTGAGCATTGGTGCTGACTTTACTAATGAAGTTGAGCTACAAAATGCAGTGAAAAATGCAGTGGGTAATCTGATGCCATTTGATTCTCAGGTAACCGAGTACACCAGTTATGTCGATATTACCACCATTCCAAGCCATTATGTCTTATTCTGGGAGCTGAGTGCGAATGACTCTACCCCAGTTCCTCCGTCAGTCTTCGAAGATTGTTGCCTCACAATTGAAGAATCTCTAAACTACTTCTACCGCGAGGGCCGTGCGTCTAATGAATCCATCGGGCCTCTAGAAATTAGGGTGGTGGAAAATGAAACTTTTGACAAGCTCATGGACTACTGCAGTAGCTTAGGTGCTTCCATGAACCAATACAAGACGCCCCGTTGTGTGAAATATGCACCCCTCATTGAGATGTTGAATTCAAGGGTCGTATCCAACTACTTCAGTCCCACGTGTCCAAAATGGGTTCCTGGCTACAAGAAATGGAACAACACCAATTAAATGTCAAGCTTCCAATTTCTCTGCTTGTAGCTTCATTCACAATGCAGAAAGAAAACAACCATTTGTGGATTGCTTTAGTGAATAATCATCCTAGCTATGTTAGCCTTTCATGAACATGTTATGGATTTGTATTTGTCACAAATAAAATATGGCACTTTTTATTTCTGTAATGATTTTATTGTGTTGAGTAGTTTAGTGCAGAGAAATATGAGGAGAAGCATTAAAAAAGAGAGATTTGGTAGACACTTTTAGTACCCATATTTTATCCGATCTTAAAAAATCACTCACCCTAACCGCGTAATGTTCAGCCAAAAAAAAAAAAGGCACGTAATGTTGGGTGGATTGGAGGGGTGCTGAGGGAAAAATCCAATTTTGCCTAAGATTTTGCTGCAGCCTCAGGGCATAAGTTTACAAGCCTGGCAAGTGAGAAACAACCCTGTACCATGTAGTAGTACAAAACTACAACCCCTCTATTAACAGTAATTTTTTAGAGAAAACTACTGCAGAAGTGTTAAAGACCGTAAGATTCTTTAAGTTCAATACTAAAAGAAAGCTAGGAATTTTTTTTCACAAGGAGAAAGCTAGGAATTGTAAGATTGTTTAAGTTTAGTTTAAAAAAGAAAGGGCTGGTCTCTGAATATCATCTTGGCTTTTAAACCTCTATTGTTAAATCCACCTAGGAATCAGACATGGTTAAAGGACTATATCTTCAAGCTAAGTTGATTTAGCATGTTGGCGGTTCCACTTGTCTTTTCTATTGCATTTCTGAAGTCTGCTATATCAGTAAACATCCCGCCATCTAAAAATTTAAAATTGAACAAGGGAGACAGCTAATCAACGTACTGTTTTTTAATGATTTCTCACTTGAACTTGAGATGCCAAGACTGAATTATTGGCCTGGATAGTGAAACTATCCTTGAATTTTACAGTCTTCATATCCTCTGAAATATGAAAGTCTATCGCTTCCAATTTGTTAGGTCATTCTTTAGGCAGGTTTGAACTTCCAACACCAGGTTTGGCTATAGGTTGACATATTGAAAACATTATATGCAATTGTAATGAGCATAAGCTCAATATGTAGGTAGCCATCAGGTTTTTTCCACCTAACATAAGCCATCCAATGTTGGCTATTCCACTAGCACTATGGATACAAGTACACACCAAATATTTAGTAGAGGATGTACTGATTAAGGAAACTGACTTAAGTGAACAATAGATAACAACATGCATGTGATAATTTCAAAAAGCAAACCTGCTCATTCTCATCCTTTAAGGCCCTTAGCACACTATCCAGGTTATCAATCTTTTTATTTAATGCAGCAAAGAACAACAACAACAACAACCCAGTATAATCCCACTTAGTGGGGTCTGAGGAGGGTAGTGTGTACGCAGACCTTACCCCTACCCTGGGGTAGAGAGGCTGTTTCCAAATAGACCCCTGACATCCTTCCCTCCAAAAACTTCCCACCTTGTTCTTGGGGAGACTCGAACTCACAACCTCTTGGTTGGAAGTGGAGGTTGCTTACCTAATGCAGCAAAGAACATATCAGACAATTTCTCATCGGTACAGGCCAATTGGCTCTGGAGCATCAGTATATCATCAGTATCTTCAGAACTTGCTGACAAGATATCTCATTTAAAGCATCTTGCTCGATCACGCCTGTGAATTAAAATAGATGAGATATGTCAAACAAAAAGAACAATAAAAGAGCTATACATGTGAACTTACCAAGCCGTGCATTGAAATACAAGTTATACTGCCAAGTGCTTGCTGTATAATTGCTTTCATCTGTAACTAAATAAGTCAGGACAGTCAGCACTTTTTTCTACCAAAAAATCATGAAGAAACCCAATTAGAGTGTAAGATTATGAAACCTTGATTTTCAAGTGGACCCAAATAGACGAATCCATATCAAAAGAAAGTTCACCCTGATGTATCAACAAAAACAAAAATGATTACATTCCCCGGTTTAAGAAAGTACAAATAAAACAGTATGCATCCCAAAAATGTGTACATACACGCCAGTAAATAGGGTACTACAGGTGTTTTATTGTTAGAAATATCGGATTTTGAAGATTCCCACACTGAGTACCACATTACCAGCTTGTTTTATCCCATGGAGTCGTATAATTAAATTCATAAATCTATCAAAGCAGAATATTTCCAATATTTAGCTTATACATTTTATAGCCTTTGTGTATTAGAGAGAGAATAATATATGCACTTAAATTTAGTTGACTTGCAACTTCTACTCTTAATTTATTCCACTGAACTTACTGAGAAAATGACATCTGCCCTTAATTCTATTGAAGTGTGACTTCTTGTTGTCTCAATTGAAATATGAGATGCCTAAATTAATTATGGCGTTGTATCTAATTTCAATCTCCAAAACCTCATTAAGAAACTAGAAACAGGTTCTCTTTTCTGGTGTAAATTACCTACAACTATCAGGGAAATTACATCGGGAGTTAGAGTTCTAACTATAATAGCCACAGGATTAATGATACAAAACTACAACCCAGGATCTCAACTGAAATATGAGATCAGAATCAACAGTACTCTTACACATGATTATGTACATACACAAGCAAACATTTGAATAGATAAATATTAATCAATAAATTCTTATGCTTTTCAAGGATGGAAAGCATTAGTCGATGAAAATTCAAACGCAAGAATGTCATCTCTTTGTCTTGTTCTATAGAACAAGTTAGAAGGTTGTTAAGAATACAGTGAACTTGAGTAGTTAATGCACAATAAGGTAACAGAAAAAGAATTTAGAAACTTTAGCTTCCAAAGAAAGCTCAATGAATCAAAAGAGCTCTTGAAATTCCTCTTTTTTCATGAAGCAGATAAAGAAAGGAATCTAGGGTTTTTGCTCGTAGCAGGAGGGAATGGTGACTGAGTCGGTTGTGAGGAAGAAGAATTTTGCAAATGTAGTAGTAGTAGCTAACTAATAGCCGTTTAGCCAAGCTCCAAATATCATCTAATTTTGGCAAGTGCTTTTTTTAGAAAGTGTTTTTCTTGAAAGTATTTTTGGTGAGAAATAGTTTTTGTTTGGTTAATTAGATTGAAAAGCATTTTTGAGCAGCAATTAATATTTGACCAAGCTTTAAAAAATTGGTTCTAAATGTATTTTTCTCAAAATATTTTTTTCTGCTTCTTCAAAACTATTTCTGCTTCTCCTCAAAATCATTTTTTTTTCCTTCCAAAAACTTGACCAAACACATAAATTTTTGGCCAAAAATGCTTTTGGCAAAAAAAAGAAAAACACTTTTGGCTAAAAAAAAGTTGTGACAAACAGGTTATAAAGCAAGAAATGGAGATTTCAGTTGCAGAGATGAGGGAGTAATTCGAATTGAAGAGTCGATTTATGTAGAAAAGAATATACTTATCCTAAGTGGAAAGTAGTATCCGGTCTGCTCTTGGCGGAATATCTTTGACTTGTCTTGGTAAAATATTCCCATTGTTTTTACTTGAATATTATAGTTTTTCAATATTTAAAGTTTGAAATTTTTATTTGGTGGTAGAAAGTAGAAGCTAATGATCGATTATTATTAAAATTATTAAAATGTTAATAATGTGTGCTTAATTTTTGAGTTCAAATACTTAACGAGATATGGATGGTCCTCAAACTAATTCAGCACCTAAAAAACAAAAGAAAAGTCTCTTAATATGGTATTGGTCATAAGAAGGATGTCGAATCCGCTTCAAAGGTAATTTTTTATTTTATTTTTATCTATTCAAAGTTTTATGTATGTTAGCATTTACTTTTTAAGAGCTAGTTCCTCTAATAGATATGTATGTTTAACTTATTGGACAATAAAAGATATATATGATAAATTTGTTTGGATATCATGGGATATACTTATGCATGTTTCTTTTTAAATGTAGCATAATACAAATGGTAAGTTAAAACTTGGTATTCATTTTCAATTCTAACAATTTTAATGAATTGGAAAGAATATTATCAGCAACACAAGTTGTGCTTTTTAAAGTAAGTTATTTTGGGTATTTGCTGGAATTGCATAAAATAAATAACAATCTCAATAGATATATTCTTTATTGATAATAGAGATTCAAAAAGAAGTTAAGGATGAAATATAGTTTCTTGTCAATGAAGTTAAGTTACATTTTAATTTGTCTCGGTTTGCTTGTGTGGTTGGATTAAAATATAATGGTGATGTAAAGCGTCCTACTTGATCTAAAGGAAAAAAAATAATCATGAAAAATATTTTGTGGATTATCCTTCTTTTGCTAAGAAATATATTAAGCATTATGTTCCTAATAAAACGCCCGAATATAATGAAGATGTTGTGAAGATGACAGTGTTCTACATGATAAACTCCTTCCTCTTTTCTATTAAAAATATAAAATAGTTTGACAAGGATTATTTTGACTTGGTTGAGGAAGATAATTTTAATAGTTATACGTGGGGAGAGATGTATACCAAGCTACCTTGGAATCAGTGTCTAGAATTTTGGATAGGAAGACTATGTATTATCAGACTTCGGGATTTCTTATGGCTCTTCAAATATGTTACTATGAATGTTGTGAATATGTGCATAATAGCGTAACTATTTGTTATGGGACTAACTGTCCATGAACTCTTAGATGGAAGGTGACAACGCAACTCAAATTTGAGAAAATACATGAGAAAGTTTATGGTTTTCCCCACACAAGATAATTTTATTTGTTGTTTTTCATGTATTTCAACTAATAGTGGTATATCGTGTGATATGCTCGTCTGTTTTTCTGTTATACTAAGTCATTTGTATAACTGCGTATATGTAATAATCTGGCAGGTCGTTTTGAGCTTTAATATTATGTTTGACAAGTTGAGATTTTGAGTAGCTTCATATAATGCATTATGATTTGTGTATGTAGTTGAATCTGATGTTCGAGATCGACTTGGTAGAGTGATTCTCTAGTTGGAAGATTTAAGTTAGAAGAGTTGACCAAGGTTTGACTTTTGAGTAAACGACCTCGAAATTGGGATTTGATGGTTTCAATAGGTTCGTATAGTGATTTTGCACATGGACGTATATGTAGACAATAAATTTGCGCCAGTAAAATAAAATCGAGATCATATTGCAACAATCCTAGTATTTGATTTCAAATAATTGAGTGTACAATCTCTATAGATCCTCTGATTCATCTTTTCAATAGTAAATAAATTCAAGGGCCTTTGAGCTTGATCTTGAATATGTAGTTGTTGCCACGAACAATGATCTTGAATTCAACTAGTACGAACTTTGATTTGAACTCGTACTTCTTGAACCTTGATTTGTTCTTGGTTCTTGAGCTTGAGCTTGATTTGTTGTTCTTTCTTAAGCTTGAACTTGATTCTTGAACTTGAACTTGATTGCTTGAAGCTTATGGAGGAATTTGCAGCGTTTGATCCACGAGCTCTCTTTTGCTTCTTGTTATAACTTCTAGTATCTTTTCTGGGTTATGAAGACCTATCACGACCCCAAATACTGGTCGTGATGGCGCCTATCACATTACTAGGCAACCAACTAATCAATAAACACAACCCTCTTTCTAATAACATTAAGCCATTTTTCTGACGCAAGTTTTAGATACCAAATTCATTATAAGTATTACGGCAACAAAGTTATGCGGAAAGTCAAAATAACAATAAACTACACAGCCCCAACAATCTGGTGTCACGAGTCTAGAGCCTCTAATACAAGTCTGAATACCTAATACATCAATAGTCTAGGAAATGCGGAAAAATAATAAGATAGGAGGGAGAGAACAGGGCTGCGGACGCCATGAAGCTACCTCGAAGTCTCCGTCAAATATTGAACAGCTGAAAGCCCTCACTCGGTCGCTCGGGCACCTGGATCTGCACACAAGGTGCAAGGAGTAACGTGAGTACGCTAACTCAGTAAGTAACTAGAGTAAATAAGGGCTGAAAGCAGTGACGAGCAGTTCAAAAATACATAACTGAATAATCAATAGAATATCAGGTCATCTTTACAGTTTAAAATCACATTTCCAGTTTAAACAGTTGGAATCAAATACTTAGCAGTATATCAAACAGAGGCTTATTTAAAAGAAGAGTAAAATCAGTGAAAACATCATAACAAGGCCTCTCGGGCAAGGAATCACTCAGAATATAGCCCCTCGGGCAGCCTCTTAGTCACTTGTGACTCGACTCTCGTCACACAGCTCTCATTCTCAGCACTCGGCTCATTAGTATCTCATAATAATAGAAATCATAGTAACCGTTGCGGCGTGCAGCTCGATCCGTAATTTATAGTCGACTACGCTCACTGGGGTATATAGACTTCGGAGGAGCTCCTATAGCCCAAGCGTCATATCGCTGCGGCATGCAGCCCGATCCAATATATATATCGCTGTGGCATGCAGCCCGATCCATATAAGTATTGTTGCGGCGTGCAGCCCGATCCATAACTCACATATATAATTATCGTCACAATTGGGTTCTCAACCACTCTTGGTCTTTAACCTCACAGCCTCTCGGACACAACAATGGAAATTAGGGAACTCAGCCCAAATAGTCCTCACAATTGGGAGTAGAGTAATAAAACCAGTTTTATACATTTAAGCAGGTAAAACATGACTGAGGATTTGCTCTAGCAAGTAAAGTGAGGAAAAATAGTCAAAATGCCCCTAAGGGTCTCAACAGGTCGGCACAAGGCCCCAAACATGGCATACAACCCATAATACAGTATAAATGACTAAAGTGCGGAATAATATAAGATTCCAAATCAAACACGCGACTTAATAGTCGCTACGGGATGGACCAAGTCACAATCCCTATCGGTGCACGCCCACACGCCCGTCACCTAGCATGTGCGTCACCGTATTTATCAAAACAAGTCAATTACCGGGGTTTTGTACCCTCAGTTCCAGATTTACAATGGTTACTTACCTCAAACCGGTGAAAATACTACTCCGCGACGCCTTTGCCCCTCGAATCGGCCTCCACGCGCATCGAATCTATCAAAAATCAGAACGAGGACGTCAAAATATGCTAAGGGAATGAAGCCCAAGTGAAAAGCACAAATCCCGAAATTACCAAAACCTGACCCCCGGGCCCACGTCTTGAAATTCTGAAATTTTTACATCAATAGATTCGTCATCTCCGCACGAGTTCATACATATCAAGAATACTAAAATCGGAGTCCAAATCACCCCTCAAATCCTCTTTTAAAGGCCTCTTAAACTCAAGCCCTAATCCTCCATTTTTAGCCCTTTAATTACAGCTTTAATCCACGAAATACTACCATAAAAATGTGTTTTAGGTCCAAAATCCTTACCTTAACGAAGCTCCGTTGAAATCCCTCTTCCAAATCGTCCAAAAGCTCCCAAGCCGAAGTTAATAGTGGTGAAAACCTTCAAAAATTGCGAAGGAAAGCTTATATATATTCTGCCTAGGGGTGCCCGCATTTGCGGTCCAAAACCCACTTCTGTGGTACTGCATTTGCGGTCCATCCTCCGCTTCTGCGGAAATAACTTAACGGACCAAATACCGGATCTGCGATCCACTCGTCGCATCTGCGACTCCGTAGGTGCGGCTCCTCTACCATATCTACGGTTCCTGACTCTACCTCTCCATTCCACATCTGCGCCTCCCCATCCGCACGTGTGACGCTGCACCTGCGGTCCCCAAACTGCAGGTGCGAAAACACCAGAAGCAGAAAAATCTCAGCAGCTGCAGTAACCTTTCAACTTCTCCGACGACCACCCGAAATCATCCCTAGGCCCCCCGGGACCTCAACCAAAAGCACCAACATGACCCAATACCTTATTCAAACTTGTTCCAATCATCAAAACACTTCAAGCAACACCAAATCAACCAAAACACCTCGGATTCAAGCCTAAGTTTCAAAAATCTTCTGAAGTCCGCTTTTGATCAAAAACCCAACCAAACCACGTCCGAATGACCTGAAATTTTGCACACACATCCCAAATGACACAACGGAACTATTGCAACTCTCGGAATTCCATTCCAACCCCTATATCTAAATCTCGCCTATCAACCGGAAATCGCCAAAATATCAACTTCGCCAATTCGAGCCTGATTCTACTCCGAACCTCCAAAACCCATTCCGATCAAACTCCTAAGTCACAAATCACCTCCCGAAGCTAACTGAACCATCGAAACTCACATTTGAGCCCTCTAACACATAAGTCAACATCCGGTTGACTTTTCCAACTCAAACTTCTTTAAAAGAGACTAAGTGTCTCAAATCATATCAAAATCATCCCGGACTCGATCCGACCAACCCGATACCATAAAACACGGATAACGAAGCATAAAGAAGTAGAAATGGGGAAAACGGAGCGGTAACTCATGAGACGACTGGTCGGATCATCACAAGACCCTTATTTATAGTTGTGGCAGGGAAGAGTTATGATAAGAACAAACTCTTTCCGACTAATCAAATCAAAGTGTGACAAGACCACATTTGATTGGTCAGAACATGTCACTTGCACATGTGGCACGATTTCATTAGACTTTTAATGTGACTTGGCATGCCTTATCATTTTGACACGTGGCATGATCCTATTGGCTCTTCCGCTGGACTTGGTGTGCCACGTCATATGACATGTGGCGCCAAACTGGGGCTCTAGGAAGATGACATCTTGGGATTAATGAAGTGGGCTCATCACTTTAGCTCAATTAAATGTGCTAGCCCAATGGATTAAGACTTATTTATTTAATTTCTATATATTGGACTTATATAATAAATTTAATTATATTAGCCCATAATATTTATTTAGACCAATATATCTTGAATTTAAAATATAGTCCAAATTAGTTTATGGATTTAATTTTAATAAAATTTTATATGCCTACAAATACCCCTACTTCAAGGCTTGTTGGGGTATAAAATCGCCAAACCTCCGAAGCTAGGCTTGAAGTATCTCATAATACACTTTAGAGCACATATTTTTACATGACTTCTTCCTAGAATTATTACAAAATCATAATTTTCAATCAGTTGGCATGATGTTTTCTTGCCAAAGTGCAATTTCAAAATATAGTATGCCAACCTCAAAACACCTCTACTTTTACTTGTGGAATATTCTTGGAAATTTTACCTCTTATAGCAAAGCTTTACACCTTATTTACTATAATTAAAAACCCTTTTAAAATATTATTTTCTATAGCTACCTTTTAGTTTTTGGAAAAATATGTATTTATGGTCACTTTCTACCGTTAAGCCATTAAATACGCTATCTAATATTTTTCTCTCTCCTTCTTTCAGTTTTTTCTCTCCCAAACTCACCGTATAGTATCAAAGTTCTCTCTCCACAATCTCTCTCATAGCGCAGTTTTCTTCCCAATTAGAGAAGCATCGTGAAATAGCCATCTAGTGATTGATTGAAAATGAAAATCTTCACCGCTGGGGTATCGATTCCATTTCTGGAGGGGTTTCTCCAGAAGGAGATTGCTCTGACTTTCTCTCTCAGGTATTTCATTCCTCTTTATCTCTTTCTCTCCTTTGATTTGTACCAGAATTCATTAAAGTTTGCAGAATACCCACTAAAACATTCAATTTCGAAGGGCCATCTTTTGATTTTCAAACCACTCAAGAGGAATTTGTATTTGTAGGTTCATCACTCAAGAGGAATTTGTATTCGAGTCCGCATACATTGATTTTTAGTTTCTATAATGGTTTTCATTTCTTATATTTAGATGTATTTATATGTATTCGATAAGGCATACACTGATTTTTATTTTGTACTGTAATTTTTGACTGTTGTCTTTAGATGTATTCATATGTATTTGAGTTCTTAAAATAATATTTTTAAATAGATTGTTAGTTCTATTATTTTAATATTATTGATGAATTAGTTATGCATTCAATCTAATTGTATTCATCTGTATTTTTAATCTAACTATATTGAATATTGTGAATACAAAAATAAACTTGAATATATTGAACACAATTGTTAGATACAACAGAATACAAGCACTAGGTTTATTATGAAATATGCAGGCAGTAGGTTACTATTACAAGTTGTATCTGGTATAGATACATGTTGTATTCATATACAAAAAATTGAAATTCAAAATATTTCTGTAGATACTTGTATCAATTCCGAGCAGAACCTCGAACAATATTAGAAAAAAAATCGAACTGTATCAGAAAAAAAGAGGGACTGAAACTCTAAAGAATGCTCTGTTTTTTTGTGTTTAGCGTCTGACAAAACTTCTCATTAATTGGATTGATAATATTGTGTGTTATAATTGATTTAGGTGAGTTATATTAGGAGAGTATCCCATTAAATTAGCAGCTTTTCATTATTAAACAACTAGAGAGACCTATTATTATGTTGTATTCATGAATACATGGTATGAATACATGTGAATACAGCGGCTGATAGCTGGATTGCCCTATTTTTTAGCCAATTTTTGCTATTGTATTCATGAATACAGTAGCTCGAATACATCGAATACGTTACCATAACAACTAAAAGGTAGCTATGGAAAGTAATTATTTATATAGTAGCTATAGGAAGTTAGTAGCCACTAAACAATAGTCATTTCTGAAAATTCCTCAATATTCTTACTACTAAGCCTTTAATATAATATTCAACAAAGATATCTTTCTTATCCTATGGACCCACATGGAATTAACTGAATAATTCCATGGCATATTGGCATTGTGACCCTTGATTATAGGATAATACACCGATAATAGGACTAAAACTAGCGCATAAGTAGACAAAATAGGAAAAGGATTTCAATTCTCATAGGAGAAGGAAAACTATCACATTACTGCTGCCTTTCCTTACATAATCTCACATCGGAAGCATCATTTTAACATCCTCTTCCAAAGATCTATATAAAACCATGCACTTGTATTTGTTGAGCAGCAATTCGCAGTATTTGCAATCCGTTTGAGTCTAATTTTGTAGACTCAGAAGCATTAACGCGAAGGTAATTTTTTTTCTTGTGCTTTTCTTCTTTTGTTATCCTTTTTGGCATTTTTGTAGGTCAAAAAAGAAGGATGTATTCTTGTTTAACGAGATAATCCATGCATAGAGAAGACAATCTTAGGGTACGAGGGGATGAGTACTTTTTTCCGTCCAAATATCGGAGAGATTACTCTCAATGTGGCCCGATTATCGGAGAGATTACTCTCAATGTGGCCCGATTATCAGAGAGATTAGTGTCAAGATGACCCAACTATCGGAGAGATTACTCTCAAGATGGCCTGACTATCAGAGAGATTACTCTCAATGTGACCCGACTATCGGAGAGATTACTCTTAGGGTGGCCCGACTATCGGAGAGATTACTCTCAAGGTGACCCAACTATCGGAGAGATTATTCTCAAGGTGACCCGACTATCGTAGACATTACTCTCAAGGTAGCCCGAATATCAGAGAGATTACTCTCAGGGTGTCCCGACTATCAGAGAGATTACTCTCAAGGTGACCTGACTATCGAAGAGATTACTCTCAAGGTGACCCGATTATCGGAGAAATTACTCTCAAGGTGGACCGACTATCGGAGAGATTGCTTCTCTTTTGCTTTACTTTGTCCAACTTTTATCTTAGTCGCATTTACCATTATTAGCTTTATGCGCTTGTAATAAAAGATTCATATCTTGCTATGAGAGAGTCCAAATAACAAACATTTTATATTTCGAAAATTAGACTTCAATATCTAAAACATATCCAAAACTTAAAATCGAGCACCTTCTTATCTCCCCAGCTTTAGATTCCACCATGTTGAAAATTTCAGATTTGCGCGGTCTCACCAAAAAATTAATATATTGGTGTAGAAACGTCAAAATTATGAACCATTTAATTTCATGAAAACTAGACTTCAAAATCCAAGACATATCCAAAATCCGGAATCAAACACTTTGAGAATCCTTTCAGATATTATTTTGAATCTAACTTTAAATTCCGACGCATTGATAGTTTCAGATTTGTGCAGCTTGACCAAAAAAATTGTATCTTGGAGTAGAAATGTCAAAATCATGAACCACTTAATTTAATGAAAACTAGACTTCAAGATCTAAGGTATTCCCAAAATTAAGAATCAAACACCTTCAAAATCATCCCAGATAATATTTTGAAATTAACTTTAGGTTCCAACACGTTGATAGTTTTAGATTTGTTCAACTTCAATAAAATATTTGTATATTAGTGTAGGATCATCGAAATGATGAACTGTTTGATTTATCAAAAACTAAAGTTCAAAATCTAAGCCATACCCAAATTGCAAGATTTAATCTTTAAGGATAGTTTCAAATAATATTTCAAAGTCAACATAAAATTCCGACACGCCGACGATTTCAAACTTGCGTGACTTCATCAAAACTTTTATATCTTGAGGTAGGAATGTTGAAATCACGAAGCATTCAGTTTCTTGAAAATAAGACGTAAAAATCTAAAACATGTCCAAAATGTAGGATTTAATACCTTAAGGATAGTTTCATATAATGTTTTGAAATCAACATCGGAATTCTATATACTGACAGTTCCGAATTGGCATGACTTCTTCAAAACTTTTATGTTTTGGTATGGAAGCCTCGGGAGAAAAATACACTTTTCTTGCTATCAATCGAAATTCAAGAGCTCTATTCTCATAAATATCTTGGGTTCAAGTCTCACTGAATTTGGAACATTGTGCCAGGCAATCTTTCTTCTTATACTTGTGTTCCCTTTTGGTGCCTCATTTTTCTTCCTTTTTTTTTTGTTTTATGGCAGTGAAAGGCTTGAAGACCAACAAACTTGAAGGTTATGAGAATATGAAGATAGAGCGAATCCCTAAACTTCAATGCAAATACTTTGTAGCCTCCTAAAAGACTATAATTATTTCATTGAAGACACCAATTTACCATAGCGACTTGCCCCCTTTAAATCAAATGGGATCCAAAGTTTAATAGAAGAATGACATCCCATATCGATTTGCAAGCGCTGATTGAACGGATCACATTACATCGTACTTTATTCGAATAACGATTAGGGAATTGTGTATATTTTGAACTT
Source organism: Nicotiana tabacum (assembly GCF_000715075.1). Classification (NCBI taxonomy): domain Eukaryota; kingdom Viridiplantae; phylum Streptophyta; class Magnoliopsida; order Solanales; family Solanaceae; genus Nicotiana; species Nicotiana tabacum. The sequence goes on along the minus strand of NC_134084.1, from coordinate 96,733,610 downwards.
ATGCGACTAAACTCAGAATGAAACTCTATGGGTGATTTTTTTTAATTTTTATATTGTTTTATATCCTAACTTTTGCCTAGGCCGCCTCTTTCGAGATTTTTAACCTAGTGGACCCCCTTTTTTTGGTGGGTCGTACACAGTTTAGACTCATGCAGGACAAGAGTGTAGGAACATGCATTTTAGGCTCATGCGTCAAGGAGCGTTGCAACTTCAAGGATAATACTTCTTCAAAAACTTGCCATTGATAGGGGCGATTCTCATGCCATCTACATCAACTAGCTTATAAGCCCCACTTGAATAAGCTTCTTGCACGGCATATGACCCATCCCATTTTGAAATGAACTTCCTTACAAGTTTATGGGAAGTAATAATGGGTCTTCTTATGGCAAGGACTTGATCTCCTACTTGAAAGGATTATGGAAAACTCTTTTATTGAAGGCGCGAGACAATCGAGCCTGATAACATTCAAGACTCTGTTGAGCTTCCAACCTCTTATCATCAAGAGCCTCCAACTCTGCTAATAGAAGTCGAGCATTTTCTTCATCTGTGGTCCCTTCTTGAATAGCTAATCGTAATGAAGTTTTTTGACGCTCGAGCGGCAAGATGACTTCGATTCCATAAACGAGTGCATAAGGGTTCGCTTGTGTTGGCGTGCGGTGAGTTGTCTTATATGCTCACAGAGCTTCTTCCATATGGTCGTGCCAATCTCATTTGGATTTGGAGATGACTTTCTTTAACAAGTTGCATAGAGTCTTGTTGAATGCCTCGGCTAGACCATTGGCGGAGCCAAAGTTTTCAAGTGTCATGTTTTCCCTATTCCGTCAAACTAACCGAACTATGCGGGTTTGATTCTCACCAGATGTGAGATACGTAGGCAAACCTCATCGGTACCGTCCCCAATTTAAAACAAATCAAAAAATATTTTCCTTTAATTCCTTCTTTAGAAATCTTTCCCCAGAAAATTCAAAAAAAAAAAAGAAGAAGTTTTTTTAGAAAAAAAAAACTCAAAAAAAGTAGTTTCCTTCTTTTTGAAGTCTTTCATATGGAAAAATCAATAAAAAGAAAAATCAATAAAAAGAAAAATCCAAAATACGAGTTTCCTTCATTTTGAAGTATTTTTTCCAAAAATCCAAAAAAAATAACAGAAACAAAAATTCAAAAATATTCTTTTCTTCTTTAGAAGTCGTTCTTTTGTAAATATCCATAAAATAAGAAATAAAAGTCCAAAATATTTTCGCTTTTCTTTAAAAGTACTTTCGTAAATTTAAAAAGAGTGAAAAAAAGAGAAACTTAGAAATCCGAAATGTTTTCTTAAAAGTCATTCTTTGAAAAATCCAAATTAGAAAAAAAATATTTTTTCTACCTTTTTAAGAAGTTTTTTCCCAAAAAAAAAGAGAATACGAAAAAAAATATTTTCCTTGTTTAAAAGTCTTTCTTTCGTAAATGTCAAAAAATAAATTTTGAAAAAATTGAAGTCCAAAAATAATTTCCGTTTTTCTTAGAAGCACTTTTGTATATTGAAAAAAAAACTCAGAAATCCAAATTATTTTTCTTAAAAGTCCCTCTTTCGAAAATTAAGAGGCAACATCCAAAATACAAAAATATTTTCTTTCTTCTTTAGAAAAAAAAAAAACAAAAGAAAATTAAAAAATATATTTTCCTTTTATTTTGAAATTCCCAAAGTTCCAATCAAAAGAAAAGGAATTTTTAGAAGTTTTTCTTTCAAAAAATAAAAATAAAATCAAAGTCAAAAATTCAAAAAATATTTCCTTTCTTCTTTTAAAGCATTTCTTTCGAAATTTCCAAAAAAAATAACAACATAACAAAAAATTCAAAAAAATATGTTTTTCTTTTTCTTAAAGATTTCTTGGTCTAAGTTTTATAACAATAAACAAAAAAAATTCAAAACAAATATGTTTTTCTTTTTCTTAAAAACTTTCTTGGTCTGAGTTTTGTAAAAGTAAACAAAAAAAGTTAGCTTCTTTGCTCCATTCTCAATCTTCCCGAACTATACAAGATCTGATTCATGCGGCATGATGATACGTAGGCAATCTCCATCAGAGTCGATCATAGCCATAAAATTAATTGAGTGAAAAATAAACCTAAAAAAAAGAGAAAGAAAAATTGAGTGAAAAAAAAGAAAAGAAAAGAGTGAAAAAAGAAAGAAAGAAAGAAAATAATAAAAAAGAGCGACAAAAAATAAAAGAGTGACAAAAAACAAAAAAGAGAAAAAGAGAGTGTCAAAGTTAAAAGAGTGCCGGAAATAAAATGAGAAAATCAATAGTGATTAAAAAGAGGCAAAATTAAAGAAAAAGATGTACAGAGTGAAAAAAAAGGTTAATTAGGGACGGGATGGAACATGCACTCGTTAAAATACATAGTAGAAACTTTTAACTGTTTAGGTGCATTGCATCCCAATATGCGATTTCCTATTTATTAAGCGTCTCAAAATTAACAAGATTGTTGGATGTGCAAATTAGCCAGGTTCTGTTCAGGTGGTTGGTTTTGTTGGTAATCTGGCTTCCTATCCTTACTTCACAAGATCCAAAGGAAAGGTTCCTATGGCCTTTGAAAGCCATCTACAAATCATCGATCCTGAGAATAGCCCAACACTGGCTATTCCACAACCAGAATCAGCAGCTGCTGAAGAGAATAGGATATTGCATCTCCGGATATTGAAAATGTGGGACGCCTGGTCTAATGGTAGAGAACCATCAAGTACAATCCCTGGGTTCCCCGAGTTGATCCCCAGGTCAGGTGAGGTTACCAACGCCCTTGTGCCCAACCCGCTCATCCCATGCGGGCACAATCCAATGCTGTCCAATGATCATGGCCTGACTTCTATGGTTCATCAGCTTCAAGCGCACCGCCTCCAATGTTCACCTTTCAGGGTCCATAGATTCAATCAGAAATAACATATATGACCCCGAACTCTTTCACTCAACCTGCGCAATATGATCTCTCGGAAGAGCAAGAAAAGGTTGTTAAAAATCCCGAGCAAGAGGAAATGGCTCAGAAGATGAAGAGCCTAGAACAAAGCCTGAAAAACATGCAAGGTCTAAGTGGCCAAAAGAGTGTCTCATACTCTAACCTTTGTATGTTTCCCCATGTCCACTTGCCAGATGGCTTCAAGATGCCAAAATTTGAAAGGTACGACAGGCACGGAGACCCGGTCGCTCATCTGAAACAATATTGTAACCAGCTGATGGGTGCTGGTGGAAAAGAGGAGCTGCTAATGGCCTATTTTATGGAAAGCCTCTCCGAAATTGCTTCTAAGTGGTATACGGATCAAGAAATTACCCATTGGCATGTGTGGGACGATATGACTTGAAAATTTTTCCACATGTTCCAATATAATGTGGACATCGCTCCCGACAAAAACTCTTTGTCCAACTTGAAAAAGAAAACCACAGAAAGCTTCCACGAATATGCCGTCAAATGGCGTGAGCAAGCTACCAGGGTAAAGCCACCAATGGACGAAACTGAAATGGTCACGGTCTTTCGGCAGGCCCAAGAGGCTAACTACTTCTAGAACATGATGTCTGTTGTGGGTAAGCCATTCGCTGAGGCTATCAAAATTGGGGAGATGGTAGAAAGTGGGCTAAAAACGGGTCGAATCTTGAGTCATGCTGCTTTTAAGGCCACATCATAGTCTGCTCAGAATGGTTCAGAGGGTTTGATGAATAGAAATGGGAGTGAAGAGGGAGCCATGATGGTTTCAAGTTCGAGGGGGGCCCGCAGGTCATTCAGCCAATCATATGTTCCTCCTATCAGCCCACCACACTATTATCCCCTTCAAGATGCTGCTTATGCCATGGCACCACCTCCTTATACGATGATGAATGTGCAACCTTACACGCGGCCACAACATCATACACAAAACCGAGCTCCACCTCCCATCAATGCCCATCCTTATCAAGCTCCATATAAACCCCAACCAAATGTTCTCCAGTACAATCCTCGCCCAAGAGAGCCTTTCAGAAAGAATTAGTTCACCCCTATTGGTGAATCTTATGTAAGCTTGTTCCAAAAGCTAATCAGGCTAGATCTATTGCAGCCAGTGGCCCCGAATCGGCCGAACCCCGAGTCTCCGTCGCACCGAGCTGATGCTAGATATGAATACCATTCTGGAGCAGTGGGACACAGTACAAAGGACTGTTGGACCCTCAAAAGGGCAGTTGAAGATTTGATTGAAGCTGAAAGAATTATTTTTCAGGATGATGAGGCTCTTGATGTGATGAACAATCTGTTGCCTGCCCACAACAGCAAGCCCAATAGTCGGAATGATTTGTGAAGCTGAGGAATTTGATCCGGCACTAAAGGCCATTACATCCATTGCCGAGACAGAAGAAAAGCCAAAAAATGGTCGCCAAACATGAAAGTTCCCCATCAGACGGGAGTCTTAGTAGCCAATCTTTCTATCCTTTCTGCGTCCGAATTATCTCAGGGTGTGATCCGGATGTTTTACTTTATTTTCTTACTTTTCGATGTAAACCCTTATATTTTCAAAAATTAAAAAAAAAAATCAAAAAATCAAAAAAAATCAAATGAAATTAATATTTCATTGTCGAGGAATGTCTCTTTTCTTAATCTTGTCATTTTTCTTATTCTCTTTTTAATTCTTTTAAATGCATATTTCAATAACAAAACATGCTTGCGTACTTCATGCCCAGATCGTAAAACACTGTCAGGCTTCGAAATAATGAATCAAGAGACAAAATGCAAAGAAGATAAGTTTAAGAAAATAAAACAAAGAGTTGGAACAACTGAAGGAAAATTGGTTATAATTTGAGAAGGTACATACATTGCAACAAGAGTACTTCCAAAAGAGAGCGTTGTACTTGGGACACATCGAAGGAAATATCCCTGAAACAACTGTTAATGCAAATACAGTCAAAAAGTACTATGTTGGATCCTCTATATAGCATTACTGTTCTCCGATTGGGATGAAGAAGGCTTTCTTTCTCATTATCCAAATATTTAACCCTTTGCCAACCCTTTGAGCTGACTCCCATTCCTTGCTTACCCTCTTTGGAAACTGGAAGTTAAAGTTGAAAAAATGAAATGAAAAAAAAGAGAAGAAAAAGAAAAATACAAAAAAGGAAGAAAAGGGCAAAAAGAAGATGAAATGAAAAATGAAAAAGGAAAAAAAAAAGGAAAAAAAAGAAAGAGAACAGAAAACAAAACAGAAGAAAAACAAAAGAAATCAAAACAAACTTCCCTGAACTACGTTCGACTTGATTCCGAAAGGATACGTAGGCAGCCTCTCTCAGGAGTTCAGTCACACCAAAATAAAAATCTAAATTCCCCTTAAAAGTGAAACTGGGGCAGAAGTTACAAAGGTTCGGCAATAGGTTCGCCTGAAAGGTTCCAAGGTTGTAATTCAGTCCAAATGCTTTTTAGCCCAAAACCCTGTTCAAGTCATTCTGATCAATCGACAAAGAGGTTCAAAATGGGAGGATATAGTTACTTGGATATGACACAACAAAATAATAGAAATAAAATGAGAGAGTCTTATTGGTGAAACCCCTCACGGGCACCGTAAAGCGATGGTAAGTAAAAAAATAAAAAATGAGAGAGTCTTGTTAGTGAAAACTAGCAAAGAGCACTATAAGGAGATGGTGAGAAGAGAAATGAGAGAGGTTAGCTGGTGAAAACCCGCAAAAGGAGCCCCTGATCAAAAAGAAGATCTTCACAGCCGTCGACATCGACAGAGTCCTGGCAAGGTTTCTCGATTTTGAGGCAAAAGTTGTGATGAATTTCTGAGAGTCGGATGGCTTACACAAATCAAGCATCCAGTCCAAAAGGCATGTCATATTCATTGAAGTCTGCATATACTCCAGTAAGTCCTTCTTTCCTTTCCCCAAAAGGGATACTTCTTGTTTTAAACTCATTCTCCATTCTATTGTTTTCTTTGAATCCCTTTCGGTCTAACTCTATTCCGGAACTGAGACAAAGAAGGGATGGAAAGTTTGATTTACTAGGTTTTCATTTGACGCGAGCTAATGTGCAACAAGGCACCCAGCCTCGTCAGGGGCATCAAGTTGACTTCGACCGGCCATGGTGGCTGATGTTTGGAAATTGAAAACTTTTGGAAGGAGAAAATCAAATTGAAGTTCCTACAAAGGCAAATGAAGTTGAAAAGGTTGAGTCTCACGTGGCTAACCGCCTTGGTAAAGGTTTGAAAAGCCAAGGTACCCCAAAAGCTCTGAAATTGAAGTTGGAAGAAAGAAGCCAGAAATGAAAGGCCTATAAAGGCAAAATAAAGTCGGAAAAGGTTATGTCCCACACGACTAGCCGTTGCGACAAAGTTTGAAGAGTAAAAAGTTCCTCGATTCTCCGAAGTTAAAAAAAATAGAAAAAAAGTGACAAGGGAAAGGCCTACGAAGGCAAAATAAAGTCGAAAAGGTTGAGTTCTATCGACCAACCGTCATGGAAAAGTCTAGAAAAACCAGAGGTTCTCCAGGGCCTGAAATGAAATCGGTCATCAGGAAACAAGCACTCGCAGTTGAAAGTATCATCAAAATAGTCGACCAAGATCAAGTGGCTGAAACAATCAAGGCCACAAAATCAACCACCGCTTCAAACTAAAAAATTGTTATTTGTTTGAAAAACAGGAAAACAAGTGCAATCCAAAGCAACCTCGCAAGAAGCAGGTGCAACCAAAAGAAACTACACAAGGACTAGAAACAACTCTGCAGCAATAATCAATCCAATAGGGAAGTCTCCTCCAAATTCTTTCCTGCATTTTATTCATTTTTTAAATATAAAAAATAATTAAAAATAAATAAATAAAAAAAAAGCCAAAAAAAGAAAGAAAAAGAAAAATTCAAAATCATGGTAGTATAGGGTCTCCAATCCCTAACTGCGTCTTTGCCAACATAGGGTCCCACACCACCCTATCTGCTGCCAGCATAACATGGTAATCTTTCCAGCATAGGGTTCCACTCCCTAAGTTGATTCCTGGCATAACCCGTGGACCTCCCCGACATAACCCGAGGACCTTTTCCGACATAACCCGATGACTTTCCCGGCATAACCCGTGGACCTCCCCGGCATAATCTGAGGACCTTTTTCGGCATAACCCGATGACTTTTCCGGCATAACCCGAGGACCTTTTCCGGCATAACCCGATGCCTTTCCCAGCATAACCCGTGGACCTCTCTGGCCTAACCCGAGGACCTTTACCTGATGAATTTTCCGGCATAACCCAAGGACCTTTTTCCGGCATAACCCGATGACTTTCCCGGCATAACCCGTGGAACTCCCCGGCATCACCCTAGGGCCCTTTCTGGCATAACCCGGTGACCTTCCCCGGTATAGCCCGAGGACCTTTCCAGCATAACCCGATTTTCCCCGGCATAACCCGAGGACGTTTCCGGCAATAACCCGATGACCTTTTCTAGAATAACCCGAGGACCATTCTGGCATAACCTGGTGATTTTTTTCAGCATAACCTGGTAATCTTTTCCAACATAGGGTACCACTCCCTAGATGATGCGAGCATAACCTGGTAGTTTTTTCCAGTATAGGTTCCCACTCCCTAGTTGATGCCAGCATAACCTGGTAATCTTCCCAACTTAAGGCCTCCGATTCCCATTTGATTTCATTTTGGATATAGGGCTACACTCTCTAATCTCTTTTCTCAAGGATACACAATCCTGATTTTTATTGTTTTCAATAAAGAAGTAGTTTAAATTTTTACAATAACTCACGAAATTTTTCTAGTGAAAACTGGGGCAGAAAATTTTATTCGTTTGTTTGTTTTGGTGCCTGAAAAGGTTTTTACCTTGAGGCACAAGTTCGAGGCGGCCAAAAGAAGAAGTATAGATTCAAATAAAAGAAAAGAAAAACAAGGAAAAGAAGTGAGCTCTAAGTGTAGAAGCAGAGAAAAGATGTGGACTACTCAAGATATGATTGAAGTCACAAGCTTTGCATGTCCCACCTTGATACGAAAAGCTGAAGAAGAATGGACCAGCGGTTGTAGTTAACAAGCATCAAGATTCAGATCAGAGTCTGCAGGAGGAACTAGCCAAGACTCAAGATCAAGTTTTAGAAGGTTTATAGATAGGAATCTTGTAACTCGTAGTTGATAGGCTTAGCTAGTTTATCTTTTCATCTTTCTTTTTGGTGTAATAAGGAGCTCAGAAGCAGAAACAACAGCAACAGCAGTGAAATCACAGTTTCGTTGTAGTCCTAGCTACCAAAACTTCTAGAACTACACTGACTTGATTCCTTTATAGCCAAGGATATGTAGGCAACCTCCGAAGCAAGGTTCGGTCAGATTCTTTCAAAATGCTTCCAAATGGAGTTTCAAACGGGAAAAAATTGCTCGTAATTGCTCACTTTATCTTTGCCCGAAAACTCTTCATGTTTTCGAGCAAAGAGGGGCAGCTGTGAGCACCTAATTTTTGCCCTACACATGAAAATAACTCCTAAAATAGACCAAAATAATTTTAATTGATTTTTAGGAGTTTTTCTTTATTTAGTTGCATTCCATGCATTTTTTTAATATTTTAAAATCATAAGAAAAATTATAAAAATTGTCATGTTTTAATTTCATACCATCTTAGGTTCAATTTGCATGTGGGAATTAATTTTATTAAGTAAAAATCACAAAAATGGTCATTTTTGCATATTTAGGTTTTAGTCTTTAAAATTAGTATTTTTCTTTAGTTTTAAGTTAATTAGTTGTTTTAATGTTAAAAATAAATAAAGAATTTTAATTTCTACAAAAATAGATTAATTTAGAATTTTAATTAATTAAAGAAAAAAGGTGGAAAACAAATAAAAGAAAAATAGGAAAAATATTTGGTCTTGTTTATTCAAAATTGGGCCAATCCTTAAATTGGCCCCAATTAATACAATCCGTCTAGGCCCAGCCCATCCCCCTTTACCCTCATCTGATAAATGAACTAAGGCCTAACATTAAATTTTTTTAGAGCTTAGACCTATACATAAGAGGACCTCCCCCTTCTTGACAAAAAGCAGAACGACGGATCTCCTCCCCATTTCCTCCATTTTGTTCTTCTTCTCAAGCCATAAGAAATCAGAACATCAGACCTTACTCTCTTACACAACCAAAAACGGCAGTAGCTGAATACTCCACCTTCTTCTCCAAAAAATCGAACACATCTGAAGAATACAGACCCTCCATCCCATTTTAGGAACGACGTACCTTCCCCTCGAAAGTTCTTCTTCTTCATTTGGTTTCTCAAAACCAACAGACCCCTTTCTTCTTCCATTTCCATCGAGACTAGCCGGAGAACACGCACACACATACTCACGTCCTCGGACGAAAAATAAAGAAAAAACTCACACACAAAAAATTCTGCTTCTTTTGAATTTCGAGTTTTTGTCATGACCCTAAATCCGGACCCGGTCGTGATAGCGTGAAGACAAGGCCAGCCGACACATTCCCACTTCAATATTAAGCAATTAAAATGATAAGTATTAACTCCTTAACATGATAAAATCCCAAAATAAGCAATGAATAGTACAATTTGCGTAATTAAAACCAACACAGCCCGACATCGGGGTATCACCAGTAATGAGCATCTATCAATATACTAAAAGTCTGAAGAGTCTACTCAAAAAATTACAAAACACTAATAAGAGAAAATAAATGAGATACGGGGAGAAGCACAGGGCCGCGAATGCCGAGCAGCTACCTTCTGAACTCCGGAATCTGCAGGAAGCTCTCAACCCTCGCCAGCAGGACCTGAAGCGCCTGAATCTGCACACGAGGTTCAGGGAGTAAAGTGAGTACTCCAACTCAGTGAGTAATAATAATAAATGCAGACTGAGAAATAAGAAATCACGTAAAGCACATCACAGGCTATAAGGAACCAGTAAAAGCCCGTAAAAATTGTGAAATAGTGAAAATATGTGAAGTCATTTTAGTTCAGTTTAAACTTTATGAAATGCCTTTTTAACAATTAAGCAAGTAAATGACATGCAACAAGGAAAGATAAACACATAAAAGATCACCCCTCGGACACAATGTCAACAAAATCCGCCTCTCGGGCAATATCATAGAACAACACCAGCCCCTCGGGCTATATCTCACATCACAATGGGTACCCGCGCTCACTAGGGGTGTGCAGACTCCTGGAGGGGCCCCTTACGTCACAAGCGCAATATCAAGCCATCTCGTGGCATAATCACGAGGCTCTCTGCCTCATATCAACAAGCCACCTCGTGGCGTACAATCTCAGGCTCTCGGCCTCATGATCATAATTAGTGTTTCCTCACAACATATGCCCTCGGCCTTACTCAGTTAGAATCTCACAAGCCACTCGGAAAACAGTAAAACATGGTGCTCAGCCCAAAATATCATTTAAGTGTTAAAGCAGAGTAAACATGGTTGAGTTATGAAAATAGTAAAACATAGAATGACTGAGTTCAAGTATAAAGTCAAAATAGTGAGTAAATATCAGTAAAAATCCCCTAAGGGTTCAAATAGTTGGCACGAAGCCCAAATATGGCATTCAGCCCAAAACATGATGATAACAAAAAGTTTTCAATCAAATACGCGGTAAAACAATTATCCGGGATGGATTAAGTCACAATCCCTAATAGTGCACGAACCCACGCTCGTCATCTAGCGTGTGAGTCACCTCAATATAGCACAACGATATGCAATCCGGGGTTTCATCTGGTCCAAATCTCAAGCTCGTGCGGCCTTCGGATGCTCCAAATCTAACCAAAATCAGTGCAAAACCATCAGAATTTGCTAAGGGAACAAGGCCCACTCGAAAGAAATCAAATTACAACACAAATCCCGAAATTTGCCAAACCCGACCCCCAGGCCCACGTCTCGAATCTTACCTCCAAGTGTTTCCCCTTGAATCCCTCTTCAATCCTCTTCAAAAAGCTCCAAAATCGCGGACAAGATGACTATTTAAACATTCTGCCCAGGCCTCAATTCCTTCTTCGTGAACGTGGTCAACGCCTCGCATTCGCGAAGCACAATTTAACTTTGACCAAAAATCCTCTATGCAAACGCGACCAGCCACTCGCGAACGCGATGGCTCCTAACCTTGACCCTTCGCGATCACGCTCCCTCTCTCTCGAATGCGATGAACAAAACACCCTGAAACTCAACTGCCCAACTTCCCCTACGAGAACATGCTCCCCTTCTCGCGAACGCGATGGATAATCTCTCTGCCTTTCACGAACATGGAGCCTCTATCGCGAACGTGAAGGCTAAATCCTCAGCCTCCTTAACTAACCCTTCGCGAACGCGAAGGTCAAATTCCTCTGCAACACTTCAGCAGTTTTCTACAATTCTCAACAACATGAAATAGTCCGATTGACCACCCGAAACTCACCCAAGGCCCCCGGGAACTCAACCAAACATGCCAACATATCCCATAACATCATTCAAACTTGATCCAACCTTCGGAACACTCAAAACAACATCAAAACACCAAATTCGCTTCAGATTCTAGCCTAAGAATTCCAAAATCTTCTAAATTATGCTTTTGATAAAAAAACCCAACCAAACCACGTCCGAATGACCTAAATTTTTGCGCACATATCCCAAATGACCTAACAGAACTATTGCAACTCTCGGAATTCCATTTCGACCCCTATATCTCACCCCTATCAACCCGAAAATGCCAAAAATCCAATTTTGCCAATTCAAGCCTAAATCTACTCCGGACCTCCAAAACACATTCTGATCACACTCCTAGGTCCCAAATCACCACCCGAAGCTATCCGAACCATCGAAACTCACATCCGAGCCCTTTAACACATAAGTCAACATCTGGTTGACTTTTCCAACTTAAGCTTCCTTAAAAGGGACTAAGTGCCTCAAACCTTACCAAATCCTTTCCGAACCCGAGCCAACCAACCCGATCACTCATAGAACCGACAAACAAAGCAATAAGAAGCAAAAATGGTGGAAACAGAGAGGTAACTCATGAGACGATAAGCCGGGTCGTCACATCATCCCCCTCTTAAACAAACATTCGTCCTCGAACGAGTCAAGAAACATACCTGAAGCCTTAAACAGGTGAGGATATCTGTTCTGCATCTCCCGCTCGGTCTCCCAGATAGCCTCCTTCATGGGCCGACCTCTCCACTGCACTTTCACTAAAGCTATATCCTTTGATCTCAACTTTCGAACCTGACGCTCCAAAATAGCTGCTGGCTCCACATCATAAGTTAAATCACCATCCAACTCAACCGTGCTGAAATCCAGAACATGAGACAGATCCCCAATATACTTCCGGAGCATAGAAACATGAAATACCGGATGCACACTCGACAAGCTAGGTGGCAAAGCAAGCTCATAAGCCACCTCCCCAATCCTCCAAAGCACCTCAAAAGGCACAATGAACCAAGGACTCAATTTACCCTTCTTCCCAAACCTCATAACACCCTTGATGGGCGAAACCTTCAATAAAACCTTCTCACCAACCATGTAGGACACATCTCGAACCTTCCTGTCAGCATAACTCTTTTGTCTCGATTGCGCTGTATGAAGCCTTTCCTGAATTACCTTCACCTTTTCTAAAGCAGCCTGCACCATGTCTGTCCCTAATAGCCTAGCCTCACCCGGCTCAAACCAACCAAATGGAGATCTACACCGCCTCCCATACAGAGCCTCATATGGAGCCATCTGAATACTCGACTGGTAGCTGTTGTTATAAGCAAACTTTTTAAGCGGTAGAAACGGATCCCATGACCCTCCCAATGACACAAGCACGCAACATGTCCTCCAATATCTGAATAGTGTGCTCCCGTCCGTCTAAGGGTGAAAAGTCATGCTCAACTCAACCTGATTACCCAACTCTCGCTGCATCGACCTCCAAAACTGCAAAGTGAACTGAGTGCCCATATTTGAAATGATGGAAACTGGGACACCATGCAAACGAACAATCTCCTGGATATAGATCTCTACCAACCGCTCTGAAGAATAGGTATTACACACAGGAATGAAGTGTGCAGACTTGGTCAGCCGATCCACAATCACCCAAATAGCATCGAACTTCTTCAAAGTCCGTGGGAGCCAAACTACAAAGTCTATGGTGATCCGCTCCCACTTCCACTCTGGAATATCCATCCGCTGAAGCAAGCCACCTGGTCTCTGATGCTCATATTTCACCTGCTGACAATTGAGACACCGAGCTACAAATTCCACAATTCTTTCTTTATCCTCCTCAACCAATAATGTTGTCTCAGATCCTGATACATCTTCGTGGCACCTAGATGAATGGAATACCGTGAGCTATGGGCCTCCTCCAAAATAAACTCCCAAAGCCCATCCACATTGGGCACACATATCTGGCCCTGCATCCTTAACACCTCATCATCACCAATAGTCACATCTCTGGCATCATTGTGCTGAACTCTGTCTTTAAGGACAAGCAAATGCGGATCATCATACTGGCGCTCTCTGATCCAATCATACAAGGAAGACTGAGAAATCACACAAGCTAATACCCGACCGGGCTCTGAAATTTCTAACCTCACGAACCGATTGGCCAAGGCCTGAACATCAATTGCAAGAGGTCCCTCCCCAAATGGAATATATGCCAAACTCTCTATACTCATCGCCTTTCGGCTCAAAGCATTGACCACCATATTGCCCTTCCCCAGATGGTACAGTATAGTATTATCATAATACTTTGGCTACTCTAACCATCTCCGCTACCTCAAATTGAGATCCTTCTGCTTGAACAAGTGTTGTAGGCTACGATGATCCGTAAACACCATACAAGTAATGCCTCCAAATCTTCAATGCATGCACAATGGCAGCCAAGACCAAATCATGAACGGGGTAGTTCTTCTCAAGGGGCTTCAACTGATGAGAAGCATAAGCAATAACTCTACCCTCTTGCATCAAAACACACCCAATACCAACTCTCGAAGCATCATAATACATGGTATATGAACCTGAAGCTGATGGCAAAACTAACACTGGAGCTGTGGTCAAGGCTGTCTTGAGCTTCTGAAAGCTCTCCTTACACTCATCCGACCATACAAATGAAGCACCCTTCTATGTCAACTTGGTCAAGGGCGATGCAATAGATGAGAAACCCTGAACAAATCGGCAATAATAGCCTGCCAAAAAAAGAAAGCTACAAATCTCTATGGCTGATGATGGTCTGGGCTAACTCTGAGCCGCCTCTATCTTCTTCGGATCAACCTAAATACCCTCATTGGACACCGCGTGCCCCAAGAAAGCCATTGAACTGAGCCAAAACTCACACTTGGAGAATTTTGCATAAAGCTTCTCCTCCCTCAATCTCTACAACAATACTCTCAAATGCTCCGCGTGCTCCTCCTGACTACGCAAATACACCAGAATATAATCAATGAAGACTATGACAAATGAGTCGAGATAAGACCGGAACACGTTGTTCATCAAATGCATGAACGCTGCTGGGGCATTGGTCAGCTTAAAAGACATCACCAAGAATTTATAATGATCATATCGGGTACTGAAAACTGTCTTAAGAATATCCGAGTCCCTGATCTTTAACTAGTGATAACCTGAACGAAGTTCAATCTTGGAGAACACTCTCGCTCCCTGAAGCTGGTCGAATAAATCATCAATACGAGGCAAAGGATACTTGTTCTTAATTGTTACTTTGTTCAATTGCCTATAATCAATGCACATCCTCATAGTGCCATCCTTCTTCTTCACAAATAGAACTGGCGCACCCCAAGGTGAAACACTAGGCCGAAAAAAATCCTTATCAAAGAGTTCCTAGAGCTGCTCCTTTAACTCCTTCAACTCCGTTGGTGCCATACGATACGACAAAATAGAAATGGGATGAGTGCCCGACACCAGGTCAATACCAAAGTCAATATCCTTGTCCGGTGGCATGCCCGACAGTTCTGTAGGAAATACATATGAAAAATCCCTCACAATTGGAACAAAATCAATATTAGGATTCTTTGCACCGACATCCGTCACAAAGTCTAGATACGATAGACAACCCTTCCCAACTATATGTTGGGCCTTCAAAAATGAGATTACCTTACTAGGAACATAATCAGTCAAACCTCGCCACTTAATTCGTGGCACACCCGGTATAGCCAATGTAACTGTCTTAGCATGATAGTCTAGAATAGCACGATATAGAGATAGCCAATCCATGCCCAAAATAACATCAAAATCCACCATACACAATAATAAAAGATCCACTCGGGTCTCCAGACCCTCAATAGTCACCACACACGATTGATACACACGGTCTATAGCAACAGTATCGCCAACTGGGGTAGATATATGAACAGGTGAAGCAAGAGACTCACGGGGCGTACCCAAATAACGAGCAAAGTATGATGACACATAAGAAAAGGTGGAATCGGGATCAAATAATACAGAGGCATCTCTGTGGCAGACTAAAACAATACCTGTAATAACAGCATTGGAACTAATAGCATTGGGTCTAGCTGGAAGTGCATAGAAATGAGCTTGACCGCCACCTGATCGACCTCCCCCTCTAGGGCGACCCCTAGTTGACTGACGTACACCCCTAGCTGGCTGGGCGGGTGGTGGTGAAGTAACTGGCGCTAAAGCCGATGGCTGACTCCTCTATTGATATAAACTCGCAAGACAACGAGGACACTGCCTCCACATATGACCTATCTCTCCACACTCATAGCAACTCCTAGGTGCTGGTAGAAGGGGACTGAAGGGAACCCCTAACACCGGAATGACTAGCAGATGCACCTGACATAGAAGAGCCCTAAACTGATAGAGCACGGGATGAACTCTGAGCTGCAAAGGCACTAAGTGATGACTGTCCCTGATGAGAACTGTGAGAACCATGACCCGATGACGCCCCACGATAACCTGGGTGAGCTGGCTGAGCATGCCTGAATGGACGACCTCAGTGTGCTGAAACTGACCTCTCGAAGGAGCACAACTATAACTACCAGATCCTCGAGGCCTCTTGGCCTCCCTCTCCTCTCGCTCCTGGCGACGAACTGACTCAATCTCCCGAGCAATGTCTACAACATCCTCAAAAATAACACTAGTCACCATCTCCCTGGTCATGAGAATACGAAGCTAATAAGTGAGGCCATCAACAAACCTCCTAATCCTTTCTCTATCTATCGGAACCAACCAAATAGTATGACGAGCTAACTTGAAGAACCTCATCTCATACTGCGTCACATTCATCTCTCCCTGACACAACCACTCAAACTACCCACGCAGCTCCTCTCTACGAGACTGCGGCACATACTTCTTTAGAAAGAGAATGGAGAACTACTGCCAGGTAATGGGTGCTGCACCAATAGACCTACGCCTCTCGAAAGCCTCCCACCAAGTGAAGGCAGCTCCAGAAAACTAATTAGTAGTGAAAGAGACCTCACTGGTCTCCAGAATACCCATGTACGAAGCATCATCCGACACTTATCCAAGAAAACCCTGGGCATCCTTGCCCTTTACACCACTGAAGGTCGGAGGCTAAAGTCTACCAAACCTCTCCAACCTACGCTGCTCGTCCTCTAGCATGGCAGGAACTACATAGTCCTGAGCAGCTGTAATCGGCTGGGTTGGATGCGCCTCCGGTGTCTAAAGTCCCTGCATGACCTGCTCAGGTGTGTGAGCGACGGGAGTCTGAGTGCCTCCCCCGGCCTAAGAAGTAGTTGAGGTTGTAGTAACTGAGACTGCCTGAGCTAGGCCAATGCAAATTGATAGAATCTGAGCCAAGGCCTCCTGAAGACCCAGAATCACAATAGGCACAGCTGGTGCCTGAGCTGGTGCTGCTGGAGCGTCCATAACTGGGACCTAATCCTGAACTGGGGCGGCTAGTGGATCTGCAGGTGCTGCCCTAGCTGCTGCGCGGGCCACACCCCTTCCCCTACCGCGACCACGACCGCGTCCTCGGCCTCCAGCAGCCACAACTGGTGGTACTGGTGGTCATCCATCCTGACCGGTAGCGCATGTCCTCACCATCTGTGAGAGAATAGAATAACAGAAGTTTAATACTCGGATCAACAAACTCTTACGACAAGAATTTCAAGAATATCAAGTTTTCCTAAAGGTTTTGTAGCCTCTCGAGGATAAATACAGACATCTCCGTACCGATCCGCGAGACTCTACTAAACCTGCTTATGACTCGTGAGACCTATGTAACCTAGGCTCTGATACCAACTTGTCACGACCCTAAACCCAGACCTGGTCGTGATGGCGCCTCTCGTGATGACAAGGCCAACCGACACATTCCCACTTCAATTTTAAGCAAATAAAATGATAAGTATTACATCTTTAACATGATAAAATCCCAAAATAAGCAGTGAACAGTACAGTTTGCGGAATTTAAACCAACTCAACCCAACATCGGGGTGTCACCAGTCGTGAGCATCTATGAATATACTACAAGTCTGAAGAGTCTACTCAAAGTATTACAAAACACTAATAAGAGAAAAGAAATGAGATAGGGGGAGAAGCAAGGGGCTGCGAACGTCGAGCAGCTACCTCGTGAACTCCGAAATCTGCTGGAATCTCTCAACCCTCGCCAGCAGGACCTGAAGTGCTTGAATCTGCACACGAGGTGCAGGGAGTAAAGTGAGTACTCCAACTCAGTGAGTAATAATAATAAATGCAGATTAAGAAATAAGAAATCACGTAAAGCACATCACAGGTTATAGGGAAGCAGTAAAAGCCAGTAAAAATAGTGAAATAGTGAAAATATGTAAAGTCATTTTAGTTCAGTTTAAACTTCATGAAATGCCTTTTTAACAATTAAGCAAGTAAATGGCAGGCAACAAGGAAAGATAAACACATAAAGGATCGCCCCTTGGGCATAATGTCAATAAAATCCGCCCCTTGGGCAATGTCATAAAACAACACCAGCCCCTCGGGCTATATCTCACATCACAATGGGTACCCGTGCTCACTGGGGGTGTGTAGACTCCTGGAGGTGCCCCTTACGGCCCAAGTGCAATATCAAACCATCTCGTAGCATAATCACTAGGTTCTCGGCCTCATATCAACAAGCCACCTCATGGCGTACAAATCTCAGGCCCTCGGCCTCATGATCATAATCAATATTTCCTCACAACACAGGCCCTCGGCCTTACTCAGTCAGAATCTTACAAGTCACTCGGGCAACGGTAAAACTTGGTACTCGGCCCAAAATATCCTTTAAAATATCATTTAAGGGTTAAAGTAGAGTAAACATGGCTGAGTTATGAAAACAGTAGAACATAGCATGACTGAGTTCAAGTATAAAATCAAAACAGTGAGGAAATATCAGTAAAAATCCCCTAAAGGTTCAAATAGTTAGCACGAGGCCCAAATATGGTATTCAGCCCACAACATGATGATAACAAATAGTTTTCAATCAAATACGCGGTAAAACAATCATTCAGAATGGATTAAGTCACAATCCCCAACAGTGCACGACCCCACGCTCGTCATCTAGCATGTGTGTCACCACTATATAGCACAATGATCTGCAATCCGGGGTTTCATACCCTAAGGCAACATTTACAATCATTACTCACCTCTACCCGGTCCAAATATCTAGATCTCAATGCCTTTGCCCCTCGAATCGGCCTCTAGATGCTCCAAATCTAACCAAAATCAGTGCAAAACTATCAGAATATGCTAAGGGAACAAGGCCCACTCGAAAGAAATCAAATTACAACACAAATGCCGAAATTTGCCAAACCCGACCCCCGGGCCCACGTCTAGGATTCCGAAAAAATTTACATCAATAGACTACTCCTTATTACTCCCCGAGTTCATTCATACCAAAAGCATCAAAATTCAACCACAAACGACCCCTCAAATCCCAAATTCTAGGTATCCAACTACAAGCCCCATTTCTTCAATTTTATGCTTAATTTCCATGATTAATTAGGTAGAATTCACATTAGAATCGAGTATTAAGTCCATGAATCTTACTTCCAAGTGTTTCCCCTTAAATCCCTCTTCAATCCTCTTCAAAAAGCTACAAAATCGCTCAAAAATGGTGGAAGTTAACCCCAAAATCGCGGACAAGATGACTATTTAAACATTCTGCCCAGGCCTCAATTCCTTCTTCACGAACGCGGTCAACGCCTCGCGTTCACGAAGCACAATTTAACTTTGACAAAAAATCCTCTACGCGAATGCGACCAGCCACTCGAGAATGCGATGGCTCCTCAGCTTGACCCTTCGCGATCGCGCTCCCTCTATCGGGAATGCGATGAACAAAACACCCTGAAACCCAGCTGCCCAACTTCCTCTACGCGAACGCGCTCCCCTTCTTGTGAACGCGATGAATAATCTACCAGACTTTCGCAAACGTGGAGCCTCCCTCGCGAATGCGAAGGCTGAATCCTCAGCCTCCTCAACAAACCCTTCGCGAACGCGAAGGTCAAATTCCTCTGCAACACTTCAGCAGTTTTCTGCAATTCTCAACAACATGAAATGGTCTGATTGACCACCCGATGCCCTCGAGACCTCAACCAAATATGCCAACATATCCCATAACATCATTCAAACTTGTTCCAACCTTTAGAACGCTCAAAACAACAAATTCACATCGGATTCAAACCTAAGAATTCCAATATCTTCTAAATTAAGCTTTTGATCAAAAACCCAACCAAACCACATCTGAATGACCTAAAATTTTGCACACACATCCCAAATGACCCAACGGAACTATTGCAACTCCCAGAATTCCATTCCGACCCTTATATCAAAATCTCACCTATCAACCGGAAAACGCCAAAAATCCAATTTTGCCTATTCAAGCCTAAATCTACTCCAGACCTCCAAAATACATTCCGATCACGCTCCTAAGTCCCAAATCACTACCGAAGCTATACGAACTATCAGAACTCACATCCGAGCCCTCTAACACATAAGTCAACATCCGGTTGACTTTTTTAATTTAAGCTTCCTCAAAAGAGACTAAGTGTCTCAAACCTTACCAAATCCTTTCCAAACCCGAGCCAACCAACCCGATCACTCATTGAACTGATAAACAAAGCAATAAGAAACAAAAATGGGAAATGGAGCATTAATTCATGAGACGACTGGCCGGGTCGTCACAGTTTTGGAGACAAATTTCGGACAGAAATTTCGGATTTTTGGGTTTCAAAGATGTGATTCGACTGATTTGAGGTCCGTTCGAGACCGTGGGTAAATTTTCCGGTCAAGAGTTGATTAATCTCCAAGTTTAGTTGTAATTTAACTCAAAATTTAATACATAGAAATGTAAAAAAAAATGGATTCTGAGGAGATTCTTCCGAAAATTGAAGTCTTGTGTTATAATTGCTGTTCGCTTGTTGATTTTGTTGCTCGTCTCTGCTGAAGCCCATTCTGACTCATTTCTGGCCGTTATTTGGTGCTTTGCGCTGTTTCCTTGATTTCAATAGGTAAGTTCTAATTATTCATATATTCATATTTATCTTTGAATGCAAGAATATTACTTTCACGACCTGATTTGCTGAATGTTTGCGCTAAAATGGCTATGTGAACTGATTTGTAGTAATATTTGTTGTATTACTTAAAATTTTTTTTAAGTGGATTGTCAATATCTTCATTCCCATTTTTGACGAATCGCAATTTCAATTTTCAAGTGCCATGAAATGGTTAAAGATGTTACGCTTGTGATAGGATGCTTTTTATTTATTTATTTATTATTCATCAATGATTTTGTTTTAGTGCTTATTTTGTTGGCATAGAGATGTTACGCTTGTTTTAGTGCTTTTTTAATTTTGTTTTAGTGCTTATACAGTTGTTGCTTCATATATTTCTACATCGAAGATGATTTGTATACCATTTGGTTAAACTAGCGTTGAACTGTAACCAAGTAAGATTTAGTTGATGTTAATTCTGTCATAGCTTGCTTATACTATTGCACCTAAAGTGGTGAAGTATCTGATTTTAGATTTGTAGTCTTAATTTTCCTTAGCATTTATAGGAAGAAACATTGAGGAAAATAGTGAGGCAGTACTATATTTGCTATGTTTCCCATAGTAGAGAATCATAGTGCTTTCACTTTCTGTTAACATTTGAGGAGAATGCCAATTAAGCTCCATGAAATTATGAACATCGTAGCATGCTTTAGGCGCGACTTAATCTATCATCGTGATTGTGTACACGTTCGCGTGACATGATTATGATCCTAATAACAAAATCGAGGTATGTGTTCACGCAACTTCGACCGAATTTTCTTGATAATAATAAAGCGTGATTAATTGTGGACACGTACGCGTGACATGATTTTTGACGCGCCAAACGAAATAAGTACACGTACGCGTGACTCATTTTTTTAGATAATTCCTTAGTTAAGAGTAATTAAGCAAATAAAAGCGGTAAAGGGGGTAGATGCACATAGGTTCTAAAATAAGTAATTAGACAATTTAATTAATCCAGGTATGATTAAAGCGACCGCGCTAAAACCACGGAACCCGGGAATGCCTAACACCTTCTCCCGGGTTAACAGAATTTCTTACCTAGATTATTGGTTTCGCAGACTTTTAAATAAAGTCGATTTTCCTTGATTTGGGATTTTAAAAATAAACCAGTGACTTGGGACACTATAAAATATCCCAAGGGGCGACTTTGAAAATTAAATAAAATAATCTCATTTCGAATAATGTCACTTTAATTGGAAAAACTCCCTTATATCCCCCTATCGGGTGTAATAAGGAGGTGTGACAAGGAGTCTACTGAAAAAGTTAGTCATGGTAATAGATAGTTAAGACATAGAGAAAGAATGTAGCAGAATCATGTTGAAGACAAAGATGTGTTGAACAGAATTGGACACAATCAGGACCAATTAAATGCACTAGAAAACTAAGTAACTAACATAGTCATACCAATTAAAGGGAGCGGGTAAGGGAACTAAGTAAAAATGCTGGACAAATATCAAAGAACTAAATGTAGTCAGACATGCTGATTACACATAAGGCAGAATTTAGACATGCTTAATAACGGCAAACAAAGAAACAAACTGAATAACTAGTACAGGGACAAGCATAGGTGTATATACATGGAACACATAAAGTTGAGTTTCAAAATCTAACTAGAGACATACCAGTTAAAGAAGAAAATGCAAAATGTAAAAACAGGTGCAATTTCACTATCTAGCCTTGGATTTCAGCTGGCTAGACCCACAATTAGCATAAGTAGCAAAGAAAGAAGAGATAGTTTAAATGTATATGTGTGTATTCTGAACTGATGTTCGTGTGTTGAAGGAGCAAATTGAGAGTGCTTATATAGCAGTTCAAGAGTAGAGCCAACAAGGTAAAAGAATCAGAAATCAACAATCAAGGGCAATCAGAATCCAATCACATAAGGAGTTCAGAATAGACTCCTTTAATTAGAGGCAATTAGCCAAATGGTAATAATAGGGAGTATAATTAAGGAAAGAAGTTCAAATCAAACCAATTAAAGGAGTTCAGGATAAAATAATTAGGGGTCTAATTAAGGGAAGAATCATGTAAAGGAATCAATAAATGTATAGGTAATTAAATGAGGCAAGAACGACTAATTAGGGTCGTAAACAGGGAAACATGCAAGACTTAGGCATACAAATCTCTAACAGAGCAAATCAATCAGCCGAATTTCAAAGTAACAATGATTTCTAGAAAGAATATATCAATTCCCATAAATGGAAAAAATAAACTTGTTTACCGTGATAATGGTAATAACAATTAAATTTGATTATGGGACTGTAAAAATATGTCATCTATTTTTATGCTAGTTGTTAAGCAGCAAATGCTATGTGTGAGACTTAGAAACGAGATAAGAGTAAGGAATAAGGTGATAACCAAATCGATAGTTTAGCAATCGGGGCCTCGAGCTTGTCGATTCGGGGGTCTCGATGTCGATTTCGGAGTTCGACTGTGAGCTATCGAAGGTGATAGGAGTATGACTAACAGTTATAGTAAAATCAACGAAGGCTCTTTATGGCCATAATAAGCAATAAATGATGAACAATAATGAAGATAATAAATGGAAGCAATAATATCAAGAGAATATGTTATAGAATAGAGAGAACGTTCTTGTATATTTCATATGGAGCAACTGAAGCAACGGAGATTTGCAAAATGACAAGGACCCCCTTTATATATGAGGGGAATACCAACATAGTACAAAATACATTAATTACAAAGATATAGAGACGGTACAGCTAAACGATGCCCTGATTTAGGTTTAGAGTAGTCTACTAGACTTTGTCTTCCCTAACCGCGTACCTTGGGAACTCCCTACTTTTACCATAGCCGTGGTCAACGTCATCCCAAGGTTGAGAGTCGATGGAACTCGAGGGAGGGAACTGGACCGTAGCCTTGTAGCCTTGAGCCTTTGAGACGATCGTCTGAGGTGCCTCGATGACGAGGTATTGGGCCTCCGATTTCACCGTATACAGATAGTCCCTGTGTTTCTTAGAGAGGAGCAATAAGAAACGATTTTGACATCCAACTCTTTGGACTTCCCGTGATGATGTCATATTGATGATATCACACTTGTGATATAAGCCTTTGCAATAGCCAGGGCGTCCCATGGACTTGTCTTTTTAGCGCCATTCAATGCGCTGCCGATTTCCATTCTTCAAAACGACAATATCGATGTCGATTCAGTTTTCAATAATGCATTAATTGTGCCTGCCGATCCGTCTTTCAAAAGAATTGATGGCATTGTCGGTCGTACTATCACCCCTATAAATGGGGGCCTTCTGGTACCATTTTTTTATCCAAGTGCCTTTCAACATCTTTCCATCCCTTTCTTCTCACCATCATCTTCTATTGCTACCTACCATGTTTAGGGGCCATGACCTTAAGGTTACATGGAAGCATTCTCATCAGCCACGCCATGGACTTTTGCTTGGGCTTTCCCTTACCGAGCGAGGTTATACTGTCTTATCGCTGTTATTGTTGTTGTTGTTATGGTTGTTACTGCTGTCGTTGTTGGCTCGAGGTGATGAGACAGGGGGGCAACCTTTTAGGAGGGTGTTTGGACTCTACACCGCTGTTTGGGAGAGCGTTCAGACTATACTTCGCTGCTCACTCTCCTACCCTGGCCTGCTGTGGCACTTCATCCCCTTATCTTTACAAGGGATAAAATGGCACAACTAGCCGCTAAACTTGCACGACACAATGTCCCAGAAGGCAAACTTGAAGCAGCCATGCAAGTAGGGTTGGTGCTCGCCGAATTCTCTATCTCTGGCTTCGGCGGGCTATGTCTTTTTTTCTTCTTCTTCTGCATCACTTTCCTCTTCTTCATATTCGCCCTCAGAGATATTATTCGGGAGGACCAAGATGAGATCCTAGAGGAGGTGGAAGTCGAAGATATTTCCGGCGAGGATGCATGCCCGAGGAGATGGTGCTCGAAGATGCTGCCTCCGGGGATGAACCCTTGAGAATAGGCTAGGCTCTAGGTTTTTACTATATGTGTACCTTTTTGCTTCTTTGTTTCTGTATAAGGATCCCTCGAGGGATTTTGTAATCAAATTTTTATTAATTTAAAGATTTTTCTTCAATTTTGTCTTTGATATTTGCTATATTCCCTATTATTTGTGTTTACGGAGACTCTGAATGCATGATTCTATCGGCTGCTCCCAATATCGAGCCCAGGTGTGAGTATTCTTCCTGACCTTTGATTGACTAATACAGCCTCTCATGGGACTCCTCTCCGTTCCTTGGATCAAGTCTGGATTGGACCGATAAACTCGGGTCATCGACACCCTTACTTTGAGTTGAATGAAAGTAATGCTTCGAGCCTTGAGACCATAATTTATCACTTAGGCCCCGCGATAATCTTTGAGGGGAAATTTTCTTGGAAGCCTAAGGATAGGGACTGCCTTTGAGCTTCCGAGAGTAGTCCCCGAGTGGAGGTTCGTTCAAACCCGGACCACCTGGAAACTTGCTTTGAACTCAGCGTAGATAGCCTTAAGGCGCTATAAATAGATTCCGGAAGAGGATTTGCCCGAACTCAGATGGTACCCCGGGGCCAAGACCATACGGGTGGAGTTTAAGTGCTTATTTCCTTATTGAGTTTTGTAATGATACCAATAGCTTCTTGGAGCCCAACTTCTTTTTGATGTACCACCTCGGGACTTGTGACAATGCCGTTGGCTTCTTAGAGCCTAAATTCTCTTTGATGGAGGTCCTCGAGGTCGGGTACCACCTCGGGACTTGCGACAATATTGTTGGCTTCTTAGAGCCTAACTTCTCTTTGGTGGAGGTCCTCGAGGTCGGGTACCACCTCGGGACTTGATATGATGCCTTTGGCTTCTTAGAGCCTAACTTCTCTTTGATGGAGGTCCTCGAGGTCGAGTACCACCTTGGGACTTGCGACAATATTGTTGGATTCTTAGAGCCTAACTTCTCTTTGGTGGAGGTCCCCGAGGTCGGGTACCACCTCGGGACTTGTGATGATGTTATTAACTTCTTAGAGCCTAACTTCTCTATGGTGGAGGTCCTCGAGGTCGGGTACCACCTCGGGACTTCCGATGATGCCGGTTTTTCAATATATAGGGTTGTTTCTGCTTTTTTGGAGATCCCACTATTCTAAGTAGTTGCCCTTATTTTTCTGTGTTAAGCCTTTCATTATTGCAGTACTAATACACTTACACAGATTCCTACTTTAGTTCTCTAATTTTGCGATAGCCATGGCTGCTACGTCGGGGTCCGTCCGGCAGAGAGGGGAGAGTTCTGCCTCTAGTATTCAGGACCAACAAGAGTATACCTTGAAGATTACTTCTTTGATAGGAGAAGAATATCTTGGATTAGTGAGAAAAGACTGCGGATGGTGGGAAGAGGTAGCGTTACAGATACTTTCCCTGAATGAGGGCATCACGGATCGTGCTATTGGATTTTTGAATGTGTACACGTACCCTTTCACACTGGGCCCTTGATAGGGTTTTGCTCGACTTCTATTTAAAGTATCTGGTTACCTTGGCGTAGATCCACCCATCATTTTGGCCAATAGTGTTGATGATGATTTTATGCGGAGAAGGTGGGGCTTGAATTTATGCTCAGTAATCTTATCAGGTTGTACCGGCTCTTTCACCATCAAGGTCTGCAAACCTTGCAGTGCCGGTCGACCATGATGATGAGGAAGATGGCGATCGGGAGTAGATGAGTCGCTTTGTCCGAGTGCGGACCACTGACATTATCCCCATGGAGCTTATGCCATTCCCTAAGGAATGGAATTATACACGTAAGTGGTACATTCTGTGCCTTCTCGGTTTTGTTTATGGCGAAGGCTGGTTTCATAAACGTTCCTTCTTTTATTTTCTACAGCGATTTCATGGGCGTCGGGCGACGTTCCTAATCTGCCGGATTGGGTTCGGAAGTTGGCAACCCACTCGACTTGCAATTAGCGCAAGTGGCGAGCTTTGTCCCGGGGCAGATGGGAAGCAAAATATCATGGTGCGTGTTTTGCTATTTTTTCCTTTCCCTTCCTTCATTTGGAGAGGTATTTTCCCTTTTTGCATATTAATCTTATTGTTGTAGGCATCAGATAGCCTTCCGAAGTGAGGCCGCTCCCCTTTGGAGAGGGGAAGGATTGCTAGATTCCGGGCTAAAGAACGGCAACAATAAGCGAGAGATGCCTCTAAAAGCCGATGGTGCTCAAGGCAAGGCGAAACCGGACCGCGGCTCCGGAACGGAATCATTGTCGGGGTCTACCGTGCCCGTGGTTCCTGGTTTTGGAAAGGTGGTTTCTCCGTTGCTGTCATCTTCTTTTTTCGTCGAAAATACTTTGAGGGATACTCGAAACCCGGGGTCGCATACACCGAGTGACCGTGCCTCGATCGATCGACCCTTTTAGAGACGAGGGAGCTAAGTTGGCAGATGTGCACTCGACCTTTGAGGAAGCCCAATGGCTTCACTTCGTCATGAGTTTCGGCACAGGCCTTTCGAGCTTCGCGCCTTCCCTTGGTTATTGGGTTTTCTTTTGTAGGCCTTCGACAAGCTTAAGTCCGGGCTGCTTCATTGTGAAGCCAGACTGCGTAAAGCTCTGGATAAGGAGAGATCACTTGGGCTCCTTTGCGATGAAAAGGAAGTCGAGTTGGTGCACTTGCAGTATGAGGTGAACCAGAGCTTGAATGATGAGGGCTACTTGAAGGAGCAGGTAGTTTTCTGTCCCGGGTGAGCGTGCATTCCGCCTTCTAGCTTCTGAGGCTAACACTTCGTTTATTTCAGTTTCAGAAAAAAAATGGAGGCCTTGGAGCGCCTTCGGGATGAAGCTGGTCGAGCCAGGCGTGAGCATGATGAGCTAAAAGCTCGGGCGGAGGCTCAGGCTTTAGAGGGGAAGGGTGCTATGGCTAAAGTTCCTGCTTTTGAGGCTCAGCTTCGCTTAGCTTGTGATAATGCTTCGGTTCAAATAGATGTGATTACAAAGCTTGAGTTCGAGCTTTTGAAGGTCAGGACTGAGATCATTGATGCCCAGACTGAAGTCGTAATGAGCCAAACTAAGGCTAACAAGAATATGGCGGTCTATTTAAAAGACGTTAACGATGCTTAAGCTAAGCTGAGAAGGATCCTCAACCATGAAGAGAGGATCAAAGAATATGCTCGTTGCAAGTCTCAAAGAAATATTCTCGAGGAGATCCGTGCTAGGGATTTTATCCTCTCGGAAGAGCTGGCGCGAGCGAGGGCGAACGAGCGTGATACCCGCTTAAGCTGGCCCGTATGCTCTTATGCACTCGGTCGATGTGACCTTTTATGTGTGGCCCTGAGGCTCATTAGGCTGGCCCGTAGGCTTTTACGCACTTGGTCGATGCGACCTTTTATGTAGGCTGGCGACAACAGCTCTTACGCCTTGCTCTTAGGCATAATTAGTTAACTATTTTAGGTTCAGTCTCCGAATCGGGTTTCAACTCGAGCTCATTCGACCCTCAAGTTTTGTATTTGTGCGGGCTAGCGACAATGGCTCTTACGCCTTGGATCGAAGCGACCTTTTAGTGTGGGCTAGTGACAACGACTCTTACACCTTGCTCTTAGGCATATTTAGTTAACTATTTTGGGTTCAGTCTCCGAATCGGGTTTTGACTCGAGCTCATTCAACTCTCAAGTTTTGTATTTATGTGGGCTGGCGACAATGGCTCTTACACTTTGGGTCGAAGCGACCTTTTAGCGTGGGCTGGCTACAACGGCTCTTACTCCTTGGGTCGAAGCGACCTTTTATAGGCTTTGGTTTTCCCTCGTTAAGGATTTTTTGAAATAATTTTTTCCTGACTCTTCGACGGTTTGGGAAGTAACTTGATTACGAGTCATTATGTGGCGATGATCGAGCACATTGGGAGGTTTTCCTCGGAAGCTGAGTATCTTAAAGTCAGTGATTTGGAGCTGACATGGTCGAAGCTCTTTTGCCTGTATCGAGGGTAGCCTGTTTAACTAGTTCTTTTCGAAGTAGATTCAAAGTAATTGAAGGACTGTGATTTTGTAGCGGCAGTCGGGCATCCCCGAGTCACGTTAGTTTTGCTGGTACAGCCTTATGACCGTAGTCATTTATGCTTGGCTGAAGCCATTTTTGATCCCGAGTGAAGTAGTTTTGGTATCGAGGGTATGCCTTTTAGAGGTCTTACAAGTTCGATATATAGGCTTAACTTTGAGATCGGGTTTATGCCTTTCGTAAGGTCTTACAAATTTTTCATGCCTTTGAGGTCTTACAGTTTTTAGATACTTGGTACAAGTACGATTCATGCCTTGCTTGAGGTCTTACAGATATTGCCACATGGTACAAGTGTGGTTCATGCCTTGCTCGAGGTCTTACACCTGCCCGCTCGGGGTCTTATGGCCTCGGGTTTTTTAATGAATGATGATTGGCGACAGTCCCCGAGTCATCGAGGGTATCCTGGCTTGGGAGCCAATACTTGTAAACTTGGTATTGCCTCATTGAGGGCTTATAATTTCGGATATTCCGACCCTGAGGTCGTGCGATTTTTCAGATTTTGACGCCAGTCCCCGAGTGTTTGGGACACTTTCGGCCTTGGAGATATTTTGTGATTTTCATGTTGCCTTGTTGAGGGCATATAAGTTTGGAGTTCCGACCCGGAGGTCGTTCAGGTGTTGAACTATTGACGCCACTCCCCGAGTGTTCAGGACGTTTTGTTAGAGGAGTCATTTTTGCAAAGGTGCCGAGTTTCTTTTGGAGCGTGAGATGCTTTGATAAAAGATATTCTTTGATTACTTGGTACAAGCATACATGTTTTCGCCATCGGGGGCCCGGCTATACGGACACGGTTCATTCGACCGTTTGGCCCGGTACATCATTTTCCTATTAGGACCCCATTTGGCATTTCTTGGCTTTTCCGAGTGGATAGCCTTCCGGGGGATGTCCTCCAGTGTTCGAGGTCGATTGCAAAAGAAACCTTGAATACTTGTTGAGTATTCCTTAGGTAGCATATGGATGTGGCCTCATTAAAAACCTTGCTGGTAAAACCCTTTTCGGGATATAAACTCGGCCGAAGGAAAATAGTGCAACAGATGCTTTAAAACCTTAATGTCTTCGAGCTAGGTTAGCACTTTGACTGCTTTGGTCGGGCGCCTGCATAAGGGTTAGCGTGAAATATAAAATGAAAGGAGAGATGGTTATACCTTATTGTGGGATGTGCCGGCGATGTTTCGAGGTCTGATATGTTCCAGTCACTAGTGATGAGGACGCAGTACGGTCCTCTGCTTTGTTTAATCGGGCTTAACCGAAGATGTGGTTTGATTACACTTTGGCTCTTTTGCAAGTGGAGGTATTGGTGTCGGTGCCACATCGTGCACCGCGAACATTTCCCTCACCGTATGCTGCTCCCCGTAGACGGTTTTAATCCCATCCTTTGTCTGGAATTTCATCATTTGGTGGAGAGTGGATGGTCTACTCTCATGCAGTGTATCCACGACCATCCGAACAAGGCATTGTACCTCATGTCTCTTTCGATGACATGGAATTTGACGTTTTGGGTTGTGCCGGCCACGTTGACTGGGAAGGTGATTTCTCCTTTCGTTGTTTCACTTGCCATGTTGAATACCTTGAGGACTCGAGTGGCGTGCATGATTTGGTCAAGCAGTCTGAGCTGCTCTATTACCCTCAACCTAATAATGTTGGCCGAGCTACCTGGATCCACGAGTACATGTTTTATTTGAAATGTATTTATGAGGAAAGAGATTACCAGTGCGTCATTGTGAGGTTGAGACAAGGTCTCGGTGTCCTCCAGTATTTGAGGTCGATTGCAAAAGAAACCTTGAATACTTGTTGAGTATTCCTTATATAGCGTGTGGATGTTGCCTCATTAAAAACCTTGCCGGTAAAACCCTTTTCGGGATAAAAACTCGGCCGAAGGAAAAGAGTGCAACGAATTCTTTGAAACCTTAAGGTCTTTGGGACGGGTCGAGTATGTACCCCCAGGTTTGCTTTTCTCTAGTGATGGATATTTTTATCCTTCTTATCACGGGTTCCTGTGCCTCCCAAGATCATGTGGATGACATGTTGCAGTTCATTCATTTTGTTTTTCTTGGCCGTCTCTCTTTTTCGGAACTGATTTTTGGCCCGATTGCGTAAGAATTCTAAGCGGTGACCTTTATTGAGTAGTCTGGCTATTTCTTCTCGGAGCTGGTGGCAATCTTTGGTCTTGTGGCCATTTGTGTTGTGAAATTCACACATTAAGTTATGATTCCTTTATGAAAGATCTAATTGTACAGGCCTGGGCCACCTAGCGTCTCTGATTTTACTGATGGCGAACACGATGTCCGATACATCAACGTTGAAATTGTATTCTGATAAGCGAGATGCCTCCGTCGGCCCTGCATTCCTATCGAATCCAGCTCTGTTGATGAGTCCCCGAGGATTCTGTCCTTGGTCTATCCTTCGATCGTTTCGAGGTGGGTTGCGCCTCGGGGCATTCCTTCTGTCTTTGGTGTATGGCTGATATCTTTCTTTGCTTGGCTTTGGCTCCTTCGCTAGAAGCCTGCTTGGGTATACTGAGCCCGAGGAGGCTCCTAGCTGGTCGTCTTCGACCTTGATATTCGACTGGTATCGGTTGTGGACGTCCAACCAGGTCACGGCGGGATATTCGACCAGATTCTATTTCAGCTGCTTCGAAGCCACCGAGCTTCGCCCATTCAGACCTTGAGTGAAGGCCTGCACTGCCCAATCGTTGGAGACCGATGGTAGTTCCATTCGTTCAATTTGAAAGTGAGATACAAATTCTCACAACATTTTATTCTCCCTTTGCTTAATCTTGAAGATGTCGGATTTCCTTGTGGCCACCTTGATGGCTCCAACATGTTCCCTTATGAAGAAATCTGCTAGCATGGCAAATGAGTCTACAGAATTTGGGGCCAGGTTGTGATACCACATTATTGCCCCTTTAGAAAGTGTTTCCCTGAACTTCTTCAGTAGTACGGACTCGATCTTGTCATCCCTTAGGTCGTTTCCCTTTACTGCACAAGTGTAGGCGGTGACATGCTCATTGGGGTCCGAGGTTCCGTTGTATTTCGGAAGGTCTGGCATTCTGAACTTCTCTAGGATGGGTTTTGGAGCTGCCTCCTCTGGGAATGGCCTTTGTATGAACTTCTTCGAATCTACCCCTTTTAGGATAGGGGGTGCGCCCGGAATTCGGTCGACCATGGAGTTGTAGGTCTCAACCTTTTTGTCGTTAGCTTCTATCATTTTCTCGCCTGATTCGATCCTTCTAGTGAGGTCCTCAAGCATTTTTACGATGACAGGGTCGACTATCGACCCGTTATTGCTTTATCTCTCCGGTTCCTGTTCGGCTGGGGGAGCTGTCCCCGGTAATACCATGCTAGGAGTTTTTTAGTGACTTTGCAGCTAAGCGATAGCCAGCTATTGTGCCTGCAACATTTCAAAAATAACATGAAGGTTGATCTCACGTTCTTCCCTAGTCGAGGTTTTCTGATCTTCTTATTGATTTCCTAGGTGCACACTCCTATTGGTATGTGAGCTTATATCGACCTATTGGGCGTAGCATGAAACTGTGTCTGCTGGGATTGGTCCTTGTGCATTCTCAAGGTTTTGTGGTGTCACACCAACAGCAGCCACACCGTTCTCTCCATGGTTCTCAAGATTGTCGTTTTCACCTCCATTTACCGAGCTAGTCATTTCGACCTGAAATTGAAGATCTTGGACAAGAAAAGGTGTGAAAGATAACTTGTGTTGTGTAATGAAACCAGAAAGAAAATAATCACTATTATTTTTAGCCTTACGGTGGGCTCCAAACTGTTTACCGTGAAAATGGTAATAATAATTAAATTTGATTATGGGACTCTAAAAATACGTGATCTATTTTTATGCTAGTTTAAGCAGTAGATGCTATGTGTGAGACTTAGAAACGAGATAAGAGTAAGGAATAAGTTGATAACCAAACCGATAGGTTAACAATCGGGGCCTCGAGCTTGTCGATTCGGGGGTCTCGATGTCGATTCCGGAGCTCTACTGTGAGCTATCGAAGGTGATCGGAGTATGACTAATAGTTATAGTAAAATCAACGAAGGCTCTTTATGGCCAATGATAAGCAATAAATAATGAAAATAATAAATGGAAGCAATAATATCAAGAGAATATGTTAGAGAGCATAGAGAATGTTCTTGTATATTTCGTGTGGAGCAACTGAAGCAACGGAGATTTGCAAAATGACAAGGACTTCCTTTATATATGAGGGGAATCCCAACATAGTACAAAATACATTAATTACAAAGATATGGAGATGCGACAGCTAAACGATGCCCTGATTCAGGTTTAGAGTAGTCTACTAGACTTTGTCTGCCCTAGCCGTGTACCTTGGGAACTCCCCACTTTTACCATAGCCGTGGTCAACGTCGTCCCAAGGTCGAGCGTTGACGGACCTCGAGGGAGGGAACTCGACCATAGCCTTGTAGCCTCGAGCCGTCGAAACGATCGTCTGAGGTTCTTCGATGATGAGGAATTGGACCCTCCGATTTCAACGTGTACAAAACTAAGTAAAACTTCACAGAAACATAAAACTTAGTCGGAAAAATTAGGTTAGAACCCTAATAGGGCTCAATTAGGGTAAAATTATAGAATACTGGATTTGACGAAGAAAAACATGCAAGGCAGAAGATACAGAGCAAATTAATATGATTGGTAACACGAAAACACCCAAATCGAAGCAAGAATTGGAAAGAACAGTATATTACATAGAATCAGTTAGGGTTTGAACACTCATGCAAAAAATCAGTCGAGGTGAAGAAGAAATGATTCACTAAACATTAATAACATAGAAAGATCTTTGAAAAAAAAACAGTTTTGGATGAACCCTAGTTTCAGAAGAGTGATTAAAAAGCGAGATAATCAGGTAAAGTACGGGGTTATTTGGAGAAAAAACATTCGATAATACCCAAATCATCTCAGATCTATGAAGATCTGAGAAGAGTTGACAACAATGAACGCGGGTTTTCAGAAAAATAGCAGAGATAAGAGAATAGGTCGAGAACCCAAAGATCCGTAACAAAATACAGAGAAGTTCTCACCCACAGTCGAACAAATGGCCAGCGACAGGCTAACGAGCAAAATTTCGACCCAGAACAAACTAGGTTCTTTGATATCTTCTCAAGGATCCACAAAATCAAGGAGCCATGGCGTGTGAAAGGTCAAGGCTAGTCGGAGAAGATAAGGAAACATCATCAGACTGAGATGTACGCCGGTGACGGCGCTTGATAGCTAGGGTTTAGTTGAGAAAGTTTTGAGAGAAGAGGAGATGAGGACGACGTGTGAAGGATAGACTGAGATGGTTTGGGAGGGGGTCATTTAGGTTAATTATGGTAAGAGAGGATATGGACCGTTGACCAAAATGATCAATGGTTAGGATTGGATGAGGGTATTGGGTCGGGTAGGTTTGGGTTTGGGCCAAATGGAATTAGGCTAATTTAGAGGGGTTATTTGGACTGGTTTTAAAAGGGTTAGATCTGAAAATAATAGGGCTATTTGTTAAATACCCAAATAATTGATAAAAAATATTTTATAAAATAATTATCAATAAGAAAAAATAATTTTTCATGCACAGAAGCGCTTTAAAATAATTATTCAATATTTTAAAAATATAATGGACCAATTTCTGGTAAAATAATGCAGTGATGTATGCATGGGCTATAATTGCAAAATTATTGCAATTGTAACCAAAATATATAAATCTGGCCATTTGTGAAATAATTTGAACTTAATACGGCTATAAATAGCAAAATTAAATCAATGAAATGTTATAGAGCCATTTGTGATGCAATTTTGTAATTATTTATATAAATAAAATACTAGAATAAATTAATTTAAAAATATAAAAATTATGAAAAAATGTCCATTGATGCTAATGCATAGTTTTGAAGGTATATATATACTTTAAAAATATTATAGGAAACAATTGGGTATCAACAAAGGGCGCATTTGATTGGCAAGAACATGTCACTTGCACATGTGTCACGATTTCATTAGCCTTTTAATGTGACTTGGCATGCCTTGTTATTTTGACACGTGGCATGATCCTATTGGCTCTTGCGTTTGACTTTACGTGCCACGTCATTTGACATGTGGCACCAAACTAGGCCTTTAGGAGGATGACATATTGGGCCTAATGAAGTGGGCTCATCATTTGTAGCCCAACTAAATGGACTAACTAAATGGATTAAGACTTATTTATTTAATCCATATATATTGGACTTATAATTAATCCAATTATATTAGCCCAATAAATTTATTTGAACTAATATATCTTGAATTTGATAATATAGTCCCAATTATTTATGGGTTTAATTTCAATAAAATTTATATGCCCGCAAGAACAAAAAAGGTATAGGCTTGTAATATGGGTACCAAATAAAAGTTTATAGGCTCAAAAGGGTTAACTAGAGATAATTTTATTTGTGATGAGCATTAAGTTCAAAAGTGTCAAAGAAAGCCTAAAAGTAGTTTCAAATAGAGCATCACCAAAATTTTCGCTTCGACTCACATACCAGGTAAGTTCTAGACACAAGCACAATAATATGGACTACACAATAAGCTCACTTCACGCATGGCACATGACTCACTAAAGACAGTCTCATTCCGACTCTCAAACAATGCAAGTATTCACAAAGCCACGAAATATTAAGCATTAAGCACAAAGTGAACAATAGTCAAGAAAATGAGACATAGGCGTCACAAGATATGCTATCCAATCAAATGAGACATCATGACAATTTTAACACATAGGGAAGAAACTACACATGCCACAGCCTAAATATGCTACTATCAAACAAGTCAAGGGCACATAGGAATTACATCATTCTTCCTCCATTTATTTCCTAAATATTAATGTACTCTAAAAATACAAAAAATATTACTATCTGTTTCAAACTGCATCCCATGAAAAAAAAACCGAGGCACAAAGAAAAATCATGGGGAATTATTTCTAACTAAAGAAAACAAAAAGACATGTATTTGTATTTGTTTTATTTTTAATTTTTTTTGTTAGATTTCAATCCCTCAAGAAAGCTGTCTAGGAGATCCATCGTCGGGAAAAGTCCTTATTTTTCTTCAATTTTTTTTCGATTTACCATATTTTGTGCTTCTATTTAGTTCAACAATAAATACG
The DNA here is from genome assembly GCF_000715075.1 of Nicotiana tabacum. Lineage (NCBI taxonomy): Eukaryota > Viridiplantae > Streptophyta > Magnoliopsida > Solanales > Solanaceae > Nicotiana > Nicotiana tabacum. The sequence continues at coordinate 96,698,094 of NC_134084.1, read as the reverse complement.
CAGATTACTATTGTTAGCTACGCAATAGGATAATTAAGTGCAAGTTTGAATAAACTAATTAATATGATAGTTCAAGCAAAACAATCCACCGTCAAACTTGTCACGACCCGAAATTTCCATCGTCGGGACCGTGATGGCGCCTAACATATCACTTGCTAGGCAAGCCAACATTAGAGATTATTAAGCCAAATTATTAAACCTTTCAGTGATTAACAACAATTAAGCCATAACAAGTTAAAAAAAGAGTGGGAAAGTCCATAACAATCTTAATATTTATACACAACTACCCAGAATCTAGACTCACAATCCACAAACTTCTAAGATTTAACTACAAGTAATTTGTCAGAAGAAAATACAACTATTTTTGATACAAATGAAACAGGAAAGAGAATGTATAGACGGGGACGCCAGGGCCTACGGACGCCAACACGACTACCTTAGGTCTCTGATCAGATGAAGCCAACAGCTAAACTCAGGATCAACTCGGTCCAGTACCAAAATTTACACAGAAAGTGCAGAGTGCAGTATCAGTATAGCCGAACCCATGTACTGGTAAGTGTCGAGTCTAACCTCGGCGAATTAGTGACGAGGGACAAGGCTAGGATAGGATATCCACAAATCAAATCTGTGCAGTATAACAATATATATACCAATAACAACAACAACATAAACGAGACAAGTAATATTGGGAGGGGGACATGTCGAGGGGATCGCAAGATAAAGAATCAAAGCAATGAGAAGGATTTGATAAACCAATATGCCTTAAACAGATAGAAACAAGTAAGCACGGTAAAGGAAACTACACGGCATCACCCTTCATGCTTTTACTCTCAACCTCACCATATGAAACAAATGAAATGGCACGGCATTACCCTTCGTGCATTAATATCTCTCAAAACATGGCACGGCATCAACCTTTGTGCATTAACACTCACAATATGGCACGACATCATCATTCATGCATTAACACTCACAAATCATGGCACGACATCACCCTTCATACATTAACACTCTCCCTCAACAAAACAAGGAACAATAACAACATGGAGATAGAAATATCAAGAACAAGTCTTACTTAAACATTTGGTTCCACAATACCAACCTCAACTTAGAATCAATACTCAATCAATACCAAAATCCATCAAATATAATAAGAACAATTAACCTAACAATAAACCAGTCTAAGGATGGGTAATATGATCATGGAAAGCTACAATTTCATAAATAAGACTCACTCGCATGCTATGACTCGACAACAACGCATAGGTACTCATCACCTCACCTATACGGTATACTCGACATTCGAACACATAGCAAATAGGCAAATAAGACCTAATCCCTCAAGGCAAGGTTAACCATGGCACTTACCTCGCTCCAATGGCCAAACTCAAAGCTCAACCACAACTTTTCCCTTCAGACAAGCCTCCGGACCAATAGAATCTAGCAAATTACCAACCAAACAATTCAATTTAAGCCTTAGGAACTACCTACGATTGCAAAGGATTCAATTTAAGCCATTTTTTAAAAAGTCAACAAAAGTCAATACCAGGGTCCGCTTGGTCCAAACCCGAAATTCAGACCAAAATCCCACTACCCATTCACCACCGAGCCCGAATATATCATTGGTTTTAGAATCCGACCTCAAATTGAGGTCTAAATCCCTAGTTTCTGCCCAAAAATCCCCTATTCCACCATTAAAACCTTGGATTCTAGGTTGAAATCTTGTAAAATGAAGTGAAAATTGAAAGAAATTAGTTTATAATCACTCACCAAGGTTTTGGGAAAGAAATGGTCTTTGAAAAATCGCTTCTTGTGCTTTAGGTTTTGAAAATTTGAAGCATGGGAGAAAAATCCCATCTAAGTCCCTTTTACTCAGCTGCATATGTCGCATTTGCGGCGTTATCGCAAATGCAAAGTCCTGTGCACCTCTGCTGCATTCGCAAATGTGAAAGTTTGTTCGCAAATGAGAACATCCACTTTGTAATTGTGACAGAAATGATTGCATTTGCGATCATTCCCTCCCTAGACTCACTTCGCAAATACGAAGCTTTTCTCGCAATTGCGAGAACTGCCTGGCCCAGTTACTCTTTGCATTTGCGATGAGTAGCTCGCAAATGCGAAGCTGTCATACTAGAAAATGCAAACTCTGATCTCGCAAATATGGGATCAAAGGCCAACACCAGAAGTGGAACACCAGCAACATCTCTAAGTCCAAATTTCACTCTGTAGCCTATCAAAAACTCACCCCGAGCCCTCGGGGCTCCAAACCAAACATGCACACGAGTCTTAAAACATCATACGAACTTGCTCGCGTGATCAAATCGCCAAAATAACACCTAGAACTACAAATTTAGCACCAAATCAAATAAAAATTTCAAGAAAACTTTGAAACTTCTAATTTCTCAACCGGATGTCCTAATCACGTCAAACCAACTCCATTTCTCACCAAATTTCACAAACAAGTCATAAATAGGGTATTGGACCTATACTAGGTTTCGAAACTAAAATATGGACCCGATATCCAAAAAGTCAAACCTTGGTCAAACATCTCCATTTCATTAAGTCTTTAACTTTCAATATCGACAAAGTTTGATATCTCGGGCTAGGGACTTCCAATTTCAATTCTGAGCATACGCCTAAGTCCCAAATTATGATACAGACCCACGGGGACCATCAAAACACAAATCCGGGTCAATTTACCAAAATAATTGAGCAAAGTCAACTCAAATGAAGTTTTTAGGCAAAATTTCATATTTTTATCAACTTTTAACATAAAAGCTTTCCGGAAACACACCCGGACCGCACATGCAAATTGAGGAGGGTAAAAATGAGATTTTTAAGGCTTAAAAGTGCAGAATTGAGTTCTAAAACACAAGATGACCCTTTGGGTCATCACATTCTCCACCTCTAAAACAACCTTTCGTCCTCGAATGGACATAGAAAAGTATCTGAGCTGGTGAAAAGGTGGGGATACCTACTCCGCATATCAGACTCGGACTCCTAGGTAGCTACCTCAACAAGCTGACCTCTCCATTACACTCGAACTGAAGGATAACTCTTTGATCTCAACTGATGAACCTGACAGTCTAGAATAACTATCGGCTCCTCCTCGTAGGTCAAATCCTTGTCCAACTGGATAGACATGGGATGGATCACGGTGATACTTTCGAAGCATGGACACATGGAACACTGGATGGACCGCTGCTAAACCAGGTGGTAACTCAAGTTTGTAAGACACCTCTCCACTCGCTCAAGTATCTCAAAAGGCCTGATGTACCTAGGGCTCAACTTGCCCTTCTTTTCAAACCTCATTACACCCTTCATGGGTGACACCCGGAGTAACACTTTCTTTCCGACCATGAATGCAACATCTCAAACCTTACGATCGGCATAACTCTTCTGCCTGGACTGAGCTATGCGAAGCCTATCCTGAATGATCTTAACCTTATCCAAGGTATCATGTACCAACTCTGTACACAATAACCGAGCCTCTCCCGGCTCACTCCATCCAACCGGCGATCTACACTGTCTACCATATAATGCCTCATAGGGGTCCATCTAGATGCTCGACTGATAGTTGTTATTGTAGGCAAACTCCGCTAGTGGCAAAAACTGATCCCAAAAACCTCCAAAGTCAATAACACATGCGCAGAGCATATCCTTCAATATCTAAATAGTGTGCTCGAACTGCTCGTCTATCTGAGGATGAAATGTTATGCTCATCTCAACCTGCGTACCTAACTCATGTTGCACTGCCCTCCAGAAATGCAAGGTGAACTTCGTACCACGATCAGAAATAATAGACACGGGCATACCGTGAAGACGAATGGTCTCGCGAATATAAATCTCTGCCAACCGCTCTAAAGAATAGGTAACTGCCATAAGAATGAAATGCGCTGAATTGGTCAGTCTATCCACAATAACACACACTGCATCGAACTTCCTTTGAGTCTGTGGGAGTCCAACAACGAAGTCCATAGTGATATGCTCCCACTTCCACTCAGGAATCTTTATCTTCTGAAGCAAACCACCAGGACTCTGATGCTCGTACTTTACTTCCTGACAATTTAGTCACCGAGCCACATATGCCACCATATCTTTCTTCATTCTTCTCTACCAATAATGCTGTTGTAAGTCCTGATACATCTCAGGGACGTTCGGATGGATAGAATACCGGGAGCTGTGGGCCAACTCTAGAATTAACTCACAAAGTCCATCCATTTTAGGCACACAACCACGACCATGCGTCCTCAAAACTCCATCATCTCTAACTGTAACCTACTTGTCATCACCGTACCGCACTATCACTAAGGACAAGCAAATGAGGGTCATCATATTGCCGCTCCCTGATGCGCTCAAACAATAAAGACCGAGCAACTGTACAAGTTAAAATATGATCGAGCTCAGAAACATCCAAGCTTACGAACTGATTAGCCAAGGACTGAACATTTAATGCAAGCGATCTCTCACCGACTGGAATATACACAAGGCTGCCTATACTAGCCGACTTTTTACTCAATGCATCGACCACCACATTGGCCTTCCCAGGTTGATACAATATGGTAATATCATAGTTTTTAAATAGCTCTAACCACCTCCTCTGTCTCAAATTGAGCTCCTTTTGCTTGAACAAATACTGCAAACTCTGATGATCCGTGAATACCTTACACAACATGCCATAAAGATAGTGCCTCCAAATCTTCAGTGCATGAATAATGGCTGCCAACTCTAAGTCATGAACATGATAATTCTTCTCGTGAACCTTCAGTTGTCGTGAAGCATATGCAACTACCTTTCCACCCTGCATCAGTACCACACCAAGTCCAATACGAGATGCATCACAGTATACTGTATAAGGCCCTGAACCTGTGTGCAACACTAACACCGGCGCCACAGTCAAAACAGTCTTGAGCTTCTGAAAGCTCGCCTCACACTAGTCTGACCATCTGAACGGGACACCTTCTGGGTCAACCTGGTCAATGGGGCTGCTATAGATGAGAACCCCTCCACACACTGACTGTAATAACCTACCAATCCTAAGAAACTCCGTATCTCTGTAGCTGAAGTCGGTCTAGGCCAGTTCTTGACTGCCTCAATATTCTTAGGACCCACCTGAATACCCTCTGCCGACACAACGTGCCCCAAGAAAGAAATTGAGCTCAACCAAAACTTGCATTTTGAAAACTTAGCATATAATTGACTATCTTTTCAGAGTCTGAAGAACGATCCGAAGATGCTGCTCATGCTCCTCTCGATTGTGGGAGTAGATCAAGATATCATCAATAAACACAATCACAAAGAAATTCAAATAGGGCTTGAACACCCGGTTCATCAAATCCATAAATGTTGTTGGGGCATTTGTTAGCCCAAATGAAATCACTAGGAACTCATAATGCCCATACCGAGTCTAAAAAGTTGTCTTAGGGACATCGAATGCCCTAATCGTAAACTTATGGTAGCCAGACCTCAAATCAATCTTTGAAAACACCTTGGAACCCTGAAGTTGATCAAATAAGTCGTCCATCCTGGGCAATGGATACTTGTTCTTGATGGTGACTTTGTTCAACTGTCGATTATCTATGCACATCCTCATCGATCCATCCTTCTTCTTCACAAACAACATGGGCGCACCTCAGGGTGAGACACTAGGTCTAATGAAGCCCTTATCAAGCATATCTTGCAACTACTCCTTCAATTCTTTCAACTCTGGCGGTGCCAAATGGTATGGCAAAATGGAAATGAGCTGAGTGCCTGGGGCCAAATCAATACAGAAGTCAATATCCCTATCGGATGGCATCTTCGGTAGGTTTTTTGGAAATACCTTTGGAAACTCACGAACAACCAGTATTGAATCCATGTAAGGAACCTACGCACTAGAATCCCAGACATAAGCCAAATACGCTAAACACCCCTTCTCGGCCATATGCCGAGCCTTCACGTAAGAGATAACCATGCTTGTAGAATTGCCTGGAGTCCCTCTCTACTCCAGTTGAGGCAACCCCGGCAAGGTTAAGGCCATTGTCTTAGCGTGACAATCCAATATAGCATGATAAGGTAACAGTCAATCCATCCCTAAAATGACATCAAAATTGACCATATCGAGAAGTAGAAGATATACATGAGTCTCAAGACTCCAATGGTAACCACACACGAACGATAAATGTGGTCTACTACAATAGCATCTCCCACATGGGTGGACACGTACATAGGGGCACTCAAAGAATCACGAGGCACAACCAAGTATGAAGAAAAATAGGATGACACGTAGGAATAAGTAGAACCCGGATCAATAGTATTGAGGCATCTCTACTACACTGAAACCGTACCTGTGATAACTGCGTCTGATGACTCAGGCTCAGGCCTGGCTAGAAAAGCATAACATCGGGGCTGGTCCCCACCACTCTGAACTACATCTCCAAGACGAACTCTATTTGGCCGGCCTCTACCTCTAGCGGTCTAACCTCCACCTCTAGGTTCCTGACCCCTACCTCTAGCTTGGTGAGCGGGTGGTGAAACAACTGGTGCTGGAACCATAGCACGAGAACTCTGATGCTGAGAACTGCTCGATGCTCGAGGTCAAAACCTAGCAATATGCCTCGGATCACCACAAGTATAACAAGACCTCGGCTGCTAAGAATGCTGACCTTGAAACTGACCCTATCGGCCCGAGTAACGACCCTGAAAACTATGGAGCAGAGGTGAACTGATAGGAGCTGGTGGTGCACTATAGGCTAGCTGATCGGAATAATGCATATGAGGGCGACGACCACCTAAAACACTGTTAGAATCTTGGAGTGCTGAATGAAATGGCCTGGGAGGATGGCCTCTACTAAAAGTACCCCTACCTCCAAACGAGGCACAGTTGAATCCACTAGAATGAAGAGGTCTCTTGTCAGATCCTTGACCACTCCCCAGGGCTAGAACAATCTCGACTCGTCTGGCAATATTGGCAGCCGTCTGAAAAGAAATCTCACTCCCAATCTCCTTAGCCATCTGCAATCGGATAGGCTAGGCAAGATCCTCAATAAACCTCCTTACCCTATCTCTCTCTCTGTAGGAAGCAGAAGAATAGTATGAGGGCCAAACCCACAAATCAGGTCTCACACTGAGTGACAGTTATAGAGCCCTGCTGAAGACGCTCGAACTGCCTCTGATAGTCCTCTCTCAATGTGATAGGAAGGGGTTTCTCAAGAAATAACTGAGAGAACAGGTCCCAAGTGAGAGATGGCGACCTAGCTAGCCTGGTCAACATATAATCCCTCTACCATTTCTTGGCGGAACCCGACAACTGGAATGCAGCAAAATCAACCCCATAGGTCTCCACTATGCATATGTTCCATAACACCTCATGACAACTGTCTAGATAGTCCTAGAGATACTCTGAAGATGCACCACTGAAATGAACTGGAAAAAGCTTGGTAAACCTATCCAATATCCATAAAGCCTTGGAGACATAGCTTATCCATCACCGGCATGTGCCGTAACACCCGACAGAACTACCCCAACAGGCTATGCTGCTAGAGTCTGAAACTGAAGAGCCATCTGCTTTGGAGTGTGAGTAGCGAGAGTATGTGCTCCTCCCCAAGCCTGAGAGATAGTTGGTATTATAAGAAATGTGTCGACATGTGCCATACTTTCCATGAGTCCCACTAAATGGACCAAAGCATCCTGAAGTACAGGGATGGCGATGAACCCCTATAGGACCTGAGCTGGTCCTGCTGGAATGGTCTGGGCTGGGGCCTCCTCGTCAAACTCTACCTAAGGATCTACTGCTAGTGCTGTTGCTCGAGCTCTATGCTGAGCCCTACCTTTGCCTTGGCCTCTGGCACGGCCTCGACCTCGACCTTTTCCCCTTGTAGGAGCTGCAACTGGGGCTCTGGCTTATGCTCAACTGAAGATGTGGTACGTGTTCTCGCCATCTACAAAGGAACAAGAGTAGAAGAGTTCAATTAGCATTGAGAGAACAAAATCACACGACAAAGAAGAATAGAAGTGAACTTGTTCCTAAACTCTATTGCCTCTGAGAGATAAGTACAGATGTCTCAGTACCGATCCCCAGACTCTACCAAGCCTGCTCGTGAATTGTGAGACCTAGGCAACTTAGTGCTCTGATACCAACTTGTCACAACCCGGAATTCCCACCGTCAGGACCGTAATAGCGCCTAACGTTTTCACTTGCTAGGCAAGCCAACATTAGAGATTATTAAGCAAAATTCTTAAAACTTTCAGTGATTAACAACAACTAAGCCATAACAAGGTAAAACAAAGAGTGCAGAAATCCATAACAATCTTAATATTTATACACAACTACCCAGAATCTGGAGTCACAATCCATGAACTTATAAGATTTAACTACAAGTAATTGTCTGAAGGAAATACAACTATTTTCGATACAAATGAAACAGTAAAGAGAATGTATAGAAGGGGATACCAGGGCTTGCAGACGCCAACAGGACTACCTTGGGTCTCTGATCAGAAGTAGCTAGCAGCTATACTCAGGATCAACTCGGTCCAGTACCAAAATCTGCACAGCAGGTGCAGAGTATAGTATCAGTATAACCTACCTCATGTACTGGTAAGTATCGAGTCTAACCTTGGCAGAGTAGTGACGATGCTAAGACAAGACAACCACAAAACAAACCTGTGTAGTATAACAATATATATACCAATAATAGCAATGACAGAAATGAGACAAGTAATATTAGGAGGGGGCATGCTGAGGGAATCACAAGATAAAGAATCAAAGCAGTGATAAGGACTTGATCAACCAATATGCCTTAACCAGATATAAACAAGTAAGCACGGTAAAATAAATTGCACGACCTCACCCTTTGTGCTTTTACTCTCAACCTCACCATACGAAATAAATAAAACGGCATGGCATCACCCTTCGTGCATTAACATCTCTCATAACATGGCACGTCATCACCCTTCGTGCATTAACACTCATAATATGGCACGACATCACCTTTCGTTCATTAACACTAACAAATCATGGCACGACACTAACCTTCATATATTAACACTCTCCCTCACCAAAACAAGGAACAATAAGAACAGAGAGATAGAAATATCAAGAACAAGTCTTACTTAAACATTTGGCTCCACAATACCAACCTCAACATTGAATCAATACTCAATCAATACCAAAATCCTTCAAATATAATAAGAACGATCAACATAATGATAAACTAGTCAAAGCATGGTTAATACGATGACGAAAAGCTATAGTTTCATGAATAAGACTCATTCGCATGCTATGACTCGACAATAATGCATAGGTACTCATCACCTCACCTATACGGTATAATCAAGTCAAGGTTAACCATGACACTTACCTCGCTCCAACAGCCAAACTCAAAGCTCAACCATAGTTTTTCCCTTCAGACAATCCTCCAAACCAATAGAATCTAGCAAATTACAAACCAAACAATTCAATTTAAGCCTTAGGAACTACCCACGATTGCAAAGGATTCAATTTAGGTCATTTTTTAAAAAGTCAACACCCGGGCCCAATTGGTCCAAACCTAAAATTCGGATCAAAACCCGACACCCATTCACCCCCGAGACCGGATATATCATTGGTTTTAGAATATGACCTCAATTTGAGGTCTAAATCCCAATTTTCAAAATACCTAGTTTCTACCCAAAAATTCCCAATTCCACCATGAAAACCTTAGGTTCTAGTTGAAATCTTGAAAAGTAAAGTGAAAGATTGAAAGAAATTAGTTTAGAATAACTTACCAAGGTTTAAGGGAAGAAATGGTCTTTGGATATCGCCTCTTGTGTTTTAGGTTTTGAAAATTTAAAAAATGGGATAAAAAATCCCGTCTAAGTCTCTTCTAAACAGCTGTAGATGTCGCATTTGCGATCATGCCCTTCCCAGACTCACTTTGCAATTTCTTGCAATTGCGAGGACTGCCTGGCCTAACTACTCTTCGCATCCGGGCTTAGGGGCATGTCCGGGTCGTGTTTTGGAGGTCCGTAGCTAATTTAGGCTTGGAATGCCGAAAGTTGAATTTTCAAAGTTTCCGGTTCGATTGTGAAATTCTGATATCCCGGTCGGAATTCCATTCCAAAAGTTGGAATAGCTCCATAGTGTTGAATGTGACGTGTGTGCAAAATTTCAGATCATTTGGACAAGGTTTGATAGACTTTTTGATCGAAAGCATAATTTGAGAGTTTTGGAATTCTTAGGCTTGAATCCGATGTAAAAATGGTGTTTCGATGTTGTTTTGAGTGTTCTGAAGATTGGAACAAGTTTGAATGATGTTTTAGGATTGGTTGGCATGTTTTGTTGAGGTTCTGAGGGCTTCGGGTGTGTTTCGGATGCTCAACGGGTCATTTTTGAACTTGTTGGAATTGCTGAACTGCTGGTATCTCGTTTCCTTAATCGCGTTTGTGCCCTTCCCTCCGCGTTCGCGTAGTGTAATTTCGGAAGATGATTTAATTGTTCTTCGAGTTCGCATGTTTTGGATGCCGATTGCATAAGTCTGCCCCCTCCTCCTTCGCGTTCGCATCCCTCTGTTTGTGTTCGCGTAGAAGAACAAGGAGGGGGGGGGGGGGTACTGGGACCCATTTACTTTACGCGTTCGTATTGTCCTGTCCGCGGATGCGTAAGCCTACCTTTTCCCTCTTCTGCGTTTGCCTGCTTCATCAAGAATTTGCATAGCCCAATTCAGGAGCCATCAGATTTTCCTCTTCGCGATCGCACCTTATTTTACGCAATCGCAATGTACAAATACCTGGGCAGTATTTAAATAGCCAATCCACTACCCTTCTTCATTTTTCCACCATTTCTGAACGGGATTGAAGCTTTTAAGGGAGATATTTGAGGAAATCGAAGGGTATCACTTGTAGGTAATATTCTTGACTTCATAACTCGTTTATATGCGATTAAAAGTCTAATTAGTGGTGAAAAAAGTGAAAATCAGTGCAAAATGAGTAATTAGGGCTCGAGATTAAGAGACCTTAAAATGGGTATTTGAGGGGTCAATTGAACTCTGATTTCAGTGTTCTTGATATGTATAGACTCATGAAAGTACGAGGACTCTGAAATGTAAATTTTACCCGATTCCGAGGCGTGGGCCCGAGGGGCATTTTGGTCATTTTACCTAATTTCGCATATTAGCTTAGAATTTGTTTGTAGAATCAGTTACTTGAAGTGTTATTTATATTATACAATTGAATTGAATAGATTTGGGCCATTTGGAGTCGAGTACTCGTGGCAAGAATGTGTTTCGGGTTGATTTTGAGCCGGTTCGAGGTAAATGGCATGCCTAACCTTTTGTGGGGGAAACTCCCCTTAGGATTTGGTATTATTGATAATTGAAATGCCTTGTACGTGAGGTGACGAGCACGTACTTGTGCTAATTGTTGAAAATCCGATTTTCATTAAGTAATTACTAGTATGTTTCTTTTTCCTGTTTATACTACTTGCAATTTAAGCATGTTCTTAGCTTAGGAAAAACATGTCTAATTGACTTAATTGCCTTACTTGCTCAAACTGCCTTATTTGGATTACGTGCAGCATGCTAGGTTAGAAATACCTATTTTACCTTGGTATGGAACTTGAATTGAACTGCGTACTCTTCTTGTTGTTGTTGTGTGTTTACTTTGGGACTACGGGATGGTACCACGGGAGATCCCCCTGTATGTTTACTTTGGGACTACGGAACGGTATTCCGGGAGATCCCCCTGAACATTTACATTGGAACTACGGGACTGCACCTGGTAGATTCCCCCTGTACTGAGTATTTACATTTGGGACTACGGATCGGTATTCCGGGAGATCCCCTCGCATTATGAGTTGGACTACGGGACGGTATCCCGAGAGATCCACTGGATATCTATATTTGGGACTACAGGACGGTATCCTGGGAGATCCCCGGTTGTTATCTTTGTGCTGAGCTGTATTTCTTTCTGTGTTTACTTTGCCTCTGTAGTAGTTGTTGTTATCATTTATATCCTGTGTTAGTTTTACTATTGTACTTACTTATACTGTTTTGTTCTACACTATTGAACCTTATATTTTATTTAACCTCAGTAGGGAAGTGACCTTCCTTGTCACTACCCGGCCTAGGTTAGGTTTGGCACTTACTTAGTACCTATGTGGTGTACTCATGCCCTTTCTGTGCATGTTTTTCATGTGCAGATCCAGGTACTTCCACTCAGACTTATCACGCTTGAGATGAGGAGCTTGTAGAGACTCCAAGGTATATCTGCCGCGTCCGCAAATCGAAGAGTCCCTTTCTACTCTCCTTTTAAGTATTAGCCCTTCTGTATTTCTTTTCTTTGTTAGATATTCCGGAGTTAGACACTGTAAACTTTCAAAAGCTTGTGTTTCATGAGATTCCGGGTTATGGAAAATGTTTTTAGTTTCGAGAGTTATTATTGTATGTGCCGAGCGGCGCCTTAAACACTGTTTTATTTTACTATTTTGTTTTTTAATTATTTCTTCCGCAAATTTTTATTTATTTTTCTGCATTGTTAGGCATACCTAGTCGTAGAGACTAGGTTCCGTCATGATGGTTCATGGAGGGCGAACCGGGGTCGTGACAAGTTGGTATCAGAGCTCTAGGTTCATATGAGTCATGAATCACAAGACGGTTTATTAGAGTCTCGCAGATTGGTACGAAGACGTCTGTACTTATATACAAGAGGCTATGTAACTGGTAGGAAAATTCCACTTCATTTGATTTCCTTGTCGTGCGAAGATTTTTGATATCACAATTCCAAACTTCTGTCTTCTGTTCTCTCACAGATGGTGAGGACACGTGCTACACGAGATGATCAGGCATATGCACCCCCTACTACAGCCGTCAGAGGCCGCGGTCGAGGTAGAGGTCGAGGACGTGCACGCGGTGCAACTAGAGCACCCCCACGAGCTGCCACCAAGGTACCACTAGCAGTTTCAATCAGAGTCCAGACACCTGATACGCCTACTATTACTACTACTCCAGCACTTCAGGAGACTATTGCGCAGTTCATGAGCATGTACACTACTCTGGCTCAAGCAAGGTTGCTTCCCCTTGCTGCAGCTACATCTCAGGCCGGGGGAGGAGCACAAACCCCCGCCGGCCACATTCCTGAGCAGTGAGTGCATGTTGATCAGGTTCCAGAGATTATTCTTGTACAACCTGTAGTCCCAAGTCAGCCCGAGGACAGGGCAGCGACTTCAGAAGATGAGCAGCGGAGGCTTGAGAGGTTCAAGAAGTATGATCCTCCTGTATTCAGTGGGTTAGCATCAGATGATGCCTTGGGATTTCTGGAGGAGTGTCACCGTATCCTCCGCACTATGGGTATATCAGGATCGAGTAGGGTTTCTTTCACTGCCTTCCAGCTTCGAGGAGCCACCTATGAGTGGTGGCGTACCTATGAGTTAAACAGTTCCAATGAGGCTGCTTCACTGACTTGGACTCATTTTTCAGATATATTCCTGAGAGAGTTTGTTCCTCAAAGCCTCGGGGATGCATGGCACATAGAGTTTAAGCATTTGCGCCAGGGTACTATGACTGTCTCGGAGTATGGTGTCCGTTACACCAGCTTGGTTAGACATGCCCCAGCCTTAGTTTCCACTATTCGCGAGAGGGTTCGCCGATTTATTGAGGGGCTTATTCCCAACATCAGGTCTAACATGGCTCGTGAGTTGGATATTGATATTTTTATCAGTAGGTGGTGAGTATTTCTAGGAGAATAGAGGGTATGCATTCTAGGAAGAGAGAGGAGAGGGAGGCCAAGAGCTCTCGAGAGTCGGGCCATTATTTTGGTGCCCGTGCCCCAGCTGCAGGTCGTCATGGTAAGTATTATATGAGTCGCCCAATTCATTCAGCTCTTCCATCATCCAGTGGTATTCCAACTCCTCCTAGGCCCCAAGAGCCTTATTATGCACCTCTAGTATCTATTGCGCCTCCTGCGCGGGGTGCTTTCAGTGATCAGTCCAGTAGACCTAGCTCAAGCCAGTCATAGCCACCATGTCCTCCTAGAGCTTGTTTTGAGTGTGGTGATACATGCCATATGGTGAGGGATTGCCCCAGACTTAGGAGAGGTGCACCTCCACAGACTTCTCAGCCACAGAGTGACTCACAGAGTTCTCAAGCTATAGTTACAACTCCAGTTGCTACCCACCTGCTCAGCCAGCTAGAGGTGGAGGTCGGGGAGGTAGAGGTCTCCCTAGAGAGGGAGGCCAGGCAAGATACTATGCCCTTCCTGCCCACATCGAGGTTGTTGCCTCCGATTCTGTCATCACAGGTATTGTCCTGGTTTGTCACAGAGATGCATCGGTTCTATTCGATCCAGGATCCACTTATTCATATGTGTCTTCTTATTTTGCTCCACATTTGGGTGTACCTCGGGATTCTTTGAGTTCCCCTATTTATGTTTCTACTCATGTGGGAGATTCTCTTATTATAGATGGCGTTTATCGGTCGTGTTTGGTCGCTCTTAGTGGTTTTGAGACCAGAGCTGATTTATTGTTACTCAGCATGGTAGATTTTGATATTATCTTAGGTATGGACTGGTTGTCGCCACACTATGCTATTCTTGATTGTCATGCCAAAACCGTGACGCTGGTTATGCAAGGTGTACGGCATGTTGAGTGGAGGGGTGCTTTAGATCACACTTACAGCAGAGTTATTTCTTTCGTTAAGGCTCAGCGAATGGTTGAGAAGGGGTGTGACGCATATCTAGCATGTGAGAGATGTCAGTATTGATACCCCTACAGTTGATTCAGTCCCTGTAGTACGGTATTTTCCTAATGTGTTTCCAGTTGATCTTCCGGGCATGCCGCCCGATAGAAATATTGATTTGGTATTGATCTGTTGTCAGGAACTCAGCCCATTTCTATTCCCCCGTATCGTATGGATCTTTCTGAGTTAAAGGATCAGTTACAGGAATTGCTTGATAAGGATTTTATTAGGCCCAGTGTATCACCTTGGGGTGATCCTGTCTTGTTTATAAAGAAAAGGATGGTTCTATGCGTATGTATATTGATTATTGCTAGTTGAACAAAGTTTTAGTGAATAACCGTTATCCTTTGCCTCGTATTGATAATCTGTTTGACCAGTTTCAGGGTGCATGGATGTTTTCTAAGATTGACTTGCGCTCAGGTTACCATAAGTTGAAGATTCGGGAGCCAGATATCCCAAAGACTATTTTCAGGACTCGGTATGGTCATTACGAGTTCCTTGTTATGTCATTTGGGTTGACTAATGCCCCAGCAACCTTTATGCATTTGATGCACAGTGTGTTCAAACCGTATCTTGACTCGTTCGTCATTATCTTTATTGATGATATTCTGGTGTATTTTCGGAGTCGGGAAGATCATGAGCAGCACCTGAGGACAGTGCTCCAGACTTTGAGGGAAAAGAAGTTATATGCAAAGTTCTCAAAATGTGAGTTTTGGTTGGATTCCGTGGCATTCTCAGGCCACGTGGTATCGAGTGAGGGTATTCAAGTGGATTCAAAGAAAGTAGAGGCAGTGCAGAGTTGGCCCAGACTATCCTCAGCTACAGAGATCCGTAGTTTTCTTGGCTTGACGGGTTACTACTATCGTTTTGTGGAGGGGTTTTCATCTATTGCAGCCTCTATGACCAGGCTGACGCAGAAGGGTGCTCCGTTCTATTGGACGGAAGAGTGTGAGGCTAGCTTTCAGAAGCCCAAGACAGCTTTGACTATAGCCCTAATTTTGATATTGCTTATAGGTTCGGGGTCTTATACTATCTATTGTGATGCCTCGAGGATTGGCTTTGGAGCGGTTTTGATGCAGGACAGTAGGGTGATTGCCTACGCATCCAGACAGTTGAAGGTACATGAGAAGAATTGTCCTGTTCATGATCTTGAGTTAGCCGCTATTGTTCACGCCTTGAAGATCTGGCTTCATTATTTGTATGGTGTGCCTTATGAGATTTATACTGACCACCGGAGTTTGCAGCATCTGTTCAAGTAGAAGGATCTTAATTTGTGCCAGAGGAGGTGGTTAGAGTTGATAAAGGACTATGATATCACTATTTTGTATCACTTGGGCAAGGACAATGTGGTTGCCGATGCTTTGAGTCGTCGGGCAGAGAGTTTGGGGAGTTTGGCTTATTTACCAGCATCGGAGAGGCCCATGGCGATGGATGTTTAGGCCTAGCCAGCCAGTTTGTGAGATTGGATCTTTCAGAGCCCAGTCAGGTTCTAGCTTGCGTGGTTTCTCGGTCTTCCTTATTTGATCGTATCAGGGAGCGTCAGTATGATGACCCTCATTTGCTTGTCCTCGAGGACAAGGTTCAGTATGGTGATATCAGAGATGTGACTATTGGTGATGATACGGTATTGAGGATACAGGGTCGGATTTGTGCACCTAATGTTGATGGGCTTTGGGAGTTGATTCTAGAGCAGGCCTATAGTTCGGGGTATTCCATTCATCTAGGTGCCATGAAGATGTATCAAGATTTGAGATAGCACTATTGGTGGAGGCAGATGAAGATAGATATAGTTGGATTTGTAGCTCGGTGCCTCAACTGTCAGTAGGTGAAGTATAAGCACTAGAGACGGGGTCAGTTCCTTCAGCAGATAGAGATTCCAGAGTGGAGTGGGAGCGGATCACCATGGACTTTGTAGTTGGTCTCCCACGGACTTTGAGAAAGTTCGATTCTATTTGGGTGATTATGGATCGGCTGACCAAGTCCGCGCACTTCATTCCTGTGTGTACTACTTATTCTTTGGAGCGGTTACCAGAGATTTATATCCGGGAGATTGTTCGTCTGTATGGTATCCCAGTTTTCATCATTTCAGATAGGGTTACTCAGTTCACATCACGGTTCTGGAGGGCTGTTCAGCATGAGTTGGGTACTCGAGTAGAGTTTAGTACAACATTTCACCCTCAAATGGACGGACGAACAGTCCGAGCGCACTATTCAGATTCTTGAGGATATGCTCTGTGCGTGTGTGATTGAGTTTGGAGGGTCTTGGGATCAGTTCTTGCCATTGGCAGAGTTTGCCTACAACAATAGCTATCAGTCCAGCATTCAGATGGCACCGTATGAGGCTTTATATGGTAGGCGGTGTAGATTCTCGGTGGGTTGGTTTGAGCCAGGTGAGGCAAGAATATTGGGCATAGACTTGGTTCAGGATTCTTTGGAGAAGGTTAAGGTGATTCAGAATAGACTCCGTACAACCCAGTCCATACAGAAGAGTTACGCAGACCGGAAGGTTCGTGATGTTTCCTATATGGTTGGAGAGAGGGTTCTGCTTTGGGTTTTGCCTATGAAGGGCGTTATGAGATTTGGGAAGAAGGGGAAGTTGAGTCCGAGGTTTATTGGCCCTTTTGAGATATTGAGGCGTGTTGGGGAGGTTGCTTATGAGCTTGCCTTACCTCCCAGCTTGGCAAGAGTTCATCTGGTATTTCATGTTTCGATGCTCCGGGGGTATCACGTTGATCCGTCACACGTGTTGGATTTCAGTTCAGTCCAGTTGGACAAGGATCTATCTTATGTTGAGTAGCCAATGGTAATATTGGACAGGCAGGTTAGAAAGCTGAGGTCAAAGAACATTGCATCAGTGAAGGTTTAGTGGCGGGATCAGCCGGTTGAGGAGGCGACCTGGGAGAGAGGATATGAGCAGTTGTTACCCTCATCTTTCACTACTTCAGGTATGTCTCTATGCTCGTTGGAGGATGAACAAATGTTTAAGTGTGGGAGAATGTAACGACCCGTCCGGTCATTTTAAGAATTAACGCCCCGATCCCCTATTGCTTTTCCCGTATTTGTTTCTGCTATTTTGATTTGTCGGGATGCTTGGCTTTGAGATTCGAAGAGTTTTGGGACACTTAGTCCCTAAATGAGAGTTTAAGTTTTAGAAATTAGACCGTAGTCGGAGCAGTATGAAGACGACCTCAAAATGGAATTCCGTTGGTTCCGTTGGGTGATTTCGGGCTAAGGGGCGTGTCCGGGTCGTGTTTTAGAGGTCCGTAGCTAATTTAGGCTTGAAATTCCGAAAGTTGAATTTTTAAAATTTCCGGTTCGATAATGAGATTTTTATATCAGGGTCAGAATGGAATTCTGGAAGTTGGAGTAGCTTTGTAGTGTTGAATGTGACGTGTGTACAAAATTTCAGGTCATTCGGACGAGGTTTGATAGACTTTTTGGTTGAAAGTGTAATTTGAGAGTTTTTGGAATTCTTAGACTTGAATCCGATGTAAAATTGGTGTTTTGATGTTGTTTTGAGCATTCCGAAGATTGGAACAAGTTTGAATGATGTTTTAGGATTGGTTGGCATGTTTGGTTGATGTCCCGGAGGCCTCGGGTGTGTTTCGGATGCTCAACGGGTCATTTTGGAACTTGTTGGAATTGCTGAACTGGTGGTATCTGGTTTCCTTAATCGCGTTTGCGCCCTTCCCTCCGCGTTCGCGTAGTGTAATTTCGGAGGATGATTTAATTGTTCTTCGTATTCGCATGTTTTGCCTCGCGATCGCGGAAGTCTGCCCCTCCTCCTTCATGTTCGCATCCTTCTGTTCATGTTCGCGTAGAAGAACTAGGAGCGAGGGGTACTGTGACCCATTTACTCTACGTGTTCGCATTGTCCTGTCCACGAACGCATAAGGCTACCTTTCCCTCTTCTGCGTTCGCCTGCTTCAACACGCATTTGCATACCCTAGTTCAAGAGCCATCAGATTTTTTTTCGCGATCGCACCTCATTTTACGTGATCGCGATGTACAAATACCTGGACAATATTTAAATAGCCAATTCGCGACCCTTCTTCATTTTTCCACCATTTTTGAACGGGATTGAAGCTTTTGAGAGAGATTTTTGAGGAAACCAAAGGGGAATCACTTGGAAGTAATATTCTTGACTTCATAACTCGTTTATATGTGATTAAAGATCTAATTAGTGGTAAAAAATTGGGGGGAAATCAGTGCAAAATGGGTAATTAGGGCTTGAGATTAAGAGACCTTAAAATGGGTATTTGAGGGGTCAATTGAACTCCGATTTTAGTGTTCTTGATATGTATAGACTCGTGAGAGTACGAAAAATCTGAAAATATAAATTTTACCCGATTTCAAGGCATAGGCCCGTAGGGAATTTTGGTTATTTTACCTAATTTCTCATATTAGCTTAGAATTTGTTTGTAGAATCAGTTACTTGAAGTGTTATTTATATTATGCAACTGAATTGAATAGATTTGGGTCATTTGGAGTCTATTACTCATGGCAAGAACGTGGTTTCGGATTGATTTTGAGCTGGTTCGAGGTAAGTGGCTTGCCTAACCTTGTGTGGGGAAACTCCCCTTAGGATTTGGTATTATTGATAATTGAAATGTCTTGTACGTGAGGTGACGAGCGCGTACTTGTGCTAATTGTTGAAAATCCGGTTTTTATTAAGTAATTACTAGTATGTTTCTTTTTCCTGTTTATACTACTTGCAATTTAAGCCTGTTGTTAGCTTAGAAAAACATGTCTAATTGACTTAATTGTCTTACTTGCTCAAACTGCCTTATTTGTATTACGTGCAGCATGCTAGGTTAGAAATACTTGTTTTACCTTTGTATGGAACTTGAATTGGACTGTGTACTCTTCTTGTTGTTGCTGTGTGTTTACTTTGGGACTACTGGACGATATCCCGGGAGATCCCCCTGTATGTTTACTTTAGGACTACGGAATGGTATTCCGAGAGATCCCCCTGCACTTTTATATTGGAACTACAGGACTGCACCCGGTAGATTCCCCCTGTACTGAGTATTTACATTTGGGACTACGGATCGGTATTCTGGGAGATCCCTTCGCATTATAAGTTGGACTACGGGATAGTATCCCGGGAGATCCACTGGATATTTATATTTGGGACTACAGGACGGTATCCTGGGAGATCCCCGGTTGTTATCTTTGTGTTGAGCTGTATTTCTTTTTGTGTTTACTTTGCCTCTGTAGTAATTGTTGTTGTCCTTTATATCATGTGCTACTTTTACTGTTGTACTTACTTATACTGTTATGTTCTACACTGTTGAACCTTATATTTTATTTAACCTCAGTAGGTCTCTGACCTTCCTCGTCACTACCCGACCAAGGTTAGGCTTGGCACTTATTGAGTACCGTTGTGGTGTACTCATTCCCTTTCTGCGCATGTTTTTCATGTGCAGATCCAGGTACTTCCACTCAAACTTATCACGCTTGAGACGAGACGCTTGTAGAGACTCCGAGATATATCTTCCGCATCCGCAGACCAAAGAGTCCATTTCTACTCTCCTTTTAAGTATTAGCCCTTCTGTATTTCTTTTCTTTGTTAGATATTCTGGAGTTAGACACTGTAGACATTCAAAAGCTTGTGTTTCATGAGATTCAGGGTTTTGGAAAATATTGTTAGTTTCGAGAGTTGTTATTGTATGTGCCGAGCGACACCTTGAACATTTTTTTATTTTACTATTTCGGTTTTTAATTATTTCTTCCGCAAATTTTTGTTTATTTTCTGCATTATTAGGCTTACCTAGTCGTAGAGACTAGGTGCCGTCACGATGGTTCACGGATGGCGAACCGGGGTCGTGACATCGGGGCTCCAAACCAAACATGCGCACGAGTCTTAAAACATCATACACTTGCTCGCGCGATCAAATCGCCAAAATAACACCTAGAACTACAAATTTAGCACCAAATCAAATGAAATTTCAAGAAAATTTTGAAACTTCTAATTTCTCAACCGAACGTCCGAATCACATCAAACCAACTCCGTTTCTCACCAAATTTCACAGACAAGTCATAAATAGGGTATTGGACCTATTCCGGATTTCGGAACAAAAATACATACCCGATATCCGAAAAATCAAACGTTAGTCAAACATCTCCATTTTATTAAGTTTTTAACTTTGAATTTCGACAAAGTCCTATATCTCGGGCTAGGGACTTCCTTTCAATTCCGGACATATGCCCAAGTCCCAAATTATGATACGGACCCACCGGGACTGTCAAAATGCGAATTAGGATCCATTCACCAAAAATATTGACCGAAGTCAACTCAATGAATTTTTTAGGCAAAATTTCTTATTTTTATCAACTTTTAACATAAAAGCCTTCTGTAGATTTTTAAGGCTTAAAAGCGCAGAATTGAGTTCTAAAACACAAGATGACCTTTCGGGTCATCACAAAACTACAATAGTCAAGTACAATTCATGACCCCAGAATAATGAGGTTTTTAGCCAGTGTAGTTCATAACAATAATCAAAATATCGTTTCAAACATAAAAGCTATGAATACTAGATGCAACATGGAAGAATCGATGAATTTCGTGCTCCAGTTGTGTTTATATGCCTTTTCCGCCTCCAAAATTGACCAGCTCTTCACTAATCATGTTTAGGGGGTATTTATAGGTTAGGGTCGGAGTCCCCAAGCCAAATCCAAGTGGAAAACGTTTAATGTACGGACTGGGAAAGGACCAGGCCTCAGAGCTCGCGAGGCTTGATGTGGAGCGCCCCCTAGAGCTCGCCTCACCCATTCTGTCACCTGGTGGATCTCGCCCAGGACCAGGCATCGCCTGGCCTGGTGCCTGGTTTTGGAACTTGTTCGATTTTTGCTTTTTTTGTGCTCTTTGTGTATATCTTTGACATCCTTGTGTGCAATCTTCACGGATTTTCATTCTCCAACAATTCTACACATAAAAAACGATACAATTAAGCTCAATTGTTGCACAATTAATCATAAAATGCTAAAATATAAGGTAAACAATGCACTAAAAGTATATATTTATAGCCACACATGAGTATACCTCCCTATTTTCTCCTTTAGTTCTCTCGATTTCTCTTTGTGGAATCTCTTTCTTTCAATTTCAATTTGTATTGTCTTTCTTATCCAAGCTTGGTAATTCTTATCGTTTTTAGGTGAGGAGTATGAAGTGGAGTAACAAAAGTAGAATTAGAGGAATAGACAGTGCCAAGGTTAAGAGAAGAAGTTGCAAAAAGATCAGGCCTTGAAACGATCAATCTTATATGTGCTGGTAAATTATTCAAAGATAGTGACGGGACTAAGAAGTTAAGCCAATTGGTTGTTAAAACTAATGCAAAGATTTGGCTTCTAAGATTTCTGTTGATCAAGGCAAGTCTGTTAAAGATGAGTCTTTGGCTGAGGAAGAACACTGCAAATTTGCAATAGGCTTTATAGGCTAAATAAAGTTAGTGTCTTTTAGTTTTTCTTTACGTTATTTACCTGGATGGATTTTTGAGTTTTATTTTTCATGTGTGATCAGAGTGAAGGTGGTGGCCTTTTTATCTTCTATATTGGCACATAAAATTGTTTTTTTAATTGTGATGATGATTTTTGTGTAAAAGAACGTTGCAATAGGCTTTCAAGTTTAAAGTTAGTGTTTCTTTTTGTTATCTTTTGGCCATTCTTTATGGCGTGTCTCTCCAGCCCGGCATAAGCGCCAGTACCTCCGCATGTAAGAGAGAGAGACTGACTGACACCAGAGACAAACAAAAGAGAGTAGAGAAAGAAGAGGGGACTATATCTATATGTATCTCTATAGTCTTTTACAAAAAAACTATAGAGATACGTCTCTTCCCTGTTTTCGCACTCTCTACCCAAGGGCGGAGCTAGCATAAGATTTGCGGGTTCGATCGAATTCAGTAACTTTGGTTCGTCTTAAAAAATTTATTGAATATGTATAAATTGTTAATTTTAAAACTTAGTAACATAACCGAACTAGAATCCTGAACCCACAAGTTTTAAATTCTCGCTCCGCATCTGTCTCTGCTCCCTTCCCTCTCTGCAAGCCTTCTCTATTCTCTACTCATCCATATTCCTTTTTCTGCTTCTGCATTTCATCTCTCTGTATGTATGTATGTATTTTTTTTATTTGTTGTATTACATAGAAAAATAAATCAAATAATTTTTTACTTGGGGTTTTCCTGTCTTGTTGAGTTTTTGAAATGGAAGGAAAAGAACCACTGGAAATGTAGAAAAACAAGGATTCACATGTGTACGTTGTTTCAAGAA
This sequence comes from Nicotiana tabacum, assembly GCF_000715075.1. Lineage (NCBI taxonomy): Eukaryota > Viridiplantae > Streptophyta > Magnoliopsida > Solanales > Solanaceae > Nicotiana > Nicotiana tabacum. The sequence continues at coordinate 96,675,136 of NC_134084.1, read as the reverse complement.
TGGGTGAAGAGGGAAAATGAAGGAACTTTTTGTAGTTTTATTCTTCACTTAACTTCTCTCATTATTAACAGCCTGTTTGCTGCATTCTTGGCGTTTATTGAGTTTGTGTATTTGGTTTTTAGTTTTTATTTTTCCAGTGCAAAACTGGAAAGTTGTAGAAAATGAGTGAGAATCAACACATGGATATGCATTACATGAATAGTATGGGGTTTCCTTACAATGTTCCAGAGACTTTCACAGGCTTCTTGGATGATGCTTCACAGACCCCTATGCATTATCATAATAACCCTCTACTCATTCAAGATCAGGTAATTATTTTAACTTTATAAGTAACTTTGTTTTATAGCAATTGATTTTTCAGCTTATAAATTGTGGCAAGGAAGTAATGTAGCCGTAGAAGTAGCCTCCAATTCAACATATAGGCTCTAATATGCATACTGCTACTATGAATATGAGTTATTACAAATGTGGGTACTCCAATCTTGAGAGGACTTCTTACCATTCTTCTCTGTTGATTTCTTGATTTTGTTGGAATTTCAGCTGGCTTCTTCCCTTTTTTTATGGTGTGTTTTGTTGCGGCCAAACGCATACACAAGTATACGCGGTCGTCAAGTAATAAAGTGACTAGAAATCGGATGTCGAACCCACGAGCACTTGTGATTAACTATTAACTAAATTAGACTATCCTAATTATCTAAACAAGAATTAAACCTAGAAATATTTTATTCTAAACTAATTAAATAAAGAAATATAAATAATAAACTTTGAACTGAGGAAGAGCAGTTTTTATGTTATCAATATTATGAGAACGATCTAGGGTCATGGGCTATCTAATATTCCTATTGTATTCTTAAATTGAATTGACTAACTAATTTATCTAGTTCATTGGTTGACAGGGTTATTATTGCTCATAAGAATCTGTCGAGCTCTTACTCGTCTATTCAAGCTAATCTAATGTTTATATGTCTATGGAGTTAGAACTAACAATAACGCATTTATAATTCATGTAAATCAACCAAGCAAGCAATTAGGTATATGTCTATCCTAACCGCAAATATATTCCCCGATCAGAGGCGAATCTACAGTCTAAAAAGTGGTTCACGTGAACCCGTGGTTCTCGGGTTAAAGTATAGATATGATGTACATAATTTGGCAAAAATAGATATATACATTTGATGGAACCCATGGTCAAAGAGATGAAGTGGTTTGGTCTCTTATTTCTAATAGAATTTTCACTTTCGAGTTCAATTCTAAATTCGTAGATAGTATTTAATTGGTGATCAAACAATCAAATAATTAAGCGCAAGATTGAATAAATAAACCAATATGATAAATCAAAATCAATATCCTAATAACAATAATCATGAAATAACCACAACCCTAGAACGTGAAGTTTAGCTCCACATAGACATGGTAGCCAAACAACAAATCATAAAAAGAAATTTAAAATAAGTTTGGAGGAAGAAAAGATAAAACCCGGTCTCTACTGCGGCTCTGTGCACTCCCTTGGTCCAAGATATATCAAAAGTTCTCAAAATAACGTTTTTATATATATTTATACCAAGTAAGGCCATGCCCAAACGAAACTACCTGCACAAAATAAGAAAAAAAAACTCTATAAAAATATACAGGTACATCGCATGGGGCGACGCGTCATGCAATGTGGTAGTAGGCTTTATCAGAAAGCGTGCAAAATTAAAAACCAGCAACTTTGTACGGTCGCGGCGCCCTGGGCGTCGCGGTAATGTAATTCTGCTACTGTGTCACGTTTGGCTTCATGATGAACAATTTACTATGCCCCTTTGTTGGCCACGTTGGCTTGCAAAAAATGCTAAACCACTTTATCAAAATAATTCACTTAAGTTTTGTTGTCTAACTTTTGAATTGGCAGTAAACTCATCATGCACAACCAGCTCACGCCGTGATAGGTCATCCAATTCGTCTTGAGCGTTTTTTCTTTATTTTTCATATGTATACTCAGTTTTTGAGTCCGAACTCGATCCCGACTTTATCCTTTAGTCCTTTACTCAGACTTTAAAGCTTTAAATAGCTCGAATTTGTTCCATAACATCTACATAGCTCGGAATCACTCCTGCAAGGCATAAAACACGTAATTAGTGAAAAACACTATCGAGTGAAGCTTAGACTCAATTAAAGTGTAGTAAATTAGAGTGCGATAAGCGACTAAAATACGTAATTATAGCCTACCATCAGCACCCCACACTTCAACCATTTCTCATCCTCGAGCAATCCATAACTATAGTAGACGAAACAAAATTAAGCTCTTATTGTTCAAAGCACACTAACCTTATGTCCATGGTTAATAGCAACAACTAAACTTTAGCATATGCAATCTCTTACACTTCGCTTTACTTATGTCATTCTTCAAAGACAACGCGATTATAACAATCCTAGCCTTAAAAACTGATTCAATGCTATAATGCACTCATGGCTTGAATGCTCAACATCGTAGAGAAGTCTAATAACGTTACCTATCCCTCGTGAGACCATGTGCCCTCACAACAAGAACAAGAGAGCAAGTTCAATCCACACATTCGAATCTCATGATCAAATATATTTTAGTGACTCACATATATCAAAGAAATCGCTCATTCTTACAAAGAAGTCACATGCATGCAAAAGGTACCATATGCTTGCCCTTAATGTAAATCTCTACTAATGTAGGATTGCTCGATCTAAAATCAATTAGGACTTTTCATGGTTGTAATATGTAAGGGACGGGTAGGATATATTTAGGGATAGTGATTCACCCTCTTAAGCACTTTAACACATCATATACTAAACTTTAAGCGTAAAATTTTCAATCCACTTCAATTTCACAACTAAAATCACCCCTAACAATGTTCCCTCCTTTTTTAAGCACTATCTTAATTTACAGTCCATTAGCAAAAATAAGATATTTATTCATCTACATTTTTTTTTTTTTTTTTTTGCAATTTCCACTAGTGGCATATTCTTTTACAAAACAAGTGCACATTTCTTCGTTTCATTGGTTCCACTCAAAAGCCAGGAGGGGGACTTAGTCCTTTCTTACTTCTTTTAGCACGCATTTCACAATTAAAGTGCTTTAAGAGGTAAAAGGAGCAAAAATTTCAATTAAAATAAAAAGGGTATAAGCTTATAATGTGGGTGCCAATTAAAAGTCTATAGGCTCAAAAGGGTTAACTATGGATAAACTTTATTCACGGTAAGCAATAAAGCATAATAAGATCAAAGAAAGCCTAAAATTATTTCTCAAACGGAGCATCACCTAAAATTTCGCTTCAACTCACATATCGGGCAAGTTCTAGACACAAGTACAAAAATCTTACCACACATGGCACATGACTCACTAAGGACGGTCTCATTCCGACTATCAAACTAATGCAAGTATTTACGGAGCCACAAGATATTATGCATTAAGCACGAAGTGAACAATAGTCAAGAAAATGAGACATAGGTGTCAATAACATGCTATCCAGACAGTACATGCAACATAGACAATTTCAAAATATAGGAAAGATACTACACATGCCAAAGCCTAGATATGCTAATATCAAACAAGTTAAAAGGCGCCTAGGTTCATCATTCTTCCTCTTTTTTATTCTCTAAATTCCTAATCTACTCTAAAAGAAAAAAATTACCCGGTTCAAACTACATCCCATGGAAAAGAACCGAGACACAAAGAAAAATCACGGGGGATTTATTACACTACCTAACAAAAGAAAATCTTTTTGTCTTTTTCCTTCCAACTTTACTCCCTCAAGAAACCTATCGAATGAGATCTATCGTCGGGAAAAGTCCAATTTTTTACCTTTTTCGTTTTTTTTTCTTTTTTCTTTTTTGAATAAATTAATAACCTAAAATACTACACTACTATAAAGAAACAAAAATATGAAACTAAAAAAATAAGATATTGTATACGGTGAAATCGGAGGGTCCAATTCCTCGTTATCGAGGCACCTCAGATGATCGTCTCGAAGGCTCGAGGCTACAACGCCTACAGTTAAGTTTCCTCTCTCGAGGCTCGTTGATGCTCGACCTCGGGGCAATGCAACCAACGGCAATACTGGAAAAGAGGGGAGTTCCCAAAGGGTGCAGCTAGAGTCGACAAAGTCTGTCAGGCTAGTCTGAGCTCGCATCATGACATCGGCTAGCCATTGTTGCCAGCTCACTCAAATCCTAAAACTTGAGGGTCGAATGATCTCGAGTCGAAACCCGATTCGGAGATTGAACCCAAACTAGTTAACTAAATATGCCTAAGGGCAAGGCGTAAGAGCCATTATCGCCAGCCCACATAAAAGGTTGCTTCGACCCAACGCATAAGAGCCTAAGGGTCAACTAGAAATTTTAAAACTTGAGGGACAAATGAACTCGAGTCAAAATCAGACTCGGAGACTAAGCTCAAACTAATAAAAACGCCTAAGAGCAAAAGCATAAGAGCTCAAATGCCAACTTACACTACAAGGGTGTACCGACCTAATATATACGAGTCACTGTCACTAGCGCTAAGATCAAAAGTCATGTTGACCGGATACTTAAAAGCTAGGTCGCTCGACAATAGCAAAGGCCGAGGGTCTAACCCGAGGTCTGGGACCTTGGGTCGAAAGTCCAAAACATTACATAGTATTTTCGGAAAACAAAAGGGAAAGAAGGGATAGGAAAAGGAAACAAAAAACCTTCTTAATCCTTCTTACAAAGAGACAACCGAATAGAATCCTAATCTATCATCGAGCCTACATCTTCGATGTTTCCACCAAAGGTTGCACCCCAATAACTACGGGTCCTTCAGCGGCCACTCTTTGATGGCCTCTTCCCCTCCGGGGGCTCCGCCTTCATTTTTATCACCTCCTGAGCCACTGCCTGGTGCACCTCTGAAAGCAAGCAAGGAAGCATCTCTCTTCTCTAGGGTCTTCACCCTCTCGAGCTCGACAGGCAAAATGATATCTCCTGCATGTATGTCCCTATAAGTCTTCCTCCGAGATCCCAATCGAGCTCGCTCCACAGCCCATGTCAATTTCAGCTCGACCTCCTCAGGCGCCTTCTCGGCTTGAGCACTTGTCGCAATGTCATCCTCTACATGCAAAGATATAATCACCTCGGCTTCAGTTTTGATCTCGGATAATACAACTACCAACTCAAAATGGAGACCTTTGTACTTGTCACTATCCTCCCTCGTGTCACTAAGCTGACGCCTAACTAAGGTCACCTTCTCCTGGAGGGCATCCCTCTCGGAAGTTATCTCTCTCACATGCCGTTTGAGTTTGGAGACTTCGGAGTCTTTGGCCTGGAGCTCCTCCCTCATCAGGGCACCTTCCTTCTCAAACTGCACGAATCAGATCCAGAATGTTAAAACACTGGGACCTGGCAAAATATTCAGATAATGGCAAACGGGGGCTAGGTAACCTATTCAGTAAAGTGAGCCTTCTCGCGCTCATGACGGGTCACCCCGGCCTGATACCGGGTGAAAGTCTGACTGTAAAGCACCTTGGCCTGAAGCCACAAAAAAATACAAGTTAGAAAGACAAAGGTTAGAGCAATTGAGTCCTAAGCAACATATAGGATTCACAAAAATTACATGCTTGCAAAGACTGCTCATATCACCATAGACGAGTGAAACATCAATCTCAGGGATTCCCTCGGGAATGGTTGGAATCCTTTCGAGCACATCTCTGCCTTTGACGGGCAACCCCACATCGGAAGATTCTTCAAGCGGGGCGTCTCGCACTCCCTTAGGAGGTATGGTCATTCCCTGAAGGGAATCAATCACGACCACGACACTAGCAGGGTCAATCAGGTCCATCCCTTGTCTATTCAGGGCCCCATAACTAGGCCCATCAGAACCACCCACCAAAGGCACCTCAGCCCGAGGAGAATTCTGGTCGCCGACCAGCTCGGGTGCAGAACCTTATACTCCCTCAGTTTTCTCTCCGCTATGAAGTTGGACCGCAACAACATCAGACTCGGCTCGGAAGCCGCCATCTCTACGGCCCAAGGATTGGCCAGGTTTATCCCTCCCTCGGGCACTGTCGAGAAGCTATTTTCCCCCTCATCTTCAACGCGAGGGTTTTTTGTCATTTCCGGAGTTAGGGCTACTGGGTCGGACTTAGTTTCTTCCTCCTTAATCTTCTTGGATTTCGAAGGCCCGTCCGACGGATCCCTTTGTCTCTTCTTCCCTTCATCAGGTGCCAAATCACCCTCTACACCAGGTAATGCTCCCTTCATCAAGGGGACTTCCCCTAGACCTACACAGATACAAGAGGTAAGCATAGGAAACAAGGGCGCTGCCAGTAGCGATTTAGGTTGAAAAGAATGATCACAACAGGGGTAGAGGCTCACCATGATCCTTATCTTCCCAGCGAGCTTGGGATAAATCACGCCACACTCGCTCAGCATACGGGCAAATTGAGTCTAGACGACTGACCCAATTCGGGAGGTCCGGAACCATGCCAAGATAGATTGTTGCAGCTGCATTAGCAAGAAAAATTAAATGCCTGGAAGAACGTAGTCAAAGAGAATCAAGGGAATGCTAGATAACGTGTCTACTTACATTTCACATTCCACCTCTAGAGAAATGGCATCCTTTCTACCGGGATCAGGCCATAAGTCCTTACTCAGACAAAGTGTCTTATCCATCCTCCATTCCCAAGTTGCTCGGTACAAGCAAAGAGGGACCTCGGGGCTCGACAGCAGAGTTTGATTATACCCCTATGGAAGAGACAGGGGTTGTACATCCTGATCAGATGATCGAGGATGAAGGGCATCTCCTCGATCGTGTTTACGTAGTATCTGATCATGTAAACAACATGCCAGAATAAAGGATGAATTTAGCCAAGGGTCACTTGATACTATTGGCAGAAGTCGAGAATCACGGGGTCGATCGGGGTTGAAGATGGCCCTACCGGCCCTAGGGTAAATGGGAAAGTATACACACTGAGAAAATTGTCTTTGTATGTCATAATATCCTCGTCCCAAGAAGGGATCTCCACGAGCAACGCGTCCCCCCAGCGACAATCAGCTCTCACTCTTCTAACGTCTATTATCTAGCTAATATACCGTGTCACGGGCTCACGACGCCCCGACTTTGAAGAAGGCTTCTCGATCTTAAAATTAGAAGCCATCGCGAAAAATCCCAGAATGCATTCCTCAGCACGAGGAGGCATTGCCTATTCACCTTGAGATAAAAGAGAAGAGGATGAGGCCACATTCTCCTGACAAATAGAGGAGGAAGTTTTTGCCATTACTAGAAAATTTCGGATGAAAAAGGGAAGTCGCGTTCCTAGGAAAGAACAAAAGTAAAGGCAGAAGGAACCTTTTTTGGGGTTTGGAAATGTGGTAAGTTGGAAAGAACGAGAAGGGGAGTATTTATAGAAGGCCCGCGTGCATGTTGAAGGAGGCCAAAGGACAGCTAACTGCCATAATCAATGTGGAGGCCTTCAAGGGCTGCGTGTGCATCGTCTTTTGGCACCTTATCCTTTTATTCTCTCATTTTTCCCTCTCTTGTTTTGCCATTATTTCTTTCCCACAGTTTTTTTTTGTTTTCTCTCCTTTTTTTTTTTCCTTTCATTTCACTGTTATGATCGAATCCTATGGGGATTGCCTACGTATCATGACATCACATGAATCAGACCAAGCGTAGTTCTGGGAACACGCACGAAATAAAAAATAAAAAAATAAATAATAAAAAAAAAATTGGGGTTTTCAAATTTTCATAAAACATCTTGATTACAATAACTTCCCCTACAAAGTTAAACATAAAGACTGACAGACTCGATGAGTGGACCAACAACTTCAAAAGAAAACTAAAAATATAGGCTTAAAATAAACTAACAAAGAAAACCGACAATACAAACTCGAAAATGAACTAACAAAATATAGACTCAAACAAACAAAGTCAAGAATACATAAGTGCCACAATTGCTGCTCCAGTTGGCCTTGTTTCGGGCCTTTGCGCCACATCTTCTTGGAGGCGAAACAAGTCATCCATGATCTGTCGGACAAAAATCATAACTGAAGCAAAGAACATGGATCTGGTTATGTCTTCACACTCGTTGCACTTCATCACAATGTAGTCCGCGATTCTCCTAACCCTTTCCTTGATAATACCCTTCTCCTGTAGTAACCGTCCGATCTGTTGAGATCTGGCATCCAAAACTTGTTCAGCTATGTGATCTTGCTCTTGAAGCTGCTGCAGGTCTTTCCCTAGCTATGCCATCAGGGCATAGTAGTGCTCCCTTTTTGCATTGAAGTCTCTCATCTGCTTGGCCATTTCATTCTCAAAGGCATTGACCTTTTTCTTTATACTTACCATTCCCTTGTCATACTTCTCCTTCAGTTGCCGAATGAAACTGGCCCGTCCCTCCGCATTTTTAGCTAACTTAGCTTAGTCATTTGCTAGCTCCGCTTCAGTCTTTTGCAAATCATCCTCATAGTCATGTACCTTTTGTGTAAGGTTGTAAATGAGCTTTTCATCTTTTCTGCTACTGCCCGGGTTCTCAGCTGCTATTCTCATCTTTTGAACTTGGGCTCGGAGAGCTTCATTCTCTTGGGCCAACCTTCTTCTTTCACCTTCAACTTCTTGTGCCTAGAGATCATTATTGAATTCCATGTTTCTCAACTTCTCTTCCAAGGTGTGAATTGCGGCTTGATATCTTTTCTCTTTTTCTCCCCAAGCCAACCTTTCTTGGATTTTCTCATCAAAAGCTTGAACATGAGGTCTCTTGGCAAGCCTCTCGGGCTCAGGCTCTGGCTCATTATTTAAACAAGAACTTTTCTCAAACCATGCAGCATAACCTGGATCCACTTCCCCCTTTGCAACATCTGGTACCTTCCATTTTTCAGATAGCAGCAATCATTCCAATCCTGCTGAACCAAAGTCTCGGGCAATGCAACTTCTGGATGCAGCTCAATGACCTGGGTGGTTAGATCTTCATCTTCGGGCACCACCTGATATCTTCCTAACTGCCTTAAGACCCTCTGCGGTGCATATGGTTGGATACTCCTCACATCCATCAACCTCAGGTAACCCTTGGTAGCCGTCATGTATATGGCTTCTATCATCGGGAGCCATCCACTCGACCTGACTTGCTTTGAGGGCCTTCAAGTGGGAGACCCAGGCTTCAAACCCTTACGCTTTCCTTATAACTCTCAATGAAGTTATCCAGGCTCGAGCCATAACTCATGAATTTGGGGTGGTGGCGGAGATTCTCAATCAACCACATTTGTAGAAGAATATTGCAACCTTCAAAGAATTGGGCCCCGACTTTGCATAATGTCAATGCTTGATAAATGTTTTCCAGCACTAACGGGACAAGTGTATGATCTTCCTTAGTAGTGAGGATTTGTGCAATTCTGACCATCCACTGTCCCTTCCGCATTTGGAAAGACCATGATCCCCAAAAATGCCACAATAAAAGCGAACCGACGATGAATTTGTCAAAGGCCCTTATCTTGTTTGTTGCTCAAACCCTTTTCATGTGTTTCTAACCCAACTGAGTGCCCGAACCCGAAGTACAAGAAGTGGAAAGAACAACACTCTTTGCTTACATGGGCCTTCTTCATCTGTTTACTGATATTCAGGAGGTCAAAGAACTTGTGCACCGAAGGAGCCCTTGGAAATATAAGTTGTTGTTTCCTCAAATCCCGGCCAAACTTAATATACCCGGCCACTTCCTCCAATGTAGGGGTGATCTCAAAGTCCGAGAAATGAAAAACATTGTGGACAGGGTCCCAAAAAGTTACCAAAGCCTTGATTAGATCTTCCTGTGGTTTGATTTCCAAAATGGTTATAAGGGCACCCAACTGTTTTTTCACCCATTTCTGACCATCTTCATCCAGATCATTCCATCACATACGCAACTGCAACTGAGCCTGTTCTATAACCACTTCTAACGGGTTCTAGGCAGTTTTCATTCGTACCTGTGGGAGATTAAGGTTAGGTTTGACTCCGGTGGACCCTTTTTGTAAAATAAGTTTTTTAATTTCTAAAAGAAAAAATCAACAGACCATGATCCCTCCCCTATATGCTAATTTTAGCAAAAATGGTCATTTTTCCAAACGTGACCCTTTCCCAATTCCAAATAAATTTTGAGGCCGGGGAGAACTGCTTTGTGGAAAAATGAAACTTACCAACAGATTTGTCCGTTCTTTTACGAAAATAGCCCTTCGACAACTGTAGATACTCTAAGGCTATCTCGGCAAGAACGACTTAAGACATTACCGAAGCTAGATCGGCTTATTTTGACCCCATATTACATTTATTTAACCATTTACTCTTTTTTTTTATTTTTATTTTTGAAAAATAAGGCCAAACCTTATGTAGGTTGCCTGCATAGCCCATATCCGGGGAGAATCAGACCTGCGTAGTTCGGTCAGTTTTGACACACTTAAAAAGGACATAGTATTGACTTATTTTAAATGACTTTTTTCTCTTTTTTTTCTGAAAAAAAAATTTGGCAGAGTTTCGGGATATTTTCAAATACCGGGAATTTTTAGAACCGGGCTTTTATTTCCTTCCCTACATCACTCTTAGTTTTTCTTTTGATTTATTTTTCTCTAGTCGGTCTGCATGTAGGCCGAATCAAATAAATGTTCACATAACACATAGGATGCATCGGGATGGTCTATTATTTTGGGTACACCTGTCCTAAACGGACCCAACCCTTGTGTTGAGTCCCCTAAGTCAAATGCACATGATGCAAACAAACGTTCCTACTAGGGATCCGGCATGAGGCTGTATTTTTCTAGGTTTAAATCATGAGGTTTTGTTCTAGATTTGGGTTACCCGAGTGGATAACTCGAGCCGAAGAGGGGGCAACGTACCGGGAGCGCTGAAGTGTACCCGGCCTTGTTGCTGGACTAGCCCCATTCTTATTTGGTATAATTTTTACAGAAAAAGCGGGTCAAGTTCAAAATAACACCCTTTAAGGCCAAGAGCCTTCGCCAAAAAAAAGATTTGAACCTTGATCGAACGACTACGGGTTAATATTTCGACAAGTTCGAAATAACACCTTTTAAGGCCAAGGGCCTTTAAAAAGAAGAGTTCGACCTTAATCGAACGACGGTAATGAGTGCACAAGTAGCAAGTAGGATGCATCAGGATGGTCTTTTTATTTCGGGTTCACCTGTCCTAGACAGACCCAACCCCTGTGTTGAGTCTCCAAGGCCAAATGTACATGATGCAAATATATGTTCCTACTAGGGAACCGGTACATGGCTGAGTTATTTTAAGTGAAAAACCTGAGGTTGATTGTTCTAAACCTGGCTTACCCAAACGGACAGTTTGAGCCGAAGCGGGGGCAACGTACCGGGAGAACGAAAGTCTATCCGGCCTAGTTACTTGTCCCAACTTCGTCTTATTTGGTATGACCTTTAACAGAAAGGTGGGCCACGCGCACGTGTGCACCATAAATTTAGAAGACTCAGAAAGAAGGGGGTTTCGTAGCAGTTGTATATATTCACAATTCAAATAATATTAAAGCGGTAAAAAAACATTTAGCATGTTAATCATATAAACAGTTGAAAATCATATAGTAAATAAAGCCAATTATCGCAGTTATTTTAAGCTCGAATTCTTTAAACCCTGAACCAGTGGTTCTGGGTTACAGTACACTTTGTTCCCCAGCAGAGTCGCCAGAGCTGTTGCACCTCCTTTTTACCGCGCCCGCGGGGCGCGTGGGGAGTTTTCTCCAATTGAAGGACAATCGAAACGGGATCTATTTAATTATTTCAGAGTCGCCACCTGAGAATTTTAAGGCGTCCCAAGTCACCGGTTTTAATCCCTGAATCGAGGAGAATATGACTCTGATTATTATTCTGCGAACCAGAAATCCTGAGTAAGGAATTCTGTTAATCCGGACCAGACTACCAAATAAACCTATGTAGTTATATAATATACAGCGGAAAGTAAAGCAGAATAAACAGATAAAGATGGGAAGGGAAAACATGCTTCGGGGAAAACAGGTAAAACAGAATATCAAGAGAACTATAAAGGAATCAAAATCCAACCACTAACAAGAATAAGGAAAACAAAGGCAGATTTCACTTTCTTTTCACATCTTGTTGTAGGCGTGCAACCCGATCCCATTTCCTGTATCTCGTGGCAGGCGTGCCACCCGCTCCCATTTCATTTATCTCGTGGCAGGTGTGCCACCCGCTCTCATTTCATTTATCCCGTGGTAGGCGTACCACCCGCTCCCATTTCATTTATCTTGTGGTAGGTGTATCACCCGCTCCCATTTCACTATATCTTGCGGTAGGCGTACTACCCGCTCCCATTTCATTATATCGTGTGGTAGGCATACCACCTGCTCCCATTTCATTATATCTTGTGGTAGGCGTACCACCCACTCCCATTTACAACCAACAATAATCACAGGGAATTCCGGCAAGGGAACAAGAGTAATATAACAACTTTCCGGTATGAGAACAATGATATTTCAATAACATCCCGGCAAGGGAATAATACTATCAAAACAAACATCCCGACAAGGGATCATTAATATCAAACAAATATCCCGGTAAGGGAACAATGGTGATAATAACATATGAAGCGCAATAAACTACAACGGAGTCATAACAATTATAATACAAGACTCACGGGCATGCTTGACACCAATGTATAGATACTCGTCACCATGCCTATATGTAGTACTCCACATTTAGCATGTATCAAATAAGACACAACTCTTAATCCCTCAAGCTAAGGTTAGACCAAACACTTACCTCGATGCCACGAACATAATTCACGATTCAACTATAGCTTTACCCCTTGATTCCACCACTAATTCGCTCGTATCTAGTCACAAGTTACTTAATTACGTTAATAAATGCTAAATGAATCAATTTGAATGCATGAAAATGAATTTTCCAAAGTTTTACTCAAAAATTCAAAAACCGCCCCGGGCCCACATGGTCAAAACCCGAGGTTCGAACCAAAACCCCACTACGCATTCCCCCACGAACTCAAATATATAATTTATTTTGAATCGGACCTCAAATTGAGTTTCAAATCCCCAATTTTTGAAAAACCTAGGTTCTACCCAAAACACCCAATTTCCCCCATGAAAATCATTGATTTTGAGTTGAAATCATGTTAAAAGTTGTTAATGATTGAAGAAAACGAGTTAGAAATCACTTACCAATGTTTTGGAGAAGAAAGGTTATTTGAAAAATCGCCTCTTATATTTTTGGGGTTTTCAAAAAATGAAAAATAACTGAAAATCCCATTTTAATATACCCCTCTCAGACCCCCTGTGCAGACCGCACAAAATCGACTGCGGCCTCACAGCCCTTCCTGTGGACTGCAGTGATATGCTTTAGTATTTTGTCCATAACTTTCTCTACAGATGCCCAAATTATGATTTCTTTATCTTTCGGAAAACTAGACACTAAGGGCTACAACTTTTGTTTTTGAATCATCTTAAATTTCCTTGTAGATCAAAAGATATAGGCTTTCGAAGTAGGACCAGTGAAATGTTCTTCCCCGCGGACCGCACAGAATCTAGTGCGGCCGCAGAGCCTCACCGCGGTCCGCACAAAATCCAGTGTGGCTGCAAAATCCCCTCCGCGGAAGCATTCCTTTTTGTGCGGACCGCACTGGTCTGTTCAGAGGCCTTCCACTTCTCTAAACCTGCAACAACTATGTTTTTAAGCCTAAGACATCTCGGAACCTACCCGAAGCTCACCCGAGCCCTCGAAATTCCAAACCAAGTGTGCATACTAACTCAAAAACATCATATGGACCTACTCATCTGATCACATCATCAAAATAACATGTAAAATTATGAATTAAACATCAAAACTCAACATTTTCATCAAGAACTCTCAAAGTTCATAACTCTTCAACCGGAAGTCCAACTCACGTCAAATAAACTCCGTTTTCCACCAAATTTCACAGTTATCGTTCAAATACTATAACAAGTTTATACCGGGCTCCGAAACCAAAATAAGGGCCTGATAACACATATCGATTTTTGGTTCATAAATCAAAAAATCCCCACATTCATAATAATACGGTTATAGAATCAGATAATGCTGAGTTCTTTGAAAATATATATCCATATAAAAAGAAATATGAGTCGATTGGTGAATGATCTAAACGACCTCGGGAAGAAACAAAAGAAAGTACATTTAATCAGGAGGATCCACGACATAGTAAATATCAAAGAACGTCTACTTTATTTGGACCAGATTTTGTGACTTTCTTGTTGAAAAATGAGCCTCAAACATTTAAAGAAGCTATGTCTTCTTCGGAATCATTGTTTTGGAAAGAGGCATTCAATAGTGAAATAGAACCCATATTAAACAACCATACATGGGAATTGGTTGATCTTCCTCCTGGAAACAAACCTTAGGGCTCTAAATGGATTTTTAAGAGAAAAATGAAAGATGATGACACTATTGATAAATTTAAGGCAAGACTTGTAGTCAAAGGGTATAGACAATGAGAAGGTCTTGACTACTTTGATACATGCTCTCCAGTTACAAGAATTACGTCCATACGGATGTTAGTAGCATTAGCTGCGGTGTATGGTCTTGAAATTTATCAAATGGACGTTAAGACGGCATTCTTGAATGGAGATTTGGAGGAAGAAATCTACATGGAACAACCTGAAGGGTTTGCGGTTCCAGGTAAAGAAAAGAAGGTCTGTAGACTTGTTAAGTCCATTTACGGACTAAAACAAGCACCCAAACAATGACATGCGAAATTTGACCAAACAATATTGTCAAATAATTTTAAGATAAGTGAATGTGATAAATGTGTATACATTAAAAATGTTCCAAAACACATAGTCATTATTTGCTTATATATGGATGATATGTTGATAATGAGTAATGACATTGCTACATAAATGCTACTAAGCGTAAGCTAACTAGCAAGTTTGATATGAAGGACTTGGGAGTTGCTGATTTAATTCTGGGGATTAAGATCCATAAGACTCCTCAAGGTCTGGCATTGTCACAATCTCATTATATTAAGGTAGTACTTGAAAAATTCAAGCACTTAGGTTTTAAAGTTGCAAAGACTCCAATTGAGCTGAATCTTGCATTAGCAAAGAACAAAAGGCAGAGCATATCACAATTGGATTATGCTCGTGTGTTGGGATGCCTAATGTATATCATGAATTGTACACGACCAGTGACCTCCCTATCGGGTTCGTGAAGGCCAAGACTCAACAGCCTCAAAATTCCTCTTCGCGAACGCGGGACTCTCTTTGTGTTCGCGAAGAAGGAAACCGGATACCAGATATCAGCAGTTCCAAAACAGCCCGAAATGATCTGAAACCACCCCGAAACACACCCGAGGCCCCGGAGACCCCGTCCAATCACACAAACCAGTCCCACCACATAGTACGAACCTGCTCGAGGCCTCAAATTACATCAATTAACATCGAATTCATGGATTGCACCTTATTCCAAGCTTAATGAACTTTAGAATTTCCAACTTCTACATTCGATGCCGAAACCTATCAAATCACGCCCCATTGACCTTAAATTTTGCACACAAGTCATATTCGACATTATGGGCCTACCCTAACTTCCGAAATCGGAATCTAAACCCAATATCAAAAATTTCACTTCCAGTCAAACTTCTCAAAACCCTTCAAATTTCAAACTTTTGTCAAATGACTCCAAAATGACCTACAGACCTCCAAATCCACTTCCAATCGCGCTCCCAATACCAAAATCACCATACAAAGCTATTCCCAGAATCGGAATCCCAAACAGACATCGTTAACACTGAAATGCACTTCATCCCAAATTTATGAAATTCATCGAAAAATTCTAACTTCCACAATGGGCGTCGAAATGCTCTCGGGTCATCCAAAACCTGATCCGGACATACGCCCAAGTCCAAAATCATCATACAGACCTATTGGAACCTTCAAATCCCAATTCTGAATTCATTTACACAAAAATCCAATCTTAGTCAATTCTTCTAACTTAAAGCTTTCGAAATGAGAATTTTCTTTCCAAATCAACTCCGAACTTCCCAAATTCAATTCCGACCATGCGTGCAAGTCATAATAGCTGAAGTGATGCTGCTCATAGCCTCAAACCACCGAAGAACACGTTAAAGCTCAAAATGACCGGTCGGATCGTTACATTCTCTCCCATTTAAACATATGTTCGTCCTCGAATGTACTAAGAACTGTATTGGAGTTGTCCAAAATCACTGTTAAACACCTCATACACCTACCCATGCAACCACAACTTAGTTTAGCTCAATCAAATCTTAAGATATCCTTTTTCATTTAGGAAAATAAGCATTAGAGCCTAGTTCCAACATCTGGAATTCTCTCCCAGGGCTGCTTCCATCATATGAATGTCGTATCAATCACCACACGCTGCACTAGAACATGACTGCACACCCTTGCTGAATTCCCACTATGCACCATATCATTCACAAGACCATAATAACACTTTCTGCTCATAATAGCTGATATTTCCCGAATCTGATGCTCACAAAGCACCCCATGACATATATAAATCCTATTCCAACTCTTGCAATACCGCCATGACGGAAGAGATGTGTAGAAATGCATAACCAACTGCCGAGTCAACAAATCATTGAGTCTACTCCTGACAAGAACCATTACCTTATTCTGAACCAAGCAACGATAATTGCTCCTTAATATGCTTCATATAAACCCAATTGCATTGATCCTAGGTCCAATAATCTCGTCTCACCCAGTACGAGCTGCTCAGGTAACAAGCCACCCCAGACATGACCAAAAGGGCTCACATGATGCCACAATATGCCAATAGGCTACAAACTCGAACATGATACATAAGGAAAACAAACTCTGAAAAGGGCTACTCAAGCCACGTAACTAATTAGACAACCGAAAAGGTGTCATAAACCTACCTTAGAAAAATGGGAAACAAAACACACAAAATAGAATATAGGGAATTGTACTCAACATCACTTTGTTGCAGCGTGCAACCTGATCCAAACAATATACCCATGGCGGCGTGCCACCCGATCCACACATAAATCTATATAAGGAGATACATACCGAGCTAGGGTGCTCATTACTACAAAATACCGAATATTAGCCACAATCACACTAAGTGCATAAACCATCCCTAGGGAGACAGATAGCGCCATACGCTACAAAACTCAAGCACAACTGAGGTGCGATATATGACTTGAATCTCTAGAGCTATCGTGCTCACATAACACTATCGCTAAGCGAAACCTCAACACATAAGAAATTTATCAAGCTGTTTCACAACTCACACAACACCATATAGTATTACATGAAATAGCCGACAAGGAAATAATATCCAACGTCCAAATACTACTCCCATAAGAAGCGCTATGCTAAAATAAATACATCAGGACTGATATAGAGCCTACGTTCACATTTAGATCCATCCACAGACCCCAAGCCGATTCTGATCATACCGCACTAGGCTAGTAACGTTTCAAGGGTTCATAATAACCCCCTTTTTCCCATAACACACAAGAATAACCATCATAACCGGAACAAACTCCCACAGTCCACAACCAAATGAACCGAGCGCCCTCTAGACATAAATTCTCAAATAAGCGTTATTACCATATTTTTCATACTTGGTTAAAACCTTCAATCAATCGAGTGACTAAAATGTTATACTTGTACAATCTTCCCCTGAGATATGCTTCCACGACCTTCCGCACAAGGTAACAAGTCTGTACATCCATATCACTAGTCGTACTAACGCGATAAAGCAAATCAAGAATCCATAACCAAGATGCAAAGCCTCTCTCACAAAACACCGATCTCATGTGACGCTGAAGACAATACTAGCTTACTCTAAACATTCAAATCCATTTCTTGCCCATCAAAGCTCGTGACATCCTTGCCAACACCGAACACAACCTTGATCCTCACTTTCAAATTTCTCATCGCTCACTGCACCTAATATGCCAATATGCGATAGAACAAGAATTTCATCATAACTCCTGAACCACTAATATGGTAAACACTTTATCACATAGAAACTTTTTACTTAACTCATTCCTAGAGAACCATAGCAACACACGAGTGAATTCTCATAACCGAAGAACATTCAAATCCTCAAGTAGTGGTCTAAACCACCATAACCCTTCCGGGATTCGCCTACACATAACATGCCATAATACTTGAATACTTACAAATAGAATCAATTATGGCGGCCGTCAAGCCTCGCATATACCGCCACAAATCACATGCATAACTTAATCATGCTGAAGAAACTGATCACCGCCACCATTATGCCAATTCAACCATGGATAACCAAATCTAACTTATTCTAATTCATCCTTAATTTGCCTTAGAGATAATAATAGCTCTATTTCTCACATCACCAACCTAAATCCACACTCATCTTGAGTGACCCCATTCCACGAGACCACATTGTCTTCAAACCCATGAACCGTTTCATACCCTCCTTGCACGCACATTCACGTCTTCCAGTGATACACCTATTCTGATAATTCCTCTACGAATCCAAAGTCATTTTCTCTTTCTCCTCCAAATTATACACTGCAAGTCGAAAATATCATAGAACATTCTGTGCCTCTTATCATAATCCGCTACAAAAGCTCGATTCTTAACCATACCGCATGCTTGAAATCCTTAGGCACCACATTTTAACCTTTGAATTCCCTAGGACCATTGTTGAGAGTCACCCACTCTGGCTTGGTCCCGAATATAATCAACTCCGAGGCTCCACTGCCACATGAACTCCTACCTCAATGAAGCACCCAACTGAATTACTTCCCTTGTAAATCACCTCTGTACGAAGCATAAATCCTGAATCTTCCCAAAGCCTGAACATGAGTCAATAAGGCCAACTATAGCACACCTTTATCAAATCATTTGCTCAAATTACCACTTATGTTCTTTTCCCTTAGTTGTAGTAACTCACCAATATGTCGATAACCCGAAACCTCACAAGTAGATAACCATGCAACTCAATCGTAGACGGTGGGACTTGTGAGCACGTGATTTTTGCCCTATATGAATAACTCCCATAAATTCAAGAAAAATAAAATTTTCCCATCATTTGCAATTTCGTAGATTTTTGTAGCATTTTTGTTAATTGTTCGCATTTCTTTGCGCATGTTAATTTTGTTTAATTCACAAAAAATACAAAAATATGTTGCATTTAGGATTTAATTCTATATTTTAGGATTAATTAGCAAATCAGTTGTTTTATAAAAAGGGAAAAATCACAAAAATAACCTATTTTGCACCTTTTTAATTTTAGTTTTGGGTAGTTTTTCCTTTAATTGGATTTTTAATTACTTGTGATAATTATTATTTAGAATTAATTAGTTTTTTTAGGTCAATTTGGTTTTGTGATTCAACTTAGGATTTTATTTTTAATTTTGAAAAAAAAGAGGAATTAAAAAGAGTTGGAAAATAAAAAGAATTAATTTGAAAAGAAGAAAAGAAAAGGAAGTGTAGAAGAAGTCTCTTTGGGCCTTTTTAATTTTAATCCTACAAGCCCAAAACAAATTCCCCAACAAACCCGCCCGTTTGCCCCCTAAACCCGACCCATTCCCAAATATACACACGCGAATACACACTCACAGACCCTATTTCCCAAGATTCAGCGATGCCTCACTATTCACTTGCCTCCCTCCCACAAATCAGACCTTGAATCACCCAAATCCATGGCGAGTGAATCCAAACCCACAACCACGTATTCCTCCTTCTCTCCTCTTGCCATTTCTAATGGTTTCTGACACCAAAGATTCTCCCTCCTCTCACTCACCCGATGCTGAGATGTAACACGCGATTGGAAGGTTCTGAGAACGATTCGTTGGATGAGTGTGAGGTGTTGGATTGATTTCATTCAATCCGAGCCCCACATTCATCAGGGGTTCGTTTTCAAAAGGGACCTCATCCGATTTTGCGCAGGGAGAATTTTGGGGGATTGATTCTGAGGGATTTCGTTTGGGAAAGGGAGGTAACTTGGGACATAGGGCTTTGAGAAAGCTTCTTTTTCTTTTTTTATTTTTGAAAACCATTTTAGTTTAATTCCAGTTACAATAGAAAAATACAAAAAAAAAATCTGATTTCGTTTTTGTGTTTAATCTGAGCCTTTTTGTTGTCTGCGTTTGGAAGTTCAGAAACTGTCATTTTTCACTAATGAGTTCGGTTTGAACTCGAAGGTTGAGTTCGTTTTCTTTTTGAATTTCATCTTTGAATTAAGGGAACTGAACTGAGGTCTATTGAATGTTCGTGAGGTTCAAGTTCGTCGATTCCATTTCTACTGTTGTCCTGCTGATTTGCTACTGAACTTCGCTAGTATTCGAAGGCAAAAAGTGTACTATTAAGGCTGTTATTATTAAAAGAAGTTTGCAACTTCAGGTTTGATTTTCTTTCTCCCATGTAACTCTGTTTTTTAGCCGTTCTTGAGCTATGGAATTTCTGAGTTTGCATCTCTTTATTGCTGCCATTTAAGCTTTTGTGGGATTGAATCAGTGAATTCGAGTTTAGTTTTTTATCGATTTGTGACTAGCTGAGAGGTTTTTTTTGTAAAGTCTGTTGAGCTATGTCGATTTTCTTTGATGTATTGTGGTTGAAAACTTGGTTCGAGTCTGTTTGTTGACATTGTTTGGACTTAAAACTAAAGGTTGAGGTACAGTTGAGTGAGCTGAGCTCAACCTTGAAGTTCTGGGAATTGGGAAAAATAGCTTCTCATTTCTACTTTAGTCCTAATTCATTGAGTGTTGTTACTTGAGAAATTTGAGTTGAGTGTTTGAGTTGGTAGCATCTTCGTGTTGAGATCTGAGTTTGACCATGACCGCTGGTTGAGAATATGATCTTACTTTCTTCATCAAAAATGAATATGATCTTACTTTGCATCAAATTGTTTCTTTGTTTCATGTCGAAGTGCATTCTGATCTTCACGCAGTAAGAATTATGCATCAACTGTATTCATGAAGTAGTTTCCTTGGACTTCTTGTCTGTTTTCTTGAGGCAGTGCTGAAATATACTATTTAAATCCTAAAGCTCAGTTTTGGTAATTCTGCTTGTATTCTTAGGGTAGCAATAGTGTCTGGGTTGAACTTAATGATCCATGTAGTATCCTGTTATGTTTGATTTTAAAACCTGGCGCAAATTAATTGTTTTGCTGATCGTACATGTTCAGATTGCTCTATTTTCCTGCTATTGCTCGAAAATTTCTATGCCTTATTTCTGCTACAGGAATTCTGCTCTTTCGAGCTGTTGAAGAAGTCAATTTGAGTAGTAAATTAAGTCGATGACGTGCAGTATTTTGGGACATTTGTTTGGACTGTTAGCCAGCTAAAAAGCGGCCCTGTTTTGCACCATTTAGGCAGCAGATTTGCGTAGTTTTGAGTAATAGATGCTGCACTGTTAGCCCTCGTTATTGAATCTGTCTTGGTTTAATTGAAATCTCTCATGTGTGACCATGTACGAAGGCTATTCTATTTTTTCAAGTCATGGATAGGTCCCTGTGAATTCCATTTCCTTTGTAGCATGTTCAATTTCCTTCTTAGAAGTGTGGTTGATGATTTGATTCACTTGTTGAAATGGATTCATTACAGTATATTAACTTTTGATTCCCTGAAACAGTAGTGGTGGTGAAGTATGTTAGTTCTTAGATGGAGTAAAACTTAT
Source organism: Nicotiana tabacum (assembly GCF_000715075.1). Classification (NCBI taxonomy): domain Eukaryota; kingdom Viridiplantae; phylum Streptophyta; class Magnoliopsida; order Solanales; family Solanaceae; genus Nicotiana; species Nicotiana tabacum. The sequence continues at coordinate 96,653,510 of NC_134084.1, read as the reverse complement.
AGTTCCCTGAAGATCCATAAAGATAAACTTGCCTAGCTTGGAATGTTGAGTTTGCCAAGAAAGTGAACAACCAAGTGTTTCCAACACCCGATAACCAAAATTGCATCAACCACCTAGCCGGATAGCAAGGTTTTAATCTCCAAATTAGTTTACTTTAATCTCCAATAGTGACTCCATAGTTTATGACTTTTATAAGAATTCTCAAGTTTAGTGAGGTAAATAGTTAATTGAACAGATCTTTAGATAGTCGAGGTGTGCCATCCGAAACAATAATAGGTTATGGCCCTCAAAAGTTTAATTTTGAATTTCCCTTTAGAATGATTCGAGGTGAGCCGTGCCAAATAAAATCTCAAAATGCATGGTCATCGCTTAATTAATATTTTTATCCTTAGAGATTGAGGCGAGCCATTTAATAGAATTTTTCATGGCCCTCGCAAGGTTGCAAATGCACAGTTGCTTTAGGCGCATTCTTTTAATAATTTACTTTCCTAAACTCTGGTGAACATTTATGTGACCCAAATCCAAATCTTAACAACGTTAAATAAAATATGTCTCGGACTGCGGGTGCATTTCATGTGGCGTGGTCCAAAGACGTGTTTTAGATGACGTTGAAATCTTTATTAAAATAATAAAAAGCGGTTTAAAGTTAAAATGCACATAGGTTCAAAAGAGTATTAAAATCAGATAATAGGCCAATTGTAACAGTTGAGCGACCGTTCTAGAACCACGGAACCCGAGAATGCCTAACACCTTTTCCCGGGTTAACAGAATTCCTTACTCAGATTTCTGCGTTCGCGGACTATAAAATAGAGTCAATCTTTCCTCGATTCGGGATTTATAACCGGTGACTTGGGACACCATAAATTTATCCCAAGTGGCGACTCTGAATCTAAAAATTAATCCTATTTCGATTGTCACTTTAATTGGAAAAAAACTCCCTTTATACCCCTTTCGAGGGTGTAGGTAAAAAGGAGGTGTGACAGCTCTGGCGACTCTGCTAGGGATCGAACCCAGAATCTCTGGTTCAGGGTTCAAGAATTCGAGCTTAGAATAATTGTTATATTTGGCTATATTTATCTGATTTTATTACATGATTGGGCCTAATGTGCTAAATGTTGTTTTTACCGCTTTGATATTATCTGAACTGTACATAAACTGCTACGAAACCCCTCTCTTCTCTCTCCTGAGGAGTGCACGCTGGTCGTGACTTCTTTCTGTTTGTGTCATATCCCAAGTAGAATGAGGTTCAGACAAGTTGCAAAGCCGGATGATCTTTTAGTTACCGGTACGCAGCCCCCCGGCTCGAGTGGTCCGCTCGGGTAAGCCAGGTCTAGAATAGTACACCCAGGTTTTAAACCTAGAATAACTCAGCCTCATGCTGGATCCCTAGTAGGAACGCTTATCTGCATCATGTGCATTTGACTTTGGAGACTCAACATAGAGGTTGGGTCTGTCTAGGACAGGTATACCCGAAATGAAAAAGACCATCTTGATGCATACTACTTGCTACTTGTGCATTCATTTGCTTCGGATTTGCATGTTGACCGGCTTATAGGGAAAAGCTTGAGAGAAGGAAAGTCAATGTGAGGGCTAAGAGAGATAATTGCTTTGTTTTGAAAAACCGATGTCCCAAAATATATTGAAACTCTGCCGAAATTTTTTTAAAAAAAGAGAGAAATCTTTGTTTTGTTTTGAAAAAAAAAAGAGAAAAAGTTGGTTTTTGTTTTATCAAAATTGCCCGAACTACGCCAATTTTATTCTAACCGAATGTGGGATACGTAGGCAACCCCCATCGGGTTCAACTTCCTTTTTGCAAAAATAGCTCAAAAGGCACCAAAATTTTATTACTTTGTTGGAAATAAGTAAGGTGAAGCCATTCTTGTCGAAAATAGCCGAATGTCCCCGAAAGGATGTCGGAAGGTTGTTTTTGCAAGAACAACCACCTTTGGTCTTTTTTGGCATTTTGGCCGGTTAGTAAGCACAACCTTAAAATCTTCTCCCCGGAAGTGCTGAAAGGCTTTATTTGCAAAGCCGGGTTTTATTTTGAAATAAAAATTTGAAAAAAAGAGAGACAGAAAAATAGTGTTAACTTTGTTTTGAGTCAAGTCTTGATTTTGCTTAATCACCCTAATAAATGTGCAGAATGAGCACGAGTCAAAGTTTGCCAATAACAGTCATGAACAAGATCCCTTTGGAGTTGCATATGTGGTGGGAAAATCTGGGTAAATCAGAGCAAGATAAGGTCAATCTACACTTGGGAGGTCTCACCAGGTTGTTGAAGATCAGGCCTAAACGAGACATCATAAAGGCGTTGGTTAGATTTTGGGACCCAACTCACAATATCTTGCAATTCTCGGATTTTAAACTCACACCCACCTTAGAAGAGATAGCAGGTTATATGGGAAGTACTGAAGGTCTGAGGCATAAGTATCTGATCGCTCCAAGAGCCGTTAACTCTCACAAATTCATGGATTTGCTAAAAATAAGCAAGGGAATCCCATACTTGAGTTAGCGGATGGTTTTTCCATTCTACGTTTCATATACCAGAGGTACGGGTATGTAGGAGGATTCAACAACCCGGAAAGCGGGGTTTGTAGCAAAGGGAGCCGAGCAAAATGGGATGAGCATAGGCGTTTCGCCTTCATTGTAACTTTCTTAGGCCTCGTGGTGTTTCCTCGGAAAGATGGGAATATCAATCTGCGGGTGGTTGGAGTCATCAAAGTCTTGATTACAAACGCCAAGAGCACCCTTGCCCCTATGATAGTGTCTGAGATATACCGAGCTCTCACAGCTTGTAAAGCTGGGTCAGATTTCTTCGAGGGATGCACTTTGCTACTACAGATGTGGATGATCGAACACCTGTGTCACCACCCTTAGTATATGAGTTATGGGTCACAGAGAAAAGTTGCATTGAAGAGTTCAACACAAGGATTTCAGGGTTCAAGTTACCAGAAGGGTTTGGAGATTGGGTATCCCGTCTTCGCTCCATCACTGCGGGGCAAATAGAATGGACACTGGGTTGGCTTCCTGTTGAAGAAATTATGTATATGCCCGCCACCGGTCCTTACTTCCTCCTAATGGGTCTTCGAGGCATTCAGCCTTACGCTCCATACCGGGTGATGAGATAGTTGGGAAGGTGCCAGGTGACGCACCCAGATGAAGATCTTAGTGTTTATGCGGTCGAGGTTAGCTCCAACGACCAATTTCATGAAGAAATAGTTCGTTCTATTTGGAACGAGTGCCAATATTTGACAGCGAACACTCAAGTGTGTGACCTATCTAGATGCGAGGTCTCACCCGCCTACCTTGCGTGGTATAGAAAGAAGAACACTGCAAGGGCCAAACCGGAAAGACCAGCCAAAAAGCCTCACATTCAGGAATTCGTTGAGGCATCGCAGGAATAGTGGGCTTGGTTGGACAAGGAGAATGAGTACAAGGCCACTATAGGAAAGCTGGAAAAACAAGTCAGGGATCTCCAATTCGAGAACGGTTTGCAAGTTGCGGCGGATGAGGGTGAAAAGAAAAAGCTAGCCAAAGAAAATGAGGCCCTTCGAGCCCAGATTCGAGAAATGAAAATAGCAGCTGAAAATCCCGCCAGAAGTAAAAAGGATGAAAAGCTTATAAAGAACCTTAGGCAGAAGGTGGATGAGTATGGTTTTGATTTGAACAAAGTAGAGGGTGAACTAGCCAGGGCTCGAACAAAATTGGCTAAGAATGTGGAAGAACGAGCGCGTCTGATTAAACAGTTAAAAGAGAAATACGACAATGAGGTTGCGGGGTTGAAGAAAAGAGTCATCACCGTTGAGAACAAAATGATCAAGTAGGTGAAAGACTTTAAGGCTAAAAGAGAACACTGTTATGCAGCAATGGCACAGTTAGAAAAAGATCTGCAACAACTTCAAGAACGGAATCATATAGCTGAACAAACTTTGGAAGCTAGGGCCCAACAGATTGGGCGTTTGTTGCAAGAAAAAAGTGTGATAAGAGAAAGGGTTAGAAGGATCACCGACTATATCACAATGAAATACAGTAAGTGTGAGGACATGACTAGATCCACGTTCTTTGCCACTGTGATGACCTTTGTCCGCCAGATAATGGAATATCTCTACCACCTCCAAGGAGATTTAGCGCGTAGGCCCGTGGCGAGACCGAATGATGTCCCGCGGGCCCCAGGAGCATTTGAGGCATTGATGTATTCATGATTTTTACTCGAGTCTGTATTTTCTTTCTGTTGGAGTCTGTTAGTTTGTTTTCGAATCTGTGTTTTCATCTTGCTGTTGGAGTCTGTTAGTTTCCTTTTCGAGTCTGTTAGTTTTTGAGTCGTTGTAATCAAAGCATTTTTTTATAAAAATTTGAAAATCCCAAAATGTTTTATTATTTATTTTTACACTTATCCCCCAGAACTATACAAAGATCTGATTCATGCGGGGTCATGATACGTAGGCAATCTCCATAGGATTTGATCATAACCAAAAAGAAGAAGAGAGAGAAAAGAAAAAAAGAGGGGAAGAGAGAGGAAAAACAAGAGAGAAAAGAAAAAGAAAAAAAGAGAGAGAAAATAAGAAACCGTGAGAAGGAAACAATGGAAAAACAAGAAAGAGAAATGAGAGAATAAAGAACAATGAGAAATCAAGCAGAGAAAGGTAAGATTGGAAAAAGAAAAGTTGCCAAATGGAAATTAAGGGAAGCCGGGATGATGCAAGTAGCCGATCAAATACATAATAGAAAGAGTTAACTGTTTAGGTGCATTACATTCCCCAAATGTGCGGCTGCCTATCTGTTAAGCTCTAATCACTAACAAGTTTGTTGTTGACAATCCAGTACAGGAAGGTGGTTAGTTTGTTTGGCATTCTGGCAACTCACCCATACAACACCCAGTCCAAAAACAAGTTGATCATGGCTAATCAAGAACTTGATGCGAGTGTTTTCGATTCTTTGAGGGAGGTGAAAGATTCGGATGTTAATTTGATGAAAGAAAAGATGTATAAGCTGAAACAACAGATGGCTGAAATGTACCAGGCATGGGTAAAAGGGCAACCACCACCAGCTTACCCCGCCAACCCTGCCTTCATCCCGCCATTGGCTCAGTCTCAGGAACCTCATGCTACCTATTCGTCCCCGAGCTTCCCCATTTACCAGCACTACCAAAGCACCACCTCCCAAACACCACCAGCTCCACCACCCAAACTAGTCCCATACCCTCCTCTACCAACCACTCCAGTCTTCGTGGCACCCCCTCCTGCTACACTCCACAGATCCTCCAGCGAGCCCTTATTCCAAGCCCATGATAACCAATATTACCCCCCGGAACCCACTTTCAAAGCTCCAAAACCCTATTCCTACACTCATTTTGATCTTTCTATGGAAACTGAGAAACCATATAAAAATCTCGAACAGGAGGAGATGTTCAGGAAAGTTAAAAGCCTGGAACAGTCATTCAGAGACATGCAGGGGTTGGGAGGTCAGGTAAGCGTGGCTTACAAGATCTATGTCTATTTCCAGATGTTCAATTGCCGGCAGGGTTTAAGATGCCCAAGTTTGATTTGTATGATGGGCATGGTGATCCAGTGGCACACTTGAGAGGTTTCTGTAGCAAAATGAGGGGAGCTGGCGGGAAAGACGAGTTACTAATGGCATATTTCAGTCAAAGTCTGAGTGGTTCGGCACTGAAGTGGTACACCCAGCAGGATCACAGAAAATAGTATACATGGGATGATCTAGCCCAAGCATTCTCTTGTCACTTCCATTACAATCTCGAGATTATTCCGGATCGTCTGTTCTTGACAAAGATTGAGAAAAAGCACAATGAAAGCTTCAGGGAGTATGGTTTTCGGTGGAGAGAACAGGTAGAAAGGGTGGATCCTCAAATGAAAGAAAGTGAAATGGTGGATTATTTTTTGCAGGCCTTAGAACCTACTTATTACGGTCATTTGGTATCAGCTATAGGCAAGTCCTTCAATGAAGTGGTGAAGATGGGCGGTATGGTAGAAGAAGGTCTCAAGACAAACAAACTCATGAGCTATTTGGCTATTAGGGCAACTACCCAGGCCATTCAAAGTGGAGCTGGAGGGGGGGAGGTAATTGGAAAGAAGAAGAAGAGGATGTAGCAATGATTGATTCAGGAGCTTGGTTCAGACCTAGGGGCTCGCCTCACCACTATAATCAGCCTCGACCCCACCACCAAACCTACCCCCATACCCCGTATAATCCACCCCAATACTATTACCCACAACCAGACCCCTATTTTTCTGTCCACCATGCCCAAATATACAGCAAACCTCCGGCCCATGCACAATGGCATGCGCCAGTCCCATAGAATACATACTTAACTCCACAAAATGCCTATCCACCCCCAAGAGCCTACCGAAACCCTCCTGGATCAGGTTTTCGGCCCAATCAAGCATTTAAGAATGAGAGGTTGCAGAAGAAGAAAACCTTTACTCCATTGGGAGATTCCTATACTGGTTTGTTCCACAGGCTGAGACAATTGGATGTGCTGAGGCCGATCGAGCCAAGACTGCCAAATCCTCCCCCGAGAAATCTTGATCATTCTGTAAGTTGCGAATATTGTTCTAGTGCTCTGTGGCACGACATAGAGAAATGCTGGCAATTGAAAATAGCTATTCAAGAGTTTATTGATACCAATCAAATTGAAGTCCAAGCTCCGGAGGCGCCCAATATCAACCAGAACCCATTGTCGGCCCATTATGAGACAAATATGATCGAAGTAGTGCATAAGGGAGGGAAGCTTAAGAAGCCTTCACATACCGTCATGATGATTCGGTCCAGTGAATCCAGGCCAGTTGAAAAGTCAACAAGTGAGAAATTAGTGATCAGGTTGAGCGGGGCAAACAGTGAACCATCTGTAGTAGTCAAGAAGGGGACCTCAAGTGATGCAGTAAAAAAAGAAAGAGCAAAAGTGGTTGCGCCGGGAGTGGCGAACAAGCCTATTGTAATTGTGGAGGGTGCCTGCACAGATCCTATCATTATCAAGCCGGTAACTCAATTACCGATAGTCAACAACAAGGCCATCTCGTAGAATTATGAACGGGTGACAGTGACTTACAAAGGCAATGAAGTCAAAGAAGAAGTCTATGAGACCCATGGATTGACTCGATCGGGGAGATGCTTTGCCCCCGAGGAGTTAAGAAAAGCTAAAACCTCCAAAGATAAACCAGTGCTAGTAAAGAAAGCTGTGACCGAAGAAGAGGCAAAAGAGTTTTAGAGAAAGATGAAAGTGCAAGACTATTCAATTGTGGAGCAGTTGAGGAAGATGCCTGCTCAGATTTCACTGTTGTCATTGTTAATCCATTCAGACGAGCACCATCGAGCTTTGATGAAAATCCTAAACGAGGCTCACGTTCCTGACAAAATCTCAGTAAACTATTTGGAAAAGATAGCAAACAAGAAATTTGAGGTAAATGGAGTCACTTTTTTTGATGATGAGTTGCCTATGGAGGGTACTGAGCACAATAGAGCCCTCTATCTTACGGTGAAATGTGAAGATTCCGTGGTTACTCGAGTATTGGTCGACAATGGTTCTAGTGCGAACATTTTCCCTCTCTCTACTCTGAACAAATTGAAAGTGGATGATGAAAGAATTCACACGAACAGTATTTGTGTTCGGGGGTTCGACGGTGGAGGGAAAGATTCAGTCGGTGACATAGTGCTCGAGCTGACAATAGGACTAGTTGAATTTACCATGGAGTTCCAGGTGCTAGATGTGGCTGTTTCTTACAATCTGCTGTTGGGTCGACCCTGGATTCATGCTGCCAAAGAAGTCCCGTCTACACTGCATTAGATGGTCAAGTTTGAATGGGACAGACAGGAAATCATTGTGCATGATGAGGATAACTTGTGCGCTCACAGTGATGCCATTGTACCATTCATTGAGGATGAAGACAAAAGGGCCATGGGTTTATCAGGTTTTTGACACGGTGTCAGTAGAGAAAATTCCAGAAGGGAAGTGCCTTCCAACGCCAAAGGTAGCTGCCGCATCAGTCATGGTAGCCGTTGAAATGTTGAAAAATGATTTTGTACCTGGCAAGGGTTTGGGTGCATCTCTGCAAGGTATCGTACAGCCGGTGTCCCTCCCCAAAAACTTGGATACATTTGGTTTGGGATTTAAGCCTATAGTTGCAGACGTGAAAAGAGCCAGAAATCTGAAACAGAGGGCATGGGTCCTCCCAAAACCTGTCCCAAGTCTCTCCAGATCATTTGTCAAGCCTGGCACCAAGAAACGCCCAGTAACAACTGTTCCCAGTTATGTGATTGGTCCTGATAAAGAGTTGATTGAAAGGTTCGAGAAGTTATTCGATGATGTGAACATGTTGGAAGCTGGAGAGGGTTCTAGCAAGGCGGATGTGCAATTTGTTGGGCCCAGTGCAAAGATTAACAATTGGGAAGCTACTCCTCTCCCCATCAGGAAGGAGTTTTGGTAGTTTGCTTTGATTTTCTTTCAGTGTATCTGGATTATTCCAGGGTTGTAATTCAGATTCTATGTTCCGTCCATTTGGATGTATAAACCTTGTTATCTTTTAATTTCAATGAAATGCAATTTCCCTTTTTCTTCATTCCTGATAGATTTATTTTTGTTTTTCTTTTCTTCCTTGTACAATTCTTTTTATGCTGGTTTCAATGACATGACATGCATGAGTAATCTTCGGTCCTGTCTTAAAAGCCAATCTAATTCTGAAATAGTAATTCTAGAAATAGAGGGTGATGATGAATCGGATTATGATAAGGATGAGGCCTTTGAAGAGATTAGTAAAGAATTAAGCCATTTTGAAGAAAAACCCAAGCCTAATCTGAGTGATACAAAAGCAATCAATTTAGGGGACCCAGATAATATCATAGAAACTATGATAAGCGTCCATCTTGAACCTCAACTCAGGGAGGAGATAATTAAAGAATTGTTTGAGTACAAAGATATCTTTGCATGGTCATATGACGACATGCCGGATCTAAGCACTTACTTGGTGGTTCACAAATTGCCCACTGACCCGGCATTCCCTCTCGTCAAGCAGAAGTTGAGGAAGTTTAAAATAGACATGAGTGTAAAGATTAAAGAAGAGGTCACAAAGCAGTTTGAGGCAAAGGTCATTCGAGTCACGAGCTATCCCACTTGGTTAGCCAATGTCGTGCCTGTACCAAACAAGGATGGTAAGACCAGGGTGTGTGTTGATTATCGAGATCTCAACAAGGCAAGCCCAAAGGATAACTTCCCATTGTCAAACATCCACATTTTGATTGATAATTGTGCCAAACATGATATTGGGTCTTTTGTGGATTGCTATGCAGGCTATCATCAGATCCTAATGGATGAGGAAGATGCAGAAAAGACGGCATTCATCATGCCATGGGGAACATACTGCTACAGGGTCATGCCTTTCGGTTTGAAAAATGCTGGGGCAACTTACATGAGGGCAATGACAACCATATTCCATGACATAATACACAAGGAGATTGAGGTTTATGTGGATGATGTAATCATAAAGTCTAGAAAGCAGTCTGATCATGTCAGAGATTTGAGAAAGTTCTTCCAAAGGCTTCGCAGGTACAATCTTAAGTTCAATCCTGCAAAATGCACATTTGGTGTGCCATCTGGAAAATTGTTGGGATTCATAGTCAGTCATTGAGGTATTGAATTGGACCCGTCAAAGATCAAAGCTATCCAAGAATTGCCACCCCCAAGGAACAAGACCGAGGTGATGAGTCTGTTAGGGAGGTTGAATTACATCAGCAGGTTTATTGCTCAGCTTACAACAACTTGTGAGCCTATCTTCAGATTGTTGAAGAAGGATATTGCAGTCAAGTGGACATATGAGTGTCAGGAAGCATTTGATAAGATAAAGGGGTACTTGTCAAACCCACCTGTGTTGGTGCCACCAGAACCAGAGAGACCTTTGATTCTGTATTTGACGGTTTTGGACAATTCGTTTGGTTGTGTGTTGGGTCAACACGACATCACCGGCAGGAAGGAGTAGTCCATCTATTATCTCAACAAGACATTCACATCTTATGAGGTTAAGTACACTCACCTGGAAAGGAAATGTTGCGCCCTAACTTGGGTAGCACAGAAGTTGAAGCACTATTTGTCATCTTACACTACTTACCTCATCTCTGGGTTGGATTCGCTGAAGTATATCTTTCAGAAGCCTATGCCTACATGGAGGCTCGCAAAGTGGCAGATCTTGCTCACAGAATTTGACATCGTCTATATGACTCGGATTGCGATGAAAACCCAGGCATTGGCCGACCATTTGGCCGAGAATCCGGTGGATGAAGAATATAAACCTTTGAAGACTTACTTCCCTGATGAAGAGGTGATGCACATTGTTGAGTTGGAACAAGTTGAGGAGTCAGGTTGGAAACGTTTCTTTGATGGAGCTGCTAACATGAAGGGCGTTGGGATAGGAGCTGTACTTATTTCTGAAACATGGCACTATTACCCTATTATGGCTCAGCTTCGTTTCTACTATACTAACAACATGGCTGAGTACGAGGCATGCATTTTGGGTTTGAGGTTAGCTATAGACATGGGTGTCCAGGAAGTCTTGGTCTTGGGAGACTCGGACCTTCTGGTGCACCAGATTCAAGGAGAATGGGAAACATGGGATTTAAAGCTCATACCGTACCGACAATTTTTGCTTGATCTTTGTCAACGGTTTCGATCAGTAGAGTTCAGGCATATTCCAAGGATCCATAATGAGGTTGCCGATGCTTTGGCTACCTTGGCATCAATGTTGCACCATCCGGACAAAGCTTATATCGACCCTCTGCATATTCAAGTCCGCGATAAACATGCTTACTGTAACATGGTGGTAGAAGAACTTGATGGTGAGCCATGGTTCCACGACATCAGGGAGTACATCAGAATGAGGGTGTATCTGGTACAAGCCACCGGGGATCAAAAGAGAACAATTCGACGTTTGGCAAATGGATTTTTCTTCAGTGGGGGAGTTTTGTACAAAACGACTCTAGATCTTGGTTTGTTAAGATGTATAGATGCTAGACAAGCATCAACTATCATGATCGAAGTACATTCCCGGGTTTGCGGGCCGCACATGAGTGGGTATGTTCTGGCAAAGAAGATTCTCCGAGCAGGTTATTATTGGCTCACCATGGAGCGAGATTGTATCAGTTTTGTGTGCAAATGTCATCAATGCTAAGTAAACGAATATTTAATTCATTCTCCGCCATCTGAATTACACACAATGTCCGCACCATGGCCCTTTGTTGCTTGGGGTATGGATGTCATCGGACCAATTGAGCCAGCAGCATCCAATGGGCATTGGTTCATTCTGGTGGCCATTGACTATTTCACTAAGTGGGTTGAAGCTAAAACTTTCAAGTCTATGACCAAGAAGGTAGTGGTCTATTTTGTTCATTCAAATATCATTTGTCGGTTCGGATTCCCAAAGGTGATCATCACAGATAATGGTGCTAATCTTAACAGCCATCTGATGAAGGAAGTGTGCCAACAGTTTAAGATTACACATCGCAATTCCACCCTTTACCGCCCTAAGGCAAACGGAGTAATCGAGGCGGCCAACAAGAACATAAAGAAGAAACTTTGGAAAATGGTGGAGGTTTTCCAAACAATGACATGAAAAGCTGCCTTTTGCATTGTTGGGTTATCGTACTACTATTCGTATTTCAGTAGGGGCAACTCCTTATTTGCTGGTGTATGGTACTGAAGTAGTGATACCCGCAGAGGTCGAAATCCCATCCCTTCGGATTGTCACAGAAGCCGAAGTTGATGATGAAGAGTGGGTCAAAACCCGTCTAGAACAATTGAGTTTGATCGATGAGAAAATATTGGCAGCAGTGTGTCATGGCCAGTTGTATCAACAGAGAATGGCAAGAGCATATAATAAGAAGGTGCGTCCACGGAAGTTCGAAGTGGGTCTGCAAGTATTGAAACGTATCCTTCCACATCAGGCTGAAGCAAAAGGTAAGTTCGCCCCAAATTGGCAGGGGTCGTTCATCGTAACGAGAGTGTTGTCCAATGGTGCTTTGTATTTAATAGATATAGAAGGCAAATGTGTAGAAATGACTATCAATTCTGATGCAGTAAAAAGATATTATGTATGATTTCCTTAGTTAAATTGTGTTTGTTTGTACTTGGCATGTTTTGAAGATTGGAATGACGAAGGCATTTTGTTCTGCTATCTAAACACTTTATCCTTTGTTACCCCTCTTGAGATTTATTTATTTCCTTTCATACCCCTCTTTTGGAATCAGTAGCAAAGATTAGAAACGCAAGCGCGAAAGATAAGTAAAGGAAAAAAGAGAAAAAAAATGAAAATTAAAAAAAAAAGAGAAAAAAGAGTAAAAGTAAAGAAAAAAGAAGAAGAACAACAACAAAACAACAAAAAGAGAGAGACAGAAGAAAGGAAAAGAGAAAAGGAAAGAAAGAGGAAGGAGAGAATCACAACAACAAAGCAATTTCTATGTCATGAACTACGTTTGACCTGATTCCTTATAAGGATACGTAGGTATCCGCACGGTTCGGTCCCATCAAAGTAAAAATTCAAAAGTCCCCCAAGCAAAGAAACTGGGGCAGAAGTTGTGGTTGTTGTAAGAAATCTGATTCCGAAAGTTGTAATCTTGAAACCATTTGAATTGTTTTGAGCCTTTTGATACCCTTTCTTTCTAACCCCATCCAAACCCATATTATGGTCCAAAGAAAGACTTTCCGATCAGTCTTCGGGAGATGCCAAGTCGAGCAAGTGGAGGTGATCCATATCAGGGGCAACACTCCGGTCTAAACAAAGAAAATGAAAATGAGAGAGTCTTATTGGTGAAAACCTTCGCGGGCACCATAAGGCGACAAAAGCTGAGAGAAATCAAAATGAGAGAATCTTATTGGTGAAAACCTTCACGGGCACCTTAAGGCGAAAGTGAGTTGAGAGATGAACAAATGAGAGAGGTTTGTTGGTGAAAATCCTTCGGGGCACCGCAGGCCGAACAAGGACAAGGTTTTGATGAAGAAATTGGGTTTTGAATATCTTGGGGCGTAAAGTACGACAACTGAAAGTTGATCGGTTGGATAGACTGGGCCGATTAATCCGAAATGCATGTCATGATTATTGGTGCCAGCTGCTCCACTCAGATAAGTCTCTTTTTTTTCCCTTTCAGTCAGTCTTCCAATTTTGGATTTTTCGTATCCCTAACTCTCAAAGTCATTGCATTTTATTTCCTCTGGGTTTATTTCTCTAACATGTTTCCAATGTCAGTTCTATTTAAGCGAATAAGAAAGGATTTCAAAGCTCACTACCAACTTCCAAAGTTGCACAAAGCACAGGGCGGTCAATGCATTGCTCAAGATAGTATGATGTGAAATAGGATATAAAAGGTTAGTGGAAGTTCCACTAGTGAAGTGGTTAGTAATTTCATGGGAAATGCAGAGGTTCAAACAGATGGGTCAGAGATGTAACATAATGGTTTGAGTATAGAACACTCGGGTCATCCAAGGTCGTGGGGGTTGAAAGTCAGTCGGAAAGTCAAGCGGTTCTTGGCCAGTTCGGGGAAACCAATCAAAATAAAGCACGACAGTGGAGAGGCCACCTTCAGCAAGAATGCCACAAACTAACCACCACATTTTTAAACTGGAAAGAATTTTCTTTGATTGAAACAGGGGCGGGAAATTTTATTTGTTTCAGAGAAACCCTCCATAAGGGAAAGCAAGCATCGGATAGGTTTGACCATAAATTCTCTGGACTCTCCGGGAAAATGGAACCTAAGTTAAAATTCAAAACAATCATGAGTAGCAAAATCTAGCATAAATGTACCCTGAAGGAATATAAGTTGGCATGTTTGAGATAGGATTCAATTAGAAGTTTTCAGGACCCTCCTGTATAATGGGACTTAGCTTTAAGATTTCCATTAGATAACAATATTTAGCGTAAGTTCTCCTGTAGGATAGTATAATTCAGTCGTAAAAGTTGTCACTCTTAAGATAAGACTTGATTTTTGATTTTCAAGACCCTCCTGGATAATAGGATGTAGTTTTAAGACCCTCTTAGATAACAAGGTTTAGTGGGAGTCATAACTTTAGAAGATATAATTTAGATGTAAAGCTATCATTTAACTAGGAGTTTTTAGGACCCTCTTGGATAATGGGATTTAGCTTTCAAATTCTTAGAATATTTGGTAACATGATTCAGTTAACACTCTCATATGTGCCCAGCCACCAAACTGGGGCTGAAAATTTCCTTTGTTTTGTCTATTTTGTTGAAATCAAGAGCCCACCTGAAGAACAGAACAGTTAAAGTTTTGGCAATCAGGCGCCCACCTGAAGAGCACGGGAATACAGAAAGTTTTGACAATCAGGCGCCTACCTGGAGAGCATGGGAATACAGTTCAAGTTCAGCAATCAGGCGCCCACCTGGAGAGCAGGAGAATACAATTAAAGTTCAGCAATCAGGCGCCCACCTGGAGAGCACGGGAATACAGTTAAGTTTTGGCAATCAGGCGCCTACCTGGAGAGCACGGGAATATAGTTCAAGTTCAGCAATCAGGCGCCCACCTGGAGAGCACGGGAATACAATTAAAGTTCAGCAATCAGGCGCCCACCTGGAGAGCACGGGAATACAGTTCAAGTTTTGGTAATCAGGAACCCACCTGGAGAGCACGGGAATACAGTTCAAGTCTGACAATCAGGCGCCCACCTGGAAAGCACGGGAATACAGTTAAAGTTCAGCAATCAGGAGCCCACCTGGAGAGCACGGGAATACAGTTCAAGTTTTGGTAATCACGCGCCCACCTGGAGAGCACGGGAATATAGTTCAAGTCCGGCAATCAGGCGCCCACCTGGAGAGCACGGGAATATTGTTAAAGTTTTGGCAATGAGGCACCCACCTGTAGAGCACGGGAATACAGTTCGAGTTTTGGCAATCAGGCGCCCACCTGGAGAGCACGGGAATACAATTCAAGTTCGCCAATCAGGCGCCCACTTGGAGAGCACGGGAATACAGTTAATGTTTTGGCAATTAGGCGCCCCCTGGAGAGCACGGGAATACAGTTAAAGTTCAACAATCAGGCGCCCACCTAGAGAGCACGGGAATACAGTTCAAGTTTTGGTAATCAGGCGCCCACCTGGAGAGCACGAGAATATAGTTCAAGTTCAGCAATCAGGCGCCCACCTGGAGAGCACGGGAATACATTTTAAGTTTTGGCAATCAAGTGCCCACCTGGAGAGCACGAGAATACGGTTCAAGTTTTGGCAATCAAGCGCCCACCTGGAGAGCAAGGGAGAACAACATCAGTTTTAAGGAAGGGGAACAATTTAAGTGTCGGTAATCAGGTGTCCACCTGGAGAAAAGGAAAACATCTCAGATTATAATTCGAGTGCAGCAATCAGGCGTCCACCTGAAGATCTCAGGTTACAATTCAAGTCGGCAACAAAGGGACTTTATCGGGAGAATACATGTCAACAAGGCAACAAGAACTACAAGATCAAGTTTGAAGATACAGATAGGATTTTTGTAATGCATAGATCATATTTTAGTATAACTTCTTTTATTTTGACAGGTGTAATAAGGAGTTCAGTAAGCAGCAGCAGCAATAGTGAAATCACAGCCTCATGGTAGTCCCAGCTACCAAAACTTCCCGAACTACACTAACCCGATTCCTTTATAGTCAAGGATATGTAGGCAACCTCGGAAGCAAGGTGCGGTCAAATCTTTCAAAAATGTATCCCATGAAGTATTCAAACGGGCAAAAATCGCTTGTATCCGCTCACGCTCGTATCCGCTCACTTTATCTTTGCACGAAAACTCTCTGTGTTTCTGAGTAAAGAGGGGCAGCTGTGAGCACGTGATTTTTTCCCTATATGAATTACTCCTATAAATTCAAGAAAAATAAATTTTTCCCATTATTTGCAATTTCGTAGATTTTTGCAGCATTTTTGTTAATTGTTCGCATTTGTTTGCGCATGTTAATTTTGTTTAATTCACAAAAAATACAAAAATATGTTGCATTTGTATTTAGGATTTAATTCTACATTTTAGGATTAATTAGCAAATCAGTTGTTTTATAAAAAGGGGACAATCACAAAATAACCTATTTTGCACCTTTTTAATTTTAGTTTTTGTTTTGGGTAGTTTTTCCTTTAATTCGCTTTTTAATTACTTGTGATAATTATTATTTAGAATTAATTAGTTTTTTTAGGTTAATTTGGTTTCGTGATTCAACTTAGGATTTTATTTTTAATTTTCAAAAAAAAGAGGAATTAAAAAGAGTTGGAAATTAAAAAGAATTAATTTGAAAAGAGGAAAAGAAAAGGAGTGTAGAAGAAGTCTCTTTGGGCCTTTTTAATTTTAATCCTACAAGCCCAAAACAAATTCCCCAACAAACCCGCCCGTCTGCCCCCTAAACCCGACCCATTCCCAAACATACACACGCGAATACACACTCACATACCCTAATTTCCCAAGATTCAGCGATGCCTCACTATTCACTCGCCTCTCTCACATAAATCAAACCTTGAATCACCCAAATCCCTGGCGAGTGAATCCAAACCCACAACCACGCGTTCCTCCTTCTCTCCTCTTGCCATTTCTAACAGTTTCTGACACCAAAGATTCTCCCTCCTCTCACTCGCCCGATGTTGAGATGTAACACGCGATTGGAAGGTTTTGAAAACGATTCGTTGGATGAGTGTGAGGCATTGGATTAATTTCATTCAATCCGAGCCCCACATTCATCAGGGGTTCGTTTTTAAAAGGGACCTCATCCGATTTTGAGCATGGAGAATTTTGGGGGATTGATTCTAAGGGACTCATTTGGGAAAGGGAGGTCACTTGGGACATAGGGCTTTGAGAAAGCTTCTTTTTCTTTTTGATTTTTGAAAACCATTTTAGTTTAATTCCAATTACAATAGTGAAATACAAAAAAAAATCTGATTTCGTTTTTGTGTTTAATCTGAGCCTCTTTGTTCTCTGCGTTTGGAAGTTCAGAAACTGTCATTTTTCACTAATGAGTTCGGTTTGAACTCGAAGGTTGAGTTCGTTTTCTTTCTGAATTTCATCTTTGAATTAAGGGAAATGAACTGAGGTCTATTGAATGTTCGTGAGGTTCAAGTTCATCGATTCCATTTCTACTATTGTCCTGCGTATTTGCTGCTGAACTTCACTAGTATTCGAAGGCAAAAGGTGTATTATTAAGGCTGTAATTATTAAAAGAAGTTTGCAACTTCAGGTTTGATTTTCTTTCTCCCATGTAACTTTATTTTTTAGCTGTTCTTAAGCTATGGAATTTCTGAGTTTGCATCTCTTTGTTGCTGTCATTTAAGCTTTTGTGGGATTGAATCAGTGAATTTGAGTTTAGTTTCTTATCGATTTGTGACTAGCTGAGAGTTTTTTTTTGTGAAGTCTGTTGAGCTATGTCGATTTTCTTTGATGTATTGTGGCTGAAAACTTGGTTCGAGTCTGTTTGTTGACATTGTTTGGACTTAAAACTAAAGGTTGAGGTTCAGTTGTGTGAGCTGAGCTCAACCTTGAAGCTTTGGGAATTGGGAAAAATAGCTTCCCATTTCTACTTTAGTCCTAATTCATTGAGTGTTATTACTTGATAAATTTGAGTTGAGTGTTTGAGTTGGTAGCATCTTCGTGTTGAGATCTGAGTCCGACCATGACCGCTAGTTGAGAATATGATCTTACTTTCTTCATCAAAAAAAGAATATGACCTTACTTTGCATCAAATTGTTTCTTTGTTTCATGTCAAAGTGCATTCTGATCTTCAAGCTGTAAGAATTATGCATCAGCTGTATTCATGAAGTAGTTTCCTTGGAATTCTTGTCTGTTTTCTTGAGGCAGTGCTGAAATATGCTATTTAAATCCTAAAGCTCAGTCTTGGTAATTCTACTTGTGTTCTTAGGGTAGCAATAGTGTCTGGGTTGAATCTTAATGATTCACGTAGTATCCTGTTATGTTTGATTTTAAAACCTGGCGCAAATTAATTGTTTTGTTGATTGTACATGTTCAGATTGCTCTATTTTCCTGCTCTTGTTCGAAAATTTGTATGCCTTGTTTCTGCTACAAGAATTCTGCTCTTTCGAGCTGTTGAAGAAGTCAATTTGAGCAGTAAATTAAGTCGATGACGTGCAGTATTTTGGGACATTTGTTTGGACTGTTAGCCAGCTGAAAAGCAGCCCTGTTTTGCACCATTTAGGCAGCAGATT
Source organism: Nicotiana tabacum (assembly GCF_000715075.1). NCBI lineage: Eukaryota > Viridiplantae > Streptophyta > Magnoliopsida > Solanales > Solanaceae > Nicotiana > Nicotiana tabacum. Next base: position 96,635,323 of record NC_134084.1, on the reverse strand, counting down.
TGTGCAGTTTTGAGTAACAGATGTTGCACTGTTAGCCCTCATTATTGAATCTGTCTTGGTTTAATTGAAATCTCTCATGTGTGACCATGTACGAAGGCTATTCTATTTTGTCAAGTCATGGATAGGTCCCTGTGAATTCCATTTCCTTTGTAACATGTTTAATTTCCTTCTTAGAAGTGTGGTTGATGATTTGATTCACTTGTTGAAATGGATTCATTACAGTATATTAACTTTTGATTCCCTGAAACAGTAGTGATGGTGAAGTATGTTAGTTCTTAGTGAGGTAAATAGTTAATTGAACAGATCTTTAGTTAGTCGAGGTGTGTCATCCGAAACAATAATAGGTTATGACCCTCAAGAGTTTAATTTTGAATTTCCCTTTAGAATGATTCGAGGTGAGCCGTGCCAAATAAAATCTCAAAATGCATGGTTCTCGCTTAATTAATATTTTTATCCTTAGAGATCGAGGCGAGCCATTTAATAGAATTTTCCATGGCCCTCGCAAGGTTGCAAATGCGCAGTTGCTTTAGGCGCGTTCTTTTAATAATTTACCTTCCTAAACACCGGTACACATTTATGTGACCCAAATCCAAATCTTAACAACATTATATAAAATATGTCTCGGACTGCGGGTGCATTTCATGTGGCATGGTCCAAAGACGTATTTTAGATGACGTTGAAATCTTTATTAAAATAATGAAAAGCGGTTTAAAGTTAAAATGCACATAGGTTCAAAAGTGTATTAAAATCAGATAATAGGCCAATTGTAACAGTTGAGCGACCGTGCTAGAACCACGGAACCCGGGAATGCCTAACACCTTCTCCCGAGTTAACAAAAATTCTTACCCAGATTTCTGTGTTCACGGACTATAAAACAAATTTAATCTTTCCTCGATTCGGGATTTAAAATCGGTGACTTGGGACATCATAAATTTATCCCAAGTGGCGGCTCTGAATCTTAAAATTAATCCCCTTTCGATTGTCACTTTAATTGGAAAAAACTCCATTTATATCCCTTTCGAGGGTGTAGGTAAAAAGGAGGTGTGACAGCTCTGGCGACTCTACTAGGAATCGAACCCAGAATCTCTGGTTCAGGGTTCAAGAATTCGAGCTTAGAATAATTGTTATATTTGGCTATATTTATCTGATTTTATTACATGTTTGGGCCTAATGTGTTAAATGTTGCTTTTACCGCTTTGATATTATCTGAACTATACATAAACTGCTACGAAACCCCTCTCTTCTCTCTCCCGAGGAGTGCACGCTGGTCGTGACTTCTTTCTGTTAGTGTCATATCCCAAGTAGAATGAGGTTCAGACAAGTTGCAAAGCCGGATGATCTTTTAGTTACCGTTACGCAGCTCCCCGGCTCGAGTGGTCCGCTCGGGTAAGCCATGTCTAGAATAGTACACCCAGGTTTTAAACCTAGAATAACTCAGCCTCTTGCTGGATCCCTAGTAGGAACGCTTATTTGTATCATGTGCATTTGACTTTGGAGACTCAACATAGAGGTTAGGTCTGTCTAGGACAGGTATACCCGAAATGAAAAAGACCATCCTGATGCATCCTACTTGCTACTTGTGCATTCATTTGCTTCGGATTTCCATGTTGACCGTCTTATAGGGAAAAGCTTGAGAGAAGGAAAGTCAATGTGAGGGCTAAGAGAGATAATTGCTTGTTTTTGAAAAACCGATGTCCCAAAATATACTGAAACTCTGCCGAAATTTTGAAAAAAAAGAGAGAAAAATTTGGTTTTTGTTTTGTCAAAATTGCCCGAACTACGCCAGTTTGATTCTCACCGGATGTGGGATACGTAGGCAACCCCCATCGGGTCCAACTTCTTTTTTGCAAAAATAGCTCAAAAGGCACCAAAATTTTATTAATTTGTTGGAAATAAGTAAGGTGAAACCATTCTTGTCGAAAATAGTTGAATGTCCCCGAAAGGACGTCGGAAGGCTGTTTTTGCAAGAACAACCACCTTTGGTCTTTTTTTTGGCATTTTGGTCGGTTAGTAAGCACAACCTTAAAATCTTCTCCCCGGAAATGCTGAAAGGCCGTATTTGCAAAGCCGGGTTTTATTTTGAAATAAAAATTTGAAAAAAAGAGAGAGAGAAAAACAGTGTTAACTTTGTTTTTGAGTCAAGTCTTGATTTTGCTTAATCACCCTAATAAATGTGCAGAATGAGCACGAGTCAAAGTTTGCCAATAACAGTCATGAACAAGATCCCTTTGGAGTTGCATATGTGGTGGGAAGATCTGGGTAAATCAGAGCAAGATAAGGTCAATCTACACTTGGGAGGTCTCACTGGGTTGTTGAAGATCAGGCCTAAAGGAGACATCATAAAGGCGTTGGTTAGATTTTGGGACCCAACTCACAATGTCTTGCAATTCTCGGATTTTGAACTCACACCCACCTTAGAAGAGATAACAGGTTATATGGGAAGTACTGAAGGTCTGAGGCATAAGTATCTGATCGCTCCAAGAGCCGTAAACTCTCACAAATTCATGGATTTACTAAAAAAAACAAGGGAATCCCGTACTCTGAGTTGGCAGACGGTTTTTCCACTCTACGTTTCATATACTAGAGGTACGGGTATGTAGGAGGATTCAACAACTCGGAAAGCGGGGTTTGTAGCAAAGGGAACCGAGCAAAATGGGATGAGCATAAGCGTTTCGCCTTCATGGTAGCTTTCTTAGGCCTCGTGGTGTTTCCCCAGAAATATGGGAATATCAATCTGCGGGTGGCTGGAGTTGTCAAAGTCTTGATACCAACGCCAAGAGCACCCTTGCCCCTATGATAGTGTCTGAGATATACCGAGCTCTCACAGCTTGTAAAGCTGGGGCATATTTCTTCGAGGGATGCAATTTGCTACTACAGATGTGGATGATCGAACACCTGTTTCACCGCCCTCAGTATATGAGTTATGGGTCGCAGAGAAAAGTTGCATTGAAGAGTTCAACACAAGGATTTCAGGGTTCAAGTTACCAGAAGGGTTTGGAGATTGGGTATCCCGCCTTCGCTCCATCACTGCGGGGCAAATAGAATGGACACTGGGTTGGCTTCCTGTTGAAGAAATTATGTATATGCCCACCACCGGTCCTTACTTCCTCCTAATGGGTCTTCAAGGCATTCAGCCTTACGCTCCATACCGGGTGATGAGATAGTTGGGAAGGTGCCAGGTGACGCACTCAGATGAAGATCTTAGTGTTTATGCGGTCGAGGTTAGCTCCAACGACCAATTTCATGAAGAAATAGTTCGTTCTATTTGGAACGAGTGCCAATATTTGACAGCGAACACTCAAGTGTGTGACCTATCTAGATGTGAGGTCTCACGCACCTACCTTGCCTGGTATAGAAAGAAGAACACTGCATGGGCCGAACCGGAAGGACTAGCCAAAAAGCCTCACATTCAGGAATTCGTTGAGGCGTCGCAGGAACAATGGGCTTGGTTGGCCAAGGAGAATGAGTACAAGGCCACAATAGGAAAGCTGGAAAAGCAAGTCAGGGATCTCCAATTCGAGAACGGTTTGCAAGTTGCGGTGGATAAGGGTGAAAAGAAAAAGCTAGCCAAAGAAAATGAGGCCCTTCGAGCCCAGATTCGAGAAATTAAAATAGCAGCTGAAAATCCTGCCAGAAGTAAAAAGGATGAAAAGCTTATAAAGAACCTTAGGCAGAAGGTGGATGGGTATGGTTTTGATTTGAACAAAGTAGAGGGCGAACTAGCCAAGGCTCGAACAAAATTGGCTAAGAATGTGGAAGAACGAGCGTTCCTGGTTAAACAGTTAAAAGAGAAATACGACAATGAGGTTACGGGGTTGAAGAAAAGAGTCATCACCGTTGAGAACAAAATGATCAAGCAGGCGAAAGACTTTAAGGCTGAAAGAGAACACTGTTATACAGCAATGGCACAGTTAGAAAGAGATCTACAACAACTTCAAGAACGGAATCATATAGCTGAACAAACTTTAGAAGCTAGGGCCCAACAGATTGGGCATTTGTTGCAAGAAAAAGGTGTCATAAGAGAAAGGGTCAGAAGGATCGCCGACTATATCACAATGAAATACAGTAAGTGTGAGGACATGACTAGATCCACGTTCTTCGCCACTGTGATGACCTTTGTCCGCCAGATAATGGAATATCTCTAACACCTCTAAGGAGATTTAGCGCGTAGGCCTGTGGCGAGAACGAATGATGTCCCGCGGGGCCCAGGAGCATTTGAGGCATTGATGTATTCATGATTTTTACTCAAGTCTGTATTTTCTTTTTGTTGGAGTCTGTTAGTTTGTTTTCGAGGCTGTGTTTTCATCTTGCTGTTGGAGTCTGTTAGTTTCCTTTTCGAGTCTGTTAGTTTTTGAGTCGTTGTAATCAAAGCATTTTTTTATGAAAATTTGAAAATCTCTAAATGTTTTATTATTTATTTTTACACTTATCCCCCAGAACTATGCAAAGATCTGATTCATGCGGGGCCATGATACATAGGCAATCTCCATAGGATTTGATCATAACCAAAAAGAAAAAGAGAGAGAAAAGAAAAAAAGAGGGGAAGAGAGAGGAAAAACAAGAGAGAAAAGAAAAAGAAAAAAGAGAGGGAGAAAATAAGAAACCGTGAGAAGGAAACAGTGACAAAACAAGAAAGAGAAATGAGAGAATAAAGAACAATGAGAAATAAAGCAGAGAAAGGTAAGAGTGGAAAAAGAAAAGTTGCCAAATGGAAATTAAGGGAAGCCGGGATGATGCAAGCAGCCGATCAAATGCATAATAGAAAGGGTTAACTGTTTAGGTGCATTACATTCCCCAAATGTGCGGTTGCCTATCTGTTAAGCTCTAATCACTAACAAGTTTGTTGTTGACAATCCAGTACAGGAAGGTGGTTAGTTTGTTTGGCATTCTGGCAACTCACCCATACAACACCCGGTCCAAAAACAAGTTGATCATGGCTAATCAAGAACTTGATGCGAGTGTTATCGATCCTTTGAGAGAGGTGGAAGAGTCGGATGTTAATTTGATGAAAGAAGAGATGTATAAGCTGAAATAACAGATGACCGAAATGTACCAGGCATGGGCAAAAAGGCAACCACCACCAGCTTACCCCGCCAACCCTGCCTTCATCCCGCCATTGGCTCAGTCTTAGGATCCTCCTGCTACCGATTCGTCCCCAAGCTTCCCCATTTACCAGCACTACCAAAGCACCACCTCCCAAACACCACCAGCTCCACTGCCCAAACTAGTCCCATACCCTCCTCCACCAGCCACTCTTGTCTTCGTGGCACCCCCTCTCACTACACTCCACAGATCCTCCAGCGAGCCCCTATTCCAAGCCCATGATAACCAATATTACCCCCCGAAACCCACTTTCAAAGCTCCAGAACCCTATTCCTACACTCGTTTTGATCTCCCTATGGAAACTGAGAAACCATATAAAAATCTCGAACAGGAGGAGATGTTTAGGAAAGTTAAAAGCCTGGAACAGTCATTCAGACATGCAGGGGTTGGGAGGTCAGGTAACCGTGGCTTACAAAGATCTATGTCTATTTCCAGATGTTCAATTGCCGGCAGGGTTTAAGATGCCCAAGTTTGATTTGTATGATGGGCATGGTGATCCAGTGGCACACTTGAGAGGTTTCTGTAGCAAAATGAGGGGAGCTGGCAGGAAAGACAAGTTACTAATGGCATATTTCAGTCAAAGTCTGAGTGGTTTGGCGCTGGAGTGGTACACCCGGCAGGATCACAGAAGATGGTATACATGGGATGATCTAGCCCAAGCATTCTCTTGTCACTTCCAGTACAATCTCGAGATTATTCCGGATCGTCTGTCCTTGACAAAGATTGAGAAAAATCACAATGAAAGCTTCAGGGAGTATGGTTTTCGGTGGAGAGAACAGGCAGCAAGGGTGGATCCTCCAATGAAAGAAAGTGAAATGGTGGATTATTTTCTGCAGGCCTTAGAACTTACTTATTACGGTCATCTAGTATCAGCTATAGGCAAGTCCTTCAATGAAGTGGTGAAGATGGGCGGTATGGTAGAAGAAGGTCTCAAGACAAACAAAATCATGAGCTATTCGGCTATTAGGGAAACCACCCAGGCCATTCAAAGTGGAGCTGGAGGGGGGGTAATTGGAAAGAAGAAGAAAGAGGATGTAGCAACGATTGATTCAGGAGCTTGGTTCGGACCTAGGGGCACGCCATCACATTACTATAATCAGCCTCGTCCCTACCACCAAACCTACCCCCACACCCCGTATAATCCACCCCAACACTATTACCCACCACCAGACCCCCATTTTTCTGTCCACCATGCCCAAACATACAGCCAACCTCCGGCCCACGCACAATGGCGTGCGCCAGTCCCACAAAATACATACTCAACTCCACAAAATGCCTATCCACCCCCAAGAGCCTACCGAAACCCTCCTGGATCAGGTTTTCGGCCCAATCAAGCATTTAAGAATGAGAGGTTGCAGAAGAAGAAAACCTTCACTCCATTGGGAGAGTCCTATACTAGTTTGTTCCACAGGCTGAGACAATTGGATATGCTGAGGCCGATCGAGCCAAGACTGCCAAATCCTCCCCCGAGAAATCTTGATCATTCTATAAGTTGCGAATATTGTTCTAGTGCTCTAGGGCACGACATAGAGAAATGCTGGCAATTGAAAACAGCTATTCAAGAGCTTATTGATACTAATAGAATTGAAGTTCAAGCTCCGGAGGCGCCCAATATCAACCAGAACCCATTGCCGGCCCATTATGAGACAAATATGATCGAAGTAGTGCATAAGGGAGGGAAGCCTAAGAAGCCTTCGTAGACCGTCATGATGATTCGGTCCAGTGAAGCCAGGCCAGTTAAAAAGTCAACAATTGAGAAATCAGTAATCAGGTTGAGCGGGGCAAACAATGAACCATCTGTAGTAGTCAAGAAGGGGACCTCAAGTGATGTTGCAGTAAAACAAGAAAGAGCAAAAGTGGTTATGTCGGGAGTGGCAAACAAACCTATTGTAATTGTGGAGGGTTCCCGCACAGATCCTATCATTATCAAGCCGGTAACTCAATTACCGATAGTCAACAACAAGGCCATCTCGTGGAATTATGAACGGGTGACAGTGACTTACAAAGGCAATGAAGTCAAAGAAGAAGTCTATGAGACCCATGGATTGACTCAATCGGGGAGATGCTTTGCCCCCGCGGAGTTAAGAAAAGCTAACAAAGATAACCCAGTGCTAGTAAAGAAAGATGTGACCGAAGAAGAGGCAGAAGAGTTTTTGAGAAAGATGAAAGTGCAAGACTATTCAATTGTGGAGCAGTTGAGGAAGACGCCTGCTCAGATTTCACTATTGTCATTGTTAATCCATTCAGACGAGCACCGTCGAGCTTTGATGAAAATCCTAAACGAGGCTCACGTTCCTGACAAAATCTCAGTAAACCATTTGGAAAAGATAGAAAATAAGATATTTGAGGTAAACGGAGTCACTTTTTCTGATGATGAGATGCCTATGGAGGGTACTGAGCACAATAGAGCCCTCTATCTTACGGTGAAATGCAAAGATTCCGTGATTACTCGAGTATTGGTCGATAATGGTTCTAGTGAGAACATTTGCCCTCTCTCTACTCTGAACAAATTGAAAGTGGATGATGAAAAAATTCACAAAAACAGTATTTGTGTTCGGGGGTTCGACGGTGGAGGGAAAGATTCAGTCGGTGACATAGTGCTCGAGCTGACAATAGGACTAGTTGAATTTACCATGGAGTTCCAGGTGCTAGATGTGGCTGTTTCTTACAATCTGTTGTTGGGTCGACCCTGGATTCATGCTGCCAAAGAAGTCCGGTCTACACTGCATTAGATGGTCAAGTTTGAATGGGACAGACAGGAAATCGTTGTGCACGACGAGGATAAATTGTACGCTCACAGTGATGCCATTGTACCATTCATTGAAGATGAAGACGACAAGGGGCCATGGGTTTATCAGGTTTTTGACACGGTGCCGGTAGAGAAAATTCCAGAAGGGAAGTGCATTCCAACTCCAAAGGTAGCTGCCGCATTAGTCATGGTAGCCGTTGAAATGTTGAAAAATGGTCTTGTACCTAGCAAGGGTTTGGGTGCATCTCTGCAAGGTATTGTACAGCCGGTGTCCCACCCCAAAAACTTGGATACATTTGGTTTGGGATTCAAGCCCATAGTTGCAGACGTGAAAAGAGCCAAAAAGCTGAAACAGAGGGCATGGGTCCTCCCAAAGCCTGTCCCAAGTCTCTCCAGATCATTTGTCAAGCCTGGCACCACGAAACGCCTAGTAACAATAGTTCCTAGTTATGTGGTTGGTCCTGATAAAGAGTTAATTGAAAGGTTCGAGAAGTTATTCGATGATGTGAACATGGTGGAAGCTGGAGAGGGTTCTAGCAAGGCGGATGTGCAATTTGTTGGGCCCAGTGCAAAGATTAACAATTGGGAAGCTACTCTTCTCCCCACCAGGAAGGAGTTTTGGTAGTTTCCTTTGATTTTCTTTCAGTTTATCTGGATTATTCTAGGGTTGTAATTCAGATTCTATGTTCCGTCCATTTGGATGTATAAACCTTGTTATCTTTTAATTTCAATGAAAAGCAATTTCCCTTTTTCTTCATTCCTGATAGTTTTATTTTTGTTTTTCTTTTTTTCCTTGTACAGTTCTTTTTATGCTGGTTTCAATGACATGACATGCATGAGGCATCTTCGGCCCTGGCTTAAAAGCCAATCTAATTCTGAAATAGTAATTCAAGAAATAGAGGGTGATGATGAATCGGAATCTGATAAGGATGAGGCCTTTGAAGAGATTAGTAAAGAATTAAGCCATTTTGAAGAAAAACCCAAGCCTAACCTGAGTGATACAGAAGCAATCAATTTAGAGGACCCAGATAATATCATAGAAACTAAGATAAGTGTCCATCTTGAACCTCAACTCAGGGAGGAGATAATTAAAGCATTATTTGAGTACAAAGATATTTTTGCATGGTCATATGACGACATGCTGGGTCTAAGCACTTACTTGGTGGTTCATAAATTGCCCACTGACCCGGCATTCCCTCTCGTCAAGCAGAAGTTGAGGAAGTTTAAAATAGACATGAGTGTAAAGATTAAAGAAGAGGTCACAAAGCAGTTTGAGGCAAAGGTCATTTGAGTCACGAGCTATCCCACTTGGTTAGCCAATGTCGTGCCTGTACCAAAGAAGGATGGTAAGACCAGGGTATGTGTTGATTATCGAGATCTCAACAAGGCAATCCCAAAGGATAACTTCCCATTGCCAAACATCCACATTTGATTGATAATTGTGCCACACATGAGATTGGGTCTTTTGTGGATTGCTATGCAGGTTATCATCAGATCCTAACGGATGAGGAAGATGCAGAAAAGACGGCATTCATCACGCCATGGGGAACATACTACTACAGGGTCATGCCTTTCAGTTTGAAAAATGCTGGGGCAACTTACATGAGGGCAATGACAACCATATTCCATGACATAATACACAAGGAGATCTAGGTTTATGTGGATGATGTAATCATAAAGTCTAGAAAGCAGTCTGATCATGTCAGAGATTTGAGAAAGTTCTTCCAAAGGCTTTGCAGGTACAATCTTAAGCTCAATCCTGCAAAATGCACATTTGTTGTGCCATCTGGAAAATTGTTGGGATTCATAGTCAGTCGTTGAGGTATTGTATTGGACCCGTCAAAGATCAAAGCTATCCAAGAATTGCCACCCCCAAGGAACAAGGTTGAGGTGATGAGTCTGTTAGGGAGGTTGAATTACATCAGCAGGTTTATTGCTCAGCTTACAACAACTTGTGAGCCTATCTTCAGACTGTTGAAGAAGGATGTTGCGGTCAAGTGGACAGATGAGTGTCAGGAAGCATTTGATAAGATAAAGGGGTACTTGTCAAACCCACCTGTGTTGGTGCCACCAGAACCAGAGAGACCTTTGATTCTGTATTTGACGGTTTTGGACAATTCGTTTGGTTGTGTGTTGGGTCAACACGACATCACCGGCAGGAAGGAGTAGGCCATCTATTATCTCAGCAAGACGTTCACATCTTATGAGGTTAAGTACACTCACCTGGAAAGGACATGTTGCGCCCTAACTTGGGTAGCACAGAAGTTGAAGCACTATTTGTCATCTTACACTACTTACCTCATCTCTGGGTTGGATCCGCTGAAGTATATCTTTCAGAAGTCTATGCCTACAGGGAGGCTCGCAAAGTGGCAGATCTTGCTCACAGAATTTGACATCGTCTATATGACTCGGATTGCGATGAAAGCCCAGGCATTAGCCAACCATTTGGCCGAGAATCCGGTGGATGAAGAATACGAACCTTTGAAGACTTACTTCCCTGATGAAGAGGTGATGCACATTGTTGAGTTGGAACAAGTTGAGGAGTCAGGTTGGAAACTTTTCTTTGATGGAGCTGCTAACATGAAGGGCATTGGGATAAGAGCTGTACTTATTTCTGAAACAGGACACTATTACCCTATTACGGCTCAGCTTGGGAGACTCGGACCTTCTGGTGCACCAGATTCAAGGAGAATAGGAAAACGGGATTTAAAGCTCATACCGTACCGACAATTTTTGCATGATCTTTGTCAACGATTTCGATCAGTAGAGTTCAGGCATATTCCAAAGATCCATAATGAGGTTGCCAATGCTTTGGCTAGCTTGGCGTCAATGTTGCACCATCCGGACAAAGCTTATATCGACCCTCTGCATATTCAAGTCTGCGATCAACATGCTTACTGTAACATGGTGGAAGAAGAACTTGATGGTGAGCCATGGTTCCACGACATTAGGGAGTACATCAGAATGGGAGTGTATCCGGTACAAGCCACGGGGGATCAAAAGAGAACAATTCGACGTTTGGCAAGTGGATTTTTCTTCAGTGGGGGAGTTTTGTACAAAAGGACTCCAGATCTTGGTTTGTTAAGATGTAGAGATGCTAGACAAGCATCAACTATCATGACCGAAGTACATTCTGGGGTTTGCGGGCCACACATGAGTGGGTATGTTCTGGCAAAGACGATTCTCCGAGTAGGTTATTATTGGCTCACCATGGAGCGGGACTGTATCAGTTTTGTGTGCAAATGTCATCAATGCTAAGTACATGAAGATTTAATTCATTCTTCGCCATCTAAATTACACACAATGTCTGCACCATGACCCTTCGTTGCTTGGGGTATGGATGTCATCGGACCAATTGAGCCAGCAACATCCAATGGGCATTGGTTCATTCTGGTGGCCATTGGCTATTTCACTAAGTGGGTTGAAGCTAAAACTTTCAAGTCTGTGACCAAGAAGATAGTGGTCAATTTTGTTCATTCAAATATCATTTGTCGGTTCGGATTCCCAAAGGTGATCATCACAGATAATGGTGCTAATCTTAATAGCCATCTGATGAAGGAAGTGGGCCAACAGTTTAAGATTACGCATCACAATTCCACTCCTTACTGCCCTAAGGCAAATAGAGCAATAGAGGCGGCCAACAAGAACATAAAGAAGATACTTTGGAAAATGGTGGAGGTTTCCAGACAGTGACATGAAAAGCTGCCCTTTGCATTGTTGGATTATCGTACTACTATTCGTATTTCAATAGGGGCAACTCCTTATTTGCTGGTGTATGGTACTGAAGCAGTGATACCCGTAGAGGTCGAAATCCAATCCCTTCGGATTGTCGCAGAAGCCGAAGTTGATGATGAAGAGTGGGTCAAAACCCGTCTGGAACAATTGAGTTTGATCGATGAGAAAATATTGGCAGTAGTGTGTCATGGCCAGTTGTATCAACAGAGAATGGCAAGAGCATATAATAAGAAGGTGCGTCCACGGAAGTTCGAAGTGGGTCTGCAAGTGTTGAAACGTATCCTTCCACATCAGGCTGAAGCAAAAGGCAAGTTCACCCCAAATTGGCAGGGGTCGTTCATCGTAACGAGAGTGTTGTCCAATGGTGCTTTGTATTTAACAGATATATAGAAGGCAAATGTGTAGAAATGACTATCAATTCTGATGCAGTAAAAAGATATTATGTATGATTTCCTCAGTTAAATTGTGTTTGTTTGTACTTGGCATGTTTTGAAGATTGGAATGACGAAGGCATTTTGTTCTGCTATCTAAACACTTTATCCTTTGTTACCCCTTTTGAGCCTTATTTATTTCCTTTCATACCCCTCTTTTGGAATCAATAGCAAAGATCATAAACGCAAGCGCGAAAGATAAGTAAAGGAAAAAAGAGAGAAAAAATGAAAATGAAAAAAAAAGAAAAAAAGAAGAGAGAAAAAAAAGAGTAAAAGTAAAGAAAAAAGAAGAACAACAACAACAAAACAACAAAAAGAGAGAGAAAGAAGAAAGAAAGAGAAAAGGAAAGAAAGAGGAAGGAGAGAATCACAACAACAAAGCAATTTCTATGTCATGAACTACGTTCGACCTGATTCCTTTTAAGGATACGTAGGCAGCCGCACGGTTCGGTTCCATCAAAGTAAAAATTCAAAAGTTCCCCAAGCAAAGAAACTGGGGCAGAAGTTGTGTTTATTGTAAGAAATTTGATTCCGAAAGTTGTAATCTTGAACCCATTTGAATTGTTTTGAGCCTTTTGATACCCTTTATTTCTAACCCCATCCAAACCCACATTACGATCCAAAGAAAGACTTTCCGATCAGTCTTTGAGAGATGACAAGTCAAGCAAGTGGAGGTGATCCATATCAGGGGCAACACTCCGGTCCAAACAAAGAAAATGAAAATGAGAGAGTCTTATTGTTGAAAACCCTCGCGGGCACCATAAGGCGACAAAAGCTGAGAGAAATCAAAATGAGAGAATCTTATTGGTGAAAACCTTCACGGGCACCTTAAGGCGAAAGTGAGTTGAGAGATGAACAAATGAGAGAGGTTTGTTGGTGAAAATCCTTCGGGGCACCGCAGGCCTAACAAGGACAAGGTTTTGATGAAGAAATTGGGTTTTGAATATCTTGGGGCGTAAAGTACGACAACTGAAAGTTGATCGGTTGGACAGACTGGGCCGATTAATCCGAAATGCATGTCATGATTATTGGTGCCAGCTGCTCCACTCAGATAAGTCTCTTTTTTTCCCTTTCAGTCAGTCTTCCAATTTTGGATTTTTCTTATCCCTAACTCTCAAAGTCATTGCATTTCATTTCCTCTGGGTTTATTTCTCTAAGATGTTTCCAATGTCAATTCCGTTTAAGCGAATAAGAAAGGATTTCAAAGCTCACTACCAACTTCCAAAGTTGCACAAAGCACAGGGCGGTCAAGGTATTGCTCAAGATAGTATGATGTGAAATAGGATATAAAAGGTCAGTGGAAGTTCCACCAGTGAAGTGGTTAGTAATTTCGTGGGAAATGCAGAGGTTCAAACAGATGGGTCAGAGATGTAACATAATGGTTTGAGTATAGAACACTCGGGTCATCCAAGGTCGTGGGGGTTGAAAGTCAGTCGGAAAGTCAAGCGGTTCTTGGCCAGTTCGGGGAAACCAATCAAAATAAAGCACGACAGTGGAGAGGCCACCTTCAGCAAGAATGCCACAAACTAACCACCACATTTTTAAACTGGAAAGATTTTTCTTTGATTGAAACAGGGGCAGGAAATTTTATTTGTTTCAGAGAAACCCTCCATAAGGGAAAGCAAGCATCGGATAGGTGGGATTTAGCTTTCAAATTCTTAGAATATTTGGTAACATGATTCAGTTAACACTCTCATATGTGCCCAGCCACCAAACTGGGGCAGAAAATTTCCTTTGTTTTGTCTATTTTGTTGAAATCAGGAGCCCACCTGAAGAATAGAATAGTTAAAGTTTTGGCAATCAGGCGCCCACCTGGAGAACCCGGGAATACAAAAAGTTTTGACAATCAGGCGCCCACCTGGAGAGCATGGGAATATAGTTCAAGTTCAGTAATCAGGCGCCCTCCTGGAGAGCACGGGAATACAGTTAAGTTTTGGCAATCAGGCGCCCACCTGGAGAGCACGGGAATATAGTTCAAGTTCAGCAATCAGGTGCCCACCTGGAGAGAACGGGAATATAGTTCAAGTTCAGCAATCAGGCGCCCACCTGGAGAGCACGAGAATATAGTTAAAGTTCAGCAATCAGGCGCCCACCTGGAGAGCACGGGAATACAATTCAAGTTTTGGTAAATAGGAGCCCAACTGGAGAGCACAGGAATACAGTTCAAGTCCAACAATCAGGCACCTACCTAAAGAGCACGGGAATACAGTTAAAGTTCAGCAATCAGGAGCCCACCTGGAGAGCACGGGAATACAGTTCAAGTTTTGGTAATCACGCACTCACCTGCTTTGTTTTGTCTATTTTTGTTGAAATCAGGTACCCACTTGGAGAACAGGGAGAAGCAGTTCAAAGTTCAGCAATCAGGCGCCCACCCAGAGAGCACGGGAATATAGTTCAAGTTTGGTAATCAGGCGCCCACCTGGAGAGCACGGGAATACAGTTCAAGTTCGGCAATTAGGCACCCACCTGGAGAGCACGGGAATACAGTTAAAGTTTTGGCAATCAGGCGCCCACCTGGAGAGCACGGGAATACAGTTCAAGTTCAGCAATCAGGCGCCCACCTAGAGAGCACGGGAATACAGTTCAAGTTTTGGTAATCAGGCGCCCACCTGGAGAGCACGGGAATATAGTTCAAGTTCAGCAATCAGACGCCCACCTGGAGAGCACGGGAATACATTTCAAGTTTTGGCAATTAGGAGCCCACCTAGAGAGCACGAGAATACGGTTCAAGTTTTGGCAATCAAGCGCCCACCTAGAGATCAAGGGACAACAACATCAGTTTTAAGGAAGGGGAACAATTTAAGTGTCGGTAATCAGGTGTCCACCTGGAGAAAGGGAAAGCATCTCAGATTATAATTCGAGTGCAGTAATCAGGCGTCTACCTGAAGAAAATGCAAAGCATCTCAGGTTACAATTTAAGTCGGCAACAAAGGGACTTTACCGGGAGAATACATATCAACAAAGCAACAAGAACCACAAGATCAAGTTTGAAGATACAGATAGGATTTTTGTAATGCATAAATCATAGTTTAGTATAACTTCTTTTATTTTGTCAGGTGTAATAAGGAGTTCAGTAAGCAGCAACAACAACAGTGAAATCACAGTCTCATGGTTGTCCCAGCTACCAAAACTTCTCGAACTACACTAACCTGATTCTTTTATAGCCAAGGATATGTAGGCAACCTCGAAAGCAAGGTGCGGTCAAATCTTTCAAAAATGTTTCCCATGAAGTATTCAAACGGGCAAAAATTGCTCGTATCCGCTCACGCTCGTATCCGCTCACTTTATCTTTGCACGAAAGCTCTCCATGTTTCCGAGCAAAGATGGGAAGCTGTGAGCACGTGATTTTTGCCCTATATGAATTACTCCCATAAATTCAAGAAAAATAAAATTTTCCCATTATTTGCAATTTCGTAGATTTTTGTAGTATTTTTGTTAATTGTTCGCATTTGTTTGTGCATGTTAATTTTGTTTAATTCACAAAAAAATACAAAAATATGTTGCATTTGCATTTAGGATTTAATTCTATATTTTAGGATTAATTAGCAAATCAGTTGTTTTATAAAAAGGGGAAAATCACAAAACAACCTATTTTGCACCTTTTTAATTGTAGTTTTTGTTTTGGGTAGTTTTTCCTTTAATTCGCTTTTTAATTACTTGTGATAATTATTATTAAGAATTAATTAGTTTTTTTAGATTAATTTGGTTTTGTGATTCAACTTAGGATTTTATTTTTAATTTTGAAAAAAAAGAGGAATTAAAAAGAGTTGGAAATTAAAAAGAATTAATTTGAAAAGAAGAAAAGAAAAGGAAGTGTAGAAGAAGTCTCTTTGGGCCTTTTTAATTTTAATCCTACAAGCCCAAAACAAATTCCCCAACAAACCCGCCTGTCTGCCCCCTAAACCCGACCCATTCCCAAACATACACATGCGAATACACACTCACATACCCTAATTTCCCAAGATTCAGCGATGCCTCACTATTCACTCGCCTCTCTCACACAAATCAGACCTTGAATCACCCAAATCCATGGCGAGTGAATCCAAACCCACAACCACGCATTCCTCCTTCTCTCCTCTTGCCATTTCTAATGGTTTCTGACACCAAAGATTCTCCCTCCTCTCACTCGCCCGATGTTGAGATGTAGCACGCGATTGGAAGGTTCTGAGAATGATTCGTTGGATGAGTGTGAGGCTTTGGATTGATTTCATTCAATCCGAGCTCCACATTCATCAGGGGCTCGTTTTTAAAAGGGACCTCATCCAATTTTGAGCAGGGAGAATTTTGGGGGATTGATTCTGAGGGACTCATTTGGGAAAAGGAGGTCACTTGGGACATAGGGCTTTGAGAAAGCTTCTTTTTCTTTTTGATTTTTGAAAACCATCTTAGTTTAATTCCAGTTACAATAGTAAAATACAAAAAAATCTGATTTCATTTTTGTGTTTAATCTGAGCCTCTTTGTTCTCTGCGTTTGGAAGTTCAGAAACTGTCATTTTTCACTAATGAGTTCGGTTTGAACTCGAAGGTTGAGTTCGTTTTCTTTCTGAATTTCATCTTTGAATTAAGGGAAATGAACTGAGGTCTATTGAATGTTCGTGAGGTTCAAGTTCATCGATTCCATTTCTACTATTGTCCTGCGTATTTGCTGCTGAACTTCACTAGTATTCGAAGGCAAAAGGTGTATTATTAAGGCTGTAATTATTCAAAGAAGTTTGCAACTTCAGGTTTGATTTTCTTTCTCCCATGTAACTCTGTTTTTAGCTGTTCTTGAGAAATGGAATTTCTAAGTTTGCATCTCTTTGTTGCTGTCATTTAAGCTTTTGTGGGATTGAATCAGTGAATTCGAGTTTAGTTTATTATCAATTTGTGACTAGCTGAGAGTTTTTTTTTGTGAAGTTTGTTGAGCTATGTCGATTTTCTTTGATGTATTGTGGATGAAAACTTGGTTCGGGTCTATTTGTTGACATTATTTGGACTTAAAACTAAAGGTTGAGGTTCAGTTGTGTGAGCTGAGCTCAACCTTGAAGCTCTGGGAATTGGGAAAAATAGCTTCTCATTTCTATTTTAGTCCTAATTCATTGAGTGTTATTACTTGAGAAATTTGAGTTGAGTGTTTGAGTTGGTCGCATCTTCGTGTTGAGATCTGAGTCCGACCATGACCGCTGGTTGAGAATATGATCTTACTTTCTTCATCAAAAAAAGAATATGACCTTACTTTGCATCAAATTATTTCTTTGTTTCATGTCGAAGTGCATTCTGATCTTCAAGCTGTAAGAATTATGCATCAGCTGTATTCATGAAGTAGTTTCCTTGGAATTCTTGTCTGTTTTCTTGAGGCAGTGCTGAAATATGCTATTTAAATCCTAAAGCTCAGTCTTGGTAATTCTGCTTGTGTTCTTAGGGTAGCAATAGTGTCTGGGTTGAATCTTAATGATTCACGTAGTATCCTGTTATGTTTGATTTTAAAACCTGGCGCAAATTAATTGTTTTGCTGATTGTACATGTTCAGATTGCTCTATTTTCCTGCTCTTTTGAAAATTTGTATACCTTGTTTCTGCTACAAGAATTCTGCTCTTTCGAGCTGTTGAAGAAGTCAATTTGAGTAGTAAATTAAGTCGATGACGTGCAGTATTTTGGGACATTTGTTTGGACTGTTAGCCAGCTGAAGCGGCCCTGTTTTGCACCATTTAGGCAGCAGATTTGCGTAGTTTTGAGTAACAGATGCTGCACTGTTAGCCCTCATTATTGAATCTGTCTTGGTTTAATTGAAATCTCTCATGTGTGACCATGTACGAAGGCTATTCTATTTTGTCAAGTCATGGATAGGTCCCTGTGAATTCCATTTCCTTTGTAGCATGTTCAATTTCCTTCTTAGAAGTGTGGTTGATGAATTAATTCACTTGTTGAAATGGATTCATTACAGTATATTAACTTTTGATTCCCTGAAATAGTAGTGATGGTGAAGTATGTTAGTTCTTAGATGGAGTGAAACTTATAGTTCCCTGAAGATCCATAAAGATAAAGTTGCCTAGCTTGGAATGTTGAGTTTGCCAAGAAAGTGAACAACCAAGTGTTTCCTACACCTCATGACCAAAATTGCATCAACCACCTAGCCGGATAGCAAGGTTTTAATCTCCAAATTGGTTTACTTTAATCTCCAGTAGTGACTCCATAGTTTATGACTTTTATAAGAATTCTCAAGTTTAGTGAGGTAAATAGTTAATTGAACAGATCTTTAGTTAGTTGAGGTGTGCCATCCGAAACAATAATAGGTTATGGCCCTCAAAAATTTAATTTTGAATTTCCTTTTAGAATGATTCGAGGTGAGCCGTGCCAAATAAAATCTCAAAATGCATGGCCCTCGCTTAATTAATATTTTTATCCTTAGAGATCGAGGCGAGCCATTTAATAGAATTTTCCATGGCCCTCACAAGGTTGCAAATGCGCAGTTGCTTTAGGCGCGTTCTTTTAATAATTTACCTTCCTAAACTCCGGTGCGCATTTATGTGACCCAAATCCAAATCTTAATAACATTAAATAAAATATGTCTCGGACTGCGGGTGCATTTCATGTGGCGTGGTCCAAAGACGTATTTTAGATGACGTTGAAATCTTCATTAAAATAATGAAAAGCGGTTTAAAATTAAATTGCACATAGGTTCAAAAGTGTATTAAAATCAGATAATAGGCCAATTGTAACAGTTGAGCGACCGTGCTAGAACCACGGAACTCGGGAATGCCTAACACCTTCTCCCGGGTAAACAGAATTTCTTACCCAGATTTTTCCGTTTGCGGATTATAAAAAAGAGTCAATCTTTCCTCGATTAGGGATTTAAAATTGGTGACTTGGGACATCATAAATTTATCCCAAATGGCTGTAGACGTGTGATTTTTGACCCTCCCCAAGATTTTTTATATATTAGCGTAAAATATTTAATTTAGGGATAATATAGATATTTTAAGTAATTTTGACTCTTTTACTTTATTTTATTACAAGAAAACAAAAAATCACAAAAATAGGTTCATTAATGTTTTGTAGTCATTTTTAATCTAAAAAAGAAATCTTAAAAAATATATACAAAAATAGTATCGTATTTTTATTTTAAAATGATATTTGAAAATGCCAAAAATAGGTTTGTTTTAATGGTTAGTTTTATTTTAGTAATTATTTGAATAGTAGGATTAATTAATAAATGGGCCCGTATTTTTAATCTCGTTCGCAGGGGAAGAATAGAACTTGGGCTCAAGCAACCTATTTTATGCCTAATTTTGGACCTAGCCCATAATTTCCAAGCCCATAATTCCTAGGCCCATACCCCTTAACCTAAAAACCTGCCTAAACTTAGACTCTACCTATATATTAGTGCTTAAAAAAAATCAAAAAGGAGGAACGAAGTGATGTGGGCCTAAACCGCTAAAAGGCTGAAAACGACATAAAGAAAAGCCATCTCCATTTTTTGCAAAGGGGATAGACGATTCTCAGATTTAGCACTAAAAAATTCCCTAAGGTTCAATTGAACAAAGAAAAATCAATAGCAACATTGCGTGTGTAAGAGAGGGAGATCGGCTATATTGACATCCTTACAGATCTCTCTCGTTCTCGTTTTCGACCTCGCGTTAGCCATGGGTCTTTGAGAAGCTTTGCTCAATCGGTTTCGAAGTGCTTAGGTCCAAAATCAGAATTTGGAAACAGCAAAAACCCGCCATCCCTTTCTTCTTCGTTGTAAGCTCCGAGAAGTTTCAAGTCCAATTTGTCACTCTCACTTTCGGTCCTTTCCGAAATAGACAAACACAGTCATTTCTCCATCACTCGTTCAGCGGAGTCCAGACCCGATCATGCCATGAGTATCGATTTGAAAGCCGTAGAGGGTGTTCGTTTTTGTGGAGTTGCTATTCAAGTTTTCCGGTCGTGTTTTGCCATCGTCGCTCATTTTAACTGCTGTAATTCGCCAAAGATTTAATTGAAAGTTTTGACAGGTTCATATTTTTACTACTCCTTATTTCATTAACAGAAGATGTTTGTGAGCTAGTTTATATACTAGTCTGTGATGCAATTTTCTCGTGAATTTTACTGATATTCCATTTGTTTGTCCTGTTTGACTGAAACTAGTCTAGTTGTGAAATTGGAAAAATTTGACAAGTGCCTAATTTTCTTTGACATGATCTGTTTCGACACTTTGCTCTGAAGAAAGAAATAAAAGTATTAACATCACTTATGGAGAGTGCAAATACTGGACATGGCTTATAAGTTTATTTAATGATTTGCTTAACCACAATAAATCAATTTTTCCAGAAGAGAATGTGTAGTTAATAGCTTATGGACTATATTTTCTAAGAGTAAACATAATTATAGCATTTAGTGTATTAATGGTCTTTGTAAATGATACCATAGTTAATAGATTTAATTTCCATATGTACGGTTGGCTTGTTTCTAGGAAGTTGTTTTCTTTTTGTTTTTGCTTATTCTTCTTTGCTAAGGCTGATGCTATTTCGGTTGAAATTGGTCGACGAGAGATGTATCCAATCATGATGTGCCTCTTCATTAGTTTGCTTTAGGCTCGGTTTAGGTTAGTATTGTGATAATATATACGTTCGCGTAATATGATTGCAAATTTAATTCTAAAAAGACTCGAGGGATGCGTTCGCGCAACTTCAATCAATTTTTCTTAAATAAATAAACAAGCGTTATTAATCGTGGACACGTTCGCGTGACATGATTTTTAATGCGCCAAAAAAAGTGTATACGTATGCGTAACTCAATTCTTTAATTACGAATAATCAAGTGATTAAAGCGGTTAATAGATAAATGCACATAAGATCTAAAGTCAGTAATTAGACAAATTTAATAAGCCAAGTATGATCAAAGCGACCGTGCTAGAACCACGGGACTCGGGAATGCCTAATACCTTCTCCCGGGTTAACAGAATTCCTTACCCGGATTTCTGGTTCGCGGACTGTTAAACAGAGTCAATCCTTTTCCTCGATTCGGGATTTGAACCGGTGACTTGGGACACCATAAATCTCCCAAGTGGCGACTCTGATTTTTAAATAAATAAACAATCCCGTTTCGATTGTCCTTTAATTGGAAAAATTCCCTTATATTTATACCCTTCCAGTGGTGTAGGTAAAAAGGAGGTGTGACAGCTCTGGCGACTCTGCTGGGGATCGAACCCAGAATCTCTGGTTCAGGGTTCAGAATTCGAGCTTATTAATATGATTTTGCTTGGCTTTATTTATTGTTGATATTACTGTATTCTGTGAAACTTTTTGTGCTAAGTACTATCTGTTTATCGCTTTAATATTGTCTGGATTGTATATAACTGTCTTCTTACGCCACCCATCCGAGTCTTCTGAAAATGGTGCATACGTTCGCGTAGCCTGCTTTTTCTGTAGAAATTATACCAAGTAGAACGAGGCTGGGCAAGCGACAAGGCGGTTAGACTTCAGTGCTCCCGGTACGTCGCCCCCTCCTCGGCCCCAGTTGTCCGCTCGGGTATCCCAAGTCTAGACCAAAACCCCAGGATTTAAACCTAGAAAAACACAGCCTCATGCCGGATCCCTAGTAGGAACATTTGTTTGCATCATGTGCATTTTGACTTTGGAGACTCAACACAGGGGTTGGGTCTGTCTAGGACAGGTGCACCCGAAATGAAAATACCATCTTGATGCATCCTATGTGCTACATGTTGCATTTATTCAAGGGTAAAAGGGTCATTTGGCGGACCAATGATAGTTGAGGGCAAGTGAAAAAATGAAAAAAAGGTAAAAAGAGAGGGTGAAGTGTGAGGATAAAGCGAGCGGGGCCTAATTATGTTTTCTGTTACATTTTTGTTTAAAAAAAGAGAAGAGCTTGAAAATTGAAAAGATTTTGCACTTTTTATCATTTTTCAAAATAAAAAAAATCCAAAAAAAGAGAAAAGAAAATCCAAAAAGATTTTATATGCTTCATCATTGTTCGAAAAATAAAGAGGAAAAAATGTGTTTTCTATATGTCAGTTGTTTTTATTATTCTCGCTCGTATCCAAATTGACCGAATTACGCGGGTCTGATTCTCACCGAATGTGAGATACGTAGGCAAACCTCATCGATTCCGACCCCAATTTTCAAAATCCAAAAATATTTTCCTTTAGTTCATTCTTTAGAAATCTTTCTTTAGAAAATTCAAAAAAAAGTTTTTTTTTTAAAAAAATCTCAAAAAAGTAGTTTCCTTCTTTCTGTAGTCTAAACTTAGTTTAATTTCTGAAAAATTTGAAGAAGAATCGAGTATCAACTGAACATCGACTCGATCTTTCTGAGTTAATTGGTTTGAATGCGTGAAGTCGACTCGAGTTCCTGGTTGTTAGCTCCTTTGAAATTGATTGAAGTGAAACTGAATTGCATCTCCATTCTTTAAAATTGATTGATTTTCAATTCGTAAAGTCGACTCGAGATTGTCATTGGTTTGAACTATTGTATGAAGTTCTTGTTGGGGAATTCAGTTGGGAATGCTGAACTGACCTTACGAGCTTGTTCTAGCTTTGCACTGAAATAGGATTATTTGAGATTGTTGTCCAATTCATTTCAGTCGATAGTAGCTGTTAGCGACTGAATTTGGGCTGTTGTTCTGAACTTGTGTGAGCTAAATTTGTCCTTGTTCTGCTACTCAGCTCGAGATCAATCCAGTTTGGAAGTTTACTGTGCAAGTAAATCTACGTTGCTGAAATTCTGTCGTTAAGTTTTTCTTTTCCCTTTTAAGCTTGGTTCTAGAATTATTCGAACCTGAACTTATTGTTCCTGAAAATTCTGAACACAAAGAGGGCTAAAGACAAGCTGCAAATATCAGTTTGTGATCAGTTTTGAGCAGCTTTGACAGTTACAAAAACCTAAGCAAGGACTTTCTATCAGGAGTTTCACTTGAAGGTTTCTTGGCTACATTGATCTATACTAAGGTTGTCTGCTCACATTCATTGGTTGAGAAACCTGCCATGTTCCTGCACTTTTAAACAGTTTCTGCTCAGCAAAAGAAATTTGCCATGTTTGTTGCTGCCAGTTTGGTCTAGTGTCAGTTGGTCCAGCAGGCTACAAATGTGAACCTGTAGAGTTGTCTGCCGCACAATTTTCTGCCTGGTTCCAAATTTTAAATACATTTTGAGTTTGATCCTGCACAGTTGCTAAGTTTCTGAACTGGGCTGCTGAAATTTGCACAGCTGTAGATTCTGCACTACTGCAGCCTAAGAACTGCCCTAATTTCTGCTATAATTCTGCATTGTTTTAGTTTGCTAGCTGAAGAGAATTTGAGCTAGAAAAATCTGTCGCTTTGGGGCTGAAGTTTGGTTACTGAATTTCAGATTGTACCGCTTGTTTTTCTAGCTGCAACTGATTTTTTTTTTGTGTAAACTCTTGTGATAGTCGCTAATGAATCGTTTAGGTCCAGAATTAGCAGTCAAGTTACAACCATGTTACTCAGTTCCTCTATTTAACATTTGTCGAGAATTGAGAAAAACCCATCAACTCCATTTCTTGAGGCTTTGTTCAGCATAAGAATCTGCAAACCAGATTTGTGCACTACGAATTTGGAATTCTGAAAGGTGATGTGTTGAGGTTTGCAACTGTTTATTGAAATTGCTTGAAGTGTATTGAGGCTGCAAAATTGTTTGGTTAAATTACTATTGCTTCAGTTGTTCAAGAACATTGCTCGGGAGATTACCAATAGGCTGTAACTTTGTCAGTTATTGTGAGGCTGTCCAGAATTGCAGATTTGACCAGTTCTTACATATGTGACCGTTCTTTGTAAATGGTTTGGCCATCGGCTAGTAGCTTATCTTTAAAGGAGGGGCTAGAGTTAGATAAGGCTGGATTTGTATCTTTTTTTGCATAGTATCAGATGGTTTTGGTGGTATTGAAATGGTTTCAAGTTGATTTTCAAAAAAAAAAAAAAATTCCTTTCCTCTTTTAAAGCATTTCTTTTGAAAATTCAAAAAATAAATGTAATATTTCAAAAAACTATATGTTTTTCTTTTGCTTAAAGCTTTCATGGTCCGAGTTTTGTAAAAGTAAAAAAAAAAAAGAGTTAGCTTATTTACTCCATTCCCAATCTGCCCGAACTACGCATACCTGATTCTCGTCTTTCGGGGCGTGATACGTAGGCAACCCACATAGGGTCCGGTATTCCTAGTAAACCTTAGGTTCTTGGCTTTCGGGGTCATAGCCAAATTTTGCACTTCTAGCCACCTTTTGGCCAAATAAGCCAGTTTGCAAAAATAGCCTCAATCATGTCTTGCATGTGTCCAGTAGGGAGTGTTATTGGCTTACATAGTGTTGGTTTAAAGTTTTCTTATACAGGTGTGGATCCACTTACCGGAGTTTGAGCATGACAAATACCTCAGAACCACCGCATTCAGGAGTTGCGTAAGGAGATTTTTTATATGTGTTATTTTTATTTTATTGTTGTCTTTTACTTTCTAGTTTTGTAGAGCAATGTCGAGTTTTTTGTTATTGTACTTTTTATTTTATATTTGAAAAGGTGTGGTGTAACTCAAAAATCTAAAAAAAAAAGAAGATATTTTGCGTTTTTATATTTCCGTTAGAATTTTCTTTAGAAATACTACTCCTAGAAATCAAGAAAAAAAAGAAAGTTTGAGGTGGTTTTATTTTAGGAAATTAGTATCTAGAATTTTTTTTTTTTAAAAAAATTGCTTTTATACTTCCTTTAGTATATTAGGACCAAATTTTTTTTAAATTTTTTTTTTCTTTTAGTACCTCTTTAAAATTTTCTTTAAGGCATTAATTCCAAAATCCAAAAAGATTTTCTTGTGAGTTGTTTCTTTGGGAAATTAATGAAAGATGAAAAAAAAATTCTTTTTATTTTCATTAGAACTTTAGGATATTGTACATAGAAAAAAAAAGCATACTTTATCTTTTGTTTATCATTAGAATTTTTCATTTAGGCAATCAAAATTGAAATCCAAAAACATTCTATTGTATCATTTTTATTGCTTGCTTCGAAATCTTGCGTCAGGATATCAAATGAAGATTCAAAATGTTTTTCTGTGGTTTATTCCTTAGATTTCCTTCATAAAAAAATAAAAGAATCAAAAAATATTTTTCTCTTTTAGGGTTTTTCTTTGATAATTTCTCATAGAGTATCTGTTTTAAAAAAGGAAGGAAAAAAAAAAGAAAAGAAAATGAAAATGTTAGTTTGTCTACTTCATTCCCGATCTTTCAGAACTATGCAAAAATCTGATTCATACGGCGTCATGATACGTAGGCAACCTACATAGGGTTCGATCTAATCATTTTTTTTAAAGAACTAAGGAAATAAAAGAAAAAAAAAAGAAAAAAAGAAAAAGGAAAAAGAAAAGGAAAAAGAAAAAAGAGGTGAAGTCATGGGATGTGAGAAATGAGAAGGAAGAAAAAGAGCGATAATCAGAAAGAAAAGGGGGAAGGAAAATGAGCGAGCTAAGAAGTGCTAGAAAAACAAAGAAAAGAGAGGTTGAAATGAACAAATTGGGATGATGCCAACTGACCTTTGTACTCTCGAAGTCATTTTAGAACCGATAACTATGGCTAGGTGCATTGCACATAAAGTGAGATTATCTTATGTTAAATGCCCTAACGCTAACATGATGGCTTCATTTTGTTATATTCATAACAGAAAGGTGGTTGGTTTGCGGTTTTAAAGTGGTAACTCTTCTCTGCAACATAAAGTCAAAAGGCAATGACAGACAACAACAGAACTAAGTTGGTTGATACCGTCGCTCGAAAGCAGTTGGTTGAAGAGGTAAAAATGTTAAGACAACACATGGCGGACATGTATCAGGCTTGGATGACTGGGAAGGCACCGCCTCCGCCACCACCTAGCTTCCTAGATGCCGCCCTTACCCAAGCTCCGAACACAATGCCAGATGATCCTCCATACTCTCCAGATCTACCCGCTTATCACAGCTTTCCCAACCGTCTTAGTAGCTCCGTCACTCATCTTCCAACTACCTTTCCCAAAAATTGCCCTCCTATCTTATCCGCCATCCCCAACAATGAACACCCACTTAAAGCTCACGATGCCCAATGTTACCCCTCAGAGGTTGCCCACAAAGTTTCCAACTCATACAAGCAGGGCCCGCGGAATGAGCCTCATGTTGAAAATAAAAAGTCCACAGGAAGAAAGGGGCGAGATGGGATACACAGGAGGCTGAAAGGCATAGAACAGTCCTTGAAGAACAAACAAGGAAGGGAAGACCAAGGTAGCATGACTTACAAAGAACTGTCTGTGTCCCCTGACGTTCGCCTACCCACGGGGTTTAAAGTGCCAAGATTTAACTTATATGATGGGTGTGGAGATCCGGTAGCCCATCTGAGGGTCTATTGCAATGAAATGAGAAGCATTGGAGAGAAAGATGACCTCTTGATGGCATATTTCAGTAAGAGCCTGACTGGGGCAGCTTTGGACTGGCATACTCGTCAAGATGTTGGTAAGTGGCCTACATTGGGTGACATGACTCAAGATTTTGTTCGGTGCTTTCAATACAGATCAGGTGTTACCCCGGACCGCTCCTCCCCATCTCAAATGGAAAAGAATCCCAAGAATAGTTTTAGGGATTTTTGGATCAGATGGAACGAACAAGTTGCTCGGGATAGTCCTCCCATTGATATAAAAGATGTTGGTGAACCCCGCCAACGACAGGGTCCAGTGGTCGTTCTTGTTAAATGCTTTCAGCCTCAATATCGACCCCGTGGATATAATTGTAATCCTCCCCAATGCTACTTCTCCCCACAGAACTCCCAAAGTCGTACATCACTTTCCCAGTACCCTGTCCATGATGCACCACCATATGCTCCACACCCACAAGGCCCGCGATGGCCCACACCACTTCCCCAAATGTCTTGCCCGCCCCACGGGCCTACCGAAACCCTATTGGATCAGGTTTCCGGCCCAATCAAGCATTTAAGAATGAGAGGTTGCGGAAGAAGAAAACCTTGACTCCATTGGGAGAGTCATATACCAGTCTGTTCCATAGGCTAAGGAAATTGGACATGTTGAAGCCGATCCAGATAAAAATGTCAAACCCTCTTCCAAAGAAGTTTGATTTTTCTCAGAGGTGCGCATACTGCTCAGATGCCCCGGGGCATGACATAGAGAAGTGTTGGAATTTGAAGAAGGCGATTCAGAAACTTATTGATGCAGGCGACACTATCGTGCAAAATTCAGATGCAGCAGACACTAGCCAAAGTCCGTCACCTGTGCATAATGAGACGCATATGGTGGGTGTGATTTATTTTGAAAAGGAATGTGAGAATTCTTCTGGGATCCTCAGAGGTCCACGTGATACGAAGCTTTCAGCGCTATCAGAGGTTGATCCTAAGAACGAGTAGGCAAAGGGAACCCAAAGGCAATCTGTTAAGAACAATGTGATGGAGACTTGTGAAGGTCCTAGTATTGTTGATGCAGAAGTCAGTGGCTAAGATGTTGAGTTTGATGATTGGAAAGACGCTCCTTTCTTGGTTATCCAGAGAGGAGTTTTGGTGGTATTTTGTTGTCATTTCTGTTGTCCGGGTTATTTCAGGGTTGTAATCCGGATATTGTCTTGTGATTCAAACCCTTCTATCCTTTTATTTTGCCTAGTTTGTTTAGTCATATTAGCCTGTTTAGTGTTGTCTAGGTTTGTTCTAGATTTATAACCCCAGTTTAGTTTGTTTGTTTTGTTTTCCAAACCCTTTCACCATCTGTCTAATGCAATTTTCTATTTTCTGTGATTTCTAGTCATTTGTGTTTAGTTCTGTTTTCTTTTATAGTTCTTTTCCTGTTGACTCTAGTAACATGACATGTATGCGTAATTCTCGGCCTGGTCTTAAAAATTCAGTTTAGTCATGAAGAAATGAATGAAACAGTTTTGAAGATGATAGGGACATTTGAGGGAAATAAGTAAAGACATTTTGAGATCACTTCAAGCCCGAATTGTGTGAAACTGGGGCAGATAGAACATAAAGAAACCCTACTGAAATGGATCATGCCGCATCGGGTGGAAGCTAAAGGCAAGTTTGCCAAATTTGTAGGGGGTCGTTCGTGGTAATGAGAGTGAGGGTGTTGTCCAATGTGGCTTGGTAATTAACAGATGTAAAAGGCGAATGTGTGGATATGGTTATCAAGTCAAGTATAATCAAAAAATGTTGCAAATGTTTTCCTTGGTCTGTTTAATTGTGTAGTTTGCACTTGGCATGTTTTGGAGATTGGAATGACGAAGGCATTTTGTTCTGCTATCTAAACACTTTATCCTTCGTTACCCTTTTGAGCCTTATTTATTTTCTTTCATACCCTTTTTTCGGAATCAGTAGCAAAGATCAGAAACGCAAGCGCGAAAGATGAGTAAAGGAAAAAGAGAAAAGAAAAAGAATGAAAAGAGAGAGAAGAAAAAGAAGAAGAAAGAGAAAAGAAAAAAAAAACAACAAGAAAAGAGAAAAAAAAAGAGAAAAAAAAGAAAAAAGAAGAAAAACAACAACAAAAAGAAAAAGAAGGAAAGAAGAGAAAAGAAAAAGAAAAGAAAAATCACAACAAACGAAGCAATTCCTATGTCATGAACTACGTTCGACCCGATTCCTTTTAAAGATACGTAGGCAGCCTCACGGTTCGGTCCCATCAAAATAAAAATCCAAAAGTCCCCAAGCAATAAACTGGGGCAGAAGTTGTGGTTGTTGTAAGAAATCTGATTCCGAAAGTTGTAATTTTGAACCCATGTGAATTGTTTTGGGCCTTCGATATCCTTTCCTTTTAACCCTATCCAAAAGCCCATGTTACTGTCCAAAGAAAGACCTTCTGATCAGTCTTCGAGAGATGCCAATTCAAGCAAGGAGATGTGATTCATATCAGGGGCAACACTCTGGTCCGAACAGGAAAAATAATAAAAATGAGAGAGTCTTATTGGTGAAAACCCTCACGGACATAGTAAGGTGACGGGAGCGGAGAGAAATAAAAAATGAGAGAGTCTTATTGGTGAAAACCCTCACGGGCACCGTAAGGCGACGGTAAGTTGAGAGAAAGGACAAAATGAGAGAGGCTTGACGGTGAAAACCCTTCGGGCACTACAAGTCGAATAAGGATGGTGAATCAGATTGGATGATCGGAGCATTGAAGCCCAGTTTCACGGTTTAGGGGTATAACAGGAGGTGAACATCAGACTTGCTCAACAAAATAGGCCACAGGTGCATGTCATGGTCATTAGAGTTGGTATCCACATCTGATAGGTTTCTACTTTGTAGTTTTCTTGTTAGGAATCATCTCTTTCCCTTGTCCTTTACTCTGTTCCTTTTGTCCTGTTTACTTCCTCTTCCTGAGCCTGTTTGGTCAAAATAAGTGAGAAATGACTTTAAAATTTGCCATCAGCTTTCCAATTGCGCAAAACAGGATCTGGCCAACACATCAAAGTGGCATAAGTTAGGAAAGTTCAATTCGTGAACAGTGCAATAGATAGAGGATGATGGGTGAACGAGTCAAAAGTATTCTCTATGATGAGATCAACAAAGAAGGTGGTTAACCAGTGACAAGCGAGGTCTTCCAAGCAGAAATCAAAGTTATCGTGACAAGTGAGGGAACAATAGATTTCAAGGCCAAGGCCAGTGATTTAAGTCAGGAAAGAACAACATGCGCACTAAATGGATGGAAATTAACGCGCTTTGGAATTCATGAGAAACACAAAGGTGCAGTACATGTCAACACAAGAGCGCGATGTAATAGATGGGGGGTGTTTGGTGGACGGATCAAAGGTATTTTCGGTAAAACATAAAGGTTGGTAAATGTCAGTTCATGAGCAATGCAACAGATAGAAGGAATTGGGTCTGAACGGAGAAGGGGTATTTTCTATGATAAGGATGACAGAGAAAGTGGTTAGTCCATAAGCAAGCAAGGTCCTCGAGGGGAAATCAGTTATCATAGGAAGTGAAGGAGCAATCGCCCTCAAAGTCAAGGCCACAAACCAACCACCACATTTTAAATTAACAAGATTTTTCTTTGATTGAAACAGGGGCAGGAAGTTTTGGTTGTTTCGGAGAAACCCTCCGTGGAGAAAGGAAGTCACCGAACAGTTACCAAACTGGGGCAGAAAATTTTTCTTTATTTTTGTTTATTTTGTTGAAATCAGGAACCCGCCTGGAGAGTAGGGAGTACATTTCAAGTTGAAGTCAGGAGCCCGCCTGGAGAGCAGGGAATACATTCAAGCGCAGCAGTCAGGAGCCCGCCTGGAGAACAAGGGAGTACAATTTAGGTTTTAGTTTTCAAATTCTTTGCTTTGTTTATTTTGAAGTCAGGAGCCCGCCTGGAGAGCAGGGAATACATTTCAAGTCAGCAGCCAGGAGCCCGCCTGGAGAGTAGGGAGTACATTTCAAGTTGAAGTCAGGAGCCCGCCTGGAGAGCAGGGAATACTTTCAAGCGCAGCAGTCAGGAGCTCGCCTGGAGAACAAGGGAGTACAATTTAAATTTTATTTTTCAAATTATTTGTTTTGTCCATGTTGAAGTCAGGAGCCCGCCTGGAGAGTAGGGAATACATCTCAAGTCAGCAGTTAGGAGCCCGCCTGGAGAGCAGGGAATACTTTCAAGCGCAGCAGTCAGGAGCCCGTCTGGAGAACAAGGGAGTACAATTTAAGTTTTAGTTTTCAAATTCTTTGTTTTGTCTATGTTGAACTCAGGAGCCCACCTGGAAAGCAGGGAATACTTTCAAGCGCAGCAGTCAGGAGCCCGCCTGGAGAACAAGGGAGTACAATTTAAGTTTTAGTTTTTAAATTCTTTGTTTTGTCTATGTTGAAGTCAGGAGCCCTCCTGGAGAGTAGGGAGTACATTTCAAGTTGAAGTCAGGAGCCCGCCTGGAGAGCAGGGAATACTTTCAAGCGCAGCAGTCAGGAGCCCGCCTGGAGAACAAGGGAGTACAATTTAAATTTTAGCTTTCAAATTCTTTGTTTTGTCTATGTTGAAGTCAGGAGGCCTCCTGGAGAGCAGGGAATACATTTCAAGTTAGCAGTCAGGAGCCCGCCTGGAGAGCAGGGAATACATTCAAGTTTAGCAGTCAGGAACCCGCCTGGAGAGCAGGGAATACATCTCAATTTCAGTGGTCAGGAGCTCGCCTGGAGAGCAGGGAATACGTTTCAAGTTAGCAGTCAGGGGCCCCGCCTGGAGAATAGGGTCAGTTTTTACTTTAGTCAAGCTTAGTTTATAGTTTTCCTAGTCTATTCTTTAGTTTACTCTCATCATTGCATCAGTAGTACAAGTGGTTTACAATTTTGCTAACAACTCACAAATCTTCCTAGTGCAAACTAGGGCAGAAAAATTTCTTTGTTTTGTCTATTTTGTTGTAATCAGGCGCCCACCTGGAGAACAAGGGGAGACATCTCAAGTTTCTAGGGAAAGCAGTGTCGAAGGAAGACAACTCGAGTTTCAAGGGAAAGCAGTTTCGAAGGAAGACAGTTCAAGTTTCAGGGGAAAATGGTTCAAGGCTCTAGGGAAAACAGTGTCAAGTAACAAGAGAAGACGGTTCGAGTTCAACAGTCAGGCGTCCACCTGAAGAAAAGAAAAACATCTCAGATTGCAATTCAAGTCAGCAACCAAAGAATCTCGCGGCAAGAATGCGAGTCAACAGTCCGAGGTGATCAACAGAAGTTAGCCACAATAAAGAAAAAGAGAGAAAGGCAAGAAGTGAATCCAAATGCAGAAGTTGATGAAAGATGTGAACTGCTCAAGCCATAGCCGAGGTCACAAGCACTACATGTCCGGTCTTGGTCCAAAACTCTGAAAAAGAACGAGCTAGCACCTGCAACTAACAAGCGTTAAGGTTCAAATCTAAAGTCTGCATGAAGAACCACTCAAGACTCAAGATCAAGCTTCAGAAGACTTATAGATGAGAATCTTGTAACTCGTAGTTGATAGGCTTAGCTAGTCTTTTTCATGTTTTGATTTTTGATTTAATAACAGGACTGCAGACCGGAACCTCGGGGGAACGGCACCTCGACCGGCTCTCCACCTCAGTATACTCCATCACCTCATTCACTTCTGAACTACACGTGACCTGATTCCTTTATATCCAAGGATATGTAGGCAGCCCAGATACCAGGGCTCGGTCATATTCCGCTCTCTCTCAGTTTTAGTCTCTCCAAATAAGGGTCGGGTCAAAAATCTGTTTAGTCAGTCTTTGTCTGAAAACTCTGTATGTTTCCAGTCAAAGAGGGGCAGCTCTAGACATGTGATTTTTGACCCTCCCCAAGATTTTTTATATATTAGCGTAAAATATTTAATTTAGGCATAATATAGATATTTTAAATAATTTTGACTCTTTTACTTTATTTTATTACAAGAAAACAAAAAAACACAAAAATAGGTTCATTAATGTTTTGTAGTCATTTTTAATCTAAAAAAGAAATCTTAAAAAAAAATACAAAAATAGTATCATATTTTTATTTTAATATGATATTTGAAAATGCCAAAAATAGGTTTGTTTTAATGGTTAGTTTTATTTTAGTAATTATTTGAATAGTAGGATTAATTAATAAATGGGCCTGTATTTTTAATCTCGTTCGCAGGGGAAGAATAGAACTTGGGCTCAAGCAACCTATTTTTAGGCCTAATTTTGGACCTAACCCATAATTTTCAAGCCCATAATTCCTAGGCTCATACCCCTTAACCTAAAAACCCTACCTAAACCTAGACTCTATCTATATATTAGTGCTTAAAAAAATCAAAAAGGAGGAACGAAGGGAACGAGGGCCTAAAACGCTAAAAGGCTGAAAACGAAAAAGGCTAAAAAGAAAAAAGCTGCGCAAGAAAGCCCCCCCCCCCCCCTCCCCAAATTTTCGTCTCTATCGAGAGCCCCGTTCTTCTTCTTGAATGAGCAGCTACGCCATAAAGAAAAGCCATCTCCATTTTTGGCAAAGGGGATAGACGATTCTCAGATTTAGCACTAAAAATTTCACTAAGGTTCAATTGAACAAAGAAAAATAAACAGCAACATTGCGTGTGTAAGAGAGGGAGATCGGCTATATTGACATCTTTACAGATCTCTCTCGTTCTCGTTTTCAACCTCGCGTTAGCCATGGGTCTTTGAGAAGCTTTGGTCAATCGGTTTCGAAGTGCTTAGGTCCAAAATCGGAATTTGGAAACAGCAAAAACCCGCCATCCCTTTCTTCTTTGTTGTAAGCTCCGAGAAGTTTCTAGTCCAATTTGTCACTCTCACTTTCGGTCCTTTCCGAAATAGACAAACACAGTCATTTCTCCATCACTCGTTCAGCGGAGTCCAGACCCGATCATGCCATGAGTATCGATTTGAAAGTCGTAGAGGGTGGTCGATTTTGTGGAGTTGCTATTCAAGTTTTCCGGTCGTGTTTTGCCATCGTCGCTCATTTTAACTGCTGTAATTCGCCAAAGATTTAATTGAAAGTTTTGACAGGTTCATCTTTTTACTACTCGTTATTTCATTAACGGAAGATGTTTGTGAGCTAGTTTATATACTAGTCTGTGATGCAATTTTCTCGTGAATTTTACTGATATTCCATTTGTTTGGCCTGTTTGACTGAAACTAGTCTAGTTGTGAAATTGGGAAAATTTGACAAGTGCCTAATTTTCTTTGACATGATCTGTTTCGACACTCTGCTCTGAAGAAAGAAATAAAATTATTAACATCACTAATGGAGAGTGCAAATACTGGACATGGCTTATAAGTTTATTTAAGGATTTGCTTAACCACAATAAATCAATTTTTCCAGAAGAGAATCTGTAGTTAATAGCTTATGGACTATATTTTCTAAGACTAAACATAATTATCGCATTTAGTGTATTAATGGTCTTTGTAAATGATACCATAGTTAATAGATTTAATTTCCATATGTACGATTGGCTTGTTTCTAGGAAGTTGTATTCTTCTTGTTTTTGCTTATTCTTGTTTGCTAAGGCTGATGCTATTTCGGTTGAAATTGGTCGACGAGAGATTTATCCAATCGCGATGTGCCTCTTCATTAGTTTTCTTTAGGCCCGGTTTAGGTTAGTATTGTGATTATATATACGTTCGCGTAATATGATTGCAAATTTAATTCTTAAAAGACTCGAGGGATGCGTTCGCACAACTTCAATCAATTTTTCTTAAATAAATAAACAAGCGTTATTAATTACGGACACGTTCGCGTGACATGATTTTTAATGCGCCAAGAAAAAAAGAGTATACGTACGCGTAACTCTATTCTTTAATTACGAATAATCAAGTGATTTAAAGCGGTTAATAGATAAATGCACATAATATCTAAATTCAGTAATTAGACAAATTTAATAAGCCAAGTATGATCAAAGCGACCGTGCTAGAACCACGAGACTCGGGAATGCCTAATACCTTCTCCCGAGTTAACAGAATTTCTTACCCGAATTTCTGGTTCGCGGACTGTTAAACAGAGTCAATACTTTTCCTCGATTCGGGATTTGAACCGGTGACTTGGGACACCATAAATCTCCCAAGTGGCGACTCTAATTTTTAAATAAATAAACAATCCCGTTTCGATTGTCCTTTAATTGGAAAACTCCCTTATATTTATACCCTTCCAGGGGTGTAGGTAAAAAGGAGGTGTGATAGTGGCGACTCTGAATCTAGAAATTAATCATGTTTCGATTGTCACTTTAATTGGAAAAAACTCCATTTATACCCCTTACGGGGGTGTAGGTAAAAAGGAGGTGTGACAGGACTCTCCCACTTAGCTTGGAGCTGCTATTACACAACTTAAAACCCACCAAGACTTTTTTTCTTCATCATTGAATCTTCTTGCACAACTAAATCGCCAAAATTTTTACTCCGGTTAACCTTTCATGAACACTCTGAATTACCAGCCACATCTACACATCCGACCTCCTTCTGGATAACCAGTAGAATCCTTCGTAAAAGCTCTGTCAACCACGCAACCACTGACCTGCTCACAGGAGATAACCCACCTGTAGAAATTACATGCCGACATCTTCTAACGTCGCTGCACGGGGTACAATCACTACGATATCAATAACCCATCCTGAGCCAGTTCTCATTCACCAACTATACTAGTCTGTTCACTGCTTATGGACATCAACTAAATGTGCGACAATATCTTCCAAATCAAAGTTATGTTACATCCTTCTTCATATCAAGCAACTCTTTTCTGTTGCATCCAATTCCCGCCGTATAATAGCCAATAATTCAAATTAAGCCCGTAGATCCAATCACAGTCCACCAATATTCCCAAATCATTCCAAATTTTCCTTAAGGTGTGTAGTTATCCTGCCATTGATCCCATATGCCACTATGCCACTCCCCCACTTTGGCCAAACCCACTTCGTTAAGCAACTACTCGACTTCCTCTTCTTACACCTGGCCTTCTAGAAATTTAAACACCGCATGACACTCCCCACATGTCTTTCCTCATTCTTTGCTGCCCAGTTGTTGCCTTAAATCAAATCTATCTCTGTAGCACCTCAACCCACAGATCGCCACTAACTTTTAACCTCTCCGAAGATCATCCTTCTCGAGCCATCGACACGAGAAATGCTAATGCTAATTCAACCTTGAATCACCGCACACTGCAATCTCTGACTGCCGCTTCCCTACTCTATCTCAAAATACTCTACCCCAAGGCGAATTGAAGAAGACCATAACACCGACAAACTTAGCACATTCGATCAAGGGTGACGACCTCACATCACAGACAAAAAATTCCACTACGCTCGAAAATACCAAGTCTCGTTACTCCTTCAACCCAAATCTGAACATTTATAGTCTGATTGCCTTTCCTCCTGAATCTCTGAATCATGCACTAAGAAAACCTCCTTCCAAGTCATTCATTGCTTCTACGCATGGACAAGCATCCTACCATCACATCAATACTGTGTGATCACTATTCATGAGCATCATAGCAACCTGTGCCTAGCCTCAAAGCTCTCAGAAGTACAGCTACTGAGTTGAATCGACAGAATATCCTTCCGCAAGGCAACGACAATAGCACAATCAACTACGCAGGGAGAAACATCCCGCACCACATCTGTAGTACCATTACAATTCCTCAATTCCCAATTTATAACAAGTGCTTTATGTCACATAAGATTGAATGGAAAGGAAATGAAGGTATAAGCCTCAAAGGAATCAAACCGCACGATAAGGAATCAAGAAGGGAAGTGCTCCTAATAGCCTTGTAGCCTCTCGAAGATAAGTATAGAGATCTCTGTACCAATCTGCAAGACTCTACTAGACTTGCTTATGACTCTTAAGACCTAAGGGAACCTAGTTCTCTGATACCATATTGTCACGACCCAAAATCCATTAAAGGTCGTGATGGCGCCGTACACCACTGTCAGGCAAGCCAACACTAAGAAGATAATTAAATTCTCATTTTAGTATTTTTGAAATCATTTCTTTTTCCTACATTAAACAATATATAATGAACTTCACTGAGTAAATGATGATATCTTTAACAAATTTGAATACTGAAAAAATCCCAAAATCATCCCAGAACCCGGTGTCACAAATGCATGAGCATCAGCTAAGAAATATATATAAAATACATCTGTCCGGAATACAAATTCAGACAGAAAAGGAAATATAATACTCTGAAGGGGACTCTGCTGGCTGCGGGTCATATCGAGACATGCAGCTCACCTACGTCTCTGTATCAACCATGCCTCTGCACCCAACTAGGCCACTAGTCATACATGTGCTTGTGCAACAAAAATGCACAGCAAGTGTAGTATGAGTATGAAAACAATGCGTACTCAGTATCCAGTCTAACCTCGAATAAGTAGTGACGAGAGGTCGATTTCGATACTTACTAGTGGTCAAATAATATAATTAGTGGTGAGTTTTATAATTAGTAGTGAGTTTATTAAGCAAGTATACAATCCATTTGATAATAGGAGATTTCCAAGTTCATATTTCATCATTTATTAATTTAACTCAGGCTAGGGAGGCAATATCGAAATTTACAAATCTCAAGACAAGCAATACAAGCATGCGCAAATCATGCCGAGGTCGTATGACCCGATCCAACATAATAATAAAATGTGCACTGCCAGAATATCAAATGGAGCGAACCATAAATTCATCTATTACCCCGCTCGCGAATTATACATGCGATGCGGTTACATATAAATAAAGGAATTATCCCGCTCGCGAATCATATATGTGATGCGGGTACACATAGATACACATATTCAAACAGTCAATCAAGAGGAAACAATTACCCAAGGGAATGACAACTTCTCTTTTAATAGTCAAGAAAGTGATGTTTAGCCCTTTAGAAATTTATTTACCAAGTTCGATATGATTTAAGCCTTTTAAATTGTCAATAAAATTACAAGTACGACAAGTAAAGCATGATTTTGGGTCCTAGACTACCCGGACTTAAGCATAATAATAGCTATGCACGGACTCTCGTCACCTCGTGTGTACGTAGCCCCCACAAATAGATGAACATATTTAATTTTTTTTACCTATGGGAAAACTTCCCTCTTACAAGGTTAGAAAGGAGACTTACCTCGCTCCGAAAATCCATAACCGGCTTCCAAGCCTTTCCAACGACTCAAACCGATACCCAACGCTCCAAAACTAGCCAAATAATAGGCAAACCAATGAAAATATACCCTAATACTTATAACAATTCAATTTATGTAAATTCCCAACTCCGTTCGAAAAGTTGACAAAATCGCCCTCGGGCCCACGTGCTCGGATTCCAAATTTTTTTGAAGATATAGTTTACCCATAACCTCACGAGCTCAAATATATAATTTACTCTCAATCTCATGCCCAAATTCGTGGTAAAAATCCAAAATATCAATTTCTAGGTATTCTACTCAAAACTCACAATTTCTACTAATTTTCATGTTTAAATCCTTACACAAACCATGTATTTAACTCACAACTAGTAGAAATCACATACCTCATGATATATGAAGAAACCCCCTCTTCAAAAGTTTCTAAAATCGCCTAAGCTGAGTGAAAAATGGGTGAAATGAACTCAAACACCACTTTAAAAACATTCTGCCCAGCTCAGGTCCGCCCTTCTTCGCGAACGCGGCACTACCCTCCCGTTCGAGAAGCCCAAAAATCCAGCTTAAAAAATCCTCTTCGCGAACGCGAGACCCAGCTCGCAAACGCGTAGCTTCACCAGGCGACCCCTTCGTGAACGCGTGCACCCTTCCCGAATGCGAAGGCTGAACATTCATAGGCCCAGTTTCCCCTTTTTCTTTTACGCATTCGCGACTCCCTACTCGCGTTCGTGTAGGTTTCTTAAGCCAACCCTTCGCGTTCGCGACCTCCCTATCGCGTTCTCGAAGGCCAAAACTCAGCAGCCTCAATATTCCTTTTCGCAAACGCGGGACTCTTTTTGTGTTCGCTAAGAAGGAAACTAGATACTAGATATCAACAGTTCCAAAATAGACCAAAATGATTCGAAACCATCCGAAACACACCCAAGGCCCCCGGGACCCGTCCAATCATACAAACTAGTCCCACCACATAACACGGACCTTCTTAGGCCTCAAATCACATCAAACAACGTCGAATTCATGGATTGCACCTCATTCCAAGCTTAATGAACTTTAGAATTTCCAACTTCTACATTCTATGCTGAAACCTATCAAATTACGTCTGATTGACTTCAAATTTTGTACACAAGTCATATTCGACATTACGGGCCTATTCCAACTTCCGAAATCAGAATCCGACCCCGATATCAAAAAGTCCACTTCCGGTCAAATTCTCACAAACCTTTAAATTTTTAACTTTAACCAAATAAATCCAAGATGACCTACGGACCTCCAAATCCACTTCCGATCGCGCTCCCAATACCAAAATCACCATACGGAGCTATTCCTAGACTCGAAATCCCAAATGAACATCGTTAACACTGAAATGCACTTCATCCCAAATTTATGAAATTCATCCAAAAATGTTGACTTCCACAAGAAGCACCGAAACTCCCTCGGGTCATACAAAACTCGATCCAGACATACACCCAAGTCCAAAGTTATCATACGGATCTGTTGAAACCTTCAAATCCCGATTTCGAGGTCGTTTACTCAAAAATTCAATCTTAGTTAATTCTTCCAACTTAAAGCTTTCGAAATGAGAATTTTCTTTCCAAATCAACTCCGAACTTCCCGAAATTCAATTCCGACCATGCGTGCAAGTCATAATACATGAAGTGAAGCTGCTCATGGCTTCAAACTGCCGAAGAACACGCTAAAACTCAAAATGACCAGTTGGGTCGTTACATTTTAAATGTGTTATAGTAAGATTTAATCGAATGTAATTGAAATTTCAATTGATCCACCGATGAAATATTCGAGCAAAGTACTAATATGGTGATCGAGAATAAAACATTCAATATATTGTCATGACCCCAGTTCTCCCTCCGTGAACTGTCGTGATGGCACCTAGTCTCTACGACTAGGTAAGCCTAACAAATGCGGAAAATAAATAATTTGCGGAAGAAACAATTAAAACCCAAAATAACTGAATGAAACAGTATTTAAGATGACACTCGGCATATACGATACAACTCTCAAAACTAACAACATTTTTCCCAAAACCGGGAATCTCATGAAACCACAAGCCTTTGAATGTCTACAAGTATCTAACTCTAGAATGTTTTACAAAAGTAAGTACAGAAGGGCTAATACTTAAAGAGAGAATAGAAAGGGACTCCTCAGTCTGCGAATGCGGCAGATATACCTCGAAGTCTCTGGAAAAGTCGCCTCGCCTCAAGGGTGATAGGACTGAGTCGAAGTACCTAGATCTGCACATAAAAAACATGCACAGAAAGGGCATGAGTACACCACAACGGTACTCAGTAAGTGCCAAGCCCAACCTCGGTCAGGTAGTGATGAGGAAAGTCAGGGCCCTACTGAGATTAAATGAAATATAAGGAATGACAGTATAGAATAAAACAGTAAATTAAGTGCAACAGTAAGAAATAACATAGAATAGAAAGAACAACAACAACTACAATAAAAACAAAATAATCACGGAAGGAAGTACAGCTCAACACAGAGATAACAACCGGGGATCTCTCAGTATCCCGAGGATCTCTTAGTATCCTCGATATGGGTGCCGGGATCTCTCAGTATCTCGAGGATTTCTTAGAGTCCTCAATATCTATGCTGGGGATCTCTCGGTATCCCAAGGATCTCTTAGTATCCTCAATACGTGCTGGGGATCTCTTGGTATCCCGCACTACAGTCCAAATAAATATATATATGTGTAGGGGATCTCCCGGGATACCGCCCTGTAGTCCCAAAGTAAACACACAACAACAACACGAAGAAACACTCAATTTAATTCAATTTCACACAAAGGTAAATAGGTATTTCTAACCTAGCATGCTTCACGTAGTCCAAATAAGACAGTTTAAGCAAATAAAGCAATTAAGTCAATTAGGCATGATTCTCTAAACTAAAAGCACGCTTAAATTGCAAGTAGTATAAACAGGAAAAAGGAACATAATTAAATTTACTTTAAAAAAATCGGATTTTCAACAATTAGCACAAGTACGTACTCGTCATCTCACATGCAAGACATTCCAAATATCAATAATACCAAATCCTAAAGGGAGCTTCCCCCACACACGTTAGGCAAGCCACTTACCTCGAACCGACTCAATAATCAACCCAAAACCACGTTCTTGCCACGAGTACTCAACTCCAAATGGCCCAAATCTATTCAATTCAATTGCATAATGTAAATATAACTTCAAGTAACTAATTCCACAAATAAATTCTAAGCTAATACGCGAATTTAGGTAATATGACCAAAACACCCCTCGGGCCCACATCTCAGAATCGGGTAAAATTTACATTTTCAGAATTCTCATACTCTCACGAGTCTAACCATACCAAAATTATCCAAATCCAATGTCAAATCCCCAATAAAAACTCAAAATTTAAGTCTAAGAACTTTCCCTCAATTTTCCACAATAAATTCGAAATTAAAAGGAAGGATTTAAGAGCAGATTCATGGAAAAAAGTCTAAACCGAGTAGGAATTACATACCCAAATCGCCGAGGTGAAAATCTCTTCAAAAATCGCAATTTCCTGAGCTCCCAAGTCCAAAATATGAATTATGGCTTAAACCCTCGATTTTGGGTTTTAAGTTCTGCCCAGACGCGTTCTTCTTCGCGAACGCGAGACTACTATCGCGAATGCGATGCACAAAAATACCACTGGCCAACTTCCTCTTTCACAAATGTGAGGGTCCACTCGCGAACATGTAGCTTCAGCTCCAGGATCTTCGTGAACGCGACCCAATACTCGCGAATGCGTAGAGAAAATCCATGGGGTCCCAACTGATCCGCCTTTCCTCTTCGCGAACGCGCTCCGCTCCTCGCGTTTACGATACTTCCCCCTAGCCGGCCTTCGCGAACACGATCTTCCCTTCGCGAACATGAAGGGTAAAAGTCTGCAGCAGAAAAACCAGCAAAGTCTGCTACACATCTAAGTCCAAAAATAACCTATTGAGCATCCGAAACACACCCGAGGCCCCGGGACCTCAACCAAACATGCCAACTAATCCTAAAACATTATTCAAACTTGTTACAACCTTTGGAACGCTCAAAACAACATCAAAACACCAATTTAACATCGGATTCAAGCCTAAGAACTCCAAAAACTCTCAAATTATGCTTTCGATCAAAAAATCTATCAAACCTCGTCTGAATGACCTGAAATTTTGCAAGCACGTCACATTCAACACTACGGAGCTACTCCAACTTACGGAATTCCATTCCGACCCTTAGATCAAAATATTACTACCGAACCGGAAACTTCAAAAATTCAAATTTCGACATTTCAAGCCTAAATTAGCTACGAACCTCCAAAACACAATCCGGACACGCCCCTAAGCCCGAAATCAACCAACAGAGCTAACGGAACCAACGAAATTCCATTCCAAGGCCGTCTTCACACTGCTCCAACTACGGTCCAAATTCTAAAGCTTAAGCTCTTATTTAGGGACTAAATGTCCCAAAACACTCTGAAACTCAAAACCAAACATCCCGGCGAATCAAAATAGCAGGAACAAACACGGGGAAAGCAGTTAATAGGGGATCGAGGTGTTAATTCTTAAAACGACCGGCCGGGTCGTTACATCCTCCCACACTTTAACATTCGTTCGTCCTCGAACGAACATAGAGACATGCTTGAAGTAGTGAAAAGATGAGGGTAACTACTGCGCATATCTTGCTCGGTCTCCCAGGTCGCCTCCTCAACCGGTTGATCCCGCCACTGAACTTTCACTGATGCAATGTTCTTTGATCTTAGATTTCGAACTTGCTTGTCTAGTATTGCCACTGGCTCCTCAACATAAGATAAATCATTGTCCAATTGAACTGAACGGAAATCCAACACATGCGACAGATCACTGTAATACCTCCGGAGTATCGAAACATGAAATACCGAATGAACCCCTGCCAAACTGAGAGGTAAGGCGAGCTCATAAGCAACCTCCCTAACACGCCTCAATATCAAAGGGCTAATAAACCTCGGAATCAACTTTCCTTTCTTCCCAAATCTTATAACGCCCTTCATAGGCGAAACCCAAAGCAGAACCCGCTCTCCAACCATATAGAAAACATCACAAACCTTCCATTCCGTGTAACTCTTCTGTCTGGGCTGGGCTATACGGAGTCTATCTTGAATCACCTTAACCTTATCCAAATAATCCTAAAACAAGTCTGTGCCCAATAATCTAGCCTCACCCGGCTCAAACCAACCCACCGGGGATCTACACCGCCTACCATATAAAGCCTCATACGGTGCCATCTGAATGTTGGACTGATAGTTATTGTTGTAGGCAAACTCCGCCAATGGCAAGAACTAATCCCAAGGCCCTCCAAACTCAATCACACATGCACAGAGCATATCCTCAAGAATCTGAATAGTGCGCTCGGACTGTCCGTCCATTTGAGGGTGAAATGATGTACTCAACTCCACCCGAGTACTCAACTCATGCTATACGACCCTCCAAAACCATGATGTGAACTGAGTACCTCTATTTGAAATGATGGAAACTGGAATACCATGCAGACAAACAATCTCCCAGATATAAATCTCCACTAAACACTCCGAAGAATAGGTACTACACACAAGAATGAAATGCGCGAACTTGGTCAGCCGATCCACAATCACCCAAATGGCATCGAACTTTCTCAAAGTCCGTGGGAGCCCAACTACAAAGTCCATGGTGATCCGCTACCACTTCCACTCCAGAATCTCTATCTGCTGAAGCAACCCACCCAGTCTCTAGTGCTCATACTTCACCTGCTGACAATTGAGGCACCAAGCTACAAACCCAACTATATCTTTCTTCATCCAACTCCACTAATAGTACTTCCTCAAATCCTGGTACATCTTCGCGGCACCCCGATGAATAGAATACCGTGAACTATGGGCCTCCTCTAGAATCAAACCCGAAGCCCATCAACATTGGGTACAAAAATCCGACCTTGCATCCTCAATACCCCATCATCACCAATAGTCACATCTCTGGCATCACTATGCTGAACCTTGTCCTTGAGGACAAGCAAATGAGGGTCATCAAACTAATGCTCCCTGATACGATCAAATAGACCGAGAAACCATACAAGCTAGAACCCGACTGGGCTCCGAAAGATCCAATCTTACAAACTGACTGGCGAAGGCCTGAACATCTATCGCCATGGGCCTCTCCGCTGCTGGTAAAAAAGCCAAAATCCCCAAACTCTGTGCCCGACGACTCAAAGCATCGGCCACCACATTGGTCTTCCCCGAGTGATACAAAATAGTGATATCATAGTCCTTTAGAAACTTTAACCACCTCCTCTGGCGCAAATTTAGATCCTTTTGCTTGAACAGGTGCTACAAGCTCCAATGATC
The DNA here is from genome assembly GCF_000715075.1 of Nicotiana tabacum. Classification (NCBI taxonomy): domain Eukaryota; kingdom Viridiplantae; phylum Streptophyta; class Magnoliopsida; order Solanales; family Solanaceae; genus Nicotiana; species Nicotiana tabacum. The sequence goes on along the minus strand of NC_134084.1, from coordinate 96,591,451 downwards.
AATATAAATCTCACAAGGAACACTATACAAATAATGAAGCCAGATCTTCAGGGCGTGAACAATGGCAGCTAACTCGAGATCATGGACATGATAATTCTTTTCATGTACCTTCAATTGTCTGGACGCATAGGCAATCACCCTACCGTCCTGCATCAAAACTGTTCCAAGGCCAATCCTCGAGGCATCACAATAGACAGTATAAGACCTCAAACCTGTAGGCAATATCAAAACTGGGGCTGTAGTCAAAGCTGTCTTGAGCTTTTGAAAGCTCGCCTTACACTCTTCCGTCCACTAGAACGGAGTACCCTTCTGGGTAAGCCTGGTCATAGGGGCTGCAATCAATGAAAACCCCTCAACAAAACGACGGTAATAACCTGCCAAGCGAAGAAAACTGTGGATCTCTGTAGTTGAAGACCATTTGGGCCAACTCTGCACTGCTTCCACTTTCTTCGGATCCACCTGAATGCCCTCACTCGATACCATGTAGCCTAAGAACGCCACAGAATCCAACCAAAACTCACATTTTGAGAACTTTGCATATAACTTCTTTTCCCTCAAAGTCTAGAGCACTGTCCTCAGGTGCTGCTCATGATCTTCCCAACTCCGGGAATAAACCAGAATATCATCAATAAAGATAATGACGAACGAGTCAAGATATGGCCGAAACACACTGTGCATCAAATGCATAAAGGCTGCTGGGGCATTAGTCAGCCCAAAAGACATAACAAGGAACTCGTAATGACCATATCAAGTCCTGAAAGCGGTCTTCAAGATATTTGGCTCCCGAATCTTCAACTGATGGTAATCTGAGCGCAAGTCAATCTTAAAAAACACTCGTGCACCCTGAAGCTGGTCAAACAGATCATCAATACGAGGCAAAGGATAAGGGTTCTTCACTGTAACTTTGTTCAACTGACGATAATCAATACACATACGCATAGAACCATCCTTTTTCTTCACAAACAATATAGGATCATCCCAAGGTGATACACTGGGCCAAATAAAACCCTTATCAAGAAATCCCTGTAACTGATCCTTCAACTCAAGAGGGGCCATATGATACGGAGGAATAGAAATGGGCTGAGCACCTGACAACAGATTAATGCCAAAATCAATATCTCTATCGGGCGGCATGCCTGGAAGATCAGCTGGAAACACATCATGAAAATCCTATACTATTGGGACTGAATCAACTGCAGGGGTATCAATACCGATATCTCTCACATAAGCTAGATACGCGTCACACCCCTTCTCAACCATTCGCTGAGCCTTAAGAAAAGAAATAACTCTACTAGGAGTGTGATCTAAGGCACCCCTCCACTCAACACACAGTACACCTGGCATAGACAGTGTCACGGTTTTGGCGTGACAATCAAAAATAGCATAATGTAGCGACAACCAGTCCATACCCAAGATAATATCAAAATCTACCATGCTGAGAAAAATTAAATCGGCTCTGGTCTCAAAACCACTAAGAGCAACCAAACACGACCGATAAATGCTGTCCACAACAAGAGAATCTCCCATAGGAGTAGAAACATAAACAGGGGAACTCAAAGAATCCCGAGGTACACCCAAATGCGGAGCAAAATAAGAAGACACATAAGAATAAATGGAGCCTGGATCGAATAGAACCGATGCATCTCTGTGACAAACCAGTATAATACCTGTGATGACAGAATCGGAGGCAACAACCTTGGTACGGGAAGGAAGGGAATAGTATCGAGCCTGGCCTCCCCCTCTAGGGCAACCTCTACCTCCCCGACCACCACCTCTAGCTGGCTGAGCAGGTGGGGTAGCAACTGGAGCTGTAACCATAGCCTGAGAACTCTGCGGGGCATGTTGTGGCTGAGAAGTCTGTGGGGGTGCACTCCTCCCAAGTCTAGGGCAATCCCTCACCACATGGCGTGTGTCACCATACTCAAAACAAGCTCTAGGAGGACGTGGCAGCTGTGACTGTTGTCACACCTCTTTTTTACCACCCGAAAGAGGATATAAGAGAGTTTTTCCAATTAAAGTGACATAAATTGAAATGGAATTATTTAAATTAAATTCAGAGTCGCCACTTGGGATGATTTATGGTGTCCCAAGTCACCAGTTTAAAATCCCGAATCGAGTAAGTTTGACTCTTATTTATGGTCTGTGAACACAGAATACAGAAATCCGGGTAAGGAATTTTGTTAAACCAGGAGAAGGTGTTAGGCATTCCCGGGTCCTGTGGTTCGAGCACGGTCGCTTAAACTGTTAATATTGGCTTATTATCTGATTAATTACACGTTTTAAACCTATTGTACATTTTTAACTTTTTAACCGCTTTTAATATTTGTTTTAGGAAAATTCAAGGTTATTTAAAACACATCGCAATCCACACTACATGAAATGCACCCGCGATTCACGACACGTTCTATTTAACTTTGTTGGAAATTAGAGTCGGGTCACATGAAATGTACACCCGGATTTTAGTAATTACAAATCATAACTATGTCACGGGAACCAAACCCGTAGCCATGATGATTTATTTAATCATGCCTAAAGCAACTAGCGTATTTGAATTATTCTTCCTAAACTTTGAGATTATTGGAAGGCCATGGATTATAGAATTTAAACTTAAAACAAAAATAGGTTTAACCTTACAACTAAAAAAATTTATACTATTCTATCCATTTACATAATTTAGGTACAACTAGTCATTTACTAACCTTGGACCAACAACCTGCCCACAGTACTACAACTAAGCAAGGAAACAGGAAACTAGCATAAACTTGAAAGAAATATTAAACATCAGTGGAGACAAATGAATTCTTTTGTAAGTAAAGAAAATGACTAAGTGAATTTTTAAGAGCAAACTAATGTCCCAACTTTAAAATTAATACTTCAACATGCTAATCCAAGATATCAAACGAGGATCACAGAGACAACTAAGATTCTAGCTACTGCCTTTAATTTAGTAGAAACCTTCAAACAAATCTTCCATTTAACATGCCAAATCGAGATAGTAGTAATATAAATACAAAGCTAAAACTCAAAGATTAAACAACATCCATAATGTGCGCAATATTTATTCAAACTCAACAGAATAACAACCAACATTAATTTAAAAAAAAGGTTAGAGGTGGGCCTTTATAGTACTGAACAAAGCTGAAAATTCACAGCTCAATCACAAAAACAGAGTAGCGATCATTAGACTGAAAGTTAAAGCTAATTTGTTGTGTTTTTCAGTTGGGTTTTGAGGTTGTTTAGGAAGGCCGTTTGGTTGCGTTTTTTCTAGTTTTTGGACTGCTTTCATGGCTGTATTTTAGCTACTTCTTTCGTTGTTTTTTTTGCAGTTGTTTCGCAATGGTTTAAAGTGTTTGTTGGAGATGATTTTGCTGCTGATTTCTATGCAAGAGAGCTGCTGTCACATGGATTTTTGGACTGGTTTTGGGCTGAGATTTTACTGGTTAAAGGTGCTGCATTTTTGCTCCTGTTTTGACATCCTTTTGGCTAACTTTCATGGGTATTTGAAAGTAGTACTCATGGGTGATGGTAGCTGATTTTTGGATGACGAAGGAGGCTCAATTCAAAGATCAACTTGTGTTTCAATGGGAACTTCATCAAATACTAGAATCACAGAATATAAAAAGCAGGGCAAATCTGCCGAAGTTTAAACGAGGATTCAACCAATTCTCAACTAAACAAATAATTAAACTTAACATGATTAGATAACCTACACATCATTCATAGATGAAAGCAAGGATTGAATTAATTCAAGTAGGCATCGTGTTTCAATCCATGCTACCATTTCGACTGAATTGAAGCGAAATGTACATCCATTACATGTGAGAATAATAGAGGTCAAGAATCGAGCAGATCTTCAAAGCTAAACATAAACTCAACAGTTTTATTCATTTAGTGAAAGCATAAGACAGAGAAATTTCATATTTAACTTGATCAAACAGAGAACAAGCTAGAATAAGTCGAATAATGGCAGAAACAACTCAAACGGAACTCAACAATTCCAGAAAACAGCAAAATCAGTGGAATCTAACAACAATTTGAACCTGAATTCTTCTTTAATTTCCAAAATCCATTTTCATCTCTAGTTCTTGTTTTGAACATGTGCTTTAATGATGGTGAATTCTCGGTTGTGTTGTGCGTGAGGGGGAATGAGAACCGTAAGTATGAATGGTGTGAATTGAGTGGGGGGGGGGGGGTGATGAGAGAAAAAGATGGAATGGAAGCTTGATTTTTTTAGAAAGAGGTTTCTTTCTCCTCTTTGTTCAGAGATGGAGAATGTAGCGCCATTGGGTCCTCTTTTGAATAAGGTCGTATTGTTCTGCCCGATCTCTTAGGTCTAGGCCTTGCTTTTTAATAAAAAAAAAATAGAATTTGGGCTAGGAGGGTATTGGGTTGGGCAAGAAAGAGGGAAATTGGGCCCTTATTTAGGAATTGGCTTAATTCTAAAAGAAACAAGACCAAAATAAATTCTTCCTATTTTTCTTTTTTTTTTCTCTTTTTCTTTGATTTTAAATTCTAATTAAATTAATTAAAATCCTAAATCAATCTATTTTTGTAGAAATTAAAATTCTTTATTTATTTTTTAACCTCAAAACGACTAATTAACTCTAAACTAAAGAAAAATGCTAATTTTAAAGGCTAAAATCTAAATATGTAAAAATGATCATTTTTTGTGATTTTGTTTGCTTAATAAAATTAATTCCTATATGAAAATTGAACCTAAGATGGCATGAAATTAAAACGTGATAATTTTTATGATTTTAAAATATTAAAAATGCATGAAATGCAACTAAATAAAGAGAAACTCGTAAAAATCAATTAAAATTATTTTTGGTCTATTTTTAGGAGTTATTTTCATGTAGGGCAAAAATTAGGTGCTCACATATGCCCATCTTTGCTCGGAAATATGAAGAATTTTCGAGCAAAGATAAAGTGAGCAATTATGAGCAATTTTTGCCCATTTGAAACTCCATTTAGAAGCATTTTGAAAAAGTTTGACCGAACCTTGCTTCGGAGGTTGCCTACATATCCTTGGCTATAAAGGAATCAGGTCGGTGTAGTTCTGCAAGTTTTGGTAGCTGAGAATACCGAGAAGCTGTGATTTCACTGCTATTGCTGTTGTTTCTGCTTGTTGAGCTCCTTATTACACCAAAATGAAAAACAAAAGCTAAACTAGCTAAGTCTATCAACTACGAATTACAAGATTCCTATCTATGAGTCTTCTAAAGCTTGATCTTGAGTTTGGGTTAGTTCTTCATGTAGACTCTGATCTGAATTTTGATGCTTGTTAGCTGCAGTTGCTAGTTCTCTCCTTTTTCAACTTCTCGGATCAAGGTGGGACGTGCAAAGCTTGTGACTTCAATCACGTCTTGAGCAGTCCACATCTTTTCTCCGCTTTGCACTTTGAGTTCACTTCTTTTCTTTTTCTTCTTTTTTTTCTTTTTCTGGATTGAGACTAATTGTTTAGGTTGTCTCGAACCTGGTGCCTCATGGTAAAAACCTGTTCAGGTACCAAAGCACACAAATGAACGAAATTTTCTGCCCCAGTTATCACCAGGAAAATTTCGTGAGTTATTGTAACAAAAATCTAAACTATTTCTTTATTGAAAGCAATTAAAGGTCGGGGTTGGTATACCCTAAGAAAACAGAGACTAGGGAGTAAAAACCCTATATCTAAAATGAAAGCAGCTAGGGAATGGAGACCTTATGTTGGAAAAGCGACTAGGGAGTGGAGACCTTTATGCCTAAAATAAAATCAACTAGGGAGTGGAGACCCTATGTTGGAAAAGCAGACTAGGGAGTGGAGACCCTATATCTAAAATAAAATCAACTATGGAATGGAGACCCTATATTGGCAAAATTATCAGGTTATACTGGCATCAACTAGAGAGTGAGACTACTAACTTGTGTACCTATGCTAAAATGAACCAAGAAGGATTTTTTTTTCTTTTTTTTTTTTAGAAAAATCAACAATTTTTTTCTTTTGAGAAAATCATTCTTTTAAACAAATTGTCCCAACGCCTCTTTTTTTTTAATGAGACATCCTTTTTCTTTTCAAATTATCCTAGGAGAAAATTCGTCAGACTAGGTTTTCTATCCTAGGAGAAAGATTCATCAGACTAAGACTTTGATCCTAGGAGAAAGTTCATCAGACTAGGTCCTTTTTTTTATATCTTAGGAGAAAGATGCATCAGACTAAGATTTCAATCCTAGGAGAAAGTTCATCAGACTAAGATTTCGATCCTAGGAGAAAATTCATCAGACTAGGTCCCCTTTTTTTGTTATCTTAGGAGAAAGATACATCAGACAAAGATTTTGATCCTAGGAGAAAGTTCATCAGACTAGGTCTTTTTTTCTTCTTATGGTATCTTAGGAGAAATATTCATCAGACTAAGATTTTGATCCTAGGAGAAAGTTCATCAGACTAGGTCTTTTTTTCTTCTTATGGTGTCTTAGGAGAAATATTCATCAGACTAAGATTTCTATCCTAGGAGAAAATGCATCAGACTAGGTTTTCTATCTTAGGAGAAAGATTCATCAGACTAAGATTTTGATCCTAGGAGAAAGTTCATCAGACTAGGTCTTCTATCTTAGGATAAAAATTCATCGGACTAAGATTTTGATCCTAGGAGAAAGTTCATCAGACTAGGTCTTCTATCTTAGGAGAAAAATTCATCGGACTAAGATTTTTATCCTAGGAGAAAGTTCATCAGACTAGGTTTCCTATCTTAGGAGAAAAATTCATCAGACTAAGATTTCGATCCTAGGAGAAAATTTATCAGACTAGGTCCTCTTTTTGTTATCTTAGGAGAAAGATTCATCAGACTAAGATTTATATTGGGAGGAAAATCCATCAGACTAGGACTTTTTTATCCTAGGAGGAGAAATGTGAAGACCAATGGCAAGATTTTATGCACAATAGCAAGACAAATAAAGGCAAAGATTTGAGAAACTTCCCTTTGTAGACTCTTCTCTTCTTTTCTTTTTTTTTTTGTTTTTTTCTTCTTTTTTTTGTTTTCTTTTTTTTTCTTTTGAATCCCTTTCCTTGCACTGCTTTGTTCCTGTTTCATACAAAGAAAAATTTGTTAGTTTTGAAAATGGTGGTTGGTTTGTGGCCTTGAATCCTTGGGCAGCTTTGATTTTTGCTCAATCAGCTTGAGTAGGTTTCAAGAGACTTTTACTCTACATCAACCCTAATTATTTCAGACCCAATACCATTGTATTTATGGCTCAATCAGCCTTATCCCAACTGGAGATCTTTGCTTAGGGGACCTTTTCTGATATCTTGAATGCCTTCCTGTTTTTTGAGCAATTTGTCTGTCAGAGAGAATCACAAGTTATCTTTCTTGCGCCAAGTAGGCTGACAAGAGTCTTTTTAAGGGGAGTGTTTGCATGAATCCTCAAGGCATGTTGAAAGTAACAACTGAGTGCGCTGGCCAAATTTACTTTGTACAACTAAAAAGCTGGTAACAGATTTTGAAATCTTTTCTTGCTTGTTTTGACAAGGACCGACTCAGAGTGAAGGAAACAATGATGCAAAGAAACAAGTATTAACAAGAAATGCCCCTGTCGGAAGGTTAGAAGGAAGAGTTCTTTTTTTATTTATTTTTTTTAAAATTTTGCGCTAACTAGCCTTAATGATCATGACATGCATTTTGGACTTAACGGCCTGATCTATCAAACTAATCCAATCTTTCCTTTTATCATTCTTATGACCTTTAAAGTCGGGCTTGTTCGTGCCAATCCTTTGCATCAAGTTCACGTCTCACTTTCGACTAGTGGTGCCCCGAGGGATTTTTACCAACAAGTCTATCTCATTTATTCAATTCTGCTTACCGTCGTCTTACAGTACCCGTGAGGGTTTTCACTAATAAGACTCTCTCATTTTTATTTTCCTTTTTCTTTTGCTTTTTCTTTTCCCTTCTTTTTTTTGTGAGCAACTTGACAGTGTTCTATGTCGTGTGACAACCGTTTCTCATTGCATGCTTCTCTTGGCATTCTTGAAGGCATATCGGGAGGTCTTTGTTTGGAAGGTTTTCTGATATGATTGGAAAGAAAGGACGTCATGAAGGCTCAAAATAGACTCAAAGTAAAGGGGGTTTTAGACTTACAACTCTTGGAATCGACTCTTTCAAAAGTGAAATAAAATCTTTGCCCCAGTTTCAGTTGTTGGGAATTTTCGATTTTTTTTTTTGAATTCTTATTTGGTTGGACCGAACCGTGAGGCTGCCTACGTATCCTTTTCTAAAGGAATCAGGTCTAACGTAATTCAAACATTTGACCTAACTATTTTTCAACTTTCTTTCCTCTGTCATTTTCCTTTTCTTTTTCTTCTTCTTTTTTTTTCTTTTTTTTTTGTTTGCCCCAGCTTCTATCTTCTGAGGGCATGGAATTTCAACAGTTCTTTTCTTCTTCATTTTTTTTCATTTGAACTTTCTAAGAATTGCCCCAGTTTGTACTCTTGGGACATGGACTTTTTTTCTTTTTCCTTTTTTTTCCTTTTTTTTTGTTTTTTGACTCTTGACTCTAAACTTAATTCCAAAAGAGGATGGTCAAAGAAAATAACACAAGCTTAAAGGGGTGACAAAGGGTATAAAGTGTTTTGGGTAGCAGAAAAAGGGTCTCCCAACCTCGAGAATGCCAATTATAGTATCCTGTCGCGATCACATCATTGATGAAAATGCTTGTCTTCTTGGTGTTTCGTGGTCACAAGACACTTTCCATCTCTTAATGTCAAACTTTCCAACAAACTTAAATTGATTAAACATCCCCAAGCCCGATCTTCATAATGATTTGAAGGTGAATTTTACTCGACCTTAATTTCAAAGTAATTCAACTCTTTATTCATCCTCAAAAGTGCTTTTTTCAGTTATCCAATTGCAGATTAAATCAGTTTCTAAGATCTGGCCAAAATTTCTGCATGCATGTCATGTTATTAGAACTAGCGCGAAAAGAACTAAGAAAAGAATGACACAAAAGGATAAACTGTATTTTATTGAGTAAAGGATGAAAGGTTTGACAACAAGACAAACAACCTAAAATACGAGTTACAACCCTAAAATAACCCGGATACTGAAAATAGCAACAAAACAGACAGGCAAGACTCACACAAACAGAATGGAGGGATAGAAGGGTTTGACTCAATAAAATAAATAAAATATGGATGAAAACCCTGAAATAACCCAGATAGTAGAAAAAACATCAAAACAAGCTACCATGATTCCTTCCTAGTAAGGAGAGAATGACTTTTCAATTTCTTAGCTTGACATTTAGCCACAAATTTGCTCATCAAAATCACCATGGCCTTCTCCAATTTCAGTCGGCAAGCTCCCAAGAGGATTTTCATACTCCATGTCACCAGGCATCATCCCCACAAGGTGTACATCATCATGTGAAGGTAAAGGATTCTGCACGATATTCTGGGTGTCACTATCTTGGATCACAATCAGTTTTTCCTGGATCATCCTTTCTATTTCTCTTTTCAACTCCCGACAACTTCCAATGTTGTGCCCCTGGGAATTAGAATAGTATTCACACCTTTTAGAAGGGTCAAAATTTCTTGCACGTGGGTCTACATGATTTGGAGAAATGGGTGCAATCATGTCATGATGCTTTAACTTCTCAAATAAGCTTGCATAGGACTCTCCTATTGGTGTAAAATTATCTTTCAACCTTTGTTCCCCTTTATACCCCTGTCTTGGATGTGGGTAATAGGGCACTTGAAAATTTTGTGGAGGTTGGAGGAGATTTTGCGGTGCTCGTGCTCGCCTTCTAGGGTGTTTTGGTGGCTAGCCAACATACTGAGGTGGAGCAATAAAGTATTGTGTGTTCTAAGGTGGATAGTAATGCTCAGGGGAGTCATGGGAAACCTGATGAGGCTGCGCATACCTTCGAGGTGTTCTCCTGGGATCTATTCTCGAACCTGTTGTCGTCATGATTTCTTCATCCTTCTCATTCATGTCACTAAAATTATCAGATTCAACCTGGATAGCCTGAGTTGCGGCTTTAAGAACTACTTGACTTACAATTTTGCATGTCTTAAGACCATTCTCTACCATTTCTCCCATTTTGATTGCTTCCGAGAAGGATTTACCAACTGCGGCCATCATGTTTTGAAAGTAATCTGGCTCTTGCGCCTGAAGGAAAATAGTGATTAGCTCATGTTCGTCCATGGGTGGCTTAACTCTAGCTGCTTGCTCTCTCCATTTAATTGGTATATTCCCTGAAAATTTCACTTGGTTTCTTCTTCAGGTTTGAAAGGGAATTGCGGTTTGGGGCAATGTCAATGTTGTATTGGAATTGTTTGACAAAGGCCTGTGCCATGTCATCCCAGACGTACCAGTGAGATGTGTCTTGATCCATATACCATTCGTATGCTACTCCTGTAAGGCTTTCCCCAAAATAAGCTATTAACAATTCTTTATTTCTTCCCGCACCTCTTAGTTGATTGCAATACCTTTTCAGGTGGGCTATGGGGTCTCCATGTCCATCATACTTTTCAAATTTGGGAGTCTTGAAACCAGGCGACAAGTGGACATCGGGGAACATACATAGATCCTTGAAGGCAATACTCTTCTGACCTGCCAACTCTTGCATGTTTTTCAACCGTCGTTCCAAGCTTTTCACTCTTTGGGTCATTTCTTCCTGTGCCATCTTTCAGGCAGGATTCTCAATGTTTGCAGGAAGATCAAACAAGTACGAGTGGTACTCAGGAGAGTGGTACTGCTATTGCTGGGTAGCAAATTATGACTCATGACCAGGTTGTCCTTGGCCATTGGCCCATGCTTGACACATTTTGATCATTTGCTGTTTTAGTATTCTATTTTCCTCAAACACAGTAGACTCTTGTCGAACCCTCTGACTCTGAGTCTCTTGAGCACTTGCAACAGCTTCGATGTCAGTTATCATTTTTCCTTGGATCTTGTGCTGTCTGCTTACCACAAACCGACCAACTCAAACTTTCTTTACAATTCAAAATAAAAGACACGTTAAAATGGACTCAGTCAGTCCTTATTATTAGCAACATTTTTCACTTTTTTTCATTTTTTCCCTTTTTTTTTTCTTTTTTTCCATTTTTTCTCATTTTTCTTTTCAATGGTTGATCGAACCTGATGTGGGTTGCCTACGTATCATGTGGAAACATGAATCAGATCCTACGTAGTTCGGGAAGATCTGGAATAAAGTAAATAAATTGACTCTCTTTTTGAATTTTGAAATTTATTTAGAAAGAAAAAATATATTTTTGAATTTTGACTCTTTTTTTTGGAATTTTTGAAAGAAAAAATTTTAAAGAAGAAAGGAAATATTTTTGGATTTTTGGACTTTTATTTTCAATTTATGAAAGAACTACTTCTAAAGAAAAAGAAAATATTTTTGATTCTTGAATTTCTTTCAATGAAAAATGAATGAAAATATTTTTAGATTTTTTATTTTGGTTTTTTTTTTGACTTTTTTGCAAATTTTTTTAAAGAAAGACTTCTAAAGAAGAAAGAAAATATTTTTTGGATTTTGATTTGATTTTTTGATTTTTTGGGAAAAAGACTTCTTAAAAAACGTAGAAAATATTTTTTGGATTTTGATTTGTTTTTCTTTTCGAATGAAAGACTTCTAAAATGAAAGAAAATATTTTTGGTTAAATTTTTTTTATTTGGACTTTCTAAAGTAAGACTTCTAAATAAGGAATTAAAGGAATTGTTTTTTGAATTTTTGAAAATTGGGGTAGGAATCGATGAGGTTTGCCTACGTATCTCACATCCGGTGAGAATTAGACCTGCGTAGTTCGCCAGTTTTGACGCAAAAGGAAAATATGACTTATTTTGAAATGACTTTTTCTCTTCTTTTTTCAAAATTTTGGCAGAGTTTCGAGGCATTTTCAAATACCGGGGTTTTCAGAACCGGGTGAATTCTCTATCCTACCTCACCCTTGATTTTTTCTATTGTTTTTCTTTCCTTAGCCGATCAACATACAAAAAGAAGCAAATAAATGTACAAATAGCACGTAAGATGCATCAAGATAGTCTTTTATTTTTTGGGTACACTTCTCCTAGACGGACCCAACCCCTGTGTTGAGTCCCCTAAGTCAAATGCACGTGATGCAACAAACATTCCTATTAGGGATCCGGCATGAGGCTATGTTATTCTAGGTTTAAAAATCTGAGTTTATTTGTTCTAAATCTGGCTTACCCGAGCGGGCAGCTCGAGCCAAGGGGGGAGAGGCCAGCGTACCGGGAATACAGAAGCTTCACCCGCTTTGCAACTTGTCCGAACTTCGTTCTAAAATTAGGATATGACTCTAACAGAAAAGAAGTCACACGAAGTGCAGACTTCCTAGATGATATAGAAGACTCAGAGAGAAGAAGGGTTTCGTAACAGTTTTATATACAGTTCAAACAATATCAAAGCGGTAAAAAACAGCATTTAGCATATTAGGCTCAAAAATGTAGAAAATTAGATAATAAACAAAAGCCAACTATAACAGTTATTCTAAGCTTGAATTCTGAACCTTGAACCAGAAGTTCTGGGTTCTTTTCCCCAGCAGAGTCGCCAAAGCTATCACACCTCCTTTTTACCACCCGAAAGAGGATATAAGGGAGTTTTTCCAATTAAAAGTGACATAAATCGAAATGAGTTTATTTAAATTAAATTCAGAGTCTCCACTTGGGATGATTTATGGTGTCCCAAGTCACCGGTTAAAAATCCCGAATCGAGGAAGTTTGACTCTTATTTATGGTCTGCGAACACAGAATACAGAAATTCGGGTAAGGAATTCTGTTAACCTGGGAGAAGGTGTTAGGCATTCCCGGGTTCCGTAGTTCGAGCACGGTCACTTAAACTGTTAATATTGCCCTATTATTTGATTAATTACACGTTTTAAACCTATTGTGCATTTTAACTTTTTAACTGCTTTTAATATTTTTTTAGGAAAATTCAAGGTTATTTAAAGCATATCGTAATCCACGCTACATGAAATGCACCCACTAATCATGACACGTTCTATTTAACCTTGTTGGAAATTAGAATCGGGACATATGAAATGTACACCCGGATTTTACTAATTACAAATCACAACTACGTCAGGGGAACCAAACCCGTAGCCATGATGATTTATTTTATCACGCCTAAAGCAACTAGCACATTTGAATTATTCTTCCTAAACTTTGAGATTATTGGAAGGCCATGGATTATGGAATTTAAACTTAAAACAAAAATAGATTTAACCTTACGACGAAAAATATTTATACTATTCTATCCATTTACATAATTTAGGTCCAACTAGTCATTTACTAACCTTGGCCCAACAACCTGCCCACAGTACTACAGCTAAGCAAGGAAACGGGAAACTAGCATAAACTTGAAAGAAACATTAAACATCAGTGGAGATATATGAATTCTTTTGTAAGTAAAGAAAATGACTAAGTGAATTTTTAAGAGCAAACTACTGTCCCAACTCTAAAATTAATACTTCAACATGTTAATCCAAGATATCAAATGAGGATCACAGAGACAACTAAGATTCTAGCTATTGCCTTTGCAATTTAGTAGAAACCTTCAAACAAAGCTTCCATTTAACATGCCAAATCGATATAGTAGTAATATAAATACAAAGCTAAAACTCAAAGATTAAACAACATCCATAATGTGCGCAATATTTATTCAAACTCAAAAGAATAACAACCAACATTAATTAAAATAAAAGTTAGAGGTGGGCCTTTATAGTACTGAACAAAGCTGAAAATTCACAACTCAATCACGCAAAACAGAGCAGCGATCATCAGATTGAAAGTCAAAGCTAATTTGCTGCTTTTCAGTTGGGTTTTGAGGTTGTTTAGGAAGGCCGTTTGGTTGCATTTTTGCTGGTTTTTGGATTGCTTTCATGGTTGTTTTTCAGTTGCTTCTTTCGTTGTTTTTTTTTTTGCAGTTGTTTCGCAATGGTTTAAAGTGTTTGTTGGAGATGGTTTTGCTGCTGATTTCTGTGCAAGAGAGCTGCTGTCACATGGATTTTGGGACTGGTTTTGGGTTGAGATTTTGCTGGTTAAAGGTGCTGCATTTTTGCTCCTGTTTTGGCACCCTTTTGGCTAACTTTCATGGGTATTTGAAAGTAGTTCTCATGGGTGATAGTAGCTGATTTTTGGATGACGAAGGAGGCTCAATTCAAAGATCAACTTGTGTTTCAATGGGAACTTCATCAAATACTAGAATCACAGAATATAAAAAGCTGGGCAGATTTACCGAATTTTAAACGAGGATTCAACCAATTCTCAACTAAACAAATAATGAAACTTAATATGATTAGATAACCTACACATCATTCATGGATGAAAGCAAGGATTGAATTAATTCAAGTAGGCATCGTATTTCAATCCATGCTACCATTTCGACTGAATTGAAGCAAAATGCACATCCATTACATGTGAGAATAATAGAGGTCAGGAATCGAGCAGATCTTCAAAACTAAACAGAAACCTAATAGTTTTATTCATTTAGTGAAAGCATAAGACAGAAAAATTTCAGAACTAACCTGATCAAACAGAGAACAAGCTAGAATAAGCCGAATAATGGCAGAAACAACTCGAACGGAACTCAGCAATTCCAGAAAATAGCAAAATCAGTGGAATCTAACAAAAATTTGAACCTGAATTCTTCTTTAATTTCCAAAATCCATTTTCATCTCTAGTCCTTATTTTGAACATGTGCTTTAATGATGGTGAATTCTCGGTTGTGTTATGCGTGAGGGGAATGAGAACCGTAAGTATGAATGGTATGAATTGAGTGTGTGGGTGTGGGTGATGAGAGAAAAAGAAGGCATGGAAGCTTGATTTTTTTGGAAAGAGGTTTCTTGCTCCTCTCTGTTCTGAGATGGAAAATGTAGCGTCGTTGGGTCCTCTTTTGAAGAAGGTCGTATTGTTCTGCCCGGTCTCTTAGGTCTAGGTCTTGCTTTTTAATTAAAAAAAAGAATTTGGGCTAGGAGGGTATTAGGTATGGTATTGGGCTGGGCAAGAAAGAGGGAAATTGAGCCCTTTTTTAGGAATTGGCCTAATTTTAAAAGTAACAAAACCAAAATAAATTCTTCCTATTTTTTTTTCTTTTTTTTCTTTTATTTTAAATTCTAATTAAATTAATTAAAATCCTAAATCAATCTATTTTTGTAGAGATTAAAATTCTTTATTTTTTTTAACATTAAAACGACGAATTAACTCAAAACTAAAGAAAAATGCTAATTTTAAAGGCTAAAATATAAATATGTAAAAATGACCATTTTTGTGATTTTTTTTTGCTTAATAAAATTAATTCCTACATGCAAATTGAACCTAAGATAGCATGAAATTAAAACGTGATAATTTTTATGATTTTAAAATATTAAAAATGCATGAAATGCAACTAAATAAAGAGAAACTCCTAAAAATCAATTAAAATTATTTTTGGTCTATTTTTAGGAGTTATTTTCATGTAGGGAAAAAATTAGGTACTCACAATTGTCTCGAACCAGGTCTGCTGGACTGACCTCTGAAAGCACCCCGCGCAGGAGGCGCGCTAGATACTGGAGGTGCTTAATAAGGCTCCTGAGGCCTAGGAGGAGTTGGAATACCACTGACTGCTGGAAGAGCTGAATGAACGGGGCGACTCATATAACCCCTACCATGACAACCTACAGCTGGGGCACGGGCACCGGAATAATGGCCCGACTCTCGAGACCTCTTGGCCTCCCTCCCCTCTCTCTCCCTAGCATGCATACCCTCAATCCTCCTAGCAATGCTCACCACCTGCTGATAAGAAATATCCATCTCCAACTCACAAGCCATGCTAGACTTGATGCTCGGAATAAACCCCTCAATAAACCCGCGAACAGTAGGAACCAAGGCTGGGGCATGTCTAGCCAAGCTGGTGTAACGGACAACATACTCCAATAAAGTCATAGTACCCTGGCGCAAATGCTCAAAATCTGCGAGCCATGCGTCCCTGCGGCTCTGAGCAACAAACTCCCTCAGGAACATCTGAAAACCGAGTCCAAGTCAGTGAAGTTGCCTCATCCTAACTGTCTAACTCATAGGTGCGCCACCACTCATAGGCAGCTCCTCGAAGCTGGAAGGCAGTGAAACAAACCCTACTCGATCCTGATATACCCATAGTGTGGAGTATATGGTGACACTCCTCAAGAAATCCCAAGGCATCATCTGATGCTAACCCACTGAATACAAGAGGATCATACTTCTTGAACCTCTCAAGCCTCCGCTGCTCATCCTCTGAAGTTGCTGCCCTATCCTCGGGCTGAGCTAGGACTGCAAGTGATACAAGAATAATCTCTAGGATCTGATCAACATGCATTCGCTGCTCAGGAGTGTGGGCGGCGGGAGTCTGTGCTCCTCCCCCGGCCTAAGATGTGGTTGCATCAAGGGGAAGCAACTCTGCCTGAGCCAGAGTGGTATACATGCTCATGAACTGTGCAAGAGTCTCCTAAAGTGCTGGAGTAGCAGTAGCAGTAGGCGTATCAGGTGCCTTGACTCCAGCTGGAACTACTGGTGGTACCTCGATGGTAGCTCACGCAGGTGCTCTGGCTGCACCACTTGCGCGTCCTTGGCTTCTACCCCGGCCCCGACCTCTAACAGCTGCAGTAGGTGGCGCGGGTGCCTGATCGTCTCGGGTAGTGTGTGTCCTCACCATCTGTGAGAAAATAGAAGACAGAAGTTTAGAGTTGTGACATCAAAATCTTGCACAATGATTAAATCAAATGAAGTGGAGTTTTCCTAACAGTTACATAGCCTCTCGTAGATAAGTACAGATGTCTCCGTATCGATCCGCAAGACTCTAAAAAGCCGGCTTGTAATTCATGACTCCTATGAACCTAAAGCTCTGATGCCAACTTGTCACGACCCCAGTTCGCCCTTCGTGAACTATCGTGACGGCACCTAGTCTCTACGACTAGGTAAGCCTAACAAATGCGGAAAATAAACAATTTGCGGAAGAAATAATTAAAACCCAAAATAACCGAATGAAACAATATTTAAGATGTCGCTCGGAATATATAATACAACTCTCGAAATTAACAACATTTTTCCCAAAACCCGGAATCTCATGAAACCACAAGCCTTTGAATGTCTACAAGTAACTAACTCCAGAATGTCTTACAAAAGTAAGTACAGAAGGGCTAATACTTAACGAGAGAATATAAAGGGACTCCTTGGTCTGTAGACGCGACAGATATACCTTGAAGCCTCTGGGAAAGTCACCTCGCCTCAAGGGTGATAGGACTGAGTCAAAGTACCTGGATCTGCACATGAAAACCATGTGTAGAAAGGGCATGAGTACACCACAACGGTACTCAATAAGTGCCAAGCCTAACCTCGGACGGGTAGTGACGAGGAAAGTCAGGGCCCTACTGAGATTAAATGAAATATAAGGAATGACAATATAGAATAAGACATTAAAATTAAGTGCAACAGTAAAAAATAACATAGAATAGAAAAAACAACAGCAACTACAACAGAAATACAATAATCACGATAGGAAGTATAACTCAACATGGAGATAATAACCGGGGATCTCTCAGTATCCCGAGGATCTCTTAGTATCCTCAATATGGGTGTCGGGGATCTCTCAGTATCCCGAGGATCCCTTAGTATCCTCCATATCTATGCTAGGGATCTCTCGGTATCCCAAGGATCTCTTAGATCCTCAATACGTGCCCGGGATCTCTTGGTATCTAATAACTAGGGATTATGATGTATTTTACACTCCTTCTTACTTGAGTTTTGATTAAAATGTGTACAAAATAGTTCCAAAGACTTACAGGTTGTACTTTTTTGCAGGGTTTGGTCAACAAGGTGACTATTCGTCAAAACCATCTCAAAAAGGAGTAAAACATACACAAGTACCAAGAACAAGTCCAAGCATAGTGCAACAGGTCCAATGCGATCGCATTCCATTCTGTAAGGTCCGCAGTGAGGAAGTTCAGAGAAGTGCTCATTTCAGAAACTCAAGCAATGCGGCCGCAAAGCAGTTTGTGCGGACCGCATTGGCTTCATCACGGCCGCACTCGATATTGTGCAATCCGCAAAGCTGGAGTTCAGAGAGTTGCCAATTTGGGGAATCACTGCCAGTGCAGTCCATGGTCATTTTTTATGCGGACCGCACTACCCCCGCTGGGGTATTTTTGTCCAGAAAATTTGGCCTAGTATAAATAGTTTCTTTTCCCATTTTTAGGTCATCAGTTGTATTTTAACTTCCAACTGCGCTTGTGAATAGTGTTCCTTTACCATTTTAAGTAATTTTAGAGTAGTTTTATCATTGAATCTTCAAGTATTAGCTTGTAATTAAATATTATAGGTTTTTCTTCATCTATTTCTTTATTTTCTTCTATTATCATGAGTAGCTAGACCCATTAGCTAGGGTTGTGGCTCAACCCTAGTGTGGGTATTTGATGGGTCTTGTGTTTTAAGGCTTGAATGTCTATGGATGTTTGATATTTGGACTAATTTATGGTTTTAATGTTGAATTAGTGGTTGCAAACACTAATTTGTGCCTATTTGACTTGGGTCCTTCTTGAGAAAGAGAACTTGAGTCTAGGAAAATTAGTCCAACAAGGAATTGAGGCGTATTCAAGAGATTGATATCCCCAATTAAAGGATTAAACCTAGAGATAGTAATACCCGACTTGAACCTAAATTGCTTGCACAAATTATCATACCCAATTCGTCTTGAGAAAGTCAATTAGGGCAAAATCACTCAAACTACCGAAAGGTATAAAGTGAGAAGTTCATTGGTTATATCGTAATCCCCAACATGACAACCTAGCCTTAGCCTCAAGATCACGTCAAGTATCCACCTAGGAGAAAGTCACTTCCCTAGTGCCTTCTTAACTATTTAGACAACCCTCAAGTATTTCACTCTTAGATTAATTTAGCATCTTATTAGCATAATATTAGAAGTAATCAAAATACCAACTATGATTAGAAGTGCAATTACACATCTCTAACTTAGATAGAAACTCAATTCCCATTTCTAGCTCCCTGTGGAAATCGATCCCGACCTTCTCGGGTAAAAGTTGCTTCGACCACTTTCGCTACTTTGTAGTAGTATGGGGTTGGCTCCGATCACGTTTTGGTGTCGTTGCCGGGGAGCTAACGATTTTGGCTATCTATCTAAATAGTTTTGTGTGTTGTTCGTCTTTCCTTCTGTGTTACTAATTTGTGTGTGTCACAACTTCAGGTACAAAATGGCAGCAAACAACCCACCTCTTGGAGATCTTTTGCTGGGGCAGGAGGTAGATGGCAATGTTGATGATGAGGTTCCTATTGTACCTCAAGGACAAAGGAAAGGCCGCCAGGACAATGACAATATTCCAGACCCTCCCCCGCTACCTCCAAGAGTGGCTCCTCGAGTGCTTCCCAACCAAGGATATGCAAGTGCAATTGTCCCACCCCGGATTCGGGCGGGCAATTTTCAAATTACCAATATGATGTTGACATTGCTGGAGCAGCGTGGGTATTTCACGAGCGCTGCCAATCAGAATGCTTACAAACATCTCAAGGGTTTCGTGGATACCTGTTGGGGGATCAAGCAAACTAATGTGTTCGAGGATGCACTTCAGTTGAGACTATTCCCTTTCTCAGTTAGAGGGAAGGCATTGGATTGGCTTGAGAGACTTCCCAACCATTCCATCACTACTTGGGATGAGTTGGCGGATAAGTACATTACAAAGTTTTTCTCACCGGGTCACATGGTAGCATTAAGATATGAGATCTTAGCCTTCAAGCAGGAGCCCACCGAACCATTACATGATATTTGGGAGTGATATAGAACCATGGTAAAGGAATGTCCCAACAATGATATGACTGAGGCGATGATCCAACAGACTTTCTACTGGGCATTAACACAATAAACCAGTCCATAGTGAACCAACTTGCCGGGGCCAATTTCATGAAGTTGTCGTATGATGAGGCTTGTGACATTCTTGACGAGATGGCTGACACGTTCTCTGCTTGGCAAAGTAGAACCAATGTGCCATAGGGTGACCCCACGGTCACTCACTTGCACAAAGAGCTACATGACCATGGGCAGGTTATAGCAAAACTGACAACTACAATGAACTAGCTAGCAAAGGCACAGTTACAACAAGTTCAAAATCCATGCTATGGAGGGTATTAACATGCTAGTGAACAAAAGACGACAAAGAGGTCAACAGAACCAAGGGAGTTCGGATCAATTTGACAATAATTGTGGTGGATTCCAAGATGATGGTTATAATGGGCAGAATGAAGAGGTGCAATATGTGAACAATTATCAAGGCCAAAGGGGCAATTCTTCCAACCAACAACAATGAAGACCCCAAGGCAATTGGGGCAATCAACAACAACAAGGCAATGGTAATTAGGGGAACAACAACCAAAATTCCAATTGGGGCAATTAGAACAATCAGGGTAATTGGAATGGCAACAACAACTGGGGTGGTAACAACAATCAGGGAGGTTGGAACAATGGCAATTAAGAAAATCGGGGGCAAGGTTTTCAAAGGCCCCCAATGTATCAACAACCGAACAATCCACCCCCATTTCCATCCCAAGGTCCTAGTTCTTCCAACAACAAAATGGGGAGAATTGAAATGATGTTTGAACAGATGATGAAAAAGAATTCGGACTCTAATGCTCAGTTGGCGTCCCACAATACTTCAATCATAAACTTGGAGGTTCAATTAGGCCAAATCTCACAATCCTTGAATACTCGCCCTAAGGGGGATCTACCAAGTGATACGGTAGTTAACCCGAAGGGTGGGAACAATCATGTTATGGCGGTAACTACAAGAAGTGGAAGAGACGGTGATGTGAATACCTCCAAGCAAAAAGCAATTTTGAGTGATGAAGTTGAGTTGCAAGAGGATGAAATTCCTTTGGTGGTTGAAAATGTGGTTGATGAGAACGTGAATGAAGAAGTGAGGATTGGTATTCAAGATGCCGAGGTGGAGACTCACAATGACGTGAACCCGTCTAGAGAACACGTAATAGACATGCCAGAAATGGTTGTGCCTAAAGCCAAGGCTCCTTTTTCAAGGCCACCTCCACCTTATCCTCAAAGGCTCGCGAAGTAAAAAAATGAGAATCAATTTAAAAAGTTCATTGACATGAAGAAGAGCTTATCCATTAACGTGCCTTTGGTGGAGGCTCTAGAACAAATGCCGGGCTATGATAAATTCATGAAGAACTTGGTGACAAAGAAAAGATCCATGGATTGTGAAACTATCAAGATGACCCACCAAGTTAGTGCAATAGTGCACTCAATAGCCCCGAAGCTTGAAGACCCCGGTGCTTTCACCATTCTTTGCACCATTGGGAGTGCGGACTTTGCTAAAGCTCTATGTGATTTGGGGGCAAGTATCAACTTGATGCCCTACTCAGTTGTCAAGATTTTGGGTATTGGGAAACCGAGGCCAACTTCCTTGAGATTGCAAATGGCGGATAGAACTATGAAGAGACCATTAGGTATTATTGATGATGTCCTTGTCCGGGTGGACAAATTTATCTTGCCAGCTGATTTTGTGATCTTGGATTGTGAGGTAGATTATGAAGTTTGAATTATATTGGGAAGACCTTTCCTTGCTATTGGGAAGGCCTTAGTTGATGTGGAAGCAGGGAAACTCACCATCCGGGTGGGTGATGAGTAAGTGGTCTTTCATGTGTGCAAGTCAATGAAGCAGCCCAACAGTTCTGAGGTGTGCTCTTTTGTGGACCTTGTCACAGTAGTGATAGTTGATGATACTAGTGCAATAATCAATATGGAGGACCATCTAGAGGCCGTATTGTTGAATCTTGATGTAAATGATGATGAAGGCCGAGTGGAGTGTGTAAATGCTTTACATGGAATGGGCTCTTACTCTTATGAGCCTAGGAAACTCTCTTTAAACCTTGAGAATAAGAAGACTCCACCAACAAAACCTTCAATCGAGGAACCTCCGGTGTTGGAGTTGAAGTCATTGCCTCCAAACCTTAGGTATGAGTTCTTAGGCCCTAGTTCTACTTTGCCAGTTATTCTTTCCTCTTATCTTACTAACATGCAGGTTGATGCCACATTGGCGGTGCTTCAAAAGCGAAAGAAGGCAATTGGATAGACCTTAGCTAATATTTGGGGTATAAGCCCTGCATTCTGTATGCACACGATAATTCTGGAAGATGATGCAAAGCCCTCCTTGGAACATCAAAGGAGGTTGAATGAGGCAATGCAAGAAGTTGTGAAAAAGTAGGTGATCAAGTGGTTGGATGCCGGGGTTGTGTACCCTATCTCTAATAGCTCTTGGACTTCGCCGGTGCAATGTGTATCGAAGAAGGGTGGCATGACCGTGGTTGAAAATTTGCAAAATGAGTTGATTCCTACCAAGACCGCCACCGGGTGGAGGTATGCATGGACTACTGCAAGTTGAATAAAGTGACCCGCAAAGATCACTTTCCATTGCCTTTTCTTGATCAGATGTTAGATCGACTTGTTGGGAAGCCTTCTACTGTTTCTTGGACGGGTATTCGGGATACAACCAAATCTTGATTGCTCCGGAAGATCAGGAGAAGACCACATTCTCTTGTCCATATGGCACATTTTCCTTTTCTCTGATGCCTTTTGGGTTGTGTAATTAACCGGCTACATTTTAGCGGTGTATGATGGCCATTTTCACCGATATGGTGGAAGATATCTTGGAGGTGTTCATGGATGACTTTAGTTTTGTGGGTGATTCGTTTGAGGAATGTTTAAAAAATCTTTATAGAGTGTTGACCCGTTGTGAAGAAACCAATCTTGTTCTTAATTGGGAGAAATGCCATTTCATGGTGGAAGAGGGCATAGTTCTTGGGCATAAAATTTCAAAGTATGGTATAGAGGTGGACAAAGCAAAAATTGATGTGATTTCAAGGCTCCCTCCCCCTACCTCTGTCAAGGGAGTTCGAAGTTTTCTTGGGCATGCGGGGTTCTACCGGAGATTTATCAAAGACTTTTCGAAGGTAGTGAATCCCTTATGCAAGTTATTGGAAAAAGATTCCAAGTTTGTGTTTGATGAGAGATGTATGCAAGCCTTTGGACTTCTCAAGCACGAGTTTACCACCACTTCTATTATTACCGCACCTAATTGGAGCTTGCCTTTTGAGCTCATGTGTGACGTGAGTGATGTTGCGGTTGGGGCGGTTTTGGGTCAAAGAGTGAACAAAATGTTTCATCCGGTGTACTATGCGAGCAAGACAATGAATGATGCTCAAGTGAACTACACGGTGACCAAGAAATAGCTTTTGGCTATTGTGTTCGCAATAGAGAAATTTCGTCCATATCTTATGGGTGCCAAGGTCATAGTCCATACCGATCATGCCGCACTCTAGTACTTGATGATGAAGAAGGATTCCAAAGCTAGACTGATGTGATGGGTCTTGTTACTTCAAGAGTTTGATTTAGAGATTGTGGACCGAAAGGGTAGTGAAAACCAAGTGGCGTACCACGTGTCCCGCTTGGAGGAGGAGGGGAGGCCTCGTGATGGCCTAGAGATCAATGATTCATTTCCCTACGAACAACTCCTTTCGGTGTCGGTGAATGGTATGCCATGGTTTGCGGACGTTGCTAATTTCCTTGTGACTGGTATAATCCTGTGTGAGCTCTCTTTTAACTAAAGGAAGAAGCTCAAATGGGATAGTTTGGATTTCTATTGGGATGAGTCATACTTGTTCAAGCTTTGCACGGATGGTGTGATCCGAAGGTATGTCCCGGAGGAGGAGCAATTGAGTATCTTAGAGGCTTGTCATTCCTCTCCTTATGGTGGCCATCATGGCGGGGCGAGGACGGTTTCAAAAGTTCTTAGTTGTGGGTTTCATTGGCCAACTTTGTACAAAGATGCAAGTGAACTTGTGAAGAGGCGTGACGAATGTAAAAGAGCGGGTGGAATTTTGAAGAAAGATGAGATGCCTCTCAATACCATTCTTGAAGTTGATATTTTTGATGTATGGGGCATTGATTTTATGGGCCCGTTCGTTAGCTCGTGTGGGAACACATACATTCTTGTGGCGGTTGACTATATTTCAAAGTGGGTTGAGCCGTGGCTTTACCCAACAATGAGGCCCGGAGTGTTGCTGCGTTTCTCAAGAAGAGCATTTTTACAAGGTTTGGCACTCCTCGTGCAATCATAAGTGATGTGGGATCTCATTTTTGTAATAGAGCTTTTGACACTTTGCTTGCAAAATATGGTGTCAACCACAAAGTTTCTACTCCTTATCACCCTCAAGCGAGTGGCCAAGTGGAAGTCTCAAATAGGGAAATCAAGAGTATATTATCAAAGACAGTCAATGCAAATAGGGCCGATTGGTCAAAGAAGTTGGATGATGCTCTATGGGCTTATAGGAGTGCTTACAAGACTCCGATTGGTATGTCTCTATACCGGTTGGTGTTTGGGAAAGCTTGCATCTACCGGTTGAGTTAGAGCACAAGTCCATGTTGGCTTTGAGGAAGCTGAATCTTGAATGGGATATTGCAGCAAATCTTCATGTGGAGCAGCTTAATGAACTTGATGAATTTCGATTCCACGCCTACTCCAGTTCGTCCTTGTACAAGGACAAGATGAAGTACCTTCATGATAAATATGCTCGTGGCAAGTAGTTCAAAGTGGGTTATTTGGTTCTCCTGTTCAACTCACGGTTACGTCTGTTTCTAGGAAAGCTTAAGTCGAAATGGAGTGAACCTTTTGAAGTGGTGTTTGTGACTCTGTTTGGTGAACTTGACTTGAAAAACAAAAATGGGGAGGTTTTCAGAGTTAATGGGCACAGGGTCAAGCACTACCTGGGCAAGATTGATGACGCCACGTGGTGGCACTTCTCCATCTAAAGTGACTTGATGGTAACCTGAGTCGTGTCGCAACGTTAAATCAGGAGCTTCTTGGGAGGCAACCCATGTGTCTTTCTTTTTATTTTTCTTTATTTCTCTTTGTAGTGTAGGATTTATTTTTGGACTAACTGGTTGTGAGATGTTGTAGGATTGTTTTGATGCAGTGTAGGACCAAGTTGAAAAATGATCACTCTCTGAAGTTTGTAATACGGACCGGACTTCATTTTGTGCGGCCGCAAAAGCCTTGGTGCAGGGGCAAGAATTCAATACAGACCGCAGAGTGGATTTGTCAAAAGTGAGGAGTTTCTGAAGTTTTCCACCGCGGCCGCATTGCTTTTTGTGCGGTCCGCGGTGGACCACTACGGCCGCATTGCCTTTCTTGAGGTCCACAGTGGCTACCTTCCTAGTGCTTCATGTTTCTAAGTACCGCGGACCGTGGTGGGTAGGTGAGATGGGCCCCATGTCCTTTTTCTATAAATAGGACCTGAGGCCCTCAGTTTGAAATTTTCGACATTTTACTCTCAAAGCTTAAAAAATTACTATTCATCACTCTAATTGCACGAATTCAACTGCTAAGTCTCGATCAATCATCAGTGCATCTCACTTCTGGTAACTTTAATTCCTTCTCAGTTGTTTAATTTTGCTATTTTCTTTTGACTTTCATTTTTTCTTAGTTTTTCTTCCCGTTTTTCTTTTAATTCTATAGCGTAGGTTCGTTTAATCCTTTTTTAATTAGGACTAATTAGTTAAAACACTGATTCAACACCTAGGGAATCAATAATAGGTGAAAAATTGGACTAAAAACATGAAAAACTTGAACCCTAGGTTGGTATTGTTGTTGGGTACTCAATGCGGACCGCGGTGGATTTTGTTCGATCTGCGGTACTTCTGTGCGGTCCGCAATGCTATTTTGTGCGGACCGCGGTGGTAAATGTTCTGAATGCTGACAAGTGAGGACCGCGGCCGCAATGGATTTTGTGCGGTCCGAGGTGCCTCAATGCGGACCGCAATGCATCTTATGCGGTCCACGATGCATTGATTCAGAGAGTGGGTAGTCTGAACCCTACCTCAGTGCGGACCGCAATGCATTTTATGCGGTCCGCGGTAGCTTCTTTGTGGTCGCACTTCATTTTATGCGGTCTGCAACTTTTGAATGTCTGCAATATTTTTGCAAGTGCTTTACTGACTCTGCTGATACTAACAAAGTTCAACTGTATTCTCTTTGCAGATCATGTTGAAATCACGAGGCAAAGGTGATAAACAATCAGGGAAAGGAGAGTCCTCCTGGGGTAGGGGACGAGGCATGATAAGATTGACCCTACAAGCCCGGCAAAACATCAAAAACACTAGGAGGCTCATAAAAGCTGCTGATAGAGCTATTGACAAATCCGGGAGTGAAAATTAGTCTTCCCAGGAGGCATCTGACTCAGACTCCGTGCCAGAGTATGTTCCTAACTGGCCGGAGAGAAACAGATTGAGGGATACACCTCCGATCTCTCCCACTGCCCAAGCATCAGTGCGCATATCTTCTGAGTCATCTGAGGGCTCAGCTATAGGCAGTGGCAATGATTTTTCCACATCACTTACAACTTCACTATCCGGGGAGGGGCCTGTAGAAGAAGAAGAAGAAGAAGAAGAAGAAGAAGAAGAAGAAGAAGAAGAAGAAGAAGAAGAAGAAGAAGAAGAAGAAGAAGAAAAAGAAAAAGAAGAAGAAAAAGAAGAAGAAGTCGGGGGGAGAGCACCAAGTAGGAGGGGTAGAGAGAACCAGAAACCCGGAGGCATGGCATGAAAGATTTGCGAGTGAGGTGGCCTACCACAAGTTCAGAGAGTGGTGGCCCGAGAAAAAGCTAATACCGGAGAGTAAATTCACTACAAAAGACCTCATTCCTCACAACCCCAATGTGTTGAGGCAATTCAGGGAGAGAGCAGGCTAGGATTATTTTATAGGCCATGTGAAGGATGCCAATGAGCACTTGGTGAAGGAGTTTTACATGAATGTCGCCCACATCAAAAAGGGCACCACAGTAACCAAAGTGCGGAATTTGAAAGTAAAATTTGATGGCAAAACAATAAATGATTATTCGGGCTTCCCAAAGGAGGATGAGGCACTATACTTAGAAAAGGTGGCATTAGGTGAGGCTGCTCGTCCTTGGGTGGCAGAGTACTTGGCAATCCCAGGTACCACCCCAGATTGGTTGACTGCGGGAGTGAAGATTCTGAGGAGGACACTGAACTTCGAAGCTAAAGGGTGGGAAACATTTGTGTGTAGCAGGCTAGATCCCACCACTCACGACAACTCACTTCCTATCTACCGGGCTATATTGGTGGCATCGATCATGGCAGGGTACCCGATTAACATCGGGAATGTGATGTCCCGGGTAATTACACGGGTGGTGAATGAAGGTGACAAATCCTATCCCTTCTCCAACTTCCTAACCATGTACTTTGAGGACCTCAATGTGGAGAATCGGAGATTTGATACGAAAGTGAAAGCAAAGGAACCTTTCTTCTGGTACAGCACCAAGGGTCCCGACAACCCCAAAGACCCCAAAGGCAAAGCCACTAATTCAACTGGCCAGTCTGAAGAGCCAGTAGTAGTGGTGGCTCCTACTCAACCTCCTTCTACCATAGCAGACATGGCCCCAGGACCATCCACTTCTACATCTCCAAAAATCCCCACATCCACTGCATATCCCTTGAATGCCCACCGCCTGAGCCAGACCCTTGCCAGCATTAACAACTAGATATAGACAACCACTTCTAAGCTCTCTGTACTATCTACTTCGGTGGTAGCCCAGTCAGCACCTCCTCCACCATAGGTCCCACAGTCAGTGGAGGACACTCTGAAGGAGCTTCTGGACAACCAGAAGAAACTCATAAATGCTGTTGATTCACATAGAAAGGCATTGAAGGAGCCTGCTAGGGAAGCAAAGAAAATGAGAAAGACTCGGGCTTCAAAAGAGTCGGTGAAAGAATTAAGGGTGGAGATAGAGAGGTTGAAGGCAGATCACCTGCCTCTGGATCTGTTATTGCATGACCCGGCTCCAGCAGCCCAGCCCCAGCCGGAGCAAGAGTCAGAGAGGCCAACCAAAAGGAAGAGGGTGATTCCCCGTACTAACGATGTTGTCATTGAGTTGGAGGACCCGCAGGGAGGATCCTCTAGCCAGCCCCAGATTCAGTACAGGCCAAGGACTCAGTCCAGGCCCAGGTCCTAGTGGATACACAGAGTACAGGGAGCCAGTCATAGGTTCCCGAGCAGACCGAGGACCCAGGGACCCAGACTTAGGACCCTATGCAGACGGAAGGCCAATAGGGAGTTTCTTTTTCCCCTCTTTCTTATTTTGTGCTTATTTTGGTTAGTTAGTGTTGAGGACAATGCTAGCTTTCATTTGAGGGGGTAGCCCTATTTGGATGACTGTATATATTACATTATTTTTCTTTATGCTTTCTTTTTACCTTTGGTATGTATATAATTTTATCATTTTATTGCACTTTTCGCACTTTTTACTTTTGGTCTGTATATAAAGTTACGTTTTTATGTATATATTCATTCTCCCTATTGTATAATCGACTAAATCCCCTCTTGTATATATTCATTTTACTTTCTGCATTCTTCCTTTCATAGCTTCTTATTTTATGTCCGTAGCTTCTTGTTTTGATATTTTGCGTGCAATAAGCCTTTGATTTTTTTAATGCCATGGTTCTTTCCAAAAGTGGAATTTGTGTGAACCGGGTGGCTCTTCCCGATGATAGATGGCATGACAACCTTCTTAAGGGTTTGAGGCTGTTTTCTTTTTGCTTTTAGTAGTTAGTTGGTAAGGGTACCTCAAGAAAAGCTTCACTTGGGCCTAATACATTTGCCTTTGATCCTATGGTCAAAAATAAATTGTTGTGTATAGGATGGTGAAAGTGGTGACCTTGAGACTCTTGTGTTGACCGATAATCATCAAGTGATTTTTCGGGATTATTGTGTTACTCAAATCTCAACTAAGGTTATTGTGGGCCCCCGACTCTATTTTTTTAGCAATCCCATAGCTCGTGTGGTGAGAATTTGAATTGCAAGTCCAAGTCCCGAGCCATTAGTCTAGAACTTGCCCTGAATGTTTGTCTAGGCGAAATCTTAAGTGTAATTTGACTTGAGATGTGATTATAGGCTCTCCTTGATCTGAATGTTATCTTGAACACTTCCATAGCCTACCAATGATAATATCCCTAGTCAAACCTTTTGAGCCATAGACCTTTTTCTTTCAAGAACCACGATACAAGCCTTTACCCGTTCTAAAAATACTCTCTCTTGGCACCCGATCTTTCCTTAGCACATGGCAAAATCATAAGTTTGGGGGGAGAGACGAGGAATGCAACAAAGTGGTAAAAGGTACAAAATGAAGAAAATAAAGGCAATGAAAAAGAAAGAAAATCAAAAAGACAAAAAGAATAATGTAGAAAAGAATGAAGGGATTCAATAAAAGTAAAAAGATGAAAGGTGTGGAAAGTTAAGAAAGGAGAAAAAGTTTGAAATGAACAAGAAAGAGTGATGTTGTGTCTCTCTAACCCCTTAGAAAGAAGTTAAAGGACTTAAAAAGTCAAGAGAGTATGTGCCAAAATGAAGCAAAAGAAGTGCTAAAGGGAAGATAGAACCTACTTAGACCAAACATTTCCTACCCTGAACCAAAAGACTTCACTATATCTCCACAAAAGCCCTATATGATCTTGAGTTGAATGAAGCTTACATTAGTGGTGACTTACATAAGTGGCAAGCTTATGGTACTTAGAGCCGAAATTGTGACTTTTCTTTGAGAGAGATGAGTGTATTTTCATTAACATCGTTCTGAGTGCTACAATCCTAAAGGTGAGGTTTGCTTAGGGAGAGTTGAGGATGTGTGAGTTTGGGTTCCACAATGACCAAAGTAATAGAAAGAGTTTCTTTGATGTGTTGAGTCAACTCTTGATGCTCTTGTGTCGCACTAAATCCATGGTACTTAAAAGAGTGAATGTTGTTAATGATTTATTTGAATCAAGGGCAATTGTTAGTCCCAATTGATACAAGATGAAGTCACTTTAGGTCAGCTGAATTTTCTTGGATTTACTTTTAAGGGGTGAGTCTTATTTTGTTTGCTTGAGGACGAGCAAACGCTTAAATTTGGGAGAGTTGATAACTAGGGATTATGATGCATTTTACACTCCTTCTTACTTGAGTTTTGATTAAAAATATGTACAAAATAGTCCAAAGGCTTAAATGTTGTACTTGTTTGCAGGGTTTGGTGAACAAGGTGACAATTTGTCAAAACCAGCTCAAAAAGGAGTAGAACATGCACAAGTACCAAGAACAAGTCCACGCACAGTGCAACAGGTCCAATGCAGCCACACTCCATTCTGTGCGGTCCTCAGTGAGGAAGTTCAGAGAGGTGCTCATTTCAGATACTCAAGCAATGCGGCCGCAAAGCAGTTTGTGCAGACCACATTGGCTTCATGGCGGCCGCACTCGATATTGTGCGGTCCGCAAAGCTGGAGTTCAGAGAGTTGACAATTTGGGGAATCATTGTCAGTGCGGTCCACAGTCCTTTTTTCTGCGGACTGCAATAGAAGCCACCGCGGCTGCGGTGGCTAAGTTTAGAGAGCAGAGTTCAAAACCAAGAAGCCTCAATGCGGCCGCACTCAATTTTGTACGGACCGCACTACCCCCGCAGGGATATTTTTGTTCAAAAAATTCGGCCTAGTATAAATAGTTTCTTTTCCCATTTTTAGGTCGTCGGTTGTATTTTAACTTCCAATTGCGCTTGTGAACAGTGTTCCTTTACCATTTTAAGTAGTTTTAGAGTAGTTTTATCATTGAATCTTTAAGTATTAGCTTGTAATTAAATATTATGGGTTTTTCTTCATCTATTTCTTTATTTTCTTGTATTATCATGAGTAGCTAGACCCATTAGCTAGGGTTATGGCTCAACCCTAGTGTGGGTATTTGATGGGTCTTGTGTTTTAAGGCTTGAATGTCTATGGATGTTTGATATTTGGACTAATTTATGATTTTAATGTTAAATTAGTGGTTGCAATCACTAATTTGTGCCTATTTGACTTGGGTTCTTCTTGAGAAAGAGAACTTGAGTCTAGGAAAATTAGTCCAACAAGGAATTGGAGCGTATTCAAGAGATTGATAGCCCTAATTAAAGGGTTAAACCTAGAGATAGTAATACCCGACTTGAACCTAAATTGCTTGAACAAATTATTATACCCAATTGGTCTTGAGAAAGTCAATTAGGGCAAAATCACTCAAACTACTGAGAGGTATAGAGTGAGAAGTTCAGTACATTGGTTATATCGTAATCCCCAACATGACAACCTAGCCTTAGCCTCAAGAACCCGTCAAGTATCCACCTAGGAGAAAGTCACTTCCCTAGTGCCTTCTTAACTATTTAGACAACCCTCAAGTATTTCACTCTTAGCTTAATTTAGCATCTTATTAGCATAATATTAGAAGTAATCAAAAGACCAACTATGATAAGAAGTGAAACTAAGAGCAATTACACATCTCTAACTTAGATAGAAACTCAATCCCCATTTCTAGCTCCTGTGGAAATCGATCCCTACCTTTTCTGGTAAAAGCTGCTTCGACCACTCTCGCTACTTTGTAGTAGTGTGGGGTTGGCACCGATCCCGCACTACAGTCCAAATATATATATATATATATATATATATATATATATATATATATATGTGTGTGTGTGTGTGTGTGTGTGTGTGTGTGTGTGTGTGTGTGTGTGTGTGTGTGTGTGTGTGTGTGTGTGTGTGTGTGTGTGTGTGTGTGTGTGTGTGACAACACGAAGAAACACTCAATTTAATTCAATTTCACACCAAGGTAAACAGGTATTTCTAACCTAGCATGCTTCACGTAGTCCAAATAAGATAGTTTAAGCAAATAAAGCAATTAAATCAATTAGGCATGATTTCCTAAGCTAACAGCAGGCTTAAATTGCAAGTAGTATAAACGAGAAAAAGGAACATAATTAAATTTACTTAAAGAAAATTGGATTTTCAACAATTAGCACAAGTACGTACTCATCACCTCACGTACAAGGCATTCCAAATATCAATAATACCAAATCCTAAGGGGAGTTTCCCCCACACAAGGTTAGGCAAGCCACTTACCTCGAACCGGCTCAATAATCAACTCGAAACCACGTTCTTGCCATGAGTACTCGACTCCAAATAGCCCAAATCTATTCAATTCAATTGCATAATGTAAATATAAATTCAAGTAATTGATCCCACAAATAAATTCTAAGCTAATACGCAAAATTAAGAAAAATGACCAAAATGCCCCTTGGGCCCACATCTTGGAATCGGGTAAAATTTATATTTTCAGAATCCTCATACTCTTACGAGTCTAACCATACAAAAATTATCCAAATTTAATATCAAATCCCCAATCAAAACTTGAAATTTAGGTCAAAAAACATTCCCCCAATTTTCCACCATAAATTCGAAATTAAAGGATGGATTTAAGTGTAGATTCATGAAAATTAGTCTAAACCGAGTAGGAATTACTTACCCAAATCACCCATGTGAAAATCTCTTCAAAAATCGTAATTTCCCGAGCTCCCAAGTCCAAAATATGAATTATGGCTTAAACCCTCAATTTTGGGTTTTAAGTTCTGCCCAGACGCGTTCTTCTTCGCGAATGCGAGACTACTATCGCGAACGCGGTGCACAAAAATCCCACTGGCCAACTTCCTCTTTTGCGAATACGAGGGTCCACTCGTGAACGCGTAGCTTCAGCTCCAGGACCTTCGCGAACGCGACCCAATACTCGTGAACGCATAGAGAAAATCCATGGGGTCCCAACTGCTCTGCCTTTCCTCTTCACGAACGCGCTCCGCTCATCGCGTTCGCCATACTTCCCCATGGCCAGCCTTCGTGAATGCGATCTTCCCTTCACGAACGTGAAGGGTAAAAGTCTTCAACAGAAAGACCAGCAAAATCTGTTGCACACCTAAGTCCAAAAATGACCCGTTGAGCATCCGAAACACACCCGAGGCCCCTGGGACCTCAACCAAACATGCCAACCAATCCTAAAACATCATTCAAACTTGTTCCAACCTTAGGAATTCTCAGAACAACATCAAAACACCAATTTAACATCGGGTTCAAGCGTAAGAATTTCAAAAAGTCTCAAATTATGCTTTCGATCAAAAAGTCTATCAAACCTCGTCCGAATGACCTGAAATTTTGCAAGCACGTCACATTCAACACTACGGAGCTACTCCAACTTCTAGAATTCCATTCTGAACCTTAGATCAAAATCTCACTACCGAACCGGAAACTTCAAAAATTCAACTTTCGGCATTTCAAGCTTAAATTAGCTACGGACCTCCAAAACACAATCTGAACACGCCCCTAAGCCCGAAATCACCCAACGGAGCTAATGGAACTAACGAAAGAAATTCCATTTCGAAGCAGTCTTCACATTGCTCCGACTACGGTCCAAATTCTAAAGCTTAAGCTCTCCTTTAGGGAGTAAGTGTCCCAAAACACTTCGAAACTCAAAACCAAACATCCTGGCGAATCAAAATAGCAGGAACAAATACGGGAAAAGCAGTTAATAGGGGATCAGAGCGTTAATTCTTAAAATAAGAGAGAGAGCATCAATATGTATTAATATAGCACTAAATCTTATAGAACTATATATAAGATGTGTGTGTGCGCGCGCGTATGTAAATACAAAATTAATTAAATATTGAATATTACAATTTAGATGTTAAATCAATTAAATATTATGTACATATATGTATATATACATACACAGATAGGATATAGTGTCCATATAAAGGTAATTTAAAAATACACACACACACACATATATATATATATATATCAGCTAAGTATTAAATATTATTTACTTAAAAGGTATTTATATAAATTGACAAAAACTGACAGACTTCGGTCGGTATTTCGCTTAAATTAATATTTTACAAATTAAATTAAATTTCCGACCAAATTCGGTCAAAAAAATTTAATTAAAACTTATTTCTATTGGTAAATTATATATATATATATATTAAAAAATCAAGTGCTTTGGGCGGGAAAGGATAATTTCAAATATACCGACCGATTTCGGTCGGTATATTTGGAAAATTTTAATTAAATATTATTTTGGTAGATACCAGGTCTTGGTCAAAGATTGACCAATTTCCCACCGAAATCGGTCGGAAATTTTATATCTTTGTTGTGGGACCACTATTTACGTTGTTAAAAATATTTTTTTAACTTTTGCGACCAATTTACTTATTTTTTCGATCGGTTTTTTTCCGACCGATTTCGGTCGGTATCCTTTGGACGGGTTTTGCCTGTTTTCTAGTAGTGCTAGGGATCTTTTGAATCTCCATTAGTTGTCTAAAGATGGTTTTAATGGAAGATCAATTCTTTTCAAGCTTGCAGCCTTGGAATCTCATAATACAAAAAGTTAGAAAGACAATTTTTATTGGTGCTATTGATGCCTTATTTGTCGTCTTTAGTCTTATTTTAATGGCATTTCGATGATGGCATAGATATACTATTGGCTTTTCAAAAGCTGTGAAGGATTTAATGGTGACTTGTAATTTCAATAACTTGCAACATGCCATAAAAATCTCTCCCAAAGATTAGGAAGAGGTGGTTTTTGGTCTATTTACAAAGGGATATTGCATGGTTCATCTCTTATTGCGGTGAAAAAGCTTGAAAGTATCAACCAAGGAGAGAAACAATTTCGGCAGAAGTTAGCACATTCGGGACTATCCACCATGTTAATCACGTGTGCCCTAAGGAGTTTTTGCTCTAAAGGTAAAAAAAACTATTGATTTATGATTACATGGAAAATGATTCTTTGGATTATTACTAGTGAGAATAACTCAAGGTCAGTAGATTGAAAAACAAGGTATCAAATTGAATTGGGGACCACAAGAGGCTTGGTTTATCTGCACGAAGAATGTAGAGATTATATCATATACAGTGACATAAAGCCAAAAAATATTATTTATGTCTGAATTATTTTCTTGTATTCTTAGGAAATCCATAATGTCTACGCTTTTAGGAAATTTATTGTTTTAATAGACTTGGAAAAGAACATTATATTGTACTTGTAGGATTGAGAAAATATTTCTCTTCTAGGTTTTGGACTACTTGGTATCTATATATAGGGATTGTAGACGGGAGTTATCTGTACAATGTTATTCTTCTCATTTAAAGTAGAAAACTCTCTCAACTTCTGTTCTGGGTATTAGACTTACCCGAACCTCTTTAAATCCTTGTATTATTTTTCTTTGCTATTTGTTGTATGTTTGATTGTGTGCTACTTAACTCATGATCTTTTATAATAATTGATATCAAAGTTAGGTGGGTTTTCGCACACAATCTAGGGTTAAGATATTGTCATCATCTTCAACAAAGTATAAAATAGAGAAATTCGATGGGGGATCTAGTTTCAGTCTATGAAAGATTATGGTGAAATCATTTATGATGTTACAAGGATTACGGAAGGATTGGTGGAGATTTTTCTGAAGAGATAAAAGAGTCAAAGAAGGCAGACTTAAAGGAGAGGACTTAAAGGCGATCTTCATGAGTGTTACATATTGTATTTTTCAGGAAATTGCCAAAGAAACTTCTACAGCAACTGCATGGAAGAAGCTAAAAGATATGTATTCTAAGAAAGCGTTGGAAAATTGCGTCTACCTAAAAAAGAGATTGTACAATCTCCGTATGAACTAAGGTACACCTATTAAAACTTACATTGATGAGTTCCATTCAATTATAAATGGACATGAAGAATATAAATATCAAAATTGAGAGTGAGGATCAAGCCTTAATTGTGTTACGTATATTCTTTACTATTATCTTACGATACTTTTGTTAATATGTTGCTATATGGGAAAAACAATATTTTGATAGAAGATGTTAATGATGCATTAATGTTAAATGAAAGACGATGGTTGAGAGGCAAACAGAAAGAAAAGTTACGCAATGAATTGGAATTTTACAGTTTGATATTCAATAATTTCTGCAACAGAGACAGCAAAGTAAAGCACCACACTTGTGTTGGAACACCACAATAGAATTATAGTACAGAAGGTATTAATTCAGAATTATTAAATGAATAAATATTATTCATCCGATTAAAACATATATGAGGTCTAGGGTAAAAAGCATTCGGTAAAATCCCCTTCTCTCTCATATATTCCGATAATAGCTTTTCTTTCTCTCACTAGCAATTTTCCTTCGTTGTGACCTTTATTTGGGTTTATGAGACCTAGCCCTGTAAGCCCACACCCTGTGTAGAATAGATCGTTCAACACCCGCAATATTTTCCTCCAATAACCATCGATTTGGGTTATTTCCGTAAGTACATCGATTGTCTTCTTTTTGTAAAGTATCCAATTTGGGTAATTTAGTATAAAATTGGGCCTATGTTGTTTGTCATCATTCGATATCTCTTACCGTTGGTATTCCCTGTCAGTTCCAAGTACCGAGACAAATTACAGTCACTAACTTCATCCATTTCTTTTCACTTGAGGACAAAAGAAAGAGCTGCAAGAAGGAAACATGCAAGTATACTTTTTAAACATATGGTCGGATTTTTATGTGGGTTATCTTTATTTGCATTATGAAAACTCCAATATTCTCATATATCTTGTTTTTCTGCAAGTATTTTTCAGAAGCTTGAAGAGAAATTCAATAACAAGGGAGGACAAATATCAGATGGAACAAGATGGAGAAATGGAGGGAAAAGGTGAAAAATGGAGATGAAATATGAAAGAATGAAGAAGAAAGGTGAAGTATAAAGAAAATTAGAAAAAAAAGAGGGGCTAATTAGCAGCTAGACACTGTTATGTAGGCCATTTTGATGCCTTTTTCTAGCTTTTATGCGCTCTTCTACGAGTTTTTTTTTTGGAAATCAAAATTTATTGTCACTTTTGAAGAGAGTACATTTGAGAAGGAGGGTATATCCATTCCTTCATTACAAGGATTGAGAAATATGTCAGAAGTTTGCCACTAATTCAGTAAACACTACTTCTCTAAATCAAAACAACAAAGGCATGCATGGAATCTCATATATTAGCTCGCTTGGTTTATTCCTCTTTACTCGAAAGGTAGGCATCTGCCATCTGTCAGCATTGAGAAGACCTCTAACTTGACGTGGTAGGGAGTCAAAGTTAGTGTATATACACGCCTCTTCATTTATGTGGCATAGAGCATCCATTTTATCCGCAACTTTGTTTGCTTCTCTAAAGCAATGACGGGTGACAATATGATAGCTATACACCAGTATTTTGAGTTCATTAATCTTTTTTTGCAATTCTCCATGGTGTATACCAAATTTCGGCAATGCAATTATGAATGAGGAGGGAGTCTGTCTCGCCAATGATAAGGGGTGTTCCCTTTTGTATACACTAATTGATGCCAAACAACATGGCATATACTTCTGCTCAGTTGCTAGTACCCTGCCCCAGTGGAATTACATAGGCCATAATGAATTTTCCGTTGTTGTCTCTAACCACTCCTCCCGCTCCACATTTTCCTCTAATATAAGAGCCATCACTATTGAGCTTAACAAAGAGGACTGGTGGCCTGATCTATTTAAGATGATGAAAAAGGTTTCATTGAGTAATATGTTGCAAAGGTTACACATATCTGTCCAATGTTCCCCAACTTTGATGTTCTTGAAGTTAGATTTAACCTTCTGTATAATGTTGAAGGAAATGAGTTTGATAGATCTTGCAAAAGAAGGCATCTCCATCCCATACTTTGAGCTACACCTTGATCTCCATAATTCCTACAAAATGAAGGAAGGAAGGATTTTCAGCATATAATTAGTAGCCAAGTTCCTAGTCTTCTAGTTCCAGCAATTAAGAAGAAGAGTTCTCATGGTCACATTGTTATACTTAATCCCAATGGGGCCAACAAAATATTTCCATATTTTTTGGGCATATTGGCCATCACAGAAGAGATGTTCGACTGTTTCACTTCTGTTGCTTAGGGTAGGGCCTATGCAACATGAGCAAATAGAAGGAAGATTGATACCAAACATGGAGATTTTATCATCAGCCGAGAGTCTATCATGCACTGCTCTCCATGTTAAGAATGACATTTTGAAAGGAATGTCCCTATGCCAAATTCTTGAGTCAAATTGACTAACCTATCTTTTACGTCTGAGTAGGTTCCAATGTGTAGAGATAGAGAATTTACCTGAATTGGAGCATATCTAGTGAGAGGTGTCATCAGTGTCATCATCTAGAATTAAATGTAATTGGGATACCAGAAGCTTTATCTTATCAGGAGGTTGAACTTGGAAATAAGACCAGTTCCACTGACCATCATTATATATCTCTTTGATCATGATGTTTTGTTGAATTAAGTCATCCCCAATCATCTTGAAAAGGGGTCCAATGGGTGACCAGTTATCAAACCAAAAATTGATATTCCCTTTACCAATATTCCACAAAATATTCTGATCCACTTGGTCTTTTAAGGTACACATAGATTTCTAACTGCGAGATTGACCAGTAAACCATGGGATTGTAATAGGATGAGAGTTATGATAGTATTTTGCTCTCATAAATAAAGACCATAGAGAATTAGCGGTTCTTAATTTCCACCATTGTTTGGTGGTAAAAGCCAAGCAAATATCCTCTAGCCTTCTGAAGTTTGTTCCCCCTTCTTCATATGGGAAGCAAAGATTGTGCCAAGAAACCCAATGTTGTTTCCCCCCTCCTCTGTTCTAGACCAGAAGAAACTGTTAATATACTTCTCAATCATGTATATAGTACCTTTGGGAGGATGGACAACAGCCAATGTGTGAATGTTAAGAGCAAGAAGGACATGTCTAATAAGGGTAGCTCTTCCTCCAAAAGATAAGAATTTCAAACGCCACCCTCTGATTCTGTTGATCACCTTGTTCACCATATCAGAATAAAAAGATAATTTTTTTTATTCCTGTATGGAGGGGACACCCTAGATACTTCATAAGAAAGTGATCATATCTTATTCCCAAGATTCTGCATACCCTTGTGGTGGTTCTTTGGGCTGTTCCAGGGGACATAGTGAAGCAACATTTACTTTTATTTATCAACTGACCAGAGACCTTCTCATATTGAGCTAAGGTCTTCATAGTAAGTTGAAGAGAGTAATTCATACTGCTGCAAAAAATAATAGTGTCGTCATCAAAAGATAGGTGGTTGAGATTAGGCCCTCGTCCATTCATATAAAAACCTCTATATCTACTGTTAGAATGAAAATTATTAAGCATTTGCGAGAGAAGTTCAACAGTTAAAATAAAAAGAGAGGGGGAAAGAAGATCTCCCTATCTTAGACCTCTTCCAGATTTAAAGAAACCTTGCTTGCTACCATTAACAAGAAGAGAGTACCAATTGTTAGCGATAAATCTGTATACAAGATCAATCCATTCTTCTGCGAATCCAAGTTGTCTAAGTATAAACACAAAAAAGGCCATGAAACTCTGTCATAAGCCTTGGCCATGTCTAGTTTGATAACCACATTGGCTCCTTTCCTTGGCTTTCCAATGCCATTGATGATTTCTTGAGCTAGTAGGATGTTTTCAGTAATGGCTCTGCCTTTAACAAAACCACTTTGATTTTGAGTGACAATTCTAGGAAGAATTCTACTTAACCTGGAATTAATCACCTTGGCAATAATTTTGCTAGAGACATTACATAAACTAATAGGTCTAATGTCAGAGAAACTTTGTGATGCATCAACTTTGGGGATCATTACTATACAAGTATGCGAAAAAAATTTCGGAATAGTAGATCCCTAGAAAAAGGATACTACTGCTCTATGAAGGTCTTCTGCAATAATGCTCCAGCATATGTGGTAGAACCTACCAGTAAAGCTATCAGGACCAGGAGAGCTATCTTGATCAATATCAAGAACAAAGTCCTTAACTTCTTGGAGGGTAGGGATAGCAGTTAATGTAGTATTATCTTCATTTGACACTATTTTATTAATGACATTCAGAACCCTGCTGTCCTCCTGAACTTCTTCAGCAGTGAACAAGTGCTCAAAATATTTGAGGGCAGCATCAGCAACATCTTTGGTACCTTCCACCCAGTTCCCCTCTATATCTTTGATCTTCTGAATCGTTAGTCGCTTTCTCTTGTTCTTAATGACACCATGAAAGAAAGTTGTGTTGGCATCTCCCTCTTCTAACCATTTGACTCTGGCCTTCTGCCACAAGATACTATCTTGGAGCTTTAAGAACCTAGTGAATTCAGCTCTGACTTTAGAGAGTTTCATTCTGTTTTCTTGGTTGTTGTTGGCTAAGGAAGATTCTTCCAGACTTCTAATGAGGATCTCTAATTTCTTAGGTTCTTCATATATATCCCCAAAGGCTTCCCTCGACCAACGGCTAAGGGTCTTGCAGGTGTTTTTTATTTTTTGATGGAGAATATAAAAGAGATTTCCAGATA
This sequence comes from Nicotiana tabacum, assembly GCF_000715075.1. Taxonomy (NCBI): domain Eukaryota; kingdom Viridiplantae; phylum Streptophyta; class Magnoliopsida; order Solanales; family Solanaceae; genus Nicotiana; species Nicotiana tabacum. The sequence goes on along the minus strand of NC_134084.1, from coordinate 96,551,171 downwards.
CCTCAATGTCCCACGCTTGTTTAACCACCTGCAAAAAATTATCATGATCAGTCCACATGTTTAAAAATTTGAAGTATTTAATATAATCAGTATTATTGACTTTGCAAGTTATCAGAAGAGGAGCGTGATTTGAACAAGATCTAGACAAATGAGTCACAGAGGTTCCCCCAAATTGGTCGAACCAATCTGAGTTGTATACAAGTCTGTCAAGCCTCTTCCAGATGGTGTTAGGAGGGTCTCTATTATCACTCCATGTAACTGAAGAGCCAAGAAAACCTGCATCTTGAAGATCACAATCAGTTAAACAGGAAATAAATTCTAAGTTTTCCTCTGGCATGTATGGCCTTCCTCCGATCTTTTCTTCAGTGGAAGTGATGACATTAAAGTCACCAACAACTCCCCAAGGGCCAGTAATTCTGTTGGAAATGGTTCACAATTTATCCCAGAGAACATTCCTTAATTGTTCATCACATTTAACATAAACAACATATATATATATATATATATATATATATATATATATATAAAGGAACAGGGCTTTGTGATTGAATTATATGAACCAAGACATGTTACTCCTTATCTTCCAATATATCAAGAGTGCATTCAGAAGACCAGAAGATCCAAATCTTATTAGAGCAGTTGTGAAAGCTTGATTGATATCCCAGCTTCCTTTTAAATTTGTCAATATTTCTAGCCCCCACCATAGGTTCCTGAATAAACATGTAGGGGATTTTATGCTCATTTTTAATGATACTTAGTCTTTCAGCAGCACCTTGGGATCCTATCCCCCTAATATTCCATGAAAGTGTGCTAATCATGGGAAACATTATGGGATAGATTTTGTCTACAACCTTTGTTGTCTGTATCAAACATAGGTGGTGGAACAAATTTCTCATCAGGGGTTTTGAACCATTTCTGGGAGATCGATTGTTGTAGTAAGTAATATTTTGTTGGATGCGTGTGGTAGAATTTGCCACATAATCCATATTCAAAGGCTCTTTAGTCCTTCTGACAAGCTCATCATCAGACTTGGAAGAGTCATACTCTTCTAATGCGTTGTCCATAGCAATATCTGCCATACAGTCTTTGTAAGCAGTATCATCAAAACCAAAATTTTCTTCCAACCTGTCATAAGTATCTTTTAGGGTGTTGCTCTCAATATCTGAGGCTGGTTCAATTTCCCCATTATAATCTTGATCACTAACACTATCTTCTCTTTCTGTGCATATTCTTGGTATGAGCATTGACTTCAAACAGAACAACGGAGCAATTTGTTGGTAGCTATGTTGATGCAATTGTTCTTCATTTCCTAATGTGACATCATGTGGAATGAATGCTTTTGAAATGAATTTTTTGGGTTTTCTCGACACAGTCTGTTCTTTTCCTTCTTGAACTTGTAGTAGTGAAAGACCAATTTCTATGCCCTCTTCTTTTTCTATTGAGAAGACAATTTTCTTGTCATGTTTTGATTTACCAGCATTGGTCTTTATCTTTTGAAACTTATTTTTTTTGTTCCTTTGTTTAGCCTCCAGATATTTATCCAATCTAGTGTGTTTTGCTTCCATATGGTTGATCTTGTTGCCCTCTTGTTGAATATTGTACATGTTGCCAGGCCACACTACATCCATGCTTTCCACATGGCCCTTGGAATTGTGAGTTACTACCACAGTAGTGTTAGTAGTCTTTATTTTAGGAGTTTGTGCTCCTCCCTTTTCAACAATAATATTTTTGGTTTTGAAGTCTGTAGTTTGTATTGTCGTATCTTTGGCATTTTTTATGTTGGAGTTGTTGTAGCTATCGCCTTTGCCCTTTTTATTTGACACAGTTTTCCAACCTTCATCGATGGATCCTTCTCCCATTTCGATTTCTTTTTTTTTTCTCGTGGCTACTATTGATCTCATCTCCTTTTTGCTGCATCTTGTTCGGTATGAAGGTAGTAGTATCACTTTTCTGGTTTGGTCCTTGATGTTTTCTCTGCTCCTTTTGTTTCCCACTGGATGCAAGACCTTTGCTATGTACATTATTGTTGTGTAATGATATTGTACTCCTCTCATCGTTTTTCAACCGCAGATGTAGAATTCTACACGAACTATCATAATGACCTTGCATCTTGCAATGACAACAGTAGGAGTGGATGGATTCATATTCTACCTTTTGAGTGAACATCTCAAGAATTGCCTTCTCCATTTCTAATCTCAACATTTACTTCTGTAATGATGGATTTAGTAAGATCAAACTCAGTACGAACCTTTGCAGTAGTCAGTGGTATACCAATAGGTTCAACAATGCGGCAGATGGCGTCCCATTCGTAGTAATGCCATGGAAGGTCTGGAAGGGTAATCCAAACAGGAGCATGTGTAGATTCTCCTTTTGGTTTGAATTTTATTGTCCATTTTTCCAGCGTCATCACAGTATCTGATCCTATCATAGTGAAATTCCTAGAGCTGACATTAGCATGATCTTCCACATTGTCAAAATCAATAAACACATGTTTCATGTCATAAGCCCAATTTTGATGGTTCCCTTTCCCGAAAAGTTTTTAGCAAATTCACTTCGGATAATATCTATCGATGGTCGAATTCGAAGAAACTTACCTATAATTGTCCATTTGCAAGTTTGTGCTAAAATATCGTTCTCTTCCTTTGTAAAAATGACAATGGATTTACCATTGATAACCTCATAGGCTCTAGGTAAAAGCTTAACCCGATTCCTTTCAGCGATTGATGGTCGATTCCATAATGCCCCTTTGTATGAGGTTTGAGCATCACCTCTAGCTGAGGTAGAACCAGCAGCTCCAGGTAATTCAAATCTTGGAATCTGTCTATTGAAATTTTGGGCTGACAGCGGAGGAAAATCTAACGGGGGGTTTTGGGTGGAGGGTTGGGTAATTGTTAATTTTTGCATGTGAACTGGGATGGGTTGTATTTGTTTCGTTGGTTGGGATGGATCCGGGGGGACCGACAGGTCCACCGTTTGTGGCATAGCGGAGATCAGAGATCGGAGATGAGAGATTAACGGTAAAAAAACAGTATCCAATCCCTCTTATTGGATATTAGGAAGTTAAGTGGCTTTGGCTTGTCCGAATGTATTTGAATAGTTTACTTATTAACAACATGAATGATAAAGATTCATATAGTCGACCTAGATAGTTTAGTGTCGTTATCCTTTTATAGAATAATTGTTCTGATTTCACTATAGTTACATGTCTTCCTTTTTTTTAAGGAATTTTTACCTCCTATAACAAAGATTAACACCTTATTTATTTCAAATAAATACCATTTAAAAAAATTATATTCTATAGATACCTTTTAAGGTTTATAGCAAAATATTTAATTTTGGTTACCTCGTAGCCCTAAGCCACTAAACACGCTAATCAGTTACACTATTTTCTTTCTCTCTGTACTTTGATACATCCCATTCTCTTCCCCCATCCCATTAAAATTTCCGATCTTCTCCTCCTTCAATCGGATTTGTGCAAAGCCCACTTCAGAAATTGCTCTGGCTCCCCCATCCGACGACTACAACGGCATATTCCTACAGCTAGAAAACCCAGGGGATCGATGTTTTTCGTATTGTTAGAATTAAGAGAAACTTAATAAGTGTTTAAGGTTGAAACGTTGGCACATGAAGATCTGCTAGTGATGAGAAAAGATACGTGCAATCATACGCTTACTTCCTTTTCTTCCTTTTCGTAAATTATCCCTCAATAACATTTTGATGAACTAAACTAACTCCTACTGCGTTCAAGAAAATTTCTGTTACGATGTAGAGGCCTCGTGAATACCGTCCCTGCCAATTGAAAAAATTTCAATGCTGTATAAGCTGGATATTGTAGGATGATTTTCTGTTAATATATGTCAATGTATTTTCATGCATTTCATTGTATTCATTATTTTTTAATTGTAATTCAATGTATCTCGTTGTATTCCATGTATTTCATTATATTCACTGTCTTTTTTTCTCATTGTATTTTAATGTATCCCGTTGTATTTTATGTATTTCATTGTATTCACTGTCTCGCTATATGCCATGAATGTATTCATAAGTTTTTTTAATTAATATAATTTATGTATTCAGATGTATTATATAATTTCTCTGAAGATTGCTATGTTTTGGGGTATTTTTCGGTTGAGAATCTTTTTTATAACTGAAAATACAAAATTTGTGTGTCATAATTGAGTTTGTTGAGTTATAGTAGGAGTCTATTATGTTAATTGATTCACTTTCCCTTTTAAAAACAGTGTAATCCCTTATTTCACGCCGTAAATACAGTCGAATACAATAATCTGTCCAGCTGTAATCCCATGTTTCACTCTATGAATACAGTCGAATACACTCGAATACAACAACTGATTAGCTGGACTTTCCTGATTCACGCCTATTTTTGCTACTGTATTCATGAATACAATAGCTTAAATATATCAGATACATCTTATAACCACATAAAAGATATTTATAATCCGTAATATAGCAAATGATATCTATAAATGACTAATTACTACTAAAAAATAGTGTTTTATGAATTTTTTTTTTTTAAAGTGGTGGTTTAATTGGAGAAGCCCATCAAGTTTTTGTTAGACTTGGAGTGCACCGACCCGTTATCCTTCCACGGCACGTAGCGGGAGCTGTTTATAAGTAGCGGAGGGATTTTAACGCGAAGGAGAATTTAATTTAGGGGATTTTGGGGGCATGCGATAATTTAGGTAAAAACCGACAAAAATGTGACATTTAGGCAGATATTTACTCTTGTTTTGGATAAAATAGTGCTAGTTTTAGAAATCAAAACAAAAAGTAAAAGAAAACCAAAACCCTAAAGGACACCCCTATATAAGCGACTACTTGTTTGAGAAACCTTACTTCAGATCTCCGCAGCCGTCAGTTATTCAGATCTGAATCAGCTGAACTTTCTGTTGCCTTCAATATCTTTGGTGCAAAACATTGAGTAAACTATGGCAACTTCTTCATCATGCCAACTGCCTTCTACTCACCACATGTTTGCGATATCCAAATATCAAAGAGTGTTTTGGCAGTTATGACTTGTTGAAGAAGTTTCCATCATTTACTAGCAAATGTTTAACAATTATCAGAAAGCGATGATTAAAGATATGAAGCAAGTGACTATAATTGTTCTGAGATGGTACACACAAGAAACGCTTTATTTTTCATTTTTTTTTCCTTTGATACCTTGTTCCTGTATTTGTTTTAACTATTAAAAGTTGCTAAAATTTATTTAGATAAAAATCATACATGGAAACCTATTTCTTGACAGTGACGAAATTACAATTAAATGTGATGAGAAAGATACCTACATGCTCAACACTAGATAACTTTCTATGACATTTTCCTACTAGATCTGTTGAATCTTATTCTCAGCCGTATAACTACTTCACAAACAAGTGGAAAAAATTCCTAGAGTAAACACTCCGGTGACTAATGGAAAAAATTGAAGGAGCATCACTATGGATATATTTTGTGATTAATGCTCAAGATTATAGATAATATCTACACTTTTTATATGCATTTATTTAACCATTCTATGATCTTTGTTGAAATGAAACTCACGCCTAGCATCAAGTTCTCTGGACTTGTGTAAACCGGTGATTCTAGGTCAATTTGTAAGACAAAGACTCATTGTCATACTGGAGTGCACGATGTTAAAAGAACAGACCTTAGCGTAAGCGAAAAGTATTCTTAACAAATGTGTGACTACAAAAGTCTCACCAAAAGAAATGCATTAGTAGCCCAAAGGGAAATGTGGCTGAAGAACAAAGGTGATTACTGAAGATGTAGTAGCTATCATGGTTTGAAACTCCAAATTAAACTTAACTTTGTTTATCTGAAATGATAAGTTACTCTTGATGTATGTTTCTGAGATGTCTTGTCATTGATAGCTCAAATGTTAACAGTGAATTGGGATTTCATCTTGGCTTCAAGGAAGACATTGGAGCCTCACGGTTAAGAAATAAGAAGCCATTGCCAAAATGATATTAATTGTTATAACATCTGGTAACTTCACATGGATTTTAGGTTCTCATTCTTGCTTTACGTTTTCGTTGCAAATAAATTGGTTTAGAACAACTCAAAATGCTTTCAGAGAGGAGAAATAAGCAAACTCTGCAAGAATCATTAACCAACTAGGAAAATAAAAGGATTTGCAGATGCCGACCGTCACAAGGACAAAAGCATGCAGAACTACTTGAGAAATTGAGATCATTTGTATACTTGGAGCTCATTTAATGCTGAAGCGAACAGCATGACCAGAAAAAGTGGCTTTTCAGCAAATAGCTTGAATGTTACCAAGAAACATTTTCCATTTTTAGATTCCATATCATCCCATGCTTATCCAGGACTGCTTTTCACTACTCGAGTGAACGTGATCACTTGGGTACAAGCGAAATAGGTTCTTGGTAGAACAAGGGTCTCATAAGTTATCTCACCTGTTTATTTGGTGTAATTCCTACTGGGCAAAACAGAAACTCGAATTGCCTTTTTTTTTTACTAACAGTTTTTGTTGTGCTTGGGTGGTTGAGTCTATTGGAGGCAGTGGTGGATTCGTGCTGTTGATGGATTTTTCCTGAAAAGATCTCTTTTGCAAATTTGAATAAAGGTTTTCTCTTCTCTTCAGCTATATGGTTAAGGCCTTCTTTGTTTTGCTTCCTTTAGCTATAAGGTTATTCCTCTGCTTCATGTAAATTTCTTTGAATAACAGTCTTATAATCCATCTTTGAATAACAGTCTTATAATCCATTACTTTTTCCCCAGTTTAAAACCATTCATTTTGAAACTAACACAATTGGAATTTAAACGAACCAATTGTAGCGCAAGGAAATTTTGGGACCTGGATAAAGTTAATAATCTTTAGTATATTAAGATTCAGTTTGGATTTCTTTATTCTGGTTTTGCTTAGCTCTGACCTAGATGTCTAAGATCACTATGGAATACTGAGATAAGTGCCTTCCATATAAGCATATAGGTCGCTTTCTGCTGAAGCTGGGCAACCCTTATTTAATTACATTTATTTAAAGAAGACAGCTGTTATTCCCTTAATTTTCTTGCTTTGTCTAACTCGTTAAAGTTGATTGGGTACTTTGGCTGCCTGTTCGGTAAAAATAGTCCAAAATGCTTCTCAAATTCAGGGCTCTTCTGATCCTCATTAAACAATGCAAAAATATAAGTCTCTATTGGCCTGGAGGGCCTTTTAGGACTCCCTCCTTTGACATGCCTTATCAAGTTGTTGTTATAAGTCCTGGCATTGTTAATGGAGGTCAATTGCCCTGCTCCAGCTGAAGGCCAACCACTCTCTGATACAACGATTTCTAAAGACGAGCCACCGGCCTTTTCAAGGGCCGAGTATGTGGCGTCTAAGAGGGCATCAAACAGATTTTGGTATCCTTTTCCATTATCATTGACAACAACTCCAGGTGATGTAAATAGCGCATACTCAAGCTTAATGTCTTGATTGCTTGCTTTTGCAAAATAAGGATAAATGTTGACAAGCAAAGGTGAGCGGTTGGCTACTAGGAAACTGATGATGGGATCAATAAATCGTCGAACATCATCTCTAAATTTGCCTCTTGATGGAGGAAAAGTGTCTGTTGTAAGTCCAGTTTCAATAGCAGTGGAAACTTTAATCTGGTTTCCAAGACCAGCACCAGAAATTGCATTTTGAATGTTTTTCATGGCATTGAGCAAGAAAGGTACGTATTGAGAGTTGCCATTTATTGGACTTATTTCATTTCCAACTGCTATATACCTGAATCTGACATTACCATAGCTCCTAACGTTGTTTTGGACCCAGGTATTTGCATTGCCTTGGCTAGAAGCAATATTCTGAAGGTCAGGGTTTGGCACACCTAACATGAGTTCAATATTGGAGCCTCTGAGGGCTTGGAGCGTGGGCTGGTGAGGATCGTAGATTCTCATTCTTTGGATATTCTTCTGCTTGCATAGAGCCACGACATCTGCTGGAGAAGGTAATCCATTCCCATTTGTTCCATAACACACTCCTGTTTGTGCACCTGCATTGCGTTTCTGCATATTAGCTCATGAAGCTATCTACTACTTGGTCAACTGGAATATCAAGACAACCAGAAAAGATGCATATAATTTATAAAGAAAATGAAGGATGCATAATTCATAATTTCATATCAAGGAACATATTTGGGAAATAAAGAGCTATGTTCCTGCAACATCCAAATTGTATAGGCAGGCTACATTAGTGTTTACTATATATTTTAAAAAAGAGCGACCGACCTGTGAAATCTGAGGTAGCCAATATAAGTACCCCCAGCAGAATTATGCTAAGAGCAAAATGTGGTTTTGTACAACCCATGGCAAAGAAAGACAAAGTGCGGTATGGCTGAAATAGCAGGAAAGCTTGCCCATTTATAGTGGAAAATTCAGAAGAGGGAAGGACTTTGTTACTCCAATTTCCACAGCCAAGTCAAGTCAATCCATGGAAAAGAATGGTACACAAACTTATCACAAGCTGCAGAAACTACACAAATGAGAGAAATTCTTATTTCCATGGTTTGAAAAGTCTGCACCCCCTAAATTTCCTTGGTGAAAATGACTTATGACCAGTGGAAATGTGGAATTGGTTAGCAGCCTTGCCATTAATTGCTGCATTAAACATTGGGAAAAATAGGTTGATATTTCTCTTAGGATCAAAAGAGAATATCCATTACCGAGCTGCAAGGTGAACTCTTGCACTGTTCAAGAGAGACTAGTACAAACTTTCTTAGGCCTTTAACCAGGGAGTAATATTTTGAACATTCAAAGTTTTAGTGCGAATGGACTAGCATTGCACTTTCCAGATGCGTATGAAGGATTTTGCCTAAGTAGTGTCGATCTATTACCTATTACAATTCAGTGTGTACATGGGTTATGTTCTGGAGGTTCTAAAGCTTTACTTCCCATTCCAAGTTGATATTTATTTTGTATTATTTTCAAACTGCATCAGTGTATAATATATAAATATATTTACTGCTTTTCAAAGACACGGACGCGTGCTTGTATATATACACGTGTGTGTACATATTCCATTCAACAGCGTCTGATGATGCTACTTGGTTGAAGATGTCTCTGGCTATGTCCAGATGGTGTCATTTTGGGATTCTTGAAAGTCCGCCCTCAAGAAGAGGCAAAGTATTAGTTGTGGACGTACACTAGTCTCTAGCATTATTAAGGACTCAAGTAATCAAGTTCTGACTTTTAGGCTTTAGCATTAGCTTCTAACTCTAAGGCAAAGTCACCAGTTGATCGTTGAGGAGAGCCATTTTTTCTGACACAGGGAGCAAAGGACATGGTTGTATGGTGTGCGAACATTAGATCTTTTAGAGTAGCAACAAAAGCATTTGCTTGTAGAACCGATCCCTACTTGTTTGGAACTGAAGGGTACACCAATACTTCTTTGTGATAACAGAGCAGCTTAGCATAAATGTATACAGTTACAAGCCAAGTATCCGCTTCTATTGCCAGAGCATTACTAGTTACTCAAATATATCTAACTAATCACAAATGTGTTACTTAGATTAATGTACTGTGAAAAATGCATACTATTTTAATAGTCATGCATAATGCGTATAGCAATGTTTAGTATGATATCATTGACCAAGTAATATTAAAGACTACACATTGACTATGTATTGAAAATTTCCATCTGATTTATGACTTCCGAAAGAAATTCTAGATTAGTTAGGTCGAGTCCATTAAGGACTTGAGACTCAGATGGAGAAAATCAGAAAAGTGAAGGCCAAAACAATCTATTGTTTTACCACGATTAAAACTATTTCAGTTATGGAATACCAAATTTATTGGTTTTTTTTTCGTGGGGCTTGAATAAAAATCTAATGGTACCAAAATGTAAAGAAGGTTATGTAGTTAAAGAAGTTGAATGAAAAAGAGGTATACCTCTCAATATCCCTTATAATTATTCCACATGCTTGAAAAATCCCAATGCTTTAATCGTTTTCCCATGTCTGTTTTCTATAGATTTTCGAACGCACATCTGTGTAAAATTGAACATTATGGCTATGCTAAGATAGATGCATATTGTGTAGCTTGATTATATGAGATTTAATTTGGTTTTCGACGATTATATGAGATTCATTTCTGTAATTTTTCATATTAAATGAACGTTCTTTCATTTGATATTATTCTCTATATAAGATTGAGTTTGATTCGTTCGGCGGGTATTTCTTGGTCATAACTCATAAGCATTTGGGGTGACGTTCTTGTTCGATCAGAAGGCAATACTTCTAGATCTAGTGGACATTCTACAGAAGTAACTTGAAATGAAATTTTATCATGAATTTCTTTTTTTTTTTTTTTTGGAAAAAAATGTTTATGAAGAAGAATAAATATCAATGGACAAGAAAAAAATTTAGTAGCTATGATGAGTAAGATAGCGTGCAAACAGAGGTGAAGCTAAAATTTAAAGTTGATAAAATACTTACTTGCACCGGATGTAAATATCCTGTGCGAGTAAGTTTTTACCTTTAAAGTTTATGAGTTCTGAACTTGTCATACAACACATAGCTCGTCTTAGTTACTAAGTTAGCAATTTAATATTTATACATATTTGATACATTTCTCAATGCAAATACATGATGTAAACAAAAGTTATTAGGTTTGACTGAACTCGTACCTAATACTCTAGCTTCGCCGCTTATTCCAAAGACCTCCAATACTTCGTCATCTCCGAGCAGCAAACCAAGAAAGACTATAGACAAGATTTAGTTCTCTCACACGATTAGATCTTCAATGTTTAGACTAATATTTCATATACAGCCAAAAGATGTAAATACACAAGCACAAAAAGTAAAACCAATTAAAAAAGGTGAGTTGCTCGTGAAAAGGAAAGTATGTTGGTAAATCTCAAAATTAAATCAGTAGTACATCACAACTCAAGATTACAAAGATGCTCTGTACTCAACCTGGTTTGCCAAATTTTGAGGAGTATTTCTTGATTTCTACTTTAAGTGAAAAATAAAAGTACTACATCCAATTGCCAATTTAATGGCTGATTGCTCCTTCCTATTTCTAATTTGAGGGGAGCGAGTTCTGGATAAAAGAGCTTATATTAACCAGGTTTTTACACTAGATTAACTTGTTAGTAATCTGGCTTCAAAAATAAATTCTGTAACTTATAAACAAAATAGAAACAGAAATGTAGAAGAAACAAAAATCAATTTGAGCTCACTAAATGTTTAATGTGTCCAGAACTTAATCCCCGTCTGGTACTCGAGTTTTAGAACGGATTAACCTTATTGGTATAGTGATATTTCAAACACAATGTTCAGTTAACTCAATAAGGCGACATCAAATCATACTTACTTTTTATTTATTAGAAAAACAATGCAAGAAGGAAGAAGAGAACTCAGAAATTTTGTAAGAAAGATATAATGGAATGGTCAAGTATTAATAGCCAATAGGTAGAGTTAAAACAAAAGAGTTGCAACTCTTCGTTTGAGGCTGCAACTCAAAAGTAGTTGTTTACGAAATGACTATTTACGCAAAACTGCCAATATGAGAAAAATTAAATAACCATTATAAACGATCAAAAACGTTAATGAAATATTAATATTAATGAATAAATTTGGTCCCAAAAATTAATAAATTAATTAGATTATTTGACCAAATTCAAAATCGAACGAGCCGAAAACAACGCGAGACTTGCCTTCTTCTCAACTCTTTAAGAGCTAAAAGAAGTGCAATTATATATAAACCCATCAAATTTCTTTTCCTCCTTGAATATGGGACAATATTCTTTTGTAAAAGAAGAAATTCAAAATTTTATTTTTCCCTCCATTTCCCATTCACACCACTTTTAAGCCAAAAACCCAACATAAAATTTTGAACCTTCAATTTTATAATTAAAGTAAATCTATATAAATATCGCTTAAAGATAATTTAGTGCTAAATGAGCATAGATAGATACATATCATGTATCCGATTTTTTGATGCAAACATAATTGTAGTAAATATTTCCTGTGATGTATATATCCTTGTACGACTTGAACCACACCTTGTTATCTTGATTATTAATCAAGTCGTAATTGAGAAAATATTTTTTAAGCACATTCCTCGTACCTTAATCGGATCAATTATCAGTTAAAGCTAAAATAGCATGACATTTATAAGAGCAAATTGCCTTTTTATTCTGGTGTGGGGAATGGAGAAGTTATGGTTAACCTCGTCTGGTAAGGAAAAGCTTCTAAATTTGTTTAAAATTTTATAAAGATAGTGTTTGTTCTGGAAAAAAAAAAAACAAAGTAGACTAAGTTTTCGTAGCTTGGAATGGTGCTATAACCACCAACTTCATTTAAAGACGGATCTAAAATTTAAATTTTATAGGTCAATCTTTAAGCCTCTTAGCATTGAATCCATTATATCTTTATTCTTATGGATTCAGATCTACTATTTATTGCAATTTCAATGACACTTTTATAGATATAACTTTATGCTCTGGATCGAAAGTTATGGGTTCAGATGAACCCGGCATTGTTACTACTCTACATCTGCCCCTGGAAAACCATAGAAGTGAAGCCAGATTTTAACTTTATGAATTCTAAATTCTAAGATAGTAATATCAAGTGTTAATAACTAAATTTTGAGTTTGAACTGAAGCTATTGGACTCGGTCGAATTCGTATGTTATATTCTAGTTTTGCCTCTGAATCCCATCATGGTGAGATGTGCAATTGTGTCCACTTGGCGACGGCGCAATCGTTGCTCTTAAGTCCCACAGGGTCAAGCAACTTGGTATCGCACACGTCTCAGAAATTAATAGTCATTAACTAATTTGATTGTATGCCCAATGGACCATTAACTAACTAATAAAAAACCAACTCTTTTTCCTCCTCACCTTTTATAATGTCCCCTCAAGTTCTCTAAATGTCTGTTCAATGTTCTCCACTAACAAAATTAATTCCCCGTTCACATTATGCTAGCCAAGAGAGCATACTGAGTATATAAGATAGAGCCAATTTATAAGTCATTTTTGACATATTTACCGCGGCATGCTGATCCGTGATTAATAGCGATTCAAATTGAACAATCATTTCGGATTCGCTCCACCTTACAACCTTGCTTCCCTTTGTAATTACCATTGTAGCATGTGTGTGGCCCAGCCCATAAGAGCCATGCGGACTTGACGAGCTGAATATAAACTTGGTGAGATGACCCAAAAGATCATCACTTGTTTTAGAAATAAATTATGCATTCCGAGGCCTTAAAACCTCTTTCAGCATTACCTCGATTTGCGTGCGCAGTCCGGGCGCGTAGCAGGAAAGCCATTATGTGAAAATCTGTAAAAAAAATGATGAATTTTGACTTTAAAATGAATTAAGTTGACTTCGGTCAATATTTTTGGTAAACGCACCCGGACCCATGATTTGATGGTCCCAGAGGGTCCGTAGGAAAATGCGGGACTTGGGCGTATGCCCGGAATCGAATTCCGAGATCCCAAGCCCGAAAAATGAATTTTTGACGAAAATTGTTTTCTAGAAAATTTATGAGTTTTTGAAAATGAAATGTGTCTAAAATTTGATGGTATCGAGCTCGTATCCTGGTTCCGGAGCCCGGTATAGGTCTTATATGTGATTTAAGATGAGTATGTAAAATTTGGTAAGAAACGGACTTGAAATGACGTGAATCAGACCGTATTTGAGAAAATTGGAAGATTTGAAGTTCTTAAGTGATTTCATGATTTTGATGCTAAATTCATAGTTGTTGATGTTATTTTGGCGATTTGATCGCACGAACAAGTTCGTAGGGTGTTTTTGAGGTAGTGTGCATGTTTGGTTTAGAGCCCCGAGGGTTGGGGTGAGTTTCGGGTAGGTTCCGGGATGTTTTGGCTTAGGAAATCACTGCTGTTGCATCAGTTCTGGTGTAACCGCACCTGCGAGTCAAGCACCGCTGGTGCGAACAGTGGGTTGCATGTGCGGTCCAGCCTCTCGCAGATGCGGACAAGCTCCCGCAGAAGCGGTTCCGCAGGAGCGGGTCTCCCCTCGCAGATGCGGCCCCAGCGGGCCTAATCATTTCCGCAAAAGCAGTATGTTTTCCACCCGTGCGAGTACGCAGGTGCGACCCAAGCACCGCAGGTGCGAGATTCGGGCAGTGGAGTCTTTTAAAACAAAACTTCAGCGTTTTCTCTTTCAAAATTTCATAAAGATAGAAGGCCTAGGGCGATTTTCTCAAGAGATTTTCTTCCCAATTTATAAGTAAGTGTTCATTAACTGATTACGTTCAACTCTATAATGTTTTTCATCACTTTTATCTAAAATCCTAGGGTTTAAATGGAAGAAAATTGGGGATTTGGGTAGAGTTAGGGCTTTTTGAATAATTGGAATTTAGACCTCGTTTTGAGGTCAGATTTCGAAACTAATTATATATTCGGGCTTGGGGGTGAATGGGTGATCGGGTTTTAGTCCGAACCTCGTATTTTGACCAAGCGGGCCCGGGGTCAATTTTTGACTTTTTGGGAAAAATGATAGAAAACCTATAATTAAGCATTGGGTATGAATTCTTTAGTATTTATTGATGTTATTAAGTCAATTATGTCTAGATACAATTGATTTGGAGCCAGATTCAAAAGGAAAAGTAGTGTTTGAGGCTTGAGTTGGCCGTGGAAGTTCGAGGTAAGTGGTTGATATAACCTTAGCTTGAGGGATTAGGAGTTGTGTCCTATTTGATACATGTTACTTGTTGAGTATGACGTATAGGCATGGTGACGAGTATCTATAAGTTGGTGTCAAGCATGACCGTGAGTCTTAAATTGAAATTGTTGTATTCTTAATAAATACTACGAATGCCTAAGTTGTTGATTCACTGTGTTGAGCAATGATTATGATTATTCTTGTGGAAATTACTTATGATTGAGCATTGGAGTTAGTTGAGGTAGTTAGATGTAGGAACAAGTTTGGTTATAGCTGATTTTCCCTTGCCGGGACGTATTTACTTATACTGTCGATTCCCTTGCCGGGATAGTGTTGTTTCTTTATTGATCCCTTGCCAGGACTTTCGTTGTGATTGGTGTTGAACTATATATGTGGATCGGGTTGCGCGCCGCAACAATATTATATTTAGATAGGGTTGCACGCCGCAATAATATTATGTTTGGATCGGTTGCACGCCGCAACAATGATATAATTGGATCGGGTTGCACGCCGTAACAATGATATAAATGGATCGGATTTCACGCCGCAACAGTGATAAATGATATGGATCGGGTTGCACACCGCAACAGTGTTTTTATGTTTTGGATCGGGTTGCGCGTCGCAACAATAGATAATACGAGGTCCTTATAGATTGGTGACGAGTTCCTTATTGTTTTGCTATGAATTCTAAATTGTCCTTATGCCTATCTCTTAAATTACTGCTGGTAATGATATTCCCCTGCAGTATGTTCCCCCTCCCATCTTTACTTGCTTATTTCTATTTTATTTTTCGCTGTATACTATATAACTGCACAGGTTTATTTGGTAGTCTGGTCCTAGCCTTGTCATTACTTCGCCGGGGTTAGGCCAGGCACTTACCAGCACATGGGGTCGGTTGTGTTGATACTACACCCTGCACTGTGTGCAGATCCCAGAGCAACAACTTTTGGACCATAGCTTTGGGTGGCTGCCTTCAGTCTAGTCAGAGATCTCGACGTAGTCCTGCAGGCGTCCGTAGGCCTGGCGTTCTCTTTTATCCTTATGTTCTGTTTTCATTTATTTCAGAGACAGATTGTACCTTTCTTTCCAGACATTTGTATGTAGTATTCATAGATGGTCCGTGATATTGTGACACTGGTTCCGGATAGAGTTGTATGTTGGTATTTTCGTACTTGTTTTTGGCTAAGTTATCAGATTATGTCTTCCGCATGCATTTATTTATGATTAATATTTCACTATTGATCGCATGTTGATTTAAATTGTTAAAAAAGGCTAAATAAAAGAGTTAGTGAATCTATAATATGCGGGGCTTGCCTAGCTTTCATGAGTAGACTCCATCACGACTCCCAAGGGTGGGAAATCCGGGTCGTGACAAGTTGGTATAAGAGCTCTAGGTTACATAGGTCTCACAATTCACGGACAAGCTTAGTAGAGTCTGAGGGACCGGTACGGAGACGTCTATATTTATCCCCTAGAGGCTATAGAGTTAGGATAAACTTCATATTTATTCTTTTCTGTCGTGCAGTTTAGTTTCTCAATGCTAATTGAATTTCTACTCTGTTCTTTCGCAGATGGCGAGAACACGCGCTTCCTTATCCACTGATTAGTAGCCCGAGCCCCCAGCAGCAGCTCCCACGAGGGGCAGAGGGCGAGGCCGACGTAAGGGCAGAGCTCAACCCAAAGTAGCAGCACCAGCGGTGGAGCCTTAGGTTGACTTTGATGATGAGGTTCTGGCCTAGACAGTTCTGGTGGGCCCAGCTCATGTCCCAGAGGGGTTTATTGCTACCCTAGTACTCCAGGATGCTCTGGTCTGTCTAGTGGGCCTTATGGAGAGTGTCACTAGGGCAGACTTGCTTTTTGTAGCACCAGCCGTCTCTCAGGCTGGAGGAGGTGCCTAGACTCTTGCTACTCGAACTCTAGAGCAGATGGCTCCCTAGTTCCAAACTCTTGCAGCTCAGCCAGTTGGAGCAGTTCAGCCGGTTGTGGTAGCTCAGACCGGTGATGGTGCAACTATGTCTGCCGATGCTTTGTGGAGATTGGATAGATTCACCAAACTCTTCACTACTACTTTCAGCAGTGCATCTTCTGAGGATCCCTAGGATTATCTAAACAACTATCATGAGGTTCTTAGGAACATGGGGATAGTGGAGACCAATGGGGTCGACTTCGCTACTTTCCGCTTGTCTGGATCCGCCAAGACTTGGTGGAGAGATTATTGTTTGTTTAGACCAGCCAAATCACCGGCTTTGACTTGGGAGCATTTTACTCAGCTATTTCTGGAGAAGTTTCTCCCTATCACTCAGAGAGAGATCTATCGGAGGCAGTTTAAGCATCTCCAGCAGGGTTCTATGACCGTTACTCAGTATGAAACCAGATTCATCGACTTGGCCCGTCATGCTCTTATCATACTTCTCACCGAGAGAGAGAGAGAGAGGGTGAGGAGGTTCATTGAGGGACTTATTCAGCCGATTCGACTTCAGATGACTAAGGAGACAGGGAGTGAGATTTCTTTTCAGGAGGCGGCCAATGTGGCCAGGAGAGTTGAGATGGTTCTGTCGCAGGGGGTGGTCAGGGGTCGGATAAGAGGCCTCGTCATTCAGGCAGATTCAGTGGTGCCTCGTCTGGAGGCAGGGATTCGTATGGTAGAGGACATCCTCCTAGGCCATTTCAGTCAGCACTTCAGGTTTCCCACGTTGCTTCGAGTGGCCGTAATTCTCATATGCAGTATTCTGATCAGCATCCCTACAGTTAACCACCAGCTCATATCAGTGCAACGACGCTCCAGAGTTTTTGGGGTGGTCATTCAGGTCGCCAGGGTCAGTCTTAGTTTCCTCAACCGCAACACTCAGGTGGATGCTTTGAGTGCGGTGAGTATGGTCATATCCAGAGGGCTTGCCCGAGATTGGTGGGTACTCAGTCGCAGCAGCAGGGTTCCCATGCTATGGTTCAGGAACCAGGTGTTCCGCTGCCCGCTCCGCTAGCTAGGGGTGGGGGTAGAGGTGCTAGAGGTGGAGGTAGAGTTATTAGAGGTGGAGGTCAGACAGCTAGAGGCGGAGGCCAGCCAACAACAGGCCGTCCTAGAGATGTAGTTCAAGGTGGTGGAGCCCAACCCCGATGTTATGCTCTACCAGCCAGGCCTAAGGCTGAGTCTTCCGATGCAGTTATCACAGATACTGTTCTGGTTTGTAGCAGATATGCTTCAGTTTTATTTGATCCAGGGTATACATACTCTTATGTGTCATCTTATTTTGCATCGTATCTAGTCATGCCTAGTGATTCCTTGAGTGCCTCCTGTATATGTATCTACACCGGTGGGTGATTCTATTGTGGTAGATCGAGTCCATCGTTCGTGTATAGTTGTGATTGGGGGTCTTGAGACTCATGTAGATTTGTTACTTCTAGACATGGTTGATTTTGATTCCATATTGAGGATGGACTAGTTATCACCTTACCACGCTATCTTGGACCGTCATGCCAAGACTGTGACCATAGCCTTGTCGGGTTTACCTCATTTAGAGTAGAGAGGGACTCATGGTCATTCTACCCGTAGTGTTATCTCTTATGTGAAGGCTTGGCGTATGGCCGAGAAGGGGTGTTTGGCCTATTTTGCATATGTTCATGATTCTAGTGCCGAGGTTCCTTCTATTGATTCTGTGCCTGTTGTTCGTGAGTTCCCTGAGGTATTTCCTTCAGACCTGCCGGGTATGCCACCCGATAGGGATATTGACTTCTGCATTGATTTGGCTCCGGGCACTCAGCCCATTTCTATCCCGTTGTATCGTATGGCCCCGCCTGAGTTGAAAGAGTTGAAGGAGCAGTTGCAAGACTTGCTCGAAAAGGTTTCATTAGACCTAGTGTTTTGCCTTGGGGTGCGCCGATATCGTTTGTTAAGAAGAAGGACAGATCGATGCGAATGTGTATAGATTACCAGCAGTTGAACAAGGTTACAATCAAGAATAAGTATCCATTGCCGAGGATTGATGATTTGTTTGATCAGCTTCAGGCTGCCAAGCTATTTTCGAAGATTGACTTGAGATCTGACTACCGTCAGTTGAGGATTAGGGCATCCGATGTCCCTAAGACAACTTTCCGCACTCGGTACGGGTATTATGAGTTCTTGGTGATGTCTTTCGGATTGACAAATGCCCCAACAACCTTTATGGATTTGATGAATCGAGTGTTCAGGCCTTACTTGGATTCATTCGTGATAGTATTCATTGATGATATTTTGATCTATTCCTGCAGCCGGGAGGAGCACGAGCAGCATCTTAGAGTGGTTCTTCAGACTTTGAGGGATAGTCAGTTGTATTCCAAGTTTTCGAAGTGTGAGTTCTGGTTGAGTTCGGTTGCATTCTTGGGTCATGTTGTATCAACAGAGGGTATTCAGGTTGATCCGAAAAAGATAGAGGTAGTCAAGAACTGGCCTAGACCCGCATCAACTATAGAGATTCGGAGTTTCTTGGGTCTGGCAGGTTACTATCGTCGGTTTGTGGAGGGGTTTTCGTCTATTGCAGCCCCGATGACCATGTTGACCCAAAAGGGTGCCCAGTTCAGGTGGTCGGACGAGTGTGAGGTGAGCTTTCAGAAGCTCAAGACAGCTTTAACTATGGCACATGTGTTGGTTTTGCCCACAGGTTCAGGGTCTTATACAGTTTATTGTGATGCATCTCGTATTGGACTTGGTGCGGTGCTGATGCAGGATGGCAAGGTCATTGCCTATGCTTCGCGGCAGTTGAAGATTTATGAGAAGAACTATCAGGTTCACGATTTGGAGTTAGCAGCCATTGTTCACGCATTGAAGATTTGGAGGCATTATCTGTATGGCGTGCCATGTGAGGTGTTCACGGATCATAAGAGTCTGTAGTACTTGTTCAAGCAGAAGGAGCTAAATTTGAGGCAGAGAAGGTGGTTGGAGCTGTTGAAAGACTATGATATCACCATCTTATATCATCCGGGAAAGGCCAATGTGGTGGCCGATGCTTTGAGTAGGAAGTCAGCCAGTATGGGCAGTCTTGCTTACATTCCGGTCGGTGAGAGATCGCTTGCTTTGGATGTTCAGGCTTTGGCCAATCAGTTCATGAGATTGGATGTTTATGAGCCCAGCCATGTGTTAGATTGCACGGTCGCTCGTTCTTCTTTATTGGAGTGTATCCGTGATCGGCAATATGATGATCCCCATTTGTGTGTCCTTAGAGACACGGTGCAGCACGGAGGTGCCAAGCAGGTTACCTTAGGAGATGATGGAGTTTTGAGATTGTAGGGTCGAGTTTGTGTGTCTAATGTGGATGGACTCCGAGAGTTGATTTTAGAGGAGGCCCATATTTCTTGGTACTCTATTCATCCGGGCGCCGCTAAGATGTATCAGGATTTGCAGCAGCATTATCGGTGGTGGAGAATGAAGAAGGACATTGTTGCATATGTGGCTCTGTGTTTGAACTGTCAGCAAGTTAAGTATGAGCATCAGAGACCAGGTGGTTTGTTTCAGAGTATTGAGCTTCCCGTGTGGAAGTGGGAGTGAATCACTATGGATTTCGTTGTTGAACTCCCACAGACTCGGAGGAAGTTCGACGCAGTGTGGGTTATTGTTGATAGGTTGACCAAGTCAGCACATTTCATTCCTGTAGCAGTCTCTTATTATTCCAAGAGGTTAGCTGAGATCTATATCTGGGAGATTGTTCATCTTCATGGTGTGCCCGTGTCTATCATTTTGGATTGAGGTACGCAGTTTATGTCACATTTTTGGAGAGCAGTTCAGCGAGAGCTAGGCACACGGGTTGAGTTGAGCATGACATTTCATCCTCAGACGGATGGGCAATCCGAGCGGACTATTCAGATTTTGGAGGATATGCTCCGAGTTTGTGTCATTGGCTTTGGAGGCTCGTGGGATCAGTTTTTGCCTTTAGCAGAGTTTGCCTACAATAACAGAGTTTGCCTGCAACAACAGCTACCAGTCGAGTATCCAGATGGCTCCTTATGAGGCTTTGTATGGTAGGCGGTGTCGGTCTCCAGTTGGATGGTTCGAGCCGGGGAGACTCGATTGTTGGGTACAGATCTAGTGCAGGATGCCTTGGACAAGGTCAGGATTATTCAGGACATGCTTCATACAGCTCAATCCAGGCAAAAGAGTTATGCCGACCATAGGGTTTGTGATTTGGCTTTCATGGTCGGTGAGCGGGTATTGCTTCGAGTGTCGCCTATGAAGGGCGTGATGAGATTTGGGAAGAAGGGCAAGCTTAGCCCTAGGTTCATTGGCTCGTTTGAGATTCTTGATCGAATGGGAGAGGTGGCTTACAAACTTGCGTTTCCACTGAGCTTATCAGCCGTGCATCTAGTGTTTCATGTGTCCATACTTCGGAAGTATCACGGCGATCCATCCCACATGTTAGATTTCAGCACTGTCCAGTTGGACAAGGACTTTTCTTACGAGAAGGAGCCGGTAGCTATTCTAGACCGGCAAGTTCGCCAGTTGAGGTCGAAGAGTTTCCCTTCTGTTCTTGTTTAGTGGAGAGGTTAGCCTGTGGAGGCATTGACCTGGGAGTCCGAATCCGACATGCGGAGCTGTTATCCCCATCTTTTCCCTAACTCGGGTACTTCCTTCTTATGTCCGTTTGAGGACGAACGGTTGTTTTAGAGGTGGAGAATGTGATGACCTAAAAGGTCATCACTTATTTTAGAAATAAATTCTATGTTCCGATGCCTTAAAAACCTCTTTCTGTATTACCTCGATTTGCATGCACAGTCCGAGCACGTAGCCAGAAAGCCATTATGTGAAAATTTGTGAAAATGATAAATTTTGACTTTAAAATGAATTTAAGTTGACTTCGGTTAACATTTTAGGTAAACGGACCCGTACCCGTGATTTGACGGTCCTGGAGGGTCCGTAGGAAAATACGGGACTTGGGCGTATTCCCGGAATCGAATTCCGAGGTCCCAAGCCCGAGAAATGAATTTTTGAAGAAAATTATTTTCAGGAATATTTATGAGTTTTTGAAAATGAAATGTGTTTAAAATTTGATGGTATCGGGCACGTATCCTGGTTCCGGAGCCCGGTACAAGTTTTATATGTGATTTAAGATGTGTCTGTGAAATTTGGTAAGAAACGGACTTGAAATTACGTGAATCGGACCGTACTTGAGAAAATTGGAAGATTTGAAGTCCTAAGTGATTTCATGATTTTGATGCTAAATTCATAGTTGTTGATGTTATTTTAGCGATTTGATCGCACGAGCAAGTTCGTAGAGTGTTTTTGAGGTAGTGTGCATGTTTGGTTTGGAGCCCCGAGGGCTGGGGTAAGTTTCGGGTAGGTTCTGGGATGTTTTCGCTTAGGAAATCACTGCTGTTACATCAGATCTGGTGTAACCGCACCTGCGAGTCAAGCACCGCAGATGTGAATAGTGGTCCGCATGTGCGGTCCAGCCTCTCGCAGATGCGGACAAGCTCCCACAGAAGCGGTTCCGTAGGAGCGGGTCTCCCCTCGCAGATGCGGCCCCAGCGGGCCTAATCATTTCCACAGAAGCAGTATGTTTTCCGCACGTGCGAGTACACAGGTGCGATCCAAGGACCGCAGGTGCGAGAGTCGGGCAGTGGAGTCTTTTAAAACAAAACTTCAGCGTTTTGTCTTTCAAAATTTCATAAAGATAGAAGGCCTAGGGCGATTTTCTCAAGAGATTTTCTTCCCAATTTATAAGTAAGTGTTCATTAACTGATTACGTTCAACTCTATAATGTTTTTCATCAACTTTTATCTAAAATCCTAGGGTTTAAATGGAAGAAAATTGGGGATTTGGGTAGAGTTAGGGCTTTTTGAATAATTGGAATTTAGACCTCATTTTGGGGTCAGATTTTAAAACTAATTATATATTCGGGCTTGGGGGTGAATGGGTGATCGGATTTTAGTCCGAACCTCGTATTTTGACCCAGCAGGCCCGGGGTCAATTTTTGACATTTTGGGAAAAATGATAGAAAACCTATAATTAAGCATTGGGTATTTATTCTTTAGTATTTATTGATGTTATTAAGTCGATTATGTCTAGATACAATTGATTTGGAGCCAGATTCAAAAGGAAAAGCAGTGTTTGAGGCTTGAGTTGGCCGTGGAAGTTCGAGGTAAGTGGTTGATATAACCTTAGCTTGAGGGATTAGGAGTTGTGTCCTATTTGATACATGTTACTTGTTGAGTACGACGTATAGGCATGGTGACGAGTATCTATATATTGGTGTCAAGCATGACCGTGAGTCTTAAATTGAAATTGTTGTGTTCTTAATAAATACTACGAATGCCTAAGTTGTTGATTCTCTGTATTGAGTAAGGATTATGATTATTCTCGTGGAAATTACTTATGATTGAGTATTGGAGTTAGTTGAGGTAGTTAGATATTGGAACAAGTTTGGTTATAGCTGATTTTCCCTTGCCGGGACGTATTTACCTATACTGTTGATTCCCTTGCCGGGATAGTGTTATTTTTTTTATTGATCCCTTGCCGGGACTTTCGTTGTGATTGGTGTTGAACTGTATATGTGGATCGGGTTGCGCGTCGCAACAATATTATATTTGGATCGGGTTGCATGCCGCAATAATATTATGTTTGGATCGGGTTGCACGCCGCAATAATGATATAATTGGATCGGGTTGCATGCCGCAATAATGATATAATTGGATCGGGTTGCACGCCGCAACAATGATATAAATGGATCGGGTTGCACGCCACAACAGTGATAAATGATATGGATCGGGTTGCACGCCGCAACAGTGATATGAATCGGGTTACATGCCGCAATAGTGTTATTATGTTTTGGATCGGGTTGCGCGCCGCAACATTAGATAATATGAGGCGCTTATAGATTGGTGACGAGTTCCTTATTGTTTTGTTATGAATTCTAAATTGTCCTAATGCCTTTCTCTTAAATTACTGCTAGTAATGATATTCCCCCGCAGCATGTTTCCCCTCCCATCTTTACTTGCTTATTTCTATTTTATTTTCTGCGGTACACTATATAACTGCACATGTTTATTTGGTAGTCTGGTCCTAGCCTCATCACTACTTCGCCGGAGTTAGGCTAGACACTTAGCAGCACATGGGGTTGGTTGTGCTGATACTACACTATATACTGTGTGCAGATCCCAGAGCGGTAGCTTTTGGACCATACCTTTGGGTGGCTGCCTTCAGTCCAGTCAGAGATCCCGAGGTAGTCCTGTAGACGTCCGCAGGCCCGACGTTCTCTTCTACCCTTATGTTCTGTTTTCATTTATTTCAGAGATACATTGTACCTTTCTTTCCAGACATTTGTATGTAGTATTCGTAGATGGTCCATGATATTGTGACACCGATTCCGGGTAGAGGTGTATGTTGGTATTGTCGTACTTGTTTTTGGCTAAGTTATCAGATTGCGTCTTCCGCATGTATTTATTTATCATTAATATTTCACTATTGGTCGCATGTTGATTTAAATTGTTAAAAACAGTTAAATAAAAGAGTTAGTAAATCTATAATGTGCGGCTTGCCTAGCTTTAACGAGTAGGCGCCATCATAACTCCCGAGGGTAGAAAATCCGGGTCGTGACATCAGGACACTGCGATCCTCTTAATTGCGATAAGGATAAGAAATTGTAATCACCAAATGTCTTCTCTTAAAACCTCTAGCTGCTAATATATATATATATATATATATATGTATACTAGTATTTATGAACGTGCGTTGCACGTTAATAATGACACGTGATAGTTTAACCATTTAAATCATTTGAAAGACGAAATATATTATTACATTAGCATAATACGTGAATTCAAAATAAAAGGAAATCATCAGCACTTACACAAGTGATCAATTTAGTCATGTCAGTTAGATAATTACATATTATAGTTTAAAAGTATTTAATTTGATGGTATCTTATCGAATACTTCTTTGTAGATGATTTTTTGTGTGTATGTTTCTTTCTAATGCTTTGGCTGCTCTACCATAACCAGAACTCTTGTTGTCGATATTGATATTCCTCTTGAAAATGCAACATATAGTTGTTTGTGCAAGAAAATATAGTGCGATAAATATAATCCAATATTTAGGATGTTTGTCCTTGTGCTTTATTATTATAATTACAAAACATAAACTTACAGAAAATTATTTTCACACAAATTTAAAAGGTTATTCTTTAGTTTCGGTAGACGGAAGCTGAATTTCGGGATAAAAATATACTTAAAAGCACATTGACCAGTATCATAATTTTTGCATGTATGACGTTATTGTCAAAATTTCTATATACCATCTATGTGAGCTATTCAGCGGATCTAAGTTTTTCATTAGCATGACAGGCATAGTTTTATTCAAAAATCAATCTATATGCACTGGAAGATCAATTTTAACTTAGTCTATTTCATATACGGTGACACTGGCATACATAAGAAAAAATAAACTTGACAACAAACCTGTGTGGTAGAAGGTCATTTGTTATTAAAGTATTTAAGTATTCTTCTTGGTAGTAATTGTTGGTATCATACTCTGTTGAGTCAAAAACTGAAAAATATCTTATTTTTACCATAAAATTTCGCAATCAACCTTTTATTTAGTTGATCAACATATTCATTTCTGCAAGCTAAAATAACTTTTAAATTTCTACAAAGAATAATGCCGTTATACCAGAGTCGACTCTTTGTAATATAGTCTTGAAAGCTTGTTCTTGATAGGATTTAGCTTTGATTGTACTTTTTCAAATACTTGTATAATATTTTGATTCGTAATAATATACTAATATTTTTACTTTGTGTTCTAACGCTCTTTTTATGGAATAAATTTATGTATCCTAAGATTTTTTTTAACATGAATAAAATTTTTACTCATATGATGAATTTAAAAAAATAATTGAATGGGATTCTCTTGCTAAATAATTACTAATTACAAGATTTAATTATTTAATTTTAACATAAAAAATAATTTATTCTATGTTCATTCAGACCTTGACATTAGTTCATCTCTTGTTTTGAATATTTAATCTTAATTATAATTTTATACACTATAAATTTTATTTTCAAAGAGTAAAAGATAAATATGATATTTCACTTTTAGATCTTTATGTTTGTAAAATCATTAGTGATATTGACTCATACCAACCATTTTTTCTCTTTCTCACACATTTATATTTTTAAATATTTTCTTAATCGTTGTTTAGTAATTGGGTATTTTTTAATATTACACGAAAAATTGATTAAAAAATATTATTTGAGTAGAAACATAGTTCAATATAATATAAAAATATATTATCGTGGAAGTATTTTTTTCTCAATTTCAACTCTTTATGCAGTTCATTTAATATTTTTTTTATTTTTTTTTGTATTGCACATTATGGGGTGGTAATGTATTGCCGATACGGAGAGGATTCTTATAAAATTGATTTTATTAAACCTTAATATATATTTTTAATAAGAATTTAATAGATGAAATTTTATTAATTTTAAATATTAAAAATTAGCAAAGAAGGTATTGTAGTCCAAAAAATAGATTATTGCAGTTATGTCCTTTCCCTATGAGTTCTTCCGCTTAATATTTTAGGGTTATTTTTGTATATTAATATTGTATTTATGCTTTTATAATACTATAGGCTCTTTTTCTAAATGGATTTGTACAATATAATACATTCTCAAATTAAATTATTAATAGGACATTATAATACGTTTTTGAATTAAATTACTAATAAGAATTTTTAAGAAGTATATCCTAAAAGTAATAGGATTACATGACTAAAGATATTTACTTGTTCAATTTTATATGAATTAGACAGCCTGAAAGTAATTATACTAATAGGATTCCTAAAGGTAATCATGTAGGATTCCTACCGTGTAATATTATGTCCTACAACTAATAGGATTGTAAGGCTAATATCTAGAATTCCGGTTATGTCCTTTTATTACGAGTTATTATGCTTAATATTATAAGATTATTTTTGTAAACCGACATTGTATTCATGCTTATATATATATATATATATATATATATATATATATATATATATATATATATATATATATATATATATATATATATTAGTTTCTATGTACGTAAACGCACGTATATATCTTCAACCAATTATTTTTGCACAAACAATAAATTAAATTTGTTAAAAAAATATACATAAGAAAGAATTATTTTTAACAACTTATAAATAAATAAATAACTATCGGAACTGCAATATCTGTTTTCTTTCCTTCAAGTACTGTCTTATGTAGCAACTTCTAAGTCTTCTTTAGTCTTCCATTTCTATCTTTACCAAAATAATATTATCAAATTCAAAATGTAAGATTTTCGACAACAGATGACTAAATATATACTGATCAACACAGAGGGTTAAAATTAAATTAATGAAATCATTGCCCTTTAATGAAGAGTCGTAATCAAAATACAACAATTAAACATTATAATATAGTATTTGACAAAATATAATCCAGCTGATATTTGTGAAGCAGGATTAGGTGGTGGTCGGTACATGCCTCCAATGTACCTGAACCTCCAGCGCTTCATGGGTTTTTCTATATACTCGTGCGATGCTTGGATCTAATGGCTTCTCTTGTTACTGTTCTTCTCTTGAACCTTGCCAAAATTAGGTTGGAACGAAATATAACAAATACTATGAATACTACAACTTCACATATTTAAAATAACTTAGCTTTTACCTTTGGATATATGTGCATGAATTTATAATTATATAAATTATGAACTGGATAAGAGTCCTAATATGTTAAAACATGTTTGTCATGATATATCTACGAAGAGAAATCCAAATTGCCATAAAGAGATTCAAGCTTTATATTGATCGAACTATTTTCGGAGAGAGAGTACTGAAATCAAATAACTATGGTCAAAAGAAGGATTAACAATCAAAGTAATATGTTAATATTGCTAGCAGTCAACAGATGCTCTAATGGAAAAGTAAAGAGAGTATAGAGTTACCCTTGATAGAGCACTGAAAATTCATACTCCATGCAAATTATTCCACCGTCCGATCGATGTTATTATTCAACTGGGATTAGTAAGGCATTAGGACTTCACATTCTATTACAAAGTTAGCGAATAATTCTATTATTAGTTGACCTCATAGTCGAAGGTATTGGATAAAATTCTTACTATGTATTTCCAACGTGAGGTTGCTTCTTTGTAAGAAATAATTGAGTTATTAAGGGGTATAAAAGTCGGACAATATTTTCGCCGTTCAACATTTAGCGTGAAACATTCGTACTTTTATAATAATATAGATAGATATAGATATAGATATATAGTGAAATAAAAACTAAAATAGTGTACATTTTAAGTTATTGGCTTAGCCGCTTAGGGTCAATAACATTATATGGAGTAGCTTTTTAATTAGCTTCCATAAGATTGTGCTAGATGTTCAACGAAGAAGTCATTTCAAATAAATTTCACGACGTGCTCGTATGATTGCTTACAATATTTGGTTGGAGACACATCTAGACTTGGATTTATGTGTTCATATATTACCTATGGTGTCTCATTGTTCCAAAGTCACTACAAAGGGATGAGAAGTCCTAGAGTTCCTTAGGCTCTCTATTCTTGTATATAGCATTAATAATGCAGATATTTTATATATACGGTTTCATGAGAAAGTATCCATGCAGACTCAAAAAACATAGGATGCAACTAAAGAAAAAGATCTATACAAGCAATATAAATTCATCGGAAATTGTTTTAGTCATGTTTGGTACGTTTACTTAGTAAGGTCCTATACTTTCTAGAAGTCTTTTAGTCATGTTAAAAATTAACATACCAATAAAAACTATAAATATAATAACTTCTATATCACTTTCTTTCTATTTTTATTTTTGTATATTATTGGTTTGAGATGAACTTAATTAATAAAGCGAAATGGTTGATCCACAAGTCTATCCTATATATTGAGCGTACGTGTTCAAAGGCAATTTTCTCAGAGACTGAATTCGTGGGAGAAAAATTGAAGGCCAATTATGTCCACAATACGTTGTTACAAGCAATATCCTAAATGACTATGACCTCCAAATTGGACTAGCTAGGTTCAGTAAGCATTATCAGATCAGACATTTATATAGCATCATCATCTCGATCTTTAATTTCTTATGGGTCTTACTTACATATTTGAACATTTGTATATCTAATAGAAACTTAACTTAGGTTGCAGTGAATTCAGCTATTTTCTGTCGTTATCTAATTACAATACACACACGCATAATTCCACAAACTGCAATACATGCATGAAAGTTTTGTTCATATTCTAGTGCTGCGAAATGAAAGGAAGGAGACGATATAATTAGTACTCTTAGAGTTTTAGTACTAATTAGAGTTTTAGTTAAATTAGGAAGGAGACGATATAATTAGAGTTTTAGTTAAATACTAAATCCTAATGGGAAAAAAGAAGAGGAAAAAAGACCAACTATGTAGTAAGTTTAATTATACAGGTGATGTACTTTGAGTATCTATTTTATTTGGTCAGATCTAAATTGTTTGAAAACTAAAATAAAAAATTTTAAAGTTAAATTATTATGAAAAGATGTCATTATTTTTTAACAGACCAAAAAGAAGTAGTATCACATAATTTAAAACAGGGGAGTTAATATAAACTTAGAAAACTCATGGCTCCGGAAGTGAATTTAATCATTACCAACAAGATCAAAAGGCACATTACAAAGAAGGCTATCTAAGACTGACTCTAGGACTTCGACACAATCACTCTCTGTTTTAAATATTTTGTATAATAGTAGTGTTTTACCTAGGACTGTACCAAGTATTAATAGTAGTGTTTTAGCTAGTTCTACCTCTAGTACTAGTAATGGTTCCCATATGGGAGACATGGTGCCAAACTCTATTTTTGTACAAATAATGCCTCTTATGCATCTTCTAAACAGTTATCCTGTACTTGTTTGATTATCTATAATATCATATATCTTTTCGACCAAAAAATTAATGGTTCTTCGGAAATACATGGATGACATATCGCATCGTTTTCAAAGTTATTGGTAGAAAGATGGTGTGAACTGGCCCTGAGAACAACTAAGTATCTCAATTTAGTTCATAAAAAATGTAATCAGCTCATTTATCCAAATTTATGAGTAGTTTGAGTTGGATATTATATGGGCGAAAAATTTCACGCACGTATTTGACTTGGTCAATGGATATAAAAGCAAAGGCTGTTACATATTGGCATTTACAACATATCAAAAGTTCGAGATCATATAAAAAAGGCAGATTGTCGTCGAGGTCGAGGTAGCTTAAAAAAAACAAGGACGAGGACGAGCATCCGTCCTCGGCATATAGTAACAGATAGTTTAAAGATTTAGATTCCCTAGAGAAAATCCTAGCGAATATTCTCCTATGTTGTACTATCTAGGGTTTTGAGGCCTATGTACCCTTATAAATAGGAAGAGATGTAGTTCTAGAAAGGAGATTGTACATTTTTATAAAGAGCAACATTGACATCCTATGAAGATTCTCTCTTTACTAAATACATACAAAGTTTACCGTTACACCTCTTTTTTTATCTTTCTCTCCCGATCCAAGAAGAATCCGAATATTCAAGTGCTTATCATTATCCATCATTGTCAGAGGAATCAGTGGAAAATAGATCTCATCCTTCTCGAGTGAACCTTGTTCCATTATTTACTTAAATGCCATTTATTTCCATTAGTTGCTATCTTTCTGTTTACCCGTAAAATAGTACAGTTAAATTTATATGTGGTTTATAGACAAGTGAATTGATTTGATCCCAAGATGATAAATAAATTAGATAAAAGTGTAAGACTTAGCCTTGATATTGAGATAAAACAGTAAAAATCGTGATTCCGGGAGCATGGCTTCTGGGGACAATAATAATGATATAAATGAGCAAGAAGATAAAGTTAAACTGAGCTTTGAACAGAGTGTAACCGATGTTTATCAGCAAATTTATGTCCTTTACAATGATAAGAAAGCTCACTATTTATAATTGCACATAGGGAACAAGGTCCTAGGATCAAGCCCCTCTTTAATGACAATTATGAGGGCCATTGAAGAATGTGTAATGGTAGGCAGTGAATACCATATTTTCTGTAACGGACCACATACTTAATGCTATAGAATATTCTCCATTAAATGTTACGGGGTGACAGACATTTATCTCGCCTTTATGAATATCATTCTCTCCAGTAACAAACGAGATTGTTGCCTTCGGAACCGACTGTCTTCTGTCTTCGGCTCCATATGTCACTTTCTATGCGATCATTTAATATGAACATATTTTACTCTGATAGTCCCCCTGCTTTCCGGTGGCATAACTTTGTATCACCGGAAAGATGGTAGAAACCTTTTTTTTGACGAAAAGTTCTCTGACCCCTTCTGAAAAGTTTCTGATGGTTGATTAGACGCACATCTCTCAACATTTAATGCCACGAACACGCGTCATCCCTCGATTCATCACTTGATTTATAAATCAATTCTGTGTTCCGAGGCCTTAAAAACCTCCTTTTATCTCATTTCAATTTGCGTGCACGGTCTAAACGTATATCCGAAACGCTTTTATGTAAAAATTTGATAAAAATGCTAATTTTGTCGTAAAAATTAAATTTAAGTTGATTTCGGTCAATATTTTGTGTAAACGGACCCATACCCGTAATTTAACGGTCACAGAGGGTCCGTATAAAAATATGGGACTTGGGTGTATGCCCGGAATCAAATTCCGAGGTCCTAAGCTCGAGAAATGAATTTTTGAACAAAATTGTTTAACTAAAATTTTAAGAGTTTTTAGAAATTTAAATATGTTTGAAATTGATGCTATCGGGCCCGTATTTTAGTTTTGGATCCCGGTACAGTTCTTATATGGTATTTAGGTTGAGCCTGTAAAATTTGGTAAGAAACAGACTTGATATGACGTGAATCGGACCCTCGGTTGTTAAAATTTGAACTTAAGAGTTAGGGAGATTTTTCTTTGATTTTGATGCTAAACTCGTAGTTCGAGTTATGAATTTAGCGATTTGGTCGCACGAGTAAGTTTATATGATATTTTTGAGTTAGTATGCGTGTTTGGTTTGGAGCCCCGAGGGCTCGGGTGAGTTTCGGATAGGTTTCGGGGTGTTTTGGACTTAGGATTTTCTGCTGTTTTGCTGCTTCTGGTGTGCTAGTGTATTGTTCTTCAAGTTCGCGAAAGAACTCTCGTGAACGCGAAGAGTAAGTCAGTCTGAGGGAATTTTTACTCTACGCGAACGTGAGGCTCAAGACGCGAACGCGAAGCATTGGGGGTGTTACCCTTCGTGAACGCGACCTGGCTATCGCGAACGCGAAGGCCATTTGGCCAGGAACTGGGGGAAAAGATTTTACCCTACGCGAACGTGACGTAGGTCTCGCGAACGCGAAGGTTAGGGGGGTTAACTCTTCGCTAACGCGACAGGCTTCTCGCGAACGTGAAGAAGACCTGTCAAGTGATTTAAAAACATAACCAAAAACGGGAATAAGCCATATTTTCATATCTCCTTCCCTAAAATCAGACCTTAGGCGATTTTTGAAGAGTAAATTCAATCCCAAGTCATAGGTATGTGTTCCTTAACTCAACTCCTTCCTTTTCCATCAACACCCATTAGACTTCTAGGCTTAGATATTGTTCTTCCATGGTAGAAATTAGGAATTTGAGTAGAGTTAGAGCTTTTTGAATAATTGGAATTTAGACCTCGTTTTGGGGTCAGATTTCGAAACTAATTGCATATTCGGGCTCGTGGGTGAATGGGTGATCAAGTTTTGGTCCGAACCTCGAGTTTTGACCAAGCGGGTCCAGGGTTGATTTTTGACTTTTTGGAAAAAATGATAGAAAACCTATAATTAAGCATTGGGTACGAATTCTTTAGCATTTATTGATGTTGTTAAATTAATTTGAAGATACAAGTAAATTTGAGGTGAATTCTAAAGGAAAAGCGATGTTTGAGGCTTGAGTTGGCCGTGGAAGTTCGAGGTAAGTGTTTGGTCTAAACTTAGCTTGAGGGAATAGGTATTATGCTTTATTTGCTATGTGCTAGTGTAGTGTATGACGTAAAGGTGTGGTGACGAGTATCTATACGTTGGTGTCAAGCATGCCCGTGAGTCTTAAATTGTGATTGTTGTGTTTCTTAATAAGTACAATACATGCCTAAATTGTTGATTATTCGTGTTGAGCAAGACTTATGAATATCTTATGGTATTTTTTTTATTGTTGAGCATAGGCTCCAGTTGAGGTTTTGTTTGTGAATTTCATTGTTGGTACAAGTTTGGTTATAGCTGATTCCCTTGCCGAGACGTATTTAATTCTTACTATTGATTCCCTTGCCGGGATGTGTTTATACTTGTTGTTGATTCCCTTGCCGGGATGTTGTTGTTGTTGTTGTTATTGTTTAGGTTAGGAAAGAGAGATAAAGCACGAAGGGTAATGCCGTGTACATTTTTATTAATATTGATGCATATGGTGATGGAAAGAGATAAAGCATGAAGGGTGATACCGTGCACATTTCTAATATTTTCATGGTGAGGAAGAGTGATAAAGCACGAAGGTGCACACATTCATTACTTGATTGCATTGGTGAGGATTGAGAGTAAAAGCACGAAGGGCGATGCCGTGCACTTATTGTCTATTCGTTATGATTTCTTGCTGTTTTTGATTCAACTATCTTAATTGTCTTATTCCATTATTATTGTGATTCTTTACGTTGGTATTTTTCCCCCATAGCATGTTACCTATCCCCCGTTACTTTTGAATTGCTTCTATTACTGTTATTCAGCTAGGTACTATTTAACTGCATGTTATGTTAATTGTTGTGTCCTAGCCTCGTCACTACTTCGCCGAGGTTAGGCTCGACACTTACCATCACATGGGGTCTGTTGTGCTGATACTACACTCTGCGCTCTTTGTGCAGATCCCGGTACTGGAGCATACGGACCTTAGCTAGGGGTTGCTGCCTTCAGTCCATCAGGAGACTCGAGGTAGTCCTGCAGGCGTCCACAGGCCTTGGCGTCCCCTCCATATCTAGTTTGTTCTGTTCTTTACTATTTCAGAGATAGACATGTATTTATTTTGTTTGGACCCTATTTGTAGTATTCCTAGATAGTCTGTGAGATTGTGACACCAGTTCTGGGTGGTTTACGTTTATGGATTCGTATTGGTATTAGCTTAATCGTTAAATTTCGTTCTTCCGCTTTATTATTTTCGCTGTTTATAATATGTTAGCTCTCAATTGTTAAGAAGTTAAAAATGAAAATGGTAAATTAATCGGAATAGTTGGCTTGCCTAACTTTCACTAGTAGGCACCATCACGACTCTCGAGGGTGGGAAATCCGGGTCGCGACAATTGTCGAGGTAATTATGGCTACGATTTTAGCCGCCTATTCCTTCACTTATACGCATCAAACTTCTCCATTTACACTTCATAATTTTCTAAACTCTCTCGAACTCTCTTTGCTTAACTCATACTTGTCTTCAATTTTACCAAATCTTCTTCTTTAGTAAAAACCCTTTCCTCTGTTCTGATAACAATGGCATCTTCTTCCAGAAATCCTAGTTCCTCAAAGAACAAAGGTAAAGCTGATGATGTTGCTCCTCCTACGGTGAGCACCATCATCCCAAGGAGTCTTGTCACAACTAAGGACTTCGAAGAGAATTACCCGACCGCTAATCCTCGCACGTGGGCTATTAGTGTGTATCCTTTTTCTATCCGTCCTTCCAGCATCTCTACTGTGAAGGAAGACTGTCATTGCCTGATTTAAACATCATCACTCTTGGCCTGGCGAAGCGGATAACCTTACCCAAGAAGGGTTTTACGTATTTTTATACGTATCCCTTCACTTTGGGGCCATTCTCTTTGAGCAGGGAGCTTGACTCTGTTATTGCGGAGTTCTGCATCCGTTACTAGGTATTCCTAGCACAAGTAAGTCCTTTTGTGTGGAGGACAGTTTCTTTTCTTTGGCGCCTATGCCAGGAGATGGGAGAAGAGCTAACCTTGGCTTGATTAATTAACCTTTATTCCCCCAAGATTTTCTGCGGGGGAATGATAAATTTCAGCAAACGTGGCCACCATACTTTGCTAACCATAATGGATGATGACAAAAACCATGGGTGGATGGAACGGTTCGCTGCAGCTGCCTCTAGTGACATCATTCTGGCCACGGCTTCATCCTTTCATGAATTATGGAATCGCACTCGTAAGTTCAACATTTGTCTTTTCTTCTATTAAAGATCACCCCATGTCGTTATTGACCCTTCTTTTTTTGCTTATTTCAACTCGGTGGGTACTACTTATAGTTGAAGGCATGGACCAGTAAGTCCAGAAAATTTTGGACATCACCACGTCCGAGGCCGCACGTGGAAAGAATTGGCCCTTGAATACGGGTAGAAGGCCAAAAATCATAGTAAGTCGAACTCATCTTGTTTCTACCTTTTGTATAAAAAAGCTGATTAAATGTTCTTTCTTGTTGAATTCAGGTCTACCCCAGGGATCAGTTGTCGTCACCGAGGAGGATGTTTTGGCTAATCCTGCCGACGTGGCGAGGCTGCTGCAGGAGGCTCTTACCCGAATAGGTGTCTCCGGGCTTGCTTCTAGTGCAAGTACTTCTTCTCGGAGTCCCCATACGGAGAGCAAGCAACCAAAAAGAAGACGTTCCTCTGCGGCCGGGGGGAAAAATAAAAAGGAAAAGAATGCCGCACCCGAGTCATTTTCAGAAGTTGTGGTGATGAGCCCCGCGCCCGAGCTGGCTATAGACATCATGGTGATCGACGATTGTTGATACCCAATTTTTTCCTCACATATTTTTTTAATACATGCAAATACTTTCAAAATAGTACATATGCAGTTATAAGCATGTATAAGCATTTTTATAATTTTTCTATAGTATTAAAGGCCCCGAATCAATTTATTTCTCCTCTTTTATTATATAAATATCCAATAATTATCCTTCATACTACTTTTGTGATGATTTAGCCATCTAAATTCATTATTTATACCAATATAGTGTTTAAATATTTTTAGTGTATTTTTTGTAATTACATTTATATTTGTCAAGCTAAATTGCACATCTTTGCAATAATAGCTCATACTAATGGATAATTACATTATTTATGCATAAAATGATCTTTTATATTTTTAAAATGTTAAATAAATATTTTGAATCATTTTAGTGCACAAAGACATTTTGGTACTCATTTATTATTTTTTATAAATTATTTAGTTGTTAAAATTGGCTATTTAAAATCTGGCCCCATTTTCTATTCAATTCTGATCCTAAATTTGACCCAATACTCAGCCCAATTTTAACCAAAAATATACCCAGCCTAAACCCAGCCCCTACCCGACCCATTTCTTGCCAAATCCTGGCCGTTGATCATTTTGATCAACGGTCCAGATTCACCCTTACCTAAATTAAACCTAATGACCTCCCCCAAACCCTTCATTTCCTCTCCTCTCTCATTCCGACATCTGATCCCCTTTTCTCTCAAATGCTCTCAAGTCCTAACCCTAACTTTAACCCTAATCGCTGTCACCGGCGAGAAACTCTCATTTATGGAGATTCTGAGTATTCTTCGACCACTACCGGCCTTCTATACCCTCTGGTTGTTGATTACATGGATCCCTAAAAGAATCTTAAGGAGATTCAACCTGTTCCTTCATCCGAAGTTTGTTTACAGGCCTGTCTAGGGCCATCCTTGTTTGTGAGTACTGCTTTCCTTTCGTTTTTAGTTCGAATCTATGACTTTTAATCAAGTTTCTTTCATCTAAGCTGTTTTTGAAAACCCTAGTTTTACAACTACTCGAATCCGTTCAGATCTTTGTAGATCTTGAAGGGTTCGATTATTATCTGTCATTTTCCCTTGAAGATCTCCTATTTTGGTTAACTATTTCGATTCCATTTGCTTTCTTCTGAAATTAGGGTTCGCCCTAAGTGTTTTTCAAAATGGTTTTTCTAACTTTTCAGTGTTTAAACTAATTGTTTCTTTACCATCTTGACTGATTCTCGTGTATATACTTAAAACCTAGATGTTTCTATTTGTTGCACGAATTTTCTTCAATTTTTCTCCATTATTTATTTATTTATGTCAACCCAATGTACTGATTGATTTCTATTAAGGATTTGAATCAGTTTTCCTGCTAAAACCAGTATTCTTTGGGATTTTTGGCTTAATTGATTTCTATTAGGGATTTGAACCAATTTTTTCCGTTAAAGTCAGTATTCTTTGGGGTTTTTACTTACTTTCCTTATTTGTGGCTTGTAATTAGTGTTATTTGCCTTATTCCGACTGATTGATTAATTTATGATCAATTTATGATTTATTACCTTATTTAAGCCCCAATTAGGGCTGGTTAGGGATTCTCTTTGTATTAACATGACCTTCCCGGATCTGTTTGTGCAAATTAATGGGGATTAGCCCCAATTAACTGATTGATTATAATTACCTACTTTATTTATTAACTCTAGATCATTTTTTTACCTTATTTGTTTCATCTCCCTAAGTGCTATATATGCACTCTCATTCTGATTCTTAAATACGAACACTAGTTCATATATACTCTCACTCTCTCAAAAGCTCTCTATTCTCTTCTGTTGCTTGCAATTCTCACTATTCCAGTCGGCTGTAAGCCAAGGCTGGCTATTTACACCATCTCTGCTCTATACTCTGTATTCTCTCCTTAACTGGTATGTCCTTATTCAATTCCCATTCCAAAACTATGTGTTTTCTTTGCTGCTACAGTTCATTAGTTGTGATTTCCAATTCTATTTACTATTCTACTGTCATGTGCTCAATATGTAATCAACATGCCTAGATTATACTGCCTAACTACTGTATCACTTAGCATGATTGGAGTTTTGTTCTATTAAAAGCTATTACTAGTATAGTTACCCATAAGGATATGTTTACTATTTAGCATGCCCAATCTGGCCTTTAGATAATTGCATGAAACCTATTTGTTCACTAGTATGTCCAAGCTACATTGTTTGTTTACTGTCTCACCCAACATGTCTACATCCTGCTTGCTCTATATGTGATTAGTATTTCTAAACTTTGAATGCTACATGAAGTGCCTGCCTATGTTCATTTAAGTCTTACCTATTCTAGTTTAACTAACGAGATCCTATTAAGGTATCTAGCCCCATAAAGTATTCTGATTGTGTGCCTAAGACTTATGTGTTATCAATATGTCTTTATTGTAATCTTTGTAACTAACTCGTCAATTCCACAAACTCATTTGTATATCTGTTTCCTTATACACTAGGCTGTATTCTATGTGTCCCCCAATCCTTCTCTCCCTCTATGAAGAATCTGCTTGCCCAAAATGTTTATGAAACCGTGTGTTCTGTGACTTGCTCTCTGATCTCAAAAATGTTCTTCATGTTTTCTCAAACTATTTTCCACCTAACTAGTACTGATTTCAGAAAATCTTCTACTACTTAGGCCCCTTTGGCTGCTGTTTACCAAACTCTTTCAAGTCATTATGCACTCTCACTTACTCTTAGTTCATTAAGTTCTGCCCCTATGGTATGTGTACTGCTTAGAGACCTTTGAGGTGTCTCTAAACTCTGGCATATCAGGGCTGACACTTCCGCACTGCACATAAATTAGTTCTTATTTGAGAAATGTTTGGGTGTGAGCACTGCTCGGGATCCTTGAGGTCCTTATGGAACTCTGACATACCTAGACATGAATTGGGCTATGGAACTTTGGGCATTTGAGATTAGTGAAAGCTTGGTACACCAGGATTGATTTGGGCCTACTTCAGGCTCCCTATAGTTTAATGCATATTTATATTTATGTAATCTATTCATTTCTTGGTCTGTAATAATTAATTGTAAACAAATATTGGAGTGACTAGTAAAAAGGGAAGGTAGTTGTATATTATGGGTAAAATTGGGTAGATAATATGCCTATAGGGTCTATTTCGATTCAAATGTGTTGGTTAGATGACATGCCTATAGGGGCTCGTTTGGTTCAAATGCATTTGTTAGATAATATGCCTATATGATCTGCTTTTGTTTCAATGAATTCTGCTTTCTTTGCTTTTAATAATTGGATACCATGCCTATAGTATTTAAAATTAGTTGTAATAGAAATCATGCCTATAGGGATTTTGCTTTGGTCAAATAAATTCTGCTTGCTTCACCTTATATTCAATTAGAAATCATGCCTGTAGGATCTAAAACCAGTTTAGTTAAATTTAAAATCAGCTTAACTCGTGCCTGTAAGTTCTAAATCAGATCAACTAACCTACTCATTTCTTTAATAGTCGTCAACACTGCGTTAAATAATATTACTAGAAATCATGTCTATAGGATCCAAGTTGTCCGTTTAAAAATTGTTTACTGTTTTACTGCATTCCTGATCAACGATTAGATACCATGCTCATATGACATCACTATTATACGCCTAGGCAAGCCTATAGGGTGATTAAAATTCTGCAAACTATAAAACTACGCCTCGTATTTGTAACTGCTCATATTCAGCAGGTCTAAAATCAGTAGGCAAACTAAATAGGTCTTTGACACTTTGGTCCTAATTCAATACTGTATTCTCTCTGCTCACCTAGATATCATGTTCTAAGGTTTTCTTTTAACTACCTGAAACTGTTATTTGAGACGTGCACTTACTTGTTCTGTTTGTAGAGGTAAAATGTGAGCCTTTAATTGTTCTCTCTTTAATGCAATCCTAACTGTTTTGATTGATGCCTAAATTTTTCTCCTTTAAATACCTTAGGATGGTCTAGAACTACCTAAATTAGAGGTCTTAAATACCTCTAGGTCCACAAGGAAGGGACGAGTAGTGCACATATAAGATATCTTTCAAGGTTGCTAGAACGCTTTAGGTTATGACCAAGGGGAGGGAATTGGGTAGTAAGGATATGATGACTACGTGCTAATGTCACGTGTAGCCCCTCATTGAGGAGTGATTACCGGGTATTGTGTGGGTATGATCCTGTAGGCTAACCAACCTAGGACCCCTCTTTCCCAACTCTCGTTGTTTAAATGAATTTACTTTTCTTTATATATGTGCAAATTGTTCAAACCTTTTCCCTTGTTTTCATTAATTGAATCATACATGTACTTAACATGTCAAAACATGCCTTTGTTTGTGAGTATGTGTTAAAACTAATTATTTGTTAAAATAACTAATTCACATTGTTTAAGTTCAGCCGAGATCCACCGTTGTGGACTGCGAGGGGTGCCTAACACCTTCCCCTCAAGGTTATTTCGAGCCCTTACCCTAATCTCTGGTAATGCAAACTAGTTACATGAGTTAATCTCTCTAGGTGCCCTAACGCACCATAATCCGTTAGGCGGCGACTCTCCAAATAGCCAGATTCCCAAAAGGAAACGAGTTATTCCCCCATGAACGTTGAAACCCAGACTCCTGTGAGGGAAAAAGGGGGCGCGACAGCATGGCGACTCTGCTGGGGATATTTAGGCTCTTACCATAATGAACTTATTTTTGTGAATTAGTCCAAGCATGCCTTATCCCGTACCCTTTCCCTTATTTGAATTTAACTGTCTATTTTCAAGCATTTATGATTTCTTTTCCTGAAACTAACTTGTCTCCTTGTTTTCTTTTTCCGTAATTGCCTTTCAATTATTTAACTACTGCATTTATTATTCCTACGTGAAAATACTTGACAACATGCTATTTATTGTTGCATAAATCCTGCTCAACATCATACTCCACTCGTGCGTAATTAATCATATTGCAACGCTTGATGAGTGTTTGCGCTCTTCTTATATATCACCTTTTAAATTTGGAAAGGCATATTTGTGGTAAAACTAGTCGAGCAGTGGTGAGTTCGACGGTTCCGTGCCTTTCCCCCTCAAGTTGTCCGCTTGAGGGTCCCACTCTAGACCTCTATAACAACCTTACTCTGGTTAATTGTACATGCATCATGGTCAAACCTAGCCAGGTTAATGTGCTATCCGCATAATAACCCTTTAAGAAAAGCCTTGTCCAAAAGTCTATCGGGTTTTCCATATTCCCAACGGGCGTAACCACGATTATGTGCATTAATTTTGAGAAATAAGTG
This sequence comes from Nicotiana tabacum, assembly GCF_000715075.1. Lineage (NCBI taxonomy): Eukaryota > Viridiplantae > Streptophyta > Magnoliopsida > Solanales > Solanaceae > Nicotiana > Nicotiana tabacum. Next base: position 96,510,499 of record NC_134084.1, on the reverse strand, counting down.
CCAATATGCTAATCATTACTGTATAAATAAACAAACCTAGAAGGGGAAAGGGCCTAACTCTCTTTGTTTTGTAGAAAATGAGGCACGAGGTCCCCAAATTCAGTATGGTTAGCACACCCTCACTCTTGCTAGATTGGTGGAGGAATCTTCCTTCATGTGACCAAAACCATGTGAAATGAGTCTTAGGAAACTTGCCTTCTCTGTTGGACCTTCAGCTCAACAAAATGCTTATCAAGGTTGCGACTATGTTTTGGGAAAAGGAAAGGTCTGTGTTCCATTTTGGGAACATAGAAATGACACCCTTCTAGAAGAAATATGAGGATTTGCTGGGTTGCCTTAGGATAGCCCTAATCTATTGGCACATGAAAATCGCACTGCTAGGGGTTTCTAAAGATGATAGGGCTGAAGAAGAATAACAACTTGAAATGCCTAAAGGACTCCTGCATACCTTTTGAGTTCCTTTATGAAAGATACAGTCACAACAGCTCCTACCGTATTTTTGATAATGAGTTCTCAATCACTTCTTTAGGTTGGATTCATCGTAGGGTTTTCGTGTTTATTATGTGTTTCTTGGGCATGCTGGTATTCCCAATACAAGGGGATAGGATCCATACTAGGCTGGCCATGGTGACCAAAACTCTAATGGACGGGATCAAGGGAGAGACATACACTATCATCCCTATGATCGTTGCAGACATGTATCAGGCTTTGGAACGATGTCAGAAGGGGTTCAGGTTCTTCGAGGGTTGCAACTTGCTTCTATAGGTCTGGTCGTTGGAACATCTCCAAAAGGGAAAATACCATCAAGAATTTCTGCGAAGGTCGTGGAATGATCACATAGCCTTCCATCATCCCAAAAGAATGAACTATATTCCAAACATGTTTGCTCAGCCAGAGGACGCTGCGGGATGGGTACATCTTTTCGAAAATTTGACCGAGGATCAAGTCTAGTGGATGTTCAAGTGTTCTCTACCGATGAATTCATCATTAGATCCAGGGATTTTCCGTACTTGGTGTTGATTGGGTTGAGGGGAATATACCCTTACGCTCCTCTCAGGGTTATAAGACAAACATACAGGAGACAAATCATACCACGGGTCGCTAAATGTATCACTTCAGAGCCAATTTCCAAGGTGACACCATCCTGTATAAGAATGAAGCGCAATATATGTGGACCTTAAAGATTATTGTGGAGAAGGATAAAATTGAGCTAGACCGATATTACGCAGGCTACTCATACCTTTACCCTTCGTGGATGGAGGACAACATAACTGGGGTTGTTGAGCCAAGGGCTGGGCCAGGAAATAGGGTCATAGACGAGGTTTATGAAGCCGAGGTGAAGTACAACAAGCTGCGGAAAAGAGTTCGAGAGTCTGAAGCCGAGCATATGGCACTGCACAAGGTTGATATGGAGATGATTAACGGGTGGAAAGAAAGAGCTGTTAAATCCAGCAAAAGGCTGGAATATCTTGAGTACAATATATGGAGTTGGAAGGGAAGATGAGAAAAAGGGTCTCTGACTGCCAAAACGTTGAAGGAAACGAAGGAAGGCATCTTGCAAGGGCATTCCTACTGCTGAACCTGCACGAGTTGGGAGAGTTGATCGACAAGAGCATCCGGTTTGGAGAGGGTCCTTCTGGGACCAAATAGATTAGATTTACTTTCATTTCAAGTGTAATAAAGTCAAGAGCCATTAGTGACATTATCTTATTTAATTTCGTTTTGGTTCGTTTACTTTTACATTAATGAAATGAGGCAATTATTGGCACTAAATTTCTCCAAATTTATATGTCACTAGGACTACCTCGGACACAACGAGGATCCTAAATTAGGACACGAATTTACATTCTCGCAATGTGTGTTTAAATATTGCAAATATTTCAGAATCCTTACTGACTTGTGTACCTTTTTGTTTTTCTTTATTCTTTATTCCCATCCCCTAAGGTTGGTTCGCATAAACTGGCATCATCAGCATATCACACCAGATCTAGAGGCCCTTCACCTCCTCCTCCTCCAAGTAATACAAAAGGCAAAAAAAAAAAAAGCAAAAATGGATGACTTAAGTGGTATTCGAAAAGATAATGCTAAGAACGTAGAAACTTTAGACGGTCGGAGTACTCTGGCCCCAAATGATCTAATCTTGAGGTTGGAACAAAGATACTGGAGCTACAGGGAGAGCTTGAGCAGGTCCGCAACTTGGCAAACTTATAACTCACCCTGAATGTTCCCGACATCAACCAACAAAACACAAAGAACCCAACACCTCCCCAAAACAAACCAAACCAACATCCGCAAAACCCTCCTGCACCGCATCAATACACAACCCCACCTCAAAATCTTAATCCCTTACCAATACCAACTCCTCCACAACATCACCACCAACCCGTTCATTACCCACTAACCGCCATTTATCATACTCCCTAGAATACACCACAACCCATTCCTAACCCTCAAAACTCTACCAATGACCACCATTAACCTAGGCACCTCGCACTCACCAAAACAACCCCATATACGTGAAAACCGTACCTCACTCTATCCAACCAATCTCCTATACACCAGAATCCTCCGAGAAGGACCTGCTCATTTAAAAACATGGCTGAAGAACTCAAGAAGCTGACAAGTCGAGTTCAGGGTGTCGAAGGCGGCAAAGGAATAGAAGGTTTGAACTATGAATACTTATGCATACAGCCAGATGTGGAACTACTAGAGGGTTACAAACCTCCCATGTTCGAAATGTTTGACGGTACAGGTGATCCCAAGGTTCATCTGAGAACCTATTGTGACAAGCTTGTCGGGGTCGGAAAGGATGAAAAGATCCGGATGAAACTCTTTATGAGGAGTCTTACGGGAGATGCTTTGTCCTGGTACATCAACCAGGATCCCAAGAAATGGTCTAACTGGGTGAGTATGGCGTCTGATTTCATGGATTGGTTCAGGTTCAATATAGAAAATGAACCTGATGTTTTTTACATTCAGAACCTCAAAAAGAAACCCACCGAGACTTTTCGCGAGTATGTTACTCATTAGAGGTCGGAAGCAGCCAAAGTCAGGCCATCTTTGGATGAGGAACAGATGAACAAGTTCTTCGTCAAAGCACAGGATCCACAATATTATGAAAGGTTGATGGTCATTGAAAACCATAAATTCTCTGATAAACAACAGCAGTAATAGCTTCAAATGGATCCAAACTCAAACCAGAAATTTCAGGGAAGATTTTTTCTAAGTTTTGCTAAAATCAAAAAAAGATAGAATCAGCCATCAATGAAATAATAGCTGAGTCTTTTTTTTGTGCCCTTTTTTTAATGATTTTTCCCAATCTGATCCATGTGTTTTCCTTTTAATACCCTTTTTGTGCTGAAAGAGAGGCTGATCCTCTTTTGTGTATGAGTGAGTGCTTTCTATATATAGGGTACCCAAAATGGCATCAAAAAGGAATATCCTACCCTAAATTCTGAAATTTCAGAATAGTACAACCCTTTTTTACAGCTGTCCGTCCTTTTCCCACCCAATATCAGTATTTTCATCACAAGGATAAAGACAACTATACAACAATCTAGAATATTCTGATATTCACCCTATGTAAACCCAAGTTTAACCTTTCAATCACTGATTATTGCAGTTTTACCTATTTGACCTAAATTCTGGTTGTTTGATTACCCAACAGCCCCTTCTACAACCTTCCTAGCCTTGGATCCCTGAATTAGTTCCTAATCAACTCCTTAAGGTTTTCCAAAATTATCCTTTCAAACCCCCTTCCAATCCAATCAGCATTCAAACCTCCCTCCTCAAACAATTAGAACCAAATCGGAGATAGACCAAACAAAACAAATAGAAATCAATCCTTCATTAATCTATAGAGTGGAACAAGAACAAATTAATTAACCTAAGCATATTTAATTATTCTTAACCAATACGATTAACCAAATTAGCCTATTTTACTGAAATTTAAGCGTATTAGCAAAAAAAACACACAAGATTAACACCTAAATAAAAAAAATGAAGAAACAGGAACAAGGAGATACAAAGGAGAATATATTGATTTTGGCCGATGAACGAAGCGAGACAACGAGTGATGAAGACGATAAAGTTGGGGCCAGCGAGTGGTGAATTGGTCAAAGACTGATGACTCTGAAATAGGTCAAGACTAATGTAAAACGATTGCTCTAATCAAGAGCAATCGATTCAAATAAGTCTTGACCCAAAACGAATAGAAAATCCCAAGCAAATTGCATAAGGTCGAGCTAGGGTTTTTATGGATTTTTAGATCTGAAATTTATCGATTTTGGTAGGGTTTCTAATGTAACTGAAAGGAGATATGAGATGAGGGGAAGGTAGTGATTGTCTGGTTAGAAGATGGGGGTGTTTGGAGTGCCGCCGCCGCCGTAGAGCGATTTCCGGCGACGGCGATGGGCGGAGCTTCAGAGAGGTAAGAGAGAGAACGAGAGAGGTGGAATGGTAGGGGTATTTGGGGTTGGGGGGGGGGGGTGTTCGGACAGTTATAAGGGAGGGGAAGGGCCAGTTCTCAGCCGTCCGATCGAAAAGATCAAAGGCTGAGATGGGGCGTTACAAAACGGTGTCATTTGGTTTAGTTGGGGGACTTGGACCGGATAGGCCATTTGGGCCTAGGTTTGGGTAAGCTTTGAGAATGGATTTGGGCCAGATTTGTATGTGAAATTAGCCCCATTTTCAAAACATAAAATCCTTTTCCTAATTCCTTTTTCTCTTTTTTTTTTAATTTGAAATGCTAAATTAATTTAAAAACCTGAATTAATCTAAAAATGTGAAGTTAAGTTAATTATCTAATTACAAAAATTATAAAAATTACTTAATTCTAAATTAAAAGAGAAAAATCAATAAACTAAAAATTAAAAGGCGAAAAATGTAAAAATGAGCTATTTTTTGTGATTTTCATTTTTAATAAAGCAAATAATTAATGATTAATCCTAAAAATGTGAAAACAAATCCTAAATGCAATGCATGGTATTTTTGGTATTTTTTCATGATTTAAATAAAACTAAATGTGCTCAGGAATGCAAACAATTAATAAAATTCTACAAAAATTCCTAAAAAAATGGTAAATAATTAAGAAAAAAAATCTATTTTCTTGGGAGTTTATAGGAGTAGTTCGTATAGGGAAAAAATCACATGCTTACAGCTGCCCCTCTTTGTTTGGAAACACGAAGGGTTTTCGGGCAAAGATAAAATGAGCAATTACGAACGATTTTTGCCCGTTTGAAACTCCATGAGAAACATCTTTTGAAGGAATCATGTCAGTGTAGTTCTGGAAGTTTTGGTAGTTGGGACTACTGGGAAACTATGATTTCACTGCTGTTGTTGCTGTTTCTGCTTGCTGAGCTCCTTATTACACCAAGATGAAAGATAAAAAGCTAAACTAGCTAAGCCTATCAACTACGAGTTACAAGATTCCTATCTATAAATCTTCTGAAGCTTGATCTTGAGTCTTGGCTGGTTCTTCCTGCAGACTTTGATCTGAATTTTGATGCACATTAGCTGCAACCGCTGGTTCATTCCTCTTCAACTTTTTGGATCAAGGTGGGGGATGCAAAGCTTGTGACTTCAATCATACTGTGAGCAGTCCACATCTTTTCTCTTCTTCTACACTTAGATTTCAACTTCTTTTCTTGTTCTTCTTTTCTTTTATTTGTGTTGAGATTTCTCCTTTTGGTCATCTCAAACCTTGTGCCTTACGGTAAAAACCTGTCCAGGCACCAAAGCAAACAAACGAACGAAACTTTTCCGCCCCAGTTTTTACTAGGAAAATTTCGTGAGATATTGTAACAAAATCTAAACTATTTCTTTATTGAAAGCAATTAAAATCAGTATTGTGTATCCTTGATAAAAATAGACTAGGTAGTGAAGCCCCATATCTATAATGAAATCAACTAGGAATTGGGGGCCCTAAATTGAAAAGATTGCCAGGTTATGCTGGAAAAGAGGTTGGGTTATGCCGGAAAAGAAAAAGGTCCTCGGGTTAATGCCGGGGAGGTCCACGAGTTATGCCGGGAAAGTTCATCGGGTTATGCCAGAAAAGAAAAAGGTCCTTGGATTATGCCGTGGAGGTCCACGGGTTATGCCGGGAAAGGTCATCGGGTTGTGCCGAAAAAGAAAAAGGTCCTCGGGTCATGCCGGGGAGGTCCACGGGTTATATCGAGAAAGGTTATCGGGTTATGTTGGAAAAGAAAAAGGTCTTTGGGTTATGCCGAGGAGGTCCACGGGTTATACCGGGAAAGTTCAACGGGTTATGTCGAAAAAGAAAAAGGTCTTCAGGTTATGCCGGGGAGGTCCACAGATTATACCGGGAAAGTTCAACGGGTTATGCCGGAAAAGAAAAAGGTCCTCGGGCTATGCCAGGGAGGTCCACGGGTTATGCAGTAAAATAAAAAGGTCATCGGGTTATGCTGGGGAGGTCCACGGATTATGTCAGGAAAGGTCATCGGGTTATGCCGGAAAAGAAAAAGGTCCTCGGGTTATGCCGAGGAGGTCCACGGGTTATATAGTGAAAGTTCATCGGGTTATGCTGGAAAAGAAAAAGGTCCTCGGGTTATGCCGGGGAGGTCCACGGGTTATTCCGGGAAAGGTCATCGGGTTATGCCGGAAAAGAAAAATGTCCTCGGATTGTGCCGGGGAGGTCCACGGGTTATTCTGGGAAAGTTCATCGGGTTATGCCAAAAAAGAAAAAAAGGTCCTCGGGTTATGCCAGGGAGGTCCATGGGTTATGTCGGGAAAGTTATCGAGTTATACCGGAAATGAAAAAGGTCCTCGGGTTATGCCGGGGAGGTCCATAGGTTATGTCGGGAAAGTTCATTGGGTTATGCCGGAAAATAAAAAGGTCCTCGAGTTATGTCGAGGAGGTCCACGGGTTATGCCGGGAAAGGTCATCGTGTTATGCCGGAAAAGAAAAAGGTCCTCGGGTTATGCCGGGGATTAACTTTGGGAGTGGAACCCTATAACGGAAAAGACTACTAGGTCATGCTGGGAGTGACTAGGGAATGAGACCGTATGTTGGGAGAACGTAGCTAGAGATTGTGGACTCTAGGCTACCATGATTTTGGAAATTTTCTTCTTCTTGTTTTCATTTCACTTTTAATACTTTATTCAAGAGAATGCATGAAGAGTTTTAAAGGGACTTCCCTTTTGGGTTAACTTCTACTGCAGGACCATTCTGGTCTCTGCGCACCTTCCTTTTATTGCATCTACTTCTTGCGAGGTTATCTTAGATTGCACCTGTTTTCAAATCAAAAAACAATTTATTAGTTTGAAACGGTGGTTGGTTTTGTAGCCTTGATTGTTTTGATCACTTGATCTTGGCCCAACTCTTTTGCTGAAATCCTTTAACGCTTGCTGGTTTTCTAGAGATCGATCTCTCTTCTAAAATCGGGTATCTTGACTTTTCCCCAAAATTTCACATGACGGTTAACTAGTGTGGGGCCCTTGCCTTCCTTATTTTGCCTTTATGGTAGCTTGACTTTGGGTTTATTTCTTTTTCAAGAGTTTTCGACTCTGGAGCATCGACCATCAAGGCCAATCGAGATCGACTTGAGGCACCTGCTGAGGCTGGGTGCCCTTACTTGAACTCGGCTTTTGCTAAGAAGAAACATGTAAAACCAATCTTGCCATCTTTTCTCTGTATTAGTTTCGGAGGAGGATTAAACCGAAAGGGATTTAAAGAAAAGTAAAGAAAGAACAGGAAAATGAATTTAAAGAGAAGTATCCCTTTCAGGGGAGGAAATCAGGACTTATTTGGAGTGCATGCAAACTTCAATAAACATGACATGCTTCTTGAATTGGATACCCGATCTATGCAACTATCCAACTTCTCATAAACTCATTGTGACCCGTGTTTTAAATACCGGGAAGCCTTGCCAGGACTCTTTCAGTGCCAATGGTTGTAAGGGATTCCTTCTTTTCGATCAACGGCACACTTTGTGAGTTTTCGCCAATTGACCTCTCTCATTTCACTTCTCACTGTCACCTTATAGTGCTCTTTACGAGTTTTCACTAACAAGACTCTCTCATTTTCAACTCCTCTGCTTACCATCACCTTAAGATGCCCGTATGGGTTTTCACCAATAAGAATCTCTCATTTTATTTCTCTCATTTTGATTGCATCATATCCAAGCAGCCTCATTCTCCAAGTCTTGAACATCTCATCGCTTGATCAGAAGGGCTTGAATAGGATTTAGGGTAAAAAGAGTTTGGATCAAATTACAACTTTGGAACCTTTCTGGTGAACCGTCGCGGAACCGTTATAACATCTGCCCCAGTTTCACTTTTTGGGGGAATTGGGATTTTTGTTTTGGTGTGACTGAACCCCAGAGAGAGGCTGCCTACGTATCCTTCAGAGTCAAGTCGAACGTAGTTCAGGGAAACTTTTGTTTTTGGTTTTCTTTTTTTTTGTTTTGATTTGATCTTTTTTACAAACGTTTTCAGGTTCCAAAGAGGGTAATCGGAGAAGGGTAACCAACTCAAAGGGTTAGCAAAAAGGGTTGAAGTGTTTGGGGTACCGAGAATGAAAGCCTTTGTCATCCCAATCAGATAGTATCGGTACTGCATAAAGATCAAACATAATACCTTTTGACTGTGTCTGCATTTACAGCTATCTCGAGATCATTTCCTTCAATATCGTGCAAGTACAATGCCCCTTTTTGCAATAACTTTCTTATAATGTACGGGCCCTTCCAGTTGGGGGCGAACTTTCCTTTTGCTTCCTTGTGATGAGGGAGAATACATCTCAAAACGAGTTGCCCTACCTCAAAGTTCCTAGGCCGCACTTTCCTGTTGTAAGCACGGGCCATTCTTTGTTGATACAATTGCCCATGACAAACTGCAGCCATCCGCTTTTCATCAATCAGGGTTAACTGTTCCAGACGGGTTTTGACCCACTCACTGTCCTCAATCTTAGCTTCAACAATGATCTGAAGAGAAGAGATTTAATCTTCTGTGGGTATCACGTCTTCAGTGCCATAAACCAATAGATATGGGGTTGCTCGACTGGTGTGCACACAGTTGTGCGATATCCCAACAATGCAAACGACAACTTTTCATGCCATTGCCTGGAACTTTGGATCATCTTCCTAAAAATTTTCTTGATGTTCTTGTTCGCTGCTTCAACAACACTATTAGCTTTGGGCCGATAAGGGGTAGAGTTCCAATGCGTGATCTTAAACCCATTTTGTGAAGTAGTCAATGGCAACCAATATGAATCTATGCCCATTTGAAGCTTTTGGCTCGATTGGTCCAATGACATCCATACCCCAAGCAACGAAGGGCCACGGTGCTGACATAGGATATAGTTTTGTAGGCCGTGCATGAATCAGGTCACTGTGCACCTGACACTGATGACATTTTTGGACAAAACTGAAGCAATCTTTTTCTATAGTCATCCAGTAATAGCCTGCTCGAATGATCTTCTTTGCCAGGACGTATACCTTCCCTAGCTTCCAGACATGGGACTGATGGGTCCCGCAAAATTGATTGATCGTCCTCTCCATGGTCTACGATCTCCTGATCTTCATATTCAAATTTTACCATCTGGTGGAGAGTGGAAGGTACGACCCCCGCCGCATGAATCCAAGGCCTTCCCAAAAGGAAATTATAAGAAGTGTCCATGTCTAGGACTTAAAATGTCACCTCGAAATCCACAGGACCAATAGTCAAAATCAAATCAATCTCGCCTATGGTGTCTCTCTTGATGCCATCAAAGGTACGCACACAGACATTGTTAGGCCTAATTCTGTCTGTCCCAATCTCCATTCTTTGCAAAGTTGAGAGAGGGCAGATATCAACTCCGGATCTGCCATCCAGCATGACTCTCTTCACATAGTACCCCTCGCATTTAACTGTCAGATGAAGGGCTTTGTTGTGGGCGGCCCTTATGGGGGCAAATCATTCTTGCTAAATGAGATCTGGTTGATCGCGAAGAATCTTTCCGCCATCCTTTCCAGCTGTTCGACCGTGGTTACAATCAGAACATAAGCTTTATTGAGGGTTTTTATCAACACTTTCTGATGCTCGGTTGAGCTTACTAGCAGAGACAAGAGTGAGACCCGTGAAGGAGACTTCCGGAGTTGGTCTATTACCTTATAGTCTGCAGTTTTCATTTTACGGAAGAATTCTTTGGCCTCCTCGGCACTGACAGGCTTCTTGCGTGGAAAACGTTTCTTCTTGGCATTATTCACTTCCTCCAGATTGAGGTATTTCCCAGTTGGGTTAGTTTCATTTGCTTCTCCTAGGACTTCTTTTCCATTGTAGGTTACTACCGCCTTATTGTAATTCCATGGGATGGCAGTAGGGTCTGTCATGGGATTCTGTGGTGCGCGGTCAATAACCACGGACTCATTCAGCCTTGGTGAAATTACTGGCCTCTGTACCACATAGGTCTTTTTAGGCACATACATCTTAGGTCCCTTGTTCAGCTCGAACCTTTTTGGACGGCTCAATGTCATTTGCTCTTTCCTGTGATCCCAGGGAACATAAAGAATGACATCTTTTGGGGGTACTGCCCCAATTTTGGTTTCCACTGTCTTTTTTGCACTTTGAGGGGTGGGTTCACTTTTCTTCTCCCCCTTATCTTGCTTCGTGGCAGCCCTTGGCTTCTTTTCCACATCGTCTATGGCAATGATGGCTTTTAGAGCTGGGTCAAACTCTTTATCTTCCCAAATCATCTCGATAAATGGCCCATTGTTGTGGGCCGACAATGGGTTGTTGGTCACATTGGGAATCTCTTCGTCTTTCAATACGACCCTCTTTTGCTCTATCAAGTTCTCAATTTCCCTTTTAAGAGTCCAACAGTCTTCAGTGTCGTGTCCTTCTACCCCAGAATGATAGGCACATCGAGTACCGGGTCGGTAGGAAGGTGACTCTAAGTTTTGTCTATTCGGGGGTACGGGTTGTAGCAAACCCATTTGGACCAGTTTAGGGAAAAGGCTAGAGTATGATTCACCAATAGGCGTGAAGTTCGTTCTCCTAGGTGGCTCCCGAGCATGGGCATTGTAGGGGAAATTATTTTGTGGAGGTCAGGGATTATACTGAGCTTTGTGGGGAGGGTTATTTCTAGGAGGTGGAGCTCTATTTTGGTTAAATTGTTACTGAGGCCGAGCGTATGGCTGGGAGTTCATTACCGTGTAAGGCTGGGGGGCATAGCCTAAGCCACATCCTGGTGGGGATAATAATGTTGTGGGGTGCTTGGAGGGAAGTAACCTCTAGGTGGACGAGGGTTTCTCAGACTTGAAGCTGCCATCGCCACCTCTTCTTTCTTTTTTCTGTTTGCTACACCTCCGGACCCGCTTTGAATTTCTTGGGATGTAGTTCTTATGGCAGATTGACTCAATATGCGCCCTGCTTTCAGACCATTCTCGACCATCTCACCAATATTGATGGCCTCGGCAAACAGTTTCCCTATTACAGACATCATATTCTGAAAGTAGTCAGCCTCTTGGGCTTGTAAAAAAACACTAACCATTTCCATTTCATCCATCGGGGGCTTGACGCCGCTTGTTCGCGCCATTTAACAACATATTCTCGGAAACTTTCTAATGACTTCTTCTTGAGAATCGATAGAGAATTCCTGTCGGGAGCTATGTCTATGTTATACTGAAACTGCCTGATAAAATCTCGAGCCAGGTCATCCCAAATGTGCCAACGAGATATGTCCTGATCCATGTACCACTCAGATGCAATGCCAACTAGACTCTCTCCGAAATAAGCCATTAAGAGCTCTTCTTTTCTGCCTACCCCTCTTAATTAATTGCAATATCTCTTGAGGTGGGCTATGGGATCCCCGTGCCCGTCATATTTTTCAAACATTGGGGTCTTGAAACCCAGGGGCAAATGCACATGTGGGAACATACATAGATCAACGTAGGATACGCTCTTTTGTCCGCTCAAGCCTTGTATATTCTTAAGGCTTTGTTCCATGCTGCTCATTTTTCGAGTGATTTCCTCTTGTTCGGGGTTCTTTGTAGCCTTCTCTTTCCTGTGGTAAACTCGTACAGGGGTTGTTGAGGGTAAGAATTGGTGGTGAAATGAGTAGGTTCTGGTGGAAAAGATGGTACTTGGAAAGTGAAAGATGATGGATCAAGCTTGGCCTGGGCACAGTTGGTTGTACCGTAGCCGAGGTTGGTGGTGCGGTAAATATGTTAGAGGCCACTCCCCAAACTACCTGGGGGCGAACCTCAGAAGGTGTTCTAGTGAAGTGAGCTGAGATGGTGGGGTATCCAAATGGGGTATTCAGGTAATTTATTGGGACGTTGGAATTTCCACTTGCTCTGGGAAGTAGCTCGGGGAAACCGGGTATGGCACTTGACGGATCTCTACGAATGAACTAGGCGTCCCACATTTCCAGCACTCGGAGGCGTAGTACCCTATTCTCTTCAGCTGCCGCTGACTCTAAGGTTGAGATAACTGATAGTGGGCTATCCTCTGAGATGGGAATTGTTGGTGGATGACCTTCTGATGACATTTCTACATTGCCCTTAGATCTTCTAAAGTATGGGTGTGAAGCCAGGTTACCACAAACCAACCACCTTACAAACAAAACCTATACTCAATAGTAGACAACAAACCGGTTAGTTCGAAGCAATTAACATATAGGAAATCGCACATTGGGGGTGTGATGCACCTATACAGTTAAATGTGTTTCTACATGTTTTGTAACGATTGCATGTCTCATCCAAGCTTTTGTTTATCTCCCCGATCTTCTCTCTTGCTCTCTTTTGCACTCTCATTTTCTCTCTGTTCTCATTCTCTTTTCCTTATTTTCTCTCTTTTCTTTTTGGTTTTTCTTTTGGTTTCTCTTTTCCACATTCCTCTTTTATTTGAGTTATTTACAAAAACATGACCGGATTCGATGAGGATTGCCTACGTATCACTGTAATGACTCGACCGATAGTTTTGAGCTGTAGCGCGTCATTCTGTAGTTTGAGGCAATGAGCAGCTTCATTTTAGGTATCATGACTTGTGCGCATGGTCGGAATTGAATTCCAGAAAGTTCAGAGTTTATTTGGAAAGAGAATTCTCATTTCGGAAGCTTTACGTTGAATGGACTAAGGTTTGATTTTTGAGTAAACGACCTCGGAATCGGGATTCAAAGGTTCCAACAGGTTTGTATGATGATTTTGTACTTGGGCATATGTCTGGACTGGGTTTTGGAAGACTCGGGAATGTTTCAGCGCCTATTGTGAAAGTTAGCATTTTGGAAGAATCTCATAAGTTTGAGTGAAGTGAATTTCAGTGTTATCACTGACCGTTCGGGATTCCGAGTTTGGAAATAGCTCCGTATGGTGATTCTGGTATTGGGGGCATGATCGGAAGTGAATTTGGAGGTCCGTAGGTCATTTTGGAGTCAAATGGCTAAAAATAGAAATTTGAAGGTTTTTGAGAAGTTTGACCGATAGTGCACTTTTTGATATCGGGGTCGGATTTCGATTTCGGAAGTTAGACTAGGTCTGTAACGTCAAATATGACTTGTGTGCAAAATTTGAGGTCAATTGAACGTGATTTGATAGGTTTAAACACCAAAAGTAGAAGTTTGAAATTTTAGAGTTCATTAAGCTTGGATTGGAGGCCGATTCATGATTTTAGCGTTGTTTGATATGACTTGATGCCTCGAGCAAGTCTGTAATGTGTTTTGGGACTGCTTGGTGTGATTGGAAAGAGTCCTGGGGGCCTCGGGTGGATTTCGGAAGGTTAACAGATAGAATTAGAATTTGGAAGAATAAGCTGAAGCAACTGATATCTGGTATAACCGCACTTGCGAAGATTTGGCCGCAGGTGCGGAGCTGCAGAAGCGGCCAAAAGGGGCGCAGATGCAGTGGTGAAGGCTGGGACTGCAGATGCGGTCTGGTCACCACAGAAGCGGGACCACACCTGCGGAAGAAGGAGTGCAGAAGCGGAAATGGGCTGGGAGCCCCGTACCGCAGAAGCGGCAATTGGTCCGCACCTGCGGGACTGCCGAAGCGGTCAAGAGACTTCATGTGCGAAAGGACTGGAGGCAGTGAGCTCTCTATAAAATTTGAGTTTTGGTTCATTTCCACCCATTTTCACTTCGGGCTGGACGATTTTGGAGCTTTCAGAAGAGAGATTTTCTTTATCTATGTCAAGGTAAGTTGTTACCTCTCATTAGACGTTAAATACATGGTTTTGTTACGGATTTGAGCATGAAAATTTGTAGAAACTTGGAGTTTGAGGGAAAACCTAGAAAATTGATATTCTTGGATTTTGACCACGATTTTGGGTATGAAATTCAGAGAAAATCATATAGTTGAGTTCGTGAGTTCATGGGTAAGCTTTATCTTTGAATAATTTAGGAATCCGGGCACGTGAGCCCGAGAGCAATTTTGTCAACTTTTCGATTGGGATTAGAAATTGTTATAAATTGGATTTTAATGAGTAATTGAGCGTATATTAATGGATTTGCATAATTATTGGCTAGTTTTGGAGTATTGTGCATCGATTCGAGTCTTCAAAAGTGCATGGAATGCTGACTATGGATCTTCGGAGCGAGGTGAGTCTCCTTTCTAATCTTGTAAGAGTAAATTGTCCCCATAGGTGAGTTAATTAGTTATGTGCTCCTATTTGTGGGGGCTACGTACATACGAGATGATGAGAGTCCGTGCGTAGCTACTATTATGCTATTGTTCGGGTAGTCTAGGACCCAAAAACATGCTGTACTTGGAAATATTTGTAACCCTGTTGACGGTTTGAATTGCTTAAATCACATCGGATTAGTAAGTGAATTTCTAAAACATTAAGCTTCATTTTTCTTGAATTGTAAAAAGAGAATTGGATTTTCCTTGGATAGTTGTTCCCTGATGAAGTCTTGATTAACGGTTTGAATATGTGATTTTATGTCTACATGTGTCACATGTATGATTCGCGAGCAAGGTATTTGTTTATTTTATGTTGACCGCGTCGCATAGATTAGGGGTCTTCAAAACCAAAACGAAACCGAAAATCGAACCGAAGAACAAGCTTTCAAGACTATATTATAAAGAGTCGGCTCTACTGTAACGAGATTATTCTTTGTAGATGCATCCGACGGAATCGAAATAATATTTCTATGTCATGCATTACTTGAAAATATTATATCAAGAGATATGACACTATTAGCAATAATAGCAAGTGGTGTACCAACAACGATTTTATTGTGAAGTCACCCACTTTAGATTTGATATGCCTCTTCAAACAACTTAAATAATCATCTTCTTCTTCTTGAACCAAGAATCTTCCTCTTGGTTGAATCTTAGACATAATGATTTCTCAACCTTTGGACCTGTGGGTTATAGCTATGATACCAAATTGATATGATTCTTCGAGTTAACAAAGAACCAACCGACCAGGATCAAAATCTTGAAACGAAAACGTGGTTTGTTGGCTGATTCAAGAAACAATGTATCTAAAGTTTTAGGACTCAGAATTTGATGATTCAAAAGCGAGGTAAAAGATGACGATCTGAACTATAAGAAAGACTATTTACTCGCTCAAAAGAAGTAAATAACGATGTTGCACTAGTTCAATGAACGTTATGAATTTATGATATCAAAAGAACGAATTTAGATCAAGAAACATGTTCTTGAAAGATCAAGAACTAAACAAGTTCCTAAAGTCATCACTTGGAATCAATTAACGTGATAAAGAAATACCACACGCAATTGAAAATAAGATAAAGACTATCACCACCATGCTCGGAACCAAAAACAAGGATAAAGAAGACAAAATAGAGAGAAACACTCTATTGTAAAACTAGGGCAAGCCTCAAAAACGTGATTTCTCCTCTACAAAGGCATGAGAACACTTTATATAAACCTAGGGTCTCTTCTTTAATGACTACAATTCCTATTCTAATAAGAAAATAAAATAACTAAAGACAAGGAAAGTAAAATCCTTATTCTATAAGGAAAAGAAACTAGAATCCTACTAAAAGGAAAATCCTTATTCTAAAAGGAATAAAATAAATCCTATTTTAAGAAGGAAAGAATCTTGGCTTCTTGAAATCAATCTTGAACTTCTTGGACTTCTAGAAATTAAGTCCATCTATTTGGACTTGAGCTCTAAAACATGATCTTGGCCAAATTTAATGAAATTTAGCATAGATTCTTCTTTTACATCACTATCAGTGCACCTCCTATTCAGAGTTATTACCGTGGTCATCTGTCCCATTCGGTTCAGCCTCAGTTTCATCAGCCATAGCACCAGGATGGATGTTTTGAGTGTGGTGGTTTTAGGCATATCAAGAGGACCTGTTTGAGATTATTGGGCGGTATGCCACAGTAGAGTTCTCGTGTCATGATTCTGGCACTGGTTGCATCACCATCCACTCAGCCACCTAGAGGTAGGGGTTAGGTAGCCAGAGGTAGAGGTCGGGCCACTAGAGGTGGAGGTCAGGCCGTTAGAGGTGGAGGTCATGCCGCTAGAGGTGGAGGCCAGGCCACTAGAGGTGGAGGTCAGGCTGTTAGAGGTGGAGGTCACGCCGCTAGAGGTGGAGGCCATCCAACAGGAGGTCGTCCTAGGGATGTAGCTCACACTGGTAGGCCCCAGCCCCGATGTTATTCTTTTCCAGCTAGGTCAGAGGCTGAATCATCTAACGCTGTCATTGAAGGTACTGTTTCAGTTTGCCATAGAGATGTTTCAGTTCTATTTGATCCGGGATCTACTTACTCCTATGTGTCATTCTATATTGCTTCATATCTGGTTGTGCCTCGTGGTTCTTTGGGTGCTCCTATGTATGTGTCCATACTTGTGAGAGATTCTATTATTGTAGAGTCTGTTTATCTTCATGTGTGGTTATCATTGGGGGTCTTGAGAATAATGTAGATCTTTTATTTCTCCATATGGTTGATTTTGATGTCGTTTTGGGTATGAATTGGCTGTCACCTTATCATGCTATATTGGTTTATCACGCAAAGACGGTGAACTGAGCCTTGCCGGGGTTGCCTCGATGAGAGTGTAGAGGGACTCCTAGCTATTCTGCTAGCAGGGTTATCTCTTATATGAAGGCTCGACATATGGTCGAGAAAGAGTGTCTAGCTTATTTGGTTTATGTCCATGAATCTAGTGCGGAGGTTCCTCCTATGGATTCTGGGCTAGTTGTTCGTGAGTTTCCAGAGGTGTTTCCTACAGATCAGCTGGTGTTGCGCCCCCTTTTTCTTGCAAAATCGAGTTTCGACATTTTCTGGGACAACTCCTTTCCGTGAGGGTAGGGAATTGGATTTGAAAGAGCCGCCACCTAATAGAATAAGGTGCGCTAGGGAACCTAGAGAAATTAACTCATATAACCAGTTTGTGTCACCAGATATCGGGTAAGGGCTCGAAATTACTTTGAGGGGAAGGTGTTAGGCACCCCTCGAGGTCCACAACGATGGGTTCCGGCCGAACATAAATTAAGCAAATTAGTCTTAAAAGGGAAAAAAACAATTTGGATAGATACAATATTCAATTTATTTTTACACATGAGTATAGGGGGTGGTCCTAAGTTTTTTAGCCTATAAGATCATTCCAAGCAATACTTTGCAACTCTCTCAAGTCGGGGCTTTACTCATAGCATTAATGCATGGGCTATCATTTCCTTTACTACCCAATTATTATCTTTCAATTGTTACCTAAGCATTCTAATAGTTTCTAACTCGCGCCTTGTGCGTGCACTGCCTGTCCCTTACCTACGGTCCTGGAGGTATTTAGGACCTCTATTCAGGGTGATTCTAGACTGACCTATGTTGCTTTAAATGAGAAAAAGCTAGGCGACAAACAAAATTCAAATTGGACTATCATGTAAGGCACAAATAAGGGCTCATATCAACCTCCACAAGTAGACAACAATTGCACGCAATTAAATTAGCAGATTTCGTTAATTTAGGATCCTATAGGCAGAATATCTAGATGAGCAGAAATAGAATGTAAGACAACAATTTTATTAAGGTGGGCATCGGGACCCATCAATTTGCCTGCTGATTTTATTAAGCCTTGAATCTGGGCACTTTCAGGCAGTAAAATATCGCAATTTTAGACCCCACAATCATTACTAACCCTACGGATTTGCATAAGTGATTAACAGAATCGTATAGGCATGATATCTACAACTGTTAATTATAGACCTATAACATGGTTTCTAAGCGAATTACTGATTTTAACTCATAAAGACATGTTTTATCTTTTTAGATCCTATAGGCATACTTTCTAATTTGCAGAATTAATTTAACTTCTATAGACATGATTTCTAAGTGTTGACTTGACTTAAACTCCTATAAACATGATCTCTAAGTTTACAAACTGATTTCACCCTACATGCATGATATCTATTAGTTTGAATCCTATTGACATGATTTCTAAGGTTTGAAACTGATTCCTTTTATTCATATAGGCATGGTATCTAAGTTGAAGCTGATTTTTATTTCCTATAGGCATGAAATCTGTTAATCACATATCGACAAAATTTTAAGCAAATTGCCAGTGTATCCTATAGGCATAAAATCTATTAATCATATATGGGCATAATTTTAAGCAAATTGCTAGGGAAATTTATCAATTCATACAAATAAGATCCTATATACATGATCACTAATGCACGTTGAGATTGGAAATATATTTGGATTCTATGAACAAGGACTTCTAATGCAGAATTAACCAAAGACCTACAGGCAGTGTCCTAGTATACCAAAAATGTAAAAATGCAGAGTCACAAACAATCAGAAAACATCCTATAGGCAGGATCTCTAAACGAGTAGTAACATTCACATAATCAACCCAATAAACCTATAGGTAGGATTTCTACCCAAGTTTCAAACAAAGATATAGAACCCCCCACCCCCAGCTTTTACTAATAAACCCCAAATCTGTTTATTACAGAGATTATTACATTATTACAGCCCATAATGAATAAATTACATAATAGTAATGATTACACTATAGGGAGCCTTCATGGGCCTAATCTAAACCGGGGAACCACGCCTTCAAGCACAACATCTATGAAGCAATAGTAGTGATCCATTCATAATACCTTAAACCAGGCTTTCAGTGTGTCAAAGTTCCCAAAGAGCCTCTGCGACCCCGGGAAATGCTCGTACTAGAATTAAACATTCAACACAGAATTCATAAAAGATTAGAAAACCAGCCCCAATGTGTCAGAGTTCAAAGGAGTCTCAGGGACTCTAGGCAGTGCTCACACTGGGGGGTGGTGAGAACCTAAATGACTAAAAGTAGGACATTTGAAACAGTCAGGGCTCAGTCACATAAACAATTAGGCAGAAGACATTTGAATTGAATAGACATGACAGATGAGTTAAGAATAAACATACTTGATTACATGCTTAGAGTTCAGAACAGGTAGAAAGCTGACAAACAAATCAAACCTTAAACTAACTTATGAGAGGATTCTTGTTATTCTAAATGCATTAGTCATAAGCTAATAGTATTACAAAACTACCAGATAAAGGACAGAATCATGCCAGGAATTCAAACAGGTTAATCAAATAATGCATAGAGAAAGGAATTGCAAAGGTTAAGGCATACTAGTTGAGAAGAAAGAAAGTAAAGATGCAGTAACAGTTAAGTTCCAGAACAATTTGGCATTAGCTTTCAGCCGGCCAAATAATAGCCACTTAGTACAGAAATCAGAACAGGAGCAAGAGAGAGAGCTTAAGTTTAGTAGTAAGAATAGGAGAGTTCGAGTCTTTTATTTTAAAGGGGGAAAGGGGAAGGGTTTTTACAGCATACAATAGAGCAAAACAAATAAGGTATGAAAAATAATTACACACAAATAAGATATGAAAAATAATTAATCAATCAATTAAGGTCAGCATGAATCAATTAAGAGGACAAAATCAAATAAGTAACACTTAATTTAAGGAAAATCTCACACGGAATCAATCAGTGTCTAAGAATAAGGTCAAAAAAAGTAAGAACCAATTCCACAATCAATTAGGAGTCAGAACATAAAATTAGCTAGTAATACAAGTACATAAATAAGGTAAGAACAAGTAAGAACTTAATAAGGAAACACGTGTACTAAATTCAAACCCTAATTTAGGTAAGTAAATCAATTAACACTTAATTGACAGAGTTGAAGGTAAACGGGCAAAACAAAATAATAAATAGTCGAATAATTGAAACCGTAAGACATATCAAAGACATAAAGATGAAACTCAAGTAAAAAATCAGTAAAAATAAATAAATAAGAAAACTAGAGTTGAAAACATTTAAATGTTTAAACACTTTTTGCAGAAAACTCATTAGAAATCAAAACCCTAACTTTTTAGGGTAAAATAAAATCGGTTAACAATAATAGTAAAAACAGAAAATCTTAAAGGAAAAATACCAAACAAACTCAAACCGCTACAGATCTAAAGAGATCTAAACGGATTCAACCAGAAATAGCTAGGTTCATGGAAATAAATAGAAGTAAATCAAATCTGGTTTGAACCAGAGATTTGAAACCATAAAAATAAGAAAATATCAGTACTCACAGATATCGGAGTGAATATAGACAGATTAATCGAGAAATGAGAGACTTTGAACCAAATCTGGTTCGAATCTCTTGAGATTATCCTCAAGCAACATGAAAATCATACAACCAGTAGAGAGATGAGGCCGGATAAGGCATGAAACCGAAGGAAAACCCCATGAATCAAGAGGGATTTGTGACGGCAGGATAGGGTTAATGTCACGACCCAGACCCCGACCCGGTCGTGATGGCGCCTCTCATGAAGACAAGGCCAGCCAACCAACCCATTTCACCTTTTCAGAATAGTTAATATTAATAAACAGCTTTAGCATAATTAAATAACCACAGTCTAAACAAAAGTTTTCTTTATTAAGTGCAGAATACAACCCAAACACAGCCCAAACTAGGGTGTCACAAGTCACGAGCATCTATTAGAGTATAAATACAACTGCAAGGCCTGAAACAAATAAAATAGGACTGATAAACAAAAGGAAGAAATGCGGTGTTGCGAATGCTGGCAGTCACCTCACAAAACTCTGATAACTTAGCCTCTGACCAGCTCAAAACCCGTTACTGGGTGAACAAATATGTCACGACCCAAACTGGAGGGCCATGACTAGCACCCGACCATACTTGCCGAGCACCAACGTACATTTCATCTAACCTTCATTATTATCTTTTAGGGCTGGCGAGATCAATATAAATGGTAGACCTGGATTATGGACAACCAGCAATAAAATATGACGGCATGAACATACATAGCAGGGGATGACCAGACAATCAAGAAACTACATATAAGGTATGAGCTACCAAGCTACCATGAAAGACTATACAACATAAACCAGCCGACAAGGAATACCAAACTATACATGAGTCGACACTTGTCTATGAGCCTCTAAATGAACATAAGTGCTGCAACATAGCCGGAACAGGGCCCTGACATACCCATAATATCTATAACAGAAATGCATACCAAGACCACGACAAGTCCGGATAAGGGATCTCGCCAATCACCGCTGAACTGGACAGCCTACTGTGGTGGGGGAGCTGCACCTGCCTATCTATCAGGACCTGCAGCACGACATGCAGCGTCTACAAATAAAAGGACGTCAGTACGAATAAAGTACTGAGTATGTAAGGCAGGGAACCATAAATACGATCAGTAATGTAAGCAAGGATAGCGAATATACAACCTGTAACATCTTAGTACCTTTGAGGGCTACTAACATGAAATGCATGATACATATGTATAAATACATAAACCTTTAAAACATTCGCCTCTGTGGGCATCATCATCATCATATCGTACCCGGCCATAATAGGCTCGGTAAAAATGTACCCGGCCATCATAAGGCTCGGTAGAATCGTACCCGGCCACGTGAAGCTCGGTAAAACCCAACTAATCAGTGGTTGGACAATAGGTGCCGTACCCGGCCAACTATAGCGTGGCTCGGTAGAGTAAAATAGATACATATATATAATGCATGCTCGACTCATGGAATCATATTCTAAACCTTTCGGAGTGACGTAAGGTCGGTATCCTCTGTACACGTTATTAGGACTAACTCTTCACTATGAACCTTATAAGAATCAGGAAGTACCAATAACATTGATAACATAAGAATAAGAGAAGCAACATTAACATCAATCGTCCCATAAGAGGGAAAACAATGTAAGTACTGCTAGCTTCTAAGAGTAGAGTATCTTGGAAGCTCGTTCATTACATTATGTACAATCGTAGTCGTGCAAAAGAAGGAAAGGGATAGTCTCACATACCTTGTATATACTGCCCCAATCTCAAGCTATGCAATTGTCAAAACTCCTTAGTCTACAATAAGAGAAACGATACTATCGTTATCATTTAAGCGTCATAACTATTATGTATCGACCACAACCTATTTTACGATGAAACGGACAGCACCTCCCCTATATATATGACTTCACACCATTAAAAACAGTCACCAAACAGCCCAAACAACATCAATAATAAACATATTGAGCCTCCCAAAATAATCCACGCACAGCCTAATCACTCCATACATACGACGACCATCGTAGTCGTGTCAAACAACTCGGAAATGTTACGAATAACTATCAGCCCACAACCCTACATATATATGGTGTTTCTCCACACCCTTCCTCCTCCAAAACTCCACAAAATAGTAGTAAAATATGCAGCCCAACAGCAACGCAAAACAATCCACAAAATAATAACATTACTACCAAGCCTTTCGATATATATTTCACAAGTTCTAGCTTCAATGGCTTAGCCGAAACTTGGATAATCTTAAATACATATAGAGTAAGAGGTTACTTACCTTTATACAGAAAGAAAAACTCCAATTTGACCTTAAATTTCCATGAAATATCCCTCCAATGCTGCCACAACAACAAGAAAGCGAAACTAGCGATCAATTAGTGTTTTTCGGCACTAGAATCACTTTAGAAGGCTTGAAATCACCTAGGATTGATATTAAAAATATGAGGAAGTATTTAAAGAACATAAACCCTTTAAAACCACCTCCAACATGAGCTGGAACGACACAAAAATGAGCAACAACAAGAAGAACAAGAGACTTACTAGCGCCACGGAATTCCCGACACTTGATTTGTGTTGTTTGCCCTTTTTTGGGTCTTGAATCTTGAGAGAACCTTGAGAGGATGTTCCTAGGGTTCTAAGGTCTGAAAATAGTGAGAAGAAATGACTTAAAACGGGTTGGAGGCATCCTATATAGGTCCAAATATCTTAAACCGCCTTAGTGGGCCCCATAGAGAGGTGCTTGGCGCAGTCTCGCGAAAATGCGAATATCTCTCTACTCCGAGATCGTATCGATGAACGGTTTAATGTGTTGGAAACTAGACTCTTAGATATTTAATTTTGTTGGTAGATCACCCCGTAATTGCTTGTAAATTAGGAGAAAAGATTAGAAACATATGACCTAATATTTAAGTAACATTATGAACCTAAGTTGAGACAACTTTTGTCGACTTTTGTTTCACGTTTGACTTCAAGACTTATGATACCGATATTATATGATTAAAATACCTCAATACATGACCTCATGAGTGTATTAATCACCGCTAGATTTACCTGAAAATACGAGTTACAACATCCTTGATTCATTTAACTTCTAATACTTGTTAATCACCGTTGTACACTCTTGTATCACTTAAGACCAATAGGATTGACTTCTTATCATCTAAAAGATAATTCCTTCTTGGATTTATGTTAACTAATATATGGCATGAACTAAAACATGTGGATATGGGTTGTAACACCCTCCCCCCCTTAGGAACATTCGTCCTCGAATGTAAGGGTTCATGGGGAGTTTAAATCATCGTGGATTCCAATGGAAATTTCTGATCAATTTTCCCCTATAAAGTGGTCACTAGCAAAACTTGCAAGCAATTAAGCCCAACATATGGCTTCACAAGGCTACACAAAGCATTATGCATATTTACATTATCTACATATCACCATTTTGTATTAAGGAGGAGTATTCTCAAATTATTACTTATCTCATAGAGCCGTTTCACCTTCCAATGTATCCTGTCTTCCACCAGCATCCTTGTTATCTTCATTTTGGAATAGGTAAGGGTATTTAGACTTCATCTCCTCTTCTGATTCCCATGTCATTTCTTCCATATTTTTGTTCCTCTACAATACTTTGACGGAAGCTACATCTTTTGTTCTCAGCTTGCAGACTTGTCGATCTAATATCGCCACTGGCACTTCTTCATATGATAGGTCCTCTGTAACTTGTACATCTTTGATAGGGACGACTCGATAAGGTTCTCCAATACATTTCCTCAACATAGATACATGGAATACCGGGTGGACAAATTCCAATTCGGATGGCAATTCTAACTCATAAGCAACCTGTCCAATCCGTCGAAGAATTTTATATGGACCGATATACCTTGGACTCAACTTACCTTTCTTCCTAAAACGCATAATACCCTTCATTGGTGAGATCCTCAGGAAACCCCAATCACCAACCTCAAACTCCAGATCACGACGTCGGACATCGGAATAAGATTTTTGCCTGCTTTGTGCCGTCCTCAATCGCTCCTGTATCACTTTCACCTTCTCAATAGCTTGGTGAATCAAATCTAGCCCATATAATTCTGTTTCACCGACTTCGAACCATCCAACTGGTGATCTACATCTCCTCCCGTATAGTGCCTCGTATGGGGCCATTTTAATACTGGAATGGTAGCTATTGTTATAGGCGAATTCTATGAGTGGAAGATGATCATCCCAATTCCCCTTAAAATCTAGAACACATGCTCGTAGCATATCTTCCAGTGTCTGAATGGTACGTTCAGCCTGTCCGTCAGTCTGTGGATGAAATGCAGTGCTGAGATTTACTTGTGTGCCTAAACCCTTCTGGAAAGACCTCCAAAAGTTAGCCGTAAATTGAGCTCCTCGGTCTGATATAATAGATACGGGCATACCATGAAGCCTAACAATCTCCTTGATATACAACTTCGCATAATCTTCAGCCGTGTAAGTTGTCTTAACTGGCAGAAAATGGGCACATTTTGTAAGTCGATCAATTATCACCCAGATGGAGTCAAACTTATGATAAGAGCGAGGTAATCCAATAATGAAGTCCATATTAATCACCTCCCATTTCCAGGTCGGAATCTCTATATTCTGAAGCAATCCACCGGGTTTCTGATGTTCTATCTTTACTTGTTGACAATTGGGACACTGGGCTACAAATTCTGCAATAGACTTCTTCATATTATCCCACCAATACTGCTCCTTGACATCATGATACATCTTTGTCGAGCCGGGATGGATGGAATATCGGGATTGATGAATCTCATTCATAATCTTCTCTCGCAACCCTGTCACATTAGGCACACACAATCGACTCTGGTATCTCAGTGCCCCATCTTTTCTGATCTCAAAAGCCGTACTTTTACACTGTTGAATACTTTCTCTTAATCGTACTAAGATAGGATCTTCATATTGTCGTGCTTTTACCTCGGCTACCAAAGATGATTCTGATGTATTCTGTACAGTAACACCTTCGTCATCAGAGTCTAACAATCTGATTCTCATATTGGCTAGCTGACGAAGCTCTTTAGTCAACCCCTATCTACCTGCCTCAATATGTACTAAGCTTCCCATTGATTTACGGCTGAGAGCGTCTGCCACAACATTGGCTTTACCGGGATGATACAATATCTCGACATCGTAGTCTTTCAATAATTCAAGCCACCTACGCTGCCTCAAATTCAACTCTTTCTGCTTGAAGATGTATTGTAAACTCTTGTGATCTGTGTAGATGTCAACGTGGACGCCGTGTAAGTAGTGGCGCCATATCTTCAAAGCATATATTACTGCAGCCAATTCCAAATCATGGGTTGGATAATTCTTTTCATGCTTCTTCAATTGTCTTGATGAATAAGCAATCACTTTCCCACGCTGCATCAATACGCACCCCAAACCTATACCCGAGGCATCATAATATACCACATAACCTTCTGTTCCTTCAGGAAGAGTGAGCACTGATGCGGATGTCAATCGATTCTTCAGCTCCTGAAAACTACGTTCACAAGTGTCAGACCACTGGAACTTGGTAGCTTTCTGTGTTAACTTAGTCAATGGTAATGATATAGAGGAAAACCCTTCCACAAATCGCCTATGATATCCTGCTAGCCCTAGGAAGCTGCGGACTTCTAATGGTGTTGTAGGTCTCGACCAATTCTTTACTGCATCGATCTTCTGAGTGTCGACACTAAAACCTCGTCAGATATCATATGGCCAAGGAACGCTACTGAGTTCAGCCAAAATTCACATTTGGAGAGCTTAGCATATAACTTACGATCCTGAAGCGTCTATAATACTATCTGCAAGTGGCCCGCATGTTCCGCCTCCGAACAAGAATATACTAGAATGTCATCAATGAATACAATCACGAACACATCAAGATAGGGCCTAAATATAGTATTCATGAGATCCATAAAAGCTGCTGGGGCATTTGTTAGCCCGAACGACATCACCAAGAACTCAAAGTGCCCGTATCTTGTCCGGAAGGCCGTCTTTGGAATATCCTTCTCCTTAACCCTCACCTGATGATACCCTGAACATAAATCAATCTTGGAGAAATACTTGGCACCCTGGAGTTGGTCAAACAGGTCATCAATTCTTGGAAGTGGATACTTGTTCTTTATAGTAAACTTATTCAACTGTCGATAGTCGATACACATCCGTAACGACCCATCTTCCTTCCGCACGAATAGGACTGGCACACCCCAAGGTGAATATTAGAGACGAACACTTACGACTCAACTCTACGCACGATCTAGATTCAGGAAGAAGGAAACAACCCTAGATGTCATGTAGCCTCCTGATTATAAATGTGGCGCGCTACACATCCATAATCAAGACTCTACTAGACATGGCTCATAGACAATACCTAGGACAGACTTGCTCTGATACCAAGTTTGCCACGACCCAAACTGGAGGGCCATGACTAGCACCTGACCATACTTGCCGAGCACCAACGTACATTTCATCTAACCTTCATTATTATCTTTTAGGGCTGGCGAGATCAATATAAATGGTAGACCTGGATCATGGACAACCAGCAATAAAATATGACGGCATGAACATACATAGCATGGGATGACCAGACAATCAAGAAACTACATATAAGGTATGAGCTACCATGCTACCATGAAAGACTATACAACATAAACCAGCCGACAAGGCATACCAAACTATACATGAGTCAACACTTGTCTATGAGCCTCTAAATGAACATAAGTGCTGCAACATAGCCGGAACAGGGCCCCGACATACCCATAATGTCTATAACAGAAATGCATACCAAGACCACGGCAAGTCCGGATAAGGGATCTCGCCAATCACCGCTGAACTGGACAGCCTACTGTGGTGGGGGAGCTGCACCTGCCTGTCTATCAGGAACTGCAGCACGACATGCAGCGTCCACAAATAAAAGGACGTCAGTACGAATAAAGTACTGAGTATGTAAGGCAGGGAACCATAAATACGATCAGTAATGTAAGCAAGGATAGAGAATATACAACCTGTAACATCTTAGTACCTTTGAGGGCTACTGACATGAAATGCATGATACATATGTATAAATACATAAACCTTTAGAACATTCACCTCTGTGGGCATCATCATCATCATATCGTACCCGGCAATAATAGGCTCGGTAAAAACGTACCCGGCCATCATAAGGCTCGGTAGAATCGTACCCGGCCACGTGGAGCTCGGTAAAACCCAACTGATCAGTGGTTGCACAATAGGTGCCGTACCCGGCCAACTATAGCGTGGCTCGGTATAGTAAAATAGATACATATATATAATGCATCGGTAGAGTAAAATATATACATATATATAATGAATGCTCGACTCATGGAATCACATTCTAAACCTTTCGGAGTGACGTAAGGTCGGTATCCTCTGTACACGTTATTAGGACTAACTCTTCACTATGAACCTTATAAGAATCAGGAAGTACCAACAACATTGATAACATAAGAATAAGAGAAGCAACATTAACATCAATCGTCCTATAAGAGGGAAAACAATGTAAGTACTGCTAGCTTCTAAGAGTAGAGTATCTTGGAAGCTTGTTCATTACATTATGTACAATCGGAGTCGTACAAAAGAAGGAAAGGGATAGCCTCACATACCTTGTATACACTGCCTCAATCTCAAGCTATGCAATTGTCAAAACTCCTTATTCTACAATAAGAGAAACGATACTATCGTTATCATTTAAGCGTCATAACTATTATGTATCGACCACAACCTATTTTACGATGAAACGGACAGCACCTCCCCTATATATATGACTTCACACCATTCAAAACAGTCACCAAATAGCCCAAACAACATCAATAATAAACATATTGAGCCTCCCAAAATAGTCCATGCACAGCCTAATCACTCCATACATACGACGACCACCGTAGTCGTATCAAACGACCCAGAAATGTTACGAATAACTATCAGCCCACAACCCTACATATATATGGTGTTTCTCCACACCCTTCCTCCTCCAAAACTCCACAAAACATTAGTAAAATACGCAGCCCAATAGCAACGTAAAACAGTCCACAAAACAATAACATTACTACCAAGCCTTTCGATATATATTTCACAAGTTCTAGCTTCAATGGCTTAGCCGTAGCTTGGATAATCTTAAATACATATAGAGTAAGAGGTTACTTATCTTTATATAGAAAGAACAACTCCAATTTGACCTTATATTTCCATGAAATATCCCTCCAATGCTGCCACAACAACAAGAAAGCGAAACTAGCGATCAATTAGTGTTTTTCGGCACTAGAATCACATTAGAAGGCTTGAAATCACCTAGGATTGATATTAAAAACATGAGGGAGTATTTATAGAACATAAACCCTTTAAAACAACCTCCCACATGAGCTGGAACGACACAAAAATGAGCAACAACAAGAAGAACAAGAGACTTACTAGCGCCACGGAATTCCCGACATTTGATTTGTGTTGTTTGCCCTTTTTTTTGGTCTTGAATCTTGAGAGAACCTTGAGAGGATGTTCCTAGGGTTC
The DNA here is from genome assembly GCF_000715075.1 of Nicotiana tabacum. NCBI lineage: Eukaryota > Viridiplantae > Streptophyta > Magnoliopsida > Solanales > Solanaceae > Nicotiana > Nicotiana tabacum. Next base: position 96,481,454 of record NC_134084.1, on the reverse strand, counting down.
TAAGGTCTGAAAATAGTGAGAATACATGACTTAAAACGGGTTGGAGGCATCCTATATAGGTCCAAATATCTTAAACCACCTTAGTGGGCCCATAGAGAGGTGCTTGGTGCAATCTCGCGAAAATGAGAATATCTCTCTACTCCGAGATTGTATCGATGAACAGTTTAATGCTTTGGAAACTAGACTCATAGATCTTTAATTTGGTTGGTATATAACCCCGTAATTACTTGTAAATTAGGAGAAAAGATTAGAAACATTTGTCCTAATGTTTAAGTAACATTATGAACCTAAGTTGAGACAACTTTTGTCGACTTTTGTTTCATAACTCGTTTTACTTCAAGACTTATGATACGGATATTATATGATTAAAATACCTTAATACATGACCTCTTGAGTTTATTAAGCACCGCTAGATGTACCTGAAAATACGAGTTACAACATCCTTGATTCATTTAACTTCTAATACTTGTTAATCACCCTTATACACTCTTGTATCACTTAAGACCAATAGGATTTACTTCTTATCATCTCAAAGATAATTCCTTCTTGGATTTATGTTAACTAATATATGGCATGAACTAACACGTGTGGATATGGGTTGTAACAAAATACCTGCATCTGCACACGTGGTGCAGAGAGTAAAGTGAGTACTCCAACTTAGTGAGTAATAAAGGTATATAATAACTGAGCAGTAAGAAATCACGTAAAACAAACCATCATGCTGTATAGAGCAGTCTAAAACCCTTTGAGTAAAAGCAGTGAAAATTCTGAAATCCTTGGAAAACATCTTAGCTCCGTTTAAATCTCTTTTAAAAATGTCTTTTTCAACGGTTACGCAAATGAGTGCAAAACAAATAGTGCAGATAAGCACTAAAATCCGCCCCTCGGGTACAACACTCAATTAACAGATAATGCCAGGCAATTAGATAGATATCACATGAAGTAGCACAAACAACAGATAATGGAAGACAAATGAAATAAAGTAAACACATAGAACATTACCAGCACCGCTGCGGCGTGCAGCCCGATCCATATATCGCTGCAGCGTGTAGCCCGATGTGCAGACTCCGGGAAGGGCCCCTTACGGCCCAAGTGCAATATCAAGCCATATCGTGGCATCAAAATCTAGGCCCTCGACCTCATATCAGTATCAGTATAACACTGCTGCGGCGCGCATCCTGATCCCTTAGTATCCTCACATCTGGCCCTCGGCCATACTTAGTCCAGAAATCAAATAAGCCCCTCATGCATTAGTAAAAAAACAGTAGTTCTCAGCCCAAAACATCATTTACTATATCATTTTAGTTTCAAAGCCGAGTAAAAGTGGCTGAGTTGTAAAACAGTGGAAAACAGTACGACTGAGTTCAAGTAGTAGGTCAAAACAGTAAGGAAATAGTGATAAAAATCCCCGGAGGGTTAAAATAGTTGGCTCGAAGCCCAAATATGGCAATTAGTCCAAATAATGATGATAACAAATAAGTTTCAATCAAATACGCAATAAAAACGTCAATCATGATGGATCAAGTCACAATCCCCAATAGTAAACGACCCCACGTTCATCATCAAGAGCGTGTCTCACCTCAATATAGCACTACGATGTGCAAATCCGGGGTTTCAAACCCTCAGGATATCATTTACAATCATTACTCACCTCGAACCGGCGAAATCTCTAGCTCGCGATGCATTTGCCCCTCAAATCGGCCTCTACGTGCATCGAATCTATCCAAAATAAGAACGAATACATCACAATATGCTGAGGGAACAAACCCCAAGCGAAAACAATCAATAACGGGCACAGATCCCGAAATTACCAAAACCCGAGCCCCGGGCCCACTTGTCAAAACTTAGAAATTTTTACATCAACGGGTTCCTTATCCTTCCACGAGTTCATACATATCAAAAGTTCTCAAATCCGACCTCAAATGGTCCTTCAAATCTCAATTTAAAAGTTTCGAAATCCCAAGCCCTAGTTCTTCCAGTTTTTGCCTAATTCCATGAATTTTTAGGTAATTTTCACAATAGAATCACGTTTTAGGTTCAAAAATCTTACCTCCAATCAATTCTCCATGAATCACTCTTCAATTTCCCTCAAAGATCTCTCAAAATACTCAGCTATGGAGGAATAATGGCTCAAAATCGCGGATGAAATGTTTTATAAATTTTCTGCCCAGCTCTGAACTTCCTTCATCGCGATCGCGGCCCAAGCCTCGCGATCGCGAAGAACAAAAATTTCAAGACTCCCAACTGCACTATGTGAACGCGATACCTACTATGCGAATGCGATGCCTTACTTTCCATACCTACGCGAACACGAACAAGATGATGCGAACGCGAAGAACAAATCCACTGGACCCCCAAAGACTTATACGCGAATGCGATCCACTGCATGCGAACACGAACCACAAAGTCAAGGCCCTCCGCGAATGTGAGACCTCAAACACGAACGCGAAGGCCGAACTCAGGCCAACCCACATTCCTTCTACGCGATCGCAAATGCTAAAATCATCTGTAACAGCTGTTGAAATTTCTGCAAATTCTCAACATAGAAAATGGTCTGATTGACCACCCGAAACTCACCCGAGGCCCCCGAGACCCCAACCAAAAGTACCAACACATCCTAAAACCTCATTCAAACTTCTTCCAATCATCAAAACACCTCAAACAACACCAAATCCATCAATTCGCATCGAATTCAAGCCTAAGTTTTCTAAAAACTTCCGAAATACGCTTTTGATAAAAAACCCAACCAAATCACGTCCGAATGACCTGACATTTTGCACACACATCAAAAATGACATAACGAAGCTACAACAACTCTTGGAATTCCATTCTGACCCTCGGATCGAAATCTCACCTATCAACCGGAATTCGCCAAAATACTAACTTCGCCAATTCAAGCTTAATTCTACACCGGACCTCCAAAACCAATTCCGATCACGCTCCTAAGTCATAAATCACCCAACAAAGCTAACCAAATCATAAAAAATTTGACCCGAGCTCATACACAAATAAGTCAACTCTTGGTCAAACCTTTCAAATTCAAAGCTTTCAACTGAGACTGTTCTTTCAAATTCATACCGATTTCCATGAAAACCAAAATCAACAATTTACATCAGTCATAATACATCATACGGGGCAAGTCATACCCGAGAACTGGCGATCAAAGTGTAAAAGCTCAAAACGACCGGTCAGATCGTTACATCCTCCCCCACTTAAACACACGTTCGTCCTCGAACGTACCCAGAGTTGTTCTAAATGCCAACCCGTAGCTGAATAACTTTACCATGCATATACCCGAAGGTGATCCCACGTCACCCTATCTCATATAGGTCTGATAGCACATTGCAAGTGAGATTACACAATCCAGTATGGCCCATAAGCCATAGAACCACATTTCCACTTCCGAAACCATCAATACGATCAACACCTCACACCTATACTCTGAATAGACCCGAACCAGCTGTAATAACCCATGCCTGCAACCTCGGGAGCAATCCGATGATATACCACATAACTCAAACACTCGTAGCGATAACTTCTATTCACAGCAGCTGCCCACAACAACCGAATACTGGTAGAAAACCTCTTATCAACTAAAGTCTCATTCCAACACTTTCATATACTGCCAACGATAAATGAAATACGCACTAAACCACGACCATTTCTCATGTCAACCATTCATGAAGTTACTTCTCCCCTGACAAACACCATAGCAAATTTTCGAGCCGAACCTCGATCTTATCCTTCCAACATGTTGAAATCGAATCCGTTCGTATTCATTAATGATCCCAACGATCTCCTCTAATCCAACACACCACCTGGTGACATGACACATCAATAGAGGCCGAAGCCACAACTGGCATAATACGCGCACCAATAAGCAACGGTCCTAACATACTCAAATCATGAAAATGACTTAATGAAAGAGTTGTACCTGTGAGCACGTTATTTTTGCCCAAAGAAAATTATTCCCAGAAATTCAAACAAAACAATTTCTTTATTGTTTTATAATTTTTGTGAATTTTGGCGTCATTTTCTGCTAATTGTCGCATTTATATGTGCATTCTAATTCATTTGAAAAAATACAAAATATGAATTTTCATTTAGGATTTAATTTCATATTTTTAGGATTAATTAAGGGTTAATTTGTTTTAGAGCAAAATATGAAGAAAATAACAAAAAGAGTTCACTTTTGCCTTTTTAATTGTTTAAATGTGAATTCGTCCTGAAATAGTTTTTAAAATAATTTTAAAAATCAATTAGTTTAATTTTGAAATATATTAGAATTTTATTTTAATTGTTGAAATTTTATAAAATCAGAAAAATATACAAAAAATAGATCAAAGAAACAAATGAAAAAAAAGGAAAACAAAAAAAAGAAGTAGAGAAAGGGCTGCCCACGATTTGGGCCATGCCCAATTCATTTCACCAGGGCCCAACATTTCTTTCTTTTTTCCCACGCCCCAAGCCCAATCCAACCCAGACCAGGTCCGGGTCCTCAAAAAGTCCAAACGACATCGTTTTCACGAAGTCCATCTCAGCCGTTGTTTCTTGATCGAACGGATGAGATCGTCTTAGGTTGTTTTATATATATATGTCCGAAATATTCACCCCCCCTATCTCATCTCTCAATCTCGTCTCTCAAACCCCCCCCCCATCCATCTCTAACCCTAAAAACAAGTCGCCCCCATATCCTTCGCCGGAACCCTACCGCCGGCTAACACAACCTATGCCGTTGACCACCAAAATTTTACCGTAAATTCTCCTTCCCCTCCTCTTTCCAACCCCTATGGTCATCTCCCTCGAATATTTCCCTATCTCCTCGAATCTTCGATGGAAGATTTTCCGGCCACGAAGAGACCTACCCCAAATAACCCCAAATTAACACCATGTGACCGCCTGGGCCTCCTCTACCCAACCTCCATGGCCTTGTCTCTCGAATCTGCCTGGAAAAGCTCAAATATCAAATTGAAGGTTTCCGACCAAAACCTAAGGCAAGATCTCCATGATTTCGGACCCTAACAACCCTAACCAGGTGTTTTCTTATGAAAACACATCGTTAGGGATGTTACGGGTCAGAAATTTCGGGGGATTTGGAGGAAAAACTACTGGCCGGAGCTCTTTGTGGTCCGTGGGTGTTTATTGGTATTTTTCTTTTATTTTCAATTTCTTTTTCCTTTTCTGATTTTCTGCATGTGTTAATTCCATGGTTAATGTCTTGTTAATGTGCGTTTTAATTTTTTGTCAAGATTGTTCTAATCTTGTGTCCTGATTTAATTAAGTCTAGTTGTTTGTTTGATTTTAATATGTTCCGATTCCTGATATTAGTTCGATTTATAATTTGTTAATTAGTTTTACTAAGTTTTGCATGAATTAGTTTCTGGTGTTCCTTTAGTTAATTACTAATTAGTTCATGATTGGCTTTAGTTTGATTAGTCGTCTAGCTAGTTTTAATTGGTTTAGCTTGTTTTGGTCTGATTAAGGCTGAATTGGACTCTTTGGGAGACTATAATTAATTTGTAGTCTGGTTAACAGAGTGTTTGAGTCAGTTAGTTAAGGGCTTGAAGCTTAGCTTGTTTGGGTAGTAATTCCAGGGAGGGAATAAGGGTAGTGTGAGCATGAAAAATGGTAGTTGTATTAAGAATAGTAATTTCAAAACCAAGATAAGGGTAGTATAGGTATTGTATAGGTAAAAGAACACCCTAGGGCTTTCTAGAATAAGACTTTAGTGTAGATTTCAGTAAAGTTAGGGGAGTAACTTGAGAAACAAGGCAGAAATTGAAGGACTAATAGGGGAAATCTGAAATTAAAAGGGGGAAAATGTGTGAGTGCCATCTAGAGTATTCTACCTTATTTGTTGCCTATAAAAGGCAACCCCAATGCCTTGATTGGGGGGTCTGAAAAATTTCCCAAGGAAGCTCCTCTCTGATTATTCAGATCTGAACTTGAAGTTCAAAACATTCAAAAATTAAAAAAAAAATCACTGTTTCATTGCTTTCTTCAGGTTGTTTTCGAATTCCAGCTTTTAATTCAACTTTCTAGTTCATCTCGAAATCAAAAACAGCTTGAACTCTTCCGTGTCTGTTCAATAGTTGAAATCTGAAGGTGTTTGGAATTATTTGAGCACTGGTGTTAGTTTATTTGAGTTGGCTGTGGGTTATTCATCGAATGTGTGGATTGATGGGTTCATTGCTGGTTGTATTGGTGCTATTTTGGTTTTGAAAAGTTTCCTGGACCACTGATTCATTTCTGGGTTGAAACTGCTGTTTGAAATTCCAAATCACTGTTGCTTGTTCTGCTGTTGCTAACTGCTCCTTCTTCCTTTGATATTCTGATTTCCAGGTACACGTTTTGAACTTGTTTCGATGTATCATTCCCTGTTGACAACATGAAATGAAATTGGAGCAAATTCTCTGTTGTAGATCTTTAGCTTGTTATGTTTTAGATAGTTTGTCATGGTTTGGTGGTTGTACATTGTTATCAAATTCGAAATGCATAATTGAACTGAAACAGGTTATGTATTAAGGGGACTGTAAACTGTTATGTATCAGAATCAGGTGAGTTTATTTTTCGAGTTAATTACTAGTTGCAGTTAGCCCCTATTAGCTGATGCATACCCCCGTTAAATACTAGTTGTAATTAATTTCATAGAATAAGTCCATATTAGTTGTAATTAGGTAGAATTTCTACTAGTTATTTTCATGTTCTCAATCTGAAATTAAGTAGGTCATGGTCATAGATGAATATGTTGGTTTAAATGTTGGATTCAAGTTTGAGTCTCAGCATGTTGATTCATAAGTGAGGAAGCTACTGTCCAGTCCCACTAGGATTCTGAAATTGACAATAAATCTCCAGTTTTGTTTTCTAAAAATCGAATTGTAGCTGCATATTCCTGGACGGTTTTGAATGTCAAATAACGTAGTATAGATGTTAATCCCAACGATGTGAAAGGACTGTGGCCTGGTGATCATTTATATTCAATTTCGTTCATAATTAGTATTGTGGCCTGTTTCAACTTGAGCCATATTTTTGGGCTCACCTTGGCCCAGTGGCGTGAAACCCTGCTAGAATAGCACAAGACCCATTGCTGATCATTTAGTTGCTAAGAACTAAAAGCTGGCGTATTTTTGGGCCCTGAAGCTCAAGCTTCTTGTGAATCGGACTGGGGCCCAACAGACTGAAACCCATTGGGTTGCTGAATCATAGACCTAAGGTTTGGGCCTTTTGAGTACTTCTAATGATAATTGATTGGTTAACTAATAAATTATGGCCTTTAGAGACAAATAAGAATAAAAATCGTAGTCTTTTTTAGTTTGGCCTTTTCATATAATGATGAGACGAGCCTCGCCAAATAAAATACGAAATGCGGGGCCCTCAATAAACGCTATGAATTTGGGAGGGCCGTTTAGCGAATTTCACGGCCTTCCCCAAAATAATAATACACTAGACCCTTTAAGCACGACTTTAATAAAATTACATTCTTAAACTGGGGTGCACATTGATGCTACCCAAATCCAAATCTCAACGAAATCGAAATGTGCTGATAACCATGGGTGCATTGATTGCGACGTGGTTCAAGACGCATTTACACAATGTTGCAATTCTTTTAAAATATAATGATAAAGGTGGTTTACGAATAAGCGGCACATAGGCTAGCATGAACTAAAATCAGATAAAATCAAATACAATAGTTGAGCGACCGTGCTAGAACTACGGAACCCGGGAATGCCTAACACCTTCTCCCGGGTTAACAGAATTCCTTACTCAAATTTTTGGTTCACGGACTGTTAACAGAGTCATAAATTTCCTCGGTTCGGGATTCAACCGGTGACTTGGGACACCATTAATATCCCAAGTGGCGACTCTGAATAATTAATAATTAAATCCCGTTTCGATTGTCCTTTAATTGGAAAAATTCCTTTACGCCCTTGTGGGTGTAGGTAAAGAAGGAGGTGTGACAGCTCTGGTGACTCTGCTGGGGACCGAACCCAGAATCTCTGGTTCAGGGTTTAAGAATTCGAGCTTAGAATAATTGTTGTATTTGGTTATATCTGATTTTCCTACATGTTTTGTGCTGAATGTGCTAAGTGTTACCACTTTAATATTATCTGAACTGTATATAAACTGTGCCGACACCCTTCTCTTCTCACCTCCGGGGATGTGCTTACTGGTTGAGACTCCCTATTCTATTAGTGTCATACCCTGAAATAAAAAAGAGGCTCGGATAAGTTGCAAAACCGGATGATCTCGCGGGTCCCCGGTATGCTGCCCCCTCCTCGACTCGAGTTGTCCGCTCGAGTGCATTGTTTAGAACACATACCCAGGTTTTGAACCTAGAGTAACTTGACTTCATGCCGGATCCCTAGTAGGAGCGCTTAATTGCATCATGCTGCATTTGACTTAGGGGACTCAACATAGGGGTTGGGTTCGTCTACGGCTAGCAACCTGAAATGAAAAGACCATCCTGATGCATCCTATTTGTTCTGTACATATATTTGTTTCGAACCAGCATGTTGACCGGCTTTTGAATCTCGGGAATGTTAGAAAATTGAGAAAAAGAGGAAAAGAGAAAAGAGAGAAATAACAGTTAGGGGGTTAATTGATTATTTTAGAAAAACCAATGACCAATTATTGGCGAAACTCTGCCGAAATTTGAGAAAATGAAGAAGAAAAATGCTTTATTTTTAATAGTCTGTTTTACTAAAAGCAAAAGAAAAAATAGAAAAAGTGTCTTTTATTTTTGGAAAATTGTTTGTTGAAAAGGAAAAGAAAAAGAGTCTTTATTTTAGTTTGGAAAAAATAGGTTGTTTATTGTTTGTTGAAAATGAAAAAGGAAAAAAGGAGTCGTTATTTTGTCTTGTTTTCAAAAAATAGAAAGGGAAAAATAGTTTGTCTTGCCATGGAAAATGAAAAAAAGGGTCTTATTTTCAAAATATAGTTAGTTTTTTTGCCCGAACTATGCAGGTTTGATTCTCACAGGGCGTGAGATACGTAGGCAACCCTCATCGGGTCCAACCTTCCCTTTGCAAATAGCCAAAAAATAAGTATATCAAATTTTTAATCTTTGTCGTGAATAAGTTAGGTGACGCCGTTTTGGTCAAAAATAGCCGAATGTTCCCGAAAGGGACGCCGGAAGGCTAACTTTGCAAAAACGACCATTTTTGGTCATTTTGATTTTTGACTGGTTGACTCTCACAGCCTTAAAATCTTCGTTCTTGGGAGTGCTGAAAGGTCGTGTTTGAAAACCGAGTTTGACATTTTAAATTTGGAAAAGGAAATAGTTAATGTTGTTTTGAGTCAAATAAAAGTTTTGTTTTTGCTTAATCACCTTAATAAATGTGCAGGATGAGCACGATACAAAACGAACCTTTCTCAATAATGACTAAAATCCCTTTCGAGTTGCGGCTATGGTGGAATGATTTAGGCAAAGAAGGACAAGACGAAGTCAAGAAATATCTGAAGGGTCTTACGGGTTTGTTGGAAATCAAGCCTCGGGGTGATATTATAAGAGCGTTGGTCACTTGCTGGGACCCGGCGCAGAATGTCTTCCACTTCTCAGATTTTGAGCTCACCCAAACTTTGGAGGAAATAGCCGGGTACATTGGAAATCTTGAGGTTCCGTTAAGAGGAAAATATCTGGTTGCTCCAAGAGCCATTACGGTGCATCAGTTTTTAGATTCACTAAACATACCCAGGACAGTCTATAATCCAGATTTGGCAAAAGGCTTCTGCACTCTGCGCTTCATATACGACAGGTACGGCCACGTGGGAGGGTTTAACAAGACGGACATCAAGCTATGCAGTAAAAACAACCGTCAAAAATGGGATGAGCACAGACGGGTGGCTTTCATGATAACTTTTTTGGGCCTCCTGGTGTTCCCAAGGAAAGACGAGAATATTGATATAAACGTAGCCGGGGTCGTCAGTACCTTGCTTGCTCAAAATGAAAGCACTCTTGCTCCAATGATCGTGTCTGACATTTTCCGAGCTCTCACTTCCTGCAAAGCCGGAGGCAACTTTTTTGAAGGGTGTAACTTGTTGCTACAAATGTGGATGACCGAGCATCTATGCCACCGTTCCCAGCTTTTGAGTTATGGTTAGTCTGACAAGACATGTATAGGAGAGTTTTACACAAGGATTGATGGGGTTAGTCTGCCCGAAGGAGTAACAACATGGATATCATACTTTTGTACTCTCACGGACAGTCAGATACAGTGGACGTTGGGATGGTTGCCTGTTGAAGAAATCATATACATGCCAGCAGCTAGCTCACATTTTCTTTTGATGGGACTTAAGAGCATCTAGCCTTATGCTCCATGTCGGGTTCTGAGACAACTCGGGAGATGCCAAACAGTGCCACGGGAGGAAGATCTTAGTGCTCAAGTAATTGAGATTAGCCCTAACGGACAGTTTCCCGAAGCGAAAGTTCGCGAGATTTGGAATGAATGTCAATATCTACAAGCAGATACTTGTGTGCAGGATCGGGCCAAAGGAGAAATGTCGCCAGAATACCTCGCATGGTGCAGAAGTGAACTTGAGCATCAGAGACAAGCTAAAAGACCCCACATCCAGGATTTTACTGAATCATCACAAGAACAATGGGGTTGGCTAGCAAAAGAAGAAGGCTATCAGGCCGAGATCAGCAAACTGAAACAATAGATTGGAGCTCTGAAATTTGAAAACAGTGTGCACGCTGCTGCTGATCAGGGAGAAAAGAACAGGTTGGCCCAAGAAAACGAGGTGCTTAGGGCCCAAGTCCAGCAAATGAGGATAGCTGCCAATAACCAACAAAGGAGCCGGTTGGACGAGCGGTTGATAAAGGGGCTGAAAAGGAAATTAGTGAGTGACAGGATGAGCTGAAAATATCCGAAGGAACCATAGCAGAACTCCGGGCATAGTGGGTAAAAAGAACAGAAGAAGGCACCCATTATGTGCAACACTTAAAGAAAGATTATGAAAAGACCATTGCTAGTCTGAAAAGAAAAGTGGTCACCCTTGGGGATAAGGCAGCTAAGCAAGCTAAAGCTTTTGAGACCGAAAGTGGACACTGCTATGACTTACTAGCCCAAATGGAAGTAGAGATACAGCAGCTGCAGGATCAGCATCTTCAGGATTCTCATGTGTTGGAGGCTCGCAATAATCAAGTAAGGCTATTGCTTATAGAAAAGGGTCGAACGAGAGACAAGATTGAGACCATTGCCCACGCCATCCTCAGGAGATGTCGGGCATGCGAAGACATGACTCGCACTACCTTCTTTTCGGCAGTAATGATTTATGTCAAGTGAACCATGTATGAGCTGGAGCAACTTGAAAGGGATTTGGCACCTAAGCCCGCGGCGAGGCCGAACGATGCCCCGCGGGCACCCACTTTTGAAGCACTAATGTATTCATAGATCTAGTCTGTATTTTCCATTTTAGAGTTTGTTGTTTGTTAGTCTGTTTTCTTTTTGCGTCCAAGTATGCTAGTATGTTCGGAGTTTGTATTTGAGTTTAGTTGGAGTCTGTTATTTTCCATTTCAGAATGTTTAACTTGTAATAGAATGTTGTGGTAATGAAAATTTGAAAATTCCCAAAAAATTTGTTCCTCTATTTTGGCACTTATTTTCACGAACTACGCCTGGTCTGATTCGTGCGAGGTCACGATACGTAGGCAATCTCCATAGGATTCGACCGTAACCAAATGAAGAGAGAAAGAAAGAAGAAAAATGAGAGAGGATGGAAAAAGAATAAAAAAGAGCGGGAAAACAAGAAAGGGATAGAATGCGGAAAGAAAAGATGAAAGAGAGAAAAAAAGAAAAAAAAGAGAATGCTTACAGTTGGAACTAAGGAAATGCCGGGATGACGCATGCGGTTGAACAAATGCATCATAGAAATGGTTAACTGTATAGGTGCATTCATGCCCAACGTGCGGTTATCCAATCTGTTAGAGCCTAACCGCTAACGGAATTGTTGTCTAAATGTGTGAGTCCAGGTAGGTGGTTAGTTGTTTAGCATTCTGGCAACTCATCCATACAACACCCGGTCTAAAGATAAAGTGAACATGACTGGCTCAGAATCTGATACGAGTATTGTTGACCCGTCGAAAGAAGTAGAAGAAATGGACGTTCATGCAATGAGGGAGGAAATGTATAAGTTGAAACAACAGGTGGCTGAAATGTACCAAGCCTGGGCGAAAGGGCATCCACCGCCAGTTTATCCCGCTAACCCCGCTTATATCCTACCATTAGCTCAGCCTCAGGAGACACCCACTGTGAATTCATCTCCAGCATTTCCACTCTACCAACAATGCCAGGGCACCACTTCTCATACATCACAGGCTCCTCCATCCAAACAAGTCTCATACCCACCTCCACTAATCACTCCCGTTTTTGTAGCACCTCCGTCTGCTACCCTACACCGATCCCCCAATGAACCTCGATTCCAGACGCACGACAACCAGTATTATCCCCTTGAGCCTACCTTCAAAGTTCCAGAACCCTACCCTTATACCCCTCATCTTGATCTCACGGCAGGCACCGAGATGCCGCCCAAAAACCCTGAGCAGGAGGAGATGATCAGAAAGGTCAAAAGCTTGGAGCAATCATTCCGAGACATGAGGGGGTTAGGAGGCCAAGTAAGTGTGGCCTATAAAGACTTGTGTCTGTTCCCGGATGTTCAGTTACCGTCCGAGTTCAATATGCCTAGGTTTGATTTGTACGACGGGCATGGCGATCCAGTAGCACATTTAAGGGGATTCTATAGCAAGATGAGAGGGCCAGGAGGGAGAGATTAATTGCTGATGGCATATTTCGGCCAATGTTTGAGCGGATCGGCGTTGGAATGGTACACTAGACAAGATCATAGAAGGTGTACACCTGGGAAGACTTGGCCCAAGCCTTCGCCTGTCAGTTTCAATACAATCTTGAAATCATCCCAGATCGACTGTCATTGAGAAAGATCGAGAAGAAGCCCGGTGAGAGCTTTCGAGAATATGGGTTCCGTTGGAGAGAGCAAGTAGCGAGGGTTGACCCCCCCCCCGATGAAAGAGAGCGAAATGGTTGATTATTTCTTGTAGGCTTTGGAGCCCACCTATTTTAGTCATTTGGTGTCAGCAGTGGGCAAGTCCTTTAATGAAGTCATGAAAATGGGAGGCATGGTTGAGGAGGGACTCAAATCCAATAAGATCATGAGTTATTCAGCAATCAAAGCAACCACCCAAGCCATTCAAAACGGCACTGGGGGTGTGCTTGGGAAGAAGAAGAAAGAAGAGGTTGCAACTGTCGAATCTGGAGCATGGTCCAGGTCCAGAATCCCGTCACCCTATTACAACCAACCCAGACCCCATCACCCAAATTATCCTTATACCCCATATGGCCCTCCTCAACACTATTATCCACCACCAAAGCCACACTTTTCCATCCATCATGCCCAAACTTATACCCAGTCTCCAGCTCACGCGCAATGGCGTGCGCCGGCTACCCAAAACACATACCCAACTCCACAAAACACATATCCACACCCGAGGGCTTATAGGCCAGGATCCAGCTTCCACCCAAACCAGGCTTTCAGAAATGAGAGAATGCAGAAACAGAAAACATTCACTCCGCTGGGAGAATCCTATACCACTCTTTTCCACAAACTGAGGCAGGTAGGCTTGTTGAATCCGGTTGAGGCCAAATGCAAAATCCCCTTCCTAAAAATTTGGACCATTCAGTGAGCTGTGAGTATTGTTTAGGGGCTCCCGGACATGATACTGAGAAATGTTGGAGATTGAAAACTATTGTGCAAGAGCTTATTGACACAAACATGATCGAGGTTTAGGCCCCTGAGACACCCAATATTAACCAGAACCCGTTGCCAGCGCATCATGAGGCCAACATGATTGAACTGATACATAAGGGAGCAGAGCTTAAGAAGCCATCACAGACAGTCATGACGATCCGTTCTAGTGAAGCCAAAGTGAATGAAAAGTCAGCCAGTGTGAAACCATCGGTTCAGTTGAAAAGAATAGACAACAAGCCAGTTTTGGTGATGGGGAAAGGATCTTCTGTTGTTGCGAAGAAACCAGAGCCGATCAAGGTAGTGGTTCGGGGAGTATCAAGCACACCTGCGGCAGTCGTAAAGGGGGCTCATATAGAACCAGTTGTCATAAAGTCAATAACCCAGTTACCAGTGATTGACAGTAAAGCCATTCCGTGGATGTATGAACAGGTAGTTGTGACCTACAAGGGGAAGGAAATCAAAGAGGAAGTTTGTGAAACACAAGGTTTAACTCGCTCGGGATGTTGTTTTGCCCCCGAAGAGTTGAGAAAGGCTAGGGCTCCCAAGGAAAATCCGGCACCGGTTAAGAAAGCTATTACGGAGGAAGAGGCAGAAGAGTTCTTGAAAAAGATGAAAGTGCAAGATTATTCTATTGTTGAGCAGCTAAGAAAAATGCCAGCCCAAATCTCGTTGCTTTCATTGCTTATTCACTCAGATGAACATCGCCGGGCTCTGATGAAGATATTGAATGAAGCTCATGTTCCCGATAAAATTTCAGTGAATAATTTGGAGAAAATCGCGAACAAAATCTTGAGGTAAACAGAGTGACATTTTCTGATGATGAATTGCCCGTGGAGGGTACAGAACATAATAGAGCTCTTTATTTGACCATAAAATGTGAAGATTCGATAGTCACTCGGGTACTGATTGATAATGGGTCCAATGCCAATATCTGTCCTTTGTCTACATTAAACAAGTTCAAGGTTGATGATGACAGAATTCACAAGAATAGCATCTGCGTTCGGGGGTTTGATGGTGGTGGTACAGACACAGTCGGTGACATCATACTTGAATTGACAATTGGGCCGGTCGAGTTCACCATGGAGTTTCAAGTGTTAGACGTGGCGGTGTCTTATAATCTTCTGTTGGGGCGACCATGGATCCACGCTGCCAAAGTGGTGCCTTCTACACTACATCAGATGGTTAAATTTGAGTGGGATAGACAAGAGATCGTAGTACATGGGGAAGACAACATGAGAATTGTAAGCGATACCATCGTACCATTCATAGAGACTGATGATGATAAAGGGCCGTGGGTTTACCAGGTTTTTGATACAGTCTCGGTAGAAAAGGTTCCTGAAGGGAAAAACATCCCGGTTCCCAGAATAACAGCTGCAACTGTCATGGTAGCCTCTAAAATGTTGAAAAATGGGTTTGTACCAGGCAAATGATTGGGTGCTGATTTGCAAGGTATTGTTCAGCCAGTTTATTTGTCCAAAAATCCGGATACCTTTGGGTTGGGTTTCAAGCCTACGGCGGCGGATGTAAGACGAGCCCGCAAGATGAAGAAAAGAGGCTGGGTTCTTCACAAACCAATTCCAGGTCTGTTCAGGTCCTTCATCAGGCCAAGTATCGGGAAGCAATTATTGGCAAAGGTGTCGGGTCCACTGATTGGTGCGGATGGGAACTTGGAGAGAGGGCTTGAGAAGGTATTTGCTGAGGTGAACATGGTTGAGGCCGGGGAAGGGTCGAGCAAAGCAGATATACAGTACATTGGGCCACGTGCTAATATCAACAACTGGGAAGCCACTCCTCTTCCATCTCAGAGGGAGTCGCGGTAGTGGGTTTTGTTTTCCTTTTGTTCACCTGGATTATTCCAGGGTTTGTAATTCAGTTGCTACGTTCCGTCCGTTTGGATGAGTTAAAACCCTGTCATCTTTACATTCAATGAAATGCAATTCCTTTTCTTTCTTAATTCCTAATTTTGTTTCCATTTCTTTTTCTTTTTCTTTTCTGTATAGTTCTCTTTATGCTGATATCGATGACATGACACGCATGAGGAATCTTCGGCCCAGTTTTAAAAGCCAATCTAATTCAGAGATAATAGTGCAAGAAATCGAGTGTCATGATGAGGTGGAATATGATGATGACAAGGCCTATGAGGAAACTAGTAAAGAATTAAGTCACTTTGAAGAAAAACCCAAACCTAACCTAAATGACACAGAAGCAGTTAATCTAGAGGACCAAGACAATATTCGCAAAACTAAAATAAGTGTTCATCTGGAGCCACAACTCAAGGAGGAGATAATTAAAGTATTGTTCGAATACAAGGATGTTTTGGCATGGTCGTATGATGATTTTCCGGGTCTAAGTACCGATTTAGTGGTTCACAAACTGCCCATTGATCCGGCAGTCCCACTTGTCAAGCAGAAGCTGAGAAAGTTCAAAACGAACATAAGTGTAAAGATCAAAGAAGAGATTACCAAGCAATTTGATGCAAAGGTCATTCGGGTTATGTGGTATCCTTCCTGGTTAGCTAATGTTGTGCCGGTGCCAAAGAAAGACGGCAAGACCAGGGTGTGTGTCGATTATCGAGATCTTAACAAGGCAAGTCCAAAAGACAATTTCCCACTGCCGAACATCCATATATTAATTGATAACTGTGCGAAACATGAGATTGGTTCTTTTGGGGATTGTTAGGCGGGTTATCATCAGATTCTAATGGACGAGGAAGATGCGGAAAAGACAGCATTCATCACTCCGTGGGGAACGTACTGTTATTGGGTCATGCCATTTGGTTTGAAAAATGCTGGGGCAACTTATATAAGGGCAATGACAACAATATTTCATGATATGATACACAAGGAAATCGAGGTGTACGTGGATGATGTTATCGTGAAGTCTAGACAGCAGTCTGACCATGTCAGGGATTTAAGGAAGTTTTTTCAAAGGCTTCGCAGGTACAATCTTAAGCTCAATCCTGCAAAATGTGCTTTTGGAGTACCATCTGGGAAGTTGTTGGGATTTATAGTCAGCCGTCGGGGTATTGAACTAGACCCGTCGAAGATCAAAGCTATTCAGGAATTGATGCCTCCAAGAAACAAAACTGAGGTGATGAGTTTGTTGGGAAGATTGAATTATATCAATAGGTTCATTGCTCAGCTCACGACAATTTGTGAGCCGATTTTCAAGCTGTTAAAGAAAGATGCTGCAGTTAAATGGACTGATGAATGTCAGGAGGCTTTTGATAAGATAAAGGGGTATTTGTCGAACTCACCCGTGTTGGTCCCGCCATAACCGGGGAGGCCTTTGATTCTATATCTGACGGTTTTGGATAATTCATTTGGTTGTGTAGTGGGGCATCATGATGTTACAGTCAAGAAAGAGTAGGCTATCTATTACCTCAACAAGAAGTTCACATCTTACGAGGTTAAGTATACTCATCTGGAGAGGACATGTTGCGCCCTAACTTGGGTGGCACAGAAGTTGAAACATTATTTGTCATCCTACACTACTTACCTCATATCTCGCTTAGACCCATTAAAGTATATTTTTCAGAAGCCTATGCCCACGGGGAGGCTTGCAAAGTGGCAGATCTTGCTTACGGAGTTTGACATTATCTATGTGACACGGACTGCAATGAAAGCACAGGCGCTGGCAGATCATTTGGCAGAGAATCCAGTTGACAATGATTATGAGCCGTTGAAAACTTACTTCCCTGATGAGGATGTGATGCATATTGATGAGTTGGAACAAGTTGAGAAGCCAGGATGGAGACTTTTCTTTGATGGGGCCGCAAACATGAAAGGTGTGGGAATAGGAGCAGTACTTATTTCTGAAACAGGTCAGCACTACCCAGTTACGGCTCAACTTCATTTCTATTGTACGAACAACATGGAAGAATATGAGTCATGTATCTTAGGGTTGAGATTAGTTGTAGACATGGGTGTCCAGGAAGTCTTGGTCATGGGTAACTCGGACCTATTGGTACACCAAATTCAAGGAAAATGGGAAACACGAGACTTAAAGCTTATACCGTACCGGCAATGTTTGCATGGGCTTTGTCAGCGATTTCAGTCAATAGAATTTAAGCACATTCCAAGGATTCATAATGAAGTGGCCGATGCGTTGGCTACTCTGGCATCGATGTTACATCATCCAGATAAGGCTTACGTGACCCTTTGCAGATTCAGGTCCGCGATCAGCACGCTTATTATAATGTGGTAGAAGAGGAACTTGACGGTGAGCCATGGTTTCATGATATCAAGGAATATGCCATGATAGGTGTGTATCCGATACAGGCCACAAGTGATCAGAAACGAACAATTCGACGGTTGGCAAGCGGGGTTTTCCTTAGTGGAGGAGTGTTGTACAAAAGAACTCCAGACCTCGGGTTATTAAGGTGCATGGATGCGAGGCAGGCCACATCTATCATGACTGAGGTACATGCGGGAGTCTGTGGACCGCATATGAGCGGATATGTTTTGGCAAAGAAGATCCTACGGGCAGGTTATTATTGGCTTACTATGGAGCGAGATTGTATCGGTTTCGTACGTAAGTGTCATCAGTGTCAAGTGCATGGAGACTTGATGCATTCTCCGCCATCAGAACTACATACGATGTCCGCACCATGGCCTTTCATTGCATGGGGCATGGATGTCATAGGGCCAAATGATCCAGCAACGTCAAATGGGCACAGGTTTATTCTGGTAGCTATAGATTATTTTACCAAATGGGTGGAAGCTAAGACGTTCAAGTCTGTGACCAAGAAAGCTGTGGTGGATTTTGTGCATTCGAACATTATTTGTCGGTTTGGGATACCGAAGGTGATTATCACAGACAATGGGGCTAATCTTAATAGTCATCTGATGAAGGAGACATGTGAGCAGTTCAAGATTACTCATCGTCATTCTACTCCATACCGCCCTAAGGCAAATGGTGTGGTTGAGGCAGCCAATAAGAATATAAAGAAAATACTCCGGAAAATGGTAGAAGGATCTAGACAGTGGCATGAAAAGCTGCCTTTTGCATTGTTGGGGTACCGCACCACCGTTCGGACCTCGGTGGGGGCAACTACTTACTCTTTGGTATATGGCACAGAAGCAGTGATACCAGCAGAAGTGGAAATCCCGTCTCTCCGAATCATAGTAGAGGCTGAGATCAATGATGATGAATGGGTGAAAAGCCGCCTGGAGCAGTTGAGTTTGATTGACGAAAAGAGATGGGCATCCGTGTGTCATGGTCAGTTGTACTAGCAAAGAATGGCAAGAGCATACAACAAGAAAGTGCGTCCAAGGAAGTTTGAGGTGGGATAGTTAGTGTTGAGACGTATTTTGCCTCATTGGGCCGAAGAAAAAGGAAAGTTCGCCCCGAACTGGCATGGGCCATTTGTCGTAACCAGAGTGTTGTCTAATGGTGCATTATATCTGACAGATGTGGAAGGGAAATGTGTAGAAATGGCCAACAATTCCGATGCAGTCAAAAGATACTATGTATGATTTCTTTATTTTTATTGTACTTGTTTGTATTTGGCATATTTCAAAGATTGAAATGATGAAGGCATTTTGTTCTGCTATCTAAACGCTTTTACCCCTTGTCACCCCATTTGAGCCTTATTTATTCTATTTCATATCCCTCTTTCGGAATCAATGGCACCATTAAGAAACGCAAGTGCGGAAGAAAAGAAAAAGTAAAAAAAGAGAAAAAAAAACTAAAAAGAAAAAAAAAGGAAGAAGGAAGAAAAGAAGGAAAAGAAAAGAAGAGGAAAATTGAAGGTCAAAAGAAGAAAGAAAAGAAAGGGAAAAGAAAAGAAAATGAAGAAAAGAAAAGAAAACAACAACGTAGTCTCTATGACGCGAACTACGTTTGAATTGATCCTGAAAGGGTACGTAGGTAGCCTCTCTGAGGTTCAGTCATACCAAAATAAAATCCAAAAGTCCCCAAGCAAGAAACTGGGGCATAAGTCGTGGTTGTTGTGAGAAATCTAATTTCGAAAGTTGTAATTTTAACCCATTTTGAAATTATTTTGATGCCTTTCATACCCTTTCTTTCTAGCCCCGTCCAAAGCCTACATTATGGTCCAAAGAAAGACCTTCTGATCAATCTCTGAGAAATGCCAAGTTAAGCAGGTAAAGGTAATTCATGTATGGGGCAACACTTTGGTTCAAGCAGGAAAAGCAAAAGATAAAATGAGAGAGTCTTATTGGTGAAAATATGCACAGGCACCGTAAGGCGACGGGAGTTGAGAGAAAGAATAAAATGAGAGAGTCTTATTGGTGAAAACCCTTACGGGCACTTTAAGGAAAAAGTGAGTTGAGAAATGATTGATGGAGAAAGGTCTGTTGATGGAAAATTGTTTCGAGGCACCACAGGACGAACAAGGCTAAGGTTTGGATAAAGTAATAAAGTGATGGAAATTCTGGGGCAACAAAGGGTGGCGATCGAGAGTTGGTTAGTTGGACAAATTGGGCCGATTAGTCTGAAATGCATGTCGTGATGATTGGTACCAGCTGTTCCGGTCAGATAAGTTTCTTTCCCTTTTTCTTTTAAACAGTCATCCAGTTTTGGGTTCTTTTTACCCTTCACTCGTAAACTTATTGCATTTCATTTTCTTTGGGGGTTTTATCTGTCTATAATGTTTCAATATAGTTTTGTTCAAAGCAAGTGGAAAGGGATTTCAAAACTCACTACCAGATTCCGAAAAGTGTAAAGCGCGATATGGTCAGAGCATGTCAAAAACAATGTGATGAAAGGTGAAATACAAGGAATCACCGGAAATGTCATCGGTGGAACGATTGGGAAATGTCGGGGGAAGTGCAAAGGTTCAGAAAAGGTCAGAAGTGGGAAACAACAACATGGGTACAGAACACTTGGTTTGTCAGAGTTAGGGGTTCGGAGATCAATCAGAAAGTCAAAGCGGTTCAGGGCCAGTTCGGGAAGCCAGTCGGAACAAAACAATGCAGCAGAAAGATCTCAAACAAGAATGCCGCCAACTAACCACCATTTTTTGAACTGACAAATTTTCTTTGATTAAAACAGGGGTAGAAAAGTTCGTTTGTGTCAGAGGAACTCTCTGTGGGGAAAGGCAGTCACCAAAAAATTTAGTTTTTAAATTTACAGGACCCTCCTGGATAATGGGATTTGGTTTTTGAATTTCAGGACCCTCCCGGAAAATGGGACCTAGTTTAAAGTTCAGAAATAGCATAATCTAGCATAAATGTATCCCAAAAGAATATAAGTTAGCTTAGAAGTTTGCATGTTCAAGAAAGGATTCAATTAGGAGTTTCTAGGACCCTCCTGAATAATGGGACTTAGCTTTAAGATTTCAATCAGATAACAACATTTAGCGTAAACTTTGTTGTAGGGTAGTATAATTCAAGCATGAAAGTTGCCACCTTTAAGATAAAATTTGACCTTTGATTTTCAGGACCCTCCTGGATAATGGGGAGTAGTTTAAAGATCCTCCTAGATAGCAAGATTTAGCAGAAGTCACACCTGTAGAAGATATAACTTAGGTTTTAAATCGTCGTTTAGTCAAGAGTTGTCAGGACCCCCCTGGATAATGGGACCTAGCTTTCAAATCCTTAGTAGTACTTGGTAATATGCTTTAGTTTTACAGTCACATCTGGCCCCAGCCACCAAACTGGGGCAGAAAATCTTCTTTGTTTTGTCTATCTTGAAGTCAGGAGTCCGCCTGGAGAGTAGGGAATACATTTCAAGTTTAAGTCAGGAGCCCGCCTGGAGAGCAGTGAATACTTTCAAGCGCAGCAGTCAGGAGCCCGCCTGAAGAACAAGGGAGTAAAATTTAAGTTTAGTTTTCAAATTCTTTGTTTTATCTATTCAGAAGTCAGGAGCCCTCCTGGATGACAGAGGAATACATTCATGTTCAAGTTCAGCAGTCAGGAGCCCGCCTGGATAACAGAGAAATACATTCAATTTCAAGTTCAGCAATCAGGAGCCGCCTGGATAACAGAGGAATACATTCAAGTTCAAAATTCAGAAGTCAAGAGTCCGCCTGGAGAACGGAGACATACAGTTCAAGTTTCAGTAATCGGGAGCCCACCCGTACAATAAGTGAATACATTCAAGTCCAGCAATTTGAAGAAAGGAACAACAGCTCAGTTTGTAGTTCGCAATGGCAACAAGGGATTTTACTAAGAAAACACAAGACAACAAGGCAGTGAGGAAGTACAACAACAAGTTTGAAGAATTTAGATAGGGTTTTGTAATTCATAGGTCATAGTTTAGTTTAGCTTCTTTTATTTTGCCATGACATAATAAGGAAGGTCAGCAAGCAGTAGCAGCAGCAATCGCAGTAAAATCATAGATCCTGGTAGTCCCAGCTACCAGACACTCCTGAACTACACTGACCTGATTCCTGTTTAGTCCAGGATATGTAGGCAACCTCCGAATCAGGGTGCGGTCAACTTTTTCAAAAATGCCTCACAAGGAATATTCAAATGGGCAAAAATCGCTCATATTTGCTCACTTATCTTTGTCCGAAAACTTTTCATGTTTCCGAGCAAAGAGGGGCAGCTGTGAGCACTTGATTTTTTCCCAAAGCAAATTATTCCCAGAAATTCAAACAAAACAATTTCTTTATTGTTTTATAATTTTTGTGAATTTTGACGTCATTTTCTGCTAATTGTCGCATTTATATGTGCATTCTAATTCATTTGAAAAAAATACAAAATATACATTTGCATTTAGGATTTAATTTCATATTTTTAGGATTAATTAAGGGTTAATTTGTTTTACATCAAAATATGAAGAAAATAACAAAAATAGTTCACTTTTGCCTTTTTAATTGTTTAAATGTGAATTCGTCCTGAAATAGTTTTTAAAATAATTTTAGAAATCAATTAGTTTAATTTTGAAATATATTAGAATTGTATTTTAGTTGTTGCAATTTTATAAAATCAAAAAAATATACAAAAAATAGATAAAAGAAACAAATGAAAAAAAAGGAAAACAAAAAAAAGAAGTAGAGAAAGGGCTGCCCACGATTTGGGCCATGCCCAATTAAATTCACCCGGGCCCAACATTTCTTTCTTCTTTCCCACGCCCCAAGCCCAATCTAACCCA
Source organism: Nicotiana tabacum (assembly GCF_000715075.1). NCBI lineage: Eukaryota > Viridiplantae > Streptophyta > Magnoliopsida > Solanales > Solanaceae > Nicotiana > Nicotiana tabacum. Next base: position 96,458,630 of record NC_134084.1, on the reverse strand, counting down.
GACCAGGTCCGGGTCCTCAAAAAGTCCAAACGACGTCGTTTTCAGGAAGTCCATCTCAGCTGTTGTTTCTTGATCGAACGGATGAGATCGTCTTAGGTTGTTTTATATATATATGTCCGAAATATTCACCCCCCTATCTCGTCTCTCAAACCCCCCCCATCCATCTCTAACCCTAAAAACAAGTCACCCCCATATCCTTCGCCGGAACCCTACCGCCGGCGAACACAACCTATGCCGTTGACCACCAAAATTTCACCGTAAATTCTCTTTCCCCTCCTCTTTCCAATCCCCATGGTCATCTCCCTTGAATCTTTCCCTATCTCCTCGAATCTTCGATGCAATATTTTCCGGCCACGACGAGACCTACCCCAAATAACCCCAAATTAACACCATGTGACCGCCTGGGCCTCCTCTACCCAACCTCCATGACCTTGTCTCTCGAATCTGCCTGGAAAAGCTCGAATATCAAATCGAAGGTTTCCGACCAAACCCTAAGGCAAGATCTCCATGATTTCGGACCCTAACAACCCTAACCAAGTGTTTTCTTATGAAAACACATGGTTAGGGATGTTACGGGTCAGATATTTCGGGGGATTTGGACTACTGGTCGGAGCTCTTTGTGGTCGCTGGGTTTTTATTGGTATTTTTCTTTTATTTTCAATTTCTTTTTCCTTTTCTGATTTTCTGCATGTGTGAATTCCATGGTTAATGTCTTGTTAATGTGCGTTTTAATTTTTTGTCAATATTGTTCTAATCTTGTGTCCTGATTTGATTAAGTCTAGTTGTTTGTTTGATTTTAATATGTTCTGATTCCTGATATTAGTTCGATTTATAATTTATTAATTAGTTTTACAAAGTTTTACATGAATTAGTTTTTGGTGTTCCTTTAGTTAATTACTAATTAGATCATGATTGGCTTCAGTTTGATTAGTCGTCTAGCTAGTTTTAATTAGTTTAGCTTGTTTTGGTCTGATTAAGGCTGAATTGGACTCTTTGGGAGACTATAATTAATTTGTAGTCTGGTTAACAGAGGGTTTGAGTCAGTTAGTTAGGGGCTTGAAGCTTAACTTGTTTGGGTAGTAATTCCAGGGAGGGAATAAGGGTAGTTTGAGCATGGAAAAGGGTAGTTGTATTAAAAATAGTAATTTCAAAACCAAGATAAGGGTAGTATATGTAAAAGAACACCCTAGGGCCTTCTAGAATAAGACTTTAGTGTAGATTTCAGTAAACTTAGGGGAGTAACTTGAGAAACAAGGCAGAATTGAAGGACTAATAGGGGAAATCTGAAATTAAAAGGGGGAAAATGTGTGAGTGCCATCTAGAGTATTCTACCTTATTTGTTGCCTATAAAAGGCAAACCCAATGCCTTGATTGGGGGGTCTGAAAAATTTCCCAAGGAAGCTCCTCTCTGATTATTCAGATCTGAACTTGAAGTTCAAACATTCAAAAAAAAAAAAATCACTGTTTCATTGCTTTCTTCAGGCTGTTTTCGAATTCCATCTTTAATTCAACTTTCTAGTTCATCTCGAAATCAAAAACAACTTGAACTCTTCCGTGTCTGTTCAATAGTTGAAATCTGAAAGTGTTTGGAATTATTTGAGCACTGGTGTTGGTTTATTTGAGTTGGATGTGGGTTATTCATCGAATGTGTGGATTTATGGGTTCATTGCTGGTTGTATTGGTGCTATTTTGGTTTTGAAAAGTTTCCTAGATCACTGATTCATTTCTGGGTTGAAACAGCTGTTTGAAATTCCAAATCACTGTTGCTTGTTCTGCTGCTGCTAACTGCTCCTTCTTCCTTTGATATTTTGATTTCCAGGTACACGTTTTGAACTTGTTTCGATGTATCATTCGATGTTGACAACATGAAATGAAATTGGAGCAAATTCTCTGTTGTAGATCTTTAGCTTGTTATGTTTTAGATAGTTTGTCATGGTTTGGTGGTTGTACATTGTTATCAAATTCGAAATGCATAATTGAACTTAAACTGGTTATGTATTAAGGGGACTGTAAACTGTTATGTATCAGAATCAGGTGAGTTTATTTTTCGAGTTAATTACTAGTTGTAGTTAGCCCCTATTAGCTGATGCATACCCCCGTTAAATACTAGTTGTAATTAATTTCATAGAATAAGTCCATATTAGTTGTAATTAGATAGAATTTCTACTAGTTATTTTCATGTTCTCAATCTGAAATTAAGTAGGTCATGGTCATAGATGAATATGTTGGTTTAAATGTTGGATTCAAGTTTGAGTCTCAGCATGTTGATTCATAAGTGAGGAAGCTACTGTCCAGTCCCACTAGGATTCTGAAATTGACGATAAATCTCCAGTTTTGTTTTCTAAAAATCGAATTGTTGCTGCATATTCCTGGACGGTTTTGAATGTCAAATAACGTAGTATAGATGTTAATCCCAACGATGTGAAAAGACTGTGGCCTGGTGATCATTTATATTCAATTTTGTTCATAATTAGTATTGTGGTCTGTTTCAACTTGAGCCGTATTTATGGGATCACCTTGGCCCAGTGGCGTGAAACCCTGCTAGAATAGCACAAGACCATTGCTGATCATTTAGTTGCTAAGAACTGAAAGTTGGCGTATGTTTGGGCCCTGAAGCTCAAGCTTCTTGTGAATCGGACTGGGGCCCAACAGACTGAAACCCATTGGGTTGCTGAATCATAGACCTAAGGTTTGGGCCTTTTGAGTACTTCTAATGATAATTGATTGGTTAACTAATAAATTATGGCCTTTAGAGACAAATAAGAATAAAAATCATAGTCTTTTTTAGTTTGGCCTTTTCATATAATGATGAGACGAGCCTCGCCAAATAAAATACGAAATGCGGGGCCCTCAATAAACGCTATGAATTCGGGAGGGCCATTTAGCGAATTTCACGGCCTTCCCCAAAATAATAATACACTAGACCCTTTAAGCACGATTTTAATAAAATTACATTCCTAAACTCGGGTGTGCATTGATGCGACCCAAATCCAAATCTCAACGGAATCGAAATGTGCTGACAACCATGGGTGCATTGATTGTGACGTGGTTTGAGACACATTTCCACAATGTTGCAATTCTTTTAAAATATAATGATAAAGGCGGTTTACGAATAAGCGGCACATAGGCTAGCATGAACTAAAATCAGATAAAATTAAATACAATAGTTGAGCGACCGTACTAGAACCACGGAACCCGGGAATGCCTAACACCTTCTCCCGGGTTAACAGAATTCCTTACTTGGATTTCTGGTTCGCGGACTGTTAACAGAGTCATAAATTTCCTCGGTTCGGGATTCAACCGGTGACTTGGGACACCATTAATATACCAAGTGGCGACTCTGAATAATTAATAATTAAATCCCGTTCTGATTGTCCTTTAATTGGGAAAACTCCTTTACGCCCTTGTGGGTGTAGGTGAAGAAGGAGGTGTGACAGTACCTCAAGCTCACCCATACCACCATAACACAAGACTAAGGATCCGTCTCATATCATAGAAATAGAACACCCGAATATGACCCGCAAGGTCATATCTCCACATAGCTTCGCTGCAAAATGCGCGATCCTATCCAAACACTGTTCCACATGAAACACCTCAAGTCACTATTGCTCGAAATTGACAAGCATGCACAATTTGACACCTGGAACCAAAGCAAATCACTACACCCACGGTAAAACAAGGAAGATATACCACACAGACCCGATAGGACGTAACCGATACGCCATCCACCTAGCAACACCCAATTACTTTTCCCGCTCGACTTCCATTATGAACCCCAATAGAACCACACCATATGTGCCCATAACCAATAAATCATAATGTCTCGCAACAAAGAAAGGCAACTCATAGATCTCCCAAATCACTAGTAAGCTCAATAAGGTCGAATCCACATGTCCCTCAACAATACAGTTTGGGGCCAACTAAGCAGACTCGACTAGAACATGCATCCACATTGGCTTGCCAACGAACTCCTTATCAAGGAAGCCTGAAGCTACTACTTCCACTACTATAACTCATGCCGGAGCCATACGACAAAGTGCCCGGCACCAAATCAATACCGAAATCAACAACCCTGCCCGGCGACATGCCCGGCCGCAAGAAACACATATGGAGAGTCCCTCAACACCAGAACTGAATAAATGGTAGAATCCTCTGCACTGACATCCATCACGAAGGCTCAATTAAGAAAGACAATCCTTCCTAGCCGTTCGCTGGGTCTTTGAAATATAAACCACTCTACTAGAACATAATCTGCCGCACCTCGCCACTCAACCCGTAGCATTTCCGGCATAGCCCATAGTGTAATAGTCCAGAATAACCCAACACTGAGACAACCAGTCTGAACTCCAACATCACATCCAACATACCAACAAAGAAAGATCCACTCAAGCCTCCAAATCTCGATAGTCGCTAAACAGTGTCGATACACACGATCCACAACCACAACATAGCCTGAATATGAGAACTTTCGTCTCCAAATCCACACGGCCCATGAATCACCATATCCGATCCCAATTTCGTCGTCTGAATACATGCTACGCCTCAAATACCCAATCATTCCACGATAGATACTCAAATATTTCCCTGTGTCACCAAGCAAACTCGAATATCACCAGTCGATCTAACAAGAAAGTGCCGCAATACTACCGAATACCATCAACTTAATCACATTGTCTTTTCTAAAGCATATACCCTCGTCAAATCACCCTAATTAGCACTAACACTTCCTTAATCATCTGAAACTACCCGTGCTGCCTAAGAATTCATGACTTTCCATTCAGAACTGAACTGTAACCTTCCACACGCAATTGTAAATCCTCCACAACCTACCGCATATACCATACCATCTCAGGATAATATAAGAACTTCATCTTCCTTCTGAGCCACAAACATCTACGTACTCAATTGGTTAAAAACTTTCCATTGGTCTCAATATAGAAGAAAAATCACTATACATCCCATGCTCTGCATGCCCATATAAAATATACATCTCCAAACCATGGTAAAAACCATCAAGAACTCTCCGAGTTCCTTTTGCAAAAATCAGACATGTCAGGACTGAATCCTTCTAACTCGATCAAGCTAAGCAAGCCATCAAAACCTAATAGCATTGCCACAAAATACCTGAAAGAACTAATTATCTCGAACACACACAAGGAATTAATCATATCCTTACCATACCGATTCGGTCTACTATCAAACTATTCCATCTATCTAAATTTCCTTCTGATTCATTTTCAACTTGATATTCTCTCTTACTGTAGCACCACAATTCCTCAACCCAGGCTCACCACACGAGACCCAAGCACAAGACCACACTGTCTAAGATCTATAAGCCGTTGAATACTCACTCAATTACTCCCAGAAACACCACATTCTAGAACATATTACTCTGAGGAACTTCCTGCAAATCTAAATCCATTACCTTTGCTTTCCTGATACCGATACATAGAATCCTATAATCAATATAGAAATATCACAAGTCTTGACCTCTTCCAATGAAAACACAGTTTCTAACCCCATATACAACTTTAAGATACCCAATTGTTACATGTAGAACCTCGATCACATTAGAACCATTCTCGAGAGTCACTCACTCTCTTTAAACTGCAATTACCCTAATCAAACGAACAGAACCACCCGTGCCTCATTAGCACTCTAACACCACAGAATGAAATCCTCATCCCAACACATCCAAGCAACTTCCTGCTCTATGCACCGAGCATTCTTTACCAACAACAACTTAAGATATCCCGTGATTTTTTCTTACTCTATGAAGCATAATATAACCTTTGTCAAATAATTTCCTCTACTCGAGTCATCCTCGGTCTCAATTTCCGCAAGCCTTAACTAATTCGCCTGCACGCCACAAACTGGAACCAACATAGCGCCTAACCATGCAAACCAACTACTCACAGTAGACTCCCCCACTTGGCTCGGAGCCATATATCAAAATACACTCGGTAACTCATAACACTTATACTCTATTGATGCCACAATACCATAGTGAGATTAATCTCAAATCCTTTTGTAAGCTTGTGAAAACAAAGATCATCTTGTACTTTAAATCTTCTGCAAATCTCGCATTCATCCCCGCAACAGTTAAGCCCACTCTCTTAAGCGACCCGAAATTTCAAATTTCAACACGTACTTTTCACTTACACATGAGATCTTCTAACATACACATAAGGATCACACCACTTCAGAACACTCCGCAAGAGATAACCCACCTGCTTCGCCTCAATCTAACATTTTTGTATACCTTCCACCATCATACACATTACACAGTCGCTTAGTCTTCCTGAGTCTGAACTCGTACCGCAACATAAAATTTACTTCACTCTCAATTGGAAAACATGAAAAGATCATTCACGCGCCCATAACTCAGGGCTATACCTCGAATCAAGATGGAATTCAACAACTTAATAGTTCTTCTATCCTCCAGCTGGCCTTCCTCGTTACTTCCAAGTCGTATAGATACGTCTCGTAGTACTAACATACTCACCACACAGTTATCCAGTCATCACTTCCACTAATAGGGATAATACTGAACATATAAGTGCAACACACTTGCTCACACAATCCACACCTCAGTGCTCAAGCAATAGGCAAAGATCCGGCCTCAAGTTCTCCAGACTGGCCCAACATCAAACTCACAGAGATCACATCTCGCTTCTCGATCAGGGAATCACAAGCCATCAAGGCACATCTGATACTGAGTGCTCATGCGTGCATGCGAACGCGTGGAAGGAATTTCAAGAGTTACTTTTCAAGCTGGATCAAGGACGCATGATAAGAATTTAAGAATGTGAAGTTTTTCCTAAAGGTTCTGCAGCCTCTCGAGGATAAATACAGACGTCTTCGTACCGATCCGTGAGACTCTACTAAACCTTCTCATGACTCGTGAGACCGATGTAACCTAGGCTCTGATACCAACTTGTCACGACCCAGACCCCGATCTGGTCGTAATGGCGCCTCTCGTGAAGACAAGGCCAACCAACCAACCCATTTTGCCTTTTCAGAATAGTTAATATTAATAAACAGTTTTAGCATAATTAAATAGCCACAATTTAAACAAAAATTTTCTTTATTAAGTGCGGAATACAACCCAAACACAGCCCAAATCGGGGTGTCACAAGTCATGAGCATCTATTAGAGTATAAATACAACTACAAGGCCTGAAACATATAAAATAGGACTGATAAACAAAAGGAAAAAATACGGTGCTGCGAATGCTGGCAGTCACCTCACTAAACTCCGATAACTTAGCCTCCGACCAGCTCAAAACCCGCTACCGAGTGAACAAATACCTGCATCTCACTATAAAAAACAGTCTATTTGCGGTAGTTTTATTACGGGGGTTATAATTAACCTCCACAAATTGTATCTAATTTAGGGGGGCTTATTGACCTCTGCACTAAAATTTAATTTGCGGCGTTTGAAACCTCCCTTAGACTTAAATTAAAATTTTGGTGGTGCAAATCCCAAAACAATTGTTGTCAAGCAATCAAACGCACAGTTCTTTCTTTTTACTTTTCTGCACTAAAATTCAATTTCCATTATTTCTTTTTACTTTTCTGGCACACACAAGCCCTGAACGAAATCTTTCCCTCTTTTTTTCCAGAAATTTCTGCCCATATAGACATTGAAAAGTAAAAATTTCCGCCCACCGCCCACATCACAGTGCATGCTCTTCACTCTAACGATTTAGGGTTGGTTTTCTCCTCCTGAAATGGGAAGTTCTCTTTCTCTCTTTAATCTCTTATTGTCTTTCACTGTAACGATTTAGGGTTCACTCTAAGTTGCGATTTAATGTGATATCCGATTGCAAAAATTTTTGTGCGAAATATTTGTGCATTGCGAAAATAGTTGTGCGAAATCAGTCTCTGCATTGCGAAAATAGTTGATATCCCATTTTAATTCCTCTAAGTTTGATATTTGTGCGATTTTAATGTGAATTTTAGCAATTACAACTTGAATTGAAGCGTGTTTGTCGTTGAATCTCCTGACAAAAGGTACAACACGAATTGCAGCTCTCTGCCCTCTCCTTCCTAATCTGTTTATATTCGATTTTAATTCATCTAGGGTTTTGAGTATGTTTTCCTAATATCTTAATTTTAGTAGTTTCTGCATGTTATTTGATTTAGGTTTCTCTGCTCCAATTTCAATAATTTTTGCATGTGATTTGATTTAGGTTCTCTCTGCTCCTTTTTATGATTTTATTAGTGCGTCGTTTGAGGTTGGTGCTGGAGCAATCTCTTCAAAGTCAATGAGTAAATATATTAATTGTATATGGAATTTTCTGCTAACTTTTCGTACGAGTTTAGATTTTCCCTAGACATGGTAGTTTATTTCTCATACTGTAGTATTACTACTTTTTGTTCAAGAAATTTTGTAAAATGTTAGCAGAAGAATATATCTCTTTGATATATATGGTAGTCTTCTGGCTTGTGACTATTTAATTCCTCAATTTTATCCATTTATCTCCGTAGACTACTCCAAAATGTAAACGATTAAAGTGAGTTCAAAAGGCATCAGCTTACAGACGTGCTTAAAGGGAATGCAGAAACTTACCATGTCTAGGTGTAGTTTTGTGAGTGTGCTATTTTATATCATGTTGATTGCATTGGTATTTTCATGTAGACTGCATTAGCAAAAAAATTGATTCATTTGAATATGTTCATTTGAATATGTACTCTTAGTTTAGCACTCTTAGTTTGGTAGTATATATTCATCTGAATATGTTCTCATTGTTGTTCATGCTAGATAACTAGCTAACTTTATATTCCCTTTTATTTAGCTTATAAAATTGTAAAGTATGTCTCTGATCTTATAAAATTGACAAGTTACTAAATTATTTTTCCTCATGAAAATCTTGTAGGTTATATCAAACTCTCTTGAATAGAAGAGTCCTTACTGGTGGCATACAACCTGATTTAGGGTCATTAGCTGCACTTCTCAAAGGTTTCAGATCTTTTCAAATACTTTTTCAATGGATAAATCTTGGATTCGATTGCCAAGGAACACAAATGAATATTTGTTTGGTTTGAATCAATTTTTAGATTTTACATTTAAAATGGAGCTATAGAAGATAGAATAAAATGTCCATGTCCTAAATGTGGTTTTGTGAAGTGGTTGACTAGAGAGATAGTGTTCGATCATTTAATCTGCAAGTCATTCCCTCAAGATTATGTCACTTGGGTTTTTCATGGCGAAATAAATGTGTTGCTGAACTTTAATAACATAGAAGTCACTCAAGATACACTAGAGGTCACTCAAGATACACTACTTGCTGAAAATCCAGTGGACTTATTGATTAATGAAGCATTTCAGGGCTTAAGACATGAGGGTATTGATGTAGGTTCATCACAAGCAGGGAGAGAAGAAGAAATGTTAGATGATATGCATGCTTCAAATAGTAAAGACTTTTTTGAGTTGCTTAGAGATGAAAGTCAAGAATTGTATAAAGGTTCCAAGTACTCAAAGCTAGAGTTTTTGTTAAAGCTATATCATATAAAGAGTTTGTCTGGGCTAAGTGACAAGGGAATGACTATGATACTGGATCTATTGAGAGATGCATTTAACTTTACAAGTATCCCTGATTCTTTTTATGAGGCCAAGAAAACCATCAAAAAGCTTTGTCTTGATTATATAAAGATAGATGATTGTCCAAATGACTGCATGTTGTAATGGGGAGATGATGCTAGTGAAGAAACATGCAAGTATTGTCACATTTCTAGATGGAAGCCTAATGAGAGGGGCAATAATCATCGCGTGCCTGCTACAAGTAAGAAGAAGAAAAAAACCTGCAAAAATTTTGCGTTACTTTCCACTAAAACCAAGGTTGCAGAGATTATTCATGTGTTCTAAGACTGTAGAGCATATGAGATGGCATGCGGAGGATAGTAACAAAGATGGAATAATGAGGCATCCGAGAGATGGTGAGGCATGGAAGAGGTTTGATACAATCTTTCCTGAATTTGCTTCTAATCCCCGAAATGTTCGATTAGGCCTAGCTAGTGATGGTTTCAATCCTTTTGGAACGATGAGTACTAATTATAGTATTTGGCATGTGGTTTTCGTTCCATACAATCTTCCACCTTGGTTGTGCATGAAGCAACCAAATTTAACCCTCTCAATGATCATTCCAGGTCCACGTACGGCTGGTAATAATATAGATGTATACTTACAACCCCTTATTAAGGAGTTGAATGAGTTATGGTATGAAGGTGTGGAAACTTATGATTCATCGAAGAATGAAATGTTCAAAATGCGAGCAGCTCTTATGTGGACAGTTAGTGATTTTCCTGGACTTGATATCTTATCTGGTTGGAACACACATACTGGTTTGGCATGCCCCTCTTGTAATTTTGACGCAGTACCTTGTCGACTTCCTCACAGTAGAAAATGGTGCTTTATTGGTCATCGTCGATTTTTGGCAAGAAATCACAAATTTATATTGATGAGGCATCGTTTTTTTGGAGATGTGGAGGAGAGGAATCCACCGAGAAAGTTATCGGGGTCAGACATTTTGCAACAAGTGAAAGAAATCGATGTTACATTTGGAAGGCCAGTAGAGTTGAATGCTAGAAAGAAAAGAAACAGACAAAGAAAAGATAGGGAGGGTGCAACCTAGCAGTGGAGAAAAAAAGCATATTCTTCAATCTTTCATATTGGGAATTCAACTCGTTGTGCCATAATTTGGACGTCATGCACATCGAGAAAAATGTGTTTGACAATATTATATACACTTTGCTAATGGATAAAGACAAATCAAAGGATCATGTTAAGGCTCGAAAAGATCTACAAGCTATGGGTATAAAGCGTTATCTTTGGCCAGATGAGAAGGAAAATTGTCGCCTTGCTGCATTTGAAATTCCAAAAGAGAAGAGAGTCGCCTCCTTAAAACATTAAAGAATATTTCGGTACCGGATGGTTACTCAAGTAATATCTCTGATTGTATTGATCCGGATCAGAAGAGGATCTTCGGATTAAAAAGTCATGATTGTCACATCATCATGGAACAATTGTTGCCTGTTGCAATTCGAAATGTGCTTCCGAATGAGGTTGTTGCAGTCTTGGTAGAGCTTTCTTCATTTTTTAGAAATCTTTGTTTGAAAAGTTTAAGCCTATCTGACCTAGAGAAGCTACAAGATCGGATTGTACTCACACTTTCTCACTTAGCGATTTTATTCCCTCCATCTTTCTTCACTACCATAGTTCACTTAACTATCCATCTAGTAGATGAAGTGATACAAGGTGGTCCAGTACATTATCGATGGATGTATTTTGTTGAAAGGTAAAAATTTATTATTTCATAACATTCTTTAGATCAAAATTTTAATATTAATTCAAACTGAATGCTTGTTCTAATAATATTTCATTTTCGTTATAGATTGTTAGGTCATTTCAAGTCTCTTGTAGGGAACAAAGCACAACCAGAAGGTTCTATTGCTGAAGGTTATATTGTTGAAGATGCTCTGACTCTCTGTTCTCGTTATTTTGAGGGTATCGAGTCAAGGATAAATAGGCCTAAACGTGTAAACGATGAGCTAAATCATAATAAAACCTCTGAAGTATCATCTTTGTTCCCTCAACAAGGTAAACCTATTGGAGGCTCCACAATATTTCCCTTGTCTCCTTTGGAGAAGACTCAAGCTCATCGATACGTGTTACTTAATTGCGCAGTAGTGAAACCATTTATTGAGTAAGAAAGTTTATTGTAATTTATTTTTTAGCAAACTTTTTAAAGTGAAATGATTAAATTAATATAGGTGATTCCTCTGTAGTGAATTTAGGAACCACATTAAAAGGAATTCAAGAGGTCGAAGACTTTCTGCAACAGAGGTAGAGAGAAGAGTTAATAAAGAGTTTCCTGATTGGTTTTTAAAATGATTGAGTGAATAATATAGCTAATATCTGTTTATGCATAAGTTGTATTATTTTAGATTATCTAATAGAAAAAAATAATTTTGTTTGTTCAGATCATGAATCCAGATATAGCAAACACAATATCTACTGATTTGGAGTTCTTAGCACAAGGTCAAATGCCAGATGCAAGAAGGTTTACTGCATATAACATTAATGGATTCAAGTTTCGGACTGTGTCTAGATAACAAGGATTGAAAACTCAAAATAGTGGAGTTTTTCTTACCTCTGACACCTCTTGTATTGCATCTAATGCTGATAGAAATGCAACACAAGTAGAGTTGCCATATTATGGGAAGTTGGAAGACATAATTGAGCTCAATTATTATGGACGGTTTATGGTTGTGCTCTTCAAATGCCAGTGGGCTGACACTACTCAGGATAGAGGGTTCAAAATAGATGTTTGGAAATTTAATTGTGTTAATTTTTCTAGATTGATTCACACGGGTGATCGCAAGGACCATGATCCTTATATTGAAGCGTCTCAAGAAAATATGGTCTACTATATTGATGATGAAACTGATAAAGAATGGAGTGTTGATGTGCATCTAAAGCCAAGAGATTTGTTTGACATAGGAAATGTTGATGAAGAAGAAATGTACGAGAATGAGCCATACCAACAACAAGAATTGGAACAATTTTTTTATATTAACTATGAGAATATCCAAGTTGCAATAGAGGAGCATATGTCTGACTAGGAATTATAGTTTCTTCAAGTCTAAAGCATTAAAGTATAGAAACTATTGCAAGGTGTGATCGAGATTGTTTCGTCGTAGCGTTACCAAAACTTGGTGATTGAAATGACTTCTGTGAAGTGAATTAATTATGCTTGTGGATGCTCAACTAGACAGTGCATTTAAGCTCTTTTTTCAAACATGTCTCTCAATTATGAAATCTGTGGCTTGTAAGGTTCTACTTAATTATTTTTCCTCCTTGCAAAAGTTGTTTAACTGTCTCTGTTGTTGGTTTGTGACTACTCTTTAGACCCTGGCCAGGAGATATCCAATAGTTTGTTAGCTTTATACCTTAAATTTAGTATAAAGACTAAACTTCCCTCAACTTCATAGTTAATTTATTTTATTGATTCCAGATATGCCAAGGGCCAAGCATTACCAAAAGTTGCAAAAGTCATATCTTAATGATACGCCGCAGTTGGTATCATTTTTTCAACCGACACCTTTAGTCTAGGCCGCAGCACATCAGACTGCATCAGCTAGGGCCACATCATAGCCGGCCCCATCAGTTCGGGCTGCAGCACAGCTAGCTCATTCGATTCAGGCCACATCACAATTGGATCCATCAGTACAGGCATGCTCTCAGCCTACACAATCTAAAAAGCGTCCTGGATGTGAGTGTCCGCAACATTGGACAGTTGATGCAATAGGTAATTCTTATCTTGATTTATTCAAGTGTCACTATTCAATATTGCCTTTGTCTCTGTTTCTTGATCTTCTGCAGCTTCATTTTCATAATCACTATTTTCTTCAACTCTTGCATCCTGCTCTATAGAAAGCCTTTCTCCTAAACATAGCAGTAAACTGGTCACTCACTCTCCTAATCATTTCTTAAATTGAAGTTGCAAGGTGTGATCTAGATTGCAAGTAATTAGATTATTTTATTATTTCGTCGTAGCACTAATTCTATATGATTCTGTTAATTAGGTACTCTCTGTAGAGCAACTAACATGCTGATTGTATTTTATTGATTCCAGATATGCCAAGGGCCAAGCGTTACCATAACTTGCGAAAGTCAGTTCAACCAACTTATTCGGTTCAGGCCACATCACAGCCGGCCCCATCAGTTCGGGCTACAGCATAGCCGACTCATTCGGTTCAGGCCACATCACAGCCGACCCCATCAGTTCGGGCTACAGCACAACAGGCTCATTCAGTTCAAGCCACGTCACAGCCGGCCCCGTCAGTTCGGGCTGCAGCACAACCGACTCATTCAGTTTAAGCCACATCACATCCGGCCCCGTCAGATCTGGCTGCAACTCAGCCGGCTCATTCAATTCAGGCCATATCACAGCCTGCCCCATCAGTTCAGGTAGCATCACAACCGAAACAATCCAAAAAGCGTCCTAGACGGGAGTGTCCGCAACATTGGACAAATGATGCAATAGGTAATTCTTTTCTTGATTCATTCAAGCATCACTATTCCTTTTCTTTTTCTTTTTCTTTTTCTTTTTCTTTCTAAACGTCCATAAAGCGCCGAAATGCTGGCGAATTTTTTTCACAAGTTTATGATTTTTTAATGGTTATCTCAACTATTGATTATAGGTAAAATGCTTTATCATATTCTATTTGCATTTGTCAGGAAGCGATAAATTTATAGATAACTCCAGTTTCTTAGACTGTCATTTCCCATTATTTGACTTGCCTTACTACATGAAGAAGATTGGATGTTTTAACACCTTTCCTAGTTTTATATGGGAACTTTTGACATGTTCGCAAATGGGAAATGTTCTGGCCAGAATGATGGGAAATGATGGAACTTTTTATTTCACTTTAGTGATTTTAGCATAGAGTGATTAACTGATTAGCTTTTCAATTTTCATATGCTTATACCATTAATTTTTATATGTTGATTTTCGATCTGTTGAAGATCAGATGGTCTCTTGTTAAATAGCTGATTATTATGATAATTGGAATCTATTGTTTAGTTATAATTATTTTCAACTTAATCTGTATTTTGATGTTTCATGTTGAATTCTTAGAATAGTATACGCTGAAGTTTATGCAGAATTTTATGTACAAAAGTTAGTTCGATCTTTTAACTTGATGTTTATTTTTAAAGATTCGCAATGAGCTACCAAAAAACTCAAAGTAAAGGTTAAGGATGTGATGTATTTATCTGACGGAAAATGTATTGTGGTTGAATTTGATGATATGGATCAACCAATTGGAGAAGGGCAAGGTGTTCTTGCAGGCTTTTGTGGAATTTTAGCAACCCACTGCTCCTTATTTCCAATTCACTTCAACAAATGGCCAGATTTACCTAAGTCATACTTCAATTGTTGCTTTGATCAAATTATAAAAGTATAAGCTCTATTTTCTTATTGTTGTAACTCTATTTTATGTCGTTAGACTGTATATTTGTATGTAATAAATTAGCTAAAAGAAGTTTTATTCATGTAGCCACGATTCTGTTTTAAGACAGCTGAGTTAAATGCATGAGCATATGTTTATAGTTCTATTGGAAAAAAAGTGGAGTTCAGGAAGGCAAAGGTTGTGGTATGAGTTCATTGACCCACTTAAGACCAAAGCAGAGATTATGGATAATGTTCCACCAGGGATTCCACGGGATCAATGGACTTCTTATGTTGCTTACTATTTTAATGAAAAGATAATGGTATTTATTTGAATGCTTCAATTAGTATGTGTAATTATATACTTTTTTGTTTGTATATTTGAGTTATGTGTATTTTTATAAGGAAATGAGTAAAAGAAATGCTGAAATTCGGAAGAAACAAACTGTTGCACACACTGGTGGTTCCAAACCAAACTCCAGAAGAAGAGCTAAAATGGTGATAAATGTTAATTCAATATGTTTTACTTTAATTAAACTTGCAAACTATTCCTCTTTTGTCAAGTTATTCTGACTTGATTTTTCATTTATAGATGGCTGAATCTGGACAAAAACCCTGGACGAGCGCAACTCTATCTTGCTACTCATAAGAAGGAAGATGGGTCATATATTAATGAAGCAGCAAGAGAAATATGTGTAAGTTTCTACTTGTTAAAAGCTTTATCCTAACATCAAGTTAATAAGATTTCAATCTTTCAACTGATTGTTAAACTGTTTCAAGTGGAGTACCAGGTTAATGGAGATAGCAAAATGAAACTAATTTTGATGTAAAGAGGAAACATAGCCTATTATTTGTTCTCCATATGTTGCATTGACTGGGAATTCTTCTTTAATTTTGCTCAACTTTAATTTCAGAAAGCCTTGTGAAAATAGTCTCGTGATGTTTTCTAAAAGTAATAGCATCTTGAGCATATTAAACTTCAGCAAGCTTTCCTTTCAAGAGAAAATAGTGCTATTATAAAATGATGGAGTGACAAACAATGCTAGTATTATGTAGGCTTCATCTCACACTAGAATAAATCTATTATCGTCATCTCCAGCTTTTGTTGACATTCGTTAACTCCAACTGATAACTCCATCCAAGCTCTGAACTTGTCATTCTCATTTGACAGACTTTGTATTCTAATTAGGATACAGAGTCTATATCTGTTCCATTTTTGTCTATTGATGACCACTGTAACATGTAACAGACCAGCTAAGTCAAACATAATGTCACCATTATCATTATATCTACTTTATTGATTCCTTCTTCTGCTTCCTCTTCCTTCCCTTTTTCTTTGGCCTAGGACTAGTGTCAGAACTTGAGATAGAGCCAGAGCTGCAGCTAGAACTAAGGCTAAAAGTGGAGAAAGAATCAGAACTAGTGCAAGCACTGGGGCTAGAATAGGGAATAATAATATCGGCAACTGCATCATGAAGCCTGTAGCGACCACAGGGAGTCGCTACAATTTCACCCTTTTCACAGAGGTTTCTCATATGGTGCTGAGTATAGTAACATGAGCCCATTTGCATGGATTTCCATGACTTGGATTCCATGAAGAGAAGGATGTAACAGAAGAGGAAGAGTTATAAGTGGAAAGCCATGACATTAAAGAAAGCCCTTCTTGATTTAAACCAGAAATGACAGTAAGGAATAAAGATATGTTCAGAAACAAGAAGAATAAGGTAATTGTTAGTTTGTTTGACATGATTATAGTGATGATGAGAGTCTGTATGTACTCTATTCTACTGTACTTCTATGTATGCTTCTTGTTGCCAAATGCAGTCATTAAAATTTATCTTCAATGATTTCTTTATCATGGTTACTGGTATTGGAAAGGCACCAGAATTTTGCAGGAATTATTATGTAAAAGAAATGGAACTTTCAGAAATTGTTTTCCTCTAGATATACCTGTCTTCAACTAGATTCAGAGATTGTTGCCAAATGAAATCATTAAAATCTAATTATTGTTTCTTAGATTATGCTTGCTGCATTCTTTTGTGTGTTGAAACATAAAAGAACTCATTAGCTATTGTGTATCTTATAATTAGGAAAACATTGAGCTAGTTGTAAGTCAAAGCGCCACAGATGAGTCTGAAGTTTCACCAAATGATGTTGTTGGTAAGGTGCTAGGAAAAGAGCATTCTGGAAGGATAAGGTGCTTGGGGTTAGGAGCTATCCCGAGTAATGTTTTTAGACAAACAAGACGTCATTTTGGAGGTATAAATTCTTCTAGTTGTGATAATGGTTTATGTTCGTCCAAATGCGAAGAGAAGTACAATCAGATTGTAAATGCTCACAATCAAAGCCAAGAGAACTATACTCAAATGATGACTGCACACCTCCAAATGATGAATGCTTTCAAGACATATATGATTATGAAAGAAGGGACAATACCTGAACAGTTTGCTGGGATTTTCGTTTCTCCTCCGGCAGCAGTAAATAAAATCTAGCTATATGTAGTTTTTTAATTTGAAAAACTAAAAGAAAAAAACTTTAAATGCTTTTTATTTCTTTGCAGCCAAGTGATGCAGCTAGCGTATCCATTTCACCTATGGGCGTAAGAGGATCATCTATTGATAGTAATCTTAATGAAAATCATTGAATTTCTTTGCAAATGTAATAGATGATTAAGTATGATACTTTACTTGAATGGTTGAACTAGATATTTTGTGTTTAAGTTTAGTATTATGTTAATGCCTCTTAAAATTTATTTAATATAATTAAAATATTGTATTAGAAAAATAGGTATCCCCATAATTGCTCCCCCCCCCCAAAAAAAAGATCTTCATGGAATAGGGGAGGTTACAACTGCCATTAAATAAACAAATTGAGGGGGTTAAAGCTGCCGCGAAAATAGAATTTTTCATATTTCGAAAATATATTGCGGAGGTTGAAACCGCCGCAGGATGACTATTTTGCGGCGGTTTTACCCCCCGTTACAAGTTGCGCATTGATTAAAAATTTAATTTGTGGGGGTTAAACCGCAAGCAAATAACCTCCGTTAAATGGTTACGGCGAGCTTTAAAAAACTACAACAAAATGATTGCGATGAACCTTACAGCTGGGGTTTTGAAGACCGCCGCAATATCAAATAGCGGGGGTCGCTGACCGCCGCAAAACGTGAAAATACCCCCCTTAAATAGGCAATTTTTTTGTAGTGTCTGCACATGAGGTGCAGGGAGTAAAGTGAGTACTCCAACTCAGTGAGTAATAAGGGTATATAATAACTGAGCAGTAAGAAATCACGTAAAACAAACCATCATGCTGTATAGAGCAGTCTAAAACCCTTTGAGTAAAAGCAGTGAAAACTGTGAAATCCTTGGAAAAACATCTTAGCTCAGTTTAAACCTCTTTTAAAAATGACTTTTTCAACGGTTACGCAAATGAGTGCAAAACAAATAGTGCAAATAAGTACTGAAATCTGCCCCTCGGGCACAACACTCAATTAACAGATAATGCCAGGCAATCAGATAGATATCACATGAAGTAGCACAAACAACAGATAATGGTAGACAAATGAAATAAAGTAAACACATAGAACAGTACCAGCACTGTTGCGGCATGCAGCCCGATCCATATATCGCTGCGGCGTGCAGCCCAATCCATATATCTGGTCGATGGCGCTCACTGGGGTGCGCAGAGTTCGAGAGGGGCCCCTTACAGCCCAAGCGCAATATCAAGCCATATTGTGGCATCAAAATCTAGGCTCTCGACCTCATATCAGTATCAGTATAACACTACTACGGCCCGCAACCCGATCCCTTAGTATCCTCACATCTGGCCCTCGGCCATACTCAGTCCAGAAATCACATAAGCCCCTCAGGCATTAGTAAAAAAACAGTAGTTCTCAGCCCAAAATATCAATTACTATATCATTTTAGTTTTAAAACCGAGTAAAAGTGGCTGAGTTTTAAAACAGTGGAAAACAGTACGACTGAGTTCAAGTAGTAGGTCAAAACAGTGAGGAAATAGTGATAAAAATCCCCGGAGGGTTAAAATAGTTGGCTCGAAGCCCAAATATGGCAATTAGTCCAAATAATGATGATAACAAATAAGTTTCAATCAAATACGCGATAAAAACGTCAATCATGACGGACCAAGTCACAATCCCCAACTCATCATCAAGAGCGTGTCTCACCTCAATATAGCACTACGATGTGCAAATTCGGGGTTTCAAACCCTCAGGATATCATTTACAATCATTACTCACCTCGAACCGGCGAAATCTCTAGCTCGCGACGCATTTGCCCCTCAAATCGGCCTCCACGTGCATCGAATCTATCCAAAATAAGAACGAATACATCACAATATGCTGAGGGAACAAACCCCAAGAGAAAACAATTAATAACGGGCACAAATCCCGAAATTACCAAAACCCGAGACCCGGTCCCACTTGTCAAAACTTAGAAATTTTTACATCAACGGGTTCCTTATCCTTCCACGAGTTCATACATATAAAAAGTTCTCAAATCCGACCTCAAATGGTCCTTAATCTCAATTTAAAAGTTTCAAAATCCCAAGCCCTAGTTCTTCTAGTTTTAGCCTAATTCCATGAATTTCTAGGTAATTTTCACAATAGAATCACGTTTTAGGTTCAAAAATCTTACCTCCAATCAACTCTCCATGAATCCCTCTTCAATTTCCCTCAAAGAGCTCTCAAAATACTCAGCTATGGAGGAATAATGGCTCAAAATCGCGGATGAAATGTTTTATAAACTTTCTGCCCAGCTCTGAACTTCCTTCATCGTGATCGCGACCCAAGCCTCGCGATCGCGAAGAGCAAAAATTCCAAGACTCCCAAATGCACTATGTGAACGCGATACCTACTATGCGAACGCGATACCTTACTTTCCAGACCTACGTGAACGCGAACCAGATGATGCGAACGCAAAGAACAAATCCACTGGACCCCCAAAGAATTATACGCGAACGCGAACCACTGCATGCGAACGCGAAGCACAAGGTCAAGGCCCTCCGCAAACGCGAGACCGCAAACGCGAACACAAAAGCCGAACTCAGGCCAACCCACATTCTTTCTACGCGATCACGGTGGACCTCACGCAATCGCGAAGGCTAAAATCATCTATAACAGGTTTTGAAATTTTTGCAACTTCTCAACATAGAAAATGGTCCGATTGACCACCCGAAACTCACCCGAGTCCCCCGGGACCCCAACCAAAAGTACCAACACATCCTAAAACCTCATTCAAACTTGTTCCAATCATCAAAACACCTCAAACAACACCAAATCCATCAATTCACATCGAATCCAAGCCTAAGTTTTCTAAAAACTTCATAATACGCTTTCGATCTAAAACCCAACCAAACCATGTCCGAATGACCTAAAATTTTGCACACACATCACAAATGACATAACGAAGCTACAACAACTCTTGGAATTCTATTCCGACCCTCGGATCAAAATCTCACCAATCAACCGGAATTCGCCAAAATACTCACTTTGCCAATTCAAGCCTAATTCTACACCGAACCTCAAAAACCAATTCCAATCACGTTCCTAAGTCATAAATCACCCAACAAAGCTAACCAAATCATAAAAATTCTGGTCCGAGCTCATATACAAATAAGTCAACTCTTGGTCAAACGTTTCAAATTCAAAGCTTTCAACTGAGACTATTCTTTCAAATTCATACCGATTTCTGTGAAAACCAAAATCAACGATTTACATCAGTCATAATATATCATACGGGACAAGACATGCCTAAGAACTGGCGATCAAAGTGCAAAAGCTCAAAACGACCGGTCGGGTCGTTATAGTTTCGGAGAGTTTTGGATCAGAGAAGAGATGAGAGAAGGGATCCAGAGGCGGCAGGTTGGGGGAAAATGAGGATAGGGTTTAGGTTTAGTATAATTAAAAAAGGAAGGTCTATCCTCAACCGTTGATATTCTGAGATCAACGACCAGGATTAATTTTAGGCTAGGGCGGGTTATTGGATGGGTAGGGTAGTTGGTTTATGGGTTAGGATAATTGGGCTGACTAGTTATTGGGCTGGGGTCCAAAAATTTAATTTAAGGGGGGCTATGTTTTAAATACCCATTTAATTTAATAAAATAATTTATAAATGATAAAAATGTTATTTTTGTATGAAAATAATTAAAAATAATTACTTAATATTATAAAAATATAGAAAGTCATTTTTTGAATAGATAATATATTATGGATATATATGGGCTATTATTGCAAAATATGCAATTCTAGCCTAAAAATGCAAATGTAATTATAAAAATTTAATTAAAATATTTAAGCACTATATGGGTTTAAATGATAAATTTAGATGATTAAATCATCAGAAAAATGATATGAGGGATAATTATTGGATATTTGTATAATAACAAATGCAGAAATAACTTGATATAAATCTTTTAAAATTATAGAAAAACTATAGAAATACTTGTGCATGAGGGATATAGTTATATATATGCTTATTTAAAATGTATGAGGGAAAAATAGGGTATCAACAGCTGCCCCTCTTATCCCGGAAAGGATAAAAGAGTTGTCGGGTATGATGACCGATTTTGACCACATGGGATGTTTGAAAAATATAGGTCGCACCCTGGTCTCTGAGCTGCCTACATATTCATGGTTTTACAGGAGCCTGGCCATGTGTAGTTTTGGACCCAATGATGAATAAAACTGATGGAATTATTATAGGAATGGTCGTATGTTTTGGAAAGGGTTCCTTTTGGGGAGGATAGTATCAGATGGGTTTATACGGAGTTATGAACATGAGTCTAGAGCATACCGGATGTATCACATGGCGGGTATCTGAACGGTCATGGGGCAAAGGCGAGTAATTGATGAGAATCGGCTATGTTTGAGATATGAGTAAGATAAAAATAGTATGAGTGGAAACCGAAGCGAAAGTTGCTCCTGTTTGAAGAACTGTTACCTCTTGGATTTCCTGCAAACTTAAAACACGATTCATGCAAGTGTATAGATTACTGCGGAAATTTAAACAATATGCAAATTCCCTTCGGACCATGAAGGATGTCTTTGGACGGAGAGGATGAAGTCCTTAGACCATGACATCCTGGGTCATGAATGATGAGATAGGGGATTCGTAGGCCATGAAATGATGTTATCGGGCCATGAAATTGGTGCCTCCGAACCATTACGCCTTTGAATAATGATGTGAAGTATTGAGAGATCCTCAGGCCATGTCATGGTGTCTTCAGGCTATGAGGAGATGCCTTCGTACTATGACGCATTCAGATAGAGACATGATGATGGATCATATAATTAAACAAGATAGAGTTTAGTCTTGCATAGAATTGGGGCAGAGCTTAGCCCCGTAAACGGCAAAATAGTGCTAGGTTTCAGATAGTGTAACATTCAGCATTAGACAAGGAAAGGCAAAGCTTAGCCTTATGCAGTTGGGGAGGCAGGGCTTAGCCTAATGCATGGAGAGGAGACAATGATTGGTCTCATACAGTGGAAGGCAGTGCTTAGCCTTATACAAATAGGGAGGCATGGCTTAGCCTCATGCAAGAAAGGGCGGCAAGGCTTAGTCTCATACAAGATTTGAGACAGGGCTTAGTCTCATGCAGAGAGAAGCCAATGCTTAGCCTTATGCAAATATGGAGGCAGGGCTTAGTCTCATGTAATATTTAAGACAAGGATTAGTCTCATTCAAAGAGAAGGCAGTGCTTAGCCTTATGCAAATTTGGAAGGCAGGGCTTAGTCTCATGCAGAGACAAGGTAATGCTTAGCCTTATACAAATATGGAGGCAGGGCTTAGCCTCATGCAAGATTTAAGACAGGACTTAGTCTCATGTAGAGAGAAGGCAATTCTTAGCCTTATGCAAATATGGGGGCATGGTTTAGTCTCATGCAAGATTTGAGATAGGGCTTAGTCTCGTCCAGAGAGAAGGCAATGCTTAGCCTTATACAAATATGGAGGCAGGGCTTAGCCTCATATAAGATTTGATACAGGGCTTAGTCTCATGCAGAGAGAAGACAATGCTTAGCCTTATGCAAATATGGAGGCAGGGCTTAGCCTCATGCAATATTTGAGACAAGGCTTAGTCTCATGCAAAAAGAAGGCAATGCTTAGCCTTATGCAAAAATGGAGGCAGGGCTTAGCCTCATGCAAGATTTGAGACAAGGCTTAGTCTCATGCAGGATTCGAGATAGGGCTTAGTCTTATGAAAAGAGAAGGCAACAATTAGCCTTATACAAATATAGAGGTAGGGCTTAGCCTCATGCAAGATTTGAGATGAGGCTTAGTCTCATGCAAAGACAAGACAATGCTTAGCCTTATGCAGTGGACATATAGCAAATTGGAGTAGAGTATTCTTAGCTGGAGATATATTTGCGTTTGGCAGTCCGATTGTTATGAAGGTAATGGTTTTAAGGCGTATGTACTTGTGGTTATTCCTTGTCCCTGCATTCAAAGAAAGATTGTAAATTTTGCGGAGAGGTTGGTTCGTGCCTTCGTTTGCTTGCTCTGCTTTGCTTTGCTCTGGAGGCCCTATTCGAGTTGCCCTATGTAATACCTGGCTGTCACAGATATAAAGTTTTCGAAAATGTGAATTTACTGATGAAATAGAATCATTTTATAAAGACAAAATACATAATTTACCTATCAAACTTGTTCGAAAAAATCATTTACACACCTTAACTTTACGGGCGACCTATGTCCTTCTTATATTTGTTTGAGATGAATTTAATACCACCCTAAATGGTGACGCGGCAAAGGCAGTAGTTTCACTCTCCCAAACTCGCGTGTAAGAGGAAAGGATTAAAAATAGACATATATTTTTACTTTGTGTGTTTCCCTTTTTCTTTTACTTCTTCTTTTCTTATTTTTTTCTCTTTTTTGATTTTTCTTTCTCTACCTTTTCTTCTTCCTGTTATCACTTCCCTTTTCCCATCCAAAATACTACTGTATCTCCATTTTCCACCATTGTATCTTCCTTCATCCCCTCTACTTTTTTTTCTTTTTTTCTTTTTCTCTTCTACTTTTTCTTTACCTGGGAAGAAATACTCTCCACTACCTTTCAGCAATAGCAATACCACGTGTACTTTCCATATATATATATATATATATATATATATATATATATATACATGCACTATAACTTTCTAATTTATTTCTTGTAATATTTCGTTGAAAAAAATTGAATAAATTGTGTAATATGGCCTCTTTAAACTATTGTTGTGATTTTTTTCTTAAAGGAGTAATAGTGCAGATGTTGAAATTAGATGATACAGATAGTTTACTTTGCGTCAAATTAAGAACTTGGGATTTTTGTAAAATATTTCCCACTAAAGGGTCTTTTGAAAGAGGGAAGAGCATAGAATGGCCTAAGGATCAATAGCTCGCTTTGAAACCATCGATAAGTTAAAATTTATTGAAATTTGAAAGTGTTTTTATGTTTGGACGTAAATTTTGTCGAAGCTTGAGGGATTTTTACTACTGAAAAGCTTGGGATTTGCCGGCTTCATTTTTTCGACGAGGAATTTTCCCCTACTTTTTAAAACTGAAAGTGTTTCTGGGGTGTTTCAGAGATCCAAATATCCAATTCCAAAGCCTTCTCTTATCTGGGGTGTTTCAGAGATCCAAGGAGTTTCAGGAACTCCAGACAGTGCTTACACCCCAAATATATTGCAGATTCAGATTATAGTGTTGTGTAGAAGGGCCAGCCCTCAAATGTCCATGTTCAGAGGGAACTCAAGGTCCCAAAGCAAGGCTCAAAAGAGAGGGGAAGAACTTAAGATTCTAGGAATAGGTGTAAGTGCACAAGGGGCATTAGGGAATGCCAAGGCAGGCTGGTGGTCATGCCCAGCCATATGCTAGGCTGGCACACCCCCTGACCAGCCTGTCGGCCAATCAATTATGAGTAAAGACCTATTGAAGGTTAGATTAGGACCTGGACAGTGATTAGGACACTATCAGATCAAAGTCTCAAACTCGTCATACATGTAAAGGGGAATGAGAATGGGAATTGAAAGCGTTTAGGACTCAAGAGGGTCCAGTTCATGTCCATGGACAATAATATCAAGTATTTCCATGTTTTTGAACCATAACTCAACCACATAGGGGGGCTTAGGGTTTGGGATTCATATAAGAGCAGGAACGATGAAATAAACAAACTTGCAGAAAATCACAGCATGTAAACAGTAAGAGATGAACTATAGAATAAACCATAAGGGGAAGAGACAGGACTTGAACATAAGAACATACCAGTTGCAGAAAAGTAAGCACAGAAAAGCAGGATTCTTTCAAGCAAAGCCACAATTAGAGAAGAACACTTTATGCTTGTGAGTTCAGAGAACTCGAGCTCTTATGGGAATTTCTAAGTGTATTTGAGAGTGATAAGTGATCAGAATTGATCGTGTCAGATTGATTATCTAAAGTGCAGAAGGGCAGCCCCCTCTTATAGTGTAGAGAAGCAAGCAAGAAAGGTAAGAAAACCTTTTAAAAATAAGTCTCAAATATTCTCCCTTCAACCGAGGGATTTAATTTCAGACGGAAAAATGTAAACAAGGAAAGGAAATTTGAGTAAAATCTTTCATAGTAGCCTAAGAAGGGAAAATACATGAAGTATATTTAAGGAAAGGTCTCAATAGTACTTGATTTGTAAAGAGAAAGGAAAGGGAATCAATCAGACAGTTAACAAAATCAAAGTAAACAGGTTTGATTCGAATGAACCCAGTCAGGAATAGGGAGAGAAGGGCTCAAACAAAAGGAAATTAAGGGCAATTAATCAAAACCCTATCAAAAGGGTCCAAAATCAATCAAGCAATCATCAAAAATCTTGAAAGAGGGGTTTCTCACATATAAAGCAAACAATTCAAACAGAATAGTCTAGCATTGAAGGGTTTAGGATCACAAACAAAAGAATATGAGTTCAGTCATAGATTCATGGTTAGTTTGAAAGTTCAGGGTCCCAAAGTGGAACCCTAACCTAATTTATCGAAGAAATCCCCAAAATCTAGGGTTTCAAATTGAATCAAACACAGAAATGAGAAGGCAAGTGAACAGACTCAAGGAGTCTCATGAGGAACAAATAGACCACGATAGCAGGTTTGAAACAATCAGAGAAAGAAAATCGATTTGAGAGCACAAAAGGACACGATTTGGAAACCCGGAGCTCAGACAAGTCCAAAATAGATGAAACATGCTTAACAAAAATACAAACAGAGTTCAGAAAAGCAAAAGTCAAGAAGCTCGGTAGTAAACACACATGGTAGAAGAGTGAGGAAAATTTAACACGGATTTAATCATGTGAGCACACATATAGAGAAGGACAATACACGTGTAATAGAGAAGGAAAACATACGAGCATAATACAGACGAACATCTAAAAGAAAAGAACAACAAGAATCAAAAGACCTTCAGAAACCCTAATTTGAAATCGGACGATATTTGAGAAGGAAATTTGGGGGAAACACTCAAATCGTCAAGAAAAGCATAGACATAGCACAGATCTAAACAAATAACGGTGAAAGAACCTCGAATGGCTTAGGGTTTCAGAGAAACCCTAGAAGTGAGAAAGGCTTGGAAGAACAAGATCAGATCATGAGTCGAAACAGTCAGGAATAGAGCTTCCAGCGCTTGAATATGCTGGAGCATGGCCGGAAAACCATAGATCTACGGATCTGAGAGAGGACCATCGAGGTCAAGCCTCCAGACTTCGTGAAACTCAGGCTTGGGCATGAGAGAGGGTGAGTAAAGGCCATCTATGGCAGGAGATCCCATGGATAAGGTAGGAGGTGATTAGGGTTTCAGAGAGATTCAAGAGGATTTGAGGGAGGCGAAGAGAGTTAGAGGCGGCATATCTATGCAAATAAAGTAGGGTTAGGGCTGTTAGGTGATTAAAAAAGGAAATCCTAAACTACAGCCGTTGATCAAAACGATCAACGGCTAAGATTTAAAGAAAATCGGACGGGTTTAAAAATTGGGCTAAGGGGTCGGGTCGAAATGGGAATTGGGTCGTTTAATTTGGGGCGGAATTGGTCCAATTGAGGCTACAATTGAAAGGGAGAAAAGGCTGTTATTGAAATAGAAATAGACTAAGTGTTAAATAGCCAATTTCCCCCTTTTTATTTTATAAAAATAGTAATAATTATTCAAAAAGTAAATTAAAAATACTGAGCAAACAAATACTATATAAATATCAATTTAAAAATATTGGAACCAGTTTTATAATTATAAAATGCTATTAATCATTAAATAGGCCATAATTGCAATTACATGCAATTAGCTTAAAAATGCCAAATAAATTTGTAAAAATATGCAAAAATTACCTTAATTATATTTTGGTGTAAATACAGGAATGAAATAAGTTATTCACCAAAAAATGATAATTTTTAGAATAATTATTGGATTTTGTGGTATTAAAATAGGTAGTAAATCGGTTTAAAAATCATTAAAAAAAATACTAAAACTCTTGGGTGTTCTTATATATGTACATACATGCTATTTTGGGAGTATTTTGGGTACAAAAATACCTAGCAAAAAATCGGGTATCAACAGCTACCCCTCTTTACCCGAGGAGGATGCAAGAGTTGTCGGGTAAAGATAAGATTGTCAATTTTGACCGGAAGTGGAGATTTGAAAGGAGTTTTGACCGAGCTCTGGTTTTTTGAGCTGCCCACATATCCCTGGTCTTACAGGAATCAGGTCATATGTAGTTCCAGAACCATTGACGGAATATGCCGATGGAGATTTGAAACGGACGAACGCGATGTTTAGATTGAGAGAGGTGGTTAAAGTCTGATAGGCTGCTGGAACTGGAGCGGGATCGCTCCTGCTGAGGTGGCTGTTGATAGCCAGTGTACCTACAAATGAATAATACCAGCATACATTGTGCATAAATTTAGACGTGATGCAAATTTCCATTGGACCATGAATGTTGTTCTTGGACGGTTAGGATGACGTCCTAAGACCATGACGTCCTGGGCCATGAAGCGTATAATAAAGGATTCGCAGGCTATGAAATGATGTTCTCGGGCTATGAGAATGATGCCTCCGAACCATGATGCCTTTGAATAATGATATGCAAAAGATAAAATGGGGTCCTCAGGCCATGGCATGGCGTTCTCGGGATATGAAAGTGGTGCCTCCGAACAATGACGCCTTTGGACAATTTGGTAATCTTTCAGCCCATGAAATACAGAAGGTGGCGATCGTTCAGCGGATGCAAGAGGTAAATAAAAGGTGGCAATATTTCAACCGATGACAGAGAGATAAGGTGGCGATATTTCAGCCGATGCAAGAAAATAAAGTGGCGATATTTCAGCCATGCAAGAAAATAAAGTGGCGATATTTCAGCCATACAAGAAAATAAAGTGGCGATATTTCAGCCATGCAGGATGGAGACAGAGCTTAGTCTCGAAAGGCAGAAAGGTAGCCTTATGCAAAATGCAGATGGATACAGAGCTTAGTCTCGAAAGGCAGAAAGGTAGCCTTATGCAATGCAGGAAATGCAGATGGAGGTAGAGCTTAAGCTCGGAAGGCAGAAAGGTAGCCTTATACAATGCAGAGAAATGCAGATGGAGGTAGAGCTTAACCTCGGAAGGCAAAAAGGTGGCCTTATGCAATGCAGAGAAATGCAGGATGGAGACAATGCTTAGTCTCGAAAGGCAGAAAAGTAGCCTTATGCAAATGATGATGGAGGTAGATCTTAACCTCGGAAGGCAGAAAGGTAGCCTTATGCAATGCAGGAAATGCAAATGGAGGTAGATCTTAACCTCGGAAGGCAGAAAGGTAGCCTTATGCAATGCAGAGAAATGCAGGATGGAGACAATGCTTAGTCTCGAAAGGCAGAAAAGTAGCCTTATGCAAATGATGCGGATGGAGACAGAGCTTAGTCTCGAAAGGCAGAAAAGTAGCCTTATGCAATGCAGAGAAATGCAGATGGAGACAATGCTTAGTCTCGAAAGGCAGAAAAGTAGCCTTATGCAAATGATGATGGAGGTAGAGCTTAACCTCGGAAGGCAGAAAGGTAGCCTTATGCAAAAAATGCGGATGGAGACAGAGCTTAGTCTCGAAAGGCAGAAAAATAGCCTTATGCAATGCAGAGAAATGCAGATGGAGGTAGAGCTTAACCTCGGAAGGCATAAAGGTAGCCTTATGCAGTGCAAGAATGTAAAAGGATGATCAGTAGTAAGATCTCTTAGCTGATAGCCGATTGCGACAATATGACTGCTGGGGAGATTGTGTACGGATAGCAATTGCGGGCAAGTGATGATTCTAAGAAGTTTCATTCTTGGGAAAATATGTGTACATAAATATACCTGACGATATTGCAAGTCGAGTGCCTGCATCCAAAGAAAATCGTGAGTTCTGTGAGGGGAAAGGTTAGTTCGTCTTCCCCGGGCTCTTGACATTGTGTTTTATTGGGGTGGCGTCGCTAAACAACAGCAATTCAGATAATAGTTATGCATGATTTAGTAAATATAACGTATATAATCGAAAATAGTTTTCTTTACATGAACCAATGACTGTGACGTGGTTCAGGACATTGCAACCTCTTTTCTCCGGAATTTTGATGGTCCTCCTCAAAATTCTGCCACAGTTTGCTGAGGGGACATTTCTGACGGCTGGGCTGAATGACCAAAAAACATCTTTGGAATTTTGAGGGTCCTCCTCAAAATTCTGCCCCAGTTTACTGGGCTGGCGCTTCTGGCGATTCATGAACTAAACTTAACTTCGGAATTTTGAGGGTCCTCCTCAAAATTCTGCCCCAGTTCCAATAGCGGGGGAAAATGGAATTTTTATTAAATTATGACCGAACCCATAGGGCTGCCTACGTATCCCCTCTTAAACGGGAATCAGGTCAGGCGTAGTTCAAATTACATCGTTAAGGGAATCATAAGTGGTTACACATAATATCGTTTCACTGCATCTGAATTGATTGGCTTCGGCCAGACTTCTCCATCCATCTCTGCTAGAATAAGGGCTCCTCCAGTTAGAACCCGGTGAACCATGTACGGACCCTGCCAATTAGGAGAGAACTTCCCCTTGGCTTCATCGTGATATGGGAAGATTTTCTTCAACACCAGCTGCCCCGGTGTAAACTTCCTTGGCTTAACCCTTTTGTTGAAGGATTTGGACATTCTGTTCTGATACAACTGACCGTGGCAAACCGCATTCATCCTTTTCCCATCTATAAGGGCTAACTGCTCGTAGCGACCTTTTACCCATTCTGCATCATCCAATTCTACTTCTTGTATGATCCTTAAGGAAGGGATTTCTACCTCGGCGGGGATGACCGCCTCTGTACCATAAACTAGCATGTAGGGAGTCGCTCCGGTCGATGTGAGGACTGTAGTGCGGTATCCCAATAAGGCGAATGATAACTTCTCATGCCATTGTTTGTGCCTTTTGACCATCTTCCTTAGTATCTTCTTGATATTCTTGTTGGCTGCTTCCACAGCTCCATTCATCTGAGGCCTGTAGGCTGTAGAGTTCTTGTGTTTGATCTTGAAAGTTTCACACATTGCTTTCATCAAGTCGCTGTTGAGATTGGAACCATTATCGGTGATGATTGATTCTGGAACTCCAAACCGACAAACAATGCGATCGTGAACGAAACCCGCCACAACCTTCTTAGTGACAGCCTTGTATGATGCTGCTTCGACCCATTTGGTAAAATAATCGATTGCCACTAGGATTAACCTGTGCCCATTTGATGTGGCAGGCTCGATAGGTCCGATAACATGCATTGCCCAAGCAGCGAATGGCCATGTTGAGCTTATTGCAGTAAGCTCGTTTGGAGGTGCCTTTATCATATCTGTATGTATCTGACAACGATGGTATTTGCGAACATACTGGATACAGTCTGTTTCCATAGTCATCCAAAAATACCCTGCTCGGAGTATCTTCTTTGCTAAGACAAAACCATTCATGTGCGGCCCGCAGGTCCCTGCATGCACCTCGTCCAATAGTCTGGATGCTTCTTTTGCTTCGACACACCTTAGTAGACCCAAATCGGGGGTCCTCCTGTACAGGATTCCTCCACTGTGAAAAAACGTTGCTGGATAGCCTACGAAGTGTACGCTTCTGAGTAGCGTTGGCAAGTCCTGGATATTCCCATGTTTTCAAGTACTCCTTGATGTCATGGAACCATGGTTTTCCATTCGCTTCTACCTCAACGCGGGCACAATAAGTTGGCTAATCATGAATCTTTACTGGGATGGGATCAATGAAATTTGTATCTGGATGCTGGATCATGGACGATAAAGTAGCTAATGCATCAGCAAACTCGTTCTGGACTTTGGGGACGTGCTGAAATTCTGTCTCTGTGAACCTTTTCCTCAACTCCTGTATATGATGCAAGTAGGGAAGTATCTTAGAGTTCTTGGTTGCCCACTCTTCTCGAACCTGATGTATGAGCAAGTCTGAATCCCCGATCACTAGCAACTCCTGAACGTTCATGTCAATAGCCATTTTTAGCCCCAAGATGCAGGCTTCATATTCGGCCATATTATTGGTGCAAGGGAACCTGAGCTTGGCGGATACCGGGTAGTGCTGGCCGGTTTCTGATACTAAGACTGCTCCTATGCCAACTCCTTTGAAATTTGTAGCTCCGTCGAAAAACAACCTCCAACCATAATAGGATTCTGCAATATCTTCTCCTATGAAAGATACCTCTTCATTGGGAAAATACATTTTTAGGGGCTCGTATTCTCCGTCTACGGGATTCTCAGCGAGATGTTCCGCCAAGTCTTGCCCTTTGATTTCTTTCTGGGTCACGTAAACAATGTCAAATTCACTTAGCAGGATCTGCCACTTGGCGAGCTTGCCAGCGGGCATGGGCTTCTGGAGATATTCTTCAGAGGGTCCATTCTGGATATGAGATAAGTAGTGTAAGCACAGAAGTAATGCCTCAACTTCTGCACGACCCAAGTCAGAGCACAACGAGTGCGTTCTAAAAGAGAATACTGGGCCTCGTACGGTGTGAACTTCTTACTGAGATAGTATATGGCTTGCTCCTTTCTCCCTGTTTCATCATGTTGTCCTAGAACACAACCGAATGCTCTATCCAATACCGCAAGGTAAAGCAATAGGGGTCTTCTTGGCTCAGGCGGAACCAAGACCGGTGGCGTTGATAGGTATTCCTTGATTATGTCATATGATCATTGGCTTTCTTGGATTTGATGATGACGTCATCCACATATACCTCGATCTCCTTGTGTATCATGTAATGAAAGATGGTAGTCATGGCTCTCATGTAGGTGGCACCAGCGTTCTTCAAACTGAATGGCATCATTTTATAACAGTACATCTCCCACGGTGTGATGAAAGTCGTTTTCTCTGCATCTTCCTCATCCATCCATATCTGATGATACCCAGCGAAACAATCAACAAAAGACTGCAACTCATGCTTGGTGCAGTTGTCGATAAGAATATGTATGTTAGGCAAGGGGAAGTCGTCTTTGGGACTGGCCCAATTAAGATCCCGGTAGTCAACACAAACTCTAACTTTCCCATCCTTTTTTGGCACTGGCACGATGTTGGCTAACCATGTCGGATACTCTACTACCCTGAGAACCTTGGCTTTGACTTGCTTGGTAACCTCTTCTTTGATTTTCAAACTCATGTCGGGTTTGAATTTCCTGAGCTTCTGCTTTACCAGCGGGTATGTTGGATCTGTTGGCAGTTTGTGAGCTACAATGGATGTGCTGAGACCAGTCATATCATCATATGACCAGGCGAATATGTCTTTATATTCCTTTAGGAACTCCGTATACTCTTTCTTTTCTGATGGTGACAGGTGAACACTGACGCGCGTTTCTTTGACATTCTCTGTATCTCCCAGATTAACGACCTCAGTTTCATCCAAGTTAACCTTAGGCCTATTTTCAAAATTCTCAACTCCCATGACGACCTCTTCTGGTATATCATCCTCTTCTGAGTCCGTATCCATTTGTTGCGTTGTCTTGTTGCAAGTCACAATCGTTGGTTCATCATCAAGACAAGTAATAGTAATGATGTGTAAAATAAAGTGAATGATAAAAAAAATAATAAGAGCGAGATATATAATAAACTGAAATGCTTCAATTAAATTCATAATTGTTTTGAATATCAGAGCTCTTTTCAAAATTAAAAGACAATGCGGAAATAAAATCAGCTAGTAAAAGGTAAAAAATGTGATGCATGGTGCTTTTGTTTAGCCTTGCTACCCCGAAGCTTTCCGGGCCCTGGTGGTTCTGATTGACCAATTGCTGAGGCGTTCTCCTCGGTTCACAGCTTGTATATGAGGCCCTTGGATCTCGTGCTGTATGATGATGGTGCCAAAATGCACGAACTAACCATTGGAGAGGGGAATAATAAAAGAAAAGAAAAACAAAAAAAGGTAACAAGTTAGTGCGGGTTATGAGAAGAAAATGTTGCAATATTTAAACACATTGTGCAAGAATATAAATCGCGTCCTAATTTGGGTGCCTTGTTGTGCCTGAGGTAGCCCTAGCGACAAATTAACTTGGAGAACTTATAATGCTAAATGCCTCATTTTATTGATAAAAACAATAAGACGAATCCAAAGCGACGCTAAATAACGGAAAATAAAATGTCACTAGTGGTCATCGGCCTTATTACACCATTAGAAGCAAAATAAAGACTTCTAACTACTTGGTCCCAGAAGGTCCCTCCCCAGATTCGGTATCTTTATCCCCTTCGAACAGCTTTACCAGCTCGCGCAGTCCTAACAGCAGATATGCTTGGGCCAAATGTCCGCCTGCATTCCCTTCAGTATTTCGACAATCTTCAATCCTCTTGAGGAAATTTCCTTCTAGCTCCACTAGACCCCGCTCCAAATACCCTAGTCTCTTGTTGGCGCTGACAGCCATATCCTTCCATTCCTCAATCAACTTCTGATGGGCTTCTTGTATTTCCCGATGCTTACTTTCACACTCTCGAATCCTCTTGCGCAGTTGATTGTACTTAACTCGTGCTTCAGCTTTTTCGTCGATGATTCTGTGTCCGTGAATGAACCCGGGCTGACCCATACCATTGTGATTATCTTCCAACCAACCCGAATAGTGCGGAATGCAACCAACGTGATACTTGTCTGGCTCAATAAATTATTTCCCCAAAACGAGCTTGCAATGCTACATGTGTTGAGCTTGGCATTTGTGAGGGCTATCATCGTCCTGGAAATCAGTCCTAAAGTGACTCATTTTGTCGACCCTTGGTATGATTTGCTTTCTTCCAGCCTGCCTCATGGCTCGGAGGGGAACATAGGGATAAGTTCCTCTTAGACCAATGAGTATGAGAAATAGTATGTCTCGGGATCGAACAATGAATTTTTTCGTAGGGAACCATTCGACCGTCCACTGTACCTGGTCTTCTTTTAGATTCTCAAATAGCTCCACCCATCTTCCAGCGTCCTCTGGCTGAGCGAACATGTTAGGCATATAATTCATACGCCTTGGCTGGTGGAAGGCAACGTGATCATCCCAGTCTCTGCGTAAGATCTCTTGTCGGTATTCTCCTTTCTGTAGATGCTCCATGAGCCAGAGCTGAAGTAACAAATTGCATCACTCAAAATGACTGGCCTTTCGCTGGCAGTTGTCCAGAGCCCGGTATATCTCAGCAACAATCAGGGGCACTATACTGAAAGGCTGTCCACCAATTCCTTCCATCAGAGTCTTGGTTACCATGGCCAGTCTGGTGTGGATCCTAGCCTTCTTCATAGGGAACAATATCATCCCCAGGAAACAAAACATGAATACAAAGACCCTTCTGTGAATATGCCCCAGTGAGGTGAGGGCAAATTCATCTGAGTAGGTGCGGTATGACTTGCTATGGTTGTACCTCTCGTACAGATAGTCGAATGGGATGTAGGAGTCTTTCAAACAGGTCAAGTCTGGGTTCTTCTTCAGTCCCATCATCTTAAGGAAACCCCTACCCTTGCGATTCTATGGCATAAGCAAACCCGGAGTTTCCCAAGGAATACCAGCTAAGCCTCCTATTTCTTCGAGCAAAGGAGTCATTTCAAGGTTCCCGAAGCGGAACACAGACCTGTCACTATCCCAGAATAGAGTTGCAGCCTCTATCATTTTGTTATCAGGCTGGATTTCTAGAAGAGAAGGCAGATTCCCAAAGTATTTGTGGACGAGTGTCTGATCACTAGAGTGGAGATCTTTCCACCAATTTAGCAGCCTTGGATGAATGTTGGTTACCATGCCAAATCTGGGGACTTCATGCCTCATTTTCTGCAAAACAGTGTGTTAGACCATTATCCCGCCGGACTCAACTATTTAAACCAATAATTAGTATAAAATGCATTTAGTTCTCCAAATAAATGCACAGAACATGTAGGCGTCCGTTTGGGTTTCAAGGAAACCCGATGGACTTTGGACAAGGCTATCTTAATGAGTCATTATGTGGATAACATAACTGACTCGGCTAGGTTTGACCATGTTGCATGCACAGTTAGACAGAGTAAGGTTTCTATTGGGGTATTAGACAGGTACCCTTGAGCGGACAACTCAAGAGGGAAAGGCACGAAACCGTTGACTGCTCCGCTGATCGACTGGTTTTACCGCAAATATGCCTTTGCCGAATTTAAAGGGTGATAATATTGGAAGAGTACAACCACTCATTATAAGCGTTGCTATGGTATTTGTTTGGCACGAGTGGAATATGATGTTGAAGATGTAGTTTACAAGAATGAAATAGATTGCCATGTATTTTCACGTTCATAAGATAAATGATTACAATAATTGCAGTAATTACAACAATATTGAAATAAAGCAGTAAAGGAAAGCAACTAAAGGAAGGAAAAGACATGGAGAACCAAGTCAATTT
This sequence comes from Nicotiana tabacum, assembly GCF_000715075.1. NCBI lineage: Eukaryota > Viridiplantae > Streptophyta > Magnoliopsida > Solanales > Solanaceae > Nicotiana > Nicotiana tabacum. Next base: position 96,422,846 of record NC_134084.1, on the reverse strand, counting down.
CGTAGTGAAAGAATAAAAGACAGTAAATAAAGCAATTAATGAGATAGTAAAGTCACAAGCAACATACAACGGTAAAAGCCTAAAGAAAATCCCCAGCAGAGTCGCCATGCTATCGACGCACCCTTTTTTCTCTAACTGTGGGGTCAGAAATCGGGTATACGACATTGGGAAGACAACTCTATTCCCTTTCGAATATTGGGTGTAGAAGTTGAAGAGTCGCCACCTAATGATTATAGTGCATTAGTACACTTTAAGAACGGTTTGAGATGAAGAGACCAGAGATTAGGGTAAGGGCTAGAAATTATCCCGAGGGGAAGGTGTTAGGCACCCCTCAAGATCCACTAGTGTGGTTCCCGGCCATATTACAATTGTGACTTTACAAGTAAACAATCAAGGCTCAAATAAGGATTTGCATATAACATTGTAATCAGGTTGAAAACTTTCGAAGGTAAGTAGAGAGGGCAGAAATTTATGAAAAAAAGATTTGAACAGTTTTGCAAGAAGAGATAAAAGTAAATAAAGGGAGGGGGTCCTAAGTTTATGATTAATATGGATCACTTCAATGAAATACCCAGCAATCACTCCTCAGAAGAGGGGTCGCACATGATATTAGCGCATTGGTCATCATATGCATATCTTTCCTTCCCACCACGTTAAGGTATTAAAACGCGAAACAGTATCGCTACTTATTGCATGCTATTACCCATCCCAATCCTATCAGTCCCGGAGGCATATGGGACTACTAATCCTAAATAGAAGGGAGTTGGAGCTTTTTCAAAGTTTTCAAAAGGATAAAAATCTAGGCGAAAGGCAATAACAGATAGCAGTTAAAAGGGGTACAAATAGCAGTTAAGGCTCAAGTCAGCCTCCTCATTCAAAGAAGCAGATTATTTAGCATGACATACAAATACTGGTTTGGTCTGTATTAAAATTAACCTAGGAAGGGTGGCTAATTTATCACATATTTTCAGACAAGAAGTCCGAATTAGGCCTGCCAGCTGGTTGTAATTATCAAAACTGATGCAACTATAAAATTTTACCCTAAGGCTTGCCTAGGCGTTAAACAGAACCTATAGGCATGATATATATTAGTTTCAGAAATAAAGAAGTAAACTGATTGCAGAATAAGAATTGTCAATTATAGGGACATAAGATCTGTAGGCTTATTGCTACTGATTTTAGGCTTATAAGCGAGTTGACGATTCAGGTTTAGTTAACAGCTCCTATAGACATGCTTTCTAGGTGTTACTGATTTGAGCACTGTTATTGCTTATGCAGGAATCCTATAGGCAGGTTGTCTACGCGCAATTGATTAAGTATTTAAATCCTATAATAGGTTTGCCTAATGGCAGATGCAGAATGCAGAAAGTTCTATAGGCATGGTGTCTATATGAAGATGCAGAATTTTGGAATCGGCTTACAGGCATGGCATCTGTTATGAAATTGCAGAAAATCCTATAGACATAGCATCTATATGAGAATGCAGAAAATCCTATAAACATGGTATCTATATGAGAATACAGAGTTTCAGTGATTTATAAAATGCAGAACTTTAGAAAAAATAGTAATCCCCATGAACATGGTATCTACATGAGTGCAGAATTTCAATAATTTAAAAAATGCAGAACTTTAGAAAAATAGTAATCCCTATGAACATGGTATCTACCCCTTGCATGCATAGTCCCCTACCCTTTTTCCACTAGCCGACCCCAAATATTTATTACAAGATTATTACAGACCTGAATGAATAAGAAAAAATATATTAGAAATTAAAGCTCCCAACCAAGGAGAGCCTAATTCAGACCCCAGGTCTAAAATATGAGATAAACCAACTTCAAAAGATCAGATTCCAAAGCCTTCTCTTATCTGGGGTGTTTCAGAGATCCAAGGAGTTCAGGAACTCCAGGCAGTGCTTACACCCCAAATATATTGCAGATTCAGATTATAGTGCTGTGTGGAAGGGCCAGCCATCAAATGTCCAAGTTCAGAGGGAACTCAAGGTCCCAAAGCAAGGCTCAAAAGAGAGGGGCAGAACATAAGATTCTAGGAATAGGTGTAAGTGCACAAGGGGCATTAGGGAATGCCAAGGCATGCTGGTGGTCATGCCCAGCCATATGCTAGGCTGGCACACCCCCTGACCAGCCTGTCGGCCAATCAATTATGAGTAAAGACCTATTGAAGGTTAGACTAGGGCCTGGACAGTGATTAGGACACTATCAGACCAATGTCTCAAACTCGGCATACATGTAAAGGGGAATGGGGATGGGAATTGAAAGCGCTTAGGACTCAAGAGGGTCCAGTTCATGTCCATGGACAATAATATCAAGTATTGCCATGTTTCTGAACCATAACTCAACCACATAGGGGGTCTTAGGGTTTGGGATTCATATAAGAGCAGGAACGATGAAATAAACAAACTTGCAGAAAATCACAGCATGTAAACAGTAAGAGATGAACTATAGAATAAACACATAAGGGGAAGAGACGGGACTTGAACATAAGAACATACCAGTTGCAGAAAAGTAAGCACAGAAACGCAGGCATCTTTCAAGCAAAGCCACAATCAGAGAAGAACACTTTATGCTTGTGAGTTCAGAGAACTCGAGCTCTTATGAGAATTTCAAAGTGTATTTGAGAGTGAGAAGTGATCAGAATTGATCGTGTCAAATTGATTATCCAAAGTGAAGAAGGGAAGCCCCCTCTTATAGTGTAGAGAAGCAAGCAAGAAAGGTAAGAAAACCTTTTAAAAATCAGTCTCAAATATTCTCCCTTCAGCCGAGGGATTTAATTTCAGACGGAAAAATGTAAACAAGGAAAGGAAATTTGAGTAAAATCTTTCATAGTAGCCTAAAAAGGGAAAATACATGAAGTATATTTAAGGAAAGGTCTCTATAGTACTTGATTTGTAAAGAGAAAGGAAAGGGAATCAATCAGACAGTTAACAAAATCAAAGTAAACAGGTTTGATTCGAATGAACCCAGTCAGGAATAGGGAGAGAAGGGCTCAACAAAAGGAAATTAAGGGCAATCAATCAAGACCTTATCAAAGGTGGTCCAAAATCAATCAAGCAATCGTCAAAAATCTTGAAAGAGGGGTTTCTCACATATAAAGCAAACAATTCAAACAGAATAGTCTAGCATTGAAGGGTTTAGGATCACAAACAAAAGAATATGAGTTCAGTCATAGATTCATGGTGAGTTTGAAAGTTCAGGGTCCCAAAGTGGAACCCTAATCCAATTTATCGAAGAAACCCCCAAAATCTAGGGTTTCAAATTGAATCAAACACAGAAACGAGAAGGCAAGTGAACATACTCAAGAAGTCTCACGAGGAACAAACAGACCACGATAGCATGTTTGAAACAATCATAAAAAGAAAATCGATTTGAGAGCACAAAAGGACACGTTTTGGAAACCCGGAGCTCAGACAAGTCCAGAATAGATGAAACATGCTTAACAAGAACACAAACAGAGTTCAGAAAAGCAAAAGTCAAGAAGCTCGGTAGTAAACACACATGGTAGAAGAGTGAGGAAAATTTAACACGGATTTAATCATGTGAGCACACATATAAAAGAAAGGAAAAAAAAGACAATACACGCGTAATAGAGAAGGAAAACATACGAGCATAATACAGACAAACATCTAAAAGAAAAGAACAGCAAGAATCAAAAAACCTTCAGAAACCCTAATTTGAAATCGAACGATTTTTGAGAAAGAAATTTGGGGAAAACACTCAAATTGTCAAGAAAAGCACAGACATAGCACAGATCTAAACAAATAATGGTGAAAGAACCTCGAATGGCTTAGGGTTTCAGAGAAACCCTAGAAGTGAGAAAGGCTTGGAAGAACAAGATCAGATCCTAAGTCGAAACAGTCAGGAATAGAGCTTCCAGCGCTTGAATATGCTGGAGCATGGACGGAAAACCATAGATCTACTGATCTGAGACGGATCTGAGAGAGGGCCATCGAGTTCAAGCTTCCAGACTTCGTGCAACTCAGGCTTGGGCGTGAGAGAGGGTGAGTAAAGGCCATCTATGGCAGGAGATGCCATGGATTCCGGTAAAAACGAGGTGAGATAAGGTGGGAGGTGATTAGGGTTTCGGAGAGGTTCGAGAGGATTTGAGGGAGACGAAGAGAGTTAGAGGCAGCGTCTCTATGCAAATGAAGTAGGGTTAGGGGTGTTAGGTGATTAAAAAAGGAAAGCCTAAACTACTGCCGTTGATCAAAACGATCAACGACTAGGATTTAAAGAAAATCGGACGGGTTTAAAAATTGGGCTAAGGGGTCGGGTCGAAATGGGAATTGGGTCGTTTAATTTGGGGCGGAATTGGGCCATTTGAGGCTACAATTGAAAGGGAGAAAGGCTGTTATTGAAATAGAAATAGGCTAAGTGTTAAATAGCCAATTTTTCCCTTTTTATTTTATAAAAATAGTAATAATGATTCAAAAAGTAAATTAAAAATACTGAGCAAACAAATACTATATAAATATCAATTTAAAAATATTGGAACCAGTTTTATAATTATGAAATGCTATTAATCATAAAATAGGCCATAATTGCAATTACATGCAATTAGCTTAAAAATGCCAAATAAATTTGTAAAAATATGCAAAAATCACCTTAATTATATTTTGGTGTAAATACGGGAATGAAATAAGTTATTCATCAAAAATGATAATTTTTAGAATAATTATTGGATTTTGTGGTATTAAAATAGGTAGTAAATCGATTTAAAAATCATTAAAAAAATACTAAAACTCTTGGGTGTGCTTATATATGCACATACATGCTATTTTAGAAGTATTTTAGGTACAAAAATACCTAGGGAAAAATCAGGTATCAACAGCTGCATCTCTTTACCCGAGGAGGATGCAAGAGTTGTCGGGTAAAGATAAGATGGACAATTTTGACCGGAAATGGTGATTTGAAAGGAGTTTTGACCGAGCTCTGGTATTTTGAGCCGCCCACATATCCATGATCTTACAGGAATCAGGCCATATGTAGTTCCGGAACCATTGACGGAATATGCCGATGGAGATTTGAAACGGAGGAACGCGATGTTTAGATTGAGAGAGGTGGTTAAAGTCTGATAGGATGTGGGAACTGGAGCGGGATCGCTCCTGCTGAGGTGGTTGTTGATAGCCGGTGTACCTGCAAATGAATAATACCAGCATACATTGTGCATAAATTTAGACGTGATGCAAATTCCCATTGGACCATGAATGTTGTTCTCGGACGGTTAGGATGATGTCCTCGAACCATGACGTCCTGGGCCATGAAGCGTATAATAAAGGATTCGCAGGCTATGAAATGATGTTCTCGAGCTATGAGAATGATGCCTCCGAACCATGATGCCTTTGAATAATGATATGTAAAAGATAAAATGGGGTCCTTATGCCATGGCATGGCGTTCTCGGGCTATGAAAATGGTGCCACCGAACAATGACGCCTTTGGACAATTTGGCGATCTTTCAGCCCATGAAATGCAGAAGGTGGCGATCTTTCAGCCGATGCAAGATGTAAATAAAAGGTGGCGATATTTCAGCCGATGCCAGAGAGATAAGGTGGCGATATTTCAGCCGATGCAAGAAAATAAAGTGGCGATATTTCAGCCATGCAAGAAAATAAAGTGGCGATATTTTAGCCATGCAAGAAAATAAGTGGCGATATTTCAGCCATGCAGGATGGAGACAGAGCTTAGTCTCGAAAGGCAGAAAGGTAGCCTTATGCAAAATGCAGATGGAGACAGAGCTTAGTCTCGAAAGGCAGAAAGGTAGCCTTATGCAATGCAGGAAATGCAGATGGAGGTAGAGCTTAACCTCGGAAGGCAGAAAGGTAGCCCTATGCAATGCAGAGACATGCAGATGGAGTTAGAGCTTAACCTCGGAAGGCAAAAAGGTAGCCTTATGCAATGCAGAGAAATGCAGGATGGAGACAATGCTTAGTCTCGAAAGGCAGAAAAGTAGCCTTATGCAAATTATGATGGAGGTAGAGCTTAAGCTCGGAAGGCAGAAAGGTAGCCTTATGCAATGCAGGAAATGCAGATGGAGGTAGAGCTTAACCTCGGAAGGCAGAAAGGTAGCCTTATGTAATGCAAAGAAATGCAGGATGGAGAAAATGCTTAGTCTCAAAAGGCAGAAAAGTAGCCTTATGCAAATGATGCGGATGGAGACAGAGCTTAGTCTCGAAAGGCAGAAAAGTAGCCTTATGCAATGTAGAGAAATGCAGAAGGAGACAATGCTTAGTCTCGAAAGGCAAAAGTTGGAGGCAATGATCAGTAGTAAGATCTCTTAGCTGATAGCCGATTGCGACAATATGACTGTTGGGGAGATTGTGTACGGATAGCAATTGCGGGCAAGTGATGATTCTAAGAAGTTGCATTCTTGGGAAAATATGCGTACATAAATATTCCTGACGATATTGCAAGTCGAGTGCCTGCATCCAAAGAAAATCGTGAGTTCTGTGAGGGGAAAGCTTAGTTCGTCTTCCCCGGGCTCTTGACGTTGTGTGTCATTGGGGTAGCGTCGCTAAACAATAGCAATTAGGATAATGGTTATGCATGATTTAGTAAATATAACGTATATAATCGAAAATAGTTTTCTTTAGTGAACCAACGACTGCGACGTGGTTCAGGACATTGCAACCTCTTTTCTCCGGAATTTTGATGGTCCTCCTCAAAATTCTACCCCAGTTTGCTGAGCGGACATTTCTGACGGCTGGGCTAAATGACCAAAAAACATCTTTGGAATTTTGAGGAGGACCCTCAAAATTCTGCCCCAGTTTACTGGGCTGGCGCTTCTAGCGATGCATGAACTAAAAAAACTTCGGAATTTTAAGGGTCCTCCTCAAAATTCTGCCCCAGTTCCAATAGCGGGGGAAAATGGAATTTTTATTAAATTATGACCAAACCCATAAGGCTGCCTATGTATCTCCTCTTAAACGGGAATCAGGTCAGGCGTAGTTCAAATTACATCGTTAAGGGAATCATAAGTGGTTACACATAATATCGTATCACTGCATCTGAATTGATTGGCTTCGGCCAGACTTCTCCATCCATCTCTGCAACAATAAGGTCTCCTCCAGTTAGAACCCGGTGAACCATGTACGGACCCTGCCAATTAGGAGAGAACTTCCCCTTGGCTTCATCTTGATGTGGGAAGATTTTCTTCAACACCAGCTGCCCCGGTGTAAACTTCCTTGGCTTAACCCTTTTGTTGAAGGATTTGGATATTCTGTTCTGATACAACTGACCGTGGCAAACCGCATTCATCCTTTTCCAATCTATAAGGGCTAACTGCTCGTAGCGACCTTTTACCCATTTTGCATCATCCAATTCTACTTCTTGTATGATCCTTACAGAGGGGATTTCTACCTCGGCGGAGATGACCGCTTCTGTACCATAAACCAGCATGTAGGGAGTTGCTCTGGTCGATGTGCGGACTGTAGTGTGGTATCCCAATAAGGCGAATGATAACTTCTCATGCCATTGTTTGTGCCTTTCGACCATCTTCCTTAGTATCTTCTTGATATTCTTGTTGGCTGCTTCCACAACTCCCTTCATCTGAGGCCTGTAGGCTGTAGAGTTCTTGTGTTTGATCTTGAAAGTTTCACACATTGCTTTCATCAAGTCGCTGTTGAGATTGGAACCATTATCGGTGATGATTGATTCCGGAACTCCGAACCGACAAACAATGCGGTCATGGACGAAACCCGCCACAACCTTCTTAGTGACCACCTTGTATGATGTTTCTTCGACCCATTTGGTAAAATAATCGATTGCCACTAGGATGAACCTGTGCCCATTTGATGCGGCAGGCTCGATAGGTCCGATAACATACATTGCCCAAGCGGCGAATGGCCATGGTGAGCTTGTTGCAGTAAGCTCGTTTGGAGGCGCCTTTATCATATCTGCATGTATCTGACAGCAATGGCATTTGCGAACATACTGGATACAGTCTGTTTCCATAGTCATCCAAAAATACCCTGCTCGGAGTATCTTCTTTGCTAAGACAAAACCATTCATGTGCGGCCCGCAGGTCCCTGCATGCACCTCGTCCAATAGCCTGGATGCTTCTTTTGCTTCGACACACCTTAGTAGACCCAAATCGGGGGTCCTCCTGTACAGGATTCCTCCACTATGAAAAAAAGTTGTTGGATAGCCAACGAAGTGTACGCTTCTGAGTAGCGTTGGCAAGTCCTGGATATTCCCATGTTGTCAAGTACTTCAAGATGTCATGGAACCATGGTTTTCCATTAGCTTCTTCCTCAACGTGGGCACAATAAGCTGGATGATCATGAATCTTTACTGGGATGGGATCAATGAAATTTGTATCTGGATGTTGGATCATGGACGATAAAGTAGCTAATGCATCAACAAACTCGTTCTGGACTCTGGGGATGTGCTGAAATTTTGTCTTTGTAAACCTTTTCCTCAACTCCTGTATATGATGCAAGTAGGGAAGTATCTTAGAGTTCTTGGTTGCCCACTCTTCTCGAACCTGATGTATGAGCAAGTCTGAATCCCCGATCACTAGCAACTCCTGAACGTTCATGTCAATGGCCAATTTTGAGCCCCAAGATGCAGACTTCATATTCGGCCATATTATTGGTGCAAGGGAACTTGAGCTTGGCGGATACCGGGTAGTGCTGGCCGGTTTCTGATACTAAGACTGCTCCTATGCCAACTCCTTTGAAATTTGCAGCTCCGTCGAAAAACAACCTCCAACCATAATAGGATTCTGCAATATCTTCTCATATGAAAGATACATTTTCATTGGGAAAATACGTTTTTAGGGGCTCGTATTCTCCGTCTACGAGATTCTTGGCGAGATGTTCCGCCAAGTCTTGCCCTTTGATTGCTTTCTCGGTCATGTAAACAATGTCAAATTCACTTAGCAGGATCTGCCACTTGGCGAGCTTGCCAGCGGGCATGGGCTTCTGGAAGATATACTTCAGAGGGTCCATTCTGGATATGAGATAAGTAGTGTAAGCACAAAAGTAATGCCTCAACTTCTGCGCGACCCAAGTCAGAGCACAACAAGTGCATTCTAAAAGAGAATATTGGGCCTCGTACGATGTGAACTTCTTACTGAGATAGTAGATGGCTTGATCCTTTCTCCCTGTTTCATCATGTTGTCCTAGAACACAACCGAATGCTCTATCCAATACCGCAAGGTAAAGCAATAGGGGTCTTCCTGGCTCAGGATGAACCAAGACCGGCGACATTGATAGGTATTCCTTGATTCTGTCAAAAGCTTTCTGACAATCATCAGTCCATTTGGTAGCATCGTCCTTCTTCAACATTTTGAAGATAGGTTCACAAATGACTGTGGATTGAGCTATGAACTGGCTGATATAGTTGAGTCTTCCCAGGAAACTCATTACGTCCTTCTTGTTCTTTGGCGACGGCAATTCTTGGATAGCTTTGACCTTTGATGGATCCAATTCTATTCCTCGACGACTCACGATGAAACCTAATAATTTTCCAGCAGGAACCCCGAATGCACACTTGGCAGGATTCGGTTTCAGATTATACCTCCTCAGTCTGTTGAAGAGCTTTCTTAGATCTACCATATGATCCCTGGCTTTCTTGGATTTGATGATGACGTCATCCACATATACCTTGATCTCCTTGTGTATCATGTCATGAAAGATGGTAGTCATGGCTCTCATGTAGGTGGCACCAGCGTTCTTTAAACTGAATGGCATCATTTTGTAACAGTACATCCCCCACGGCGTGATGAAAGTCGTTTTCTTTGCATCTTCCTCATCTATCCATATCTAATGATACCCAGCGAAACAATCAACAAAAGACTGCAACTCATGCTTGGTGCAGTTGTCGATAAGAATGTGTATGTTAGGCAAGGGGAAGTCGTCTTTGGGACTGGCCCGATTAAGATCCCGGTAGTCAACACAAACTCTAACTTTCCCATCCTTTTTTGGCACTGGCACGATGTTGGCTAACCATGTCGGATACTCTACTACCCTGAGAACCTTGGCTTTGACTTGCTTGGTAACCTCTTCTTTGATTTTCAAACTCGTGTCGGGTTTGAATTTCCTGAGCTTCTGCTTTACCGGCGGGCATGTTGGATCTATTGGCAGTTTGTGAGCTACAATGGATGTGCTAAGACCAGTCATATCATCATATGACCAGGCGAATATGTCTTCATATTCCTTTAGGAACTCTGTGTACTCTTTCTTTTCTGATGGTGACAGGTGAACACTGATGCGCGTTTCTTTGACATTCTCTGTATCTCCCAGATTAACGACCTCAGTTTCGTCCAAGTTAGCCTTAGGCCTATTTTCAAAATTCTCAACTCCCCTGACGACCTCTTCTGGTATATCATCCTCTTCTGAGTCCGTATCCGTTTGTTGCGTTGTCTCGGTGCAAGTCACAATCGTTGGTTCATCATCAAGGCAAGTAATAGTAATGTTGTGTAAAATAAAGTGAATGATAGAAAAATTAATAAGAGCGAGATATATAATAAACTGAAATGCTTCGATTAAATTCATAATTGTTTTGAATATCAGAGCTCTTTTCAAAATTAAAAGATAATGCGGAAATAAAATTAGCTAGTAAAAGGTAAAAAATGTGATGCATGGTGCTTTTGTTTAGCCTTGCTACCCCGAAGCTTTTCGGGCACCTGGTGGTTCTGATTGACCAATTGCTGAGGCGTTCTCCTCGGTTCACAACTTGTATATGAGGCCCTTGGATCTTGTACTGTATGATGATGGTGCCAGAATGCACGAACTAACCATTGGGTAGGGGAATAATAAAAGAAAAGAAAAACAAAAAAGGTAACAAGTTAGTGCGGGTTATGAGAAGAAAATGTTGCAATATTTAAACACATTGTGCAAGAATATAAATCGCGTCCTAATTTGGGTGCCTCGTTGTGCCTGAGGTAGGCCTAGCGAAAAATTAACTTGGAGAACTTATAATTCTAAATGCCTCATTTTATTGATAAAAAAATAAGACGAATCCAAAGCAACGCTAAATAACGAAAAATAGAATGTCACTAGTGGCCATCGGCCTTATTACATCATTAGAAGCAAAATAAAGACTCCTAACTACTTGGTCCCAGAAGGACCTTCCCCAGATTCGGTATCTTTATCCCCTTCGAACAGCTTGACCAGCTCACGCAGTCCTAACAGCAGATATGCTTGGGCCAAATGTCCGCCTGCATTCCGTTCAGCATTTCGACAATCTTCAATCCTCTTGAGGAACTTTCCTTCTAGCTCCACTAGACCCTGCTCCAAATACCCTAGTTGCTTGTTGGCGCTAACAGCCATATCCTTCCATTCCTCAATCAACTTTTGATGGGCTTCTTGTATTTCCCGATGCTCACTTTCACACACTCGAATCCTCTTGCGCAGTTGATTGTAATTAACCTGTGCTTCAGCTTTTTCGTCGATGATTCTGTGTCCGTGAATGAACCCGGGCTGACCCATACCATTGTGATAATCTTCCAACCAACCCGAATAGTGCGGAATGCAACCAGCGTGATACTTGTCTGGCTCAATAAATTATTTCCCCAAAACGAGCTTGCAATGCTACATGTGTTGAGCTTGGCATTTGTGAGGGCTATCATCGTCCTGGAAATCAGCCCTAAAGTGACTCATTTTGTCGACCCTTGGTATGATTTGCTTTCTTCCAACCTGCCTCATGGCTCGGAGGGGAACGTAGGGATAAATTCCTCTTAGACCAATGAGTATGAGAAATGGTGCGTCTCGGGATCGAACAATGAATTCTTCCGTAGGGAACCATTCGACCATCCACTGTACCTGGTCTTCTTTTAGATTCTCAAATAGCTCCACCCATCTTCCAGCGTCCTCTGGCTGAGCGAACATGTTAGGCATATAATTCATACGCCTTGGCTGGTGGAAGGCAACGTGATCATCCCAGTCTCTGCGTAAGATCTCTTGTCGGTATTCTCCTTTCTGGAGATGCTCCATGAGCCAGAGCTGAAGTAACAAATTGCATCCCTCAAAATGACTGGCCTTTCGTTGGCAGTTGTCCAGAGCCCGGTATATCTCAGCAACAATCATGGGCACTATACTGAAAGGCTATCCATCAATTCCTTCCATCAGAGTCTTGGTTACTATGGCCAGTCTGGTGTGGATCCTAGCCTTCTTCATAGGGAACACTATCATCCCCAGGAAACAAAACATTAATACGAAGACCCTTCTGTGAATATGCCCCAGTGAGGTGAGGGCAAATTCATCTGAGTAGGTGAGGTATGACTTGCTATGGCTGTACCTCTCGTACAGATAGTCGAATGGGATGTAGGAGTCTTTCAAACAGGTCAAGTCTGGGTTCTTCTTCAGTCCCATCATCTTAAGGAAACCCCTACCCTTGCGATTCTATGGCATAAGCAAACTCGGAGTCTCCCAAGGAATACCAGCTAAGCCTCCTATTTCTTCGAGCAAAGGAGTCATTTCAAGGTTCCCGAAGCGGAACACAGACCTGTCACTATCCCAGAACAGAGTTGCAGCCTCTATCATTTTGTTGTCAGGCTGGATTTCTATAAGAGAAGGCAGATTCCCTAAGTATTTGCGGACGAGTGTCTGATCACTAGAGTGGAGATCTTCCCACCAATTTAGCAGCCTTGGATGAATGTTGGTTACCATGCCAAATCTGGGGACTTCGTGCCTCATTTTCTGCAAAACAGAGTTTTAGACCCTTACCCCGCCAGACTCGACTATTTAAACTAATAATTAGTATAAAAAGCATTTAGTTCTCCAAATAAATGCACAGAATATGTAGGTGTCCGTTTGGGTTTCAAGGAAACCTGATGGACTTTGGACAAGGCTATCTTAATGAGTCATTATGTGGATAACATAACTGAATCGGCTAGGTTTGACCATGATGCATGCACAGTTAGACAGAGTAAGGTTTCTATTGGGGTATTAGACAGGTACCCTTGAGCGTACAACTCAAGAGGGAAAGGCACGGAACCGTCGACTGCTCCGCTGATCGACTGGTTTTACCGCAAATATGCCTTTGCCGAATTTAAAGGGTGATAATATTGGAAGAGCGCAACCACTCATTATAAGCGTTGCTATGGTATTTGTTTGGCACGAGTGGAATATGATGTTGAAGATGCAGTTTACAAGAATAAAACAGATTGCCATGTATTTTCACGTTCATAAGATAAATGATTACGATAATTGCAGTAATTACAATAGTATTGAAATAAAGCAGTAAAGGAAGGCAGCTAAAGGAAGGAAAAGACATGAAGAGCCAAGTCAGTTTCGTAGTGAAAGAATAAAAGACAGTAAATAAAGCAATTAATGAGATAGTAAAGTCACAAGCAACATGCAATGGTAAAAGCCTAAAGAAAATCCCCAGCAGAGTCGCCATGCTGTCGACGCACCCTTTTTTCTCTAACCTTGGGGGTCAGAAATCAGGTATACGACATTGGGAAGACAACTCTATTCCCTTTCGAGAATTGGGTGTAGAAGTTGAAGAGTCGCCACCTAATGATTATAGTGCATTAGTACACTTTAAGAAGGGTTTGAGATGAAGAGACCAGAGATTAGGGTAAGGGCTAGAAATTATCCCGAGGGGAAGGTGTTAGGCACCCCTCAAGATCCACTAGTGTGGTTCCCGGCCACATTACAATTGTGACTTTATAAGTAAACAATCAAGGCTCAAATAAGGATTCGCATATAACATTGTAATCAGGTTAAAAACTTTCGAAGGTAAGTAGAGAGGGCAGAAATTTATGAAAAAAAGATTTCAACAGTTTTACAAGAAAAGATAAAAGTAAATAAAGGGAGGGGGTCCTATGTTTATGATTAATATGGATCACTTCAATGCAATACCCAGCAATCGCTCCTCAGAAGAGGGGTCGCACATGATATTAGCGCATTGGTCATCATATCTATATCTACCCTTTCCATCCCGTTAAGGTATTAAAGCGCGAAACGGTATCGTTACTTATTGCATGCTATTACCCATCCCAATCCTATCAGTTCCGGAGGCATATAGGACTACTAATCCTAAAGAGGAGGGAGTTGGAGCTTTTGCAGAGTTTTCAAAAGGATAAAAATCTAGGCGACATGCAATAATAGATAGCAGTTAAAAGGGGTACAAATAGCAGTTAAGGCTCAAGTCGGCCTCCTCATTCAAAGCAGCAGATTATTTAGCATGACTTACAAATACTGGTTTGGTCTGTATTAAATTTAATGTAGGAAGGGTGGCTAATTTATCACATATTTTCAGACAAGAAGTTCGAATTAGGCCTGCCAGCTGGTTGTAATTATCAAAACTGATGCAACTATAAAATTTTACCCTAAGGCTTGCCTAGGCGTTAAACAGAACATATAGGCATGCTATCTATTAGTTTAAGAAATAAAAAAGTAAACTGATTGCAGAAAAAGAATTGTCAATTATAGGGACATAAGATCTGCAGGCGTTAAACATTATTGCTACTGATTTTAGGCTTATAAGTGAGTTGACGATTCAGGTTTAGTTAACAGCTCCTATAGACATGCTTTCTAGGTGTTACAGATTTGAGCACTGTTATTGCTTATGCAGGAATACTATAGGGAGGTTGTCTACGCGCAACTGATTAAGTATTTAAATCCTATAATAGGTTTGCCTAATGACAGATGCAGAATGCAGAAAGTCCTATAGGCATGGTGTCTATATGAAGATGTAGAATTTTGGAATCGGCTTCCAGGCATGGCATCTGTTATGAAATTGCAGAAAATCCTATAGACATAGCATATATATGAGAATGTAGAAAATCCTATAAACATGGTATCTATAGGAGAATGCAGAGTTTCAGTGATTTATGAAATGCAGAACTTTAAAAAAAATAGTAATCCCCATGAACATAGTATCTACATGAGTGCAGAATTTCAGTGATTTATAAAATGCAGAACTTTAGAAAAATAGTAATCCCTATGAACATGGTATCTACCCCTTGCATGCATAGTCCCCTACCCTTTTTCCACTAGCCGACCCCAAATGTTTATTACAAGATTATTACAGACCGGAATGAATAAGAAAAAATATATCAGAAATTAAATATCACAACCAAGGAGAGCCTAATTCAAACCCCAGGTCTAACATATGAGATAAACCAACTTCAAAGATCAGATTCCAAAGCCTTCTCTTATCTGGGGTGTTTCAGAGATCCAAGGAGTTTCAGGAACTCCAGGCAGTGCTTACACCCCAAATATATTGCAGATTCAGAATATAGTGCAGTGTGGAAGGGTCAGCCCTCAAATGTCCAAGTTCAGAGGAAACTCAAGGTCCCAAAGCAAGGCTCAAAAGAGAGGGGCAGAACTTAAGATTCTAGGAATAGGTGTAAGTGCACAAGGGGCATTAGGGAATGCCAAGGCAGGCTGGTGGTCATGCCCAGCCATATGCTAGGATGGCACACCCCCTGACCAGCCTATCGGCCAATCAATTATGAATAAAGACCTATTGAAGGTCAGACTAGGGCCTGGACAGTGATTAGGACACTATCAGACCAAAGTCTCAAACTCGGCATACATGTAAAGGGGAATAGGGATGGGAATTGAAAGCGTTTAGGACTCAAGAGGGTCCAGTTCATGTCCATGGACAATGATATCAAGTATTGCCATGTTTCTGAACCATAACTCAACCACATAGGGGGGCTTAGGGTTTGGGATTCATATAAGAGCAGGAACGATGAAATAAACAAACCTGCAGAAAATCACAGCATGTAAACAGTAAGAGATGAACTATAGAATAAACACATAAGGGGAAGAGACGGGACTTGAACATAAGAACATACCAGTTGCAGAAAAGTAAGCACAGAAAAGCAGGATTCTTTCAAGCAAAGCCACAATCAGAGAAGAACACTTTATGCTTGTGAGTTCAGAGAACTCGAGCTCATATGAGAATTTCTAAGTGTATTTGAGAGTGAGAAGTGATCAGAATTGATCGTGTCAAATTGATTATCTAAAGTGCAGAAGGGCAACCCCCTCTTATAGTGTAGAGAAGCAAGCAAGAAAGGTAAGAAAACCTTTTAAAAATCAGTCTCATATATTCTCCCTTCAGCCGAGGGATTTAATTTCACACGGAAAAATGTAAACAAGGAAAGGAAATTTGAGTAAAATCTTTCATAGTAGCCTAAGAAGGGAAAATACATGAAGTATATTTAAGGAAAGGTCTCAATAGTACTTGATTTGTAAAGAGAAAGGAAAGGGAATCAATCAGACAGTTA
The DNA here is from genome assembly GCF_000715075.1 of Nicotiana tabacum. Taxonomy (NCBI): domain Eukaryota; kingdom Viridiplantae; phylum Streptophyta; class Magnoliopsida; order Solanales; family Solanaceae; genus Nicotiana; species Nicotiana tabacum. The sequence continues at coordinate 96,406,645 of NC_134084.1, read as the reverse complement.
ACAAAATCAAAGTAAACAGGTTTGATTCGAATGAACCCAGTCAGGAATAGGGAGAGAAGGGCTTAAACAAAAGGAAATTAAGGGAAATTAATCAAGACCCTATCAAAGGGGTCCAAAATCAATCAAGCAATCGTCAAAAATCTTGAAAGAGTGGTTTCTCACATATAAAGAAAACAATTCAAACAGAATAGTCTAACATTGAAGGGTTTAGGATCACAAACAAAAGAATATGAGTTCAGTTATAGATTCATGGTGAGTTTGAAAGTTCAGGGTCCCAAAGTAGAACCATAATCCAATTTATCGAAGAAACCCCCAAAATCTAGGGTTTCAAATTGAATCAAACACAAAAATGAGAAGGCAAGTGAACAGACTCAAGGAGTCTCATGAGGAACAAACAGACCATGATAGCAGGTTTGAAACAATCAGAGAAAGAAAATCGATTTGAGAGCAGAAAAGGACACGTTTTGGAAACCCGGAGCTCAGACAAGTCCAGAATAGATGAAACATGCTTAACAAGAACACAAACAGAGTTCAGAAAAGCAAAAGTCAAGAAGCTCGGTAGTAAACACACATGGTAGAAGAGTGAGGAAAATTTAACACGGATTTAATCATGTGAGCACACATATAAAAGAAAGGAAAAAAAAGACAATACACGCGTAATAGAGAAGAAAAACATATGAGCATAATACAGACGAACATCTAAAAGAAAAGAACAGCAAGAATCAAAAGACCTTCAGAAACCCTAATTTGAAATCAAACGATTTTTGAGAAGGAAATTTGGGGAAAACACTCAAATCGTCAAGAAAAGCACAGACATAGCACAGATCTAAACAAATAACGGTGAAAGAACCTCGAATGGCTTAAGGTTTCAGAGAAACCCTAGAAGTAAGAAAGTCTTGGAAGAACAAGATCAAATCCTGAGTCGAAACGGTCAGGAATAGAGCTTCCAGCGCTTGAATATGTTGGAGCATGGCCGGAAAACCATAGATATACGGATCTGAGACGGATCTGAGAGAGGACCATCGAGGTCAAGCCTCCAGACTTCGTGCAACTCAGGCTTGGGAGTGAGAGAGGGTGAGTAAAGGCCATCTATGGTAGGAGATGCCATGGATTCCGGTCGAAACGAGGTGAGATAAGGTGGGAGGTGATTAGGGTTTCGGAGAGGTTCGAGAGGATTTGAGGGAGACGAAGAGAGTTAGAGGCGATGTCTCTATGCAAATGAAGTAGGGTTAGGGGTGTTAGGTGATTAAAAAAGGAAAGCCTAAACTACAACCGTTGATCAAAACGATCAACGGCAAGGATTTAAAGAAAATCGGACGGGTTTAAAAATTGGGCTAAGGGGTCGGGTCGAAATGGGAATTGGGTCGTTTAATTTGGGGCGGAATTGGGCCAATTGAGGCTACAATTGAAAGGGAGAAAAGGTTGTTATTGAAATAGAAATAGGCTAAGTGTTAAATAGCCAATTTTCCCCTTTTTATTTGATAAAAATAGTAATAATGATTAAAAAAGTAAATTAAAAATATTGAGCAAACAAATACTATATAAATATCAATTTAAAAATATTGGAACCAGTTTTATAATTATAAAATGCTATTAATCATAAAATAGGCCATAATAAGTACATGCAATTAGCTTAAAAAAGCCAAATAAATTTGTAAAAATATGCAAAAATCACCTTAATTATATTTTGGTGTAAATACGGGAATGAAATAAGTTATTCACCAAAAATTGATAATTTTGAGAATAATTATTGGATTTTGTGGTATTAAAATAGGTAGTAAATCGGTTTAAAATCATTAAAAAAATACTAAAACTCTTGTTTGTGCTTATATATGCACATACATGCTATTTTGGAAGTATTTTGGGTACAAAAATACCTAGGGAACAATTGGGTATCAACACTTGTTGGCAGCTTCCACAGCTCCGTTCATTTGAGGCATGTATGTTGTAGAGTTTTTATGCTTGATTTTGAAGGTTTCACACATGGATTTCATTAGATCACTGTTGAGATTGGCGGCATTATCAGTGATGATGGATTCGGGAACCCTGAATCGACAAACAATACGATTCCTATCATAATATGAGACGACATTCTTGGTTACAACTTTGTAAGATGCAGCCTCCACCCATTTTGTGAAGTAATCGATGGCCACTAAAATGAACCGGTGCCTATTAGAAGCGGTGGGCTCGATCAGACTGATGACAACCATTCCCCATGTAGCAAAAGGCCAAGGTGCACATGTTTCATTGAGTTTATTTGGTGGTACCCTTATTATGTCTGCATGTATCTGACATTGTTGGTATTTCTGGATGTACCGGATGCAATTTGTTTCCACGGTCATCCAAAAATATCCTGCTCTAAGTATCAATTTGGCTAGAACAAAACCGTTCATATGTGGTTCGCAAGTTCCGGCATGTATTTCCTCGAGCAATTTGGAAGCCTCTTTTGCGTCAACACACCTCAACAATCCCAGATCAGGAGTTCTTCTATACAGGGTTCCTCCGCTTTGGAAGAAGTGATTGGACAGCCTCCGCAATGTGCGTTTCTGAGTATGGTTCGCCTGTTCTGGGTATTCTCCCATTAGCAAATATTCTTTGATGTAGTGGAACCAAAGTTTTCCATCCGTTTCTTACTCAACATGAGCACAGTAAGTCAGTTGATTATGGATCCTCACCGGGATGGGATCGATGAAATTCTTGTCTGGATGTTGTATCATTGATGATAAGGTGGCCAGTGCGTCTGCAAATTCATTTTGAATTCTAGGCACATATTTGAATTCTATCTTTGTGAACCTCTTCATCAATTTTTGCACATGATACAAATATTGTAGTATCTTGGTGTCTTTCGTAGTCCATTCTCCTTAAACCTGATGTACCAAAAGATCCGAATCACCAATTACCAGCAACTTTTGTATATTCATATCAGTAGCCAAATTGAGTCCCATGATGCAAGCCTCATATTTTCCATATTGTTGGTGCACGAAAACCTAAGCTTTGCGCATACCGGATAATGTTGACATGTCTCTAATACCAAAACTGCTCCAATACCCACTCCTTTGAAATTGCAGCTCCGTCGAAGAACATTCTCCAACCGTCATAGGCTTCAGCAATGTCCTCTCCTATGAATGACACTTCTTCATTAGGGAAATACATTTTTAGTGGTTCATATTCTCCTCCCACAGGATTTTCAGCAAGATGGTCTGCTAATGCTTATCCTTTGACTGCCTTCTGAGTTATATAGATGATATTGAACTTACTTAGCAGTATTTTCCATTTAGCTAACTTCCCGATAGGCATGGGCCTTTGAAAGATGTACTTGAGAGGGTTCATTCTGGATATGAGGTATGTGGTATAGGCACAGAAGTAATGCCTCAATTTCTGAGTTGTCCATGTCAAAGCACAGCAAATGCGTTCTAGCAGAGAATACTATGCTTTGTAAGGTGTGAACTTCATACTCAAGTAATATATGGCATGCTCCTTTCTTCATGTCTCGTCATGTTGTCCCAAAACGCAGCCGAAAGACCCATATAATACGGACAAATAAAGTAGCAAAGGTCTCCCAGGTTCTGGCGGGACTATGACTGGTGGCGTGGATATGTATTCCTTAATTTTGCCAAAAGCCCTTTGACAATCTTCAGTCCAACTGGTTTCAGCATCGTTCCTCAACATTTTGAAGATTTGTTCACATATTACTGTGGACTGTGCTATGAAGCGATTGATGCAGTTGAGGCATCTCAGGAAGCTCATCACATCCTTTTTTTCTCTTTGGTGGTAGTAAATCTTGGATAGCCTTAACTTTGGACGGGTCCAACTCGATTCCTCGGTGGCTGACAATGAATCCCAACAGTTTTCTTGCAGGTACCCCGAATGCACATTTTGCGGGGTTCAATTTTAAATTGAACCTCCTTAGCCTGTCAAAGAACTTCCTCAAGTCTGGTATGTGATCTGTGGCCCTCTTGGATTTGATGATGACGTCGTCAACATATACCTCTATTTCCTTTCGTATCATATCATGGAAGATGGTCATCATGGCTCTCATATAGGTAGCCCCAGCATTCTTTAGACCAAATGGCACCATTTTGTAGCAGTACACTCCCCACAGTGTAATGAAGGCTGTTTTCTCTGCGTCTTCTTCGTCCATCAAAATCTGATGATAACCCGCAAAGCAATCTACAAAGGATTGGAGTCTATGCTTGGCACAATTGTAGATCAGAATGTGTATAGTTAGTAGTAGGAAATCGTTCTTGGGACTTGCTCTATTTAAATCCCAATAGTCGACATATACCCTGACCTTCCCATCCTTTTTTAGAACCGGTACGATGTTGGCTAACCAAGTTGGGTACTCAACTACCCTGAGGACTTTGGCTTTGATCTGCTTAGTGACTTCTTCCATGATTTTTAGGCTCATGTAAGGTTTGAACTTTCTGAGTTTCTATTTCACTGGCGGACGCATTGGATTGGTAGGCAACTTATGAGTTATGGATGTGCTTAGGCCGGTCATGTCATCATATGAACATGCAAAAATATCCTTATATTCTTTCAGGAAACAAGTCCATTCTTCCTTTTCTGATGGTGATAGGTGAATGCTTATGCGAGTCTCTTTGGCGGTTTCGGAATCTCCCAAATTGATTGCCTCAGTTTCGTCCAGGTTGGACTTAGGTTTGTTCTCAAAATTCTCGACTTCTCTGACAACTTCCTCAGGTATTTCATCCTCTTCTTCTGAGTCACTATCCTTATATTGCGTTGTCTCATTACATGTCACAGTCATTGGTTCATCAGGAAAAGTAATAATAATGTTGTAGAAGAAAAAATGTGAAAGATAATAATAAATGCTAAATAACAATGCATTAATTAAATTTTGAAAATATTTAAAACAGGTACGGCTCGATGACTCGAGCAACTATTTCAAAATAAAATGCATCTTTAAAACAAAATACTGAAAATATTTAAATGCCTAGAATGGCTATTAAAACAAGTCAGGCTAATTGCCAAGCTACCCAGGAACTCGACGGGCCCGGGATGGTGCGACAGTCCAATTCTTGAGAACAACTCCCTTCTCTACGGTATGAATGGTGAGGCCTTCATCCTCCTCTTCCTCAACTATCACATTACAATCCATATTCTCGTCTTCTAGAAACAAGTTCCTCAACCCAGCCAAAGCTTCCTTCTCTGCAGATCCCTATATTGTGTCGGCCTGGTAAAAAGTCTGACTCAGATGTGGCATTGGCTGCTCGAGAGGGTAATAAGGACCATGCCATGGTGGTGACCAATCATTATATTCTTGCCAGGTGCATGGATATCCCAGCCCAAAAGTTATGTCGTGACGTTTCAGCTGTATCGGTTTGGTAATGCCCTGGAGTTTCTTCCCAAGCCCTTTGTCGAGTTCATACCTAGACCATGCCAGTATGCTTTATATTTTATTACTCTACCGCCTATCTTTCTCAATTGCACTGATATGCTCAATGCGGTGATAAGTTTCTCCACCCAGCCTTCTTCTATTCTTGGCAGCCGGGATAGTTTGACTGGTGTAAATGGGGTTACTTCCATCTCTGTGAATGATTACCTCCTGATGGTTCCATTCGAACTTCACGGCCTGGTGTAGCATGAAAGCCACAGCCGCAGCGGTATGTATCCAAGGTCGTCCCAATAGAAGATTGTATGTAGCAGATATGTCTAATACGTGGAACTCAACATCTAACCATGTCGGGACCATCTGCAGACAAAGGTTAATCTCCCTAATAGTGGCCTTTTGAGACCCACCAAATGCCTTCACGTTCATACTCCCTACTCGTATCTCATGGAAATCTTTTCCCAGCCTTTTCAGAATAGTTAATGGACAAATGTTGAGGCTTGAACCTCCATCTATTAAGACTCTGAACGTAAATTTCCAAGAACTCTTTTCATGTGATTTTTATCGCTTAGCGAAAGATTTTCCCACCAGTCCAACAACAGCTGTGGTATACTTCGGACCATGCCGAACCTGGGGACTTCGTGCCTCATTTTCTGCAAAATAAATAGAGTTAGACCCTTGCCCCCTCCGGATTTGACTACTTACACATTAATGATTAGCATGTAGACATTTACCTCTCCAAATAATGTACATAGCGTGATTGCGTCCATTGGGATTATGAAAATCCCGGTGGACTTTGGACAAGGCTTTCTTAGGAGGTTATTATATGGATAACATATTAACCCTGGCTAGGTTTGACCGTGATGCATGTACAGTTATTTATCAGAGCAAAGTTTCTATAGAAGTCTAGACTGGTACCCTCAAGCGGACAACTTGAGGGACAAATGCACGGAATCATTGACTGCACCGCTGATCGACTAGTTTTACTGCAAATAAGCCTTTTCAAACCTAAATGGTGATTTTATGAAGAGCACGGAAACTCATCAAGTGCCGCTAGGGTATTAATACGCACAAGTGGAATATGATGTTGAGCATGGAGTTATGTAAAAAGGAAATAACACGTTGTCAATTATTTGCATGATGAATAATGATAAAATGCGGTATTTAATAATTGTAAAGACATTAAGAAAAGAAAAACAAAGAGACAAGTTAGTTTCCATAGTAAAAGTGATAAAACAGGTGAAGAAAATCATAAATAAATTTGGCAGCGGTGTGCAAGTATTAACGGAATAATAAAAACATGCTTAAAGACTAATTCGCAGACAAGTTCGTTATGGTAAGAGCCTAAAGGTATCCCCAGCAGAGTCGTCATGCTATCGTGCCCCCTTTTTTCTTGCAAAATCGGGTTTAGACATTTTTTGGGACAACTCCTTTCCGTGAGGGTAGGGAATTGGATTTGAAAGAGTCGCTACCTAACGGATTAAGGTGCGTTAGGGAACCTAGAGCAATTAACTCATATAACCAGTTTACATCACTAGAGATCAGGTAAGGGCTTGAAATTACCTTGAGGGGAAGGTGTTAGGAACCCCTCGAGGTCCACAACGGTGGGTCCCGACTGAACTTAAATTAAGCAAATTAGTCTTAAAAGGGAAGAAAACAATTTGGACAGATACAATATTCAATTTATTTTTACACAGGAGTATAGGGGGTGGTCCTAAGTTTTTTAGTCTAAAAGATCATTCAGGGTGGTTCTAAACTACGGTCCTGGAGGTATTTAGGACCTCTATTCAGGGTGGTTCTAAACTGACCTATGTTGCTTAAAATGAGAAAATGCTATGCGACAAATAAAATTCAAATAGGACTATCATGTAAGGTGTAAATAAAGGCTCATATCAACCTCCACAAGTAGACAACAAATGTATGAAATTAAATCAGCAGATTTCGTTAATTTATGATCCTATAGGCAGGATATCTAGATGAGCACAAACGGAATGTAAGACAGCATTTTTAATAAGGCGGGCATCGGGACCCATCAATTTACCAGCTGATTTTATTAAGCCTTGAATCTGGGCACTTTCAGGCAGTATGATATCACAGTTCTAGACCCTAAAATCATTAATAACCCTACAAATTTGCCTAAGTGATTAAAAGAATCCTATAAGCATGGTATCTACAACTGTTAATTATAGACCTATAACATGTTTTCTAAGCAAATTACTGATTTTAACTCGTAAAGACAGGTTTTATCTTTTTAGATCCTATAGGCATACTTTCTAATTTGCAGAATTAATTAACTCCTATAGACATGATTTCTAAGTGTTGACTTGACTTAAACTCCTATAAATATGATCTCTAAATTTACAAACTGATTTCACCCTACATGCATGATATCTATTAGTTTTAATCCTATAGACATGATTTCTAGGGTTTGAAACTAATTCCTTTTATTCCTATAGGCATGGTATCTAAGTTGAAGTTGATTTTTATTCCCTATAGGCATGAAATCTATTAATCACATGTGGGTAGAATTTTTAGCAAATTGCCAGGAATGTTTATCAATTCATACAAGTAAGACCCTATATACATGATCACTAATGCACGTTGAGATTGGAAATATATGTGGATCCTATGAACATGGACTTTTAATGCAGAATTAACAAAAGACCTATAGGCAATGTCTCTAGTATGCCAAAAATATTAAAATGTAGAGTCACAAACAGTCAGAAAACATCCTATAGGCAGGATCTCTAAAGGATTAGTTACATTCACATAATCAACCCAATAAACCTATAGGCAGGATTTCTACCCGAGTTTCAAATAAAGATATAGAACCCCCCCCTATTACTAATAAATCCTAAATCTGTTTATTATAGAGATTATTACATTATTATTGCCCATAATGAATAAAATTACATAATAGTAATGATTACACTATAGGGAGCCTTCATAGGCCCAATCTAAACCTGGGAACTAGGCCTTCAAGCACAACAACTATGAAGCAATAGTAGTGATCCATTCACAACACCTTAAACCAGGCTTCTAGTGTGTCAAAATTCCCAAAGAACCTTAGGGACCCCGGGAAATGCTCGTACTAGAATTAAACATTCAACATAGAATTCATAAAAGATTGAAAAACCAACCTCAATGTGTTAGAGTTCAAAGGAGTCTCAGGACCCTAAGCAGTGCTCACACTAGGGGTGGTGAGAACCTAAATGATTAAGAGTAGGAGTTTGAAAAACCAGTGCATAAGGGGTAAGGGGCAAGTTTTGAAATAGTTCAGTTTTCAGACGAGATAAAGTTTATAATACAGAGTTGCAGGCAAAACTGCTCCAAGAAAACAAACAAGGTTCAGGTTCAGCATACAGTACAAACAGGGTGAAGTCTGATTATGCTAAATACTTATGCTAGCATTTGAAACAGTCATGGCTCAGTCACAAAAACAATTAGGCAGAAGACATTTGAATTGAACAGACATGACAGATGAGTTAAGCACAAGCATACTTGATTACATGCTTAGAAATCAGAACAAGTATAAAGCTGACAAATAAATCAAACCTTAAACTAAGTTATGAGAGGATTATTGTAATTCTAAATTACTTAGTCATAAGTTAACAGTATTACCAAACTACCAGATAAAGGACAGAATCATGCTAGGAATTGAAACAGGTTAATCAAACAATTCATAGAGAAAGGAATTGCAAAGGTTGAGGCATACCAGTTGAGAAGAAAGAAAATAAAGATGCAGTAACAGTTAAGTTCTAGAACAATTTGGCATTGGCTTTCAGCCAGCCAAATAACAACCACTTAGTACAGAAATCAGAACAGGAGCAAGAGAGAGAGCTTAAGTTTAGTAGTGAGAATATGAGAGTTTGAGTGTTTTTTTTAAGGGGGAAAGGGGATGGGTTTTTATAGCATATAATAGAGTAAAACAAATAAGGTATAAAAATTAATTACACACAAATAATGTATGAAAATAAATTAATCAATCAATTAAGGTCAGCATGAATCAATTAAGAGGATAAAATCAAATAAGAACCCCTTAATTTAAGGAAAATCTCACACGGAATCAATCAGTGTCTAAGAATAAGGTCAAATAAAGAACTGATTCCACAATCAATTAGGAGTTAGAACATAAAATCAGCCTATAATACGGGTATATAAATAAGGTAAGAACAAGTAATAACTTAATAAAGAAACACGGGTACTAAATTCAAACCCTAATTTAGGTAAGTAAATCAATTAACACTTAATTGACATAGTTGAAGGTAAACGGGCAATACAGTATAATAAATAGTCGAATAATTGAAACCCTAAGACATATCAAAGACATAGAGATGAAACTCAAGTAAAGAATCAGTCGAAAAAGTAAAGAAGAAAACCAGAGTTGAAAACATTTAAACATTTTTTGCAAAAAACTCATTAGAAATCAAAACCCTAGCTTTTTAGGGTAAAATAAAATCGGTTAACAATAATAGTAAAAATAGAAAATCTTAAGGGAAAACTACCAAACAAACTCAAATCGCTTCAGATCTAAAGAGATCGAAATGGATTCAACAAGAAATAGTTAGGTTAATGGAAATAAACAGAAGTGAATCAAATCTGGTTTGAACTGGAGATTTGAAACCATAAAAACACGAAAATATCAGTACTCATAGATATCAGAGTGAACATAGACAGATTAATCGAGAAATGAGAGACTTTGAACCAAATCTAGTTCAAATCTCTTGAGATTATCCTCAAGCAACATGAAAATCATACAACCAATAGAGAGATAAGGTCGGATAAGGCATGAAGCCGAAGGAAAACCCCATGAATCAGGGGGGATTTGTGACGGCGGGCAAGGGTTAGAGGGGGTAAGAGAGAGAAGAGATGAGAGAAGGGATCTAGAGGCGGCGGGTTGGGGGGAAATGAGGGTAGGGTTTAGGATTAGTATAATTAAAAAAGGAAGGTTGATCCTGGACCATTGATCATGCGAGATCAACGACTAGGATTAATTTTAGGTTGGGGTGGGTTGTTGGATGGGTAGGGTAGTGGGGTTATGGGTTAGGATAATTGCGCTGACTAGTTATTGGGCTAGGGTTCGAAAATTTAATTGAAGGGGGCTATGTTTCAAATACCTATTTAATTTTAATAAAATAATTTATAAAACAATTCTTAAATGATAAAAAAATATTATTTGTACGTGAAAATGATTTAAAAAATTAATTAATATTATAAAAATATAGAAAGTCATTTTCTATATAGATAATATAATTATGCATATATATGGGCTATTATTGCAAAATAAGCAATTCTAGCCTTAAAATGCAAATGTAATTATAAAACATGCAATTAAAATATTTAAGCAATATATGGGCTTAAATGATAAATTTAGATGATTAAATCATCAAAAAATGATATGAGGGATAATTATTGGATATTTGTATAATAAAAATGCAGAAATAACTTGATATAAAGTTTTAAAAATTATAAAAAAACTATAGAAATAATTGTGCATATTTGTAAATGCATGTGCATTATTTTTTTAAAATATATATGAATATTTAAAATGTATGAGGGAAAATTGGGTATCAATAGCCGGGGATGCCACCTGACAGTGATATCGACTTCTGTATTGATTTGGCCCCGGGTACTCAGCCTATTTCTATTCTGCCATACAGTATGGCCCCGCCAGAGTTGAAAGAATTGAAGGAGGAATTGCAAGATTTGCTTGATAAGGGCTTCACTAAACCTAGTGTCTCGCCCTGAGGTGCGCTTGTGTTGTTTGTGAAGAATAAGGATGGATCGATGAGGATGTGCATAGATTATCGGTAGTTGAACAAAATCACCATCAAGAATAAGTATCTATTGTCGTGGATTGATGACTTATTTAATCAGCTTCAAGGTGCAAAAGTGCTTTCAAAATTTAATTTGAGGTCTGACATCAGTTGAAGATTAGGGCATCAGATGTCCTCAAGACAGCTTTTCAGATTCGGTATGGACATTATGAGTTTCTAGTAATGTCATTTGGACTGACAAATGTCTCATCATCATTTACGGATTTGATGAACTGGGTGTTCAATCCCTATTTAGATTCCTTTTTTATTATGTTTATTGATGATATTTTGATCTACTCTCGTAGTCGAGACGAGCACGAGCATCATCTTTGGATATTTCTTCAGACTCTGAGACACAGTCATTTATATGCTATGCTTTCAAAATATGAGTTTTTGTTGAGCTTAGTCGCTTTCCTGGGGCAAGTTGTATTGGTAGATGGAATTTAGGTGGATCCTAAAAAGATTGAGGCAGTTCATAACTGACCTAGACCCACATTAGCTACGGAGATCCGGAGTTTCTTGGGTTTGGCAGGATATTACCATCGGTTTGTGGAGGGATTTTCATCTATAGCAACTCCGCTGACCAGGTTAACCCAGAAGGGTGCCCCGTTTAGATGGTCAGACGAGTGCGATGCGAGCTTTCAGAAGCTCAAGATTGCTTTCACTACGGCGCTAGTGTTGGTGTTGCCCATAGGTTCAGGAACTTATACAGCATAGTGTGATGCATCTCCTATTGGACTTGGTGCAGTATTGATGCAGGGCGCCAAGGTGATTGCATATGCATCGCGGCAGCTGAAGTTTCATGAGAATAATTACCTTGTTCCTGACTTAGAGTTGGTAGTCATTGTTCATGCGCTGAAGATTTAGAGGCATTATCTTTACAACATGTCGTGTGAGGTATTCACGGATCATCGGAGTTTTCAGTATTTGTTCAAGCAAAAGGTGCTCAATTTACGGCATAGGAGGTGGTTGGAGCAATTGAAAGACTATAATATCACCATCTTGTATCATCCCAGGTGTGAGCATGTGATTTTTTCCCAATACAAACTACTCCTATAAACTCCCAAGAAAATAGATTTTTTCTTAATTATTTGCCATTTTTTAGGAATTTTTGTAGAATTTTATTAATTGTTTGCATTCCTGTGAACATTTAGTTTTATTTAAATCATGAAAAAACACCAAAAATACCATGCATTGCATTTAGGATTTGTTTTCACATTTTAGGATTAATCATTAATTATTTGCTTTATTAAAAATGAAAATCACAAAAATAGCTCATTTTTACATTTTTCACCTTTTAATTTTTAGTTTATTGATTTTTCTCTTTTAATTTAGAATTAAGTAATTTTTGTAATTTGATAATTAACTTAACTTCACATTTTTAGATTAACTCAGGTTTTTAATTTAATTTAGGATTTCCAGTTAAAAAAAAGAGAAAAAGGAAATAGGAAAAGAACTGAAAGAAAAGGATTTTATGTTTTGAAAATTGGGCTAATTTCACATACAAATCTGGCTCAAATCTATTCCCAAAGCTTACCCAGACACAGGCCCAAATGGCCTACCCTAACTAAACCAAACGACACCGTTTTGTAACGCTCCATCTTATCCTTTGATCTTTTTGATCGGACGGCTGAGAACTGGCCCTTCCCCTCCCTTATAACTGTTCGAACACCCCCTAACCCCAAAAACCATTCCGTCTCTCTCGTTCTCTCTCTTACCTCTCTAAAGCTCCGCCCATCGCCGTCGCCGGAAATCGCTCTACGGCGGCAGCGTCACTCCAAACACCCCCATCTTCTAACCAGACAATAACTACCTTCCCCTCATCTCATATCTCCTTTCAATTACATTAGAAACCATACCAAAATCGATGAATTTCAGATCTAAAAATCCAGAAAAACCCTAGTTCGACCTTATGCAATTTGCTTGGGATTTTCTATTCGTTTTGGGTCGAGACTCATTTGAATGATTGCTCTTGATTAGAGCAATCGTTTTACATTAGTCTTGACCTATTTCGGAGTCATCAATATTTGACCAATTCACCACTAGTCGGCCCCAACTTTATCGTCTTCATCGCTCGTTGTCTTGTTTCGTTCGTCAGCCAAAAGCAGTATATTCTCCTCCTCGTATCTCCTTGTTTTTGTTTCTTTGTTTTTATTTTATTTTATTTAGGTGTTAATCTTGTGTGTTTTGTTTTCTGATACGCTTAAATTTCAGTAAAATAGGCTAATTTGGTTAATCGTATTGGTTAAGAATAATTAAATACGCTTAGGATAATTAATTTGTTCATGTTCCACTTGATAGATTAATTAAGGATTGAGTTCTTTTTGTTTTGTTTGGTCTATCTCCGATTTGGTTCTAATTGTTTGAGGAGGGAGGTTTGAATGCTGATTGGATTGGAAAGGGGTTTGAAAGGATAATTTTGGAAAATCTTAAGGGGTTGATTGGGAACTAATTCAGGGATCCAAGGCTAGGAAGGTTCTAGAAGGGGCTGTTGGTAATCAAACAACCAGAATTTAGGTCAAATAGGTAAAATAGCAATAATCAGTGATTGAAAGGTTAAAATTGGATTTTACATAGGGTAAATATCAGAATGTTCTAGATTGTTGTAAAGTTGTCCTTATCCTTGTGATGAAAATACTGATATTGGGTGGGAAAAGGATGGATAGCTGTAAAAAAGGGCTGTACTATTCTGAAATTTCAGAATATAGGGTATGATATTCCTTTTTGATGCCATTTTGGGTACCCTATATATAGAAAGCACTCACTCATACACAAAAGAGGAATCAGCCTGTCTTTCAGCACAAAAAGGGTCTTAAAAGGAAAACATACGGATCAGATTGGGAAAAATCATAAAAAAAAAGAGGCACAAAAAAGACTCAGCTATTATTTTATTGATGGCTGATTATATCTTCTTTTGATTTTAGTAAAACATAGAAAAAATCTTCCCTGAAATTTTTGGTTTGAGTTTGGATCCATTTGAAGTTGTTACTGCTATTGTTTGGGTTGTCACTGTTTCATTCATTCCTTGCTGAACTCCTTGTTGTCTTTGTTCTTTGCTATATCCAGGTATTCTCACAAGCCTTGAAGTGACAAAAATGGAATTGTAGCCCTTTTGTTTTTGGAATATGACTTCAGATTCTTCCTCTTTCTTTTCTCTGTTGTTTGTTTTCTGTTATTCTTCTTTTCTTAGACTTGATTTCCTTTCTCAAGTCATGATCAAATGTTGCTGACACTAGGGTCCTACTATGTGATGTATGCATGGTTTAAGTGTTAATGTGTAAAATAATATAATGACTTCATGTAAGGTTGGATAGTCTGTTGGTTTTAACAGGTCCAATTCATTGGGACTACGATAAAATGTTGACTATATAGGGATGTTATTAGTTGAGTTATCTTGAGATTCAATATTGTAGGCTAATGGTTATGAATAGTGCGTGAATGAGCTCCAAAACCTATTGAGTTCAAACTTGTAATGCGATTTTGCCTGAAGCATTCCATGATTCCGATGTAGTTTTATAAAGATTTCTTGAGTGTTTATAAGAGGAAGGAAGAATTAGGTTGTTTTGGTTTTCTTTCTTGTTAATGATTGATTTGCTTTCGGGTAACACTTTGAAAAGTGTGAGTTGAAGTATTTACTTTGATATTGCACAAAGCTTTCATATTATAGTTAACATGTGCTTCACATGAATATGATGTTCATTTAGAGTAGGATTTGAAAGTGAGATTTTCGGGATAATTTGAGAATCTAAAATGGGTTAGCATCAATTCAGGAATATGATTACTATAAAATGGACTTGGAATGATAAAACTGGTGTAAAAGAGGCTATCCATGCAATAGTTTCTTCCAAATTGAATCCTAGTCTCGTCTAAAGTTTGATGGCCTTCTGTGAAATTTCGTGGTTTGTATATTATTGATTTTAAGATAGGCCTATAGTAACATTCTTTAGTAGTAATGCTAATTTGCAGAAAACCACTTGGTTTGGTAGCTTATGCCCGTGTTTTGAATCCCCTTCGAATTTTGGGCCTTAACTATCAGAAAGGTTCTTGGGCTCGATCTTAGCTACAACCTGAAAAATGTTTCTTTATTTATCACATAGCTAACAAAAAATTTGGTTACGCCCAAATGATTGATTTCTACAACTCTAAGTGCGTAATTAAATTATTATAACTACGGGTACGGTTCCCGTAACGTGGTTGTGATAATTAGTTTTAAATTAGATTACAATAGGATCACCTTTAGTTTGCCTTTAAAATATGTAACCCTTTTCTTGAAATAATTTGAGGTGTGTCATACACAAATAAAATCCCATAATTTATGGCCCTCATATAAATACAAAATTAGTTTAGAAATGCTTTGAACTTTCGTAGTTTGCTTTAGGTGAGTTAACTAAATAATTGTCATAGCTACGGGTACGGTTCCCGTGACGTAGTTGTGACATCTAATTACTAAAATCCGGCGGTACATTTATGTGATCCGGCCACAATTTAATCCTTAAAAAAATTAAACATATTGTAGATCGTGGGTACGGTTCCTGTGACATGATTCATAATATGTAACACTAATTATTAAAAGCGGTTAATAAGTTTAAAAATGCACAATAGGTTTAAAACAAGTAATAAATCAGATAATTAGGACAATTTTAATAGTTTAAGCAATCGTGCTCGAACCACGGAACCCGGGAGTGCCTAACACCTCCTCCCGGGTTAACAGATTTCCTTACTTAGAATTTCTGGTTCACAGACTTATAAAGTAAAGTCGAAGTTTCCTCGATTTGGGATTTTAAAATAAACTGGTGACTTGGGAGGCTGTTTTTGCAAGAATAACCACCTATTGTCCTTTTTCAAATTTTTGGCTACCCAACAAGCACAACCCTAAAATCTTTCTTTGCAAAGTGCTGAAGGGCCGTATTTGCAAAAGTAGCCATGTTATTTAACTTTTTGCAAGATTGACCTCTTTTATAAAATTTGCTTTATTTTAAACCAATCACCTTAATGTAAATGTGCAGAATGAGCACGAGTCAAAACATGCCAATGAAGGTCATGACCAAGATTCCTTTGGAACTGTAAATATGGTGGGAAGATCTGGGTAAATCAGGACGAGATGTGGTCAACCATTACTTGGGTGGTCTCATCGGGTTAGTAAAGATCAGGCCTAGAGGAGACATAATAAAGGCACTGGAAACGTTTTAGGATCCGGCTCACAACGTGTTTCATTTCTCGGACTTTGAACTCACACCCACTTTGGGAAATATAGCCGGTTATATTGGGAGTACCGAAGCTTTGAGACATAAATACCTAGTTGCCCCAAGAGCCATCACTCTGCACAAGTTTCTAGATTTGCTAACGAGAAGCAGGGGGTCCAATACCCAGATTCGGCAACTTGTTTTTCCACTCCACAGTTCATATACCAGTGATATGGGCACATAGGAGGGTTCAACAATCTAGAAAACAAAATTTGTAGCAAAGGGAATCGACTAAAATGGGAAGAACATAGATTCTTCGCTTTCATGGTGGTATTTTTGTGTCTTCTAGTGTTTCCCAGGAAATATGGGAATATCGACGTACATATAGCCGGGGTTGTCAACACTTTGCTTACTCAGGACAAAAGCACCCTCGCACCCATGATAGTGTCTGAAATATTCTGAGCTCTCACGGCCTGCAAAGCCGGAGCGGACTTTTTGAAGGGTGCAACTTGTTGCTACAAATGTGGATAATTGAACATCTATGTCATTGTCTCAGTACATGAACTATTGGTCGACAGGGGAAAGCTGCATAGCGGAGTTTTATACAAGGGTCGATGGGTTCAACATGCCATAAAGGGTCGCAGAATGGAGATCTTGCTTTCGCTCCGTCACTGCAAATCAAATAGAATGGATGTTGGGTTGGCTTCCTGTTGATGAAATCATATACATGCCAGCCACCGGTCCCCACTTCCTCCTGATAGGTCTCAGAAGTGTCCAGCCTTATGCCCCGTACCGAGTTTTGAGATAGCTAGGGAGATGTCAAATAATTCCCAAGGATGAGGACCTTAGCCTTCATGTGGTAGAGATCCGTTCCGATGGCCAGTTTCACAAAATAGTGGTTCGCCAGATTTGGAGTGAGTGCCAATATCTGACAGCAAATACCCAAGTATGTGATCTATCCAGAGGTGAAGTCTCACCTAGTTACCTTGCCTGGTACAAAAGGAAAGTTGAGTTTAGAAGGCCAGCTAAAAGACCCCACCTCCAAGAGTTTGTTGAAGCATCACAAGAAAAGTGGGAGTGGTTGATGAAAGAAAATGAATATCGGGCCACCATAGGCAGGTTAGAAGGACAGATCAGAGACCTTAAGATCGATAATGATGTGCAAGTCGCTACGGATGAGGGTGAGAAGAAATAATTAGCCCAAGAAAATGAAGTCCTCCGGGCCCAGATCCAAAGGATGAAGATAGGTGCAGAGAATCCGGAAAGAAGCCAAGCAGATGAAGGACTCATTAATGGCCTCAGGAAGAAAATATGTGAGTACGGGGATGATTTAGAAAAATCCAAAGGCAGTTTGGCAAGAGCTCGAGCACAGTTGGCAAAGCACGCCGAGGGACGGGTAGAGTTTGTTCGACATCCACAAAGGAAATACGATGGAGAAGCCACAAACTTGAAGGAAAAGCTAACCACCCTCGAGAATGAGATGGACAAACAAGCCAAGAGCTCTAAAGCCGAGAGAGAATATTGCTACGCTTTGATGGCACAACTAGAGGGAGAACTACATCATTTACAAGAACATAATCATACTACCACTCAGGTCTTGGAGGTTAGATCTCAGCAGATTGGGCGTTTGTTGCAAGAGAAGGGTATCATCAAGGAAAGGGTTAGAAGAATCACCGACTACATTTTGATGAAATGCAACGAGTGTGAGGACATGACCAGGTCCATGTTCTTTGCCACAGTAATGATCTTTGTCCGCCAGATAATGGATGATCTATACAGCATCCAGGATGACATGGCGCGTAGTCCCGCAGCAAGACCAGTTGGTGTTCCTAGGATAGGGTTAGAGGCACTGATGTACTCCTGATTATTTTCTCTTTTTTGAGTTTGTATTTTCATTCCTACAATCTGTTTCGAGTCTATTTTAGTTTTCAATTCTCAAGTATGTAGGATCGACTCTTTGTAATAGAGAAAAATTAAAGGTTTTGTTTTAATGAAAAAAAATCAAAAATGTTTTATTTATTTTTTCATTTTATTTCTTGAACTACGTGATGATCTGATTTACACGGCGTCGTGATTGTCATGACCTAAAATCCACTAAGGGTCGTGATGGCGCCAGACACCATTGTCAGGCAAGCCAACAACAAATAACTAGTAACTTCTCGTTTTAAATATTTCTGAAACCACTTCTTTTATACATTTAAACAATAAGGAATAAATTTCCACTAAATAAATAATGATATCTTACACAATTTCAAAATACTGGCTACTTCCATAGACATCCAGAACTCGGTGTCACAAGTGCATGAACATTTACTAGGGAATGAAATAAAATATAGTAACTGTACGGAATGCAAGTGGACATAAATGAAAATACAGTACAATACTCTGAAGGGGACTCTGGTGGATGTGGTCATCTCGATAATTGCAGCTCACCTAAGTCTTTGTATCAACCTTGCCGCTATGCCACTAAGCCACTAGCCACATATGAACTTGTGCAATAAAAATGCACACCAAGTGTAGTATGAGTACGAAAACAACGTGTACCCAATGATTATCCCGTCTAATCTCGAAGAAGTAGAGACAAGGGGTTGATTTCGACACTTACTAGTGGTCCAATGATAATATAGTAAAAATGTGAGGATATCAGGGAATTTTATTAAAACAACATTTATAATTCATAAATCTTGATAGCAGGTAAACAACTTCCCAAATAATAATACATTTCCAAAGATTTACTATTCATTATCTTTATCAATTTATCTCAGGCCAGGAAAGGCAAATGCCAACATTTATAAATCTCAATCAACAATACAAACATGCGCATATCATCTCGAGGTCGTACTGCCCGATCCAACATACATGTAAAATGTGCACTGCCGAGGGTCGAACGCCGCGAACCATAGATGCATCTATTACCCCGCTCGCGAATCATCCATGCGATGTGGTCAACAAAAAATAAACAAACACCCTGCTCGCGAATCATACATGCAACGCAGGTAAACATAGAATCACATATTCAAACCGTTAATCAAGACTTCATCAGGGAACAACTACCCAAGGAAAATCAAATTCTCTTTTTACAATTCAAGAAAAATGAAGCTCAATCTTTTAGAAATTCACTTACTAATCCCATGTGATTTAAGCAATTCAAACTGTCAACAGGATTACAAATATTTACAAGTACAGCATGCTTTTGGGTCTTAGACTACCCGGACAATAGCATAATAGTAGTTACGCACGGACTCTCGTCACCTCGTGCATACGTAGCCCCCACAAATAGGATCACATAACCAATTAACTCACATATGGGGACAATTCCCTCTTATAAAGTTATAAAGGAGACTCACCTCGCTCCGAAGATCCATAACCGGCATTCCACGCCCTTCCTAAGACTCGAATCGATGCACAATGCTCCAAAATTAGCCAATAATTATGCAAATCCATTAATATACACTCAATTACTCATTACAATCCAATTTATAACAATTCCTAACCCCGATCGAAAAGTTGACAAAATTTCCCTCGGGCCCACGTGCCCGGATTCCTAAATTTTTCGAAGATAAAGCTTACCCATGAAATCATAAACTCAACTATATGATTTTCTTTAAATTTCATACCCAAAAACGTGGTAAAAAATCCAAGAATATCAATTTTCTAGGTTTTCCCTCAAACCCCAAGTTTCTACAAATGTTCATGCTCAAATCCGTAAGAAAACCATGTATTTAACGTCTAATGAGTGGGAACAACTTACCTTGACATAGATGAAGAAAATCTCTCTTCCGAAAGCTCCAAAATCGTCCAACCCGAAGTGAAAATGGGTGGAAATGAACCAAAACTCGATTTTTAAAGAGAGCTCACTGCCTCCAACCCTTTCGCACCTGCGGTCTCTTGACCACTTCTGTGGTCCCGCAGGTGCGGACCAATTACCGCTTTTGCGGTCCGGGGCTCCCAGCCCATTTCCGCTTCTGTGCTCCTTCTTCCGCAGGTGCGGTCCCGCTTCTGTGGTGACTTGACTGCATCTGCAGTCCCAGCCTTCACCCTTCACCACTGCATTTGCGCCCCCTTTGGCCGCTTCTGCGGCTCCGCACCTGCGGCCAAATCTTCGCAGGTGCGGTTATACCAGATATCAGCTGCTTCAGCTTATTCTTCCATATTATAATTTGATTCATTAACCATCCTGAATCTACCCGAGGCCCCCGGCACCCCGTCAAATCACACCAACCAGTCCCAATACATATTACGTACTTGCTCGAGGCCTCAAATCATATCAAACAACGCTAAAATCATGAATCGACCTCCAATCCAAGCTTAATAAACTCTAAAATTTCAAACTTCTACTTTAGGTGTTTAAACCTATCAAATCACGTCTGATTGACCTCAAATTTTACACACAAGTCATATTTGACATTACGGACCTAGTCCAACTTTCGGAATCAAAATCCGACCCTAATATCAAAAAGTCCATTGTCGATCAAACTTCTCAAAAACCTTCAAATTTCTATCTTTAGCCAAATGACTCCAAAATGACCTACGGACCTCCGAATTCACTTCCGATCGCGCTCCCAATACCAAAATCACCATACGGATCTATTCCCAGACTCGAAATCCTGAACGGACAGTGATAACACTAAAATGCACTTCACCCAAACTTAAGAGATTCTTCCAAAATGCTAACTTCCACAATATGTGTCGAAACGTTCACGACTCTTCCAAAACCCAGTCCGGACATACGCCCAAGTCCGAAATCATCATACGAATATGATGGAACCTTCGAATCCCGATTTCGATGTCGTTTACTCAAAAATCTAACCTTAGTCCATTCTTTCAACTTAAAGCTTCCAAAATGAGAATTCTCTTTCCAAATCAACTCTGAACTTCCCGGAATTCAATTCTGACCTTGTGCACAAGTCATGATATCTGAAATGAAGCTACTCATGGCCTCAAACTGCAGAATGATGCGCTACAGCTCAAAACGACTGGTTGGGTTATTACATTCTCTTCCACTTAAACAAACGTTTGTCCTCGAACGTACTAAGAACTGCGCTAGAATTGCCCAAAATCATTGTTTAACACCTCGAGCACCTACCCGTGCTACCACAACTCAGTTGGGAACCCAAGCTCGATCAATCTAAAGATACACTTTTTCACTTAGGCAAATAAGCCTTAGAGCCCAATTCCAACATCCGAAATTCTCTGCCAGGCATGTGCCAACATACGCTCACCGAATCAATAACTACACGCAGCACCAAAACATGACTGCAT
Organism: Nicotiana tabacum; assembly: GCF_000715075.1. Lineage (NCBI taxonomy): Eukaryota > Viridiplantae > Streptophyta > Magnoliopsida > Solanales > Solanaceae > Nicotiana > Nicotiana tabacum. The sequence continues at coordinate 96,385,034 of NC_134084.1, read as the reverse complement.
ACCTTGGCTGAATTCACACCTTGCACCACTTTACTTACAGGACCACAATAACATTCTCTAATCAATTTAGTCAAAATTCCATGAATCTGATGCTCCCATTGCACCTCATGACATACATAGGTCTTTCTCTAACTCTTACAATACTTCCAAAGAGATGTGTAGAAATTCATAACAAACTGCCGAATCAACAATTCATTGGGTCTATACTCTTGACAGGAACCATCACCTCATTCTGAACCAAATAATGGTCTTCTCTCCTTAATATACTTCATATAATCAGATTGCAATGATCCTAAATCCACGATCTCGTCTTACCCAGTATGAACTACTCAGGCAATAAGCCACCCTGGACATGATAAAAAAAGTCTCATATGCTATCCTAATGTGCCAATAGGCTACCAATTCAAACATGATACATAAAGGAAACGAACTCTGAAAAGGAAATCCTATTACCCCACTCGTGAATCATACATGCAATACGGTCAACATAATTGAACAGATACCCCGCTCGTGAATCATACATGCGACGCGGGCACACAGCTAATATGTGTTCCTCAAAAAAATAGGAAACAAAACACATAAGAATAGATATAGGGAATTGTACTCAATGTCGCAATGTTGTAGCGCGCAACCCTATCCAAACAACATACCCATGGCGGCGTGCCACCTGATCCACAACTAAAATTCACAAAGGAGTTACACACCGAGCTTGATTTCTCATTACAACAAAATACTGAATATCGGTCATAAGCACGCTAAGTGCATAATACTATCCCAGGGGAGACATCTGGCGCTACAAACTACAAACTCAAGCGCAACTGAGGTGCGATATTGTGATGACCTTCCAAAAAACCTCCCGTTTACCCCACTTTGATTTGCGTGCGTGGTCCGGACTTATATCCGAAAAGCCTTCTATGTGAAAATATGAGAAATACAAATTTTAGAGTTAAAAATTTGATTATAGTTGACTTTGGTCAATAATTTAGCAAACGGACCCGGATCCCTGTTCCGAAAATCCCAGGAGGTCCGCAGTAAAATATGGGTCTTGGGAGTATGCTCGGAAATGAATTCCGAGGTCCCAAGCCCTAGAAATCAATTTTTTGAAAGAAATATTTTACTGAATTATCTAAGAAATAAAGAAAAGAATTAATGTTTGAAACTATTGTTATCGGGCCCGTATTTTTGTTCCGGAGCCCGGTACAACCTTTTATAGTATATGAAAGATAACTGTAAAATTTGGTGAAAACAGAGTTTATTTGTCGTGAGTTGGACTTCCGGTTGAAGAGTTATGAACTTTAAGAGTTCTTGATGAAAATGTTGAGTTTTGAGGTTTAATTCATGATTTTACATGTTATTTTGATGATGTAATCGCACGAGTAGGTCCATATGATGTTTTTGAGTTAGTATGTTCACTTGGTTTGGAGTTTCGAGGGCTCAGGTGAGTTTCAAGTAGGTTCCGGGATGTCTTAGGCTTAAAAACATAATTGTTGCAGGTTCAGAGAAGTGGAAGGCCTCTGAATAGACCAATGCGGTCCACACAAAAAGGAATGCTGCCACGGAGGGGCTTGTGTGGCCGCACTGGATTTTGTGCGGACCACGGTGAGGGCTCTGCGGCCGCACTAGATTCTGTGCGGTCCGCGGTGAAGAACATTTCACTGGTCCGACTTCGGAAGCCTATATCTTTTGATCTACAAGGAATTTTGAGATGATTCAAAAATGAAAGTTGTAGCCCTTTGTGTCTAGTTTCCAGAAAGGTAAAGAAATCACAATTTGGACGTATATAGAGAGTTATGGCCTAAATACTAAAACATGTCACTGCAGTCCACACGGAGAGCTGTGCGGCCGCACTCCATTTTGTGTGCTCCGCACAGGGGTCTGAGAGGGGTATATTAAGACGGGATTTGCAGTTATTTTTTATTTGTCAAAACCCCAAAAACATAAGAGGAAATTTTTCAAATAACCTTTCTTCTCCAAAACATGACTTCTAACTTGTTTTCTTCAATCATTAACATCTTTTCACATGATTTCAATTCAAAATCAATGATTTTCATGGGGAAAATTAGGTGTTTTGTGTAGAACCTAGGTTTTTCAAAATTGGAGATTTGGACCTCGATTTGAGGTCCGATTTCAAAACAAATTATATATTTGAATTCATGGGGGAATGGGTAATCGAGTTTTGGTTCGAACCTCGGGCTTTGACCGTGTGGGCCCGGGGGCGATTTTTGACATTTTGGGTAAAACTTTGGAAACTCATTTTCATGCATTGGGGTTGATTCATTTAGCGTTTATTGACGTAATTAAGTAACTTGTGGCTAGATTCGAGCAAATTGGTGGCGGAATCAAGGGGTAAAGCTATAATTGAAACGTGAATTATGTTCATGGCATCGAGGTAAGTGTTTGGTCTAACCGTAGCTAGAGGGATTAGGAGTTGTGTCTTATTTGCTATATGCTAATTGTGGAGTATGACGTATAGGCATGGTGACAAGTATCTATACGTTGGTGTCAAGCATGCCCGTGAGTTTTGTATTAAAATTGTTATGACTCCGTTGTGGTTTATTGTGCTCCATATGTTATTATCACCATTGTTCCCTTGCCGGGATATTTGTTTGATATTATTATTATCTTGCCGGGATGTTTGTTTTGATAGTATTATTCCCTTGCCGGGATGTTTGTTCGATATTATTGTTCCCTTGCCGGGATGTTTGTTTTGATAGTATTGTTCCCTTGCCGGGATGTTGTTGAAATATCATTGTTCCCTTGTCGGGTAGTTGTTATATTGCTCTTGTTCCCTTGCCAGGATTCCCTGTGATTATTGTTGGCTTGTAACTGGGAGCGGGTGGTACGCCTACCACAAGATATAATGAAATGGGAGCGTGTGGTACGCCTACCACATAATATAATGAAATGGGAGCGGGTGGTACGCCTACTACAAGATATGATGAAATGGGAGCGGGTGGTATGCCTACCACAAGATATGATGAAATGGGAGTGGGTGGTATGCCTACCAAAAGGTATAATAAAATGGGAGCGGATGGTACGCCTACCACAAGATAAATGAAATGGGAGCGGGTGGTACGCCTACCATGAGATAAATGAAATGGGAGCGGGTGGCAAGCGTGCCACGAGATATAGGCATCGGAATCGGGTTGCACGCCTGCAACAAAATGTGAAAAGAAAGTGAAATCTGCATTTGTTTTCCTTATTCTTGTTAGTGGTTGATTTTGATTCCTTTATAATTCTCTTGATATTTTGTTTTACCTATTATTCCCCGAAGCATGTTTTCCCCTTCTATCTTTATTTGTTTATTTATGTATTTCTTTTCCGCTGTATATATATTTAAACTGCACAGGTTTACCCGATAGTTTGGTCCTAGCCTCGTCACTACCTCACCGGGGTTAGGCTAGACACTTACCAGCACATGGGGTCGGTTGTGCTGATATTGCACTTTGCACTATGTGCAGATCCCGGAGCAGCTTTTGGACCGTAGTGTGGAGGCTACCTTCAGTCCACGCGGAGATCCAAGATAGACCTGCAGGCGTCCGCAGGCCCTGACGTCTCCCTCTATCCCTATTTCCTATTTCATTTTCCTTTTATTCAGAAATAATGTATTGTCATTCTCTTCAGACTTTGTATGTAGTAATCTCTTAAACCGTCTGTGACACTATGACACCATGTTTTGGATGCTTTAGGTTTTAAGAGTTGTAATAGATGCAGATTTCGGATATTTTATTGTTATCTTCCGCTTAATTATTTAAAGTTCCATTATTTTCATGTTATCACCTTATATTTGTTTTAAAGAAACAATCGGTTAATGAAGTAATAGGATCAAATGTTTGGCTTGCCTAGCTCATATTACTAGGCGTCATCACGACTCCCGAGGGTGGGAAATCCGGGTCGTGACAAGTTGGTATTAGAGCTCTAGGTTACATGGGTCTCATAGTTCACAGACAAGCTTAGTAGAGTCTGAGGGATCGGTATAAAGACGTCTATATTTATCCACCAGAGGCTACAGAGTTAGGAAAAACTTCACATTTATTTTTTCTTGTCGTGCGGTTTGGTTTCTCAATGCTAATTGAATTTCCACTCTATTCTTTCGCAGATGGCGAGAACACGTGCTTCCTTCATCTACTGACTAGCATCCTGAGCCCCCAGCAGCAGCTTCCATGAGGTGCAGAGGGCGAGGCCGAGGCCGTGCTAGAGGGCGAGGCCGAGGCCGTGCTAGAGGCCGAGGTAGGGGCAGAGCTCAGCCCTAAGCAGCAGCACCAATGGCGAAGCCTCAGGTTGATTTTGATGATAGAGACTCCGGCCCTACCAGTTCCGGTGGGCCCCACTCAGGTCCCAGAGGGGTTTATTGCTACCCCAGTTCTTCAGGATGCTCTGGTCCATTTAATGGGCCTCATGGAGAGTGTCACCCGAGCAGGTTTATTTCCTATAGCACCAGCCATCTCTCAGTCTGGAGGAGGAGCCCAGACTCCTGCTACTCGCACTCCAGATCAGGTAGCTCCCTAGATTCAGACTCCAACAGTTCAGCCAGTTGGAGCAATTCAGTCGGGTGTGGTAGCTCAAACCGTTGATGGAGCAGCTATGTCTGCCGATACTTTGTGGAGTTTGGATAGGTTCAGCAAGCTCTTCACTACAACTTTCAGCGGTGCATCTACCGAGGATCCCCAGGAATATCTAGACAGCTTCCACGAGGTTCTCAGGAACATGGGGATACTTGAGACCAATGGGGTCGATTTTGCCACTTTTCATTTATCTAGATCCGCCAAGACTTGGTGGAGGGATTTTTGTTTGGCTAGACAAGCCAGATCACCAGCTTTGACTTGAGAGCAGTTTACTCAGCTATTTTTGGAGAAATTTCTTCACATCACTCAGAGAGAGGCCTATCGGAGGCAGTTTGAGCGTCTCTAGCAGGGTTCTATGACTGTTACCAAGTATGAGACCAGATTCATTGACTTAGCTCGTTATGCTCTTGTCATACTTCCCATCAAGAGAGAGAGGGGAGGCGGTTTATTGATGGTCTTATTCAGCCGATTCATCTTCAAATGGCTAGGGAGATTGGGAATGAGATATCTTTCCAGGAGGCGGCTAATGTGGCTCGAAGAGTTGAGATGGTTCTGTCACAGGGAGGTGGTCATGGGTCAGACAAGAGGCCTCGTCATTCAGCTAGATTTAGTGGTACCTCCCAGGCCTTTTCAGTCAGCACTTCAGGTTTCTCATGGTGCTTCAGGTGGTCGTGGTTCGCAGATGCAGTATTCTGATCAACAGTCCTATAGTGCACCACTAGCTCCTATTGGTGCACCGTCGTTTCAGAGTTTCCAGGGTCGTCAGCCCTAGCAGCCGAGGGCTTGTTTTACTTGTGGCGACATGAGGCACATTACTAGGTATTGCCCTTGAGCTTCGAGCAATTCTCCGCATCAAAGTTCTCGTGCTATGGTTCAGGCACCAGGTGTTCCACAAGCCTCTCAGCCAACCAGAGGTGGGAGTAGAGGTACTAGAGGTGGAGGTAGAGGTGCTAGAGGTGGAGCTCAGACCGCTAGAGGTGGAGGCCAGCCAGCAGTAGGCCGTCCCAAAGATGTAGTTCAGGGTGGTGGGGCCCAACCCCGATGTTATGCTCTTCCAGCTAGGCTCGAGGCTGAGGCTTCCGATGCAGTTATTACGGGTATGGTTCTGGTTTATGATAGAGATGCTTCAGTGTTATTTGATCCAGGGTCTATGTACTCGTATGTGTCCTCTTATTTTGCACCGTATGTGGTCATGCCTAGTGATTCTTTGAGTGATATTGTTTATGCGTCTACGCCGGTGGGTGATTCCATTGTGGTAGATCGAGTCCATCGTTCATGTATAGTTGTGATTGGAGGTCTTGAGACTCGTATAGATTTGCTTCTTTTGGACATGGTCAATTATGATGTCATCTTAGGGATAGACTGGTTATCACCTTACCACGCTATCTTGGACTGTCATGCCAAGACTATGACCTTAGCCTTACGGGGTTTACCTCGTTTAGAGTGGAGAGGGACTCCTGGTCATTCTACCCGTAGTGTTATCTCTTATGTGAAGGCTAGGCGTATGGTCGAGAAGGGGTGTTTGGCCTATTTGGCATATGTTCGTGATTCTAGTGTCGAGGTTCCTTCTATTGATTCTGTTCCCATTGTTTGTGAGTTTCCTGAGGTTTTCCCTTCAAACCTACCGGGTATGCCACCCGACAGGGATATTGACTTTTGCATTGATTTGGCTCCGGGCACTCAGCCCATTCTATCCCGCTATATCGTATGGCCCCACCTGAGTTGAAAGAGTTGAAGGAGCAGTTGCAGGACTTGCTTGAGAAGGGTTTCATTAGGCCGAGTGTTTTGCCTTGGGGTGCGGCGGTGTTGTTTGTTAAGAAGAAGGATGGATCGATGAGAATGTGTATTGATTACCGATAGTTGAACAAGGTTACAATCAAGAATAAGTATCCATTGCCGAGGATTGATGATTTGTTTGATCAGCTTCAGGGTGCCAAGGTATTTTCGAAGATTGACTTGAGATCTAGCTAACATCAGTTGAGGATTAGGGCATTTGATGTCCCTAAGATAGCTTTCCGCACTCGGTACGGGCATTATGAGTTCTTGGTCATGTCATTTGGGTTGACAAATGCCCCAGCAACTTTTATGGATTTGATGAACCGCGTGTTCAGGCCTTATTTGGATTCGTTCGTGATAGTCTTCATTGATGATATTTTGATATATTCCTGCAGTCGGGAGGAGCACGAGCAGAATCTTAGAGTGGTTCTTCAGACCTTGAGGGATAGTCAGTTATATGCTATGTTCTCGAAGTGTGAATTATGGTTGAGTTCAGTTGCATTCCTGGGTCATGTTGTATCAGCGGAGGGTATTCAGGTTGATCCGAAGAAGATTGAGGTAGTCAAGAACTAGCCTAGACCAGCATCAACTATAGAGATTCGGAGTTTCTTGGGATTGGCAGGCTACTATCATTGGTTCGTAGAGGGGTTTTCATCTATCGCAGTCCCGATGACCAGGTTGACCCAGAAGGGTGCCCAGTTCATATGGTCGGATGAGTGTGAGGCGACTTTTAGAAGCTCAAGACAGCTCTGACTACGATACCTGTGTTGGTATTGCCCACAGGTTCTGGGCCTTATACAGTCTGTTGTGATGCATCTCATATCGGACTCGGTGCAATGTTGATGCAGGATGGCAAGGTCATTGCCTAAGCTTCGCGGCAATTGAAGATTCATGAGAAGAACTATACGGTTCATGATTTGGAGTTGGCAGCCATTGTTCATGCGTTGAAGATTTAGAGGCATTATCTGTATGGCATGGCATGTGAAGTGTTCACGGATCACAAGAGTCTTTAGTATTTGTTCAAGCAAAAGGAGTTGAATTTGAGGCAGATGAGGTGGTTGGAGTTGTTGAAAGATTACGATATCACCATCTTATATCATCCGGGAAAGGCCAATGTAGTGGCCGATGCTTTGAGTAGGAAGTCAGCCAGTATGGGCAGTCTTGCTTATATTCCGGACAGTGAGAGACCTCTTGCTTTGGATGTTCAGGCTTTGGCCAATCAGTTCATGAAGTTGGATGTTTATGAGCCCAGTCGTGTGTTATCTTGCACGGTCGCTCGTTCTTCTTTATTGGAGCGTATCTGTGATCGGTAGTATGATGATCCCTATTTGTCTGTCCTTAGAGACACGGTGCAGTACGGAGGTGACAAGCAGGTCACCTTAGGTGATGATGGGGTTTTGAGATTGCAAGGTCGAGTTTGTGTGCCTAATGTGGATGGGCAACAAGAGTTGATTTTAGAGGAGGCCCATAGTTTCAGGTACTCTATTCATACGGGCGTCACGAAGATGTATCAGGATTTGCCGCAGCATTATTGGTGGAGAAGAATGAAGAAGGACATCATTGCATAGGTGGCTCGGTGTTTGAATTGTCAGCAGGTCAAGTATGAGCATCAGAGGCCTGATGGTTTGTTCCAGAAGATTGAGATTCCTGAGTGGAAGTGGGAGCGGATCACTATGGAATTCATTGTTGGACTCCTACGGACTCAGAGGAAGTTTGATGTAGTGTAGGTTATTGTTGATAGGCTAACCAAGTCAGTGCATTTCATTCCTTTGGCAGTCTCCTATTCTTCCGAGAGTTTAGTTAAGATCTATATCCAGGAGATTATTCGTCTTCATGGTGTGCCTGAGTCTATCATTTCGGACCGATGTACGCAGTTTACCTCACATTTTTGGAGAGCAGTTCAGCGGGAGTTGGGCACGCGGGTTGAATTGAGCACAACATTTCATCCTCAAACGGACGGGCAATCCGAGCGGACTATTCAGATTTTGAAGGATATGCTCTGAGCTTGTGTCATTGACTTTGGAGGCTCATGGGATCAGTTTTTTCCCTTAGCAGAGTTTGCCTACAACAACAACTACCAGCCAAGAATTCAGATGGCTCCGTATGAGGCTTTATATGGTAGGCGGTGTCGGTCTCCAATTGGATGGTTTGAGCCGGGAGAGGCTCAGTTGTTGGGTACGGATCTGGTTCAGGATGCCTTGGACAAGGTCAGGATTATTCAGGATAGGCTTCGTATAGCTCAGTCCAGGTAAAAGAGTCATGCCGACTACAAGGTTCGAGATTTGGCATTTATGGTCGGTGAGTGGGTATTGCTTCGAGTGTCTCATATGAAGGGCGTGATGAGATTTGGGAAGAAGGGCAAGCTTAGCCCTAGGTTCATTGGCCCGTTTGAGATTCTTGATCGAGTGGGAGAGGTGGCTTATAGACTTGCGTTGCCACCGAGCTTATCAGTCGTGCACCCAGTGTTTCACGTGTCCATGCTTCAAAAGTATCACGATGATCTATCCCACATGTTAGATTTTAGCACTGTCCAGTTGGACAGAGACTTGCCTTATGAGGAGGAGCCGGTAGCTCTTCTAGACCGGCAGGTTCGTCAATTAAGATCAAAGAGTCTTCTTTCTGTTCATGTTCAGTGGAGAGGTCAACCTCCTGAGGCATCGACCTGGGAGTCATAGTCCGTTATGTGGAGCCGTTATCCTCATCTTTATCCCGACTCAAGTACTTCCTTCTTATGTTCGTTCGAGGATGAACGGTTGTTTTAGAGGTGGAGAATGTGATGACCCAAAAGGTCATCACTTGTGTTGCAAGTGAATTCAGTGCTTCGAGGCCTAAAAAACCTCCCTTTTACCCCACCTTGATTTGCGTGCATGGTCTGGACCTATATCTGGAAAGCCTTCTATGTGAAAGTATGAGAAATACAAGTTTTAGAGTTAAAAATTTGATTATGGTTTACTTTGGTCAACATTTTTAGCAAACGGATCCAGATCCGTATTCCGATGATCCCGGGAGATCCGCAGTAAAATATGGGACTTGGGCATATGCCCGGAAATGAATTCCGAGTCCCAAGCCTTAGAAATAAATTTTTTGAAAGAAATTGTTTTACTGAATTATCTAAGAAATAAAGAAAAGAATTAATGTTTGAAACTATTATTATTGGGCCTGTATTTTGGTTTTGGAGCCCGGTACAACCTTGTTATAGTATGTGAAAGATAACTGTGAAATTTGGTGAAAAACGGAGTTTATTTGTCGTGAGTTGGACTTCCGGTTGAAGAGTTATGAACTTTGAGAGTTCTTGATAAAAATGTTGAGTTTTGAGGTGTAATTCATGATTTTACATGTTCTTTTGATGATGTGATCGCACGAGTAGGTCCATATTATGTTTTTGATTAGTATGCACACTTGGTTTGGAGTTCCGAGGGTAGGTGAGTTTCGGGTAGGTTCCGGGATGTCTTAGGCTTAAAAACATAGTTGTTGCAGGTTCAGAGAAGTGGAAGGCCTCTGAACAGACCAGTGCGGTCCACAAAAAAAGGAATTCTGCCGCGGAGGGGCTTGTACGACCGCACTGGATTTTGTGCGAACCGCGGTGAGGGCTCTGTGGCCGCACTAGATTTTGTGCGGTGCGCGGTGAAGAATATTTCACTCGTTCCACTTCGGAAGCCTATATCTTTTGATCTACAAAGAATTTTGAGATGATTCAAAAACGAAAGTTGTAGCCCTTCGTGTCAAGTTTCCAGAAAGGTAAAGAAATCATAATTTGAATATCTGTAGAGAAAGTTATGGCCAAAACACTAAACTATATCACTACAGTCCACATGGAGAGCTGTGTGGCCGCACTCCATTTTGTGTGGTCCGCACAGGGGGTCTGAGAGGGTTATATTAAGACGGGATTTTCAGTTAGTTTTCATTTTTCAAAACCCCAAAAATATAAGAGGCAATTTTTCAAATAACTTTTCTTCTCCAAAACATTGGTAAGTGATTTCTAACTCGTTTTCTTCAATCATTAACATCTTTTCACATGATTTCAACTCAAAATCAATAATTTTCATGGGGGAAATTGGGTGTTTTGGGTAGAACTTAGGTTTTTCAAAAATTGGGGATTTTGACCTCGATTTGAGGTCCGATTTCAAAACAAATTATATATTTGAGTTCGTGGGGGAATGGGTAATCGGGTTTTGGTTCGAACCTCGGGCTTTGACCGTGTGGGCCCGGGGGCGATTTTTGACATTTTGGGTAAAACTTTGGAAACTCATTTTCATGCATTGGGGTTGATTCATTTAGCGTTTATTGACGTAATTAAGTAACTTGTGGCTAGATTCGAGCAAATTGGTGGCGGAATCAAGGGGTAAAGCTATAATTGAAACGTGAATTATGTTCATGGCATCGAGGTAAGTGTTTGGTCTAACCGTAGCTAGAGGGATTAGGAGTTGTGTCTTATTTGCTATATGCTAATTGTGGAGTATGACGTATAGGCATGGTGACAAGTATCTATACGTTGGTGTCAAGCATGCCCGTGAGTTTTGTATTAAAATTGTTATGACTCCGTTGTGGTTTATTGTGCTCCATATGTTAGATTTTTGACTTTTTGGGTAAAACTTTGGAAACTCATTTTCATGCATTGGGGTTGATTCATTTAGCGTTTATTGACGTAATTAAGTAACTTGTGGCTAGATTCGAGCGAATTAGTGGTGGAATCAAGGGGTAAAGCTATAATTGAAATGTGAATTATGTTTGTGGCATCGAGGTAAGTGTTTGGTCTAACCTTAGCTTCAGGGTTTAGGAGTTGTGTCTTATTTGCTACATGCTAATTTTGGAGTACGACGTATAGGCATGGTGACGAGTATCTATATGTCGGTGTCAAGCATGCACGTAAGTCTTGTATTATAATTGTTATGACTCTGTTGTGGTTTATTACCCTTCATATGTTATTATCAACATTGTTCACTTGCCAGGATGTTTGTTCGATATTTGTTCCCTTGCCAGGATGTTTGTTTTGATAGTATTTTTCCCTTGCCGGGATGTTGTTGAAATATCATTGTTCCCTTGCCGGGAAGTTGTTATATTGCTCTAGTTCCCTTGTTGGGATTTCCTGTGATTAATGTTGGCTTGTAACTGGGAGCGGGTGGTACGCCTACCACAAAATATAATGAAATGGGAGTAGGTGGTACGCCTACCACAAGATATGATAAAATAGGAGCGGGTGGTATGCTACCACAAGATATGATGAAATGGGAGCTGGTGGTACGCCTACCACAAGGTATAATGAAATGGGAGCGGGTGGTACGCCTACCACAAGATAAATGAAATGGGAGTGGGTGGTACGCCTATCACAAGATAAATGAAACGGTAGCAGGTGGTATGCCAACCACGAGATAAATGAAATGGGAGCGGGTGGCACACCTGCCACAACATACAGGAATCGGGATCGGGTTGCACGCCTACAACAAGATGTGAAAAGAAAGTGAAATATGCCTTTGTTTTCCTTATTCTTTTTAGTGGTTGATTTTGATTCCTTTATAGTTCTCTTGATATTCTGTTTTACCTGTTATTCCCTGAAGCATGTTTTCCCCTCATATCTTTATTTGTTTATTTCTGTATTTTTTTTCCGCTGTATAAATATTTGAACTGCATAGGTTTAATCGGTAGTATGGTCCTAGCCTCGTCACTACCTCGCCAGGGTTAGGCTAGACACTTACCAGCACATGGGGTCGGTTGTGCTGATACTGCACTTTGCACTATGTGCATATCCCGGAGCAGCTTTTGGACCGTAGTGTGGAGGCTACCTTCAGTCCACGCGGAGATCCAAGGTAGACCTGCAGGCGTCCGCAGGCCCTGGCATCTCCCTCTATCCCTATTTCCTGTTTCATTTTCCTTTTATTCAGAAACAGTGTATTGTCAATTTCTTCAGACTTTGTATGTAGATTACTCTTAGACTGTCTGTGACACTGTGACACCAGGTTTTGGGTGTTTTAGGTTTTAAGAGTTGTAATAGATGCAAATTTCAGATATTTAATTGTTATCTTCCGCTTAATTATTAAAGTTTCGTTGTTTTCATGTTATCGCCTATATTTGTTTTAAAGAAACAATCGGTTAATGAATTAATAGGATCAAAGGTTTGGCTTGCTAGCTCACATTAGTAGGCGCCATCACGACTCCCAAGGGTGGGAAATCCGAGTCGTGATAGATATACGATCTGAATCTCAAGAGCCATTCCGCTCGTATAACATCATCACTATGCGGAACCTCAACATGTAAGAAATTCACCAAGTCGTCTCACAACTCACACGGTGCAATTTATCATTACATGAAATAGCTGACGACAAAATAACACCCAGACTACTCTTCCATAAGGAGCGCATGGCTGAAATGAACACATCTGGCCTGATATAGAGCCCATATTCACATTTAAATCCATCCAGAAACCTCAAACTGATTCTGATCGCGCTGAACTAAGCTAATAACCTTTCAAAGGTCCATAATAACTCCTCTTTCCTCATGACACACAATAACAACCATCATAACCGGAGTAATCCTCCACAGTCAACAACCCAAGAAGCCGAGTGCCCTCCAGGCATCAATTCTCAATTTAACGACCTCACTACAATCTTCATACTTGGTTTAACTTCTTTAATCAATCCAGTGACTATATGCCACACTTATGCAATTCTCATAACCGGAAAGGCTAAGCCACCATAACCCTTCCGGGATCCGCCTACACATAACAGGCCATAACAGTAGAATACTACTGAATAACATCAATTACGGCGGCAAATCACTTACATAACTTGGTCCTGCTGGAACTGATCACTACCACCAATATGCCAATTCAACTATGGCTAATCAATCTATTTTCTTCCAATTTATTCTGGATTTCCTTAGAAATAATAATAACTCCATTCAACACATAACACACCCCAGCCGCACTCATCCCGAGTGACCTTGAATCATGAGACCCCGCTGTCTCCAATCCCATGAACCATTTCATACCTCTCTTTTGTGCACATTCGCATCCTCAACTGGTATGCCCATTCTGATAATCTCTCTACGAATCCGAAGTCCTTTCTCATTTTCCTCCCAAATGCAGCACTACAAGTCAAAACATCATAGAACATTCTGGGCCTCTTCTCATAAGTTGTTATAAAGTTTTATCCTTAACCATACCTATAAGCTCGAAATCATCAGGTACCACACTCTACCCCTTTGAATCCACCAGGACCATTGTTGAGAGACACCCGCTCTGACTTGGCCCCGAATATAATCTACTCCATGAATCTTCTAGCACATGAATACCCTCTCGATGAAGCACCCAGCAGAATCACTTCCCTTAAAACCCGCATCTATACAAGGCATAAATTTTGACTCCTTCCCCAAGTTTGAACATGAGCCAATAAGGCTAACCATAGCACACCTTTAACAATCACTTTTCTCAAATTACCCCTTAATTTCTTTTCCCGTACCTGAAATAACCCATCAATGTGCTAATAACCAGAAACCTCGCAAGTAGTTAACCATGCAACCCAATCATAGGTTGTGGGACTCTCCCACTTAGCTTGAAGCCACTATTACACACCTCTGGAATTCACCAAGATCTTATCTCTTATTGACGTGACCTCGCACAATTAAACCACCAGATTCCTTGAAATCCTTCCATTAGTTCTTCATGAACACCCTAAATTTCCATCAATATTTACATATTCGACCTTTTACCGGAATGGCCAGTGAAATCCTCCACAAAAGTTTTGCTAACCACACGACCGCTAACCTGCTCACAGGGAATAACCCACTTATGGAAATCACTTTCTGACACCTTCCAACGCCGCTGCACGGGGTACAATCACTATGACATCAATAACCCATCCTGAGTCCGAGCTCACTCTTTAGCTGCACAAGTCCATCCACCCCCTCGTGGACATCAATTAAATGTGTGGCAACATCCTTCCAATTCAAAGTTATGTTGTATCCTTCTTCATTTCAAGCAGCTCCTTTCCGTTATATCAAAACTCCTGGTGCATAATAGCCCATACTTCAAATTAAATCTGTAGACCCCGATCACCAACCACTAAAATTCGCAAATCATTCCAAACTCTCCTTAAGGTGCGTAGTTATCCTACCACAAAGCCCATATGCAACCCTGCCACTCTCCCACTTCAGCAGAACTCGCCCTTCTAATCGACTACTCGACCTTTGTTTCTTATACTTGGCCTTCTAGAAATTTTAACCACCGCCCGACACTCCCCACATGTCCTTCCTCATCTTTTGCTGCTCAGTTGTTGCCTTGAATAAAACTCTATCTTCGTGAAACCATAACACCATCGAACTCAACATATTCAATCGAGGACGACGATACCACGTCACAGATGAAAATTCCACCACGCTCGAAAATACCAAGTCTCATTACTCCATCAAACCAAACTTGAACATTTATATCCCGATTGCCTCTCTTCCGTCGGGAAATAAAATTCTGAATCTCTAAATATTGCATTGAGTAAACATACTTCCAAGTCATTCATTGCTTCAATGTATAGACAAATACTCTACCATTACACTAATATTGTGCGATAACAACACAGGAATCGTCATAACAATTAGTGCCAAATCTTAAAACCTTAGGTAATACTAAAACTGAGGTGAAACGACAGAACGGCCTTTCGCAAGGCGACGATAGTAGCCCGATAAAATACGCAGGGAGGAACATCCCGAACCACATCTGTATTACCATTACATTTTTCTCAATTCTCGATTTATAATAAGCGCTTCATGTCACATAAGATTGAGTAGGAAAATAACAAAGGAATAAGCCTCAAAGTAATCAAACCGCACGATAAGAAATCAAGAAGGGAAGTGTTCCTAACAGCCCTGTAGCCTCTTGAAGATAAGTACAGATGTCTCTGTACCGATCCGCAAGACTCTATTAGACTCGCTCATGACTCTTGAGACCTAAGGGAACCTAGTGCTCTGATACCATATTGTCACGACCCAAAATCCACTAAGGATCGTGATGGCGCCGGACACCATTGTCAGGCAAGCCAACAACAAATAACTAGTAGCTTCTCGTTTTAAATATTTCTGAAATCACTTCTTTTATGCATTTAAACAATAAGGAATAAATTTTCACTGAATAAATAATGATATCTTTAACAATTTAAAAATACTAACTACTTCCATAGACATCCCAGAACCCGGTGTCACAAGTGCATGAGCATTTACTAGGGAATGAAATAAAATACAGTAACTATCCGGAATACAAGTGGATAGAAATGAAAATACAGTACCATACTCTGAAGGGGACTCTGCTGGCTGCAGTCGTCTCGATAATTGCAGCTCACCTAAGTCTCCGTATCAACCATGCTGCTATGCCACTAAGACACTAGCCACATATGAACCTGTGCAACAAAAATTCATAGCAAGTGTAGTATGAGTACGAAAACAACATGTACCCAATGAGTATCCCGTCTAATCTCGAAGAAGTAGAGATGAGGGGTCGACTTCGACACTTACTAGTGGTCTAATGATAATATAGTAAAAATGTGAGGAGATCAGGGAATTTTATTAAAACAACAATTTTAATTCATAAAGCCAGATAGCAGGTAAACAACTTCCCAAATAATAATGGATTTCCAAAGATTTGTTGTTCATTATCTTTATCAATTAATCTCCGGCCAGGAAAGGCAAATGCCAACATTTATATATCTCGAGCAACAATACAAACATGCGCATATCATGCCGAGGTCGTACGTCCCGATCCAACATAAATGTAAAATGTGAATGCCGAGGGTCAAATGGCGCGAACTATAGATGCATCTATTACCCCGCCCACGAATCATCCATGATAGGGCTGCTTATCGGGCGGATTGGGCGGTTATTTACTCTTAACGGTTTGACGTATCGGTTATCTACTTTTAAATATATTAATCCGCTAGCCACCCGATAAGATATCGGGTGGATTGGTATCGGTTTAGCTTTTATCGGGCGGTTATTGGGCGGTTTATCAGCCTAATTCAATCAAAATAAAATAAAATTTTCTATGGTGGGAAAGTAAACGTTAAAAGTTCCAAACCAAACACCGAAACACATGTTTTGAGTTCTAGAAATGAAAAAACTCATAATCAAACCAACCAGAGAAAGATGCAAATACTTTTTTGGTCTCTCGTGAATATCTCAAAGGCTCGTGTCTGAATGCATAGGTACAAATGAAGAAAAAGACAAACCCATTAGTATTTTCTTTTACTTCAAATGGGGATTTTTGACCTTTTATAATTAACACTAATAGTAAATGGACATTGGCCTTAGTCCATGTGCAAGATTTCCAATTGGTCGTTGTTAAAACAAATGTTCGTCATGATTAGAATTCTAGGATGCCTCAAAACCCAAGCAAAGTTGATGAAGCAGTAGTGTAACTAGTGTTGTTATCTTGTTTCAGACAGCAAATGCTGTCTTTTGTCACAGTTAGATGACTGATTTTGTTTGGCTTTCTTTTATTCTAATTCACTTTTATAGAGTACCAACAACATGAATCTCTTTTCCACGCTAGATGTACCTCCCATGGAAAAGTTTGTTCGTTGATCATTGATCGTGGGAGTCACATAAATATTGTTTCTGAGGAGATGGTTATTAAACTTTGTTTGTCAACCAAATTTCATCCATATCCTTACAGTATCAAAGTTGAAGATGATGTTGTTTTAGAGGTAACTCGTCAATGCCTAGTATCTTTTTCTATTGGTAAGATCTATAAAGACCAGATTTGGTGTGACGTAGTGAAGATGGATGCTTGTCACTTATTACTTGGAAGATCATGGGTGTTTTATAGGTGTCTTAAATATGATGAATACCTTAATACCTATTTTTTTGTCTTGATATTATTGTTCCCTTGCCGAAATATTATTGAAATATCATTTTTCCCTTGCCGAGATGTTATTGAAATATTAATGTTCCCTTGCCGGAAAAGTTGTTATATTGCTCTTATTCCCTTGCCGGGATTCTTTGTGATTATTGTTGGTTGGTAATTGGGATCGGGGGGCACGCCTGCCACAAGATATTTGAAATGGGAGCGGGTGGCACGCCTGCCACGAGATATTTAAAATGGGAGCGGGTGGCACGCCTGCCACGAGATATTTGAAATGGGAGCGGGTGGAACGCCTGCCACGAGATATTTGAAATGGGATCGGGTGGCACGCCTGCCATAAGATATATGAAATGGGAGCGGGTGGCATGCCTGCCACAAGATACATGAAATGGGAGCGGGTGGGCACGCCTGCTACAAGATATTTGAAATGGAAGCGGGTGGCACGCCTGCCACAAGATACAAGAAATGGGAGCGGGTGACACGCCTACCACAAGATATTTGAAATGGGAGCGGGTGGCATACCTGCCACAAGATATGTGAAATAGGAGCGGATGGCATGCCTGCCACAAGATATGTGAAATGGGATCGGGTTGCACGCGTGCAACGAGGTAAATGAAATGGGATCAGATTGCACGCCTGCAACAAGATGTGAAATGAAAGTAAAATCTGCCTTTGTTTTCCTTATCCTTGTTAGTAGTTGGATTTTGGTTCCTTTATAATTCCCTTGATATTCTGTTTTTACCTGTTATTCCCCGAAACATGTTTTCCCCCTCCCATTTTTACTTGTTTATTTCTGCTTTACTTTCATCTGTATATTATATAACTGCACAGGTTTATTTAGTAGTTTGGTCCTAGCCTCGTCACTACTTCGCCGAGGTTAGGCTAGGCACTTACTAGCACATAGGGTCGGTTGTGCTGATACTACACTCTGAACTATGTGCAGATCCCGGAGCAGCTCTTGGACCATAGTTGGAGAATACTATCAGTCCACGCAGAGTTCCAAGGTAGACCTGCAGGCGTCCGTAGGCCCTGGCGCCTCCTCTATCTTTTATTTCATGTTTCATCTTTTGCTTCAGAAATAGTGTGTCTTTTACTTTCAAACCTTGTATTTAATAGTCTTAGACCGTCTGTGGCACTGTGACACCAGGTTTTGGGTGATTATGGCTTCATCAGTTGTAATACATACAAATTTCAGATATTCTATTGGTTCCTTCCGCTTAATTTAAATTTCAGTTGTTATTGCCTTATCGCTTTATGCTTGATAAAAAGAAATAAATGGATAATGAAGTAATTAGTTTAAAGGATTGGCTTGCCTAACTCGTACTAGTAGGCGCCATCACGACTCCCGAAGGTGGAAAATTCGGGTTGTGACATTGGAACTTGTCCAATCTCAATAAGCCCTTAGAAGACATAGCTTGTCCATCTCCGGCCTATGTTGCAGCTACCGGCTGAACTATCTCAATGGGCTAAGCTGCTGGAGTCTGAAACTAGGGAGCCATCTGCTCTGAAGTGTGAGTAGCGGGAGTCCGTGCTCCTCTCCCAGCCTGAGAGACGGCTGGTGCCCTAGAGAATGTGCCGGCCTGGGCCACACTCTCCATAAGTCCCACCAAACGGATCAATGCATCCTGAAGTACTATGGTGGCGATAAACCATTTCGGGACCTAAGCTGGTCCAGCAGGCACAGTCTGGGCTGGAACCTCCTCATCAAACTCCACCTGAGGCTCCGCTGCTAGTGCTGCTGCTCGAGCTCTAAGATGAGTTCTGCCCCTACCTCGTCCTCTGGCACGACCTCAGCCTCAACCTTTGCCCCTCGTAGGAGTTGTTGCTGGGGGCTCCGGCTGGTGTCCAGCTGAAGATGCGGTGCATGTTCTCGCCATCTAAGAGAGAACAGAATAGAAGGGTTCAATAAGCAATGATAGAATAAAATCGCACGACAGAGAAGAATAGAAGTGAAATTGTTCCAAACTCAAAGCCTTTAGAAGATAAGTACAAACGTCTCCATACCGATCCTCCAGACTCTTCTAAGTTTGCTTGTGACTCGTGAGACCTATGTAACATAGGGCTATGATACCAACTTGTCATGACCTGGAATTCCTACCATCGGAACCGTGATGGAGCCTAACATTTCACTTGCTAGGAGAGCCAACGTTAGAACATATTATATATTTTTAACATATGAATTAAATACCGAGAAATACTGAAATAACTGAAATATGAATGTGGAAGCTAAAACTGTCAAACACCTCTACAAAATCCCTGAATCTGGTGTCACAAGTGCACGAGCTACTAGAGTAATACATACAAGGGTCTGAAATAAATACAAAGTTGTCTGAACGAAAATACACAGCTAAATGTAAACAAAGAAGGGGACTTCAGGAGCTGCGGGCGCTGAGCAGTTGTACCTAAGTCTTCGCCAACTGTCCAATCCGATCTCTCTTGTTGTCGTCGATGGGACCGACTCCAAAATCTGCATAGAAGTGTAGAGTATAGTATCAGTACAACCGACCCCATGTACTGGTAAGTGTCGAGCCTAACCTCGATGAAGTAGTGACGAGGCTAAGGCGGGTCACTTACATTACAACCTGTACGCTGTATATAAAAGTGACAAAAAATAGGAATACTGAATAGAATTAAACTGTCAACTGATAATGATAACCACAGCCTCAAGAAAAAACAAGTGTTGTCCAGAATTACCAATCCTTAACAGTTCAAATAAAAATATCGGAAACCAACGCAGCTCAAGAAATGGAACATATAGGTTGTTGTGGCGCGCAACTCGATCCTACCAGACAATACAAAATCCTCCCTTATTTTACCGTAACAATATCAACAACAGTAAATAATATGTATATGTTGCTGCGTGCAATCCAATCCCACCAAATATCAATATTAGTATCATAATTAACCATATCAATCCACCATTATTCCATTTGTTGCGGTATGCAACCCGATCCTACTGTACAGTATGAATTCACCCTTATTCCACTATATCAATCCACCCTTATTACACCTGCTGCGGCGTGCAACCCAATCCCACCATATCAATACCAAACACTCAATGAACACAGTTAAATCAAGAGTTCAAACCAAAAAACCATTACGATCAATAAATATCAAACTGAACCGAAAAGGAAACTTTGTACAATATAAGAATCTACACAAGTAATACTATACAGCGAGACCAATCCAGCAATTTACAATTAGAAGGTGCAAGCAAGTCAATTTAAGTAAATAGAAGGGATTCGTGAAATTATGAAAAGAGCTAACATCATTAAGATGAGAAGATATTGATTAACAAGTAGCAGTTAAGCATGAAAGGTGTATAAAGCATATAACAGTTAAGACATGAAAGGAAATATTTAAGGAAAAGCGGTAAATCAGGGAAAACAGATAATTCGATGGCGTATAAACACTTGTCACCTCGCATAAATGCCTCTCACATAAGAATCACATAGCACATAGTCCGAGGGTTCCTAATTCCCTCAAGTCAAGGTTAGACACAACACTTACCTCACTCCACAGTCAATTCATATCTCTACCGAGGCCTTTCCCCTAGAATTCGCCTCAAAACTACTCGTATCTAGCTACAGTTGACTCAATAATATCAAATATAGATAAAGTAATCAATTACAATGGATAAACTTAAAATTCTAAAACTTCCCCCCTAAAAGTAAAAAATTGCCCCCAGGCCCGCTGGGTCAAAACATGAGGTTCGGACAAAAATCTATTTACCCATTCACCCCCGAGCCTGATTATGTAATTTATTTCGAAATCCGACCTCAATTCGAGGTCTAAATTCCAACTTTACAAAAATCCCTAATTCTACCTAAATCCCCAAGTTCGACCATGAAAATCCTAGATTTTAGGTTGAAATCTCATTAAATGTAATGGGTAATTGAAAGAAAGTAGGTTAGAATTACTTACCAACAAATTTGGGAAGAAAGTCTCTTGAGAAAATTGCCTCTAGGTCTTCTAGTTTTGAAATTTTAAAAGGATGACAAAAATCCCTTAATGAGACTGTTTTATCACTGGGCGTCAGTGTTTATCGCGTTCTCGTGAACACTGATGCATTCACGAAGAGCAGCAGCCCTAGTGGCTTTTGCGCTCGTGAGTCCCTCCTCGCATTCGCGAAGGCTACTCACCTCTGGCCTTCGCATTTGCGAGCCCGTGCTCGCGATGAAGAGATGACTGTCCCTCCCGCAGGTCCCTAAAGCTACGCATTTGCGATGGCTAGTCGCGTTCGCGAAAGGTAAGGCCTCTATCACTCAACATTCGCAACCTAGCTTTCACGTTCGCGAAGAATAAAACCTTCCCCCATCCAGTTCACTCTTCGCGTTCGCGTACCTTTGCGAACGCGAAGAAGAACACATCAGATATCAGTTGCAGCAAAACATCAAATTTTTCCAAGTTCCAAAACACTCAGTAGCCTATCTGAAACTCACTCGAGCCCTCGGGGCTCCAAACCAAACATGTATACAAGTTCAAAAACATCATACGAACTTGCTCGCGTGATCAAATCACCCAAATAACACCTAGAACTACTAACTGAATACCAAATCAAGTGAAATTTTCAAGAAAGCTTTAAAACATTTATTTTCACAATCGAACGTCCGAATCACGTCAAACCAACTCCATTTCTTACCAAATTTCACAGACAAGTGATAAATATAATAATGGACCTGTACCGGGTCCGGAACCAAAATACAAACCCGGTATCAACAAGACCAAACATTGATCAAATTCTTAAAATAATTATACTTTCCAACTTTAATTTTTATTAAAAATCCATATCTCGAGCTAGAGACCTCAGAATTTGATTTCGGACATACGCCCAGGTCTCAAATTACGATACAGACCCATCAGGACCGTCAAAATACAGATCCAGTTTTGTTTGCTCAAAATATTGACCTAAATCAACTCAAATTAATTTTTAAGGCAAAAAATCTTATTTTTATCAGTTTTTAACATATAAGTCGTCCAGGAAAACACCCGACCATGCACATAATTCGAGTACGGCTAAAATGAGATATTTAAGGCTTGAGAACACTGAATTGGTTTTTAAAATATGAGATGTCCTATCGGGTCATCATAATAAACCATCATATACCAACACCCTCTCTTCTTACCTCCTATATATATATATATATATATATATATATATATATATATTGGGGGGGGGGGGTGCAGGGGGTTATAACAATATTCTTATATAACAAGACTTCTCTATAAAAGATAAATTTTTGCCGAACCAAATCTCGTGTTCTATTATAATATATCTTTAAATCTCGTGTTCTATTATAATATATCTTTTCTAAAACAACAATTCGCTATAACATCTAAAAATATTCGGAACAAACGAGGCTGTTATAGAGATGTGTATATATATATTTGCTTTTTAATTAGAAAACCAAAAAAAAGGCAATACAAATTCATATGACTACAATAAACCTATATGTTTTTTTAAAATGAAAATAGATCTCTGCAAATTAATAATACATCCATGTGCAAATACTATATAATTACAAGATAATTTCCATGTACCGATTGTAGATTTAGAAACGCGAAAAAAATCAAATAACCCAAAAAACTCGTGAAGAAGAAAACGAAATTGTAAATTTTTAAGCTCAAAGTGATTGTGAAGCATATGCAATTTAAGTTGAGCAATTTACTTTTAAATTCATAAAATCGATATCTGTATTGGGTAAGGACGTGAATTATCATATTTTAAATTGAAAAGGGTCTTCTACTTGTTTTATCTTAAATTCCACTTATCTCATTAAATAGATCATATTTTGTTCCCTTCGCTGCTCTCAAATTTATTTTGCTTTATTTTTAATTCAATAATTTGTTCATATTTTTATCATTTAGCTTTATGTGTCAACTTGCTTCCAAATTTATACTTATAGAAAATGTAACCAAGAAAACCATATTGGGATGTCAACAAATACAAAGAAGAAGAACAAAGAGAAAAATGATAAAAGTGAAGCAAAATGTCAATCCCTATGGGCCATAGTGCAGAGTTCGGACATCTCAAAAGGAGTATTTTCTTTTCGTGCAGTAAAAAAAGTATTTCTTTTGTTTCAATAAAAAAAATCCCAAAATAAGTACTTTCTTTTCCTTTGGTAGAAAAAGTATTTTCTTTTATTCAACAAAAAGAATATTTTTCTTTTCAAGTTGTAAAAAAGGCATTTTCTTTCATTTCAATAAACGAGCATTTTCTTTCATTTTATTGTGATACCTAAAAAATAGCTTAGTATCCATCCTTTATTTTATTTATATAAATTTTATTTGTTTTTTTTCTTGTTTTGATACTGTGTTTCTTTTTTATTTTCAAAAAATTTTCATGTTTGATTATTATTTTTGTCAACAGTTAGTTAAATTCGACATCATGAAAAGAAAGTACTCATTTTATTAAATGAAAGAAAATAATTTTTCTACATCAGGGAAAAAAAATTCATTTTGTTGAAATGAAATTTTTTTAACATCATGAAAAGAAAGTACTCTAAATATTATTTTCCTATATTTAATATGGGGGTCGGGGGTAGGGGTGGGGTTAGGCGGTGGGTAGGTGAGTGTCACGACCCGAAATCCCAACCTCGGGATCATGATGGTGCCTAATATCTACTTGCTAGGCAAGCCGACGTGAAACAGAAAATTACTGACTTTTAACAATTGAAAACGAAATACTAACCATGATAACAATATAAGCCTGAAGTAGAGTAAAATAATACCGAGCAACGAAGTCTAAACATAACCCAAAACCTGAAGTCACGAGTACATGAACATCTAGCATGCTACAAAAAAGGTTTGAACAAAATACACTATTTTAAAACTAAATAAAACAGTAAAGATAGTAGGGAAGGGGACTTCAGGGACGCGGACATCGTGAAGCTATACATCAAGTCTCCAACAGCGACTCGATCCGAGCAAAAGCTATCGAAAGCTGCTAGGACCAACTTTGGTATCTGCACAAGAAGTGCAGAGTGTAGTATGAGTACAACCGAACTCATGTATTCTATAAGTATCGAACCTAACCTTGATAAAGTAGTGACGAGGCTAAAGCGGTCCACTTACAATAACTTGTACGCAGTAATAATGATAGTAATAGGAAAAGAAACAGGAATTGGAAGTAAAGCAATTAACTCATGAAAATGAACTTAAACCTCATCATCAGAAAGCACATAATAACATGACTGATAATCTTCTATAAAAATGTCGAGGCTAACTCAACAATAACAACAAGTACAATAGACACAAATTGTTGCGGCGTGCAGCCCGATCCCACCATATCATCATTTATCAATGTCAAGCACCACATATACAATCTGTTGTGGCGCGCAACTCGATTCCACTATATAATTATTTATCAATGTCAAAATACATCCTTATTCCATTATTTCAATTTATTATCTTTCAATTTCCATTGCTGCACCGCAACTCCTCCCCAAGCAGTTTCAATCAACAGTAGTAATTCAACGACTAAAATTTATAAGAATTTCTGCATCAAGAGAGCAAATGCACGATGCAACGAAGAATCACATATTAATCAAAGAATTTCTAGCAACTTTAATGACTCGACCTCACCAACTCATCGATATCTATCAATTAGACAACTCATACAAGTGAAACTACGTATAGAAGACATTAAATACTACAAAACTATAAAACAAGTAAGATATATGAAAATTTAGATATGCAAGTAAAGCAATTAGAAAATAAGCATGGAATCATAGAAGGAGTGGACATTATAATACAAGAATAGCTAAATTACAAGTAACAATTATGCGTAGAAATTAATAAAGCATGTAGTAATTAAGGTATGAAGCAAGATATATCATGAAGTAACGGAATATGGAAGCAAGTATCATAATAACGAATATATACTCGTCACTTCGCATATACGTCGTTTCCACCTAATTCACATAACATGTAGTTCAAGGATTCCTAATTTCCTCAAGTCAATGTTAGACCCAACACTTACCTCACTCCGCAACTCAAGCAATCAACCAACCACGACCTTGCCTTTTGAACAAGCCTCCAAACTAATCAAATCTAGCAAATTATTGACCAAATAATTCAAAATAAGCTTTAGAAACTACCCACAAATGAAAGAGGCTCGATTTTTTTATCATTTTTGAAAAAGTCAATCACGGGTCCGCTTGGTCAAAACCTGAGATTCGGATAAAAATTCGATTACATATTCACTCCCGAGACCGGTTATTTAATTTATTTCGAAATTCGACCTCAATTCGAGGACTAAATCTTAATTTTATAAAAATCTCCGATTTTACCCAAATCTATAATCTCTACCATGAAAATTCTAAATTGGATGTTGAAATCTCATGAAATACAATGGGTTATTGAAAGAAAATGGATTAAAGTCACATACCAATAAATTTGGGAAGAAAAGCTTCTTGTAAAATCGCCTCTAGAGTGTTTAGGGTCGACAAATGGTGTGAAATAAGCTAAGTCTCATTTTTTTCCTCTTTTACCCACCTGCAGGTATTGCAATTGCGAATTCATGTTCGCAATTGCGAATGCCGCAAATGCGAGACAAGTGTCGCAAATGCGAACCCTACCTCAAAGCCATAAAAGTCATAAATGCAACAAAATGATCGCAAATGCGAAGACCCCAACCCCCGCAAATGTGACCAGAATATTGGCAATTGCGAAGGAAACTCAAGAATACACTGAGTCGCAAATGGGACTCTGAGATCGCAAATGCGGCCTCTGATAGTTTGCAAATGCAAATACTTGTTCGCAAAAGCGAGTTTCGCAATTGCGAGCCAGACCTCGCAAATGCGAGATCTGCAGCAGCACACCAGCAATAGAAGTGCATAAGCTATCTTCACACTTACCAAACTCATCTGAAACATGTCTGAAACTGACCAGAACCCCTCGAGCCCCAAACCAAATATGCGCACAAGTGTAATAACATCATACGAACTTGCTCATGCAGTCAAATCATTAAAATAATATCTAAATCAACAAATTAACCCGCAAAATGAATGAAATTTCAAAGTAAAACTCAAGAACACTAGAATCACATTTAAGGGTTGGAATCATGTCAAATCAATTCCAAATTGAACCAAATTTCGCAGAAAAAATTTCAAATAGCGATAAAGAACTATTTCAAGTTTTAATATCTGTTATCTAAGAAGTCAACTTATGGTCAAACTTAGTAAATTCTCAAACTTTCAAAATGCTAGTTTTCAACAAATCACGTCAAAACAGTTAGGGAATTCCGAATTCAATTTTGACATACGCCCAAGTCCCGAATAACGATACAGACTCACCGGAATCGTCAAGGTACCGATCCAGGTTTGTTTATAAAAAATATTGACCGTAGTTAACTCAAACACATTTAAAGGCAAAAATTCACATTTTCTTCAATTTTGCATATAAAGACTTTTCAGAACAAGACACTGACTTCACCCGCAAATTAAGAAAGACTAAACGGAGTTAATCAAGGTCTCAGAACATAAAAATAGAGGCTAAAACTCAAAATGACCTACCGGGTCATTATAGTGAGAGTGGGGCGTGGGGTGGGGATGGGGGTGGTGGAGGTGGGTGGAGATGGAAAATGTTGAAAAAGAGTTTTGAAAAATATTTTCCCTTCTCTTGATAGGGAAAATAATTTTCTCCAATTTGAGAAAAACGAATTCATAAAAAAAAATATTTTTCAAACGTGGAAAAATTAGAATATACGCCCAACTATGCCTAAGAAGATGTCTAGCGGTCGTTGCAAATATTATCTAATTTACAAGTCCAGAGTCGAATCCCACATGGAATTAACCTATTAATCACAACCACTAGTTTCGTAAGAATCTAAATCATCAACCTTTGGAAATATTGAATAATGAGTTGATTGTTTACTTAACTAAAAGCAAGGTAATCAAAAAGGCTGTAATTTTACTACTAACAAAGCAAATATTGTAGACAATATTGGAAAAGTATAGGGTTTTGATTTCCCTTATTGTCGAAATCTCCCCGATATGGTTCCTATAAATTCACCCAAGTATTCTCTACTACTTAGAGTGTGTAGCTCTCTCTCTCTCTCAAGCAACTACCATAATTTACTAGACGTATTCTCTCGAACTACGCTAGCTGGCACTAAATTACCGCTCATTATGATCACACCAAGGTTTCGTTATCTCTAATCCCGCCTTTAAACCCTCCGTATTGATTTCTCAAATACGTTAGAAGTGGTGTTGTTCAACAACTACTTAAACGCGTACTCTCTCGAGAGCAGCATACATTAAACAGGCACAGTCAATTGAGGGTCCTTCAACCAACAACAATAACAATATAATTGAACAAGTAAAGAAAATTAAATGACGAATTTATACCAAACACAAAGGAAAAATCATCCTTCAATAGGTTCCATCACACCCTAGATTAGAAGTTTAGCTACTCATATTCGTAGTAACAATTTCCAAAGTATTTTGCATAAACAAATTACAAAAATAAAAAAGATGAAGGAATGTAGAACTCGATGATTCTTTCCCCCAAAAGTTGTTCCACGTGCTATTCTTGCCTTTGATCGCCAAAATGCCTTAAAAATGGTATTTAATCACTATTTATATGTGTAGGGAAAAAGACCTAAATGAAATAGCCCAAGTCCAAACCCAACAAGGTGACGAAATAGGCTTTTAAAATTCGGAACACCCTCGCTATAGACCGTGCGCCGCAAGCTCTACAGTGTGTCCACCTCGCCTTAGCCTGTGCATCGCCAGCTCTGCCGCGAGCTTTATCTCGCCTTAACCCAGGCATCGCACACTCAAACGCGAGCAAGACAGCTCGCCTCACTTGCTCTACTGCGAGTTATTTTGCTTGCTACGCCTGCTCACTACTTCGTTTGCACTTTATTGTCCAAAATATTCATTTTTCTCGCAAGTATATCCCCATTGTACCCACACATAAAATAACTCAAATAAACAAAAATATAGTGTAGTTTAGAATTAAAGCACCTAACTATACAGTAAGTAATGCACTAAAAATATATAACTATAGCCACACATCACTGCCTCACACTTATATGTTGCTCGTCCTTGAGCAATCAAACTACACTCTATGCAAACACGACCTTTTAAAATGATTTTTATAACTCATCACACCAAGAATCTTTAAAATAGATAAGCACAAAGGAATAATATCCTCGCCTCAAGATTTGACTCATACGTACCCTGCATTAGTCAAAACTCACTCACTTACTCTAACATAGAGGTCTATGACATTACCTTTCCTTCATGAATCAAGTGCCATCACACAACAAAAGAGATTACTTCCACACACAATAAATTTAAGAACAATTAGGAACTCGAGACAGAAAGAATTCACTCACTCTCATAAATAACATTTATATGCTACAAAAGATGCACCATAAACTTGCCTGTAATATACTACTCTACTAATTGAGCTCATTCAGTCTAGGATCAAGTAGGACTTTAATTGGTTGTAATGCATGTTGCAGGTCAGGTAGGATACATTTGGATATAAGAGTGACTACACCTCTATAAGCACTTTAATACATATATTTTAACATTCAAGCACATACTTATGTCGAACCAAAATACCACCTTCACATCAATGTAACACCCCATACTTCTTTAAGCACAATTACATCAAAAGCACCCCATCAAAGAATATTTTTCACAACAATACAACTATTTCTCTTTTTTTTTCTTTTTCACTTCAAGTGGCTTTTATATTTTTTTTTCAAAACAGTGCACCTTTCTCCTTATTTCATTTGTTCCACTCAAAAGCCGAACCACCACCTCACACTTTAACTTTTACATAATTCATAACAATCAAGTGCTCATGAGAGGCGACAAGATTCAAACAGATGATTAATTCAAACAAAGGGGTAATGCTTGTAATGTGGTTTAGAAAAAATAGGATTATAGGCTTAAAGGGGTTAACTACGTTAGATAACAATTAGGCGGGTAAACTATATATATTTGTCTCAACAAATAAACGCCTATATCACTTCCTAGACTGAACATAACTACTATTTCACTTTGCAAATACACGGGCAAGTTCTAAACATCAACTGCAATGCACTGAATACACATAAAACCTCACACACATATGGCACATAACTCACTCAGGATTT
The DNA here is from genome assembly GCF_000715075.1 of Nicotiana tabacum. Classification (NCBI taxonomy): domain Eukaryota; kingdom Viridiplantae; phylum Streptophyta; class Magnoliopsida; order Solanales; family Solanaceae; genus Nicotiana; species Nicotiana tabacum. Next base: position 96,355,738 of record NC_134084.1, on the reverse strand, counting down.
GTTTTATCAAGCTACTCTAGTCAAAGTATTTAAGTAAAGTTAAGATTATACGATTTAGGGTACTTATACTAGAGTCAAAAACTGAGCCTACGCGTCACAACCAGAGTACTCACTATTCTCAAGGCATAACAAAGTCAAGAGATATTGCTTCAATTCAATTTATAGCACAATGGTTTCTACTCCTACAAAAAAAACTAGCTACACCCGGTTCAACCCTTGAAAAAGAACCGCGACACAAAGAAACACCATGGGGGAATTACTAGACTGCCTACAAAGAAAATTATTTTTTTTCTTTAGACTTAATTCCCTCAAGAAAACTATCTAGGAGATCCATCGTCAGGAAGAGTCCAACATAAAACAAGAAATAATTAAAGTAACTAATATCTACAAGTTATCATACCACCCTTAATTCATGCAATGTCCTCAGTGCATACACAAAATGACAAAAAAACAAGGTGGTATGAAAACTCCCTGATCAATCCTCGTCATCGCCTTCATCTTCGAAGCCATCTGCAGCTATCCACTCCTTATCTTCTACTTCCTCCTCCTCCTCCTCATCCTCCTCCTCAGACTACTCCGGCTTGGCCTCGGACTGCTCTGGTGTGTTCACATTCTCATCCTCGGGGAGTCGATAGCCATCACTAAACCCAACCAACTGTTGAGCATGAGCATTGAGCGGGAACCACTCATCCAAGATGTCCCTATCTTCACTATTTGCTAGTCATCCCCCAATCTGAAGCTGCAAGTCCAACATCCCATATAAAGGGGCCATAATATAGTCATCGCGAGCATTTTTTTCAGCACCTGTCAATGAAGATGTAGTATTTCCCTCCTTAACCCGGATGCTTGTGATATCCATTAGTAATAGGGGCGGAGGAATGACTCTATCAAAAGCTTTCTCCTCATCTACTTCTTCTTGTCTCAAGTACTGTGTCAACATGTTCGCAAAGGGCATTCGATCAATTCTCTTGCTAGTTCGCACTTGGGTCATCTAGTAGCGGATCAAGTTGCCCACATTCACCCTCTGGACCGTCATGAGGAAATATAACATGCAAGTCCTTTTACGGCTAATAAGAGTGTCATGGTTGCATGGTTGGAGCCATGTAATAATTAGCTTCAACCATACTTGAGTTTCTACCTTCATTTTCTTATTAGGGAATTTCCTATAACAATTGGTTTTCTTGTCACGAACCCAAGCCGCCAAAGAAATGACACCACAAAGAGTTTGTCTCAGTTCTCAATATATGGGACTGGTGATGAAGTTGTCCAATTGTTCCTGGGGAACATCTGGCATACCTAAAAAATTGCATATAGCAAACGTTGAAAAATCGATCACCCTTCCCCGAATAGGCACCAGCTGCTTAGGGTCTTTTGGATTAAAACCGGGTAAAATTCCTTAGCAAGGTTGACATTTATATCCCTGGTATTTCTAAACACATAGCTCAACCTAAGATCATGAACACCTTTCCAAATTGCTTGATACTTAGCTTGTAGGCGACGTACATGAACAACTGCCTCAGGATGTATATGTGTCGGCCAAAAAAGCTTGTACCAGTCCTTAACATGTGGGGGTATGCTCTTGATTCCAAATTCTCGTTGTCCCTGAGGTTGTGGACGAGTGGCTACTATGGTTGCAACTACTTGCATTCTTTCAACCTAACTTGATATGGCTTCCCCCCCTCCCTTCCCCCTTTCTTTTTTCGGTGGAGGTGCGGAGGGAGCCTTAGCCTTGGATAGAGCAGTTCCTTTGCCCTTACCTTTACCAGTATCCTTCTTTGAAGGCAAGTTCGTACCTACACAAGTGAACATTGATCAGTTTTAGACGCATTGCAACATTTCAAAACATGGTCTTGTAACCCCACACTTAAGAGTTCATCACATGATGTTCAACAATTTTCGAGGCTACTCAGACTTCATCTCATTCTTTTAGCATGAAATTCAAGCAATAACACAAAGATGTCATCTACAATTTTGAAGTATAGAGCTACTGGTGAGCCACCCCACACTTAAAATTCCAAGTGGTGCACGGCGGCATATCACTAGTATTACAATCCCGGAGACTTGGGCTCCAATAGGGACAAAGACTGCCTTTGAGGCATTTTGATAAATACTTAGCATGCACTAGTGCCATGGAAATGCTTGTAGGAATGATGGATTGCCTCACCTTCCCAAATCGGCTTGGGAATTTCGTGCTACCACTTTTGCACACAACAACAATATCATTTCCATGGAGTTATGGGTGTAGGACAAACAAATTGTTACTATAAAGAACAAAAATAAAAGTTATCCAATTCCATGCCTTTACACAATTTGAAATTTGGCAAAGAAAAGAGTTAGAAACCATACCTTAGATGCTTAGGAGGAGGGATTGTTCGTGAATTGATGTTGCAATTGAGTGAACGAATGGAGGAATACTTGTCTTCAATGGGGTTTGTGTGGGAGGGGGAGAGGGAAATTGGGGCGGGCAATAGAGAAGAACATTTTGGGGCGGGCAGTGTGTTTTTGAGGCATGGGAGTCTTTTTTTCTTTTTAGGTGTTTGTCTTCGGTGGTTTTTTATGTTGTTTTTTTTTTAATTTTTTAAATTTTTTATTTTTTAAGGGAACAATTTAGTAGAAACAAAACAAAAGGAAACTAAAAGAATAAAACTTACCTGGCGACGCGAAGGCGGACCCAATCCACTTACCTTGCGAGGCAAGCTCAAATGCTAGCTGAGAGGCATGCGGCGCGAAGGGATTCCGCGAGATCCAACTCTCTATACCCCTCGCTAGGCGAGCTTCAACACACAAAGGATACTTAACGATGCGAGCCATGCAGCCTGGCCAAGCGCGCTAGGAACCTAGCACTGCGAGGTCTCCTGCTCGGTCTACTGGTACTGCATACAAATATGTTAGTGCCTAAAACCTAAAGGAAAAATTCTAGTTATGTTAAAATAAATAATGAATAGGGTTGCCTCCCAACGAGCACCTTAATTAACATCATGGCATGACGAATACAATATTACAATGGGTTGCCTCCTACGAAGCGCCTGATTTAACATCACAGCACGACGCAGACTTTCCGGATTATACTTCACTCACATATTAAGGTTCGTTCAATTGTATCATATCTTTCTCTCTTTTTCCGTCACTCATTCCTAGGTAATTTTTCAACCTCTGCATCATTTGTAGGGAGTGCCATAACTTCTACCCATTTTGGCACATAGTCCAAAGCTACAAGTATATACCTGTTGCCATATGAGCTGATGAAAGGCCCCATGAAATCGATTTCCCATACGTCAAATAGTTCCACTTCCTGAATTGGGTTCATGAGCATCTCATGTCGGCAAGAAATATTCTCAGTCCGTTGGAATTTATCACAACCCTTCACCCAATGGTATGTATCTGTGAACATTGTCGGCCAATAGAAGCCCGACTCCAATACTTTTGCAACTATCCTTACTCCCCTAAAATGACCACCATATGGGGATGCGTGACACGCCTGCAGAATAGGAAATTGGTCTATCTCGGGGATACGTCTCCGATTATGTTATCAACACAAATCCTGAATAGATAAGGCTCATCCTAGTAATACATGCGACAGTCATGAAAGATTTTTTTTTGGGCAGAGGAAAGGTCATAGGGGATAATACCACTTGCCAAGTAGTTTGAAATATCTTCATGCCATGGTGCTACCTCAAGGCTCGTGGCCAACAATTGTTCCTCCAGGAAAGTCTCTGTAATCTCTTCTACCTCCACCGTCTTCTCTACTTCTTCCAACCTAGAAAAGTGATCAGCCACTTGGTTCTCCATTCCCTTTTAGTCACGGATTTGTAAGGCAAATTCTTGCAGTAGTACCACCCATAGAATCAAGCGCAGCTTTGACTCCTTCTTCTCAATTAAGTAATTGAAAGCAGCATGGTCAGTATAAAATATTACCTTCGAGCCTATTAGGTATGACCTGAATGTCAAATGTGAACACCACTGCTAGCATCTCCTTCTCGGTTAGTGTGTAATTTAGTTGGGCACCACTCAAGGTTCTACTTACGTAGTAGATTAGATGCATGACTTTATCTTTTTGCTGCCCAAGAACTGCTCCCACAGCATAGTCGCTTGCATCACACATCAGCTCAAATGGTTGCTCCCAATTAGGCGCAACTATGATAGGTGTAATCACCAACCTCTTCTTCAATTCCATAAAAGCTACCCTGCAGTTATTAGAAAACACAAAAGAGTGATCTTTTTCAAGCAATTTACACAAAGGGTTAACAATTTTTGAAAAATCTTTTATAAACCGCCTATAGAAGTCGGCGTGGCCAAGGAAACTTCTTATTGCCTTGATGAAAGTAGGTGGTGAAAACTTTTCTATTACATCAACCTTTGCACGATCCATCTCAATGTCCTTACTTAACACTAGGTTCCCCAAGACTATACCTTCCTGTACCATGAAATGGCATTTTTCCCATTTTAATACCATATTAGTCTCCATACACCTCTTCACTAATCTTTTCAAGTTCATAAGGAAATCATCGAATGCGTTCCCCACCATTAATAAGTCATCCATGAAAACTTCCATTATTTCCTCCACCATATCTGTGAAGATGGCCATCATGCACTTTTGGAATATGGCGGGTGCGTTGCATAGGCCAAACAGAATTCTCTGAAAGGCATAGATTCCATATGGTTAGGTGAAGAATGTTTTCTCTCTATCCTCCGGGGCAATAGAGATCTAATTATACCCCGAGTATCTATCTAGGAAGCAAAAATGGGACCTTCCCGCTAATCTGTCTAGCATCTGATCAATGAATGGTAGTGGAAAATGGTCTTTTCAGGTGGCCTTGTTCAATTTTTGCAGTCCATACAACTTCGCCATCCCGTGACTGTTCTTGTTTAGATCAGCTCGTTGTTCTTATTTTGCACCACTGTCATTCCACCTTTCTTTAGCACACACTGAACTAGACTGGCCTAGTTACTGTCAGAGATGGGGAAGATGACTCCCGCATCTAACCACTTGATCACTTCTTTCTTTACCACTTATTTCATGTTAGGGTTCATCCTTCTTTGATGTTCTCTAGAAGGTTTGTGCCCATATTCCAGTAGAATCTTATGTATACAAAAGGCCGGGCTGATACCCTTAATATCTATGATGGTCCAACCAATTGCAGTTTTGCACTCCACTAACACCAGCAAAAGCTGTTCTACCTGCACATCTAACAAACTAGATGAGATAATAATAGGTAAAGTTGAGTTAGGTCTCAAAAAAGCATACATGATGTGAGACGGCTCCAACTATGGTGGCTCTTCAATTGATGGCTTAGCTGAAGCGGTCTTTCGTTCTTCAAAGTGTAAGGGCTCGGATTCGAGCTCTCTTTTCCAGTACCCCTGGCCTTCAATGGCCAAAACCCACTCTACCAAGTCCTCACCCTCTACCTCTTCTAAGTTCGTGAGGCAGGCTGCTAGAGGGCTTTTTGCGTTCAAAGCCTCATATTCCTCCTCCAAAATCACATCCATAGCTTCTATCAGAGAGCAGTTAGAAAATTACTAGGTCGCCGCATAGACTTCTGCACATTGAACGTTATCTTTTCATCATTTAGTATCATATTTAGCCCCCCAGTTTCACAATCAATTAGAGCTCTACCAGTGGACAAGAATGGCCTTCCCATAATTATGGGGATCTCCTCGTCAACCCGGCAGTCCATAATGACAAAATTTGCCAGAAACACAAACTTTCCAACCTGCACCAATACATCATCAAGTATACCTGATGGCCTCTTTACCATTCGGTCAGCTAACTATAGTAACATAGATGTGGGTCTTACTCTTCCAATGCCTAACCTTTTATATATAGCCAAGGGCATCAAGTTTATGTTCGTCCCCAAATAACACAATTCTTTAGCAAAAGCATAGCTCCCTATTGTGCATGGGATTGTGAAACTCCCTGGGTTGGACAACTTCTCAGCTATGGGTCTCATCACGACAGCACTACATGTCTGAGTTAGTGTAATAGTGGCCAAGTCTTAAAAGCCAAACTTGCAATACATCAAGTCCTTCATCATTTTTACATACCCAGGCATCTCCCTCAAGTCGTCAATCAATAGAATGTTCACTTGGATTTGCTTCAACATCTCCATGAATTTCTTATACTGCTCATCCTTCTGATATTTGTCCAATCTATATGGGAAGGATGCTGGAGGTCACTTCTTTCCTGTGACTTGAGTTTGATCCTACGTGAGTACTTTTTCTAATGCCTTCTCTTGCACTTCCTCAGCCCTTTTTTCAAACTCTTTTTCCTTGTTTTTTCCTCCTGGGCTGGTTGGATTCTTACTTTTGTCAGCTTTGTTGACTCATCTACCTCAATTGATACAGGTACGAGTATCTCGGTTGGTCGGCTTCCACGAGCAATTTCTTGCTCTATATCAAGGTCTCTACCATTTCTCAGACTAACAGCCATCAACTTCTTCGGGCCCTATTCTTTCGGGTTAACATGTGTGTCCGCATGTAATGTCCCTTGAGGGCGATTGTTAAGGGCCATGGATATTTGCCCTAGTTGAATCTCAATGTTCTTGATAGTTGAGTCGTGTGATACTACCTTTTCTTGCATCTGGTAGACCTTTTCTTCCATTTTACTGCTAGACTCAATGAGTTGTTGCAACATTCCTTTTATTTCAAACAACCCATCCTCTTATAACACTATTTGTTGCTGTTGAGATTGTTGATAAGCTAGTTACTGATTGTGCTAATTGTACCCTTGTTGCCTTCGATAAGGCACAACTAGACCTTGTGGTCGTGCAGCTCCAGGATTATTATTATTGTTGTACTGCTGTTGTGGTGGCCTGTATTGTTGATTCTGATGTCCCCAAGTCTGACCACCTTGTCTCTGGCGACCACATAGTTCATATTCTCTTGATAGTTCTGATTGTCACTTTCACTACTCCATGAGCACATATATGGCCGATTAATGCATGGTGTGCATAATCCTCCATTTGTCATGTCAACTATGTGGACCTTCTTCTAGACTGACTCATCAAGATTTTTTGTTAGGATACTCAATTGCATCATTGTCGTAGCTATATTCTCAGCCATGGAGTTGTTTGGGTCTAAAGCTGTTGAGTGGACTACATAAGTGATTGTAGAGTCCATTGTCATCCATTCTCAGTTTTGAGCCATTTGATCAAGTAAGACCTTGCATTCCCTGAATGATTTGCTAAAAAATACTCCACCCGCTGAAGCATCCACATTGGTCTTCATGTTGTCTACCAATCCCATATAGATCCTTTGCCTCAACATCTGATTTGGAATGTCATGATGTGGACATTTAACCAGCATACCTTTGAACCTCTTCCACATTTCTTGCAATGTTTCACCTTTGAACCTTCTCTTTGCATGAGACTAAGCTCTGACTCAAATCTTGCATGAGGCTAAGCCCTGCCTCCCTTTTCTTGCATGAGGCTAAGCCCTGCATCCCTATTTGCATAAAGCTAAGCACTACCTTTCCTTGCATAAGACTAAGCATTGTCTCCCTTTTCTTGCATGAGACTAAGTATTGTCTCCCTTTCTTGCATGAGGCTAAGCCCTGCCTCCTTATTTGCATAAAGCTAAGCACTGCCTTCTATTGCATAAGACTAAGCATTGTCTCCCTTTCTTGCATGAGGCTAAGCCCTGCCTCCCTATTTGCATAAGGCTAAGCACTACTTTCCACTGCATGAGAGTAAGCATTGTCTCCTCTCCTTGCATGAGGCTAAGCCATGCCTCCCCAATTGCATAAGGCTAAGCTCTGCCTTTCCTTGTAATGCTAAATGTTACACTATCTAAAAACTAGCACTATTTTGCCTTTTCCGGAGCTAAGCATTGTCCTGATTCCATGCAAGACTAAGCTCTGTCTTGTTTGCTTATATGATCCATCATCATGCCTCTATCCGAAGGTGTCATAGTCCGAAGGTATCATCCTCATATCCTGAAGACACCATGTCATGGCCTGAGGATATCTCAATACTACACATCATTATTCAAAGGCGTCATGGTTCAAAAGCACCATTCTCAAGGCCCGAGAACATCATTTCATGGCCTGTGAATCCCTTATCTCATGATTCATGGCCCGGGACGTCATGGTCTAAGGTCGTCATCTTCACTAACCAAAGACAACCTTCATGGTCCAAAGAGAATTTGCATCATGTTTAAATTCTCGCAGTAATCTATATATTTTCATGCATCTTGTTTTAAGTTTTGCAGGAAATCCAGGAGGTAACCGGTCTTCGAATAGGAGCAACCTTCGCTTTGGTTTCCACTCATACCATTTTTACCTTTTTGTTATTTCAAACGTAACTGATTCTCATCAATTACTTGCATTTACTCCATGACCATTCAGATACCTACCCTGTGATACATCCATTACATTTCAGATTCATATTCATGACTCAGCATAAACCCATGCGGTACTGTCTTACCCAAAAGAATCAAAACATACGGTCATTCCTATAACAATTCCATCGGTTTCATTCACCGTTGAGTCCAGAACTATACATGGCCTAATTATATAGGTAGCTCAGAGACCAGGGTGTGGCCTATATTTTACAAAACATCCCATTCTGTCAAAATCGGTCATCATTTCTTTACCCGATAACTCTTTCATCCTTACCAAGTAAAGAGGGGCAGCTGTTGATATCCAATTTTTCCCTCATATATTTTAAGTATGCATATATATTTTTAAAAATAGTGCACAGGCATATACAAACATGCACAAATATTTATAATTACATTTGTATTTTAAGGCTAGAATTGCGCAATTTGGCTATAATAGCCCATATATATGCATAATTATATCATCTAATATAAAAAATGACTTTTTATATTTTTATAATATTAAGTAATTATTTTTAATCATTTTCATGCATAAATGACATTTTTATCATTTATAAATTATTTTATTAAATTAAAAGGGTATTTAAAACATAACCTCTCTTCAATTAAATTTTTAGACTCCATCCCAATAACTAGTCAACCCAATTATCCTAACCCATAACCTAATACCCAAACCCAACTACCCTACCCGTCAAATAACCCACCCTAGCCTAAAATTAATACTGGTCGTTCATCTCAGAAGATCAAAGGTCCAAGATCGACCTTTCTTTTTTAATAATACTAATACTAAACTCTACCCTCATTTCCCCCCAACCTGTCGTCTCTAGATCCCTTCTCTCAGCTCTTCTCTATCTCACACCCCCTCTAACCCTAGACCTCCGTTACAAATCCCCCTTGATTCATGAGGTTTTCCTTCGGTTTCATGCCTTATCCAACCTCATCTCTCTACTTGTTGTATGATTTTCATGTTGCTTGATATGCATCTCAAGGACTCAAACCAAATCTAGTTCAAAGTTTCTCTTTTCTTGACTATTCCCTCTATGTTCACTCCAAAATCTGTAAGCACGAATGTTTTGGTATTTTTATGGTTCCAAATCTCTGGTTCAAACCAAATTTAATTTGCTTTTGTCTATTTTCATGAATCTAGCTATTTCTGTTTGAATCCGTTTAGATCTCTTTAGATCTAGAGCGATTTTGTGTTTGTTTGGAATTTTTCCCTTAAAATATTTTGCTTTTACTATTATTGTTGACCGATTTCATTTACCCTAAAAAGCTAGGGTTTTGGTTCTATTGCATTTCTACATAAAATGTTTTAAACATTTAATTATTTTCATCTCTAATTTTTATTTACTTATTCAAATGATTGTTTTTAATTAATTTAATTAGGCTACATATATTTGTCTTTGGTTCCTAGGGTTTCGATTATTTGGCCATTTATTCTACTGTTCTTGCCCATTTACCTTGGCTCTGTCAATTAAAGTATTAATTGATTTACTTGCCTAAATTTAGGTTTGAATTTAGTACCTGTATTTCCTTATTAAGTTCTTACTTGTTCTTACCTTATTTTTATACCTGTACTACTGGCTGATTTTGTGTTACCGACTCCTAGTTGATTTCGAAATTAGTTATTACTTTGTTTAACCTCATTCTTAGCTACTGATTGATTTCATGTGGGATTTTCCTTAAATTAAGTGGTACTTATTTGATTCTAGCGTCTTAATTGATTGATGTTGACCTTATTTGTGTGTAATTAATTTTCATACCATATTTATTTTACTCTATTGTATGCTATAAAAACCCTTCCCTTGCCCTGATTTTAAACACGGATACGCTTTAGAACCCATTGAGAAATAAATTCTTCACTAAACAACTTCACAACTTTAAAACTTTCCGTTTCTAAAAAACTTAAGTTCTCTCTTTGTTCTATTGTTCTGGTTTCTGCACTATTTGGCCGGCTAAAAGCCAAGGCCTAACTCTCTAAAATTTGGCTACTGTTGCATTCCTATTTGCTTTCTTCTCGACTGGTATGCCTTAACTCCTAGTATTCCATTCTATTCTATATGCTTTATTCAATTATTTTATTTCAAATTGCAACATGATTCTGTTTGCTATGTGACTGCCCGATTCCACTTAGTGATGCTATTAAGCTAAGCTATCTTCAATAATATGAAACTCTTCCTAATTTAGTTCCTGTTCTGAACTTTGCTAGAAACATGTGATCAATGTGTGGCTAATTCATGTGTCATGTTTGTTTACTAATTGTTTTTGTACTTAAGCCATGGTTTTTTAATATTAGTATCTAGCCTAATCAAAATGCAAACTTGTTCGAACTATATGCTGAACATGAATTCTGTTTGTTCCTTGGTGCAGTTCTGGTGCTATTCTGTATGTACCGGTGTCTAAACATTTCCCCTCTTACCCTCTATGTACTGGCTTTCAAACTTCTACTCTTAGATATTTAGGTTCCTACCATCCCTAGCGTGAGCACTGCCTAGGGTCCTTGAGACTCCTTTGAACTCTGACACATTGCGGCTGGTCTTCCAATCTTTTATGAATTGTTTCTTTAAGTGTGGTCCTAGTGTGAGCATTGCCTGGGGTCCCTGAGGCCCTTGGGAATTTGACACACTAGGAACCTAATCCTATGTGCCATGGATGGATCCTCCTTTATGCTTCAAAATTGCTTTATTTGAAGGCCTGGTTCCCAAGTTTATATTGGGCCTGCTAAGGCTCCCTATGGTGTAATAGATATTGTTATGTAATTTATTCATTTTGGGTTGTAATATTCTCTGTAATAAATAGATTTGGGGCTTGTTAGTAAAATCAGGGGGTTTTTTCTTATGTCTTTAAACTTGGGTAGAAATCCTGCCTATATATTTATTATGTTGATTGAATCATGTGAATGCTACTACTTGTTTAGGGATCCTGCCTATAGGAATTTCTAATTATTTTGTTATGTGTTTTACTCGCATACTTGAAATCCTGTTTATAGACCCCTTGCATTAGAAATCATGTTCATAGGATCCGTGCACATTTTATAATTTACATGCATTAGTGGCCATGTCTATATGATTCTATCTTTTTGAATAATAACCTTCCTGGCAAGTTAATTAAAATTCTGCCCACGTATGATTAATAGATGCCATGGCTATAGAAAATTAAAAAAAAATAGTTTCAACTTAGATACCATGCCTATAGAAATAAAAGGAATTAGTTTCAAAACCTAGAAATCATGTCTATAGGATTTAAACTAATAGATGTCATGCCTATATGGTAAAATCAGTTTGTGAACTTAGAAACCATGCTTATGGAGGTTTAAATTAAGTCAACACTTAAAGATCATGTCTATAGGAGTTAAATCAATTCTGCAAATTAGAAAGTATGCCTGTAGGATCTAAAAGGGATAAAACTTACCATTATGGGTTAAAATCAGTAAGTCACTTAGAAACAATATTATAGGTCTATAATTAAATAACTCGCAGAAACCATGCCTATAGGACTCTATCAACAAGTTCTGAGTTTGACCAATTTTGGGTTATCACTTAGATAAGATCTGTAGGGATTGCTAATGATTCTGGGCCTAAAAACTGCGATATCTTATTGCCTGAAAATGCCCAGATTCAAAGCTTCATGAAAATTATTAGGCAAACCAGTAGGTCCCGATGCTCGCCTTAGTAAACTGCTTCTTTATATTCTGTTCTGCTCATCTAGATATCCTGCCTATAGGATCCTCAATTAACAAAATTTGCTAATTTAGTTGCGTTCATTTGCTGTCTACTTGTGGAGGTCAATGTGAGCCCCTATTTGTTCTTTGCATGAAGTCCTATCTGAATTTTTGTTTGTAGCCTAGCGTTTTCTCATTTTAAGCAACATAGGTCAATCTAGAACCACCCTAAATAGAAGTCCTAAATACCTCCAGGACCATAAGTAAGGGACGAGTAGTGCACGCATAAGGTACGGTTTAGAATCAATTAGTGCGATTAAGTAACAACTTGAAGATAGTAAATGGGTGGTAAAGAAAATGATATCCCATGCGCTAATGGTATGAGTAAAACCCCGACTTGAGGGAGTTGCAAAGCATTGCATGGAATGATCCTATAAGCTAAAAAACTTAGGACCACCCTCTATACTCCTGTGTAAAAAAAGCATCTGGTCTAGAATACCATTTTCACGACCTAAACTGATGGGCCGCGACGGGTGCCTGAGTCCCACCTATCAAACACCCCCAAGCATGTGTCTAAGATATGAGCCTGAATAACATCTGCTGAGTTACAAAAATAACATACAAGAAGGAAACCTACCTTCAAGGCATATGTACGTATACCGGCAGGATACAGTAGGCGAGCCAGCAAAGCTTCTATAGACAACTACACATCCAAAACTAAAAGCTGTCAAGGCCACATGCAACCCAACTAGACATACTGTCTACAGATCTAATAGATACATAGTTGTACAAAGACGGGACTGAGCCACGTCATACTCATATACATATACATATATACAAATGTATCGTATCAAAACCAAAGCAGCTCCGGATTAAGTGGAGCACACCAACTCTCGCTGATCGGGGATCCTAAGGAGGGGGATCGTCAGCTTGCTTACCTGCTACTGCGGGCATGAAAAGTAGGCCCCGTGAAATAGGGCGTCATTATGAGAAATATACTGAGTATGTAAGGCATGAAAATTAGTACGTAACAGACATAGATGAATCATGGAATATAGAAACATCTCTTTAAATCTGAATAACTTTGTAAATTCTAAAACGTTTATAACGTTATGCACATGCGTATAAATATTGTGTCATGTATAGGTATGGGTGTATATAATATCATCAAGCCACTGAGGGCATCCCATCATATCATCTCGGCCACTGTGGCACATCATCAATATATACTAGCTGATCATGTGGTGGTGCGTATGCCATAACCTCTTCCTATATCCCATATACATATACATACACATATACACGTATATAATGCCGTCTGAGTCATATTTCAACCATTGTGGACAACATCATCATCATATACCAGTTGATCCGGTGATGGTGCATATATAATGCTGTAACCTTTTTCCCGTATCCCATATAAATATAATATGCATATATGCGCGTATATAACGCCATCTGGTCATGGGTCAATATACATGTATAAATGCATGAAATGCATAAGAAATGCGTTAATAAAATTTTCTTGGAACGCCATAAAAATTAATATGCCTTTCAGATAAACATTATCAAATACGTATTTTTCTGGAACCCATGAACAGAAGGTAATAATAATAATTCACATGGGGAATCAAGAATATAGATACCCCTAATATTTCTATGAATTGAGTAATTTATGGAAACTGTGCGTTTGCTCGTTTCTTCCATATAATTTGGACCATGCCAAAAGAAAGAAGGGAGGACCTTAACATACCTGTTTTTTGAATTATTTGAACGAATCTGCTTCTACGAAATTCTTGAACGAAATTTGTACTTGGATCTGCTTCTAGCGTTTTTGGCTTGGATTGAAATTGAAATTGGATGAATCTGGCTTCTAATGTTTTTGAACAAAGGTTGGCTAAGGATTTTAATGCTTGAATGCTTGAAATTTTTGAAAATCATTCTGCTTTCTCACGTTGTTGGTTAAAAAGCCAAAGGCAGAATGTTTGGATAATAATCACAAGAGTCTTCCTTTCATACGACTTGTAAACTAGCCTTTTAAAACTTTTATGACACATGTAAAGGTGAACAATGAGTCACCTTAGACTAAAGGGGGCGGGGGTTGCCACGTTTCTCTTTGGGGTGGGGGGTGATTTTGTTAATTTATCCACTTATTAGTTAACTGGGTAATATTTCCTAACCCGTTAATTAATCAATTACCCACATAATTTAAAAATTACCACAAATTACTTAAAAATCTATTTATTTTTAAAATAATTCATATATACTTTATATATTATACTACCGTGGTCATATGTTACCTTGCATGGTACTAGTTCATAATTATTGGGTATTATCGCTCGACCCGTATTTTATTCCAAATTTGCCACTTTCAACGAAACTCATTTTCTTTAATCTGTGTACCCCTTTATCCTGCATAACACTTATTTATCGCTTGTTATAAATAGCATAAATGCGTTAACATCAAGATGATCTCATCCCCGAGTCTACGTCGGTTAACTGAAAACGAAATTTTAACGTACGAAAACGCGAGATATAACATCTTTCCCCCTTAGAAACATTCGTCCTCGAATGTTTAACTCTCTGGGATTTATATAACTTTGGCAGGGTCGACTTTTGTAACAACACTAGTACCAAATCTCCCTGTATAAGCTTAAAAATCCAACTCCATACCGGATCACAATTATCAATAATGACAATGGCCTCACATGACCAACGACAATAACCAACACAAGAATTTATACACGTACCTTATGATTATAACGTCTCAGTTGGATCCTTCTCCATGTCTTCCTCGGCCTCCTAAGTCACATCTTCCACATTATTGTTTCTCCAAAGTACTTTCACCGAAGCTATGTCTTTAGTTTTTCTATCTCCGAATTTGTCCGTCTAATATAGCAATGGGAGTTTCTTCATATGATGGCTACTATGTGACCTGAATGTCGTCAACTAACACAATTCTGGAAGGATCTCTGATACATTTATGGAGCATTGACACATGAAAGACTGGACGTACAGACTCCAAGTCCAAAGACAATTCAAACTTATATGCTACCTGGCTTACTTTGCGTATGATCCCTTATGGTCCCATGTACCGAGGGATAAGTTTTCCTTTCTTTCTGAACCTCATGACAGCTTTCATCGGTGATACCTTTTTGGAATACCCAGTCGTCCACCTGAAATTCTGAGTCTCGTCGTCGATTATCCACATAAGCCTTCTGACGGCTTTGAGCTGCCAACAGCCATTTCTGTATAAGCTTAATTCCCTAGATTGCCTACTGTACCAATTCTAGTCCTACTAACGTAGTTTCCTCAACATCGAACCACCCTATAAGCAACCTACACTTCCGTCCATAAAGAGCTTCGTATGTAGCCATCTGAATACTAGAATGGTAACTATTACTATATGCGAACTCAATAAGCGGCAGAGAATCATCCCAGCTACCTTTGAAGTCTATTACACAAGCTCGTAACATATCCTCTAGTGTTTGAATAGTACACTCATCCTGTCCGTCTGTCTGGGGATGAAATGTTGTAGTAAGACTTACTTAAGTCCCCAATCCTTTTTGGAAGGACCTCCAGAAGTTAGCTGTAAATTGAGCTCCTCTATCCGAGATAATAGGTACAAGGACACCATGCAGTCGTGCTATCTTCTTGATATAAAGCCTGGCATAATCCTCTGCAAAATAGGTAGTCCTAATGAGCCAAAAATGGGCTGACTTTGTAAGTCTATCAACAATCACCCATATAGAATCGAACTTTTGCTGGGCACGCGGTAAGCCCACGATAAAATCCATATTAATTACTACCCATTCCCAAGTCGGAATCTCCATAACCTGCAATATTCCATCAAACTTTTAAAGCTCAATCTTAACTTGCTAACAGTTAGGGCACTGAGCAACAAACTCTGCTATATCCTTTTTCATTCTGTCCCACCAATACACTTCCCTGATATCATGATACATCTTTCTTGTTCCTGGATGGATAGAATAACGAGAATAGTGAGTTGCTGCCATAACCTGCTGATGTAGCCCTGCAACATTAGGGACACATTATCGTCCTTGATATCTGAGGACCCCATCTTGTATAATTCCAAACGGTGTCTTCTCCTTCTGAAGAGTGGTATCCCTATAATGAACTAACACAGGATCCTCATACGGGCGTTCCTTTACTTCAATTACTAATGAGGATGTTGTTGTATCCTGAGGAGTAATTCCAATGTCACCTAAGTCCAGTATCCGAACTCCAAGACAAGCTAGCTGATGAACCTCATGCACTATTCCCCTCTTTTCTGGCTGTAAATACGACAGGCTACTCATAGATCTACGGCTGAGGGCATCGGCTACTACGTTCACCTTCCCTGGATGGTATAAAACATCAACGTCATAGTCTTTAAGTAGTTCCAACCATCTCTTTTGACGAAGATTCAATTCCTTTTTCTTGAAGATATACTGGAGGCTCTTGTGATCCGTATAGATATCAACATGAATTCCATACAAGTGGTGCCTCCACATCTTTAGTGCATGAATCATCACGGCTAACTCTAAATCTGGGTCGGGTAGTTCTTCCCGTGCTTTCTTAGTTGTCTAGAAGCACAAGCCACAACCTTACCATGCTGCATCAGCACATAACCCAACCCAACCCAACCCAAGGCCTGAAGCGTCACAATAGATAATGTAACCCTCGGTCCTTTCTGGAAGTGTTAAAATCGGTGCTTAAGTTAATCTATCCTCTAAGGCCTGGATATCTCCGTTCACAAGTGTCGGTCCATTGAAACCTAGTTCCCTTCTGAGTTAACTTACATGGTTATCCTGATCTTGTATAATTCAGGAAATTCCTCTCTTCAGAGGCCCAAGCTTCATCTTTTATCCCTCACAATTGTGCCCTTATCCCACTATTAGGGCAACATTCCATCTATTCTAAACCTTACTAGTCTTAGACTCCTTTGAGTTCATTCGGGCTATACTGAGCCTCCTATAACTTAGGGAAACCATCAGCTCTCTTATTAACTTATTTCCAAGGACTCATCCATTCTTTTTACCTTTTTACTCATATTTTCTTATCCATTCTCCTGTCTTCCGAGAACCTTGTCGCTCTACCATACTTTAGCTTGCGACCTACACATATCTATTTATACTTATTCGCAACCTTTCTTCAACCTGCTTGCACCATAGATTTTCTTATGTTATTCCGGAACATCAAGCACGACACCACATACCACTCTGGTCAAAGGTTCTTAGAAGAGAAGAAAATGTCGTTACAAGTTTCTTGTAATTACTTGCCAAAAGAAGCTATGAACCTTCATTTATGTTGTGGGTCTAGGAAAAGTCTTCACTGCCTCAGTCTCTTGTGTATCCACTCGAATGTCTTTACCTAAAATAATATGCCCAAGGAAAGCTACAGAGTTCAACTAGAGTTCATATTTAGAAAATTTTGCATACAACTTCCCTTTTTGTAGAACTCTGAGCATAGTACGTAGATGATCTGCATGCTCAGCCTCTGAACGAGAATATACCAATATATCGTCAATAAATGTAATTACGAACAGATCTAAAAAAGGCCTGAACACACGGTTTATTAAATCCATGAATACTGCTGGGGCATTGGTCAGACCGAACGATATAACCCAAAAATCAAAGTGCCCATATCTAGTCCTGAATGAAGTCTTTGGAATATCTTTATCCTTAACCCTTACCTAATGGTACCCAAACCTCAAGTCTATCTTTCAAAAACACGTGGCACCTTGTAACTGATCAAATAGATCATCAATCCTCAGAAGCGGGTACTTATTCTTGATCGTCACCTTATTCAGTTTCCTATAATCAATACACATTCGTAAGGAACCATCTTTCTTTCTTACAAACAACACAGGTGTTCCCCATGGTGACGTACTAGGTCTGATAAAACATTTTTCAAACAAGAACCTTAGTTGTTCCTTTAACTCATTCAACTCTGTGGGGGCCATTCTATAGGGGGAATAGATATTGGATGAGTATCTGGTAGTAGGTCGATGGCAAACTCAATTTCTCGCTCTGGCGGAAGACTCGGAAGCTCATCGGAAAAAACATCGGGAAACTCATTGACTACAGGAAATATCTGAATGGTTAATAACTCTACTTTCACATCCCAAACTCGAACTTAGTGATAATTATAGTCCTTTCTGATTATCTTTCTTGCCTTGAGATAGGAGATAAATTTACCTTTTGGCGATGCTGTATTACTTTTCCATTCCAAAACAGGCTCTCCTAGAAACTGAAATCAAACCATCTTTGATCCACACTTGATGTTAGCATAACAAAAGGCCAATCGATCTATACCTATTATAAAATCAAGTCCTACCCAACTGAACACCATGTATCTTATCCTTGTTTATTATCAAACCTATCATGGGCCATTACGGGCCACATCCATATATATATATATAAGTAACAATATTAAGACTTAACTCGCATAACTAATTTAGAAAAAGGTTTATATACATAGGGGTCGACTAAGCCGTAGACAGATCATACCCAAAACTATATACATGATACTATCTGCAAAACCTCTAAGTAGGCATAACCATAATGTATACAAGTCGGTACGGGGCTCCCTACATCCTCATAAAACAACCAAAGACATTTAAAACCCTAACTTGGTAATATTCCAAGAAGAGGTGGAACTCACCAACCAAAAATTGACAATTGGAGGAAGTCTATAGTAGCGGTTCCTTGCCTCGTCCTATAAAAGAACCTCGATTGGACACACTTCAAAGCGGAATCTTTATGTCCTTATAAGTTACCTTCCTCCTTTTGGCCCGACTACTGTCTTCTTCCTCTACGTATCCCATAAAATACACTAATACACCTTGATTGATGGTCTCCCAAGACTATGGACTATCCGGAACCTCAGAAGAGTCGGTGTCCTCAAATACCTTGATATAGTTTTGAGCCTGAGGGAATCCCGGTTGTGCCAATCCATGCACTACTCCCCTCATATCCTGATCAACGAGCTGTGAAACTAAGGGTCTTGGTGAGGTCGGAACTCCTCTCACCCCATCTACTACCGGAGTGGTCGAAACAGCTCGAATGTATGACTCATATGGATCCTCGGATGGATCCTCCTCAATAGAACCCATGATCTCCGATGGGTTTAAATCCATAGTATAACTTGTATCTCTTTCCAACACCTTCGTAGCCTTCTAACCCATGCTAGCGGCTTTAGTCTTCGGAGGCATTGCTAAAAACGTAACACATCGTTAGGAACATGAATGCTTAAATAGCACGATCTAAGATAAGAAGAGAGGATAACATCCTATATGTCTGATAGCCTCCTGTCTATAAGTGTGGTGCATAACACACCCATAAACAAGACTCTACTAGACATAGTTTATAGACAACCCTAGGACAGAACTGTTCTGATACCACTTTTGTCACGACCCAAACTGATTGGCCGCGATGGGTGCCTGAGTCCTACCTGTAAAACACCCCTAAGCATGCATCTAAGATATGAGTCTGAATAACATCTGTTGAGTTACGAAAATAACATACGAGAAGGAAACCTGCCTTCAAGGCATATGCACGTATACAGGCAGAATACAGTGGGCGAGCTGGCAAGGATACTATATACAACTATACATCCAAAACTGAAAGCCGTCAAGCCCACATACAACCCAACTAGACATACTGTCTATAGACCTCTAATAGAAACATAGCTGTACAAAGACGGAACTGAGCCATGCCATACCTATATACATATACATATATACAAACGTATCGTACCAAAACCAAAGTAGCTCCGGATCAAGTGGAGCATGCCAACTCTCGCTAATCAGGGATCCTAAGGAGGGGGATCGTCAACTTGCCTACCTGCACCTACGGGCATGAAACGTAGGCCCCGTGAAATAGGGCTTCAGTACGAAAAATGTACTGAGTATGTAAGGCATGAAAATAAGTACGTAAAAGACATAGATGAAACACGGAATATAGAAATACCTTCAAATCTGAATAACTATGTAAATTCTAAAATGTCATGCACGTGCATATAAATGTCATGTCATGCATAGGTATGGGTGTATATAATATCATCAAGCCACTGAGGGCATCCCATCATATCGTCTCGGCCACTATGGACAACATCATCAACATATACCTACTGATCAGGTGGTGGTGCATATATAACGCCATAACCTTTTCCCATATCTCATATACATATACATACATATATACGCGTATATAACGCTGTTTGAATCATATTTCAGCCACCGTGGGCAACATCATCATCATATACAAGCTGATCAGGTGGTGGTGCGTATATAACGCCATAACCTTTCCTATATCCCTTATACATATATATACATACATATATACGCATATATAATGTCGTCTAATCATGGGTCAATGCAAATAAATTCAATGCATGAAAAGTAAATTAATAAAATCTTTTGGAACGCCATAAAAATTAATATGCCTTTCGGATAAACATTATCAAATATGTATTTTTCTGGAACCCATGAACAGAAGGTAATAATAATAATTCACATGGGGAATCAAGAATATAGATACCCCTAATATTTTTATGAATAGAGTAATTTATGAAAACCGTGCGTTTGCTCGTTTCTTCCGTATAATTTGGACCATGCCAAAAGAAAGAAGGGAGGGCCTTAATATACCTGTTTCTTGAATTATTTGAACGAACATGCTTCTGCGAAATTCTTGAACAAAATTTATACTTGGATCTGCTTCTAGCATTTTTGGCTAGTATTGAAATTGAAATTGGACGAATTTGGCTTCTAACGTTTTTGAATAAAGGTTGGCTAAGGAGTTGAATGCTTGAATGCTTGAAATTTTTGAAAATCATTCTGCTTTCTCACGTTGTTGGTTTAAAACCAAAGGCAGAATGTTTGGATAATAATCACAAGAGTCTTCCTTTCATAAGACTTGTAAACTAGCCTTTTAAAACTTTTATGACACATGTAAAAGTGAATTATGAGTCACCTTAGACTAGAGAGGGGGGGCTGCCACGTTTCTCTTTGGGGGAAGGGGGTGATTTTGTTATTTATCCACTTATTAGTTAACTGGGTAATTACCCAGTAATTAATCAATTACCCGCATAATTTAAAAATTATCACAAATTACTTAAAAATTTATTTATTTTTAAAATACTCTATATATACTTTATATATTATACTACCGTGGTCATATGGTACCTTGCATAGTACTAGTTCATAATTATCGGGTGTTATCGCTCGACTCATATTTTATTCCAAATTGGCCACTTGCAACGAAACTCATTTTCTTTAATTTGTGTACCCATTTATCCTTCATAACATTTTTTTTATCGCTTGTTATAAATAGTGTAAATACGTTAATTTCAACATGATCTCATCCCCGAGTCTACGTCATTAATTGAAAATGAAATTTTAACGTACGAAAACGCGAGATGTAACATGTCCAAATTGTTTTCTTCCCTTTTAAGACTAATTCGCTTAATTTAAGTTCGGTTGGGACCCACCATTGTGGACCTCGAGGGGTACCTAACACCTTCTTCTCTAGGTAATTTTGAGCCCTTACCCAATCTTTGGTGATGTAAACTGGTTATATGAGTTAATTGCTCTAGGTGCCCTAACGCATCTTAATCCGTTAGGTGATAACCCTTTCAAATCTAATTCCCTACCCTCACGGAAAGGTGTTGTCCCAGAAAATGTTGAAACCTGATTTCACGAGAAAAAGGGGGCGCGACAGCATGGCGACTCTACTAGGGATTTCTTTAGGCTCCTGCCATAACGAACTTGTCTGTGAATTAGTCTTTAAGCATGTCTTTATTATTCTGTTAATACTTGCACACCCCTGCCCATTCTACATGAATTTATTTATGATTTCCTTCCCCTGCTTTGTCACTTTTACTATGAAAACTGACTTGTCTCTTCGTTTTTCTTTTCTTAAATGTCTTTACAATTATTAAATACTGTATTTTATCATTATTCATCATGAAAATAAATGACAACGTGTTATTTTCTTTTTACATAACTCTATGGTCAACATCATAATCCACTCGTGTGTACTAATACCATAGTGTCATTTGATGAGTGTCCGCGCTCTTCCTAATATTACCCTTTAAATTCAGAAAGGCTTATTTGCTATAAAACTAGTCGATCAGCGGTGCAGTCGACGGTTCCGTGCCTTTCCCCCTCAAGTTGTCCGCTTGAGGGTACCAGTCTAGACTTCTATAGAAACCTTGCTCTGATAAATAACTGTACATGCATCATGGTCAAACCTAGTCGGGGATAATATATTGTCCACATAATAACCCCCTAAGAAAACCTTGTCCAAAGTCCACCAGGATATCCATAACTCCAATGGACGCAATCATGATATGGGCATTATTTGGAGAGATAAATGCCGACATGCTAATCGTTAATGTGTAAATAGTCAAATACGGAGGGGGCAAGGGTCTAACACTATTTATTTTATAGAAAATGAGGCATGAAGTCCCTAGGTTTGGCATGGTCTGACGTATACCATCGCTATTGTTAGACTGGTGGGAAAATCTTTCGTCAAGAGATAAAAATCACGTGAAAAAGGTTCTTGGAAGTTTGCCTTTTTTATTGGACATCTAACCAAACAACATGTTGATCGAAGCTGCTACTATATTCTGGGACGGAGAAAGAGTTGTATTCCATTTTGGTGACATAGAAATGACTCCCCTCTTGGAAGAAATCGGAGGATTCGCTGGATTACCGTGGGAT
The DNA here is from genome assembly GCF_000715075.1 of Nicotiana tabacum. Taxonomy (NCBI): domain Eukaryota; kingdom Viridiplantae; phylum Streptophyta; class Magnoliopsida; order Solanales; family Solanaceae; genus Nicotiana; species Nicotiana tabacum. The sequence goes on along the minus strand of NC_134084.1, from coordinate 96,333,017 downwards.
AGTCCCAGTTTATTAGCACTAGAAAACTGCAATACTAGGGGGTTTTTGAAAATGATGGGTTTGATAAAGAATGAGGACTTGGAGTGCTTGAAGAAGTCCTACATACCCTTTGACTTCCTCTATGAACGATACAGACACAACAAATCTTACCGTATCTTTCGTGATGAATTCTTCATCACTTCCCTGGGTTGGACTCATCGCAGGGTTGTTGTATTCATCGTCTGCTTTCTGGGTATAATAGTGTTCCCAAGCCAAGGGGACAGAACCCACACCAGATTGGCCATGGTAACCAAAGTTTTAATGGAGGGAATTGAGGGACAAACCTACAGTATTGTCCCGATGATTGTTGTAGACATATACCGGGCTTTGGATCGTTGCAAGAAAGGGACACTTTGAGGGTTGTAACTTGCTACTACAGATTTGGTTGTTAGAGCATCTTCAGAGGGGTCAATACCGCCAAGAGTTTCCACGGAGACCATGGAACAACCACATCACATTCCACCATCCTAAAAGAATGGCCTTTATCCCAGATAGATTTGCACAGCCAGTGAATGCTACGGAATGGGCATAGTTTTTCAATAATTTGATCGACGACCAGGTTCACTAGATGTTCGAGTGGTTCCCTACCAATGAATTCATCATCAAATCTAGGGATGTTCCGCACTTGGTGTTAATTGGGTTAAGGGGAATACATCCCTATGTTCCTATTAGGTTCATGAGGCAAGCTGGTAGAAACCAAGTCATACTACGAGTCTCCAAAATGAGTCATTACAGAGCCGATTTTTAGGGTGACACCATTCCACACAAATGTGAGGCGCAGCATATGTGCAACTTGAAGATTATTATGGAAAAGGATACCATCGAGCCAGATTGATATCACACCGGTCATGTGTACTTCTACCCCTCATGGTTAGAAGATAAAATAGAAGGAATATTCGAGCCAAGGGTTGGTCAAGGAAACAGGGTCATAGATGAAGTCGCTGAAACACAAGTGAAGAATGAGAGGCTATGCAAGAGGGTCCTTGAATCCGAAGCCAAGCATCTGGAGAAACATAAGTTCGACATGGAATCAATCAACGAGTGGAAAGAAATGGCTACAAGGTCGATAGAAAGGTTGGAGTACTTGGAGCAGGGTCTAATGGAACTAGAAGGGAAGATAAGGAAAAGGGTCGTAGATTGTCAGAATGTAGAGGATAACGAAGAAGGACATCTAGTAAGGGCATACCTTGTACTAGACATGCACGACCTAGGGAATCTGATTGATGGAGCCAAGAGGGCCAAATATGGAGAAGGTCCCTTCGGGACCAAGTAGATTAGGTTTATCTGTTTTGCGTCATTTTGGCATTCGAATGTAATAAGGCAGATTCCATTAGTAACTCATTTATCATCATTTTTAGGTTTGTCCTGTTTATTACATTAATGAGATGAGGCATTTATCAGCATTAAATCTCTCCAAATCTATTTGTCGCTAAGCCTACCTCGGGCACAACGAGGTTCCCCAAATTAGGATGAGAATTTACATTTTTGCAATATGTTTTTAAATCCTGCAAATGCTTTTCAGAATCCCTACTGACTTGTCTACCTTTTGTTTTTCTTTATTTTGATTATTCATATCCCCTAAGGTTGGTTCTCACTTACTGGCATCATCAGCATATCACACCAGATCAAGAGGTCCTCATCCTACTCCAATTAATCTGAAAAGAAAGGGAAAGGTTAAGATGGATGATATGAGTGGTATCCAAAAAGAAAACGTTGTACATGCTTAGAATGTTGAAACTTCAGACGGTCGGAGTACTCCGGCACAAAATGATTTGGTCCTACGATTGGAACAGAAAATACTGGAGTTGCAAGGAGAACTTGAGCAGGTACGCAACTTGGCAAACCTCTCCCTCACCCTAAATGTCCCAGACGTTAACCAACAAAATGCTCAATACCCAGCACCTCCTCAAAACACACCAAACCAACGTCCGCAAAATTCTCCCGCACCTCATCCATACGCAGCACCTCCCCAAAATCCTAATCCTCCACCAATACCCACTCCCCCTCAGCATCAACATCTTCCTACTCAATACCTACAAACCACTTACCATACTCTTCAGAGTATCCCACAGCCTATCCCTGATCCACAAAACTCAACTAACGATCACCACTACACTCCAACTTCTGGCACCTACTAAAATCATCCCATATACGTGGAAACCTTACCTTACTCTACTCAACCAACCTCATATGCTCTAGAATTTACCGAGAAGGACCTACTTATTAATAATATGGCCGAAGAGCTCAAGAAGATCATGAGCCGAGTATAGGATATTGAAGGAGGAAATGGAATCGAAGGTCTGAATTATGAGGATCTATGCATTCTGCCAGACGTGGAACTGCCAAAGGGTTACAAACCTCCTATGTTCGAAATGTTTGACGGAATGGGTGACCCGAAGGTACATTTGAGAACATACTGTGATAAGCTCGTGGAAGTTGGGAAAGATGAAAGGATTCATGAGGAGTCTCACTAGAGATGCCCTATCTTGGTATATTAGTCAGAGTCCCAAGAAGTGGGTTAATTGGGTAAACATGACATCAGACTTTATGGATTGATTCAGGTTTAACACAGAGAATGCGCTGGATGTCTTCTACATACAGAATCTAAAGAATAAACCAACAGAGACTTTCCGTAAGTATGCTACTCGATGGAGGTCAAAAGCTGCAAAGGTCAGGCCGGTACTAGAGGAAGGGTAGATGAACAAATTCTTCGTCAAGGCTTAGGATCCCCAATACTATGAAAGATTAATGGTCATCGAAAATCACAAGTTCTCCAATATGATCAAACTCGGAGAAAAGATTGAAGAAGGGATCAAGAATGGGATGGTGACCAGTTTTAAGGCATTGCAGGCTATGAACAAAGCGTTACAGTCAGGGGGCATATAGAAGAAGAAAGAAGTAGGGACAGTGATGGTGGCTCAAGGCCCAAAATCTCCACTTACACACCAACCACCTCCACCCACATACCAACCTTCACCTCCCAGATATTCTCAACCCGCTACCGCCTATCACACTTATCATACCCAGCCACCCTATTACCATTCACCTCCAACCCGTTAAAACTATCCAAAACCCAGACCCAATTTTGATTGCAGGCCGCCCAGACAATATACCCCTATTGCTGAACCCATTGACCAACTATATGAAAGATTGAAGTCCGCCGGATATGTCACCCTCATTCCTGCTGTTGCAATGGAAAACTCCTCTCAGTGGGTCAACCCAAACAAAACTTGTGCATACCATTCTGGCATGAAAGGGCATACTATCGATGAATGCCGCACTCTAAAAGATAAGATTGAAACCCCGATTGATACCAAAGTCATACAAGCAAAAGAAGCTGTGCCAAATGTCCGCAACAATCCCCTCTCAAATAATAGGGGTGAAGGAGTAAATGTGATAGAAACTAATGAAGAATGAGATCCTGAGGGTTCGATTGGTCTTATTCGGGAAGGTGATGACCCTAAATCTATAGTCACACTCACTCCTATTGTGGTACAGATACAGCCGCCAGTCGAAGTTGATGTAGCCGCATCAGTCCCGTTCGAAATTGAAGTAACAACACCTGTGGTCACACCAGCTCCATTTGAAATAGAAATATCCACACCCTTCACTGTGATAGTAGCACTCACACCTCCTTTCAATTCCAATGCCATACCCTGGGATTACGTTGCCAAAGCTAGGAGAAAAGGAAAAGCAAATATGGAAGAATCTGGTGCCACACAGGGGATGACCAGAACTATAAGGATCTATACACCCGAAAATTTGGGAGGAACAAGAAAGGAAGCTGCTACCAAATAACCTGTCATTGAAACTGGTCCAGACGATCTTGATTATTTGAACAAGACTCCCGCCCAGATATCCATCCTGTCGCTATTGCAAAATTCTAAGGCACATAGGAATGCTCTAATGAAGGTGTTGAATTAAGCTTATGTACCCAACAACATCACCAGTGGAGAGATGGACAACATGGTAGAGTAAGTATTGGAGAGTCACAAGATCACCTTCCACGAAGATGAACTACCACCTGAAGGATTAAGTCATAATAGGTCACTGCATATCACAGTACAGTTTGAGGACTAATTCATCGCCAGAGTCTTAATATATGGGGTTCAAGCCTCAACATTTTTCCATTGACTACTCTAAAAAGGTTGGGCAAAGATTTCCATGAGATACGAGCAGGGAGTATGTACGTGAAGAAATTTGATGGGTCTCAAAGGGCCACAATTAGGGAGATTAACCTTTGTTTGCAGATAGGCCTGACTTGGTTCGATGTTAAGTTCCAAGCATTAGACATATCTGCTACATACAATATTCTATTGGATCGACCTTGGATACATGTCGCTGGGGTTGTGGCTTCCAAGCTACACCAGGATGTGAAGTTCGAATAGAACCATCAGGAGGTAATCATTAACGGAGAAGGAAGTAACCCCATTTACACCAGTCAAACTATCCCGATTGTCAAGAATAGAAGAAGGTTGGGTGAAGAAACTTATCACCGCATTGAGCATGTCAATGCAATTGAGAAAGATAAGTGGTGGAGTAACAAAATAAAAAGCATACTGGCATGGTCTGGGTATGAACCCGGTAAAGGGCTTGGAATGAAACTTCAGGGCATTATCTAACCAATACAGTTGAAACGTCACGGCACAACTCTTGGGCTGGGATATCCATACACCTAGCAAGGATATAATGATTGGTCTCCACCATGGCGTGGTCCTTATTACCCTCTCAAGCAGCCAATGCCACATCTGAGCCAGACTTTTCACCAGGCCAACACAATATGGGAATCTGTAAAGGAGGAAGTTTTGGCTGGGTTAAGGAACTTGTTTCTAGAAGACGAGAATATGGATTGCAATGTGATAGTTGAAGAGGAGGAGGAAGAAGGCCTCACTATTCAGACCATGGAGAAGGGAGCTATTCTCAAGAATTGGACTACCACACCATCTCGGGCCCATCGAGTTCGTGGGTAGCTTGGCAATTAACCTAACTTGTTTTAATAGCCATTCTAGGCATTTAAGATATTTTTAGTATTTTGTTTTAAAGATGCATTTTGTTTCGAAATAATTGCTCGAGTCATCGAGCCATACCTATTTGGGATATATTCAAAATTTAATTAATGCATTGTTATTTAGTATTTATTATTATCTTTTACATTTTTTTCTATAGCATTATTATTTATTTTCCTGATGAACCGATGACTGTGACATGATTTGAGACAATGAAATATAAGGATAGTTACTCAGAAGAAGATGATGAAATACTTGAGGAAGTTGTTAGAGAAGTTGAGAATTTTGAGAACAAATATAAGTCCAATCTGGACGAAACCGAGGCAATCAATTTTGGAGATTCTGAAACCATCAAAGAGACTCGCATAAGCATTCACCTATCAACGTAAGAAAAGGAAGAATACACTTGTTTCCTGAAAGAATATGAGGATATTTTTGTATGGTCATATGATGACATGACCGGCCTGAGCACATCCATAATGGCTCATAAGTTGCCTACCAATCCAATGTGTCCGTCAGTAAAACAGAAACTCAGAAAGTTTAAACCATACATGAGCCTAAAAATCAAGGAAGAAGTCACTAAGCATATCAAAGCCAAAGTCCTCAGGGTAGTTGAGTACCCAACCTGGTTAGCCAACATCGTACCAGTTCCGAAGAAAGATAGGAAAGTAAGGGTGTGTATTGACTATCGGGATTTAAACAGAGCAAGTCCTAAGACGATTTCCCACTTCCAAATATACACATTCTGATCGACAATTGCGCCAAGCATGAACTCCAATCCTTTGTAGATTACTTCGCGGGTTATCATCAGATTTGGATGGACGAAGAAGACGTAGAGAAACCGGCCTTCATTACACCGTGGGGAGTGTACTGCTACAAAATGATGCCATTTCGTCTAAAGAATACTGGCTCCACCTATATGAGAGCCATGACGACCATCTTCCATGATATGATACATAAGGAAATAGAGGTGTATGTTTACGACGTCATCATCAAATCCAAGAGGGCCATAGATCACATAGCAGAATTGAGGAAGTTTTTTGACAGGCTAAGGAGGTACAATTTAAAATTAAACCCCACAAAATGTACATTCGGGGTTCCCACAGGAAAACTGTTGGGATTCATTGTCAGCCACCGAGGAATCAAGTTGGACCCATCCAAAGTTAAGGATATCCAAGAGTTATCACCACCAAAGAGCTAAAAGGATGTGATGAGCTTCCTGGGATGCCTCAACTACATCAGCTACTTCGTAGAGCAGTCCATAGTAATATGCGAACCCATCTTCAAAATGTTGAGGAAGGATGCTGAAACCAGCTGGACTAAAGATTGTCAAAGGTCTTTTGACAAAATTAAGGAATACCTATCCACGCCACCAGTCCTAGTCCTGCTGGAACCTGGGAGACCTTTGCTACTCTATTTGTCCGTATTAGATAGGGCTTTCGGTTATGTTTTGGGACAACATGACGAAACAGGAAGAAAGGAGCAAGCCATATATTACTTGAGTAATAAATTCAAACCTTACGAAGCACGGTATTCTCTGCTAGAATGCACTTGCTGTGCTTTGACATGGACAACTCAGAAATTGAGGCATTACTTCTGTGACTATACCACATACCTCATATCCAGAATGGGCACTCTAAAGTACATCTTTCAGAAGCCCATGCCTACCGGGAAGTTAGCTAAATGGCAAATATCGTTAAGTAAGTTTGATATCATCTATATAACTCAGAAGGCAGTCAAAGGACAAGCATTGGCATACCATCTTACTGAAAATCCTATCGGAGGAGAATACGAACCACTAAAAATGTATTTTCCTGACGAAGAAGTGTCATTCGTAGGAGAGGACATTGTTGAAGCCTATGACGGTTGGAGAATGTTCTTCGACAGAGCTGCCAATTCCAAAGGAATGGGTATTAGAGAGGTTTTGGTATCAGAGACAGGTCAACATTATCTGATATTCGCAAAGCATAGGTTTCCGTGCACCAACAATATGGCAAATATGAGGCTTGCATCATGGGGCTCAATTTGGCAATCGATATGAATATACAAGAGTTGCTGGTAATTGGTAATTCAGATCTTCTCGTACATCAGGTTCAAGGAGAATGGGCTATGAAAAACACCAAGATACTACCATACTTGTATTATGTGCAAGAATTGATGAAGAGGTTCACAAAGATAGAATTCAAACATGTGCCCAGAATTCAAAATGAATTTGCAGACGCATTGGCCACCTTGTCATCAATGATACAACATCCAGACAAGAATTTTATCGATCCTATCCCGGTGAGAATCCATAATCAAACAGCTTACTGTGCTCATGTTGAAGAAGAAACGGATGGAAAACCTTGGTTCCCGACATAAAAGAATATTTGGCAAAGGGAGAATACCCAGAACAGGCGAACCTTACTCAGAAACACACACAGCGGAGGTTGTCCAATCGCTTCGTCCAAAGCAGAGAAACCCTATATAGAAGAACGCCATATCTGGGATTGTTGAGGTATGTTGACGCAAAAGAGGTTTCCAAATTGCTCGAGGAGATACATTCCGGAAATTGTGGACCACATATGAACGGTTTTGTGTTACACCCCAAGTTTTCATACGTGAGAGTACATCGTAAGTCATTGATGTAAGCTCGTAAATGAGATTATATTTGGAAGAAAATAAATTAAGTTAATCATGTTACCTTGGAGGTTACAAATATTTAAGATCATGAATAACGAGTACCAAGAGGGTTGGAAATCTTAGAAGCTAAACCAATTGAAGAAAATAAGTTTCGTCAAAAGTCGACAAGTTTGGAATGTTATAACATGTACTTTGGGGTGAGACTAGGGTTCTTAACATTATAAGGAGGTTATTCTATGAGTTATTTTAGTCGTATGATATTCATTTTCTACATTTTGAAGGCAAGCAAGTTGTGGAACAAGAGTTGGCAAAGGTCATCACAAGTTACATTCATAAATTTGTTGAAATTTAGGTCAAATGTATCTGAGAATTTCTCCAAATATACTTGGAATCATGGTGTTTTCTACCTACCAAATTGAAGATCTACGAGTCTAGTTTCTAAAACATTAAACTGTTCGTCAATAAGACATCGTATTAGAGAGATATTCGTGTTTTCGCGATACCGCGCAAGCAGCTCCCAATGGGACCCACTTAGGCGGTGGTTGACCTACTTCAATTTATAAACGATTTGGACACCTATTTTTGCTCATTTTTCAACTAATATTCGTCTCCAAACTTCTCCTAACCCTCCTAAACATATACCACAAGGGTTTGAAGTGATTCCAAAGTGATTACACCATATTTCAACATCAAAACTTAGTTCTAGTGAAGAACAACACCTGTTTGAGGTTGTGTTGTCATTGAGGATTGTTGTGGGTTGTATTTGGATGAAATTCCAAGTTGTTGCTGCTATCTATGGTGAGTATAACAGCCTACTAATTGTGCTTAATCTTTCTTGTATGTTGGTTAAGTTGTTAGGATGATAAACTACAAGATAATACTTGGATTAGCTTAAGTCACTTCTATGATGTTGTATTGCTATTAAGGGTTGTTGTAAAATGAATATAACTTGGATTTTGACTTGAAGTTACTGTAGGAGGTATGTATATTATGTTCTTGCTTGTGCCTAAGGTTATCTTGATATTGATTAAGTTAAATGGATGGGCTAGACATGAACTAGTGAATAAAGTTGCTAGTTGGGGATAGTTGAAGTTGTGGATTATTTTCGTTGTTATAAATATATGGTATAAGGCTGGAATCATTGATTAATGACTTCATTATCAAGTTAATGATACTTTTATGTTGAATTAAGAAGTCTATAAGTATTGATAAGGGGTATACAGATTCCAATCGGAGCTTGCCGCTCGTCGTAATGTAGTTGTGACTTGTTGTTGTTATATGGTGTCTTGATATTGATAATTATGTATTGATGGATTGCTCTGGTCATTGTTGTTTGTATATGGTATTGGAGGAGGCCCTTGTTACAAGGGAGATGCTGCCAAAATTTACGTAAACGAGCTACTAGCTTAAGTTATAGACTTAGCCTTTGCTCAACAGTGATTTTGAATCTCCTTATACTATGATAGATTGAGTTGACTTGTTTGAAGAGTTGCTTGGAACTGATTAAGGACTCAATGGGTTTAAGGTATGTTAAGGCACTTTCTTCTTTCTTTTGGCATGATCTAAAGTGAAATGAATACGCTACTTCATAACGGATCTACTCCTAGCAACTAAGGTTGTTCATGTTGTTCTTTCCTTATAAAATTATTCTAAGCAAGTGTGTATGATCGTTGAATCCTACTAAGGTTCATATTGAGGGTATGGATGTCCATAGTGTTCTTAAGTCACTCCAAAAGGTTTAGAAGGTGATTCCATGAGTCTAGCATGCATTATATATAGTATCTATTTTACTCTACCGAGCCGCTCTATAGTCGGCCGAGTACGGCACCTATTGTGCAACCACTGATTAGTTGGGTTTACCGAGCTCCACATGGCCGGGTACGATTCTACAGAACCTTATGATGGTCGGGTATGCTTTTACCGAGTCCTCTTTGAGGCCGGGTACGATATGATGATGATGATGCCCACAGAGGAGAATGTGTTAAAAAGTTTATGTATATATATGTATTATGAATTTCATATCAGTAACCCCCAGAGGCACTCAGATGTTACAGGTTGTATCTCCTCTATCTCTCTCTTTACATTACTGTTCTTGTTTAAGCTTTCCTACCTAACATACTCGGTACTTTATTCGTACTCAATTCCCTTTTGCTTGGGGAAGCTGCATTTCATGCCCGCAGGTCTCGATTGATAGGTTGACAGTCCTCCTAGTAGGCTATCAGCTCAGCGAAGGTGTTGGTGCACTCTACTTGCTCCGGAGTTGCCTATTTGGTCAGTATGTTTTGGATATGTATTGATTGGTATGGCGGGGCCCTGTCCCGACCTTTATGATTTTATGTACTCTTAGAGGCTTGTAGACAGATGTCAGGTGTATGGATAATTGTATGGCCTTGTCGGCCTATGTTTTGAGTTTACTAATGGTCATGTCGGCCTTATAGGCCCGTATGTCACATATATTAGTTTGTATATCATGTTGGGTCTTCATATGTTGAGTATTCCCTTATGTTTTATTCTTGTTATCTCATGACGGGTTTTCTGGCTCATTTACTCATGATAACATGTTAAGAAAGATATGTTACGTTGGTACTCGGTTGAGTAAGGCACCGTGTCCCCGTCATGGCCCTTCGGTTTGGGTCGTGACAGAAGTGGTATCAGAGCAGTTCTGTCCTAGGGAGTCTACAAGCCATGTCTAGTAGAGTCTTGTTTATGGGTGTGTTGTGCACCACACTTATAAGCAGAAGGCTACAGGACATATCGCTCTTTCTTCTTACTCTAGATCGTGCAGTAGAGCTCAGTTGTAAGAATTCAAACTCCTAAATTCGACTTTAGTCATAATACAACGATACCTACATCCACAAAGACAGTTGGTAAGTGATTGCATGTGGATGTGGAAGAGTTGAGTCAGAGGAACTCGATTTCACATCATGCTTATGATGAGTAAATATGAGGTCTTCAACAGATCATGTGTGTACTAAGATGTGTATGCTTCTTAATAAGGAGCCTTAAGGCACGGATATCTATTCACGAATATGGTGAAAATCTATGAGGAATTCAGAAGCTAGATACAAGTTTTAACAAGTAAAAGAAGTAAAGTGAAGGGGTACGAGGCACCCAGATAATGAAGATTATCAATATTTTCAAATCAAGCAGAGAAATATAAGCATTTTGGTACCTTCATCATTGACAGAGGTAAGTATAATTGGCCACACCCATCTCAGTTATGTTCTATGGGAGCTAACAGATATTATTTAAGAGAAAGATGGGATATCAGGATCCAGTTGGAGTTAGAGTAACCCAAAAATTATGGATAGGTTGTTATCATTAACTAACGTTTCCGAAAGATGGTGCAAATGTGGTAATAGATCTCCTTCTAAAACACCCAGATGGTGAACTCTAGAGTAGTACAATCAGATACGAATACTGGAATATTCAGAAATTTCAGAAGATAGGCAGTGGGATCCTAGAAGGGACAAATATTTACCTTAGTATGACTCTAGCCCCGAGTAAAAAAAAGAATGTTAGGCATTCCCAAGAGCCAGTGAGATGAAGCTAGGGGAGCTTATAGGGAAAGAACTTTTTGTTGAAGTTTTCAGAATAAAGTGATAGACAAAAAGAATATTATCCGGAGAATAAGAAGAAAATAAATGAAGCATCATGAGTAAGATGTGATATATGGGTGATAACAGTAAATCAAAATATGACACGATGACAGAGTCTATAGTCAAGTGAAGGAAAATACAAGAGGTGACAAGCCTTAAGGCAATAAAAGAGTATAAGCCATAAAGTCATATTCTTATTTCGAGAAATGAGATGGTGACTTCAACGTGATTACCAGGAGGAAAGGTTAGACCCCAGAGTAATAAAAATCAGTATGGGCTGGTGAACAAGATAAAACCGAACATGAATTAGGGATCGGGGGATTTGATAATGGTCAACATCGTGAGAATTTCAAAGATCGTGCTCCAACAATAATAGAATAGACAACAGACGAATAACCTTTAAAGGTTATTTTGGAAGTCGCTTACCTAAAGCAAGCACTCTGAGCAGAGTTAATCTTAAGGGACTAAGTGTGCCAGTTACCGTAGGTGTCACCTTCGTGCGTAAGAAATTTAGTTATCCCTGGTACAGAAGGTTACCATAAGGTGATTAAGGTTCATTGATAATGTGAAAAGATGCCAAATATGAAAAGGTAAAACAACTATAGGTAGATCGTCGTAGTACTAAATCTTAGTACTCCTCTAAATGGGGGAATATGGTGTGATATGATATTAAGTCAGAGTTAAGCGGTTCAGTTAACTATGGAATGGTAAAGAAAGAATGTGGTAAAAAGGAGAAAGGGATGATGTTGCATTTATTCAGTTCCTGCAGATATGTTGCGACTCCAGAACATTATACAAGCACGACACCGGAGAGAGGCAATAAAAGTTTTCGGCCAGGATGTTATTGATAAATAAGTGTGAATGGACACTTGATACATCAGGAGCTAGTGGCGAGAGATAAGTTAAGACAAAGGATATATCCCAAGAGGGATTATGCAGAATATATATATATGGACCAACGAGTAATTAGTAGTTGATTCAGGAAGAGCCCAGTTATGGCTAGACAAGAGGTCACAGATAAATCAATAGATCATGCAAGATAAATGTAGTGAATCGCAACATAGTGAATTCAGTCTCGCAGATACGAGATCACAATCATTTGAAAAAAAATTCAAATAGGAGTTGAGGCAGTTAAAGGTACCATTTTTAAGGTTTATGAAAATAAGAGAGAGTGCCACTAAGGAGACAATAAAAATTTGAGCTTAGAAGTAACCCTACGAGCACAAAGGCATAAATTTATGTAACTAAGGATTATTATAGGCGAGTAAGAATAACGAAAATTACCTTCGGGTGCACGATATATCAAGCTCGCAACTTTACAAGAGCCAGAAGGTCTCCCTAAGTACGATAATGAAAGACTAGCTGAGGAATAAGGAAGAAGGTTTCCACCTAAGCATAGTGAGCTAAAGAGTAAATGATCCTGTAACAACAGTCTCACTACAATATTGTATACACTCCATAAGAAAGTGGAACCTATCATGGCTAATGAATGGTAAAAAAAATCCATCAAAGGTGATGTTTGAGATCATATGAGGTACAGGAAATTATAGTATTCGTGGGCAAAATGACAAGCCAAGTATTCATGCAACAAGTGATAGAACGACCAGCAAAAGTAATTTCTTACATTTAAGGACAATTGAGAAGGCACGAAAGGAAATTTATGGTGCTAGCAAGTTGAAGGAAGGTTGCGAGTAGTATAAATAGATCGGTGTAGGTCCTGAGGTAAAGTATTGTAATGCAACAAGGTTTTAGGTAGATAGGAGTAAGGATATGAAAAGGTGAGTGAGAAGGTGACGAGAATATGTATGTCCTCGGGATTAAGCCCATCAAAACACGGGAGCTGATGATTTCCATATGTAATAAAAAGCTCGGTACAGCCTGAATGAACACAGAGGAGTCTGAGACTAGGTGCATTTAGAAGAGATGGAATGCTGCCCTGGCAGTAGAATAAGGGTGTAATTGTGATAGATAAGAGGATGATGCTTAGGCCTTTGATTGAGTAATGATTTAACGAGAAAGGGATTTCATTAATTGCACGGGATTAGAATACCCCCATAAGATGAATCGCGTTGGGATGCAATGAAATACGGTTATTGGAGTATAGTATTATCCCTAGGTGGATCAGGAAAATCACTTCATATGTTCCCCGATAAGATGTGAGCCCTAGTGACAGTGTATTATGTAAGAGGTTGCAAGTTATCAGTGATAGATTATAGATCAACATTAAGGTGAATAAACAATAGATGGTTACAAGTTCCAAAGTTTGAGATGAGATCTGTTTGTTATTCTTAGATGAATAATAATGAGGAAGCACTAAAGGACTTAGATTTATACATATAGGATAAGCAGCGAGAGAGTAACCTGGAGTTGGGTAGCAAACCTCGGTAATAATAAACCGAAGTAAGTTTTATGGTATAGTATAACCTACCTAAGTTTTATGGTATAGTATAACCTACCTAGATGTAGTAAATCCATAAGGATAGATATACAAGGCTATGAAACAAGAGATAGAAATAGTCTTAAGTTCGATAAAGTACCAAGCGAAACACATCAGTACACTTATAGATGCCTAGAGGGACAGCTTGTCATAATTCTGTATATGTTCATAAAGTGAGGCTTAGAGATTGGCTAAAAGATGGAGGAAAAAGAGAAGACGAGTCGCTAGGCGCTCATACAAGGACACAGTCATACATATTGCATGACATAAGGTAGCAAATGTTACGATGTTGGAAGAATTCCGACCACATGTCATGGCGTGACAAAGAGGCCTAAAGGGGGGAATGCCCAAACATTTGGATTTATTCACAAAACAATTGCTTAGATGGAAATATGAGCATTAAAGTATTCATAAGAGCCATAGTTTGTGAAACTAATAAGCGCATCAGTCAACATTCGAGGACGAATGTTCCAAAGGGGGGATGATGTTACACCCCAAGTTTTCATACGTGAGAGTACGTCGTAAGTCATTGATGTAAGCTCGGAAATGAGATTATATTTGGAAGCAAATAAAGTAAGTTAATCATGTTACCTTGGAGGTTAAAAATATTTAAGATCATGAATAACGAGTACCAAGAGGGTTGGAAATCTTAGAAGTTAAACCAATTGAAGAAAATAAGTTTCGTCAAAAGTCGACAAGTTTGGAATGTTATAACATGTACTTTGGGGTGAGACTAGGGTTCTTAACATTATAAGGAGGTTATTCTATGAGTTATTTTAGTCGTATGATATTCATTTTCTACATTTTGAAGGCAAGCAAGTTGTGGAACAAGAGTTGGCAAAGGTCATCACAAGTTACATTCATAAATTTGTTGAAATTTAGGTAAAATGTATCTGAGAATTTCTCCAAATATACTTGAAATAACGGGATGTTATACCTACCAAATTGAAGATCTACGAGTCTAGTTTCTAACTCATTAAACCGTTCGTCAATACGACATCGGAGTAGAGAGATATTCGTGTTTTCGCGAGACCGCGCAAGCAGCTCCCAATGGGACCCACTTAGGCGGTGGTTGACCTACTTCAATTTATAAACGATTTGGACGCCTATTTTTGCTCATTTTTCAACTAATATTCGTCTCCAAACTTCTCCTAACCCTCCTAAACATATACCACAAGGGTTTGAAGTGATTCCAAAGTGATTACACCATATTTCAACATCAAAACTTAGTTCTAGTGAAGAACAACACCTCTTTGAGGTTGTGTTGTCATTGAGGATTGTTGTGGGCTGTATTTGGATGAAATTCCAAGTTGTTGCTACTTTCTAAGGTGAGTATAACAACCTACTAATTGTGCTTAATCTTGCTTGTATGTTGGTTAAGTTGTTAGGATGATAAACTACAAGATAATACTAGGATTAGCTTAAGTCACTTCTATGGTGTTGTATTGCAATTAAGGGTTGTTGTAAAATGAATATAACTTGGATTTTGACTTGAAGTTACTATAGGAGGTATTTATATTGTGTTATTGCTTGTGCCTAAGGTTATCTTGATATTGATTAAGTTAAATGGATGGGCTAGACATGAACTAGTGAATAAAGTTGCTAGTTGGGGATAGTTGAAGTTGTGGATTATTTTCGTTGTTATAAATATATGGTATAAGGCTAGAATCATTGATTAATGACTTCATTATCAAGTTAATGATACTTTTATGTTGAAGTAAGAAGTCTATAAGGATTGATAAGGGGTATACGGATTCCAATCGGAGCTTGCCGCTCGTCGTAATGTAGTTGTGACTTGTTATTGTTATATGGTGTCTTGATATTGATAATTATGTATTGATGGATTGCTCTGGTCATTGTTGTTTGTATATGGTATTGGAGGAGGCCCTTTTTACAAGGGAGATGCTCCCAAAATTTACGTAAATGAGCTACTAGCTTAAGTTATAGACTTAGCCTTTGCTCAACACTGATTTTGAATCTCCTTATACTATGATAGATTGAGTTGACTTGTTTGAAGAGTTGCTTGGAAGTTATTAAGGACTCAATGGGTTTAAGGTATGTTAAGGCACTTTCTTCTTTCTTTTGACATGATCTAAAGTGAAATGAATACGCTACTTCATAACGGATCTACTCCTAGCAACTAAGATTGTCCATGTTGTTCTTTCCTTATAAAATTATTCTAAGCAAGTGTGTATGATCCTTGAATCCTACTAAGGTTCATATTGAGGGTATGGATGTCCATAGTGTTCTTAAGTTACTCCAAAAGGTTTAGAAGGTGATTCCATGAGTCTAGCATGCATTATATATAGTATCTATTTTACTCTACCGAGCCGCTCTATAGTCGGCCGGGTACGGCACCTATTGTGCAATCACTGATCAATTGGGTTTACCAAGCTCCATGTGGTCGGGTACGATTCTACCGAATCTTATGATGGTCGGGTACGCTTTTACTGAGTCCTCTTTGAGGCTGGGTATGATATGATGATGATGATGCCCATAGAGGCGAATGTTTTAAAAAGTTTATGTATATATATGTATTATGCATTTCATATCAGTAACCCCCAGAGGCACTCAGATGTTACAGGTTGTATCTCCTCTATCTCTCTCTTTACATTACTGTTCTTGTTTAAGCTCTCCTGCCTAACATATTTGGTACTTTATTCGTACTGACGTCCCTTTTGCCTGGGGACGCTGCATTTCATGCCCGCAGGTCTCGATTGATAGGTTGACAGTCCTCCTAGTAGGCTATCAGCTCAGCGAAGGTGTTGGTGCACTCCACTTGCTCCGGAGTTGCCTATTTGGTCAGTATGCTTTGGATATGTATTGATTGGTATGGCGGGGCCCTGTCCCGACCTTTATGATTTTATGTACTCTTAGAGGCTTGTAGACAGATGTCAGGTGTATGGATAATCGTATGGCCTTGTCAGCCTATGTTTCGAGTTTACTAATGGTCATGTCGACCTTATAGGCCCGTATGTCACATATATTAGTTTGTATATCATGTTGGGTCTTCATATGTTGAGTATTCCCTTATGTTTTATTCTTGTTATCTCATGACGGGTTTTCTGGCTCATTTACTCATGATAACATGTTAAGAAAGATATGTTACATTGGTACTCGGTTGAGTAAGGCACCGGGTGCCCGTCGCGGCCCTTCGGTTTGGGTCGTGACATTTTGTTCTATCCAAAAAGATATTCAGAAGGGGATATTTTTGGATGACCATGGAAACAGATTGCATCCAGTACGTCCAGAAATGCAACCAATGCCACCAAATAAACTCAATGCAACAAGTGCACCTTGGCCTTTTGCTGCCTAGGGAATGGATGTCATCGGTCTGATCAAGCCCACTGCTTCAAACGGGTACCAGTTCATTTTAGCGGCCATCGATTACTTCACGTAATGGGTAGAGGCTGCATCTTACAAAGCTGTAACTAAGAAAGTCGTCGTAGATTTTGTCAGGGATCATATTGTTTGTCGATTCGGGGTTCCCAAGTCCATCATCACTGATAATGCTGCCAATCTCAACAGTAATCTAATGAAAGCCATGTGTTAAACCTTCAAAATCAAGCACATAAACTCTACAACATACAAGCCTCAAATGAACGGAGCTGTGGAAGCTGCCAACAAGAACATCAAGAAGATACTAAGGAAGATGGTAGAAAATCACAAACAATGTCACGAGAAGTTACCCTTCTCCCTATTGGGGTACCATACCACAGTCCCCACATCAACTGAGGCAACTCCCTATTTACTGGTTTATGGTAACAAAATTTTCATTCCCACCGAGGTAGAAATTCCTTCTTTAAGGATCATACAAGAAGCCGAACTCAGTGATGCAGAATGGATAAGGAGCCGCTATGAGCAACTAGCCCTCATAGATGGAAAAGGAATGAATGTAGTATGTCATGGTCAGCTTTATCATAATAGAATGTCCAGTGCTTTCAACAAAAGGGTCAAACCAAGATAATTTGCACCGGGGCAACTGGTGCTGAAGAGGATCTTCCCACATCAGGATGAAGCCAAAGGGAAATTTTCACCCAACTGGCAAGGTCCCTATATGGTTCACAGGGTACTAACAAGAGGAGCACTCATACTTGCAGAAATGGACAGAGAAGTTTGGCCAAAACCTATAAATTCAGATGCAATTAAGAGATACTATGTCTAGATCGTTTGCATTCCTTCATCTGATGTAATTGAACTACGCTTGACCTGATTTCTGTTTAAGAGGGGATATGTAGGCAACCCTGTGGGTTTGGTCACATCTTAATAAAATCTTCATTTCCCCCAAAACCAGAAACTGGAGAAGAATTTTGAGGAGGACCCTCAAAATTCTAATGCAAGGAAGCTGCAATATCTCTAAAAGTGTCAATGTCATTAGTTCACCTAATTTACCTAATATTATATACCACTATGTTTTATAAAATGATTTTATTCTATCAATAAATGCACATTTTCTAAAACTTCATTTCTGTGACAGCCAGGTGTTACCCAGGGCAACTCGAACATGGCCTTCAGAGCAAAGCAAAGCAAAACAAGCAGACAAAGGCACAAACCAACCTCCCCACAAAACTTACGATCTTTTTTTGAATGCAGTGACAAGGAATAACCACAAGTACGTATGCCTTAAAACCATTACCTTCATAACAATCGGACCGCCGAGTGCAAATATATCTCCAGCTAAGAAATATTCTACTCCTATTTGCTATTTGTTCACTACATAAGGCTAAGCATTGCCTTCTCTCTACATGAGGCTAAGCCCTCCCTCTCTATTTGCATAAGGCTAAGCATTGCCTTCTTCTGCATGAGACTAAGCCCTATCTCAAATCTTGCATGAGGCTAAGCCCTGCCTCCATATTTTCATAAGGCTAACCATTGCCTTCTCACTGCATGAGACTAAGCCCTATCTAAAATCTTGCATGAGGTTAAGTCCTGCCTCTATATTTGCATAAGGCTAAGCATTGCCTTCTCTCTGCATGAGACTAAGCCCTGTCTCAAAACTTGCATAAGGCTAAGCCCTGCCTCCATATTTTCATAAGGCTAAGCATTTCCTTCTCTCTACATGAGACTAAGCCATGTCTTAAATCTTGCATGAGGCTAAGCCCTGTCTCCCTTTTCTTGCATGAGGCTAAGCCCTGCCTCCCTATTTGCATAAGGCTAAGTACTGCCTTCCCTTGCATGAGGCTAAGCATTGTGTCCCTTTTCTTTCATGAGACTAAGCAGTGTCTCCCTTTATTGCATGAGGCTAAGCCATGCATCCCTATTTGCATAAGGCTAAGCATTTCCTTCCGTTGCATGAGACTAAGCATTGTCTCCCTTTCTTGAATGAGGCTAAGCCCTGCCTCCCTATTTGCATAAGGTTAAGCAACGCCTTCCACTGCATGAGACTAAGCATTGTCTCCTCTCCTTCCATGAGGCTAAGCCCTGCCTCCCCAACTGCATAAGGCTAAGCTCTACCTTTCCTTGTCTAATACTGAATGTTACACTATCTGAAACCTAGCACTATTTTGCCTTTTCTAGAGCTAAGCTCTATCCCGATTACATGCAAGATTAAGCTCTGTCTTGTTTACTTATATGATCCATCATCATGTCTCTATCCGAAGGTGCCATAGTCCGAAGGCATCATCCTTATAGCCTAAAGACATCATGTCATGGCCTGAGGATCTCTCAATACTGCACATTATTATTCAAAGGCGTCATGGTTTAGAGGCACCATTCTCATGGCCCGAGAACATCATTTCATGGCCTGCGAATCCCTTATCTCATGATTCATGGCTCGGGACGTCATGGTCTAAGGACGTTATCTTCACTGTCCAAAGACAACCTTCATGGTCCAAAGGGAATTTGCATCATGTTTAAATTCTCGCAGTAATCTATATATTTGCATGCATTGTGTTTTAAGTTTTTCAGGAAATCCAGGAGGTAACCGTTCTTCGAACAAGAGCAACCTTCGCTCTGATTTCCACTCATACAATTTTTACCTTGCTGTTATCTCAAACGTAACCGATTCTCATCAATTACTCATCTTTACCCCATGACCATTCAGATACCTACCCTGTCATACATCCATTATGTTTCAGGTTCACATTCATGACTCTGCATAAACCCATACGGTACTGTCTTACCCAAAAGAATCAAAACATACGGTCATTCCTATAACAATTCCATCGGTTTTATTTGTTGTTGGGTCCAGAACTACACATGGCCTGATTCTTGTAAAACCATGGATATGTAGGCAGCTCAGAGACTAGGGTGCGTCCTCTATTTTTCAAAACATCCCATTCGGACAAAATCGGTCATCATTTCTTTACCCGATAACTCTTTCATCCTTCCCGGGTAAAAAGGGGCAGCTATTAATACCAAATTTATTGCTCATATATTTTAAATATGCATATATATTTTTAAAAATAGTGCACAGGTATTTAAAACATGCACAAGTATTTCTATTATTTTTAAAGTTTTATATCAAGTTATTTCTACATTTTTTATTATACAAATATCTAATAATTATCCCTCATATTATTTTTATGATGATTTAATCATCTAAATTTATCATTTTAGCCCATATAGTGCTTAAATATTTTAATTATATTTTTTATAATTACATTTGCATTTTAAGGCTAGAAGAATTGCACATTTTTGCAATAATAGCTTATATATATGCATAATTATATTATCTAATACAGAAAATAACTTTATATATTTTTATAATCATAAGTAATTATTTTAAATCATTTTCATGCACAAATGATATTTTTATCATTTATAAATTATTTTATTAAATTAAATGGGTATTTAAAACATAACCCCTCTTCAATTAAATTTTCGGACCCCAGCCCAATAACTAGTCAGCCCAATTATCCTAACCCATAACCTAATACCCAAATCCAACTAACCTACCCGTCTAATAACCCGCCCCAGCCTAAAATTAATCCTGGGCGTTGATCTTAGAAGATCAACGGTCCAGGATCGACCTTTCTTTTTTAATTATACTAATCCAAAACCCTACCCTCATTTCCCCCCAACCCGTCGCCTCTAGATCCCTTCTCTCAGATCTTCTCTCTCACCCCCCTGTAACCCTAGTCCGCCGTCACAAATCGCCCTTGATTCATGAGGTTTTCCTTCGGTTTCATGCCTTATCCGGCCTCATCTCTCTACTGGTTGTATGATTTTCATGTTGCTTTATATGAATCTCAAGGACTCGAACCAAATCTGGTTCAAAGTTTCTCTTTACTTGACTATTCTGTCTATGTTCACTCCGAAATCTGTAAGCACGAATGTTTTGGTATTTTTATGGTTCCAAATCTCTGGTTCAAACCAGATTTGATTCGCTTCTGTCTATTTTCATGAACCTAGCTATTTCTAGTTGAATATATTTAGATCTCTTTATATCTAGAGCGATTTTGTATTTGTTTGGTATTTTCCCTTAAAATATTCTGCTTTTACTATTATTGTAGACCGATTTCATTTACCCTAAAAGGCTAGGTTTTTTGTTCTAATGCATTTCTACAAAAAAATGTTTTAAACATTTAAGTGTTTTCATCTCTAATTTTTATTTACTTCTTCGAATGATTTTTTTACTTAATTTAATTAAGCTCTATATATCTGTCTTTATAGTTCCTAGGGTTTCGATTATTTGGCCATTTATTCTACTGTTCTTGCCTGTTTACCTTAGCTATGTCAATTAAAGTGTTAATTGATTTACTTGCCTAAATTTAGGTTTGAATTTAGTACCCATATTTCCTTATAAAGTTCTTACTTGTTCTTACCTTATTTGTGTACCCGTACTACGGGCTGATTTTGTGTTACTGACTCCTTAATCAGTTATTACTTTATTTAACCTCATTCTTAGCTACTGATTGATTCCGTGTGGTATTATCCTTAAATTAAGTGGTACATATTTGATTTTTATCTCTTAATTGATTGATGTTGACCTTATTTGTGTATAATTAATTTTCATACCTTATTTGTTTCTCTGTATTGTATGCTATAAAAACTTTTTTCTTGCCCTGATTTTAACACGGACACGCTTTAGAACCCATTTAGAAATAACTTATTCACTGAACAACTTCACAACTTTAAAACTTTCTGTTTCTTAAAAACTTAAGTTCTCTCTTTGTTCTACTATTCTAGTTTCTGCACTATTTGGCCGGCTGAAAGCCAAGGCCTAACTCTCTGAAATTTGGCTACTGTTGCATCCCTCTTTACTTTCTTCTCGACTGGTATGCCATAACTCCTAGTATTCCATTGTGTTCTATATGCTTTATTCAATTAGTCTATTTCAAATTGCAACATGATTCTGTTTGCTATGTGACTGCGTGATTCCACTTAGTGATGTTGTTAAGCTAAGCTATGGTCAATAATATGAAACTCTTCCTAATTCAGTTCCTATTCTGAACTTTGCTAGAAATATGTGATCAATTTGTGAGTAATCCATGTGTCCTATTTGTTTACTAATTGTTTTTGTGCTTAATCCATGGTTGTTTAATATTAGCATCTAGCCTAATCAAAATGCAAACTTGTTCGAACTATGTACTGAACATGAATTATGTTTGTTCATTGGTGTAGTTCTGTTGCTATTCTGTATGTACTGGTGTCTAAACCTGTCCCCCCTACCCTCTATGTATTGGATTTCAAACTTCTACTCTTTGTTATTTAGGTTCCTACCACCCCAGTGTGAGCACTACCTAGGGTCCTTGAGACTCCTCTGAACTCTGACACATTAGGGCTGGTTTTGCAATCTTTTATGAATTGTTTCTTTAAGTGTGGTCCTGGTGTGAGCATTGCCCGGGGTCCCTGAGGCCCTTGGGAACTTTGACACACTAGGAACCTAATCCTATGTGCCATGGATGGATCCTCCTTTATGCTTCAAAGTTGCTATGTTTGAAGGCCTGGTTCCCAAGTATATATTGGGCCTGCTAAGGCTCCCTATAGTGTAATAGATACTGTTATGTAATTTATTCATTCTGTGCTATAGTAATCTCTGTAATAAACAAATTTGGGGCTTATTAGTAAAACCAAGGGTTTTTTTCTTATATCTTTAAACTTGGGTAGAAATCCTGCCTCTAGGTTCATTATGTTGATTGAATCATGTAAATGCTACTACTTGTTTAGGGATCCTGCCTATAGGATTTTCTAATTGTTTTGTTCTGTGTTTTACTCGCATACTAGAAATTCTATCTATAGACCCCTTGCATTAAAAATCATGTCCATAGGATCCGTGCACATTTAATAACTTACATGCATTAATGACCATGTCTATAGGATTCTATCTGTTTGAATAATAACCTTCCTGGCAAGTTGCTTAAAATTCTGCCCACGTATGATTAATAGATACCATGCCTATAGGAAATAAAAAAAATTAGTTTCAACTTAGATACCATAGGAATAAAAGGAATCAGTTTCAAAACCTAGAAATCATGTCTATAGGATTTAAACTAATAGATGTCATGCCCAAAGGGTGAAATCAATTTGTGAACTTAGAAACCATGCTTGTAGAGGTTTAAATCAAATCAACACTTAGAGATCATGTCTATAGGAGTTAAATCAATTCTGCAAATTAGAAAGCATGCTTATAGGATCTAAAATGGATAAAACATGCCTTTATGGGTTAAAATCAGTAACTCACTTAGAAACCATGTTATAGGTCTATAATTAAATAATCCGTAGAAACCATGCCTATAGGACTCTGTCAACCAATTCTGAGTTTGACCAATTTTGGGTTATCACTTAGGTAAAATCTGTATGGATTGCTAATGATTCTGGGCCTAAAACCTGTGATATATTATTTCCTGAAAATGCCCAGATTCAAAGCTTCATAAAAATCCGTAGGCAAACCATATAGGACTCTGTCAACCAATTCTGAGTTTGACCAATTTTGGGTTATCACTTAGGTAAAATCTGTAGGGATTGCTAATGATTCTGGGCCTAAAAACTATGATATCTTATTTCCTGAAAATGCCTAGATTCAAAGCTTCATAAAAATCAGTAGGCAAACCAATATGTCCCGATGCTCGCCTTAATAAACTGCTTTTTTATATTTTGTTCTGCTCATCTAGATATTCTGCTTATAGGATCCTAAATTAACAAAGTTTGTTGATTTAATTGCGTGCATTTGTTGTCTACTTGTGGAGGTCAATGTGAGCCCCTATTTGTTCTTTACATGAAGTCCTATATGAATTTTTGTTTGTCGCCTAGCTTTTTCTCATTTTAAGCAACATAGGTTAGTCTAGAACCACCGTAAATAGAAGTTCTAAATACCTCCAGGACCATAAATAAGGGACGGGTAATGCACGTACATGGTATGATTTAGAATCAATTAGTGCACTTAAGTAACAACTTGAAGATAATAAATGGGTAATAAAGGAAATGATAGCCCATGTGCTAATGCTATGAGTAAAACCCCGACTTGAGGAAGTTGCAAAGCATTGCATGGAATGATCCTATAATCTAAAAAGCTTAGGACCACCCCCTATACTCCTGTGTAAAAAAATAAGTTGAATATTGTATCTGTCCAAATTGTTTTCTTCCCTTTAAAGACTAATTCGCTTTATTTAAGTTTGGCCGGGACCTACCATTATGGACCTCGAGGGGTGCCTAATACCTTCCCCTCAAGGTAATTTCGAAACCTTACCCGATCTCTCGTAATGTAAATTGGTTATATGAGTTAATTGCTCTAGGTGCCCTAACACACCTTAATCTGTTAGGTGGAGACTCTTTCAAATTCAATTCCCTACCCTCACGGAAAGGAGTTGTCCCAGAAAATGTTGAAACCCGATCTCGTAGAAAAAAGGGGCGCGACAAGAACTTGTTCAAAAACTGCTTCACTAATTCCTCCCAAGTGATAATAGAGTTTATGGGGAGTGAAGTGAGCCAAGTCGGAGCCTCTCCTGTCACCGATAATGGAAAAACAACAGCCTTATTACTTTCAGTGTCACATTTGGTTGCCTTTGTGTGACACATATCGACAGGAAATTTTTTAGATGTTGTTGAGGATCTTCAATGTAAGACCCCAAGAACAGTCCCTTGTTATGCAACAAATGTAGCATGTTGTTTGTGATTTGAAATGATTCCGCTTGTATATTAGGGACTGCAATTGCGGTTGCCATATTTTTAGCGGTAGGTTGTGCCCAATCATACAAGGCTGCTTCCGGCACAAGAGGTACCAAACCCTGGTTGTTCGAGTCATTCCCATTGTTTCTGTTGTTTGGGTTGTCTATTACGTTACCCATGTCTAGTTCGAT
The DNA here is from genome assembly GCF_000715075.1 of Nicotiana tabacum. Lineage (NCBI taxonomy): Eukaryota > Viridiplantae > Streptophyta > Magnoliopsida > Solanales > Solanaceae > Nicotiana > Nicotiana tabacum. Next base: position 96,308,074 of record NC_134084.1, on the reverse strand, counting down.
TCGCTCTGTTGAGTTTTGTTATTGTTTGTCTATCTTGTTTGCTCGGTTTATTGCCTTGAAAGCTTTCTCAGGGTCCAGTAACGCTTTGTATAATTCACCAATTCTTGAGGAGTTTCTAGGCATGCACTTGTAACACACATGACTACAAATGTTAGACTTTCAATATAATGAATTTCAAGTCGAGAATGCTAAATAAACTACACATTCTAACAATTATTTCAGTTGTAATTAATAACACCGTTAATTACCCGTTAACGGCGCTAAAATTTGATCACGCCCAACTATGCCTCCTAAGAAGTTTAGCGGTCATTGCAAATATAATCTGGTTTACAAGTCCGGAGTTGAATTCCACAGGGAATTAACCTATTAATCACAATCACTAGTTTTGTAAGAATCCAAATAATAAAACATCAGAAATATTGAATAATGAGTTGATTGTTTACTTAACTAAAAGCAAGGTAATTAAAAAAGTTGTAATTTTACTACTAACAAAGCAAATGTTGTAGACAAGATTGGAAAGGTCTAGGGTTTTGATTTTCACTATTGTTGGAATCTCCCCGCAACGGTTCCTATAAATTCACTCAAGTATTATCTACCAATCGTGAGTACTTTGAGTGTGTAGCTCTATCTCGAGAAACTACCACAATTTACTAGACGTATACTCTTGAACTACACTAGCTGGCACTAATTTACCGCTCACTATGATGCACTAAGGTTTCGTTATCTATAATCCTGCCTTTAAACCCTCTTTATTGATCTCTCAAATACATTAGGAGTGGTTTTGTTCAACAACTACCTAAATGCGTACTTTCTCTTGAGCAGTACACACTAAATAGACACAGTCAATTGAGGGCCCTTCAACCAACTACAATAATAATATAGTTGAACAAGTAGAGAAAAGTAAATGGCGAATTTATATTAAACTCAAAGGAAAAATCATCCTTCAATAGGTTTAATCAAAAACTAGATTAGAAGTTTAGCTACTCATGTTCATAGTAACAATTTTCCAAGTATTTTGCATAAACAAATTACAAAGAAACGATGAAGGAATGTAGAACTCGATGATTCTTTTCCCCCAAAGTTGTTTCACGTGCTATTCTTGCCTCTGGTCGCCAAAATGCCTTAAAAATGGTATTTAATCACTATTTATATGTGTAGGGAAAAAGACCTAAATGAAATAGCCCAAGTCCAAACCCAACAAGGTGACGAAATAGGCTTTTAAAATTCGGAACACCCTCGCTATAGACCGTGCGCCGCAAGCTCTACAGTGTGTCCACCTCGCCTTAGCCTGTGCATCGCTATCTCTTCCTCGAGCTTGATCTCACCTTAACCTAGGCGGCGCGCACTCAAACGCGAGCAAGACAACTCACCACGCCTGTTCTATCGTGAGCTATTTGGCTTGCTACGCCTGCTCACTGCTTCTTTTGCACTTTATCATCCAAAATATTCTTTTTGCTCGTAATTTCATCCCCATCGTACCTACACATGAAATAACTCAAATAAACACAAATGTAGTGTAGTTTAGCATTAAAGCACCTAACTGTACAGTAATTAATGCACTAAAAATATATAATTATAGTCATACATTAATTTTTCAGAACATGGGTCAAGGTAGAACTCTAAGATTGAGCATTTTACGAATCAAAGTTGGGCATCATAATGGGTCTATTTGGGCTGATGATTTTTGATGGGTTAACTTGAGCTAGCTCAAAACAACTCATTTTCGAAATCATTCTAGCTCAAACCCATTAAAACTTGGGCAGGTTGGGCGAGTCAAATGGATTTGGGTTAATTTTGCCACCCCTAGATATATTAGACAACACTATAACTCGTATTCTTCACATCAACAACAAATTGATTATACTTCCAGTCCATTGACAATGTTAGAAAAAGGCAGCTTCATTTTTAAAATGTTTTCAAATTGTGGAGACATGCTAAGAAAAAAAATTGTGAAGATATGTGTTTCTCATCAAAATGATGTATTAATAAGCTTAGAACCATATCTAAATATTTTTTATGCCTTGTATTTTTTAGGAAACCCATAATCTCTATAGGTTCTGAAAAACCCACTGTCCTAAAAGATTTGGGAAAAGAAAAGATATTGTCTTTGTCAAATTGGGGAACCTTTCTCTTACATGTTTGAGACTATTTGGGATCTATATATAGCGTTTGTAGTTAGGGATTTAATAGATTGTATTGTGCTTTTATTCTCAGCATAGTGAAAAACCCTGTCTGCTTCTGCCCCGAGGATTAGACTTAGCCAAACTTCGTTAAATCCTTACGTTGATTTTTCTTCTCTATTTGCTTTGTGTGTGATTGTATGCTAGTTAACCCTCGATCTTCTGCAATAACTGGTATCAAAACCCGCATTCAGTTGGTTTTTTAAACATGGTATCAACAAAAGAGGCTTTAACATGGTATTCTCTTTAACCTAAACATTCAATTGGTTATTTTAAAATGCTTGCAGATTCTTTTAACAAGGTTCATTTTGCAGCAAGAAAAGTGCAAGCTAGAAAAATCGATATATTCAGAATCGCTAAAGGAAACTCTGATTTGCTACGAAAGTTCGTCATCCGATTTAAAAAAGAGAGAATGTTGTTGCCAACAGTACCGGATGAATTAACAGCGGAGGCATTTAACAAGAGTCTTAATCCCACAAGCTCCGATACTGAAGGAAATTGAAGGAGAGTCTGGTGCAAGCAACAACGCGGGAAGATGTTCATAACAGATATGACTCAAAGATTCATGTAGAAGATGATCGGATAATTAAAATCAAAATCTTCTACGACCCGGAATCAAAGTCAATTGAACTTTGATAAGAGGCATTCCAGACACCGATTTGAATCATACCCATCATGATCACGGTTTGACATGAGAAAGGGGCATACCCGAAGTAAGTCGCCAGAAAATAACTTCGATGAAAGACAATAATATCTACGAATGTTAGGGACTCTTGCATCAGAGCAGCAAAAACTGTGACAAGAAGTATTGAACGCATCTGAAAATGGCCCTTAAACAATCCGTACAGGATACTAGAGCTACCCCGAACTAGCTCTAGAGTTCAAAAAAGGACTGGGGACAACCAATTAAAGGACTAGGGACTGCCAAATCAGCCCCAGGAAAAAAAGAAATATAAAAAAGCAGAATAAAGAATCGGCTAGACCTAATAAATATTTGCCTAGCCGTAATATTATTACAAGGTATTTTTGTTCATTTTCTGTAAATTGTCGTATATACAAAGTTGCAAACACTTGTGAATTAGTGGAATAAAGCAAAATTTGCACTGTCTCAAAACATTCTCGTATATGTTTTAATGAACAAAATCATTCTTAATATTTGCCCATTCTTTGAAGCAAAAAAGGATTACAAATCCAAATAATTATGTACGGATGAACAGGAGACGTCCTCTTCATAAGTACCATAAACATAAGGGATCTATCTTATGAAGCCATCTAATAAAATAGCTAAAGGTCGAATGTCTTGTTTCCGGATCGTAATGTTAATCATAAGCATTAAATTTTCGAATTTTATCAAAATTCGAAGTACAAAATTCCTGATCATTAACATTCTCGGTCTCTAAGGCTGTAAGGTTATAAAAGTTTTTGGAACAACTAACAGCCCAAGAGTCAAAACTGAAAGTAAAGTTTTCGGGTAACTAAAAACCCATAAGTGAGAAACTTAAAGAAAAGTTTTCGGGCATAACTAAAAACCCAAGAATCAAAACTCAAAAATTAAAGTTTTCTGGTGAATACTAAAAATCTGAAATCATGTTTTTTGTGATGGTAGTACTTTTTTAGCGCCAATCGATCATCAATGAAAGAATAATAAGTGGTGGAGTTGTCATTTGAATCCCTAAGTTTTGCACTCTTTTCTCCTTCACCCGATTTTTGTCCCGATTTGATTTTTTCGGTAAAGTTTTTAATGAGACAGTAACGAGAGTGAAAAACTTCCACTTCCCAGTCACATCATTTTGAATAGCCGAAAAGTAGGGGACTATCTGTGTACGGTAAAAATCCGTCTCAGAAGATGAGTGAATTAAAAAGCAACACGTGTCAAGGATGACTAATTAACATTGATTTAACAATGTTCACATCGGATACAAACCCGTGGCATGATAAGATATTGATATCGGATACAAATCTGTAGTCGGATAAGAAGTAATTCAAGATATGGGCGGATAAGAAATAATTCAAGATATGACCGTTGTAGAAGACCCCAAGATTCCTCCCGCATTTATCAGCCTTTATTGGGCTTTATTGCCCTTTATTACCTTTTATTGTAGCATTAATATTGGTAATCAATGGAGCATAATTGGTAGATCATACACTTCATAGTTGTAGTATAAATATAAGTTTTCATTCTATTGTCGGACATCAAGAAATACTGACAGCAAAAGACTAGTATTCTTTCTCTCAAGCTTTACACAAGTATTGTCGAGATTTTCTAATTATTCTTGATTCTAGTGGTAATATTCCGAAGCTCAAGTTTGTCTTTTCTTCAATTCTCTTTATTTTAATCGCTTTGTTCTTCATTATTTTATTTTATCGGATCAATTTAATCAACATGTCTCTAAACCACATTACAAATTCAACTGTACCATTTTTTCGGTAAACAATAAATACTCTAAAAATGTGGGAGGCACACAATGAATCTAAAAAATTAACCCGTGGATTGTGGCAATGGGCTACATGTAACTTAGTTTGAGGGGGAGACCGTTGAATCGTGGTAATGAGCCATGCGAAACTTAGTTCGAGGGAGAAATTGTTGGGTATGCGAACGAAGTCCCTCATTGATAGATGAAAAGATTGGGATCCTACATATAAGGTATAGTGATCTCTTAATGGTGTAAGACCTTTTGAAAAAAACGATGCAGGCTTGGCCCAAAACAAATAATATTACTCCGTACAACATATTAAGAGTATGTGTGAGCCGTTTTAGCCTAGACAACCCCCTATTAAAACGAAAAGTTAACTGAGAAAACGCCAGGGCTTTAGTTATCCGCCAAAATAACACTAATTGCACAACTACTACAATTTAATGAGTCTTTTTCATATTGCTCCATTCATATCACATAGAGTATTAAAGAACAAGAGGAGTTTGTTTGCATTGATCCGGCGAAACCGACATCGCAATAGGCCTAGGCTTCCATTAAGTAGTTCAAGTTCAACAAATCATTTAACTACACGTCTTTTTTATTTTATTTTTCATTTGTTTAATGGGAGGTAATTATACTTTTCATTTATGTGAGAAATTTTGAGGGTAATTTGGTCATTTAGCTTTTAAAGAATATTTTTATAAATTAAATTTGAATTAGAATATTAACATTTGTAATATAATATGATATGATTGGAACCAAAACCCTTGTACTACGCTTCAGGTGTATTTTGCAGTCTGTTGAGCTCAATATCTTAGAACTTTTGCTTAACACTCTCTCTCAGATTGTTGACTTTGACTTATTTCAAAACTAAAACCATTGGGAAAATAAAGAATCTTTGATGTCCTACATCAATTGCATAAATAACGGTGCAAAATCTGTAGATTATAGGTTTAAGGTACAGCAAGTTAAAAATCTTGTCGTTTTTACCAAATAAGACTGTAAGAAAACAAAAAACATACGATTATATATGTAGAAAATTTGATATCTTAATTTTTTTATTTGGAAAATCTAATATAATCGTTCAAATGCATGTATGTAACTATGTTAGACTTCTTTCAATTACTCGACGGCCGCCCAATTAATAAAGAAAGCGAAAACATTGACGCTTGTGCTTTGTTCATTTAACCTTGACAAAGTAAAAGTAAAACAAAATTCTACACTCTTTGTGGCACAACATGAAACAGGTTCAAATAACATCAAGTTATATTTACTGCATAAATAACTACAGTAATTTTTTATCTTGTGATGTGTGTGATGAAAGAGTCCATCTCCTTGTGACTGCCACCGCCATCTACAACAGATTGCCTCAACTCTACAGCCCTTTCTCTCATCTTATCTCCTTCTACTGAATCCATCAATCTTTTAACACATTCTTCTACCATAACTGAAGTCACCAACTCTTCTCTGAGTGCCCAATCCTTCAGCACTACGCCAATTTTCAACACATTCGTCACCAAAAACGCATTTCTTGGCTGATCCGAATGCATTGGCCAAGCTATTATTGGCACTCCCATTGAAATACTTTCCATGCAAGAATTCCATCCACAATGACTCATGAATCCGCCTGTCGATAAATGTCCCAAAATTTCCAATTGTGGAGCCCAGTCTCTCACTATAAGTCCTCTTCCTATCACTCTTTCTTCATACCCTTTTGGTAACTCAACTTTTCTAACATCCCCTGTAAAAATATCGCCTTTATCTGCATCTCTCAATACCCATATGAACTTTTGCTGCCTTTGTTCCAACCCAATTGCTAGCTCTTCAATTTCATTATCTGAAAGTGAAGTTGTTGTACCAAAAGACACAAAAATGACAGAATTTGGTTCTTGTTTGTCGAGCCACTCGAGGCATTTATGGCGTTTATTTGAATCTTTTTTGTCATATGGTATCACTGGATTTAATGGACCAACAGCCCATTGTTTATGACTTGCAGATTTTTCTTTTGCAAGCAAATCAAGATACAATCCTTCAATTTCATAGCAAGAATTGTATAAATCGCCAGAGTTAACAAGTTCCCTGAACTCTGTTTGTACTCTGGAAAATTCTGAGAATTCTTGGGTAAAGCAGCCTTCTATTGAAGGAAGGTTTGGCTCAGTAGATTTTCCAGCAAATTCCAGGGCGAGTGAGTGAATATTAAGAGCTGAGATGCTACGAAAGCTATAGCACTCAACATTTGCTATAAAAGGTGCATCTTGAAGGACCCAAGCTATTAAAGAATCATAAATAACTATCACTCGTTTGTTGCACCTCGCGAGTTCACGTAAAAGAGAAGTGATTGGGTCGCGGAGATGACACGTGGCATGAAAAGATGGCATAAGTTGGGATGGAAATTTGGTTGAGGATTGTGGATTAGGAGGTGGAATTTCACAAGATGGGGTGGAAAATTCGTGAAAATGAATGTTAGATATGGAATGTGGGTCCCACCCTTGAACTCGAATTTTTGCTTGACGGGTGTGAGTGGTGGTTCCGACGTAATGGAGTGGGAGGTGATAGGCGGAGATGAGCCGCGAGAGGTGGAGGAGTTGGTTCAGATGACCTTGTGCTGGAAGTGGCACCATTACTACAGCTACCTTCTCTTGGTCATGATTTTCAAGATTGCTAGTTTTAGCCATTGGAGAGATTTTTGTGATGTCTATGAAAGTTGTTATGTGGATATTTAATGGTACAAGATGGTAGGTTGCATTGACAAGTTGTGAATATGTTAATTAAACCATGCCTTTGAATTTCCTAGGGACAGAATATGTCTTGTTCAAACGGAAAAAATAAGAACGAGTTTTTGTGGTCATGAAATCGAATATTCGACTAGAGCAAACGTCAGTAGTGACACCAATTATGAAAATGTTAGGAAGGTTACCGTTTTAAAATTATTTTCAACCCGACAAGATAAAATACTGACCTAATCTTTTCATAGAAAGGTTGATAAGAAAAATTAATTTATTTAGGTACAGTCGTATAGGGGCGTGTATAATTTGGTAAATACCAAATTATCAAAACAAAACCAAATATTTAAGCTAGCTTTTGGCTATAGATTCCCAAATTTGTTTTAAAAAATCTGATTTGGGTATTGTTTGATTTGAAGATGAAAATGTGTTTGGACATCAGTTTTCAAAACATATTTCCCAAATTTATTTTGGAAAAACATGACTTATACCCATAAGTTCTAAAAACTATCACAAATAATCAACAATACCATTATCAATAACATTCATTATATTATCGCAAATCATAGACATGAATATAAATATATTTGGTACACAATTATCATTTTTATAGTGAACAACATGATACATTATCAGATGACCGAGAAGACGAAACAACATTGTTACAAAATAATAAATGGTGGGCTCTTTTATAAAATACAAAAGTTTGGGGCAATTGTTAAAAAATATAATAGTGATATTTTGGCCCAAACCCAGCTATTAAGCTGGTTTTGGGATTTGGGATTTTGTCAAAATGTAGGCAAAATCTATGACCAAACATGTGTTTTCCAAATAAAATTCAAATTTATTTTGACAAAATCTATAACTAAACGGGTCCTATAATATTTGATATTTAATATTTCGGTATTTAGTATGATATTTAATTTAAATTTTTATTAAAAATTAATATTAGGTATGATATTCGGTATTTAAATTTGCCATTGAAGTGTACTACAACCCATGCTATTTCTTCGTCCCAGCACGTTGCATGTCTATTGATACCTTGCCGTAGTAGCATTTTTTGCTAAACTTCAGCAGCAACCTCGCAGTGAAAGAATAAATGTGATACACTTGACCTGCTTATACAAAGGACATATATAATAACAACAACGATTCAGTAAAATCTTATTAGTGAGGTCTGAGGAGGGTAGTGTATACGCAGACCATACTCCTACCCCGAAAAAGTAGGGAGACTGTTTCCAAAAGACCCTCGGCTCAAGAAGACGAAAATACAAAGACACAATATCAGTACATCCAATAGAAAACATAGGAAAAATAACATCATGAAAATTAGAAAGTAGATGCAAAGGAAAAACGATAGACAGTGTATAGACCAGACGCTATGAAAAACGAAATAGTAGTAAAAGAGTAGTAAGATACAATATTATCACTAATTGACTTCGACATAAACCCTACCAGACTATCCTCACAAATGTACTAAGTAAGGAAAGACTTAACTAATTCCTAACATATAACCCTAATACTCGACTTCCACAGCTTCCTATCAAGGACATGTACCCTCTGAAGCTTCGACATGTCATGTCCGATCACCTCACCCAATACTTCTTAAGTATAGCCTTCCACGAGTCGTCACTAGTGTCACACCTCCTTTTTTACGCCCCGCCCCCGAGGGGTAAGATGCGCGGGTGGAGTTTTTCCAATTTAAGTGACAATATTCGAAATGGGATTATTTATTTAATTCAGAGTCGCCACTTGGGAAAGGTTTGGCTTTTGGTGTCCCAAGTCACCGGTTTATCTTGAATCCCAAATCGAGGAAATTTTCGACTTTTCCAAATGAAGTCTGCGAACCAGAAATTCTAAGTAAGGAATTCTGTTGACCCGAGGGAAGGTGTTAGGCACCCTCGAATCCCGTGGTTCTAGCACGGTCGCTTAAATTGTTATAATGGCTAAATATCTGATTTAAATACATGTTATGACTTACGTGCTTTTATTAAGTTTAAACCGCTTTTATTATTATCATTTATTTTATAGAATTGCAACATCGTAAAAATGCGTCTCGAACCACGTCACAATCAATGCGCCCGTAGTTGTTAACACATTTTGACTTTGTTGAGATTCGGATTTGGGTCACATCAATGTGCACCCGAATTTAAGAATGCGATTTAATTAAACCGCGCCAACAGAGTCTAACGCGTTATTATCTTTGTATAAGGCCACGAGATTTATTAAATGGCCTATCTTGAATTCTGAATAATTATCATGGTTATTTATTGAGGGCCTCGCAATTTTGCATCTTTATTTGGCGAGGCTCATCTCTATTTTAGAAAAGGATATCCTAAAATAGCTACATTTCTAATGCATTAGTCTTTAAAACTAGAAGAAAAAGTACATGCTAATTCAATTATAGGCTTTTGCCTAATCCGGATTTTGTCAGTTTCTGATTAACTACTTATAAAGTAAAAACGCCATGCCTTGCGAGGACGTTTCAGTCGAACAAAAGACTACATACGAGATTGATGAAATGCAATACCTAATCCGAACATTTCTTGAGTGGAACTAAACTGAACTTATTTGGACTAGATTAAAGGATAACTAGCAAAGTAAAGTACTTTAGTTTGGCAAGGAATCATGTACGAGCTAAACGAAATACAACGCTTAATCCGAACACTTCTCGAGTTTAACTTAACTAAACTTATGTGGACTAGTCTTAACTAAACAAAAACTAAATGAAACAAGAACAGTATTGTACAGAGTCGAAATATACATGCCCCTACTGACAAACAACTACAGAATTAAAATACAACAGGGTAAACTCAGTCAAATATCAATACATACTTTCGAACTGTTGAATCATAAGCTAAATCAACTTTCACAGGCCTGTTAATGTATTATGAATACTACGACAAATACTGGAACTTCTTCAACCTCTTTTCATTTCATGCTTTCCAACTATTTTAATTACATCAATATGGGACTTGAAATGTGTACCTGGAAATGCTGAAAATGCAAAGGAGAAGAAGAAGAAGATGTGGAAGTCAGCAGCAGAAAGAAGCAGGACTAGTAGTAGCAGCAGGACAGGGCAGCAACAACAGTGAGCAGAATAGCAACAACAAACAGAACAGCATAAAAGAAAAGGATTCTGATGCGAGGTGGAACTAGAGTTGAAGGAAAATGACAGCCAAACGAAATAGCACACAGTGTGATAGCAACAATGCTTCAGACAATCCAATTCCGGAATATACCAAATGCCACAAAACACTAACAATAATCTCGATGGGATTTTAGAAGAAGCAAAACTGCTTAATGTATTGACAATAGATGAAGTTCAGACAAACAAGACCAAATTTCTGATTTCCTAATCTGTTTTTCCTCTTTCTTGCTCCCTTTCTATTTCTGTCAACTCTCTCTTTTCTTTCTATCTTCACAGTGTGTGTGTGTTTCTTCTCTAATCCCTGTGTCCTAATCTCAGATCCTCCTTTCCCAATGTTTTTATCTCCCCTTTTATAAGTCCCTATCCTACTCTTTTTAAAACAGCCTGTTTTCAGAAATCTTCAGTTTCCACTCAACTATTTAAGTATTAATCCCATGACATTCCCTTAGCAGGCTTTAACTTTTTTTTACTTTATTATCTAAAAGCAAGTATGGGCAGTAAAATATATCTGACAGCATATACTGTCAGATTGTTTAAAACTTAAAAGCTTCTTAATGCAGAAAAACAGGCTGTGCACAAGGCACATGAGGTGCACCAATGCACATGCTGTGCACGAGTGCACATGCCTTCCAATTCAGGATTTAAACATAAACAATCCCTTTTTACATTGACTGGTCCAAATCAACAGCTATAGGTAAACGAAACTGATTCTGAATTGATTTCAACAAATGTTCAACAGAAGCAAATCGATTTACTATGCTCAGACAGTTGAAATTAATTGACGACACATGTCGACTCGACTATATTAGCATTATCGTACACAATCGTAGCCGAAAATCAAACATTCAGAAGTATAGGATACCTGACTCGACTTATACTGATTAAAATAGAATGGTGCATCCGAGGAATCAGTTAGTTAGTACAAATTGGAATACAACCAATACGCATGCCGTATCAGAATAGGAGGAGAAGGATTCAGACAAACACAGATGTTCAAACAGAGTGGACGAACAAAAGTTGATAAAAATTCAAAACACAAATTGACACAAAACATGAACAGACATCTAATCCCTCACATGGACCAAACAAATAAGGGAAGAAGGCAGACTCACCTCAAATCTTGAAAAATCGGAAACCTTGAACCGGACTTGGACAGACTTTCTTAAGGCTGAACGGACTTTAATCGAAGTGTTTCTCAGATGAGAAACACTTCGATTAAGGTCCCTTGGACCTTAATTTCTTTGGCTCGAACGGGTATGAACTAGTGACGAGGAACTACAAAGTTCCAAAACTCAGATCCGGGATTCATGTTTCCCTGGTTAGATTCGGACCAAACCAAGTATGGTTCGGTCACGAGGGGGGTCTGGGGAGTATCTGGTACAAAACTGGGGTTGGTTGGGTCAGATCGAGTTTTGACTCGAATCTTCGAATGAAGATTCGAGGACCTGGGGGTGATTCGAAACATGGGGTTGGTAGATTTGGGTTCAGGATGGCCTGGGGGTCCTATGGTGTTCAAGGGAAGGTCACCGGCATCCATGCCGCCGGCTTTCATGGCGGAAGTATGCAGAGGCGGCTAGGGTTTTAGGGCTGTTCGTTTGGGGAGACGAAGCAGCTGGGGTATTGGATAGGGGGGTAGGGTAGTGTTATGTACTTATATAGTTAGTGGGCAAATGGATCCTGGCCGTTGGATGAGACGAGATGAAGGGCCAGGATCCTTCGGCTAACAGGGAACGACGTCGTTCCAGGGGTGAAGGGTTAGGGTCGGTCCGGGTGAGACGGGTCGGGTTTATTGGTGGGTTATGGGGATTGATCTTGGACCGTTGGATCGGCTTGGTTTAAACGGTTGTGATGGGTTGGCATCGAAACGACGTAGCTTTGGTGTTAAACTACGTCGTTTCATGGCCTGGGGGTGGGCTGTTTGGACTGGTGGCTTGGGCTGTCCGCTTGGGCTGAGTTCGTTGGGCCAATTTTAACAAATTGGCCCAAGTCCGGAAGGGCCTTTTCTTTCTCTCTTTTTTTTATTTTTTATTTTTATTTCTTTTCTTATTTATTTTAAAACAAAACTAAAAACAAATCAAATTACAATTAAATACACACTCAAATATAATTATTTGCGCACATACTAAAGTATTTCAAAACCGGTAAAGTCAAACCAAACAAAATCATGGACGAAAAATGCCTATTCACGATTTTCTATTTAATGACCGAATTACGGTTTGAATTACGCAGGACACATATATATTTTTTGAATTTTATTTTAATAAAGTAAATAAATAAGAATGGGCCAAAATCACAAATAAATCCACAAGGTGCCGCACAGAAATCCGAAATTGTACAGCGGGGCCAATTATATATTTTTTTATTTCTTTTTGGAGCGATTGTCGTGTGAAGCAAAAATCACGTGCTCACAGTTATAATTGAGTTTCCACTTGGGTGGGCCCGGATTATTATCGTATACAGTCAAAATCGGGCTTGCCTTTTGTGTGATAAATCGAGATCAAAATACGATATCCTATTATATCGAACCTTGGTGCAAAGATAGATCATCGAGCTCGTGACCCAGAGACCGAGATTGAAGGATGATCGAGACCAAGCAAGATAGAGATCGAGCAAGATCGAGGACAACTTATCGAGCCAAATAACAGAAAGCCAAAATATCCGCAATCGGACGAGGATCATGGTAGAAATCCCGGCATATATTAAGAAGAAGCGGATTAATTAACTAATCATGAGATTTCTTACCATTTATAGAATTGTATCACGAATAGGACTCCCCTACTATATAAAGGGGGTCTAATCATTCGTAAAGGACATCATTCTTACGCAATATAAAGCAATATATTATAATTTTCTAGCTTTCACTATCTTGTTACCCTGTTCATAAGTCAGTTGAAACATCTTTTGGTTCAAGGGTGACTGAACTCGAGGGCCAAGGCTGTTCAATTTGTGTGGTTTGCATTTATTCTTTCATCGTCAATTTCAATATTAATTTATTCTTTTTAAATTGTACTAAGTGATATCACGTATCCTTAAAACCGCATATAAATTCAACTGTTATCCAATTTTAGGGTAAAAATTTTGGCGCCCACCGTGGGGCTAAGGATAATGGTGATTACTTGGTACAAACATTAGTGACACACACTATTTTACACTTGTTCTTTAAAGTATCTTTGATTACAGGACTAAAAAATATCAAACTCTCAGTCAGCACCTCTACACGCTGACAATGACTTCGGCCACCACTGCAAAAATGATAACATAGCACCAGGGAATAATATACCCTCGGTTGGCCTTGATGGAGTTCTGGCTGTAGATCCAATCAACGCTAGTTTACATGTAGCCATCAATGGAAATTTGGCCGTAGATCCCGAAGACAGCGTCCGTGGGGATGCTTGATCAGCCGCTCAAAGCGCACGTGGCGGTGAAGATGGCAGGATCAGCCTGTGGGTGATCTTTGAAATGTTGCAGGCTCAGCAGGCAGTAATAGCCCAGCTCCAAAACTAGAATCACACACCGAGTGGGGTCGATCTCGAGCCGTCCTAGGAAGTTGTACACACGGTCGAATCGATTTCAAGAAAATTGAGCGAGAAAGAGTCAGAGACCAACCTTGCAATCATGAACATGCTCGAAGACTTGACAAAGTGAATTGAGTCGGGGAAAAGAAAATCGAGGAAAACGACAAGAAGGTGTAAACTTATAACTCCAGGGTCGATCAAATCCTGGGAGCACCACCAATATTGAAAGGACTGGATTCCAAAACGTTCATACAAAAACTTTTCCCCCCGAATGTGGCTTCGAAGCCAATCACCAAGAAGTTTCGAATGCCCGAGATTCCTAAGTATAATGGAATGACCGATCCGAACGAGCACGTCACCTCTTACATATGTGCAATCAAAGGGAATGATCTAGAGGATAACGAGATCGAATTCATCTTGCTAAAGAAGTTCGGGGAGACCCTGTCAAAGGGAACTATGATATGGTACCATAATTTACCACCTAATTCTATTGACTCATTTGCGATGCTTGCAGATTCTTTCGCAAAGGCACACGCCGAGGACATTAAGGTCAAAACTAGAAAGTCAGACCTTTTCAAGGTAAGGAAGAAAGACAATGAAATGCTTAGAGAATTTGTGTCTCAATTCCAAATGGAACAGATAGACTTGCCACCGGTCGCCGATGATTGAGCTGTTCAAGCTTTCACTCAAGGGCTCAACGTTCGAAGCTCAGTGGCTTCACAACAATTGAAGTAGAATTTGATATATACTCGGCTGTTACTTGGGCCAATGTACATAATCGGTATTAATCAAAGATAATGGTTGAGGATGATCAACTTGGAGCATTTTCAGGGTCCGTTTATACTATCAGACCCGTCGATAGAATCAAGAGGGATATTGACCGAGAACCAAGGTCGAAGAGAGATCATATCAGCCGTATAATGGAGATCATAGGAGTAGCAGATCTGGACGAAATTCTGCATGAAATGAAAGGAGAAATGATCGAGGTCAGAGCTCTCGATGACTCATGATCAAGAACGGCTTCGAAAGACCTATTGGACCCAGAGAGGCACCACAAAGTCAAAGTATAACTTTAATATTGATGCGACTACCATCGTATCGGCTAATGAGCACATCAAACAAACTAAATGGCCTCGACCTTTGCAAACTGATCCAACACAAAGGGATCCCAACCAAATATGCAAATATCATGGCACACATGGCCACATGACGAAGGATTGTCGACAAATGGGGGAATAAGTAGACCGTTTGTTCAACAATGGTCACCTTCAAGAATTTTTGAGTAACCGAGCTAAGAATCATTTCAGAAACAGGGACTACAACAAACAAAATGAACAAGACGAGCCTACCACGACATCTATATGATCATTAGAGGGGTCGATGTTAATCAAGGTCCGATGATAAAACACACCAAAGTATCAATCACAAGGGAGAAACGGACTCAAGATTACCTACAAGAAGGAACTCTATCTTTCAGCGACAAGGATGCAGAAGGGATCATGCAACCCCATAATGATGCATTGGTAATTTATGTACTTATGAATAAAACTCGAGTTAAACGTGTGCTAATTGATCTAAGTAGCTCGGCTAACATCATTCGATCGAGGGTCGTAGAACAACCCGGCCTACAGGACCAGATCGTACCTGCGACCCGAGTGCTGAATGAATTCAACATGGCTTATGAAACTGCTGAGGGAGAAATAATGTTGCCGGTAAGCATAGCCGATACCAGCTAGGAAATCAAGTTTTATGTAATCAAGAGGGACATGAGATACAACACCCTGTTCGGGAGACCATGGATCCATAACATGAGGGTCGTGCCCTCGATCCTTCACCAGGTATTAAAATTTCCAACACCAGAAGGGATAAAGACGATTTACGGGGAGAAACCCCCTGCAAAGGAGATGTTTGTCACCAATGAAGTAATTCCAATATCAGCACTCTCATCGACAAAGGACTCGGGTTCGAGAGAGAAACAAGAAGCCAAATAGCAATCATCGATGTCAGCCTCGACCCGATCGGACAAGCAAGGGATTGACGAAGACGACAATTACGGGGTTCCTCGATCCTTTATAGCTTCCGATGATTTCGATGCCACAAATCAATGGTCGAAGAGCTAGAGCAGGTCGTGCTGATCGAACATATGCCCGATCAAAAGGTATACCTGGGCACGAGGTTAACTCTCGAGCTCAGGAAGAAAACTCATTCAATTTCTTACAGCTAATATGAATTGTTTTACTTGGTCTCATCTCGATATGACATGGATCCCACCAGAGATCACTACTTATAAACTGAGCTTGGACCCGACGTTCCATCCGGTAAAGCAGAAAATGAGACCCCTGTCTGAGATCAAGCATGACTTCATCAAGGACAAGGTAACTAAACTGCTTAAAATAGGGTCCATCAGGGAGGTAAAATACCCGAAATGGTTTGAAAATGTAGTGTAGTTCCTAAAAAGGGGAACAAACTAAGAATTGTGTGTGGATTATAAAAATTTGAATAAGGCATGCCCCAAAGATTCTTTCCATTTGTCTAACATCGATCGCATGGTCGATGCCATGGCCGGTGTTACACCTTATGTTTTCGTATGCAAAAGTACGCCATAAGTAAACTGATGAAAGCTCGGAAATGAGATATTACATACCGCATTTTCGTACGTTAAAGTTTCATCATAAGTTAATCAACGTAAGTTCTGGAATGAGATTATTTTGAAATTGTAAGTATTATATTATTTCAAACAAGAGATAAGTAAATTCATGAAGGTGATAGGGTAAGAAAATCGAAGAAGATGAATTTCATCAAAGTTTGTCATTTTGGGATAAAATACGGCCTGAGCTAAAATACCCGGTATTTATGGATTAGGACTATACAAGGTACCACATGATCATGATAGTAAGGTGTACAATGTATGTTAAAAGTGAGTATTATTTTAAGTAATTTGAGGTAAATCTTAATTATGTGGGTGATTGGTTAATTATTGGATAATGAGATATTACCCAATTAATTAAGAAATTATATTAGATAAAGATTAATGGCATGAGGTGGCATCCATATAAGAGCCACTAGGTGACTCTTAATTAAATGTGCAAGATGGCAAAATATGCAAAATGAGTCATAAGACATATGACACCTTGTTGACACGTGAAGAATCTTGGTTATGGCATAAAGAAATAACGCCTTTAATGAATTAACTCTTCTTGGTCTCTTTATTGGTAAGGCATAAGACTTCTAAATTAAGCAAATACGTTCCCTCATCCCTAAAAGAGTAGACATGCTTCCTAGAGAATGTAATTCTCCAAAAAGAATTCATGCGAACCTTTACAATAGTATTGCAATGTGAATTACAAATTCTAAGGGAGCACGATGCAATCTTTCTCAAGAATATCATACGGATTCTTCCCTACTTCGGTCCTCCATTACGTGTTTTCGCAAAATGAGAATCGGTTCAGGTATGTTAAGGTTATCTCTTCTTTCTTTTGGCATAATCCATACGCTACAAACGAAATGAGCAAATGCACAACTTCCACAAATGACTATATTTATAGAAGTATTAGAGATGCCTATGTTCTTGAATTTCTATATGTCTTATTATTTATCGTCTATTCATGGGTCTCAGAAAATACATAAGTTCATAAAGTTTATTTCATTATATTAATCAGAGGCATAATGGTCTTATGACAATTCTGAGAGATTTTATTGACGTACTTCTCATGCATTGCATTCATGTACATTGACCCATGACCATATGGTGTTCACATATATATGTATGTATATATATGTATATGGGATATAGAAAAAGGTTACGACGTTATATAAGCACCACCACCTGATCAGGTGGTATACATTGATGATTTGCCCACAATGGCCGAGATAATATGATGGGATGCCCTCAGAGGCTTGATGATGTTATGAACACATATACTCATGCTTGGTATGACATTTATATGCATATGCATGACATTATAAAAAATGAAATGATTCACAGAGCTATACAAATGTACATTTCGAGTCTTTTACTCCATGTTTCTCTCATATCTATTATTTATTTATTTTTATTCCTTACATAGTCGGTACATTATTTGTACTGACGTCCCTTTTTCCTTGGGACGCTGTGTTTCATGCCCGCAGGTCCCGATAGACAGGTTGAGAGCCCTCCAAGCAGGCTATCAGCTCAGTGGAATATGTTGGTGCGCTCCATTTGTTTCGGAGTTGCTTGTTTGGTTAGTATGATTTAGATATGTATTGTTTGATATGCGGGAATTTGTCCCGACCTTTATGAAAATTATGTATTCTTAGAGGCTTGTAGACAGATGTCATGTACGTAAAAGATTGTATGACCTTGTCAGCCTATGTTCAGTGTACGAGTGGTTATTTTGGTCTTATAGGCCCGTATGTCATATGTATAAGTTGGTATCATATGTTGTATTCTGCTTATCTCTCGGCAGCGTTCTGACTCAATTATCTATGATAGTATGACAAGAAACGATATGTTATGTTGGTACTCAGTTGAGTAAGGTACTGGGTGCCCGTTGCGGCCCATCGGTTTGGGTCGTGACAAAATTGTATCAAGGCAGTTCTTTCCTAGGGATGTCTATAAGTCGTGTCTAGTAGAGTCTTGTTTATGGGTGTGTCGTGCACCACACTTATAAGCATAAGGCTATAGGGCATTTAGGACTATCACTCTTTCTTCTTACTCTAGATCGTGTGGTAGAGCTCAGTGGTAAGAACTCAATTTCCTAAACTCTATTTCATTATATGAAGATACCTACGTCCAAAAGACAACTGGTAAGTGATTGAATGTGGTTGTGGAAGAGTTGAGTCAGAGGAACTCGATTTTGCATCATGCTTATAATAAGTAAATGTAAGGTCTTCAGTAGATCATGGGTATATAAGCTTCTTGATAAGGAGCCTTAAGGCAAGAATATCTATCCAACTTTATGGTGAAAGAAAATGAGAGATTCAGAAGATAAATACAAGTTTCAACAAGTTAAGGAAGCAAGGTGAAAGAGGGTACGAGGTACCCAGTTGATAAAGATTATCCTTATTGTGATGACCCAAAAGGTCATCACTTGTTTTAAAACGAAACTTCCGTGTTCTGAGACCTTGAAAACCTCTTTTAGAGTTACCTCGATTTGCGTGCTCAGTCCGTGCGTGTAGCCGAAAAGCTTAAATATGATAATCTGTGGAAAAATGATAAGTTTGATTATAAGATGATCTAATTTGACTCCGGTCAATGTTTTGGGTAAACAGACCCGAACCCGTGATTTGATGGTCCCGGAGGGTCCGTAAGAAAATATGGGACTTGGGCGTATGCCCGGAATCGAATTTCGCGGTCCTAAGCCCGAGAAATGAATTTTTAAAGGAAATTATTTTTTGGAATTGTTTAAAGAAATTGGTAATGGAATTTGATTAGAACGTGATGGTATCGGGCCCGTATTTTGGTTCCGGCGCCCGGTGCAGGTATTATATATGATTTAAGAAATTTCTGTGGAATTTGGTGAAAAAACGGATGTCACATGGCGTAATTCAGACTTAAATTGCAAAATTTATGTTTAAAGAAGTTTTGAGAAAATTTCATTGATCTCGAGATTCAATTTGATGTTTATGAGGTTATTTTTGATGATTTGATTACACGAGTGAGTCCATATAATGTTTTCGAGTTAGTATGACATTTGGTTTGGATCCCCGAGGGCTCGGGTGAGTTTCGGAATGTTTTTTTTACACTTAGGAAAAAAATTGCAGATTCAGAGAAGTTATAAGTCTCTGAAGCCAAGTCTCGCAGTCCGCGTTTGGTCAGAGTAAAAAATTGCAGATTCAGAAAAATTGCAGATTCAGAGTGTTTGGTCTAACCTTAGGTTGAGGGATTAGGAGTTTTGTCCTATTTGCTATTTGCTTCTTGTCGAGTACGACGTATAGGCATGGTGACGAGTATCCATACATTGATGTCAACCATGGTTGTGGGTCTTATATTGTGATTTACATGATTTTGTTGTATTATTCATGCCTTGGTGAAGATTTCTAATTGTTGTATAAAGTTTGTATGAAGAATTGTGATCTATGAACATTGGGGAGCGTTGGCTCAGGTTGTATAGCGAAATTTTGAAAGTATAAGTGACAATTGAGCTTTAAGAGATTTGGCTCATGTTGTGAAATGAGTTGTGAAAGCATAAGTGATAATCTATCCTCTAGAGCATTGGCTCGAGCTGTGAAGTGAATTGTGAAGTAAAAATTGAGAAAGAGAATAGATCATTATGTTGTCACCCTTACCGGGCTATTGTTGATTTATTTGTTGTTCCCTTGCCGGGATTCTTATTGCAAATTTCCTTTATTTCCTTACCCTATTGTTTGTGATTATTTTTTGGGTGAGGAAGAGAGTTAAAGCACGAAGGGTGATGTCGTGCATTGTTTGTTATTGTGAGTAAAGAGAGTAAAGCACGAAGGGTGATGCCGTGCCACACGATGTACCATTCCGTGCTGAATTTATTGATTATATGGTAAGGAAAGAGAGTAAAAGCACAAAGGGTGAGGCCGTGCACATTTTTATTATATGATTGCTTTGGTGAGGACGAGAGAAATTCACGAAGGGTGATGCCGTTCATTTGTTAATTTCTGATTCTTTATTGATATCCGAGTTATGTTGTTTCTTTCATTACTTGTTGTTATTTGATTTACTTCGAGGTTATAGATTCCCTTACCCTATTTGCCTTGTGATTGTTGTTTGGGTGAGGAAGAGCGTAAAACACGAAGGGTGATGCCGTGTATTGTTTTGGTGAGAGAGAGTTAAAGCACGAAGGGTGATGCCGTGAACTTGTTTTTGATTTCCTAATTTTATTAATAATTGTGTTACGAGTTTCTCTACACTAAGTTGCCGATTTCCTATTGATACTTGTTGTTTCCCCGCAGCATATTTTCCCCCTCCCATACTTGACTGTATATGACTGTTTCTTTCTGTACTTCATTTCTGCTGTGTTTAGTTAAATTGCACAGGTTTATGTGGTAGTCTGGTCCTAGCCTCGTCACTACTTCACCGAGGTTAGGCTAGACACTTACCAGCACATGGGGTCGGTTGTGCTGATACTACACTCTGCACTGTGTGCAGATCCAGGAGCAACTTTCGGATAGTAGTTGGAGGGCTTCCTTTAGTCCATTCGGAGACCCAAGGTAGACCTGAAGGCGTCCGTAGCCCTTGGCGTCTCCCTCTATCTCTATTTCCTATTTCATTTCCTTTGTTTATAAAGAGTGTATTATATTTCTTCAGACCTTGTATGTAGTAACTCTTAGACAGTCTGCGACACTGTGACACCAGGTTTTGGGGTATTTGAGGTTTTTAAAAGTTGTAATAGATGTAGCCTTAAGATATATAATTGTTGACTTCCGCTTGTTATTTAAAATTCCGCTTTTATCATATTATCGACTTGTGTTTGTTAAAGAGAAGCAAAAATGAAAGTGTAGCAAGTAGTTAAGGTTTGGCTTGCCAAGCTCTCATTAGTAGGTGCTATCACGACTCCTGAGGGTGGAAAATCTAGGTCGTGACAAGTTGGTATTAGAGATCTAGCTTACGTAGGTCTCATCGTTCACAGACAAGCTTAGTAGAGTCTAAGGGATCGGTACGGAGATGTCTGTACTTATCCTCCAAAGGCTACAGAGTTAGGAAAAACTTCACATTTATTTTTTCCTATCGTGCAGTTTTGTTTCTCAATGCTAATTGAGCTTCTACTATGTTCTTTCGTAAATGGAGAGAACACACGCTTCTTCATCCTCCGCTCAGCAGCTCGAGCTCCCAGCAGTCGCTCCCACGAGGGGCAGAGGGTGAGGCCAAGGCCGTACTAGAGGCCAAGGTAGGGGCATATCTCAGCCCCGAGCAACAGCCCTAGTGACGGAGCCTCAGGTTGATTTTGATGAGGAGGTTCTGGATCCAGTAGTTCCGGTAGACCCAACTCAGGTCCCAGAGGGGTTTATTGCTACCCCAGTTCTTCAGGATGCTCTGGTCCAATTAGAGGGCCTCATGGAGAGTGTCACCCAGGCAGGCTTGCTTCCTGTAGCACCAGCCATCTCTCAGGCTGGAGGAGGGGCCCAGACTCCTTTACTCGCACTCCGGAGTAGGTAGCTCCTCAGATTCAGACTCCAGCGGTTCAGCCAGTTGGAGCAGTACAGCCGGGTATGGTAGCTCAGACCGGTGATGGAGCAGCTATGTCCGCCGATGCTTTGTGGCGACTAGATATGTTCACCAAGCTCTTCACTTCTACTTTTAGCGGTGCATCTACTGAGGATCCCCAGGATTATCTAGACAGCTGCCATGAGGTTCTCTGGAACATGGGTATTGTTGAGACCAACGGGGCGATTTTGCTACATTTTGCTTGTCTGGATCTGCCAAAACTTGGTGGAGGGATTATTGCTTAGCAATACCAGCCGGATCACCAGCGTTGACTTGGGAGCAGTTTACAGTGTTATTCTTGGAGAAGTTTCTCCCCGTTACTTAAAGAGAGGCCTATCGGAGGTAGTTTGAGCACCTCTAGTAGGGTTCCATGACTGTTACCCAGTATGAGACCAGGTTCATCGATTTAGCTCGCCATGCTCTCATAATACTCCCCATCGAGAGAGAGAGGGTAAGGAGGTTTATTGGCGATCTTATTCAGCCGATTCATCTTCAGATGGCTAGAGAGGCTGGGAGTGAAATTACTTTTCAGGAGACGGCCAATGTGGCCCGTAGAGTTGAGATGTTTTTGTCATAGGGAGGTAGTCATGGGTCAGACAAGAGGCCCCGTCATTCAGGCCGATTAAGTGGTAACTCATCCGGAGGTCGAGACTCGTATGGTAAAGGCCATCATCCTAGGCCCTTTCAGTCAGCACTCCAAGTTTCTCAAGGTACTTCAGGTAGTCGAGGTCCCCAGATGTAGTATCCTGATCAGCAGTCCTACAGTGCACCACCTTCTCCTATCAGTGCACTGCTGCTTTAAAGTTTTCGGGGTGATCATTCAGGTCGTCACGGCCAACAGTCTTAGCAGCTGAGGGTTTGTTACACGTGTGGTGATCCAGATCACATTGCTAGGTTTTGCCCTCGAGCACCGAGTAGCTCTCAGCATCAGGATTCTCGTGCTATGGTACAGGCACCAGGTGTTCCACGGCCCGCCCATCCAGCTAGATGTGGGGGTAGAGGTGCTAGAGGTGGAGGTAGAGGTACTAGAGGTGAAGCTCAGGCCGCCAGAGGTGGAGGCCAACCAGCAGCATGCCATCCCAGAGATGTAGTTTAGGGTTATGGGGCCCAGCCCCGATGTTATGTTCTTCCAGCCAGGCCCGAGGCTGAGGCTTCAGATGCAGTCATTACAGGTATTATTTTGGTTTGTGATGGAGATGCTTTAGTGTTATTTGATCCAGGGTCTACCTACTCGTATATGTCATCTTATTTTGCACTGTATCTGGTCATGCCTAGTGATTTATTGAGTATTCCTGTTTATGTATCTACACCGGTGGGTGATTCCATTGTGGTAGATCGAGTACATCGTTCTTGTATTGTGGTGATTGGGGGTCTTCAGACTCGTATTGATTTGTTGCTTCTAGACATGGTCGATTTCGATGTTATATTGGGGATGGACTGGTTATCATCTTACCACACTATCTTGGACTGTCATGCCAAGACTGTGACCTTAGCCTTACCGGATTTGCCCCATTTAGAGTAGAGAGGGACTCCTGGACATTCTACCCATAGTGTTATCTCGTATGTGAAGGCTAGGCGTATGGTCGAGAAGGGGTGTTTGGCCTATTTGGCATATGTTCGTGATTTTAGTGCTGAGGTCCCTTCTATTGATTTTGTGCCCGTTGTTTGAGAGTTTCTTGATGTCTTCCCTTTGGACCTGCTGGGTATGCTACCCGACAGGGATATTGACTTTTGTATTGATTTGCCTCCAGGTACTAAGCCCATTTCCATCCCGTCGTATCGTATGGCTCCATCGGAGTTGAAAGAGTTGAAGGAATAGTTGCAAAAGTTGCTTGAGAAGGGTTTCATTAGACCCAGTGTTTCGCTTTGGGGTGAGCCAGTGTTGTTTGTTAAGAAGAAGGACAGATCGATGAGAATGTGTATTGATTACCGGCAGTTAAATAAGGTTACAATCAAGAATAAGTATCCATTGTCGAGGATCGATGATTTGTCTGATCAGCTTCAGGGTGCCAAGGTATTTTCAAAGATTGATTTGAGATCTGGCTACCATCAGTTGAGGATTAGCGCATCCGATGTCCCTAAGACAGCTTTCCGCACTCGGTACGGGCATTATGAGTTCCTAGTCATGTCATTTGGGTTGACCAATGCCCTAGCAACTTTTATGGATTTGATGAACCGAGTGTTCAGGCCTTATTTGGACTCATTCGTGATAGTCTTCATTGATGATATTTTGATATATTCCCATAGCTGGGAGGAGCACGAGTAGCATCTTAGATTGGTTCTTAAGACCTTGAGGGATAGCCAGTTATATGCTAAGTTCTCGAAGTGTGAGTTCTGGTTGAGTACAATTGCATTTTTGGGTCATGTTGTATCAGCAGAGGGTATTCAAGTTGATCCGAAGAAGATTGAGGCAGCCAAGAACTGGCCTAGACCAGCATCAACTATAGAGATTCGATGTTTTTTGGGATTGGCAGGCTACTACCGTCGGTTTGTGGAGGGGTTCTCATCTATCGCAGCCCCGATGACCAGGTTAACCCAGAAGGGTGCCCAGTTCAGATGGTCGGACGAGTGTGAGGCGAGCTTTTAGAAGCTCAAGACAGCTCTGACTATGACACCAGTGTTGGTTTTGCCCACAGGTTCAGGGCCTTATACAGTTTATTTTGATGCATCTCGTATTGGTTTGGTTGCAGTGTTGATGCAGGATGGCAGGGTCATTGCCTATGCTTCGTGGCAGTTAAAGATTCATGAGAAGAACTATCTGATTCATGACTTGGAGTTGGCAGCCATTGTTCACGTATTGAAGATTTGGAGGCATTATCTGTATGGCGTGGCATGTGAGGTGTTCACGGATCACAAGAGTCTTCAGTATTTTTTCAAACAAAAGGAGTTGAATTTGAGATAGAGGAGGTGGTTGGAGTTGTTGAAAGATTATGATATCACTATATTATATCATCCGGGAAAGGCCAATGTGGTAGCCGATGCGTTGAGTAGGAAGTCAGCCAGTATGGGCAGTCTTGCTTATATTCCGGTCGGAGAGAGACTGCTTGCTTTGGACGTTCAGGCTTTGGCCAATCAGTTTGTGAGGTTGGATATTTCTGAGCCTAGTTGTGTATTGGCCTGCACGGTCGCTAGTTCTTCTTTATTAGAGCGTATCCGTGATCGGCTGTATTATGATCCCCATTTGTTTATCCCTAGAGACAAGGTGTAGCGTGTAGGTGCCAAGCAGGTTACCTTAGATGATGATGGAGTCTTGAGATTGCAGGGTCGAGTTTGTGTGCCTAATGTGGATTGGCTCCGAGAGTTGAAGATGTATCAGGATTTGCGGCAGCATTATTGGTGGCGGAGAATGAAGAAGGATATCATTACATATGTATCTCGGTATTTGAATTGTCAGTAGGTTAAGTACAAGCATCAGAGGCCTAGTGGTTTATTTCAAAGGATTGATCTTCCCGAGTGGAAGTGGGAGCGGATCACTATGGATTTCGTTGTTGGACTCCCGCTGACTCGGAGGAAGTTCGACGCAGTATGGGTCATTGTTGATAGGCTGACCAAGTCAGCGCATTTCATTCATATGGCGGTCTCCTATTCATCCGAGAGGTTAGTTGAGATCTATATCCGAGAGATTGTTCGTCTTCATGGTGTTCTTGTATTAATCATTTCGGACCGAGGTATGCAATTTACCTCGTGTTTCTTGGAGATCAGTTTAGCGAGAGTTGGGCACCCAAGTTGAGTTGAGTATAACATTCCATCCTCAGACGGACGGGCAGTCCAAGCGGACTATTCAGATTTTGGAGGATATGCTCCGAGCTTGTGTCATTGACTTAAGAGGCTCGTGGGATCAGTTTTTGCCTCTAGCAGAGTTTGCCTACAACAACAGTTACCAGTCGAGTATCCAGATGGCTCCTTATGAGGCTTTATATGGTAGGTGGTGACAAACTCTGGTTGGATTGTTTGAGTCAGGAAAGGCTCGATTGTTGTGTACAGATCTAGTTCAGGAGGCTTTGGACAAGGTCAGGATTATTTAGGATAGGCTTCGTACAGCTCAGTCCAGACAAAAGAGTTATGCAGACCGCAAGGTTCGAGATGTGGCTTTTATGGTTGGAGAGCAGGTATTGCTCCGAGTGTCGCCTATGAAGGGCGTGATGAGATTTGGGAAGAAGGGCAAGCTTAGCCCTAGGTTCATCGGTCCGCTTGAGATTCTTGATCGAGTGGGAGAGGTGGCTTATAGACTTGCACTGCCGCAAAGCTTATCAGTGGTGCATCCAGTATTTAATGTGTCCATGCTCCGGAAATATCACAGCAATCCATCCCATGCGTTAGATTTCTGCACTGTCCAGTTGGACAAGGACTTGTCTTATGAGGAAGAGCTGGTAGCTATTCTACGCCGGCTGGTTCGTTAGTTGAGGTCAAAGAGTTTTCCTTCTATTCGTGTACAGTGGAGAGGTCAACCACCTGAGGCATCGACCTGGGAGTCCGAGTGCGATATGTGGAGCCATTATCCCTATCTTTTCCCCGACTCAGGTACTTCCTTCTTCTGTCCGTTCGAGGACGAACGATTGTTTTAGAGGTGGAGAATGTGATGACCCAAAAGGTCATCACTTGTTTTAAAACAAAACTTCCATTTCTAAGGCCTTGAAAACCTTATTTAGATTCACCTCGATTTGCGCGCACAGTTCGGGCGCGTAGCCGGAAAGCTTAAATATGATAATCTGTGAAAAAAATGATAAGTTTGATTATAAGATGAGCTAATTTGACTCCGGTCAACGTTTTAGTAAACGGACCAGGACCCGTGATTTGATGGTCCCGGAGGGTCTGTAGGAAAACATAGGACTTGGGCGTATGCCCGGAATCGAATTCCGAGGTCCCAAGCCCGAGAAATGAATTTTTAAAGGAAATTGTTTTCTGGAATTGTTTAAAGAAATTAGAAATGGAATTTGATTAGAACGTGATGGTATCGGGCCCGTATTTTAGTTCTGGTTCCCGGTACAGGTCTTATATATGATTCAAGACATTTCTGTGGAATTTGGTGAAAAACGAATGTCACATGGCGTGACTCGGACTTAAATTGCAAAATTTATGTTTAAAGAAGTTTTGAGAAAATTTCATTGATCTCGAGGTTTAATTTGATGTTTATGAGGTTATTTTTTATGATTTGATTACACGAGTGAGTCCATATAATGTTTTTAAGTTAGTATGACATTTGGTTTGGATCCCCGAGGGCTCGGGTGAGTTTCGGGATGTTTTTTTACATTTAGGAAAAAAATTACAGATTCAGAGAAGTTATAGGTCTGTGAAGCCAAGTCTCGCAGTCCGCGGTGGAATCTTCGCGGCCGCGGTGGGATTTGTGCGGCTTGCGGTGCGCAAGGCCAAGCCTTCGCAGCGGCGCTCGATTTCTTGCGGTCCGCTATGGAGGCTTGTGCGGCCGCGGTCGGTTTCATGCGGTCCGCGGTGGAGGCCTGTGCGACCGCAGTCCGTTTCGTGCGGTCCACACAGGGCATCGGACCGCAGTACCTCAGGAAGGCCTGTGCGGCGACAGCCCATTTTGTGCGGTCCGCACAGGGGGTCTGACAGGGGTATAAATAGACGATATTTTCAGCTATTTTGCATTTTACAAAACCCCAAAAACATAAGAAGCGATTTTTCAAACAACCTTTCTTCCCCAAATCAATTGTAAGTCATTTTTAACTAGTTTTATTCAATCATTAACATCTTTTAACATGATTTCAACTTCAAATCAATTATTTTCATGGGGAAAATTGGGTTTTTTGGGTAGAACCTAGGTTTTTAAAGAATTGGGGATTTGGACCTCGATTTGAGGTCCGATTTCAAAACAAATTACATATTTGAGCTCATGGGAGAATGGGTAATCGGGGTTTGGTTCGAACCTCGGGTTTTGACCACGTGGGCCTGGGGGCGATTTTTGACTTTTGGGTAAAATTTTAGAAAACTCATTTTTCATGCATTCAAATTGATTCACTTAGCATTTATTGATGTAATTAAGTAAAATGTGACTAGATACGAGCGAATTGGCGGTGGAATCAAGGGGTAAATCTATAATTGAACCTTGAATTGTGTTCGAGGCATCGAGGTAAGTGTTTGGTCTAACCTTAGGTTGAGGGATTAGGAGTTTTGTCCTATTTGCTATTTGCTTCTTGTCGAGTACGACGTATAGGCATGGTGACGAGTATCTATACATTGATGTCAACCATGGCTGTGGGTCTTATATTGTGATTTACATGATTTTGTTGTATTATTCATGCCTTGGTGAAGATTTCTAATTGTTGTATAAAGTTTGTATGAAGAATTGTGATCTATGAACATTGGGGAGCGTTGGCTCAGGTTGTATAGCGAAATTTTGAAAGTATAAGTGACAATTGAGCTTTAAGAGCTTTGGCTCATGTTGTGAAATGAGTTGTGAAAGCATAAGTGATAATCTATCCTCTAGAGCATTGGCTCGAGCTGTGAAGTGAATTGTGAAGTAAAAATTGAGAAATAGAAGAGATCATTATGTTGTCACCCGGAAGTGAATTGTGAAGTAAAAATTGAGAAAGAGAAGAGATCATTATGTTGT
This sequence comes from Nicotiana tabacum, assembly GCF_000715075.1. Taxonomy (NCBI): domain Eukaryota; kingdom Viridiplantae; phylum Streptophyta; class Magnoliopsida; order Solanales; family Solanaceae; genus Nicotiana; species Nicotiana tabacum. The sequence continues at coordinate 96,279,365 of NC_134084.1, read as the reverse complement.
CACCCTTGCCGGGCTATTGTTGATTTATTTGTTGTTCCCTTGCCGGGATTCTTATTGCGAATTTCCTTTATTTCCTTACCCTATTGTTTGTGATTATTTTTTGGGTGAGGAAGAGAGTTAAAGCACGAAGGGTGATGTCGTGCATTGTTTGTTATTGTGAGTAAAGAGTGTAAAGCACGAAAGGTGATGCCGTGCCACACGATGTACCATTCCGTGCTGAATTTATTGATTATATGGTAAGGAAAGAGAGTAAAAGCACAAAGGGTGAGGCCGTGCACATTTTTATTATATGATTGCTTTGGTGAGGACGAGAGAAATTCACGAAGGGTGATGCCGTTCATTTGTTAATTTCTGATTCTTTATTGATATCCGAGTTATGTTGTTTCTTTCATTACTTGTTGTTATTTGATTTACTTCGAGGTTATAGATTCCCTTACCCTATTTGCCTTGTGATTGTTGTTTGGGTGAGGAAGAGCGTAAAACACGAAGGGTGATGCCGTGTATTGTTTTGGTGAGAGAGAGTTAAAGCACGAAGGGTGATGCCGTGAACTTGTTTTTGATTTCCTAATTTTATTAATAATTGTGTTACGAGTTTCTCTACACTAAGTTGCCGATTTCCTATTGATACTTGTTGTTTCCCCGCAGCATATTTTCCCCCTCCCATACTTGACTGTATATGACTGTTTCTTTCTGTACTTCTTTTCTGCTGTGTTTAGTTAAATTGCACAGGTTTATGTGGTAGTCTGGTCCTAGCCTCGTCACCACTTCACCGAGGTTAGGCTAGACACTTACCAGCATATGGGGTCGGTTGTGCTGATACTACACTCTGCACTGTGTGCAGATCCAGGAGCAACTTTCGGACAGTAGTTGGAGGGCTTCCTTTAGTCCATTCGGAGACCCAAGGTAGACCTGAAGGCGTCCGCAGCCCTTAGCGTCTCCCTCTATCTCTATTTCCTATTTCATTTCCTTTGTTTATAAAGAGTGTATTATATTTCTTCAGACCTTGTATGTAGTAACTCTTAGACAGTCTACGACACTGTGACACCAGGTTTTAGGGTATTTGAGGTTTTTAAAAGTTGTAATAGATGTAGCCTTAAGATATATAATTGTTGACTTTCGCTTGTTTATTTAAAATTCCGCTTTTATCATATTATCGACTTGTGTTTGTTAAAGAGAAGCAAAAATGAAAGTGTAGCAAGTAGTTAAGGTTTGGCTTGCCAAGCTCCCATTAGTAGGCGCTATCACGACTCCCGAGGGTGGAAAATCTAGGTCGTGACAAGTTGGTATCAGAGCTCTAGCTTACGTAGGTCTCATAGTTCACTGACAAGCTTAGTAGAGTCTGAGGGAAAGGCTACAGAGTTAGGAAAAACTTCACATTTATTCTTTCCTATCGTGCAGTTTTGTTTCTCAATGCTAATTGAACTTCTACTATGTTCTTTCGTAAATGGAGAGAACACACGCTTCTTCATCCTCCGCTCAGCAGCTCGAGCTCCCAGCAGCCGCTCCCATGAGGGGCAGAGGGTGAGGCCAAGGCCGTACTAGAGGACGAGGTAGGGGCATATCTCAACACCGAGCAGCAGCCCTAGTGACGGAGCCTCAGGTTGATTTTGATGAGGAGGTTCCGGATCCAGTAGTTCCGGTAGGCCCAACTCGGGTCCCAGAGCAGTTTATTGCTACCCCAGTTCTTCAGGATGCTCTGGTCCAATTAGAGGGCCTCATGGAGAGTGTCACCCGGGCAGGCTTGCTTCCTGTAGCACCAGCCATCTCTCAGGCTGGAGGAGGGGCCCAGACTCCTCTACTCGCACTCCGGAGTAGGTAGCTCCTCAGATTCAGACTCCAGCGGTTCAGCCAGTTGGAGCAGTACAGCCGAGTATGGTAGCTCAGACCTGTGATGGAGCAACTATGTCTGCGGATGCTTTGTGGAGACTAGATATGTTCACCAAGCTCTTCACTTCTACTTTTAGCGGTGCATCTACTGAGGATCCCCAGGATTATCTAGACAGCTGCCACGAGGTTCTCTGGAACATGGGTATTGTTGAGACCAATGGGGTCGATTTTGCTACATTTTGCTTGTCTGGATCTGCCAAAACTTGGTGGAGGGATTATTGCTTAGCGACACCAGCCGAATCGCCAGCCTTGACTTGGGAGCAGTTTATAGTGTCATTCTTGGAGAAGTTTCTCCCCGTTACTCAAAGAGAGGCCTATCGGAGGTAGTTTGAGCACCTTTAGTAGGGTTCCATGACTGTTACCCATTATGAGACCAGGTTCATCGACTTAGCTTGCCATGCTCTCATAATACTCCCCATCGAGAGAGAGAGGGTGAGGAGGTTTATTGACGATCTTATTCAGCCGATTCATCTTCAGATGGCTAGAGAGGCTGGGAGTGAAATTACTTTTCATGAGACGGCCAATGTGGCCCGTAAAGTTGAGATATTTCTGTCATAGGGAGGTAGTCATGGGTCATACAAGAGGCCCCGTCATTCAGGCAGATTAAGTGGTACCTCATTCGGAGGTCGAGACTCGTATGGTAGAGGCTATCCTTCTAGGCCCTTTCAGTCAGCGCTCCAAGTTTCTCATGGTACTTCAGGTAGTCGAGGTCCCAGATGTAGTATCCCGATCAGCAGTCCTACAGTGCACCACCTTCTCCTATCAGTGCACTGCTGCTTCAAAGTTTTCAGGATGATCATTCAGGTCGTCAGGGCCAGCAGTCTTAGCAGCTGAGGGTTTGTTACACGTGTGGTGATCCGGGTCACATTGCTAGGTTTTGCCCTCGAGCACCGAGTAGCTCTCAGCATCAGGATTCTCGTACTATGGTACAGGTACCAGGTGTTCCATAGCCCGCCCATCCAGCTACGTGTGGGGGTAGAGGTGCTAGAGGTGGAGGTAGAGGTACTAGAGGTGGAGCTCAGGCCGCCAGAGGTGGAGGCCAGCCAGCAGCATGCCATCCTAGAGATGTAGTTTAGGGTTGTGGGGCCTAGCTCTGATGTTACGTCCTTCCAGCCAGGCCCGAGGCTGAGGCTTCAGATGCAGTCATTACAGGTATTATTTTGGTTTGTGATGGAGATGCTTTAGTGTTATTTGATCCAGGGTCTACCTACTCGTATATGTCATCTTATTTTGCACCGTATCTGGTCATGCCTAGTAATTCATTGAGTATTCATGTTTATGTGTCTACACCGGTGGGTGATTCCATTGTGGTATATCGAGTACATCGTTCTTGTATTGTGGTGATTGGGGGTCTTGAGACTCGTATGGATTTGTTGCTTCTAGATATGGTCGATTTCGATGTTATATTGGGGATGGAGTGGTTATCACCTTACCACACTATCTTGGACTGTCATGCCAAGACTATGACCTTAGCCTTACCGGATTTGCCCCATTTAGAGTGGAGAGGGACTCCTGGACATTCTACCCGCAGTGTTATCTCGTATGTGAAGGCTAGGCATATGGTCGAGAAGGGGTGTTTGGCCTATTTGGCATATGTTCGTGATTTTAGTGCTGAGGTCCCTTCTATTGATTTTGTGCCCGTTGTTTGAGAGTTTCTTGATGTCTTCCCTTCGGACCTGCTGGGTATGCTACCCGACAGGGATATTGACTTTTGTATTGATTTACCTCCAGGTACTAAGCCCATTTCCATCCCACTGTATCGTATGGCTCCATCGAAGTTGAAAGAGTTGAAGGAATAGTTGCAAAAGTTGCTTGAGAAGGGTTTCATTAGACCCAGTGTTTCGCCTTGGGGTGAGTCAGTGTTGTTTGTTAAGAAGAAGGACAGATCGATGAGAATGTGTATTGATTACCGGCAGTTAAACAAGGTTACAATCAAGAATAAGTATCCATTATCGAGAATCGATGATTTGTCTGATCAGCTTCAGGGTGCCAAGGTATTTTCAAAGATTGATTTGAGATCTGGCTACCATCAGTTGAGGATTAGCGCATCCGATGTCCCTAAGACAGCTTTCCGCACTCGGTACGGGCATTATGAGTTCCTAGTCTTGTCATTTGGGTTGACCAATACCCTAGCAACTTTTATGGATTTGATGAACCGAGTGTTCAGGCCTTATTTGGACTCGTTCGTGATAGTCTTCATTGATGATATTTTGATATATTCCCATAGCCGGGAGGAGCACGAGCAGCATCTTAGAGTGGTTCTTCAGACCTTGAGGGATAGCCACTTATATGCTAAGTTCTCGAAGTGTGAGTTCTGGTTGAGTATAATTGCATTTTTGGGTCATGTTGTATCAGCAGAGGGTATTCAGGTTGATTCGAAGAAGATTGAGGCAACCAAGAACTGGCCTAGACCAGCATCAACTATAGAGATTCGAAGTTTTTTGGGATTGGCAGACTACTACCATCGGTTTGTGGAGGGGTTCTCATCTATCGCAGCCCCAATGACCAGGTTGACCCAGAAGGGTGCCCAGTTCAGATGGTCGGACGAGTGTGAGGTGAGCTTTTAGAAGCTCAAGAAAGCTCTGACTATGACACCAGTGTTGGTTTTACCTACAGGTTCAGGGCCTTACATAGTTTATTGTGATGCATCTTATATTGGTTTGGGTGCAGTGTTGATGCAGGATGGCAAGGTCATTGCATATGCTTTGCGGCAGTTAAAGATTCATGAGAAGAACTATCTGATTCATGACTTGGAGTTGGCAGCCATTGTTCACGTATTAAAGATTTGGAGGCATTATCTGTATGGCGTGGCATGTGAGGTGTTCACGGATCACAAGAGTCTTTAGTATTTTTTCAAACAAAAGGAGTTGAATTTGAGACAGAGGAGGTGGTTGGAGTTGTTGAAAGATTATGATATCACTATATTATATCATCCGAGAAAGGCCAATGTGGTGGCCGATGCGTTGAGTAGGAAGTCAGCCAGTATGGGCAGTCTTGCTTATATTCCGGTCAGAGAGAGACTGCTTGTTTTGGACGTTCAGGCTTTGGCCAATCAGTTTGTGAGGTTGGATATTTCTGAGCCTAGTTGTGTATTGGCCTGCACGGTCGCTAGTTCTTCTTTATTGGAGTGTATCCGTGATCGGCTGTATTATGATCCCCATTTGGGTGTCCCTAGAGACATGGTGTAGCGCTTAGGTGCCAAGCAGGTTACCTTATATGATGATGGAGTCTTGAGATTGCAAGGTCGAGTTTGTGTGCCTAACGTGGATTGGCTCCGAGAGTTGAAGATGTATCAGGATTTGCGGCAGCATTACTGGTGGCGGAGAATGAAGAAGGATATCATTGCATATGTATCTCGGTGTTTGAATTGTCAGCAGGTTAAGTACAAGCATCAGAGGCCTAGTGGTTTATTTCAATGGATTGATCTTCCAGAGTGGAAGTGGGAGCGGATCACTATGGATTTCGTTGTTGGACTTCCACTGACTCGGTGGAAGTTCGATGCAGTATGGGTCATTGTTGATAGGCTGACCAAGTCAGCGCATTTCATTCATATGGCGGTCTCCTATTCATTCGAGAGGTTAGCTGAGATCTATATCCGGGAGATTGTTCGTCTTCATGGTGTGCTTGTATCAATCATTTCGGACTGAGGTACGCAATTTACCTCGTGTTTCTTGGAGAATAGTTTAGCGAGAGTTGGGCACCCAAGTTGAGTTGAGTACAACATTCCATCCTCAGACGGACGGGCAGTCCGAGCGGACTATTCAGATTTTGGAGGATATGCTCTGAGCTTGTGTCATTGACTTAAGAGGCTCGTGGGATCAGTTTTTGCCTCTAGCAGAGTTTGCCTACAACAACAGTTACCATTCGAGTATCCAGATGGCTCCTTATGAGGCTTTATATGGTAGGTGGTGTCGATCTCCGGTTGGATGGTTTGAGCCGGGAGAGGCTCGATTGTTGGGTACGGATCTAGTTCAGGAGGCTTTGGACAAGGTCAGGATTATTTAGGATAGGCTTCGTACAGCTCAGTTCAGGAGATTTGGGAAGAAGGGCAAGCTTAGCCCTAGGTTCATCGGTCCGCTTGAGATTCTTGATCGGGTGGGAGAGGTGGCTTATAGACTTGCACTGCCGCCGAGCTTATCAATGGTGCATCCAGTATTTAATGTGTCCATGCTCCGGAAATATCACAGCAATCCATCCCATGCGTTAGATTTCTGCACTGTCCAGTTGGACAAGGACTTGTCTTATGAGGAGGAGCTGGTAGCTATTCTAGGCCGGCTGGTTCGTTAGTTGAGGTCAAAGCATTTTCCTTCTGTTCGTGTACAGTGGAGAGGTCAACCACCTGAGGCATCGACCTGGGAGTCCGAGTGCGATATGCGGAGCCATTATCCCTATCTTTTCCCTGACTCAGGTACTTCCTTCTTCTGTCCGTTCGAGGACGAACGATTGTTTTAGAGGTGGATAATGTGATGACCCAAAAGGTCATCACTTGTTTTAAAACAAAACTTCCAATTCTAAGGCCTTGAAAACCTTATTTATATTCACCTCGATTTGCGTGCACAGTTTAGGTGCGTAGCCGGAAAGCTTAAATATGATAATCTGTGAAAAAAATGATAAGTTTGATTATAAGATGAGCTAATTTGACTCCGGTCAACGTTTTGGGTAAACGGACCAGGACTCATGATTTGACGGTCCCGGAGGGTCCGTAGGAAAACATACTACTTGGGCGTATGCCCGGAATCAAATTCCGAGGTCCCAAGCCCGAGAAATGAATTTTTAAAGGAAATTGTTTTCTGGAATTGTTTAAAGAAATTAGAAATGGAATTTGATTAGAACGTGATGGTATCGGGCCCGTATTTTGGTTTCGGCTCCCGATACAGGTCTTATATATGATTCAAGACATTTCTGTGGAATTTGGTGAAAAACGAATGTCACATGGCGTGACTCGGACTTAAATTGCAAAAATTATGTTTAAAGAAGTTTTGAGAAAATTTCATTGATCTCGAGATTTAATTTGATGTTCATGAGGTTATTTTTAATGAATTCATTACACGAGTGAGTCCATATGATGTTTTTGAGTTTGTATGACATTTGGTTTGGAGCCCCGAGGGCTCGGGTGAGTTTCGGGATGTTTTTTTACACTTAGGAAAAAAATTGCAGATTCAGAGAAGTTACAGGTCTCTGAATCTAGGTCTCGCGGTCTGCAGTGGAAGCTTCGCGACCGTGGTGGGGACTCCGCGACCTCGGTGGGATTTGTGCGGTCCGCGGTGAGCAAGGCCAAGCCTTCACAGCCACGCTCGATTTCTTGCAGTCCACGGTGTGCGGCCGCGGTCGGTTTCGTGCGGTCCGCGGTGGAGGCCTGTGCGGCCGCAGTCCATTTCGTGTGGTCCGCACAGGGTACCAGACAGCAGTACCTCCGGAAGGTCTGTGCGGCCGTAGTCCATTTTGTGCGGTCCGCACAGGAGGGTCTGAGAGGGGTATAAATAGACAAGATTTTCAGCTATTTTGCATTTTACAAAACCCCAAAAACATAAGAGGCAATTTTTCAAACAACCTTTCTTCCCCAAATCAATTGTAAGTCGTTTTTAACTAGTTTTCTTCAATCATTAACATCTTTTAACGTGATTTCAACTTCAAATCAATTATTTTCATGGGGAAATTGGGTATTTTGGGTAGAACCTAGGTTTTTAAAAAATTGGGAATTTGGACCTCGATTTGAGGTTCGATTTCAAAACAAATTACATATTTGAGCTCGTGGGGGAATGGGTAATCGGGCTTTGGTTCGAACCACGGGTTTTGACCACGTGGGTCCGGGGACAATTCTTGAATTTTGGGTAAAACTTTAGAAAACTCATTTTTCTTGCATTCAAATTGATTCATTTAGCATTTATTGATGTAATTAAGTAAAATGTGACTAGATACGAGCGAATTGGCGGTGGAATCAAGGGGTAAAGCTATAATTGAACCTTGAGTTGTGTACGAGGCATCGAGGTAAGTGTTTGGTCTAACCTTAGGTTGAGGGATTAGGAGTTGTGTCCTATTTGCTATTTGCTTCTTGTCAAGTACGACGTATAGGCATGGTGACGAGTATCTATACGTTGGTGCCAAGCATGACCGTGGGTCTTATATTGTGATTTACATGATTTTGTTGTATTATTCATGCCTTGGTGAAGATTTCTAATTGTTGTATAAAGTTTGTATGAAGAATTGTGACCTATGAACATTGAGGAGCGTTGGCTCAGGTTGTATAGCAAAATTGTGAAAGTATAAGTGACAATTGAACTTTTAGAGCTTTGGCTCGAGTTGTGAAATGAGTTGTGAAAGCAAAAGTGATAACCGAACCTCTAGAGCATTGGTTCGAGCTGTGAAGTGAATTGTGAAGTAAAAATTGAGAAAGAGAAGAGATCATTATGTTGTCACCCTTACCGGGCTATTGTTGATTTATTTGTTGTTCCCTTGCCAGGATTCTTATTGCAAATTTCCTTTATTTCCTTACCCTATTATTTGGGTGAGGAAGAGAGTTAAAGCACGAAGGGTGATGCCGTGCATTGTTTGTTATTGTGAGGAAAGAGTTTAAAGCACGAAGGGTGATGCCGTGCCGCACGATGTACCATTCCATACCGAATTTATTGATTATATGGTAAGGAAAGAGAGTAAAAGTACGAAGGGTGATGCCGTGCACATTTTTATTATATGATTGCTTTGGTGAGGATGAGAGAAAAGCACGAAGGGTGATGCCATGCATTTGTTGATTTCTGATTCTTTGTTGATATCTGAGTTATGTTGTTTCTTTCATTACTTGTTGTTATTTGATTTACTTCGAGTTTATAGATTCCCTTACCCTATTTGCCTTGTGATTGTTGTTTGGGCGAGGAAGAGCGTAAAGCACGAAGGGTTATGCCGTGTATTGTTTTGGTAAGAGATAGTTAAAGCACGAAGGGTGATGTCGTGCACTTGTTTTTGATTTCCTAATTTTATTGATAACTGTGTTACGGTTTTCTCTACACTAAATTGCCGATTTCCTGTTGATACTTGTTGTTTCCCTGAAGCATGTTTTCCCCCTCCCATACTTGACTGTATATGATTGTTTCTTTCTGTACTTCTTTTCTGCTGTATTTAGTTAAATTGCACATATTTATGTGGTAGTCTGGTCCTAGCCTCGTCACTACTTTGCCGAGGTTAGGCTAGACACTTACCAGCACATGGGGTCGGTTGTGCTGATACTACACTCTACACTATGTGCAGATCTCGGAGCAGCTTTTGGACCGTAGTGTGGAGGCTACCTTCAGTCCACGCGGAGATCCAAGTTAGACCTGCAGGCGTATGCAGGCCCTGACATCTCCCTCTATCCCTATTTCCTGTTTCATTTCATTTGTTCAGAAACAGTGTATTGTATTTCTTCAGACCTTGTATGTAGTAACTCTTAGACTGTCCGTGACATTGTGACACTAGGTTTTGGGGCATTTGAGGTTTTTAAAAGTTGTAATAGACGTAGCCTTAAGATAATAATTGTTGACTTCCGCTTGTTTATTTAAAATTCCGCTTTATCATATTATCGACTTGTGTTAGTTAAAGAGAAGCAAAAATGAAAGTGTATCAAGTAGTTAAGGTTTGGCTTGCCTAGCTCCCATTAGTAGGCGCCATCACGACTCCCGAGGGTAGGAAATCCGGGTCGTGACACTTATTTACCATTCAGGAAGAGAGATATAAACATTTTGAGTTACCTTCAACAGTAATAGAGGTGTGTATAATTGGCCACACCGATCTAAGTTATGCTCTATGTGAGCTAACAAATATGGTTTAAGAGAAGGACATAATATCACGATCCTGTTGGGGTTAGAGTGACCAAAAATAGTGAATGGATTGTTTTCTTTAGTTGACATTTCCGAAGAATATTGCAAATGTGCTAATAGATCTCCTCATGAGACACCTATATGGTACACCCTGAAATAATACAGCTAGATATGAGCACTGGAAGCCTTGAAGGAATAAATATTACCTTAGTATGGCTCCCGTCCCCAGTAAAGAAAGAAGGTTACGCAATTCAAGAGCGAAAGGATAGAGTAAGGGGATCCAAAAGCAAAAGAATGTTTTGTTTGAGTTTTCAGAGTAAAGCAATAGACATAGATGATTAGTGGGAAATAAGAAGCGAGTTAATGAAGCATTATGAGTAAGATGTGATACATGGATGACAATGATCGGTCAAAAAAAATGATGACAATATTACAGAGTCTACAGTCAGGTGAAGGAAAAGACGAAAGATGACAGGCCTTGAGATAATAAAAGAATATAGGCCATAAAGTCATATACTCATTTCGAGAAATAAGTTCGCAACTCTAACGTGATTAACAGAAGGAAAAGTTAGACCCCAGATTAATAGAAATCAATATTTACCGGTGAACAAGATAAACTAAACATGAATTAGGGACTGAGTGATTTAATAATAGTCAGCATCATGAGAATTTCAAAGATTATGTTCCGGCGATAATATAATGGACAACAGAAGAATATTCATGAGAAATTCAGGGAATGGTCATTCAGGAAGATGCTTCCCTAAAGCAAGCAATGTGAGCAAAGTTATGCTTAAGGGATTGTAGGTGCCAATTACACTAGGTGTTTCCCTCATGAGAAAGGGAATTTTTTATCCTTGGTACAGAAAGATTATTGTAAGGCGAGTAAGGGTCATCGATGATGTGAAAGGACGCCAAAGATGAAGAGGTAAAACATTTATAGGTAGATCGTCGTAGCTCTAAATCTTAGTACTCCCATAAAGAGGGGAATATGGAGTGATGTGGAATTAAGTTAGAGTCAAATGGTTCTAGTAACTATTGAATGGTAAAGGAAGAATGCAATAAAAATAAGAATAGGATGAGGTTGCACTTGTTCAAATCCTACAGATATGCTACAATTCCAGAACATCATACAAATATAACGTTAATGAGAGGAAGTAAGGGTTCTTTCCCGAGATGTTATTGATAGATAATGAGCCAGTGCGAGACGTAAGTTAAGACAAAGGAAATAACCTAAGAAAGATTGCACGGAATATTGATATGAGAATGGGCCAACGAGTAGTCAATAATTGATTCAGGAAGAGCCTAGTTATGGATAAATAGGAGGTTACAAACAAGTTAGCAAATCGTGCAAGATAAACATAATAAAACCCACTATGGTGAATTCAGTCTCGCAGATATGACATAGTGATCCTTGAGAAGTATTTAGATAGGAGTTGGGGTAGTTAAAGGTACCATATGAGTGTTACTGAAATAAAAGAGAAAGCCACTGGGAAGACAGTCAAAATATCAGTTCAGAAGCAACCCGACAAGCATAGGGGCATGAAGGTAAGCAACTACGGATAATTATAGGAAAACAAGGACATCAAAAGGTCCGTAATAAGCTCACAACTTTACAAGAGTAAAGGGTTCTCCCTAAGCACTACAGCGAAAGACTAGATAAGGAAATAAGGAAGAAGGTTTTAACCTATGCTGTGTGACCTAAGGAGGAAATGGTCTTATAACAACAGTCTCATAACAACATTGTAGGCACTCCATAAGAAAATGACACCTATTGTGGCTAATGAACAGGAAGTAAAATCAGAAGTGATATTCAAGATCATATGAGTTGTATGGAATTTCAATATGCATGGGCACCAAGATAAGCTAAGAATGCACGCAACAAAGGGGAATAAGGACTAGGAAAATTAATAGCTTACATTTAAAGAAAGACAAGAAGGAACGAAAGGAATTACTCGATCAATGATCCATAGTTAGTTATGTTATGAATGCACTTAAGATTTTGGGGTGTTATCCATGCAGCATATATGTTGACGAACGTACAATCGTAGAAGACTCCAGTATAAGTTAAAGGAAAGAATTGAGTCCAGGTCATAGACAAAGAATTGAATTGTTAGAAGATTGTATCTTGGATATTCCATAGCGTTCATGAAAGCCTAAATTAATACCATGAGCCACAAATCGAAATATATCTTAAGCCTGCATAAAGGCAGATCAGAAGGAAGAAAAAACTAAAGAGTTACATCTACAAAGTAAATCAGGAGTCTGATTATTGTACCCAAAAAATTATAGAAATCATGATTGAGAACACTGCAGGATCACCCTTAAATATCAGAGGTACAAGAGATATAGTACAATAGCCATATTCTAAAATGGCTCTACGATAAAGCTAATTAGAAAAGTACCAGCCTCATATGAAGCCAGTGTGAAGCTCTCACTGAATCATGTAGAGAGGTGCAAGTATTATATTAGAAGTTCAAGTTGCGGATGTGAATTATACCTATTTGGAAGGGAGGTAACGAAAGAGATAGAAGGGGTGATACAGGATTTTAAGGTAAGTAAGGTAAAGGTGAACAACGTACGATATACTCAAATGCAAAGGGTTGTGAATAGTCCATACTTCGGATAAAAGTCTAGAAGCGCGGGAATTCAGTATCCAGGAATGATAGCGGCATCGTCAGTAGCATACCTTCCAGCCTATGGTTTCTAAGTACCAAGAGATCTAGTTAAGAGAGTAAAGAAGAGTTAGAGATGATGTGATGTCTCGCTTGATGTTCCAGAATAACACAAGGAAATCTATGGTGCAAGCAAGTTGAAGGAAGGCCGCCAATAGTATAAATACATATGTATAGGTCCCAAGCTAAAGTATAGTAAAGTGACAAAGTTTTATGACATGAGTAAGGATAAGGAAAGACAAGTGAGAAGGTGACGAGAATGGGTAAGTCCTCAGGATTAAGCTCATGAAAACAAGAGAGCTAAGGGTTTCTCTAAGTTATAGAAAGTTCAGTATAGCCTTAATGAACTCAAAGAATTTAAGACTAATAGCATCTGGTAGTAGAATGAGGGTGTATTTATGATAGATAAAGGATGACGTTTGGGCCTTCGATTGAGTAATGACTTGAAGAGGATTTCATGAATTGTACGGGATTAAAATACCCACGTAAGTGAATCATATTGGGATGCTATAAAATACGGTCATGGAAGTGTAGCATTGCCCCTGGGTAAATGAGTCTAATTACTCTAGATGTCCCTGATGAGACGTGAGCCCTAGCGGCAGTGTTACAAAAAAGGTCAAGTTATTAGTGGTAGATTATGGATTAATGTTAAGGTGAATCGACAATAGATGGATAAAGTTCCAACGTATGGGAGGAGATAAGCATTCCATCCTTTAGATGAACAATAATAAGGAAGCATTGAAGGACTTGGATTTATACATCTATGATAAGAAGCGAGAGAGTAACCTGGAAGTGGGTAGCAGACCTCAATAACGATAAATCGAAGTAAGAGTTATGGTATAGTATGACCTGCCTAGATGCAGTAAAGTCATACAAATGGATAAGTGGATATATGAAATAAGGTATAACAATATTCTTAAGTTCGACAAAGTACCGAGCGAAGGACTTTAGAATACCTACAGATGCCCAGAGGGACATTTTATCAAGCACTGTATATGTTTGCAAAGTGAGGCCTAGAGATTGGCTAAAAGCTGGAGGAAAGAGGAGAGAAGAGTCGCATAGGCACAAATACAAAGAAAAAGTAGTTAAAGCTGCATGACAGAAGGTAGCAAGAGTTACGAGATTGGAAAAATTCCGACCACAGACCACGGTATGAGAAAGAGGCTTAAAGGGGGGAATGTCCAGGCCTTTGGATTTATTCAAAGAACAATTACCTAAATGGCTAAAAGAGTATTAAAGTATTCTCAAGAGCTATGGGTTAAGAGATTCATAAGTGCATCAGTAAACATTCGAGGACGAATGTTTCAAAGGGGGGAATAATGTTATACCTCATGTTTTCTCACATAAAAGTACGCCATAAGTAAATTAATGAAAGCTCGGAAATGAGATATTACATCCCGCATTTTCGTACGTTAAAGTTTCGTCATAAGTTAATCGACGTAAGTTCTGGAATGAGATTATTTTGAAATTATAAGTATTACATTATTTCAAACAAGTGATAAGTAAATCTGTGAAGGTGAGAGGGTAAGCAAATCAAAGAAGATGAATTTTGTCAAAGTTTGTCATTTTGGGATAAAATACGGCCCGAGCTAAAAAATCCGGTATTTATGTACTAATACCATACAAGGTACCACATGACCATGATAGTAAGGTGTACAAGGTATGTTAAAAGTGAGTAGTATTTTAAGTAATTTGAGGCAAATCTTAATTATGTGAGTGATTGATTAATTATTGAATAATGGGATATTACCCAATTAATTAATAAATTATATTGGATAAAGATTAACGACATAAGGTGGCAGCCATATAAGAGCCACTAGCTAACTCTTAATTAAATGTGCAAGATGGAAAAATATGCAAAATGAGGCATAAGACATATGACACCTTGTTGACACGTAAGGAATCTTGGATATGGCATAAAGATATAATGCCTTTAACGAATTAACTCTTCTTGGTCTCTTTATGGGTAAGGCATAAGACTTCTAAATTAAGAAAATAACGTCCCCTCATCACTAAAAGAATAGAAATGCTTGCTGGAGAATGGAATTCTCCAAAGAGAATTCATGCGACCCTTTACAATACTATTGCAACATAAATTACAAATTCTAAGAGATCATGGTTCAATCTTTCTGAAGAATATCATATGGATTCTTCCCTACTTCGGTCCTCCATTACGTGTTTTCGCAAAAGACAATCGGTTCAGGTATGTTAAGGCTATCCCTTCTTTCTTTTGGCATGATCCATACGATACAAACGAAATGAGCAAATGCACAACTTGCATAAATGACTATATTCATAGAAGTATTAGAGATGCCTATGTTCTTGAATTCCCATATGTCTTATTATTTATCGTCTGTTCATGGGTCTCAGAAAATACGTAAGTTCATAAAGTTTATTTCATGATATTAATTAGAGGCATAATGGTCTTATGACAATTCTAAGATATTTTATTGACGTACTTCTCATGAATTGCATTCATGTACATTGACCCATGACCATATGGTATTATATACACATATATATGTATGTATATATCTGTATATGGGATATGGGAAAAGGTTACGGCGTTATATACGCACCACCACCTGATCAGATGTATACGTTGATGATTTGCCCACAACGGACGAGATGATGTGATAGGATGCTCTCAGGGGCTTGATGATGTTATGAACACATATACTCATGCATGGTATGATATTTATACACATATCCATCATATTATAAAAAATAAAATGATTCACAGAGCTATGAAAACGTACATGTCAAGTCTTTTACTCCATGTTTCTCTCACATCTATTATTTACTGATTTTCATTCCTTACATACTCGGTAAATTATTTGTACTAACGCCCTTTTTGCCTTGGGACGCTGCGTTTCATACCCGCAAGTCCCAATAGATAGGTCGAGAACCCTCCAAGTAGGTTATCAGCTCAGCGATGTTGGTGCGCTCCATTTGCTTCGGAGTTACTTGTTTGGTTAGTATGATTTAGATGTGTATTGTTTGATATGGCGGGACTCTGTCCCGACCTTTATTAAAATTATATATTCTTAGAGGCTTATAGATAGATGTCATGTACGTAAAAGATTGTATGGCCTTGTCGGCCTATGTTCAGTGTACGAGTGGTTATTTTGGCATTATAGGCCCGTATGTCTTATGTATAAATTGGTACACATATTGTATTCTACTTACCTCTCGGCAGCCTTTCTACTCAGTTATCTATGATAGTATGACATGAAAAGATATGTTATGTTGGTACTTGGTTGAGTAAGGTACTGGGTGCCCATCGCAGCCCATCAGTTTGGGTCGTGACAGCCGGCTACGAGATTCTTAGTTTTCTCAATGACAAATCCTGGTACAACCAAATATGGATGAACCCGGATGACTAAGAAAAAATCTCTTTCATCACTAAGTATGGCACATACTGCTATAACGTAATGCCATTTAGGTTTAAAAAAAATGCTGGTGCCTATTACCAATGACTAGTAAACCGAATGTTCGAAGAACAAATAGGAAAAACTATGAAGGTTTATATTGACGATATACTAGTTATGTCCCTGTGCGCAGAGGACCATTTAAAGCAGTTGCAGGAAACCTTCAGTATATTAAAGAAATACAACATGAAGCTGAATTCAGAAAAGTGTGCGTTCGGGGTTGGAATTAGTAAATTTCTCCGATTCATGGTATCCAACCGAGGGATCGAGATCAACCTCGAAAAGATCAAAGCTATCGAGGATATCATGGTAGTGGATAATGTGAAGGTTGCACAAAGGCTAACTAGGCGAATTGTAGCCCTGGGGCGAGTCATCTCAAGGTCATCCGATAAAAGCCATCGATTTTTCTCGTTGTTGAAAAAGAAAAACAACTTCACACAGACCTCAGAGTTCCAACGGGATTTAGAAGAACTTAAACGATATTTATTGAGCCCACCATTGCTTCACACACCGAGGGAAGACGAACGACTATACTTGTATCTAGCGATATCAAAAATAGCGGTAAGTGGAGTCCTAGTCCGAGAAGAACAAGGTACACAATTTCTAATTTATTATGTCAGTAGGACCTTAGGTGAGGCCGGAACTAGATACACTCACCTAGAAAATTGGAACTCGCCTTGCTAAGTGCCTATTGAAAACTGACTCCATATTTTCAGTGCCACCCTATATGTGTTGTGACAACCTGTCCTTTACGAAATATAATGCATAAACCCGAACTCTCAGGATAATTGGCCAAATGGGCCATAGAAATCAGCTGATACAATATCGAATATCAACCTTGAACAACCATTAAATCTCAAATTTTGGTAGATTTTGTGACCGACTTTACGCCGGCCCTCATACCCGAAGTTGAGCACGTGCCCCGAGATCAAAATAGTGAAGCCAATACCCTTGCAAACTTAGGGTCATTGATCGAAGACAATGAGCTCAACTCGGGGGCGGTAGTACAACTCATAAGGTTGGTAGTAGAGGAAGGTCACCCCTAAATAAACTCCACAAGTTTAACCTGGGATTGGAGAAATAAATACATAGAGTATTTGAAATTGGGAAACTTACTCCAGACCCCAAGGCACCGGGTGCCTGTCGCAGCCCATCGATTTTAGTCGTGATAGATGGAACCTTGTTCAGAAGAATGCTCGATGGACCACTAGCAATATGTCTGAGACCGGGAGATACCAAATATGTTCTGAGGGAAGTTCACGAGGGCACTTGCGGTAATCATTCAGGCACCGAATCATTGGTTTAAAAGGTGATCAAAGCCAGTTATTACCGGATCGACATGGAAAAGGATACAAAGGAGTTCGTACAAAAAAGTGAAAAGTGCCAAAGGTATGCTATGATGATTCACCAAGCCCGGGAGCTATTGCTTTCGATCTTATCGCCATGGCCATTCATGAAATGGGGGATGAACATCGTAGGCCCTCTTCCATCGGCACCAGGTAAAACTCAATTTATCATATTTTTGACTAACTATTTATCTAAGTATGTTGAAGCACAGGCATACGAGAAGGTCAAGGAGAAGGAAGTCATCGACTTCATTTGGGACTACATCATATGTCGGTTCGGGATACTATCTGAAATTGTATGTGATAATGGAAAATAGTTTATCAGCAGTAAAGTGACCAAATTTCTCGAAGACCATAAGATCAAAAAGATATTATAGACGCCTTATCACCCTAGTAGGAACGGACAAGCCGAATCGACCAACAAAACCATAATCCAAAACCTTAAGAAAAGGTTGACTGATGTTAAGGGAAAATGGAAAGAGATCCTGTTCGAAGTTCTTTGGGCATATCACACAACTTCGAAATCTAGTATCGGGGCTGCCCCATTCTTATTGGTTTATGTGTCGAAGCTCTAATACCGGTCGAAGTCTAGGAGCTGAGTATCCTATTCTGATATGCAACAAAGGAATCAAACAATGAGCATATGAATACGAGCCTGGAGCTATTGGATAAAAGGCGTGAAGTTGCCCTTGTTCGATTGACCACCCAAAACCAACGGATCGAGACTTTTACAATCGAAGGGCCAACCTTAAATACATCAATGTGGGGGACTTAGTACTAAGGAAGGTCACACTAAGAACCCGGAATCCAAATGAAGGGAAATCGAGTCCGAACTGAGAATGACCATTCCATGTTCTCGAGGTCACAGGGAAAGGATCCAATAAGCTCGGAATGATAAACGGACAACAACTATCGAATAATTGGAATGTAACTCACCTTAAACGATATTATTGCTAAGGTACGATCCCATTTCATTTGTTTCTATTTTTGGACTAACATTTATAGGTGGTCGATAAGGAGCGGCATAAAGTCTTTAGGTCTAAAAGCATGTGTTGCACTTTTTTCCTTTGAACCGTTTTTGTCCCAATTGGGTTTTTTGGAAAAGTTTTTAATGAGGCAATGGTGGATCGTGCTAACTTATAATCAAAGGCCGATCACGAACCAATGTCGAAGACATCACTAACAGTATCCGAGGTTCCTCTGGAATCAACCTCGAATACTAGGGGGCATTACCCTTGGATATCAACTTTTTGTGAGGAAATTACTTCGTAATATAAGGGTCTGGATAGGTAATATTCATTGTAAGTGCCAAACGGTCAAATGAACCATGACCACATAGGTTACTCGAGCCCTAGCACAAAACATGTATGCATGTATAGCTATTTTTCACAAGAATAAAGAGAAGTACTTTCCTTGCAATTATCTTATGTCTTAGAAAAATTTCCACTTTACAATTTAGTACTTTTGATCTCTTAACGAAACGGGCTCAAGGGTCAATTATAACTAGAGTTCGGATGATCACTCCCACACTCAGGGATTGCCATCCGAAAAATAAACTTGAACAGATCGAACTATTAATCATCGGCGGTATAAAACCATATATGCAATCCCCAAATTTCAAAGGCCACGACCATACCCACTCGGGGACTGTTATTTTAGGCAATCTTGGATAACTCGGGAAAGTAATCTTACTGGGATACATCCAAATTAAAAGGCTACGGCCGCGATAACACGGCTCGGAGACGTCCGAGAAACATAACAAAAAATAGGCCTTCAAAATTTTCATAACCGATTTTAAATGCTACCCTCGACAAACTATATTCTGAGTTACTTACTTTAGGAGAAGGTTCCCAGTAACATGATGACGTCCAAATCCACTACTAAAAAGTAAATGGACACGATCACATTCAATATAATTTACCCAACTATGAGTCGGGGTCGAATCCCATAGAGAACAATATGTAGGCGATTAGGAATGTAAGAGAATTATCACTTGTTATGCAATGCCAAACACTAAGAAGGGTGATTGTGAAAAAATTATAGCTAAATGCGAAAATATAAACTAAACTAAAAAGCAAGTAAAATGATCAATGGCTACAAGTATGAATACACGGAGAATTACACTCAAGTAACGATCCAATGTATTTCATGATTTAACAAATATGAGGGAGTTTATGTTAATTAGCCTCGGGTAATAATTCCATATTAGCTTCTTCCAAAGACTAGAAAGACTTCCTAATTGAATTATCCCTAAAACAATTAGGAGATTAAGCACACCCGAATATTTCTACAAGTAGTTCAATCCTATCCCCAGGTAGAATCTATAAAATGAGGGTTAAAGCCTCAAGTTATTGTTAATTAATCGTTCCCAACCCTAAATAATCTTTTCCAAAATTAATTCGAAGTTAATGGGCGAGTCCTAGGGTTATCTAATCCTTTTGGAAACATTAAAGAACAAGAATAATTAAAGAAACAATAACTCACTTCATAAAAGATAAAAATCATTTAATATATAAGCACAAGTTATTTAATCCACACTTTAAACATCAATATTTTAATAAACAAGATTCAAATGTTGGAATAAATACTACATACTTAGATATACAATACAAAGTAAGGAAATGAAGAAATGAGCATAAATGAGTAAGAACCCTAGCTGCAAAACTTGTGTTCTTCTTTCAAAATAGGTCCAGGACTACCCAAATATGTCCAAAGATCTGCTAGGTCATGTATTTGTGGGTTTGGAGTTGAGAAAATGTGAAATGTCATTCCTGCACAGGTCTGAAACCCGTTGACCGCACCTGCGGAAAGATCCTCGTAGGTGCGGATTGCCTATCGCAGATGCCAACATTGAAGGGAATCTCTGGCTCCGCAGATGCGGATTTGCAAGCGTAGATGCACAACCGCAGAAGCGATTCTTGTCTCGAAGATGCGATCCCAGGCAAGGTGGCTTAAATCCGCAGATACGGACCATTTCCTCGCAGATGCGAGGTCGCTTCTGTGACCAATATTCCACAGATGCTGAATCACTGAAGAGTTTTGCATTGTTTCAACATTATTTTGTTCAATTCCACTTCAATTGAACTCAACTCTCTTCATGGCATCATTTACCTGAAAATCTAAGAATACACAGCATAAACACCCTCATATTATAATTAATGAACATAAAAACTAAAGAAAAAAGACTAGAATGAGTGGTAAAATCACCACTCATCAACACCCCCAACTTAGAGTTTTTTGCTTGTCCTCAAGCAAATCAAAACCAACAATTCAATGAGGCTCTACCATTTAAAGCAGAAGTAGTATTGCTATCATTTACAAATCACATTCTCCATTTAAGCACAATACTTATGGATTTGGTTGGTACTAATAATTAGGCTCACGCAAGTGAGTATTAACCAAATAACTCCCTCATTTAAAAACAACTTCAAGAAATGCAAAGGAGTTTTAAAATAATCAAGTGACAACAATAAGCCTCAAGAAGTGACTCAAAAGCATTAGTCTACTACATATGCTCAATTTACTCATTTCCAGATACATCAATGTCACCAATCCATCCTAATTCATGTGCCCTCACAAGAAAGAAATTCCCAAAATTACCATATTTACAATAATAACACAATGGACAAATGCACAAAGACACTTACTCTCAACAAAGAACTTCAAGTGTTACAAATATCATGCCATAAGCTTGCCCTTATTTTAATTCACCGCCTATTCAAGACCATTCGGTTAGAGATCCCATAAGGACTTTTTAAGCTTGTAATGTAGGTTTAGGGGATGGTCGGATAAGCATTTGGGATACAAGTGACTACACCCTCCTTGAACACTACTCACATTTGTCTTTCTTTTTGCATTTTGCTTCTTTTTAAACCACATAGCCCTTATTGACACCTAGTTACCAACATAGAACCACCTTAAAGTATCTCTCTAATTTACTCAAGACTCCACGTTTATATATACATATTTGTTTTTTTTTTATATAACTATTTTCTTAGGAGATTGAGTAATTTCATATGAACAACTTTAAAGTATATGTTTCTACCCTCAATGTACAACCTTACCAATTTCCAACTTGACACCCACACCCCCAACTTAGGCTTTTAGCCTCATTCTCAATATTCAAGGAGGGACGGGTTCAAAAGAGGGAATTATTTCACAAAAGGGTAAAGGTTTGTAATGAGGTGGCCAAAGAAAAGGTTAAAAGCTCAAATGAGATAAGCTAGTGATACTATTTATGCAATGGTAGGCTTGAAAGGCTAAGGGGATTTTTCAAAGATCACAAAGAATGCCTATGGTCATCCCTCAAACCAAACATAACTAACATTAGCATTGAAAGACCAACCGGGCAAGTTCTTGATGATAGAAGTTAACACAAGAATTATTTATAACAAAAACTAACGCTCATGGCACATGAACTGATCAAGACGGATCAATTTCACTTCTTAATAAGAGCATCTAGAGCAATATCATGCTAATTAGTGGGCGAGAGTCACCAAAAGAGCCAAAAATTATCACAAAAATTATTCCTCCCTATGCAACTTGCCTTTTTACCAAAAATTCGGAGGGGTATTCTTAATTCACATATCACATACAAGAGACTAATTTTATTAGTACCAAAAAATCCAAAAGTCTCCACATAAAAAAAAATTAGACTAATTCCCCTAAGAAAGTCGTCACGCCATCCATCATAGGAAAACGTCACCCGGTTCAACACAAAAATATTTCGAGGGAAAGAACCATAGCATAAAGAAAACCCAAGAAAATACTATTAAAGAAATAAAAATAAAATAATGAAAACTACTAAAGAAAATAAATAACAAAAGCAACTATTACTAAAGGAGTAAAAATAACATAAACTAAAAACTACTAAAGAATAAATAAAGGAAGAAAGAAAAATAAAATAGAACAACAAAAGTGACTAATCTGTACATATATAACTACTCACAACTACGTTCGGCAAGAGCACATGATAAGCAATAAGAAAAATAAACCTGGCAAGGGCACACAATATCTATAAAACAGAATAAGCCCATCAAGGGCACAAGTCAAGTATCAATGTATCAAAAAAGTGTACTCCCTAAAGCCACCCCCAACTAACAACATTGCAGTGTCCTCACTACACAATATCAAAATAAAAATATAAGTAGTTTGAGGGTCTCCCTGAGGTCTACATCAGACTAGCAGACTGCGGGAGGAAGGCTAATCACTGCCGTGAAGAACTCTCTGCCTCATCATCATCTATCTCATCAGCATCATCACCAGCAGCATTTGACATGAAGGAATACACCTCGTTATCATCGTCATCCCCAACTGGTATCTTCCTATCCGGCTACCCCCATTTGAAGATGGCCTTGATGCCTCTCCACATTTTGATCATAAACTTGCTCGTATTCTTATTCTTCACCTTCTCCCTTTAAACCCAAGGAAATACTATTAAAGAAATAAAAAGAAAATAATGAAAACTACTAAAGAAAATAAATAACAAAAGCAACTAATACTAAAGGAGCAAAAATAACATAAACTAAAAACTACTAAAGAATAAATAAAGGAAGAAAGAAAAATAAAATAGAACAACAAAAGTGACTAATCTTCACATATATAACTACTCACAACTACGCTCGGCAAGAGCACATGATAAGCAATAAAAAAAAAACCCCATCAAGGGCACACAATATCTATACAACAGAATAAGCCCAGCAAGGGCACAAGTCAAGTATCAATGTATCAAAAAAGTGTACTCCCTAAAGCCACCCCCAACTAACAACATTGCAGTGTCCTCACTGCACAATATCAAAATAAAAATACAAGTTGTTTGAGGGTCTCCCTGAGGTCTACATCAGACTAGCAGATTGCGAGAGGAAGGCTAATCACTGCCGTGAAGAACTCTCTGCCTCATCATCATCTATCTCATCAGCATCATCACCAGCAGCATTTGACATGAAGGAATACACCTCGCTATCATCGTCATCCCCAACTGGTATCTTCCTATCCGGCTACCCCTATTTGAAGATGGCCTTGATGCCTCTCCTCATTTTGATCATAAACTTGCCCGTATTCTTATTCTTCACCTTCTCCTTTTAAACCCAAGGAAATACTATTAAAGAAATAAAAATAAAATAATGAAAACTACTAAAGAAAATAAACAACAAAAGCAACTAATACTAAAGGACCAAAATTACATAAACTAAAAACTACTAAAGAATAAATAAAGGAATTAAAAAAATAAAATAGAACAACGAAAGTGACTAATCTGCACATAGATAAATACTCACAACTACGCTCGGCAAGAGCACATGATAAGCAATAAAAAAAAACCCGGCAAGGGCACACAATATCTATACAACAAAATAAGCCCAGCAAGGGCACAAGTCAAGTATCAATGTATCAAAAAAGTGTACTCCCTAAAGCCACCCACAACTAACAACATTGCAGTGTCCTCACTGCACAATATCAAAACAAAAATACAAGTAGTTTGAGGGTCTCCCTAAGGTCTACATCAGACTAGCAGACTGCGGGAGGAAGGCTAATCACTGCCGTGAAGAACTCTCTGCCTCATCATCATCTATCTCATCAGCATCATCACCAGCAGCATTTGACATGAAGGAATACACCTCGTTATCATCGTCATCCCCAACTGGTATCTTCCTATCCGGCTACCCCCATTTGAAGATGGCCTTGATGCCTCTCCACATTTTGATCATAAACTTGCTCGTATTCTTATTCTTCACCTTCTCCCTTTAAACCCAAGGAAATACTATTAAAGAAATAAAAAGAAAATAATGAAAACTACTAAAGAAAATAAATAACAAAAGCAACTAATACTAAAGGAGCAAAAATAACATAAACTAAAAACTACTAAAGAATAAATAAAGGAAGAAAGAAAAATAAAATAGAACAACAAAAGTGACTATATGCACATATATAACTACTCACAACTACGCTCGGCAAGAGCACATGATAAGCAATAAAAAAAACACGGCAAGGGCACACAATATCTATACAACAGAATAAGCCCAGCAAGGGCACAAGTCAAGTATCAATGTATCAAAAAAGTGTACTCCCTAAAGCCACCCCAACTAACAACATTGCAGTGTCCTCACTGCACAATATCAAAATAAAAATACAAGTAGTTGAGGGTCTCCCTGAGGTCTACATCAGACTAGCAGATTGCGGGAGGAAGGCTAATCACTGCCGTGAAGAACTCTCTGCCTCATCATCATCTATCTCGTCAGCATCATCACCAGCAGCATTTGACATGAAGGAATACACCTTGCTATCATCGTCATCCCCAACTGGTATCTTCCTATCCGGCTACCCCTATTTGAAGATGGCCTTGATGCCTCTCCACATTTTGATCATAAACTTGCCCGTATTCTTATTCTTCACCTTCTCCTTTTAAACCCAAGGAAATACTATTAAAGAAATAAAAATAAAATAATGAAAACTACTAAAGAAAATAAATAACAAAAGCAACTAATACTAAAGGAGCAAAAATTACATAAACTAAAAACTACTAAAGAATAAATAAAGGAAGAAAGAAAAATAAAATAGAACAACAAAAGTGACTAATCTGCACATATACAAATACTCACAACTACGCTCGGCAAGAGCACATGATAAGCAATAAAAAAAATAAACCCGGCAAGGGCACACAATATCTATACAACAGAATAAGCCCAGCAAGGGAACAAGTCAAGTATCAATGTATCAAAAAAGTGTACTCCCTAAAGCCACCCCCAACTAACAATATTGCAGTGTCCTCACTGCACAATATCAAAATAAAAATACAAGTAGTTTGAGGGTCTCCCTGAGGTCTACATCAAACTAGCAAACTGCGGGAGGAAGGCTAATCACTGCCGTGAAGAACTCTCTGCCTCATCATCATCTATCTCATCAGCATCATTACCAGCAGCATTTGACATGAAGGAATACACCTCGCTATCATTATCATCCCCAACTGGTATCTTCCTATCCGGCTACCCCTATTTGAAGATGGCCTTGATGCCTCTCCACATTTTGATCATAAACTTGCCCGTATTCTTATTCTTCACCTTCTCCTTTTGGAAGTCCGACTGAAGATCTACATGTGCCTTAGCCAAGCTGCCATAGGTTGTCTCGAGTTTGCCAACAGATACTGCTATTTTCTCTTAAGACTCTGCTTGCTTTTTCTATGTTTATAAGTAGGTCTTCATGTCTTCCGTAGTGAAGTATGCGGACATAGGCTCGGAGAATGAGGGCCCACTAAGGAGCTGTAACACTAAGCCATAAATGGATGCAAGTTGGGAGTTTAGCATCCCAAATGGTCCCTCAGGCACAACTGCCTGTGAGGATGACTCCGGTCTGGCAACATTAGTGGTGACTTTCCTCTTCTTGCTCTTTACTGCAGTACCCTCGCATGTTACTCTCAATGGATGAAAGGGTTTGTCAGCGGGTAACAAACGATCGGTGATACGCACCTCAGCCTCTGCCCGCCTACACAACTTTGTGATCAGTGAAGGAAACATCAATCCTGCATTGTCATCTAGCAAATACTCTCTCAGCTCTCTCAGGATATAGTGACCAACATTCACAGGAATGCCATCTTAAATGCATGCAATGATCAAGGCCCTGGTGTATGAGACAATGAAAACATTTCCACAGGGTGATACCCTGTTGCAGAGGATGTAGAGCCACACTTTGGCTTCAGTTGTGAAGTTGATCGAGTTTAAACCCCTTCTTTTGTTGGCCTATTTTGCTCTCATGCTTGCATGATAGAGTTTAGAAATAAGCCATTCTCCGTTGTTGCAATGATCCTTTTCTCGTACTAGATCGAGTGGATGGTCAGGAAGCCCTCGAATGCCATTGATTTGTTTAGTCCCAAACCTCACTATTTTGCCTCTAATGGTGAGTTGTGGGTCGGTGAAGTTTGTATGTTTTAGATTTGCATAAAACTCGCGTGCCCACTCCTCATTGGCATTGCACAGAGTAGGCATGAAGGACGACTAGCCGGAGGTTTGTAGACGGCCGTAAAATTCTTGAAGCAGCTCGGCCAATTTATCCTCGGCTATATCTTTTTCAAGCACTATTTTTTTGTAGAGGAGGTTGTCATAATACCATCGGTGACAATCTGCCGACATGAAGCATGAATTATCAAATTGTTCCTCAACATCCTCCTCAATTTCATGATTAAGCAGAGCATTTTATAACAATACAATTAGGCTAAAGTATCATGTTTGATGGGCCAGGGAAGCTCCAGATGCAAAGCTACTGGAATTGGGAATTCTGCCCAGTTTCCGCACCTACGGAAAGACCATCACAGGTGTGGTCCCTCTTCTGCGGGTTTTTATCCGCTTCTGTGATTTTTTACCATATCACCAGATTTCGCACCTATGGAACAGTCAACGCAGGTGCGAGGCCGCATTTGCAGTACTTTTTCCGCTTCTGCGGTGTTCATGCAAGGGTTCAAACGCCCAAAATATTTTGACTCTTTTTACTTCTAACATGATTTTTAGCACCTAATTTATACTTAAGACTTCTAAATTAGAACACTACATGAACCTAATATTCTATTAAACCTGATTTTGTGGTACTTAGGTAGCAATTTTCTTCTAGACAATTTGTCAAACACATGACAAGCAGAGATGATGATATGCTTTTTCAATTTAATATGGTACTCAGACTTCCAGACAATTTGTTTCATCAGTAGCAGCACACACAAACACTCTCAATCATATTCCCTCACACCTAAAACTACCAGTAATTAAAAAGAAAATAAAAAGAAAATTTGAAAATGTGACTGTAGAATAGATGATATGAAGAAGAAGATAAAGAAAAGAGAAGTAGAAGAGAGGAGTAGATAAGAGATACCTGTGTTTTCTTGTGTGAGAGCAGTAGAAATCAAGAGCAATGGAGAATTTGAGTATGCGAGAGATGGAGGAGTTTGGGGGAAAAAGTTCAGAGAATACCTGATGAAATGAGAGTTTAATTCATTAAACTTGCCCGATTTTTCCGCACATGCGGTTAAAGAAACGCTTCTATGCAGCCGCTTCTGCGAGAATTTCATCACACCTGTGAAATCTACGCATCTGCGCCTAGAAACCTGCTTCTATGTGACTGCATCTACGGTGAATTCTCCGAAGATGCGGTTACACCAGAATATTGATGCACAAATTTTCAGCCACTGTTTTTTGTGCACTCCAACACCTCAAACTCCTCAATCCAACTCCAAAAATTATAAAACTTGGCAGATTAGTCAAAAATAATATCTTAAACTACTCTAAAAAAGAAAATTTCAAAAACGACTAAAAGGTTTGAAAAACGATGGGTTGCCTCCCACCAAGCGCTGCATTTAACATCATGGCACGACACGGATCAACTATACCACTTTTCTCTCCACTTGGACGATATGAACTGGGCACCTAACTCGGAATTAAGCTTGTGACCACGAGTGGTGGGGGTGGTAAGTAGATGAACAAGCCAAGCATTAATTTCTTCATTTTGCACTTCTTGGCTTTCATGTGAGGAATGTCATTTTGCCCTCTTGTTCCCTCAAATTGTAAAATGTATGGCCTTTTTATTTACTCCTCGCAATCCCTCATTAACTCGTGTAGTTCAATTCCCATATCACCACATAATTTCAATGTTGAAAAATACTTGGAATGTGACATCAAACCTCCAAATTGCAATTCTTCCCTGATTTTGACATCCTCTTTTTCCCCTAGACTAGAGTCAATTTCAACCATATTTTCAATTACACCGGTTGACTCTAATTCCATATTTTTCTCGGCATCACTAAAAAGCATGCAGTCGATTGGCGGATGTTTAATTCTTGATTCCTCAAAGTAAAGCTCACTTTCGGACTCTTCTTGACTTCTTTCCACACTCTCAAGTTGATGGGCATAGTGAGCATCAACCAATATTTTCATTTGACCTTCCAAAGTGTGCATATCCTCATCATTTTGAGTCAAGAATTGCTTTAGGTCCTCGAGTGCAAAGTTGTGCTTCTTCTCATTTTCAAGAATGGCCTCCAACATGAGCATCATCTTCTCACTTTAAGCACTTGAGAGTTCTTCTTGGTTTGGATCTAATGCCAATGAAGGATTTTCGGCTTCAACCTCCAAGGAAGATTCTTGACTATCATTCACTTCCAAGGCTTTTTGGACCTCTAAAGCTTCAAGCATTTCTCCCATTTGTGAATGAAGCCTTTCAAGCACCAAGTCATTTTGGAGACTATTTTCCAAAAGCTCCTCCAAGAAACTTTGCTCTTTGTTTCCTCCTTCAAGTAAGCATTCTAACATGAGCTTGAACTCTCTATTTTGACCATGATCAATTTCTTCCACTTCCATATCCCTATCATTTTTATAACAAAAAGTAGAATTATCATAGCAGGGGCTTAGGAAGGGAAGGACAAATAAGCACAATACTCCCAATGACCATTTTGACGACCACACTTATCACAAATACTCCACTCATGGGTTTGAGATTGTGCGCACAATCGGCCCCTATAAGAGTTTAAATAATTTTGCCACGAGTGTGGTCCTCCACAATAAGGACAAGGGTCATCAAAGTATGAACAACTACCATCCAACCAATTTTTATTATATGATACCATTTTTTCAAAAACTATGAAAACAAATAAGAAAAATAGACCAAGGTAGAAAAGATAATTACACAAATATTCACAGGTTTGGACCAAAGCACCTACGCTTATTTCTTAAACAACCTAAATTACGCCAAATTGTTCCCCAGCAATGGCGCCAATTTTGATGATGTCCAAATCCACTACTAAAAAAATAGACACGGTCGCATTCAATATAATTTACCCAATTATGAGCCGGTGTCGAATCCCATAGAGAACAATATGTGGGCGATTAGGAATGTAAGCAAATTATCACGTGTTATGCAATGCCAAACACTAAGAAGGGTGATTGTTTAAATATTATAGATAAATGCAAAAAATGTAAACTAACCTAGAAAGCAAGTAAAATGATCAATGACTACAAGTATGGATACACGGGGAATTACACTCAAGTAATGATCCAATGTATTTCACGATTTAACAAATATGAGCGAGTTTATGTTAATTAGCCTAAGGTAATAATTCTATATTAGCTTCTTACAAAGACTAACAAGACTTCCTAATTGAATTATCCCTAAAACAATTAGGATATTAAGCACACCCGAATATGGCTACAAGTAGTTCAATCCTATCCCTACGTAGAATCTATAAAATGAGGGTTAAAGCCTTAAGTTCTTGTTAATTAATCTTTCCCAACCCCAAATAATCTTTCCCAAAATTAATTCGAAATTAATAGGCGAGTCCAAAGGTTAGCTAATCCTTTTGGAAACATTAAAGAACAAGAATAATTAAAGAAACAATAACTCACTTCATAAAAGATAAAAATTATTCAATACCTAAGCACAACAAGATATTTAATCCACACTTTAAACATGAATATTTCCATAAACAAGATTCATGTGTTGGAATAAATACTACACACTTAGATATACAATACAAAGCATGAAAATGAAGAAATGAGCATAAATGAGTAAGAAATTCTCAACCAAAAGCTTCAAATATTCAAGATCCAAGTGTGTGTGCAAGAACCCTAGATCCAAAACTTGTGTTCTTCTCTCAAATTAGGTCCAAGACTGCCCAAAGATGTCAAAGATCTGCTAGGTCATGTATTTGTGGGTTTGGAGTTGAGAAAATGTGAAATGTCATTCCTGCCCAGGTCTGAAGCCCGCAGACCGCACCTGCGGAAGGATCCTCGCAGGTGCAGATTGCCTATCACAGATGTCAACATTGAAGGGAATCACTGGCTCCACAGATGCGGACTTGAAAGTGAAGATGCGCAACCGCAGAAGCGGTTCTTGTCTCGCAGATGCGATCCCAGGCAAGGTGGGTCAAATTCACAGATGCGGACCATTTCTATCGCATCTGCGACCAATATTCCGCAGATGCAGAATCACTGAAGAGTTTTGCATTGTTTCAACCTTTTTTGCTCAATTCCACTTCAATTGAACTCAACTCTCTTCATGGAATCATTTAGCTGAAAATCTAAGAATGCACACCATAAACGCCCTCATATTATAATTAAAGAATATAAAAACTAAAGAAAAGAGACTAGAATGATTGGTAAAATCACCACTCATCGTAGCACCAAACCTCCAAGATGACTAAAAAATAAAGAGGCAAGGTTGTTTGAACTTACACAACTAAAGCTATTTTATGCTAAGGCATTCCGACCTTTGTAAATACAAGTAATAAAGCAAAGGAAAAAATAGAAAGCCAAAAGGGAACATAAAGCCTTGTATATATTTACCCAATAGTCTTTTACAGAGGCCAAAATGGCTTAATTCAAAAAACTTACAATAGACGAACGACCTCAAAAAGATGCAAAAGAAAAATAAAAAAAATAAAGGCCTAAATGGCCTGGTCTTTATAGGAGGAAGCATCTCTACCCTCGGGATCTTCCCCGCCTTCAGACTCACTTAAACTATCTGAATCTTCCTCGGTAAAGACAAGCTTCTGAGCCCTAACTTCTTCTGCTTTGCCGTTCTTGAGTTCAGCCAGTATATCGAAGTCCTGAGCATGGACTCCCTCGAGGGCCTCCCTTTGAGCTTGCCACTTTGCATGATCTACTGTGCTTTTGGCTTGCGCCTGGATGGCCTCGACATCGACCTTATATTGGGCCACTTTAGAATCAGCTTTGGTGTTGGCCATAGCCACCTCAGATTTGGCCGCCTCAAGTTCATTGGCCAAGTTTGCCTTGTCGGAAATAGCTAATGCGAATTAGGGCTGAAGCTCCTCAATTTTCTGGACCTGCACTAAGGCCGTCTATCTTGCAGCTCGGAGTTGGATCTCGACCGACTCCAGTTGTTCTTGGGAAGCTTCCCTTTTCGAGGCTAAGATGTCCATATTTTTCTTGAACTCCTCAACCACAGCTCGAATTATATACACTTGTTTCTGAAGCTCCCTGATCTGCTCAAGCCTCTGTCAGACCTGCCAAATTGGATCGTTAGTCATTATCTCTAATTCATCTTCACTATTGTGAAGCACTCAAAATACATTCTCGACCATCTCGGCATGCTCATCCCGAGCTATTACTCAATCGACCTGAAGCTTCTCACTGAAAAAGCTTGTGGTGTCACTTTCTTAGTAAGGTCCCAGACCTCGGCCTCGTAGTGAGTTAATTCCTCTCTGTATCAGAGGAAAGCCTTGTGATGCAGCACCGAAGCCTACAAGTGTAATGTTATGGTTATTTACAACTTTAAAAGATAGAATATATGAGAAGAAAAGACATACAAATTTACCTGATTTAATGCCTCAGGTAATAATTCTATATTAGCTTCTTCGGTCACCAAACACCAAAGGTAACTAGCGACCCCCACGGGGATAGAGAAAACCTGAGCATCCTCCGGGATAGAAAAAGCTATTGACTGTCTTCGGTCAGGATTAACACTTGGGGCCGGGAACCGTTCCACCAGTTTTGGGCTTGACAAAGACCCGGTAGCACCCGACGATGGCTCCTTCCTTGGCACCGGTAGATCACCGAGCCCGGTGATGTCTTCCAGAGATACGAACTCAACCCCATCCAAAAAGATGTAGATATCAGTCGCCCCTCTAAGGCCCCTCATAAGAACGACTTTCCAATATACTAGCCTCATAAATCATGGCATCCGAAATCTGAGGGGATCCGCTGATGTTGATCGCTCCAAGTTCGTCTCTCGAGGCAATTTTTGCAACTCAAGAACCATCACCCACGGTCTCTCTCTCTAGACCCCCTAGATTGGATCAGAATGGGCTTGACCCTTTCTGACTCGGAAGCTTCAGCCAAAGCTCTCTCACCGACCTCTTCATGTCAGGATGTTTCAACTTTAGTGCTCGCCGGTTCAAGGACTTCTTGTACCGTGACACCAGCCCACACATGGGCCATCAGTTTGGATTTGTCTTCCTCTTCTTCCTCCTCGGACTCATCCCTTAGTTGTTGGACTGAGTCCGAGGGTAGGGTGCCAAAACTTCCCCTGGGCTTGCACGACCTCTTCTTTGGTTTCTTTTTTTTTTGAGTTTGAGGAACTCGGGACCCCTTTCCTTTTCTTCTCTTTGGCTTGCTTTGAAGAAGGTGGTTGGAGAAGGACTTCTTCGCCACCAGATGGGGGCATCATCGTAACATCCTTCCCGAGGCCTACATAGTAAAAACATATGAGTAAGCACGAGAAAAAGCCTGGACAATAACCGTTCTAAGAAAGAAACTTACCAGGACTGTGGACCTCCCATCGGCCCTTCAATAACTCCATCCAAGCATGCTCAGAATATGGTCTTTGTGACACCAGGCCCTCGACCCATTGCTTGAGTTTAGGAACTATGTCTGACACCTGGGCCATAGCTGCAACACCAAGAACATCGATAAGGAAGAAGATAAAAGGAAGAACGACAAGGTTAAACATTCAAGACGAACTACTACTTATGATTTGTGTTCTATTTCTCAGGAAATGGCATGTCATTAGTGGGGATCAGGTCCGAAGTCTTTATTCGAACAAATCGGTCCATCCAACCTCGGTCCCAAGCCTCTTATATACTGAAGATCGGGGCCTTGTTGGCTCGATAAGCAAACTTGATAAGCTTTTCTCGATAAAGTTGGGGGCTGTAAAGCATATAAGGTGATCGAGGGTGAAGGGACATCCCTCAATTTTGCTTACAAACAATCGGAGGAGGATCATTATTCTCTAGAAGGAAGGATGGATCTAGCCAAGGGTCATGTTGTACCTCTTGCAGAAGGTGATGATGGTAGGGTCTAAGGGACCCAACGTGAAGGGGCAAGTGTAAATACTTAGAAAACCCTCCACGTGGTAGTGATCGATTCCTTGGGCAAAGGTACCACAACATGTTTATCGACCCAATTGCAATCCTTTTTACCTTGGGAAGGAGATCATCGGTTATTGTGCATATGTATCCCGAAACCGATCACATCGACCCAGTACTGAGGAAGTCTTTTCAATCTTAAAATTGGCGATAGAAGGGCACCTTGCCGAAATGAAATCCTCAAGGGGATATTCCAACATAGCTCCGTCGCCGGCGGGCCGTGATGAAGAGACGGCCTCCTTTTGCGGTACAGAATTAGAATTTTTTGCCATTGTAGAGAAAAAAAGGAATTAGGATGGTAAGCGGCTTGCTAAAAGTTCAAGAAATTTGGGTACAAGAATTGCAAAGCAAAGGGATCTTTGAAATGAAACAAGAAAATAAGGAACTTTGAACGTAAAGTTTGAATAGAAGAATGTTACAGTACTTATAGCTTGCAGATGACGGTTCAGAACCCATGGTGGCCAACCGTAACTGACAACCATTTAATATCTTGGTAACTGGACTAATGGGATGTTTCAATGTCATTTGTTTCTTACGTTATAATCGGGCGTATCAGTGACGTTCGACACCTATGTCATGGCCCATAGAGATGGGGCTCGTAAGTTCATATTGTTTCTCGTCATCTTCCCTCCAAGAAACGAGGGACTATCTGTATACGGTCAAATAAGTCTTTTCCTTTGTGTGACTAATCGAGATCGAAATATGATAAGTCAAGGTCTGACCTCGTGTTATATCGAAAGTGCAAAGATAGATCATTGAGCTCGTGACCTAGAGACCGATCAAGATCGAGATCGAGATCGAAGGATGATCGAGGACGATCAAGATCGAGGAAAACTTATCGACCCAAATAACAGAAAGCCAAAATATCCGTAATCGGGCAAGGATCACGATGGAAATCCCGGTACATATCAAGAAGAGGCCGATTAATTAGCTAACCATGGGAATTCTTACCACTTACAGAACCATATCATTTGTATAGGACATCATTCTTATGCAATACAAAGCAATATACTATCATTTTCTTGCTTTCATTATCTTGTTACTCTGTTCATAAGTCAGTTGAAACATCGTTTGGTTCAAGGGTGACTGAACTCGAGGGCCAAGGCTGTTCAATTTGTGTGGTTTGCAGTTATTCTTTCATCGTCAATTTCAATATTAATTTATTCTTCTTAATTCATACTAAGTGATATCATGTATCCTTAAAACCGTGTATAAATTTAATTGCTATCCGATTTTAGGGTAAACAATTACAAACCATCTTTCTCTATGCTATCTTAGGATATTCTCCTCTCAATAAATACTCTTAACAGAAAATTACTCCATGTTCATTAACTTTGTCATTGACACCCCTACTTGTGTACTTGCTTCCCATGATGCCTGGTTGTAGCTTGATTCCCATATAGTTTTTCCTTACCAGTAATACTTATGAACCCACTGATGTTGTGTGATAATTCCATATATTTTGACATTATTTGCCCTACTTGCTTGTTGTTTGGATGCTAATTTGTGTGATAATTGCGTTTAATAGAGCTTATTTCATGTGTAGGAATGCTTGAACATGAATTGGAGAAAAGTTGCACGAAATGCTATCTCAGAGCTACAAAATGGAGCAATAAAAGAAGGCATGCAAAGCAACAAAAAGTCAGTGCTATAGATAGTGCAAGGCATTATCCAGGGCACTATCATTGGCGCCCCAGACAGTGCCTTTCACCAAAACGATAGTGCCACAGACAGTGCAAAGCGCCGATGATGCCATCCGAGAATATTTAATTCCTCATTAGTCTTGGACATAAATAATTCATCCCCTATCATATAAATACCCCAAAAAGTTAGTTTTTGAAAGATTAGACATCATTAGAGAGGCAAGAGGCTACGAAACACTTTGGAAGCACGGATCACTCGAGTTTTCTCTACGCTTTCCTTTTACTTGTAGCTTAATGCTTCTAGATACTACTATGATTATTTACACATTTATGAGTTGCTAAACTTGTCATCTAGGGTTGATGGAACCAGTTGCTGGATGAAATCTTGATTGTGTTTTGATATAATTGAGTCGTTATTACTCTTTAATTGTTCAACTATATGTTTCTTGTAATTAATTGAAGGGCCCTTGATTAATGATGTCTAGTTATCTTGTATTGCTTAAGAAAGAACACTTAATTAGATTGTTGTTGAACAATGCCACTTTCGAGTAAATTAAGAGATTAATTACTTGAATTTGAAAGTAGGATTAGAAATAACAAAGTTTTGGGCGATATTTATGAGTTGTACGAATTGTCAACTAGAGTAGTTCGAGAGAATACTTTTAATAAATTATCGTAATTGATCGAGAGATAATTACGGTAAATAAGAACTCATTATCTTTAGAGAGTGTTACGGCGATATTATAGCTAGCGTGTCAGGAATTAATCCGACAATTGGGGAAATCGTAAACCCTAGATCCTTTTATCTTTGAATTCAACTTCATTCTTGCTCATTGATAGTTTTTATTGTCATTTTTCCTTAGTTAAATAATTTATGTTAATTTTCAAATCAAATCTTCAACTCTGAAAATTGTCTAAGCTTAACATTAGTGATACTAAAAGTTGTAGCAAATAGGATAGTTCCCTGTGGGATTCGACTCCGGACTCTTGAACCGGATTATTTTTTCAGCGACCGCTTACTCCTTTTTATAAGGTATAGTTGGACATGATCAAATTTTGGCGTCATTTTCAGGGAACTAACGGTGCTAATCATTACAACTTGAAAGAATTTCTAGGATTTTTAGTTTAGATCAATTTTTTGTGGTGCTAAAAATATTTTTATTGAAATTCTCATGTTTGAACTCTTATGTGCCTCAGGTGCATGCCTAGAAGCTCCTTGAGAAATGGTGAACTCTTTAAAGGACTCTCAGAGCTCAAGAAAGCATTCACGACATTGAATCAGGCTAACAAGAAGGTCAAACAGCTAAATCAAAATGAACAACTCGAAATTGAAATGGGTGACGTTGACAACGCCAATGGGAACAATATAAATAATCAAATTAACCCAAACAGCAGAGTGGTAGCACCTCTTGTGCCGGAATCTGCTCTATATGATTGGGCACAACCAACTGCTGGCAATCTGGCAACTGCAATTGTAGTCCCTCCAATACAAGCGAAGACGTTTCAAATTACAAACAACATAAAGGGTTGTTCTTCGGGTCTTACATGGAAGACCCACAGCAGTATCTGAAGAATTTCCTATCGATCTGCGTCACATAAAGATAGCCGAATGCGACATCCAAAGCAATCAGATTGTTACTGTTTCAATTCTCAGTGACTGAGGAGGTGCAACCTTGGCTGAACTCGCTCCCAATAAACTCCATTACTACATGGGAGGAACTAGTCAAGCAGTTCTTAAACAAGTTCTATCCACCCAACAAAACTACAAGGCAAATTGATGAGATATTGCAGTTCAGGTAGAAACAAACCAAAACTTTGCAAGAAACCTAGGAAAGGTTTAAGGGTATGTTGGTGAAGTTTCCACACTCTAGCATCTTGGATAAGATGCTAGGACAGAGATTCAATATGGGTTTGGCTGATAGTCTAAAGGCCAATGTAGATGTTTCAGCCGGAGGTGCATTCTTGAGCAAATTATTCATAGTGTAAGATTCTTCTTGACAAGATGGATCAATATTCAGGATGGATGACGAGGGATACAACACTCACTCCAATAGTGCATTCTGTTGTTCTTGACCCAAACAATACAAATGCATAAAACATAGCCACTCTCATGACCCAAATAGCTTGTTGACAAAGAAAATTGATGAGATGTGCACGAAACAGGTTCACATTGTTGACACAACAAATGGAGGTCTATGCACTCCCTGTATAAATCAGTCATATGTTTACGTCAATAATTTTGGGGATCAAAGGCAAGGTGGGCTGTAGTGGGGACCTCAAAATTAGCAGTACAGACCAACTTAGCATTAGTACAATACCAATCTTGGAAGAGCACAGCCACAAGGACAAGTGGTGCCCTATCAAAGGCAATAGGGCTACAATCAGCAGCACCAACAACAATTGACTTTCCAACCGCCTAATCAACAGTAGGTGACCAGACGGGATGACAGTAATATAATAGAAATCAAGGGCATGCTGCAACAAATCATTGGGACAAATGGAAGGATGCAAGAAAAGTTAGATGCACATGACTTGGCTATTAAATGCATTGAAACTCAGTTAGGCTAGTTGTCCATGATTTTGAACAATTGCCCATAAGGAACGTTACATGCAGATACAAACATCAATCCAAAAGAGCGGAACCCGAATCAGTTAATGGCAATGAGTCTCAGGAATGGACGGGATTTAGACAGAGAGTAAGAAGTTGCTCAATCTAGTAGAGACGCAGTGCCAATTAATCCAGTGCTATTCGAGATCGATGAGTCGACGTAGCTCACAGAGGTTATAATTGAGCAAGCACAAGTTGAAAAAGGCAAAGAGAAGGAAGTAGAACAGCTCCCAAAACAGGTAGTGGAAAAGACCTTTAATAAGGAAAAGACACAGAGGAGTGGACAGAAGCTGATTCCATCACCATTCCCTCAAAGGTTGGCAGAGTGAAAGAAATTTTATCAATACAGGAAATTCATAAAAATGCTCAAACAAATACAATTGAATATTTCGCTGATGGATGCTTTGAGGGAAATGCCAGGCTATGCAAAAATGATGAAGGATCTTATGTCTCGAAAGTTTGACTTCCAGGACGTGTCTACTAAAACTCTGACTCAAACTTGTAATGCGGTACTAACAAGACCTATGGCTCAAAAATTGTCTGATCCCGGTAGTTTCACTATCCCATGCACAATTAGAAGTTATGCTTTTGCCAAAGCATTGTATGACTTGGGAGCCAGTATTAACTTGATGCCCTTGGAAATCTAGACAAAGTTAGGCATTGGCAAAGCTAGACTGACATCAATGTTGCTATAGATGGCTGATCACACAGTGAAAAGGCCGACAGGAATTCTGGATAATGTGCTCGTCCAAGTGGGAAGTTTGTATTTCCTGCTGTTTTTGTGTTTATTCACTGCCGGGTTGATAAAACAATAACCATAATTTTTGGAAGGTCGTTCTTAGCCACTGGGAGAACGTTGATTGACTGTGAGATTGGAAAGTTGAAAATGAGGTTGAATAATAAAGAAATAATATTCAATGTTCAACCGTCTATGAGGAGTCCCAGCGAATTTGCAAATTATTCGCTAGTGGAGGAAGTTGATGTGATACTACAAGAGGAGGACGAGTCTTTTAATGTAAGAGACCCATTCGAAGCGTGTTTGATGAATTTGGACGAAATGGTGAAGAGTTGGCAGAGTGGGTTATGGCTCTCGAAGGTCAAGGGTTTTGGAAAAGGAAACACAATATTGATACACTACACTTAGAAGAAAGAGAAACACCACCTGCTAAGCCTCAATAGAG
Source organism: Nicotiana tabacum (assembly GCF_000715075.1). Lineage (NCBI taxonomy): Eukaryota > Viridiplantae > Streptophyta > Magnoliopsida > Solanales > Solanaceae > Nicotiana > Nicotiana tabacum. The sequence continues at coordinate 96,240,960 of NC_134084.1, read as the reverse complement.
GAGCCACCACAGTTGGACCTGAAACTGCTTCTAGCTCAACTTAGGTATGTTTTCTTAGGGCCTAACTCTACTTTAAATGTTATTATCTCATGTAGTTTGTTAGTTGTGCAGGTAGAACAACTCCTACAAGTGTTACAGGAATGTAAGGTTGTGATTGGTTGGACCATGGCAGACATTAAGAGTATTAGCCCGACCTTTTGCATGCACAAGCTCCACTTGTAAGATGGGCACAAACCTTCCCGAGAACATCAAAGACGACTGAACCTGGACATAAAGAAAGTGGCAAAGAAGGAAGTAATTAAGTGGTTGAATGCGGGCATCATTTTTCCGATCTCGGATTGCGTCTGGGTAAGCCCAGTACAATATTTTTCGAAGAAAGGTGGTATGACTGTTGTACAAAATGAGAATAATGAGTTTATCTCTACTTGTACAGTCACGGGTTGGCAAATTTGCATGGATTACAGAAAACTGAACACTACCACCTAGAAAGACCAATTTCTCCTGCCATTCATTGACCAAATGTTGGATATATTGGCATGAAGGTCTCACTTTTACTTTTTGGATGGATATTCGGGGTACAATCAGATCACAATAGCCCCTGAGGATAGAGGGAAAATGTCATTTACTTGTCCGTATGGCATCTTTGCCTTTCGTAGAATGTCGTTTGGCCTACGTAATGCACTAGCTACCTTTTAGAGGTGTATGTTAGCCATTTTCACTTATATGGTTTAAGACTTAATGGAAGTTTTTATGAATTATTTCTCAGTGGTGGGGAATTCCTTCGATGGTTGTCTTCACAATTTGAGAAGAGTGTTGAAAAGGTGTGTGGAGACAAACCTGGTGCTGAACTGGAAGAAATGCCATTTTATTGTACAAGAAGGTATAGTTTTGGGACATAGAGTTTCAAGGATGGGTATTAAGGTCGGCCATGCTAATGTTGATGTGACTGAGAAGTTACGACCTCCCACTTCGGTTAAGGCAGTAAGAAGTTTCCTTGGGCACGCCGGTTTGTACAGGCGAATATAAAGGATTTCTGGAAAATTGCTAACCGCTTATGTAAACTGCTTGAAAAGGATCACCCCTTTGTGTTTTCTGATGATTGCAGGTTAGCATTTGAGGAGCTAAAGAAGATACTGGTGACTGTACCAATCATCGTTGCACCTAACTGGGAGCAGCTGTTTTGTATGTCTCTGTAAAAGTTGGTATTTGGAAAAGCATGTCATCTTCCGGTGGAGCTTGAGCATAAAGCCTTATGGGCATTGCAGTAGTTGAATTTGGATATGGAAACTGCAAGCACAAGTAAAGTTATAGAGCTACATGAACTAGAAAAGTTCTAGTTCTAGGAATTATAGAGTTTGAGATTGTATAAAGAAAGGATAAAGATGATGCATAATAAGCACATTCTAGATAGGAACTTCAAACCCGAAGATCTAGTGTTATTATACAACTCAAGATTGAACAATTAGAAGTTATGCTTTTGCCTAAGCATTGTGTGACTTGGGAGCCAGTATTAACTTGATGTCCTTGGAAATCTAGACAAAGTTAGGCATTGGCAAAGCTAGACCGACATCAATGTTGCTATAGATGGCTGATCACACAGTGAAAAGGCCGACAGGAATTCTGGATAATGTGCTCGTCCAAGTGGGAAGTTTGTATTTCCTGCTGTTTTTGTGTTTATTCACTGCCGGGTTGATAAAACAATAACCATAATTTTTGGAAGGTCGTTCTTAGCCACTGGGAGAACGTTGATTGACTGTGAGATTGGAAAGTTGAAAATGAGGTTGAATAATAAAGAAATAATATTCAATGTTCAACCGTCTATTAGGAGGCCCAACGAATTTGTAAATTGTTCGCTAGTGGAGGAAGTTGATGTGATACTACAAGAGGAGGATGAGTCTCTTAATGTAAGAGACCCATTAGAAGCGTGTTTGATGAATTTGGACGAAATGGTGAAGAGTTGGCAAAGTGAGTTATAGCTCACGAAGGTCAAGGGTTTTGGAAAAGGGAACACAATTTTGATCCACTACACTTAAAAGAAAGAGAAACACCACCTGCTAAGCCGTCAATAAAGGAGCCATCATAGTTGAACCTGAAACTGCTTCCATATCAACTCAGATATGTTTTCTTAGGGCCTCATTCTACTTTACATGTTATTATCTCATGTAGTTTGTTAGTTGTGCAGGTAGAACAACTCCTACAAGTTTTACAGCAATGTAAGGCTGTGATTGGTTGGACCATGCAGACATTAAGAGTATCAGCCCGGCCTTTTGAATGCACAAGATTCTCTTGTAGGAGTGGAAAAAACCTTCCCGAGAACATCAAAGACGGCTGAACCCGAACATAAAGGAAGTGGCAAAGAAGGAAGTGATTAAGTGGCAGGATACGGGCATCATTTTTCCGATCTCGGATTGCGTCTGGGTAAGTCCAGTCTAATGTGTTCCAAAGAAAGGTGGTATGACTGTTGTACAAAATGAAAATAATGAGTTAATCTCTACTTGTACAGTCACGGGTTGGCAAATTTACATGGATTACAGAAAACTGAACACTACCACCTAGAAAGACCAATTTCTCCTGCCATTCATTGACCAAATGTTGGATAGATTGGTAGGAAGGTCTCACTTTTACTTTTTGGATGGATATTCGGGGTATAATCATATCACATTAGCCCTTGAGGATAGAGGAAAAACGTCTTTTACTTGTCCGTATGGCATCTTTTTCTTTCGTAGAATGTCGTTTGGCCTATGTAATGCACCGGCTACCTTCTAGAGGTGTATGTTAGCCATTTTCACTGATATGGTTTAAGATATAATGGAAGTTTTTATGAATGATTTCTCAGTGGTGGGAAATTTATTCGATGGTTGTCTTCATAGTTTGAGAAGAGTGTTGAAAAGGTGTGTGGAGACAAACCTAGTGCTGAACTAGAAGAAATGCCATTTTATTGTACAAGAAGGCATAGTTTTGGGACATAGAGTGTCAAGGAAGGGTATTGAGGTCCACCATGCTAATGTTGACGTGATTGAGAAGTTGCGACCTCCCACATCGGTCAAGGCAGTAAGAAGTTTCCTTGGGCAAGCCAGTTTGTACAGGCGAATATAAAGGATTTCTTGAAAATTGCTAACCCCATATGTAAACTGCTTGAAAAGGATCACCCCTTTGTGTTTTCTGATAATTGCAGGTTAGCATTTGAGGAGCTAAAGAAGATACTGGTGACAGCACCAATCATCGTTGCACCCAACTGGGAGCAGCCGTTTGGTATGTCTTCGTAAAAGTTGGTGTTTGAAAAAGTATGTCATCTTCTGGTGGAGCTTAAGAATAAAGCCTTATGGGCATTGCGGTAGTTGAATTTGGATATGGAAACTGCGGGCACAAGTAAAGTTATAGAGCTACATAAACTAGAGGAGTTCCGGTTCCAGGAATTCGAGAGTACGAGATTGTATAAAGAAAGGATGAAGATGATGCATGATAAGCGCATTCTAGATAGGAACTTCAAACCCGAAGATCTAGTGTAATTATACAACTCAAGATTGCACAATTAGAAGTTATGCTTTAGCCAAAGCATTGTGTGACTTGGGATCCAGTATTGACTTGATGCCCTTGGAAATCTAGACAAAGATAGGCATTGGCAAGGCTAGACCGACATCAATGTGGCTACAGCTAGCTAATCACACAGTGAAAACGCCGACAGGAATTCTGGATAATGTGCTCATCCAAATGGGAAGTTTGTATTTCCTGCTGATTTTGTGATTATTGGCTGCCAGGTTGATGAAGAAATACCCATAATTTTTGGAAGGTCGTTCTTAGCCATTGGGAGAACGTTGATTGACTGTGAGACTGGAAAGTTGAAAACGAGGTTGAATAATGAAGAAATAATATTCAATGTTCAACTGTCTATGAGGAGGCCTAGCAAATTTGCAAATTGTTAGCTAGAGGAGAAAGTTGATGTGATACTACAAGAGGAGGATGATTCTCTTAATGTAAGAGACCCATTAGAAGCGTGTTTGATGAATTTGGACGAAATGTGAAGAGTTGGCAGAGTGGGTTATAGCTCTCGAAGGTCAAGGGTATTGGAAAAGGGAACACAATTTTGATCCACTACACTTAGAAGAAAGAGACCACCACCTGCTAAGCCGTCAATAGAGGAGCCACCACAGTTGGACCTGAAATTGCTTCCAGCTCAACTTAGGTATGTTTTCTTAGGGCCTAACTCTAATTTACCTATTATTATCTCATATAGTTTGTTATTTGTGCAGGTAGAACAACTCCTACAAGTGTTATAGGAATGTAAGGTTGTGATTGGTTAGACCATGGCAGACATTAAGAGTATCAGCCCGACCTTTTGCATGCACAAGATTCTCTTGTAAGATGGGCACAAACCTTCCCGAGAACATCAAAGACGACTGAACCCGAACATAAAGGAAGTGTCAAAGAAGGAAGTAATTAATTGGCTAGATGCAGGCATTATTTTTCCGATCTCAGATTGCGTCTGGGTAAGCCCATTCCAATGTGTTCCGAAGAAAGGTGGTATGACTGTTATACAAAATAAGAATAATGAGTTGATCTCTACTTGTACAGTCACGGGTTGGCGAATTTGCATGGATTACAGAAAACTGAACACTACCACCCAGAAAGATCAATTTCCCCTGCCATTCATTGACCAAATGTTGGATAGATTGGCAGGAAGGTCTCACTTTTTCTTTTTGGATGGATATTCGGGGTACAATTAGATCACAATAGCCCCCGAGGATAGAGAGAAAACGTCATTTACTTATCCGTATGGCATCTTTGCCTTTCTTAGAATGTCATTTGGCCTATGTAATGCACCGGCTACCTTCTAGAGGTGTATGTTAGCCATTTTCACTGATATGGTTTAAGATATAATGGAAGTTTTTATGAATGATTTCTCAATGGTGGGGAATTCATTCTATGGTTGTCTTCACAATTTGAGAAGAGTGTTGAAAAGGTGTGTGGAGACAAACCTGGTGCTGAACTGGAAGAAATGTCATTTTATTGTACAAGAAGGTATAGTTTTGGGACATAGAGTGTCATGGAAGGATCTTGAGGTCGACCATGATAATGTTGACGTGATTGAGAAGTTGCCACCTCCCACTTCGGTCAAGGCAGTAAGAAGTTTCCTTGGGCACGCTGGTTTGTACAGACGAATATAAAGGATTTCTTGAAAATTGCTAACCCCTTATGTAAACTGCTTGAAAAGGATCACCTCTTTGTATTTTCTGATGATTGCAAGTTAGCACTTGAGGAGCTAAAGAAGATACTCGTGACTGCACCAATCATCGTTGCACCCAACTAGGAGCAGCCATTTGGTATGTCTCCGTAAAAGTTGGTGTTTGGAAAAGCATGTCATCTTCCGGTGGAGCTTGAGCATAAAGCCTTATGGGCATTGAGGTAGTTGAATTTGGATATGGAAACTGTGGGCACAAGTATAGTTATAGAGCTACATGAACTAGAGGAGTTCCGGTTCTAGGAAATTGATAGTACGAGATTGTATAAAGAAAGGATGAAGATGATGCATGATAAGCACATTCTAGATAGGAAATTCAAACCCGGAGATCTAGTGTTATTATACAACTCAAGATTGAGAATATTCCTGGGTAAGATAAAATCTAGATGGTCGGGACCATTTAAAATGGTGCAAGCGTTCCCAAGTGGAGCGGTAGAGATTGAGTCTGAAGATGAGACGAATAGGTTTAAAGTGAATGTGCAGAGGTTGAAAACTACCTTGGAATGATTTAAGAAAAAGAGGATAAAGATGTGATGTACATGGAAGAGCCCCAATATGTGAGCAAAGTGTAATCCTAAAAGCATGTGTCGTGCCGCGACGTTAAATCAGGCGCTTCCTGGGAGGCAACCCATGATCGTGTTGTATTCGTCGTGCCACGACATTAATTAAGTCACTCCTTGGGAGGCAACCCAATTCATAACGTAGAGTTAATTTAGTTCTAATTTTTGTTTTTGTTTAATATTGAGTCGGAATAACAAGTAAGTTTGGTGTGAATTTGAAGTATTTTGATAGATTGAGGTGCTACGTGGAATGAAGATGTGCTCGGGTGTCCTAAAAAAGCTAAAAGGTTGCAAAACGAACAAGAAAAAATTGAGCCATTGCGAGGAAAAGTCCAAATGGTATGTTTTGAAGGCCTTGCGTTACCTAGCTAGGCAATGACCTTACGACACCCCAGACTTCGCCACATACTTAATTTTCAGCACCTCCCATGTCGCCTCATACTATCCAATGCACTAAGGCCAGCGCCCCTAATGGCACCTTGTGGAATTCAATTACCACTGCCCATAATGCCTCGCGCCAAGCCCATCTATGTATTTCAATTCTTTTGTATCTTCTAAATTAATCGGTTAAATTCCCACAAACCAATTAAAATAATCCAACATCACCAAACACACACCCCACTGTACCTAAGTTCTCTTTATTATTAATACACCCTACCCCCCCCCCTTAATTAATTATCCCCATTCACGCGACCTCACCCCAAAAAAATACAACACACAATAGAATCTAAGATTCCCCAGCCCTACTGTCATGTTTCCAAAGAGAAAAGCAAATTCAGAGTCCATCTCTCTTTCTCAAGGACCACCACACTGCCTCGCCCTCTCTTTCTCAATTCCCAGGTATGATTTTGTTCTCTTTGTCACTCTTATATGCTCTCATTTTCTTGTAAATTCTAGTTTGTGGGTAATATGTTCTACAAGGTGTAACAATTGTGTAATTGTGCTAAATATTTCCCAACCCCAAAAACCCCATAAGATATCTTGTGATTGTTGTAACAAGTATTTCACACTTGATTCCCAAGACGATTTGGGAGGGTGGAGAAATCATTCACCCACAAAGAAATTCAAACACAAATAATGCACACAAGGTGTTCGATAAATTGCGTCATTCGCAACTTTAGTCCCAATTAGAGCCCGAGTCTGTGGGATTAATTGTTTTGTGTTAGGTAAGCATGATTATATGAAAACTTAACTGTGGGGTAACTCTACGGAGTCGGGGTGGATTGATAAAGTGTGTTGGCAATGACATACGAGCTATATGTAGTGTCGAAATTTAGATGCTAATATGCTTACTTGATAAAGGTGAAGTCAGAGTAGCCTATCATTTATAGTAATTAGCATATTTTAAAGCTTTAAGTTTGGGGTCACTCCAACCTATTTTTATGATAGTTGTTGTTTCCTTTCATTGACAATTGGCTTTGTTGACAGGTACGTGCAATATGGGTCATCCAATAGCTAGTTCTAAGGCACCGATGAAGGCCAAGGCACCACCAAAGGCAAAAGCTACCTCATCAGGCCCACCATCGAAGAAAAGGATCAGAATTGAGGCTACGTCTGATAGTCACATTGGTAAAGGAAAAAAACTGGATTCTACTTCTACCGGGGTACAACCTCTAGAGAGAGCGACTCCTGAGTAGAGTATCAAGAGTGTGCCCCCATATGGGAGAGTATTTTACAGAAAGTGTCGCCCAAACTCATATCTTCCTGATTTTGCAGTAGATAAGCACAAATTGAAGTCCTGTTACCCTTAGATTTTGGAAAGAGTACATGAACTAGGATTGGGTTTTGTATTTAAAAATCCAGGAAAAGCAAACTTTATCTTAGTGCGCGAGTTCTATGCTGGGTGGAACATTGAGGATAAGGAGAAATTGGTACCTGATGTCGCCCAAATTCACACCACTAATTGGGATTGTGAAGCAGTCGATGCAATTATAATTACCCAACGTGAGTAGGGGTCGATTCCACAAAGAGCTTATACTAGATTAGGTATATCTAGACTAGGTATATGATGTGCCCAAAAAGCACTTCCACATGTTTGGTTTTTTCTCTCTACTTCTAATGATTATGCTAATGTTTGCAAATGAAAATCTAGAGAATGATATTTTTGGTGTTGTTGATTTTTCAAGTTTATAAAAGATCTACGGTCGTGATTTCTACCTAAGTGGTTACCTAGTGGATTGTGGGCTTTAGGGTAAGTTTGATTGGTTGGGGTCGTAATATAGCAATCACACGCAATTACCCACTCAATACCTCTTGGTAGTTAGAGTGATTTTGCCCAATTTGGCTTTCTCAAGTCCAAATTAGTAATGCACAAAACAAGTGATGGATGCTCAACTCAGGTCTTACTATCTCTATATTCAACCCTTTAATTGGGGCTATCAATTTCTTGAGTTCACCCCATTCCTTGTTAGCCAAGTTTTTCTAGACTTAGTCTCTCTTTCTCAAGAAGAGTCTAAGTCAATTAGGCATGAATCAATGTTTGCAACCATTAATTCTTAAATTCAAGGAAGAACTAGGCGAAATATCACTAACCCAATCACAAACAAGCCCTAAATCAAACACCCATTAGGTACACACACTAGGTTTGGGTCACAACTCTAGTTAAGAAATTAGCTACTCATAGAGAAAATTGAAGAAAATAAAGAAGAAAATAAGATTAAACTCATAATAGATGATAAAGGGAAGAAAATCAATTGTTAAAATGATAAACTATTACAAAGTTACCCAAAGCAGTAAAGGAAAAACCGTTATCTATTCTCAAATGTTCAAACATAACCTAAATTCAACAAAATGAACTATTTATACCCAGCTGAAATTATCGGACAAAATTGCCCCTACGGAGATTCTATGGCCGCACAATTATGTGTGTGGTCCACACTTTGAAAATGGCTTGACAGGATGGACTTCTGCGGCCGCATAATTTTGGGTTGCGGTCGAACTTTTTCAGATTCAGTGGACCACACATTTTTTATTGCGGGCGCACTCTTGACTTTGAGCTTTGACATGGGAGACTTCTGCGATCCGTACATTTCTGAGTGCGGCCGCACTATAATATTGCAGTCCACACCTCTTCATGGTCCCAAAGTCACACCTCTTTAAATCTCATCTTATGTGGCCGCACTATAATTGTGTGGTCCGCACTTTGTATACGAAATTGTCGAGAGGATTCTTCATAGTCTATGGCTGCACCCAATATTGTACAGTTCACATTTTACTCTTTTTACTTTGTTTTAGTCCTTATCCAGAGTTACTCCTTCTTGAGTTGATTTTCATCTCTTTGGCTCATATTCCAACACTCTTGCAATAAAGCACTTTTTATCAGTTTTCAGGAATACCTTCAAGCAATTTTGAGCTAAAATGAAAGTAAAAGAGTGCAAATCAGTAGTCAAAATCCCTACTTATCAGTACCTATTCATGGGAGGTTGATTGATGTATTTGCTAGTGCACTATGTAGATTCATGGATGCCCTTGATGTCCCATGTAGTCCGTTTTGTGACTTATTGACTGGCACGCTTATAGGGATATTAGGCACACACTCTATGGTATTAATTTGAATGTGGAATGAACACAGGACAAGAGATATAACAACCGTACTTCTTTGCCTAAAGTGAAGTTTATGAAAATTGCTAAAGTGTGGTTGTGCTTGGTGAACATGAGACTACTTTCGTGTGAGCATGATTCTGCTTTTGTCTGAGAAAGAGTATGTCTAGTGTATTTCTTGATGAAAGGATGGCTGGTGATTGTGGGCCAGTTGATACTGATAAATTTTGCATCTTTTATTTTGATGATTTGACAAACTTTATGAGAGAACCATATAAGGAACCTGATACAATTAGTTCTCTTGCGTTCGGAGTAACTAGTCAGATGTCTGGTTCAAGTCTCAATGAAATCAGATAAGGGAACAATATAGGGAACAGATATGGATCAGTTCCCCTGGTCGTCGTATAGTCAACTCTACAGCATTAAACATTCTCAAGACCTTAAGATCACAAGGTTCCAGGTTGGGATCCAGTTTGGGATATGGCTCAACTCTTCAGAGTCGAAGGAACAGCTAAGGGAACATGTCCCTACCAGTTCCCGAGGTGACTGTACAAAAGTCAACTTTCCATTTGGAAAGTTGCTGTCTGCTTACGCTATAGTACAGGAACAGTGCAGCAGTCAACTTTCTGTAGAAAGCTTTTCACCTACCTTGCTTACATAATCCAAGTGATGTCTCAAATGAGACATTAACATCAATCAAAGGTAAAACAAACCACTTGCACATTCAAGAACTTATCAAGCATTCTCTCAAGTGTGTGTCCATCTTGCAAGTGATTCTCAAAGGCATCAAGAACAAAGAACAACATAGCAACAGACCAGTTCCCCATATTGAGTTATTATATGTCCTTAGTTGTGTTGTATCTTTTTCTAAGCTCTTATTTGTAATGCCTACTTAGCTTACTTAGAAGCATTGTGTAGGAAACCCTTTGTAAATCATAAACCCTTGTGTTTGTGTCTTGGCTAGAGTTGGTCGAGTTGTGAAGTCTTTGTAATAAAGTTATTACAAAGTGGCTTATAATAGTGTTGTTACAAGTTAGTGAGCGATTAATTCTTTATAATAGAGTTATTACAAAGTGACTTGTAATAGTGTAGTTACAAGTTAGTAAGGAATTAAGAGGTTAATTTCTAGGTTACAATAGGTTGTAATCTAAAGATTGCTAAGTAGCGAAGTTGAAATCCTACAAGGGTAGGTCGTGGCTTTTAATTTCGTTAAGCTGGGAATTTTCCAAGTAATATTCCTCTGTGTCATTTACTTACTACAGTATGCGTGTGTTCTTTATTTGCTGCCAATTTACTGTACTATACTGTTTGGTTTTATAGTCTGTTGCTTACTATGGAAACTGATTGAGAACCTGATATAGTTTGATGGACGTTCTATCAAATACGTAGTCAGATGGCACAATCTAGAAAGGGCACACTTACTAGGATATTCTTTGTGAATCTGCTTACACAATACTTGTGTAAAGAGCAGGTAGATGAGGAGCCCCAGTTTGACATATTGCTTCCACCCACATCTCGAGCTACCGACATTACTGTTATTCGTGGGCCAGATGAGGAAGATGGTACGACATTGACTACAGTAGAGCGTTAGGCTCGCGATGAGAGCATCTTGGCTCATTTGTATGGGATAATGGATTTGCAGTTGAAGATTGGGGGTCAGCCTGCTACTTCAGAGGAGAGGACCTCAACCCACCGGCACTACGATTGCTTGGTATAGCTGCAGATCAGGGGGGTGCCACCAAAAGAAGATATCAATACTCCAGAGCATTCGGTACAGGGTGACAAGGAGCAGGTTGATCCAACAATTGAGCCTGCAGTTGATGCCACTAGAGAGGATCTAGGTGATGATGTTGATGATTGGGATGAAGCTGACCGGGCCTCTTTCGATGAGGGCCATCGTCTCGAGGATTGATCAGGGAGTTCTTATTCACCATTCTTACTTTAATTATGCATTATGGATACTGCATGTGTTTAAGTGTGTTGTGGGTAACTCTTATTATGCAGAGTAGGAATAGATTAGTAATCATGTTAGCTTATTATATTTTTAATATTATCTTCTTATATTTTCACTTTCTAGCTTCTTATTTTCTTTATTGTTAGCTTCTTGTTTTATTATTTAAGATACTCTAGAATAGTAATTGAGTAGTGTAGCAATTTTTATTTTGTTTTTTTAATCATCTTCGAAAAAAACAAAAAAAAAACAGAAAGAAAAAAATAGAAAAATATAAAAACAAAAAAATAGAAGAAAAAAATACTTTTCCCGACGATGGATCTCCTAGAAAGTTTTCTTGAGGTTTAAAGTCTAAACAAAAAATACAAAAAAACTTAGAAAATAGAAACATACAAAAAACATATCTTTTTTTTTTCTTAGGTAGTAATAATCTCCCATGTTGTTTCTTTACGCCTTGGTTATTTTTCATGGGATATAATTTGAACCGTGTAGTAGATTTTTTTTTTTTTACTTTTAGAGTAGTATGTAGGAAATAAAGGAGAAAACTTATGTGATGTGCACCTTTTGACCTATTTGATAGTTGAAGAGTTAGGTTCTGGCATATGTTTCACCTTCCCTAGATTTCCAATATATGATGATGCCTTCGTAAAATTTAATAGCATGTGTTATGACTCTTATATCTCATTTGCTTAATTGGTGTTCACTTTGTGCTTTATGCTTAATATATCTCGTGGCTTTGTGAATACTTGTTTGATTGAGAGTCCGAATGAAAGTTTCCATAATGAGTCATGTGCCATGTGTGAAGAGAGTTCTTTCAATATTCCATGTCATTGGCACCCCAGATAGTGCCTTGCATAGTAACAACAGTGCCATAGACAGGGCAAGGCATTATCTAGGGCACTGTCATTGGTACCATAGACAGTGCCATAGATAATGCAAGGAGCCGACGATGCCATCCGAGCATATTTTAATTCCTCATTAGTCTTGGACATAAAGAATTCGGCCCCTACCCTACCCTATAAATACCCAAAAAAATAGTTTTTGAAGGGTTAGACATCATTAGAGAGGCAAGAGGCTATGGAACACTTTGGAAGCACGGATCACTCGAGTTTTTCTGTCCGCTTTTCTTTTACTTGTAGTTTAATGCTTCTAGATATTACTATAATTATTTACGTAGTTATGAGTAGCTAAAACCCTCATCTAGCATTGATGGAACCAATTGTTGGATGAAGTCTTGATTGTGTTTTGATATAGTTGAGCCGTTATTACTCTTTAATTGTTCAACTATATGTTTATTATGATTAATTGAAGGTCCCTTGATTAATCATGTCTAGTTATCTTGTGTTTCTTAATAAATAACACTTGATTAGATTGTTATTGAAAAACGCAACTTTCGAGTAAGTTAGGATATTAATTACTTGAATTTAAAAGAAGAATTAGAGATAACGAAGCTTTGGGCGATATTTATGAGTTGTACGAATTGTCAACTAGAGTAGTTCGAGAGAATACTTCTAGTAAATTATCGTAATTGATCGAGAGATAGTTACAATAAACAAGAACTCATTATCTTTAGAGAGTGTTACATCGAGATTATAGCTAGCGTGTCAGGAATTAATCCGACAATTGGGAAAATCGTAAACCCTAGATCCTTTTATCCTTGAATTCAACTTTATTCTTGCTCATTGATAGTATTTACTGTCATTTTTCCTTAGTTAAATAATTTCTGTTAATTCTCAAATCAAATCTTGAACTCTGAAAGTTGTCTGAGCTTATCATTAGAGATACAAAAAGTTATTGCAAATAGGTTAGTTCCCTATGGGATTCGACTTTGGACTCTTGAACAGGATTATTTTTGTAGCTACCACTTAGTCCTTTTTATAAGTCATAGTTGGGCGTGGTGACCTACCTTACCTACAGTTGCTCTTTCTTTTTGCTCAAGTTCCACAAATGCTTACAGATAGCAGCTTTGTTCCATAGCTCTATGTTGATAAAGTTCAGTCCACCTGCAAACTTTGGTTGGCATAGATATCCCACGACAATAGTGTTTTTTTCCCTCATGTGCCACTATTCCACAAAACGCTTCTACAAGTTGCTATAATCTGATTTACAATCTTCTTTGTTAGGAAAAATACCGTAGACCAGAACGTCTGAATGGAGAACATAACACTCTTGTTTAATAGAACCCTCCCAGTATATGACAGGAATTTAGTAGTCCAACTGGTGACTCTGCCTAGCATCTTGTCGAGCAACGGTTGGCATTGAATAACAGAAATCCTTTTGGAGATTAGAGGCATACCAAGGTATCTGAATAGGATATCTCCTTTGGTAAAGCCCAAGGTTTCAAGTATTTGTTGTTGTTTTATAGGATTAACCCCTCCAAAGTATACTGAACTTTTACTAGGATTGGCTATGAGTCCTGAGGCCTTAGAGAAAGTCTGGAAATATCTCCCTTACAGAATACCAAGAGATCATTAGCAAAACCAACCTAAATAATCTTTGCCTTAGCATATTTAGGATGGTATTTGAATCTTGGGTTCTTTGTCATATTCCTCAATAGTCTAGTAAGGTACTCCATGCTTAGGTAAAAACAAGAAGGGAGATATTAGATCACCTTGTCACAATCATTTCTTGGCATTGAATGGTGTCACGACCCCAATTTTCCACCTTAGGATAACGTGATGGCACCTAATCTCTACGACTAGGTGAGTCTAACTGCCTAGCATTCATTGATAGCTTAACATAATTAACAACTAAGATAATAAGATAATTCAATAAACTCGTAATAACTCCAAAAAGAAACAGAACATCTGTAACAAAATTTTGAAAACCGGTAGAACAGGTCATAAGCTCTACAGAAATAATCTAAGAAACTCTAATACAACAATGTCTGAATAGAAGATAAACAGTAGTCTAAGTAATGACTGAAGTGTTACTCTGAGGCCTTCGAGCATCAAACAGGTATATCTTGAAGTCTTTGAAATGTATGGTCAAATCATTGATACCTAGCATGATGTGAAGTACCTGGATCTGGTGTGCAGAAGCGTAGTATGAGTACACCACAACGACACCTAGTAAGTATCAAGGCTAACCTCAGTAGAGTAGTGACGAAGTCAGGTCAAGATACCTAATAGGATAAGTGAAACTAAACAAGGCATAGTATAGGCAAATAATGGAAGACGAGGAAATAAATGACTATAAAGCAGTTCAATAAGGTAAGCTAACAATGGAATTCAAAATAATAAAGACAACAAGGAGTGAACAAGTGAAAAGAACATCAAGAATCAATACGGGCAAATACAAGTAAGGCAAATAGAGAGATAACAAAATTGTTCAATCAATAAGCCTCTTTAACAAAGAATAAACAACAAGAATTACAACCGAGGTACCATCTTGTATCCACATTTCTCAATTAAAAATCACAACCTTTCCTTTTACCCCCGCGTGAGTCTTACATTAAGATATTTTTGAAAATATTTTTTTCGAAATAGCTACATGTACTTTATCCCCCTTATGTCGCCGTGTGGCTTTAAGTATTTCCCTTACTAGCAACATGCACATAAATTCCCACCTTATGTCGCCGCATACACCTTAATCCCTATCCTTATAATGTTGCATGTGCATCAATATCACAACACAATAGCAACTCGCATTATAAGTTCCCATACAATACCAAAGTCACCACTATGTATAGCCCACAACTCAATCACAATATGAACAAGAATCTCCATAATAACAAAATCAATGAGAATTATTCAACAAGGAAGGATATCTCAAGAACCAACAACTTCAAATAAGAATAACTCGACAATAAAGGAGGTAACATGACAATAAGAGAGTTAACAAAGGCAATTAAGGCATACAAGAGCACATTTGACTAAGGGATAGAGCATGTGATAACAACATCAAGTAAGCATGTAAAGAGCAATTTAACAACAAAAGATATAACACGATATTATAATTTCTAATTAATGCCTGAAAGAGTCTAAGAGTCTAAACCGGTCAAAATACCACATATAAGCCCGTGTACATATTCGTCACCTTATGTACATGTCTTTTACATAATCCAAACAACACAAATCAACCCAAGTCCTAAGGGGTATTTCACCGACATAAAGTTAGACAAGATAATTGTTACGACACAAAATCTACTAGTCGTGATGACACCTAACCCAACCTGCTAGGTAAGCCAACTAATATCTATCCAATTTCAAGGATATTAATAAGACAATTAAAAAAAAGGAATTATCTGGATCTTATACATTTTCCAAGGACCAGTAGTACAAATCATGAGCTTCTAAGAATAGAATTTACAAAACTGATATGAAGTAAATACATCTTCTGTTTGAAAAGTACATAAATAGAATTTTATGAATCTATAATTTACGACTACCATGAACAAGAGGCAGCTACAACCGGAACGCATGTACAACTTCGAACCCAGCTCCCATCGAACACAGCAACCTCAGCAGCCAGCATCTGCATGCAATGTGCAGAAGTGAAGTATCAGTACAACCGACCCCATGTACTGGTAAGTAACAAACCTAACCTTAGGCTAAAAGTAGTGACGAGCTGGAACATAGATCGGGTCCAACACCAATAGCCAACAACAGTTCACAATAACATAAAGCAAATAATAAAAAAATAATCTCGGAATTCAAAAATGCTCAGCTTATTCATAATTTTCAAAAATAGTTCCGCTTTTCAAGAATAACAGTAAAAACCCAAATCTTTTACCGAAATTATCGAAAAATGTGAGAAAGTTTGAAAACTATAATTTTTCTAAAAATACTTTCCACAATAAATAAGATGTTTCATTTCCTTTCCAGATAGCAAGTGTGAAATACCTCTCTATGCCCACATATCAATATGTATAAAAAGTCATGAATGATGTGATACCGTACAACATGAGAATAAATGTATCTCTATGCATGTATGTCATGTGTGCATGTCAATGCCATGTATCTCATAGATGAATCATGTACTCACACTCTCAGAGTACTCAATCTCACTATCTCGCATTTCTCTCATACCATTCGCAATACTCACCACACTCAATCACTCAGCACTGTACAATACTCGTTACGACGCAAAACCAGATCCACATATATATAGCCATAAGGTTCATTGCAGCGTGCAACCCGATCCATATATATATATACACACACAGTCAAATGCACTCACTGGGGGTGTGCAAACTCCGGAGGGGCTTCTATAGCCCAAGCGTTATAATCCGCACAGACAATTCACGTGCTGCATGGACAACTCACGTGCTATAACATCAATATTTAGATCCACACAGACAACTCACGTACTACACGAACAACTCATGTGCCATAGGGTCAAGATTAGAATTCGCACGGATAACTCACGTGCTATAGTATCAATAACCTCACAATTAGGCTCTCGACCTCACTTAGTCATCAATCTCTCTAGTCTCTCTCTCTCTCTCTCTATCTCTCTATCTCTTTATCTCTCTTTCTCTCTCTCTTTCTCTCTCTATCTCTCTCTCTCTCTCTCTCGGGCTCACAATGACATGAAACTAGCTCGAAAATCATGATATGATGTATCAATAAATAATAACAGAGACTGAGATATGATATGTATATGAATGCTTATGACTGAGTATATAAAGAAATGAAAGCAAATAACTCAACAGCAGAAATGACCTCAGTGGGTCACAACAAGATAAGCATGAAGCCTAGACATGGCGTCAAACATGAATCACAGCTCAATAGCTCAAGTATGTAGAAATTTCATAATTACAGGTAAGATCACGTAACTACATAATACCACAGGAATAGCGGAGTCACAAGTCACACGGTGCACACCCACATACCTGTCACCTAGCATGTGTGCCACCTCAACACCAGTCACACAGCACGTAATTTGGGGTTCCATACACTCAGCACTAAGTTTAGAAGAGTTACTTACCTCGAACAAGCTAGTTCCAATACCGACCAAGCCAAGTGATGCTCCAAATATGCCATCACATGTGTAGCAACCTCCGAACGACTCAAAACTAGCTAAAAGCAACTCTAATACATCAAATAAAGCCAAGGGAACAATTCCAAATAACAAAGATTAAATCCTTAATCAAAACCCAAAACCGGCCAAAAATCACACTCGGACCCACGCCTCGGAATACGACAAAACTCACAAAATCCGACGACCCATTCAATTACGAGTCCAACCATACTAGTTTCACTCAATTCCGACTCCAAATCGATGTTCAAAACTCAAAAAATTATATTATGAAACTTTAGGCCAAAACCCCCAATTTTTCTCATTAAAATTCATCAACCAAAAGCTAAAATCAAAGATAGATTCATGGAATATAACTAAAACCTAGTAGAGAACACTTACCCCAATTTATATGGTGAAAATTTCTTCAAAAATCGCCTCAATCCGAGCTCCATAGCTCCAAAAATGTAAAAAAGGTTGAAACCCTCAAAATAGAGTACTTTATACTTCTGCTCAGACATCCTCTTTCGCGAACACGGGAACACCATCACGTTCGCTATGAACAAAAATATCAACCACCAAAAATGCTCTACATGTTCACGGCACAAGCCTCGCGAACGCGATACACGCCGGAGATAGAACTACACGAATGCGGCCCAAGCCTCACGAAAGCGATGAATAAAAATCCTCCAGCCCAGCTCCTAGCTCAACTCTATGCGAACCCGATCATCCATATGCGAACGCGAAGAAGTCTTGCCCCCAACACTATGCAAATGCAAGACATATGTCATGATCACGAAGAATAATTTGTTGCTGCCATCCAAATACACTACGCATTCGTGATACTAGCCACGTGAACGCAATGAAGGGCTGTGACACCAGAAACCAGCAGAATGCAGCAGTGAAAATTGAAGGAAAAATGATCTGAAATCAATCCGAAACACGCCCGAGACCCTCAGTACCCCGTCCAAACATACCGACAAGTCCCCTAACATTACATGAACCTTCTCGAGGCCTCAAAACACACATAATAACATTGAAACGATGAATCACACCTCAATTCGAAATCAATGAACTTTGAAACTTCAAACTTCCACAACCGATGCCGAAAATTATCAAGTCAAGTCCGATTGACCTCATATTTTGCACACAAGTCACATTTGACATTACGCACCTGCTCCAACTTCTGAAATTGAAATCCGACCCCGATATCAAAAAGTTCACTCCCAATCAAACTTTAAAAAATTCCAACTTTTACCGTTTCAAGCGAAATTCTACTACGGACCTCTAAATTACAATCCGAACACGCTCTAAGTCCTAAATCAACCAATGGAGCTACTCATGCCCTCAAACAACCAAGCGAAGTGTAAATTCTCAAAACGACCGGTTGGGTCGTTACAATACTTACCTCAAACCAGCTAAATCAACCACTAGTAAGCCTTTTCCACTAAAATCCAACTCCGAACGGCTCAAATCTAGCTAAAATAACTTAATACCATAAATACAAACTACAGAAAATGATTTTGAATAATAAAGTTGCAATTTTAAATAAACTCAAAAGGTAAACCTCGGACTCGCACCTTAGAACCTGACCAAATTTACAAAATCTGAACACTCATTCTGATACGAGTCCAACCATACAAAACTTATTCAGTTCTGACCTCAAATAGACCTTCAAATCCTCAATTTATAGTTTAGGAAAGTTTTCACAAAATCCCCAATTTCCCCAACTCCAAACAGTAACTAAATGATAAAAATAATGATGGAATCATGAATTATAAGCAAATCCTAGTAAAAAATACTTACTCCAATCCAATCCTTGAAAATTCCCTCCAAAATCGCCCAAAACCGAGCTCTCTAACTCAATATGTGGAAAATAAAATAAACCCTCGATTTCACTTTTTTTTGCCCAGGCTTTTCGGACCTGCGGACAACTGGTCGCTTCTTTGACTCCACATCTGCAGAAAATGCATCGCAAATGCAGCTTCAACTAAGGCTCAGGGAATTCCGCTCTTGTGGATAAAACGCGCACATGCGCTTTCGCTTCTGCGGACCAAAGGGCACCTCTGCGCGTGCGCTTCTATGGAACATCACTGCACTTGCGGTCCTAAGACAACTGACTAAAATCGGCTCATGCGCAAGTATCTGCATCTGCGGATGCGCACCTGTGGACCTAGCTCACCCAACCCCATTTCGCACCTGTGATTGTTAGACTGCTTCTACGGTGCCACACCTACGGCCATGCCCTCGTAGGTGCAGTTGCATTAGAACTCAGTTGTTCTTAAGTAATCAACCTAAGTCTAAAATGAACCTGGTTTTAATTTGAATCACACACAGGGCCCCGGGGACCCCGTCCTAATATATCATCCAGCCCTAAAACACAACACGAACCTACTCAGGGCCTTAATCACAACAAACAACATAGAATCTGTGAATTACACCCCAATTCAAGCTCATTGAATCAATGAACATTCAACTTCTAAAACTAATGCCGAATCATATCAAACCAACTCCGAATGAGCTCAAATTTTGCATGCAAGTCCCAAATGACACAAAGGACCTATACCAACTCCCGATATCATAATCTGATCCTGATATCAATAAAGTCAACCCTCGTTCAAACCTTTCAATCTTCCAAATCTTCAACTTTACAACTTTCGCCAAAAAGCCTCAAACCAACCTACAGACAGCCAAATCAATATCCGGACATACGCCTAAGTCCAAAATCATCATACAAAATTATCGAAACCATCAATACTCTATTTCGGAGTTTTCTACATAAAAGTTAAACTCCGGTCAACCCTTTCAACTTAAGCTTCCAACCTTGGGACTAAGTATTCCAATTCACTATGAAACTCGCCCGAAAACTGTGAGCACGTGATTTTTGTCCCACATGAATTACTCCTAAAGAATTAGATTTTTCTTTAAAATTGTTTTCCATTTTAGGAATTATTGTAAAAAAAATTAATTATTTGCATTTTTCTATGTATATTTAATTTTATTTAATTCATGAAAATACAAAAAATACTTTGCATTTGTATTTAGGATTTAATTCTATATTTTTAGGTTAATTAGCAATTTAATTGTCTTATAAAAATGAAAAATCACAAAAATGACTCACTTTGCATTTTAACTTTTTAATTTTGAACTTTATAGCTTTTCTTTTAATTTAGGAGTTATTTAATTTTTGTAAATACTATGACTAGTAATTAGTTTAATTTAGTAAATTATTTTAGTTTTAAGAGTTAGTTTAGGTTTTAAATTGATTTGGAAAAAAGAAAAAAATTTGAAATTAAAAGAAAAAGAAAAGAACAACAAAAGGCTTCTTTTTGGGCCAATCTGGCAGCTCAATTGATTAATTCTGCCCCATACCCGTTCAAAATCCGGCCCAAATTACACCCAAACCCGGTCTGTCTTTTTAATTAGCCAAACTACGTCGTTTGGAGTTCATCTAGTTCAAACAGATCTTAGCCAAAGTGGAAAGAAAAGAAAATTTGGGAAATAATCAAGAGCCGGGATGAAACACGCAACCGTTGCAAAACATGTAGAAACACATTTAACTGTATAGGTGTATCACACCCCAATGTGCGACTACCTATGTGCTAATTGCTTCAAACTGACCAGTTTGTTATCTACTGTTAAGTATAGGTTCTATATTAACGTGGTTGGTTTTGTGGTAATCTGGCTTCACATCCGTACTTTACAAGGTCAAAAGGAAGTGTTGAAATGTCTTCGGAAAGGCATCTGCCAATAGTTCCCATCTTAGAGGATAGCCCGATCTCGGCCATCCCAACTTTCGAGTCAACAACTGCTGAGGAAAATAGAATTTTGCGTCTCCACATGATGGAAATGTGGGACGCCTGGTCCAATGGCAGAGAACCACCGAGTGCGATACCTGGATTCCCTAAGCTACTTCCCAGGGCAAGTGGGACTTCCAACGTCCCCATAAGTTATCCAAATACCCCGCTGGGATATCCTACCATCTCAGCCCACTTTGCTGGAACACCTTCTGAGGCTCGCCCCCAGGTGTTAATTTCAGTTGCGGCCTTAAACATATTAACTGTTCCATCTTGTTCAGCTACGGCACAACCCACTCTACCCAGGCCTAGCTCTGATCTATCATCCTTCACCTTTTAAGTACCATCTTTCCCACTGGAACCTACCCAGTTCACTACTAATTCCTACCCTTAGCAACCTTCAGTACGAGTTTACCGTGGGACAGGAGAAAACCACAAAGAACCTTGAACAAGAGGAGATTACCCGAAAAATGAGGAGTATGGAGTAGAGTCTCAAAAATATACAGGGTTTGAGCGGGCAAGAGCGTATCCTACGCTGATCTATGTATGTTCCCACATGTACACTTACCCTTGGGTTTCAAAACCCCAAAGTTTGAAAAGTATGACGGGCATGGGGATCCTATGGCCCACCTCAAGAGGTACTGCAATCAATTGCGGGGAGCAGGTGGAAAAGAGGAGCTTCTCATGGCTTATTTTGGAGAGAGCTTGGTCGCTTGCTTCTCAATGGTACATGGATCAGGATATATATCGGTCGCATATTTGAGATGACCTGGCTCGGGATTTTGTCAGGCAGTTTCAATATAATATCGACATAGCCCCTAATAGGAATTCATTGTCGAATCTCAAGAAGAAGTCCTCGGAAAGCATCCGAGAGTATGCTATCAAATGGCACAAACAAACGGCCAGAGTCAAGCCTCCAATGGATGAAACAGAGATGGTTATTGTTTTTCTTCAAGCCCAAGAGGCTGATTATTTTTAGAATATGTTGTCCATGATGGGGAAACCATTTGCCGAGGCCATCAAAATTGGTGAAATGGTCGAGAATGGTCTAAAAACAAGGCGCATATTGAGTCAATCTACTATAAGGGCTACCTCCCAAGCAATTCAAGGCGGATCTAGAGGTGTGGCGAACCAAAAGAAGAAGGAAGAAGTGGCAATGGAAACTTCAAGTGTGAGAAAACCCCGTCCACCCAGACCTTACTTCCCTGCAAGAACCCCACAATATTACTTCCCCATCAGGATGTGGCCTATGCTATGGTTCCTCAGCCATAAACAGTGATGAATGCCCAGCCCTACATTAGGCCACAACAACAGTTCAACCAAAATCGAGCTCCATTTCCCAGAAATCAACCTTCTCCCCAAGCTCAGTATAATCCCCAACCTCCACAAAATAACTTCCCCTACAATGATTGTGCCCGGGAAACACCTAGGATGGCAAACTTCATGCCCATTGGTGAATCATATTCTAGACTTTTCCCTAAACTTGTCCAGATGGACCTATTGCAGCCCGTACCCCAAACCAGGCAGAACCCAGAGTCTCCCTCCTACAGAGCTGGCACTCGATGTGCTTACCATTCAGGAGCGTAAGGGCATGATATAGACGATTGTTGGACCCTGAAAAGGGCTGTTGAAAATCTCATAGAACAAAAGCAGATAGTGCTAAAGGACGAAGACATTCCTAATGTGACTAACAATCCATTATTGGCTCACAATAACTGACCGGTTATTGGGATGATTTGTGAAGATAAAGTGTTTGATCCTGCTTGGAAAGCCATAATTGCAATCGCTGATGTTGAAAAGAAGCCAAAGACTATCGCAAAACAAGACAGGAGGGAGAAGAAGACTAAACCCACCCCTCAAAATACAGAAAAGAAAGTGGAAACCAAAACTGGAGCAGTGCCCTCAAAAGATGTCGTTCTCTATGTTCCCTAGGGTCACAGGAAAGGACAAGTGACATTGTGCCCTCCAAAAAGGTTTGAGCTAAACAAGGGATCTAAAATGTATGCGCCTAAAAGGACCTGTGTGATACGGGGTCCAGTAATTTCACAAAGGCTGAATGACCCAGTGGTTATTGGGCCGCGCACCGCAAAGGCCCATGGCAGATCCTACTGCCATCCCATGGAATTATAAAAAGACGGTAGTAACCTACAAAGGAAAAGAAGTCCTGGGAGAAGCAAATGAAACCGGCGGAGAAATACCTCAATCTGGAGGAAGTGAATAAAGCCACGAAGAAGCGTTCCCACTCAAGAAGCCAGGTAGTGTTGAATAAGCAGAAGAGTTCTTCAGGAAAATGAAAACGAAGGACTATGAGATAGTTGACAAACTCCGAAAGTCTCCTGCTCAGGTCTCTTTGTTGTCTCTGTTAGTGAATTCAACCGAGCATCAAAAGGTGTTGATAAAAACCCTTAATGAAGCCTATGTCCCAATTGAAACCACTGTTGAGCAACTGGAAAGGGTGGCAGAAAGATTCTTCGCAATCAATCAGATCTCCTTCAGCAAGAATGATTTGCCCCCGGAAGGGGCCACCTACAACAAAGCCCTCCATCTGATAGTTAAATGTAAGGGGTACTATGTGAAGAGATTCATGCTAGATGGCAGGTCCGGATTTGATATCTGCCCTCTCTCAACTTTGCAAAGAATGGAAATTGTTACTGAGAGAATCAGGCCTAACAACATCTGTGTGCGTGCCTTTGATGGTATCAAGAGAGACACCATAGGTGAGATCGATCTGATCTTGACTATTGGTCCTGTGGATTTCGAGGTGACATTTTAGGTCCTCGACATGGATACTTCCTACAATTTCCTCTTGGGAAGACCTTGGATTCACGCAGCAGGGGTTGTACCTTCCACTCTCTACCAGATGATGAAATTTGAATATGAAGATCAGGAGATTGTAGTCCATGGAGAGGACAAGCAGTCGATTTACCGGGACCTGTCAGTCCCATGTCTCAAAGATAGGGAAATAAGTGAACACAGAGTCTATCAAGCTTCCGAAGTTGTGGTCGCAGACCAATGTGAAGAAGGAAGCCCTTGTCCTCAAACCTTTCTCTCAAATGCGTCAATTATGGTTGCCAAGGAAATGATCAGGCATGGTTATAAACCCGGGAAGGGGCTCGGGACGTCATTGCAAGGAATAACAAAACCTATCACTCTGGCTGCTAGCGAGAAGTTATTTGGTGTGGGTTTCCAAGCCATGCCAACTGATGAAACATAGGCAAATGAGCGAAAGAACAATGGTTGGGTCTTGCCTCAGCCGATCCCGCATCTGTTCAAAACCTTCGTCAAGCCCAAGTACAATGGAGAAGAAAAAGATGAGGCCTTCACGGCCAAGAAAATAGAAGAAATATGTGGAACTATGAAGCAGATGTTGTATGAAACCCACATGGTCCAACCGGGAGAAGGCTCAACCATCACTGAGGTGTTGTATATGGGGCCCGATGCCAAGTTGCAAAATTGGAAGGCTACTCCGTTCCCAGTCAGGCGGGAATCCCGGTAGTCCAGTCTTGCCACCTTTTCTACATCACGAGTTATTTCAGGGTGTAACTCGGATGTTTCTTTTAGTTTATTGTCTTTCATTTCCAATGTAAAGCCTGTTATCTTCAAAATTCAATGAAATGAAATTAATATCTCATCGTTCATCTCTCTTTATTCTTTCTGATTTTTGTTACTTTTTCTTATTTCTTCTTTTAGTTATAATAATGCGGCTTTAAATAACATGACATGATTTCGGACTTCATGCCCAGATCCAAACACGCTATCTAATTGTGAAATAATGAATCAAGAACCGAAATATGATGAATAAGAGGCTTTTAGGGAAATAAATCGAGAATTGGAAAAATTTGAGAATAAACCTAAGCTGGACTTAAATGAAACCGAACCGGTTAATTTGGGTAGTTCTAAAGAAGTCAAAGAAACCAAGATAAGCATTTATACAGATGAAAAAACTAGGGACGCATTGATCCAACTTTTGTTTGAGTTCAAAGATGTGTTTTCTTGGTCATACGATGACATGCTAGGACTAAGTGTCGATTTGGTGGTCCACAAGTTTCCGACCTACCCTGATTATCCTCCTGTCCAGCAAAAGCAAAAAAAGTTCAAAACTGATATCAGTGACAAGATTAAAGAAGAGGTCACAAAACAGTTGAAGGCAGGAGTGATCCGAGTGGTCCGGTACACCACATGGTTGGCTAATGTAGTTCCCGTACCAAAGAAAGACGGGAAAACCCGAGTGTGTGTGGATTACAGAGATCTGAACAAAGAAAGTCCTAAGGACAACTTCCCTTTGCCGAACATCCACATCCTTGTTGATAACTACACCAAACATGAGATACAGTCTTTCGTGGATTGTTATGCAGGATATCACCAGGTGTTGATGGATGAAGAGAATGCAAAAAAGACAGTTTTCACCACACCCTGGGGCACCTACTATTACAGGGCCATGCCCTTTGGTCTGAAGAACGCCGGGGCAACCTATATGAGGGCCATGACTGCCATTTTTCATGACATGATATACCAAGAAATTGAGGAGTATGTAGACGATGTTATCATCAGATCCAGGACCCAGGACAACCATGTTCGGGACCTGAGAAAATTCTTTGAGCGACTGTGTAAATATGATTTGAAGCTAAATCCGGCCAAATGTGCATTTGGGGTTCGGTTTGGCAAATTCTTAGGATTTATTGTTAGTCGGAGGGGCATCAAGTTAGACCCAACAAAGATAAAGTCTATTCGAGATTTGCCTCCTCCAAGAACCAAGAAAGAGGTTATAAGCCAGCTGGGAAGGTTGAACTACATTAGCCGATTCATTGCTCAGTTGACTTCTACATGTGAACCCATCTTCAAGCTGTTAAAGAAAGATGCATCAATTAAATGGATAGATGAGTGCCAAGACACCTTTGACAAAATCAAAGAATATCTGTCGAACCCGCCAGTCTTGGTCCCACCTGAACCTGGGAGGCCTTTGTTTCTGTATTTGACAGTCTTGGAGAATTCTTTTGAATGTGTCCTCGGGCAACATGTCGTGACCGGGAGAAATGAGCAGGCAATCTACTATTTGAGAAAAAAGTTCACAAGTTATGAAGCCAAATATACCCTGTTGGAAAGGACTTGCTGCGCCCTAACTTGGGTCGCTCAGAAGCTTAGGCATTACCTGTTGGCCTATACCACTTACCTCATCACCAGGTTGGATCTTTTAAAGTACATATTCCAGAAGCCAATGCCCACAGGAGGTTAGCAAAATGGCAGATCCTGCTCACTAAATTTGACATAGTCTATGTCACCCGCACGGCAATGAAAGCCCAGGCTTTAGCAGATCACCTAGCCGAAAACCCTATTGATGATGAATACCAGCCCTTGAATACCTACTTCCCGGATAAAGAGGTAAATTCAGTTGAGGTAACATCAGAAGACACCAATGTATGGAAAATGTTCTTCAATGGTGCTATGAATGCAAAAGGCGTCGGAACTGGGGCAATCTTGATCTCACCCATGGGTCAACACTATCCAGCCACAACCCGGCTTCGATTTTTCGGCACAAACAACACTGCCGAGTATGAAGCCTGCATTATGGGTATGAATATGGCAATCGACCAAGATGTTGAAGAACTATTGATTATGGGAGATTCGGACTTGATTATCCGACAAGCTCAGGGTGAATGGGAAACTCGGGATGTCAAGCTTATTCCATACAGACAACATATGGAGGATCATAGTAAACGGTTCAAGTCAGTTGAGTTTAGGTACATTCCTCATTTTCACAATGAGTTGGCCGATGCACTCACTACTTTGGCTTCAATGTTGCCATATCCAGGAAATCTCCACATTGACCCGTTGGAAATCCAAATCCGAGAAAGGCATGGTTACTGCAATACGGTTGAGGAAAAATCGGATGTTCGGCCATGGTATCATGATATCAAGAGATTTTTGAAAACTAAAGAATATCCTGATCAAGCCAGTGGAGACCAAAAGAGAACTATTAGACAACTTGCAAGCGGTTTCTTCTTGAGCGGGGAGGTCTTGTACAAAAGGACTCCAGATCTCAACTTGGTAAGATGTGTTGATGCCAAAGAGGCCGGTAGAATCATGTATGAAGTGCACGCATGAGTGTGTGGAACCACATGAATGGGTATGTTTTGGCAAAGAAGATCCTTCGAGCAGGCTATTATTGGATGACTATGGAAAAATATTGTTTCGGTTTTGTCTGGAAATGTCATTAGTGTCAGGTGCACGGTGACCTGATTCATGCACCACCTACAGAACTGCATCTCATGTCTACATCATGGCTATTTTTTGCCTGGGGTATGGACGTCATTGGGCCGATCGAGCCAAAAGCTTCAAATGGGCATAGATTCATATTGGTCACTATCGACTACTTTACAAAGCGGGTTGAAGCAATTACTCTCAAATCTGTCACTAAGAAAGAGGTGGTAGACTTTATACACTCCAATATCATCTGCCGTTTTGGTATCCCTGCAACTACCATTACGGATAATCCTACAAACTTGAATAGTCATTTGATGAGGGAGATATGCAAACAATTCAAGATAACGCATCGGAACTCTACCCCTTATCGGCCTAAAGCTAATGGTGCTGTTAAGGCAGCAAACAAGAACATCAAAAAGATTTTAAGAAAGATGATCCAAAGCTCCAGGCAATGGCATGAAAAGTTGTCGTTTGCATTATTGAGATACTGCACTATTGTGCGCACATCAGTCGGAGCAACCCCATATTTTTTGGTTTGTGGCACTGAAGCCGTGATACCCATAGAAGTTGAAATCCCCTCTCTTCGGATCATTATTGAAGCTGAGATTGAGGACAGTGAGTGGGTCAAAGCCCATTTGGAACAGTTAACTCTGAGCGATGAAAAACGAATGGCCTCAGTCTGCCACAAGTAGTTGTATCAACAAAGAATGGCTTGTGCCTAAGAAAGTGCGGCCTAGGAACTTTGAAGTAGGGAAACTCGTTTTGAGGCGTATTCTCCCTCACCACCAGGAAGCAAAGGGAAAGTTCAGTCCTAACTGGAAGGGCCCATACATTGTTAGAAAATTGTTGCCAAAAGGGGCGTTATTCGATTGGGATGACGAAGGCTTTCATTCTCACTGCCCCAAACACTTCAATTCTTTGCTAACCCTTTAAGCCGGTTACCTTTCTTTCATTACCCTCTTTGGAACTTGAAAAGAAAATCATCAAAAGAAAAGACAAAAAAAAACAAAACAAAATGTTTCCCTAAACTAGGTTCGACTTGATTCCGAAAGGATACGTAGGCAGCCTCTCTCTGGGGTTCAGTCATACCAAAACAAAAATCCAATTTCCCCCAAAAGGTGAAATTGGGGCAGATGTTATAATGGTTCGGCGATGATCCCGTCTGAATGGTTCCAAAGTTGTAATTCGATCCAGGTTTCTTTTTACCCAAACCTTGTTCAAGTCCTTCTGATCAATAAGTGAAAGGTGTTCAAAATCGGAGAACGTAGCTGTTTGGATCCGATGTAATCAAGATGAGAGAAATAAAATGAGAGAGTCTTATTGATGAAAACCCACGGGCACCGTAAGGTGATGGTGAGCAGAGAATTTGAAATGAGAGAGTCTTGTTAGTGAAAACTCGTAAAGAGCAATATAAGGCGACAGTGAGAAGAGAAATGATAGAGGACGATTGGCGAAAACCCACAAAGGGCGTCATTGATCGAAAAGAAGAAATCCCTTACCACCATTGGCACTGAAAGAGTCCTGGCAAGGTTTCTCGGTTTTAAAACACGGGTCGTAATGGGTTTTTGAGAAGTTGGATAGTTTTGCAGATCGGATATCCAGTCCAAGAAGCATGTCATGTCTATTGAAGTTTGTATGCACTCCAGATAAGTCCTCATTTCTTCCCCGAAAGGGACACTTTTCCTTAAATTCACTTTCTTGTCCTTTGTTTACTTTTCTTTGAATCCCTTTCGGTCTAAATCTGTTCCGAAACTAATACAAAGAAAAGGTGGCAAGATTGGTTTTACAGGGTTATGCTTAATAAAAGCCAAATCCAAAGGAAAGTACCCAACCTCAACGGGTGCATCAGGTCGATCCCGACTGTCCATGATGGACGATGCTCCGAAGTCAAAATTATCGAAAGTGAAAGAAATCCAAAGTCAAACACACCTAGAGGCAGAATAAGATGAAAAGGCCAAAATCCCACACGGGTGAACCGTCATGTAAAATTTTGGAAAGTTGAGTTCCTCGATTTCAGAAGAGAGATCAATCTTCAGAAATCGAGCAAGCAGCAGAGTTTCTTATCAAAAGAGTTGGGCCGAGATCAAGTGATCAAAAAGCAATCAACGCCACAAAATCAACCATCGTTTCAAACTAACAATTGTTCTTTGCTTGAAAACTCAAAACAGGTGCAATCCAAAGCAACCTTGCAAGAAACAAGTGCAACCAAAAAAGAAATGCGCAAGTGTTAAAAACAGCTTTGCAGCAACAATCCATAAAAAGGGAAGTCCCTTCAAAAATTTTCCCGCATTTACTCATTCCATGAAAATTAGAAAAAGGAAGAGAAAACAAAACAAGATTGAAAAACAAAGAAATAATAAGAGAAGAATATTCAAAAAATGGTAGCTTAGGACCCCCAATCTCTACTTTTACGCTTTTCCAACATAGGGTCTCCACTCCCTAGTTGATATTATTTTAGACATAGGGTCTCCACTCCTTAGTCGCCTTTTGCCAACATAGGGTTTCACTCCCTAGTTGAGATTATTTTAGACATAGTGTCTCCACTCCCTAGTCGTCTTTTGCCAACATAGGGTCTCCACTCGCTAGTTGAGATTATTTTAGACATAGGGTCTCCACTCCCTAGTCGCATTTTTCCAACATAGGGTCTCCACTCCCTAGTTGAGATTATTTTAGACATAGGGTCTCCAATCCCTAGTCACCTTTTGCCAATATAGGATCTCCACTCCCTAGTTGAGATTATTTTAGACATAGGGTCTCCACTCCCTAGTCGTCTTTTGCCAACATAGGGTCTCCACTCCCTAGTTGAGATTATTTTAGACATAGGGTCTCCACTCCCTAGTCGCCTTTTGCCAACATAGGGTTCTTCACTCCCTAGTTGAGATTATTTTAGACATAGGGTCTCCACTCCCTAGTCGCCTTTTGCCAACATAGGGTCTCCACTCCCTAGTTGAGATTTTAGACATAGGGTCTCCACTCCCTAGTCACCTTTTGCCAACATAGGGTCTCCACTCCCTACTTGAGATTATTTTAGACATAGGGTTTATACACCCTAGTCGCATTTCCAGCAAAGGGTCTCCACTCCCTATTTGATTTTTAGTATAGATATAGGGCTCCACTCCCTAATCTCTTTCCCAAGGATACACAATCCTTATTTTATCGCTTTCAAATAAAGAAATAGTTTAGATTTTAGTTACAAATAACTCAAGCAATTTTCCTAGTGAAAAAATAGGGTAAAAAAATTTCGTTCGTTTGTTCGTTTTGGTATCTGAGCAGGTTTTACCTTAAAGCACAGGGTTCGAGACGACCAAAAAAATGAGTCTCAATCCAAAATAAAGAAAAGAAGGAAAAAAGAAAAAAGAAGTGAACTCAAAGTGCTGAAGCGAAAAAAGATGTGGACTGCTCAAGATATGATTGAAGTCACAAGCTTCGCGTGTCCCCCCTTGATCCAAAGCTGAAGAATGAACCAGCGGTTACAGATGACGAGCATCAAGATTCAGATAGCGATCTACAGCAAGAACCAGCCAAAGACTCAAGTTCAAGCTTCAGAAGATTTACAGATAGGAATTTTGTAACTCGTAGTTGATAGGTTTAGCTAGTTTAGCTTCTTATCTTTCATTTTGGCGTAATAAGGAGTTTAGCAAGTACTAGCAGCAGCAACAACAGTGAAATCACAACTTCCTGGTAGTCCCAGCTACCAAAACTTTCAGAACTACACTGACATGATTCCTTTATAACCAAGGATATGTAGGCAACCTCTGAAGCAAGGTTCAGTCAGGCTCTTTTCAAAAATGCTTCTCATGGAGTTTCAAATGGGCAAAAATCCCTCATAATTGCTCATTTTATCTTTGCCTGAAAACCCTTCGTGTCTCCAAGCAAAGATGAGTAGTTGTGAGCACGTGATTTTTGCTCCACATGAATTACTCCTAAAGAATTAGATTTTTCTTTAAAATTGTTTGCCATTTTAGGAATTATTGTAAAAACAAATTTTATTATTTGTATTTTTCTATGCATGTTTAATTTTATTTAATTTATGAAAATATAAAAAATACTTTGCATTTGCATTTAGGATTTAATTCTACATTTTTAGATTAATTAACAATTTAATTGTCTTATAAAAATGAAAAATCACAAAAATGACTCAATTTGCATTTTAACTTTTTAATTTTGAACTTTATAGTTTTTCTTTTAATTTAAGAGTTATTTAATTTTTGTAAATACTATGACTAGTAATTACTTTAATTTAGTAAATTATTTTAGTTTTAAGAGTTAGTTTTGGTTTTAAATTAATTTGGAAAAAAGAAAAGAAAATTGGAAATTAAAAGAAAAAGAAAAGAACAACAAAAGGCTGGTTTGATTTCGGGCCAATCTGGCAGCCCAATTGATTAATTCCGCCTCATACCCGTTCAAAATCCGGCCCAAATTACACCCAAACCCGGTCTGTCTTTTTAATTAGCCAAACTACGTCGTTTGGAATTCATCTAGTTCAAACAGATCTTAGCCTTTCGTTCTGCTTCATCCAACGGCTGTCAAAGCCCTCCCCTTTTCATTTAAAATTGTCTGAAGATCAACCAAACAATCTAGTACCCATTCCCCCTTCACTTCATCTTCTCTCATCCTAACCAAGAACCCTAAATGCCGCCCTAGAATTCCCCTAAACCATCCGCCGGCGGCGACCACCAAATTACTCCAAATCCTCACCCCTCACTCCCCATACTCCCTCAAACACTAAACCACCGTCAATTTCCTCAAAATCCCCTCCATTTTTCTCTAATTTCAGATCTTAAATGGAACCCTAGATTCGTTCCCACCTTTGATTTCTCATGCAAAAGGCCTGGTTTAATGTTCTCCAAGCGTTGAAGAGATTTCGACCTGAAACAAGTGTTAGACGGTTGTTTTCACAAGAACAACCCGACTAACACTCATTTTTGGTTCAAATCGAAGCTGTCGTTTAGTTCGTTCAAACCCATCGTCTATCTGTCTCTTTCAGGTATTTCAGGTCATTTGTTTTTTGTTTGAATTTCATTCTCAGCTTCATCTGATTCTTTCCTTTTTCTTTCTTATTTTTCTGTTTCTCAAATCATGCCTGTTAATATTAGATTATTTTTCTTTCAGTTAACATCGTTTGGTTTTGCTCAAGTTTTCCTCCTATTTTTGCTTTATTTGGAATCCTTGGTTCCAGGAGTTCATATAACTCCGATTGGCTATTTTCTTGGGTTTTCATCGGTTTCTGGACTCAATTTGGGCTCTCTCTATCGACGCCCAAAGAGGGGGGGTCAGTCCGGGTCTTGCAAGCACAGGCTTTGGGTCTTGAGGTCAACCTGACCCATATTTGGTCTTGAACGTAAATAGCATAAGCTTAAAGGGTAGTTCAGGGTTTTTAGTTTAGGGGAATCTTGTATAACTGATTAGAAAGCTACCTGGAAGGTGGGCTTTGGGATTAACTTAGCAAGCAGGCTAAAAATTCAGGGATTTAACTTAAAAAATAAAAATTGGGGAAGGGGCAATTGGAAAACAATAGAATCATTTCTGCTACCCTAGAGGTCCTCTATAAGAGGCTCATTTCCCTTCTCTTTCAATTCAGATTTGGAGAGATTAAAAAAAAGCCGAAAAAACTTAGAAAACTGCGGAGCATTTTTAGACTCCAAGAAATACTAGAAATTGTTTGAAACTTGCTTGGTTTTGTTCTTTGAGTTCCTTATAACCAGAATTTTTTTGAAAACTCGAAAGAATGGTGTCAATTTGGGTTCAAATGGTATAAAACTGATTGTGGGTTGTGCTGCTTTGTTGTTAACTTACTGCTGCTGCTTCCTCTTAAACTTCAAGCTCACTTTCCTTGTTATTTTGCTATAACCGGGTACCTTTCTGGATCTTATGAGTATATGAAATACACATTTGAAGCCATATGGTCAATTTGAGCATTTATGGATGAGTGGGAATTTGTTGAGTATTAAACCTTGTTACTTCGAAGATTGTTCATTTTTGTTTGAAATTAGTTTATTATGCCATTTACTATGGTTATGTTGTTGACAGCCCTTTTTGGAATGATGTTCTAAGTTTATTTTGGCTATGTTGGCTTCAATTGAGTTGAGTTACTTTTCAATATGTATTTAAATAGGGACTGTTGCATTTTGATACCTAATCTGAATGGCTAAATCACTCTACTGTTAGATTCACTAAGTGTGTGAGTTTAACATTGGTTAGTAGTAATTCTGATTTTCAAGTACATACGGTTTGTGTGTTTCTTGAGCACGAAGGATTCTATTTTGAAGTCTAGACTTAATTTATATGGTGAGCCTCTTATTTGGTTTTGGTTGAAATTAATCAGTCTAATGTGCTCATGGTATTTTGTTGAAACAAGGTGTTGGCATGTTTAATGGGGAAAAATGCTCAGGATTCTGTTGTTGGAAGTAGGAGTTTAGGTCATATGGAGAATCACTTGTAGCCTTCATTTAAGTTTGTTCAAATTGCTACTGGTTTCCAGACTCATGGATTAGTCATGGAAAGTTTTCGTTGGTTTGTTTTCCTTATAAAAGTTTAGTTTAGCATGGATTAGTCATGGAATCATGTTAGCATTCTGATTAGAAGTCATGAATTTTATTAGATTTCAAATGATAAAATAGTTGTGTATGAGTTATTACAATATTCATGACTACTTTTTCATCATGGAACGTGAATTGACATAGAAGAAAAATATATGTTTCGCCTCTATCTCATAATTTCAAAGTCTTTTGTGAAGAATCGTAATTTGCCCCAATCAATTGTCATGAATCACAACTGGGCCTTTGTCATTAGCCCGGTTATGTCCAATTTTCCCCTTGGTCGATCTTGTTCTTGGTCTGGGCTTCACGTTGAGCCAGCTGCCTCATGTGACTGTCATAAGAAGTTTTGCACATGACATTTGGGCCTGTTGCCAATTTAGGCCCCTTCAAACAACCAAGTATCTAACCCCTTTTCAACACTAGTCCGCTAGTTATTAAGTTCGATTTAAACATTTGCCTAGAATAAATTAGGATTGCTTTAATATTTCAATCAATTATTTAGACTCCTTTATTAGATTTGAGGCGTGCCATATTAAGCGAGCTGTAATCTATGGCCCTCAAAAGATTAGTTCAAACATCCTTTAAAAAATAGACTTGAGGTGTGCCATTTTCATTAAATAACCCATGACCCTCATTTAATTAATAATAACTCTTTTAGAATCGAGGTGTGCCATTATTAAATTTTCCATGATCCTCGCATACTTTGGTATTAATCTGAAATTTCGTAGAGGCTTTAGGTGCACGATTTAATTTGATTTCTTTATTTATTAAACTCGGGTGTATATTTCATGTGACCCAATTTTAATTTTCAACAACGTTAAATAAAATTTGTTGTGGATCGTGGGTGCATTTCATGTGGCATGGTTCAAAGCGTGTTTTAAATAACATTGAAGCTTCCTAAAATAATTAAAAGCGATTAAATAAGTTAAAATATACCGTAGGCTAAAACATGTATTAAAATAAGATAATAAGCCAATTATATTAGTTTAAGTGACCGTGCTAGAACCACGGAACCTGGGAATGCCTAATACCTTCTCCCGGGTTAACAAAATTCCTTACTTAGAATTTCTGGTTTGCAGACTTCAACAGGAAAATCGATTTTCCTCGATTTCGGATTTTAAAATAAACCGGTGACTTAGGACACCAATTCAAATATTCCAAGTGGTTACTCTAAAAATTAAATAAATAATCCCCTTTCGAATAATATCACTTTAATTGGAAAAACTCCCTTATATACCTTCGGGTGCGTAAAAAGGAGGTGTGACAAAACCAAACCAACCTTTAACTACTCGGCTGATCGTTTTGAGTACTATAGCCCCATTCACATATTTATTTATTATTCTATGCTCATTTGTTGATATGTGACTTGGTAGGGTGGTTGGTTTAGTTCCGGGAATGTTTTCAGAATGAATTGGGATACTTAGTCCCAAGGTTGGAAGCCTAAGTTGAAAGAGTTAACAAGATATTGACTTGTGTGTAAATGACTCCAGAATGGAGTTTTAACGGTTCTGATAGCTCTGTATGGTCCATTGGAATAGGTCAGTTGTGTCATTTATGATTTGTGTACAAAATTTGAGGTCCATCGGAGTTGGTTTGATAGGTTTCGGCATCGATTGTAAAAGTTGGAAATCCATTAGTTTCATTAGGCTTGAATTGGGGCATGATTTGTGTTTTTGATGTTGTTTGATGTGATTTGAGGCCTTGACTAAGTTCGTATGATGTTTTGAGATGTGTTGGTATTTTTGGATGGGGTCCCGAGGGGCTCGAGAGTATTCAGGTTGAAATCGAAATGAGTTTGGACTTGAGGAAATGTTAGAGTGCTTCAGGTCTGATGTGATTGCACCTCCGAAGAATTTGGTCTTAGGTGCACGACTGCAGAAGCGAGTTTGGCATCACAGATGCAATTTTAGCTGGGGATGAGGGGATGCGCAAGTGTGAGGTTTCGTCCGCATCTGCGGGATCGCAAATGGGGGAAGTGGAGCAGAGGTGCGGTTTAGGCGAGGGGCAGGAGTTTCCGCAAAAGCGGAGAGGAGGTTGCTGGTGCAACTCCGCAGAATTGAAGTCGGGGGGCCTTCATAGAAATCGTATAAGTGGAATTTTGGTCTCGCTTGCGGTACCACAGATGCGGTTAAGTGAACCCCAGGTGCGAAAGCACTAGTAGTGTATTAATTCGAAAGGTTCAGACATTTCTTCATTTTTGAACTTTGCAAGCTCGGGTAATGGCGATTTTTGAGGGGTGTTTCACTAGATTTCAAGAGGTAAGCCACTTTTGATCATTTTTATTCACTAATATTTATTACCCATATGAATTTCCCACCTACATTATGTATTTTTAAGGTGAAATTTGGGAAATTTTGGATTAGGGATTGGAGAGTAAGATTTGAGGATTTGAGTGTCGATTTATGGTCGGAATTGGGTGATTTTGGTATGGTTGGACTCGTTGTTGAATGGGTATTCGGATTTTATAATTTTTTTTGGATTCTGAGATATGGGCCCGAGGTTGACTTTTGTGTTGACTTTTTTACTTTTGTTAAAGAACCTAGCTTTATCATATGTAATTGATTTCTATAGCTTGTGTTGATTGTATTAAGTTGTTTGTGGCTAGATTCGAGTTGTTCGGAGGTCGATTCGTGAGGCAAGGTCTTGTTGGAGTAGAGATTTACGCGGTTTGAGGGAAGTAACACTTCTAAACTTGGTTATGAGGGTACGAATCCCTGCAATACATAGTAATTATGGTTAAACCTATTTCATCTTATTTTCAATTTAAAAATGCATAGTTATTTGTGGTTGTCGGTGTGCCTAGTACTGTGATAGGCTCCATCATGACATGTTGAGGTTTAAGTCATGACACAACCATCCCAAGAGTCACATAACTACAATTGAATATAGATAAGACAATAAATAGGGGAACGGGGCTAAAATATTATAACGACCCGATCGGTCATTTTGAGCAATTGCACTTTGTTTGGTAGTTTAATGGCATGAGTAGCTCTATATGATGTATTATGACTTATGTGAATCGTCGGTTTTAGTTTTCAAGTTATTCGAAATTTATTTGGAAGAATGAATTTCATGGTTTAAGCTTTAAGTTGAAAGAGTTGACCAAGTTTGATTTTTCAGTATTTGGCCTTGGATTAGCGTTTTGATGGTTCTGTTAGCTCTGTTGGGTGATTTTGGACTTAGGAGCGTGTCCAAATTGTGATTTGGAGACCTGTAGTTGAATTTGACTTGAAATGGCGAAAGTTGAATTTTTGAAAAGTTTGACCGGGAGTGGACTTTTTGATTTCGGATTCGGATTGTGGTTCAAAGAATTGGAATAGCTTTCTTATGTTTTTTGGGACTTGTGTGCAAAATTTAGGTTCATTCCGGGTTGGTTTGCTATATTTCGGCACGAGTTATGGAAGTTGAAAAGTTCAAAGTTCATCAAGTTTAAATTGAGGTACGATTCATCATTTCGATGTTGTTATGTGTGATTTGACACTTCGAGTAGGTCTATGTTATGTTATTGGACTTGTTTGTATATTTGGCCAGGGTCCTAAGTGGTCCAGGTGAGTTTCAGACGAAGTTCGGATCATTTCCATTCCATGTTGAATTGTTGAGGAGCTGCTGGTTCTGGTATGATCGCACATGCGGCTGGTTTTGTGCGGGTGCGATGGTCGCAGAAGTGACAAAGCAGTCGTAGAAGCAAAGTGAGAGCTGGGTGAGGACGCCCGCAGAAGCGGAGAATTTGGCGCAGGTGCGGATGAGCAGGTGTGTCTAATGGAAACACATGTGTGAGGGTCTTCGCAGAAGCGGCGTTTAATACCGCAGGTGCGGGGGGTAGTTGGGTTAGGCAATTTTCGCGGAAGCGAAGTTCTTACCATAGAAGCGGTGGTCGAAGATGCGGCGAATTGTCTGCAAATGCAGAAAATGCAGGGCAGAAGCTATAAAATCGAGGTTTTGGTTCTTTTATCATATTTTGAGATGTGGGACTCTGATTGAGACATTTTTGGAAAAGGTTTCATCACAAGGATTAGGGTGCGTATTCTACACTTGGTTTTGATCTTATTTCATGAATCTCTCTTCATTTTTGGCAATTGGTTGATAAATTTTAAAGAGAAATTTGGGGTTTTAGCCTAAAGTTTTATAAAGCGAATTTTTGAGTTTTGAACACCGATTTGGAGTCGGATTTGAGTGAAACTAGTATGGATGGACTCATAATTGAATTAGTTGTCAGATTTTATAATTTTTTCGGACTTCGAGGCGTGGGCCTGGGTGTGACTTTTGGCCGGTTTTGGGTTTTGATTAAGGATTCGACATTTATCATTTGGTATTGTTTCCTTGGGAATTATATAATGTATTTGAGTTGCTTTTGGTTAGTTTCGAGCCATTCGGAGGTCGGTGCGCGCGGGATGGTATTTTTAGAGCATCGCTTGGTTTGCTTGGTATTGGTATTGGCTTGTTCGAGGTAAGTAACACTTCTAAACTTGGTGCTGAGGATATGAAACCCCGAATTACATGTTATGTAATTGATGTTGAGATGACTCACATGCTAGGTGACAGGCGTATGGGCGTGCACTGTGTGAATTGTGACTCCGTTATTTTTATGGTATTGTGTAGTTACATGATGTTACATATAACCATGAAACTCCTACGTACTTGAGCTATTGAGCTGTGATACATGTTAGAAACCATGCATTTACTACATGCTTATCCTATTGGGACCCATTGAGGTCATTTTTGCTATTGAGCTAACTGCTTTCATTGCTTTACATACTCAGTCATACGCATTCATATGCATATCATATCTCAGTCTCTGTTATCATTTATTGACACATCATATCATCATTTTGGGCTAGTTTCATAGTTGTGTGAGCCCGAGAGACTGGAAAGATTGATAAATGAGTAAGGCCGAGGTCGTGATTATAAGTGACATTTATGGGATCGGGCTACACGCCGCAGTGATAATACTGATTTATGATAGTGCTTGGGCTAAAGGAATACCTCCGGAGCCTGCACACACCCTCGGTGAGCGCAATTGATTAGATATATATGTAGATCGAATTGCACACTGCAACGAGCCTTATGGCTATATATATATATGGATCGGGTTGTACGCCGCAACGAGCCTTATGGCTATATATATGTAGATCGGGTTGCACGCCGCAACGAGTATTGTACATTACTGAGTGATTAAGTGTGTTGAGTATTGAGCATGGTAAGAGAGAATGTGAGACAGTGAGATTGAGTACTCTGAGAGTGTGAGTACATGAGTTCATCACTGAGAGGCATTGCATTTGACATGCATACTTGAGATACATGCATAGAGATGCATTTTCTTCTACTACCCTGTTTTGATGGCATTCATGATTTTACCTATATCTTGACATATAGGCATAGAGATGTACTTTCCTCATGCTATCTGAAAATGAAATGTTTACCTGTTGAAAGTTTTTTGGAAAAAATTACAGCTTTCAAACTTACTCATATTTTTGGCAAATTTCGGAAAAAAACTTGGGTTTTCACTGATATACTTGAAAATCGGAACTATTTTAGGGAACCATGATTAAGTTGAACATTTCATCTCTGAGATACTTCTTTATTACTTGTTTTATGTTGTTATGAACTGTTCTTGGCTATAGGGTGTTGGACCCGACCATTGTTCCAGCTCGTCACTACTTTCAACCTAAGGTTAAGTTTGTTACTTATTGAGTACATGGGGTCGGTTGTACTCATACTACACTTCTGCACCTTGCGTGCAGATGTTAGCTACTGATGTCGCTGTGTTTGATGGGAGCAGGATTTGAATATGTACCTACATTTCCGTTGTAGCTGCCTCTTGTTCATGGTAGCCTTAGATTCATAAAACTCTATTTATGTAATTTTTGAACTGATGATGTATTTACTTCATACCAGCTTTGTAAATTCTATTCCTAGAAGCTCATGATTTATACTATCAGTTCTTGGGAAATGTATAAGTTTCACAACTTAAATATCTTATCATTCTCATTTGAAATTGGATAGTTGTTAACTGGCTTACCTAGCGGGTTGGGTTAGGTGCCATCACGACTAATTAGATTTTGAAAAACATTTTCCTTATGAACTCATTTTCCTCCAATTGGAGGAAAATATTTTTTTTATCAAGAGAAGGGAAAATATTTTTCAAAACTCCTTCTCAACCTTCCACACCCTATTCCCCGCCCTCACCAACCCACCCCACATCTCCACACCCACCCACCCAACCCCACCCCATCCCCTCTCTCCAAAAAAAGTTTTTTTTTTCAAATTTCAACTTTTTTTCCCTCAACACCCACCCTGCTACCCCCTCCCCCCCAAAGAAAAATAATTTTTTTATCTTTTTTTTGTAATTTCAAATTTCTGTTTTTTCATTTTTTTTTTGCACTACCCACCCCCACCCCCACCCCAAACCCCACCCCCACTGCCCCACCCCAACCTCGCAAAAAAAAGATCTTTTTTTACTTTTTTTTTATAATTTTAAAATTTTTGTTTTTTTTGTTTTTCTGGTGCCATCATTTGTAGGCATTCACTTTTAAGAAGATTTCTAAAATTTAGCATCTAAAAATTCTTTTTGAAAGTCAATTTTCAATATCACAAAATTAGTACTTAGAGAGTACGGGCCTTTTTTTTTTAATAAAACCATAAGGTTATTAATTAATTTCTATTATAAATAGAATGTTATTTATGGTGAATGTCCACATTTAGAGAAATTCTAGGGTTTATTACTTGGTGGCTAAGTCATCCTCTCCCTATAAATAAAGGGTTCTATTCTATTGTAAATTATCCCAAAATTCAATAAGAATTTCCTCTCTCTCTTTCTCTGCAATATTGTTCTTATTCTTTTATTGTTTTATTACACATTATCAACACGAAACTCCAACTAATTGAGCAAAGGCTTTGGATAGTAACCTGACGCCGATATGAAACATAGAAGTCAATTGAATTAGCTCCACAAACAGTAACTTTTAATAGCTTATTTGGAGGAAAAAGTTGTTGCGTTCAAGAAGCAAAAAGGAAGTATATTAGCTACATTGGTGATAAGTCAGAGGCATCCGTTTTTGTCACCGAGCTTTGGGATACATGCATGGTGCTCAATTTGTATATAATTTTGAGCATAATGATTGCCAATTGATCCATGAACTTTCTTCAGGAATAAATTCTAGATTTAAGGTAAGTATTTTTACCTTATTTTTTTTCTCTTTTAAAATCTTGAAATTCTATAATTTGATTTTAAATATAAGAAAAGACAATAAATTTGATTATAACTCTAATGGAGTTATGAAGAAATTATAACCACTCGAAGTGGTAAAATTTCTATGTCTTGCCATGATCAAAGTCATGTATGATCGTGAGTACAAGAAATGGAAACTCGACCCATTGAATTTGTTTCATTCTCATTCCCTTAAGAGAATGTGATAGCAGTATGTAATAAGTCTGAAAGAAGACAAAATTATTACTATGAATGTATCAATGGATGTGGACGTGGCAATATACGAAAGTATAATCGTCATCATTGTGATAATGAGAATAATAAGGATTCTCAAAATAATCTTTCACTTTGTGAAAGTAATATTTGTCATTGATTTGACATGAGATTTTATAAAGCACATATAGATGATTATGGTCCATTCATGATGTGAATGTGACAGCATCTGATTTATGAATATATATTCATTCTTCAAAGAATATGAACGCGTTAGTGGTAGCGAATATATCACACTCACCTCTAGAAGGAGGTTTGAGATGATATAAGAAAATTATGTCATTATTATGCCATGAATGGTCATTGGTCATGTACCTATTGTACGCCAAAATATTTTGGCAATGTGATTATTAAAGGACAACAATAATGCAAGAAACATATCTTGCATATAATTTTGACCATGACCATAATGGTATAACTTTCTCCTTGAAAGAGATATATGACCATATGGATGTCGATGAATATGTGGTAGTACAAAATTAATTGAGAGATCTGGAAGAGCTAATTACCACTATTTTGGAGAAATAAAATTGATTATCAATAAGATATTGTGTTGTAGTAAGTCTAAAAGAAACTTATTTAGTTTCTAAAGTATTCGCAAAAGCGGTTGGTCATAATGAGACTTATAAATAAAGGAAATGTTTAATATCTTTTATTACTACAACTTGTAGCGGGGTAATATGTGTGCGAAAAGTTACCCGCTTTATTATCCATTTTGTACTATACAAACAAAAAAGAATGCCATAATAAAGTAAAAGTTTATTGATATAAAAACCCATATCATAATAAACTTGGAGTTTATTGATAATTGCACACGTCATAGTGTAAATTTGAAGTTTATCAATATTGATAATTTATTCAGTTGGCATTTGGATTAGCCATATCAATTTAAGTATGATGTGCAAAAATAATAGAGAATTCATATGGGTAAATATTAAAGAACTAATTCTCTTACATTGCTTGTTCTTATTAATTAATAGACCAACTAAAATTGGGATTGTATCCCATGAATGCTAGAAATATCAAAGGTGAATATGGGCTCATTCACTTGTCATGTATACCACATAAGATACATCTACGAGATGGTTACATGTACAATTATTATTAACTCGCAACATGGTGTTTTGCGAGGTAACTTGCTCAATAGTGTAATTTCGAGCATAATTTCCAGATTTTTTATTCAAGAAGTTCATCTTGATAAGTTGGTTTACATCACAGTTAGTTTAGAAAAATAATTTATTGAGTGTCTCCACTTAATAGCTACACTATTGCTTATGAGAACAAAGTTATCTATATCAGTTTGATATATGTTATATATGAAAGTATATTACATTCTCCCCTCACAAGTGGTTCAGAGTCAGGAACCAAATAATTTCATCCTATTATTAGTAATGTGTGGTGTATATTTTGATTAACACTATAATGCACAAAGATAGGTTCCCAAAATTGAGGAAGCAAGTTAGTTTTTCTAACATGAGGGGGAGACATGATAAACAGTTGAGAAAAAGTTACGTGGATGAATTATCATGTGTACATCTAGATCCTCGAATAAAATAATATGAACTTGAAGTTCATAAAAGGATAATTCATTTGCAATATATTGCAAAGCATGCCGAACGCATTTGTTGACCCAAAGAAAGTTACTATATTCTCACTGAAAATGCTCATATTAAGTCCTAGAAGGACAAAGTCTATGATACGCTTAAAGCGTATAGACAAATCGGTTTCAAATAGAACTTCTTGATAAAGAAGATGAGCAAATGATCAAAGTGATCATAATAAGGAGGCAAGTGATCTAGAAGATCACATGACATAACACTTCATAAAATCTCATGAGAGATTCAGGTACCTGAATATATGAATAAAGAGATCTCTATGTTATGTCTTTATAAAAAATGTTGGAACCGATATAAAATGTTCGTCGACGACATCTATGATAATACTAAATATATATGAGGATCTTAAGTCTGAAGAAACAATTCGAATAGAATTGATTTCATATGAAATACATGTAGTTCAAAAACTTGAAAGTATAAAGTCAATAGTGTGTGCAATCACCTTTATCTATCTTATATGTCTAAGCATGACATAAAAACTTGATATGCATCTAAAGTTTATTTATATGGCATATTTGACTATACTTATATGATAATCCCTGAAGGATTCAAATTTCTTAAAACATATACAATTCTTGATCTTGATGTAAAGGTATTTATCGGGCGGGCTGGGACGGGCTGAATGGGGAAAACCCCAGCCCATTCGGTTAGCGGGAGGGTTGGTTAACGGGCTGGAAAAACCCGTACGGGTTCGGGCTTAGCGGGTTCGGGCGGGCCGGGCTCCAGTTTTTTTTTTTTTTTTTTAAATTAATTTTTTGTTCTTATCCAATGTTATTGATAGTTAACTATTTGCAAACTTTTAAGGGTTAGAATTAAACTTTGAAGTTTAAAGTTTAAAGTTTTAAATTTGAAATTTATATTTTAAAATTATAAAATTGAAAATTTGAAATTAGAAACTAAAAAGTAAGTGGCTACAAAAAATTATTTAATAAGACCAATAGGCAATATGTAAGGAACAAACTCCGAAGGCTTTTATTTATATTTTTAATACTTCAAATTAATTTGCAAGTTCTTTTTTGATTTTTTTATTTTTGAACTTGCAAATTAAAAGTTTACAATAATTATAAAAAATAAGAAATAGTACATCACATGCTTTGCATCATTTTTGTAAGTTCTTCCATGTCAACATGAGGTTCTTGGTTTCCGGCATTGGTTGAATCGGAACCATAAACCATTATATCTCCAATTTCTTGGTCCTCCTCTTCGTCTACCTCGTCACGCCCTTGATTTCGTCGTTCTGATCTTATCCAATTTCTGAAGCACACTAAAATTTCCAAAGCGCTGCTGCCCAATGAATGACGGGTATCTCCTATAAAGTTTGTAAATGTGTGTGTAGCTCAGAAATACAAGTATCAATATCAGGAGTTTCAGTTGGTTCAATATCCATATAAGTATATAAAGCTCTAATTAATTGGCGACACTTTATCATTTTGACAGTAGGGTTTAAAATAGCACCAATTAGATAAATATAGGGAATTGGGTAGAAATACTTTTTAAACTTATCTAGCATAGATTCAACAACAGTAGCATATCCTTCTTTCTGCTTCAAATTATGTAGTAAAAGAGA
Organism: Nicotiana tabacum; assembly: GCF_000715075.1. Lineage (NCBI taxonomy): Eukaryota > Viridiplantae > Streptophyta > Magnoliopsida > Solanales > Solanaceae > Nicotiana > Nicotiana tabacum. The sequence goes on along the minus strand of NC_134084.1, from coordinate 96,196,509 downwards.
AATTTCAGCAATATGAACTAAATCATTTGAAATGGTAGGATAATAAGCTCCAGAAAACTCAAGTGTAGCCACATAAAAATTTTGTAAAAATTGTACAACATCATGAATGACTTCCCAAGTTTTAGATATTAACAAACGGTTAGGATCGGTACAATGAGAATTAGCAACTTAAGTTATAGGCATTCTATATTTATAACAACATCTCAAGAACAAATAAGTATAATTCCACCTCGTAACTATTTCTTCGGGAATGAGTCTTGGTTTTAGTCCATAGTGTACACATCTTTCCTTAAATGCATTTAATCTAGCACTTCTATTATTTTCTTGAATTACACTAATACCTCTTCTAACTAAAGTAATTTCATCTCTAAATAATTCAAGGCCACTCTTCACAATCAAGTTATAAATATGACATGCACATCTAACATGAAATATTTCAGGAAGTGGTGGGTGTAGATGCAATTTTAATATTGTAATAGCAACATTGTTGTTAGAAGCATTATCAAATGACATACACAAAACTTTTTCTGCAAGATTATAAAATATAGCAACTTCATGTATAGTATTACTTATAAATGCACCAGTATGACTTTGATCTTCATCATATTTAAAAGCAATAATACGTTTTTACATGCAAAAATTATCATCTATCCAATAGCATGTAACAGGCAAATAATCATTTCCATTCATAGCATGACCAATATCAGAAGTAAGAGAAACTTTACAAGGAAGACTTGAGAACAAATAACGTATATATGTATGATATTGTCCAAAAAGCCTAAAGATATCAGCTCTACAAGTACTTCTAGGAATACCTTTAAACATAGGGTTATAAATTCTTTGAATATAAGTAACAAGATACGGTGAAGAAGCAAAACTAAAAGGTAAACAACCTAAAATAATCATTTTAGCTAATTCTTCTCGTTCTTTCTTAATATCGTATTTCCCAAATAACCCCCCAGTACTCGGGTTAAGTTTTGTTGCCCAGATGACTCATCTACTCTCCAATCAAGAGGGTGTTTCTCTTCCATATGCCTACGAAGTTGACCCGTTTTTTCTCCTTTACCGGGCTCATATTTATAATGTTCACTACAAATTTTACATTTTACATAATTTTTTTTGATCTTCTAGTCTTTCAAAAACATCCAACACTTACTTCTTAATCGTCGATTCTTCTTAATAGGGAGTGGAGGACTACTTGTTTCACCCCTAACATTTTGAGTTTGACTAGCATTACCAGGTGTAAGTGGTAGTGTTTCAAGATTATCGGGTGATTGAATATCATCTAACATATCATCTAAATCATCATCTACACCAAAATTTTCTTGCATTTGCTCAAAATCTACATTTAAATTTTCAGGTGAACTTTCAGAAATATGTGTAAAGCTACTAGAAGAACCGACACCACCTCTTGTCTTTTGGAAGTTTTCTTACTACCACCTCTACTAGTGCACGTTTTTTTTGGCCGCTCTAAGTAAATCCATTATGTAAATTAAAGCAAGATATAAAAGTAAGAAATTTAAGTAAGAAATTAAATTAAGAAACTAAATTAATAATTCTAAATAATAAAATAAGTGTACACCAAATAAGAGAGAGATGGAACGAGTGTACCGAGATTCTGGATGCCGCACGAATTTTGAATTTTTGATATCAAAAATCAAACTTCAATTGATAGACCGAAACTTGATAGTTGATACTTTATAGTTGAATACTTGATACCACACTTCACCTGAATATGTGATATTTGATAATAATAATTTTGTAATGGCTAAACTAAATAATTGATGAAACTTGAAATAATAAATAATTGAGAATTTAAGAACTATAATATCAAGAGAGAATTGAGACTTGAGAGAGAATTAGAGTAGTAAGAGAGTGAATTGTGAGAAAAAATGAAGAAGAAGGGAGACTATTTATAGATTTTAAAAGGTTAAAAATGTAATTTTTCAATTATTAGGGGTGGGAGGGCTATATTTTTAATGGGGGAGGCCGAAATGGCCATTTTTGCAAAATCTTGTCGTTCCCCAATGGTCATTTCTCAATTTGACCGTTAGGAACGGTCCAATTTATTTAAAAAAAAAATTTCCAACGGTAACCGGACTGCAGCCCGTGTACAACCTGTTAAGGGATGTCGGGTTAAGCGGGTTCGGTGCACCGTTAAGCTGAACATGTTCATCCAAAACCCGGTCCCCTACCAACCCATCCCATCCCGCCCTATATGCTACAGTATTGGGTTGAACCGGGTTGACCCGGGCTAAAGCGGGTTGAAAATGGGTTAGCCCGGCCCGATTAACAGGTATATCTTGAAGTACCACATCCTCAATGCAATTTATGCACAAATGTATCTTGCTATAACTATAAGCATGATAATGTAATAGCGAGAATACCTCTATGGAGATATTGAAGAGCCATTCCATGATATTTATAAAGACATTATATATCTATCACGAATGATGATTTCAAGGTGCAAAATATTCAATCAAGTTAATATGGCCGATTTATTTATCAAATCTCTACCAACGATCTCTTGAAGATGTGCACAAGATTGGAATGTGAAGGCTCAAGGATGTGAATTGATGCCCTCATCAGGGGGAGTTAATGCGTGTTGCACTCTTTTTCCCTTATAAGGTTTTGTCCCACTGGGTTTTCCTTGTAAGGTTTTTAATGAGGCAACCAAAAGGCGTATTGTTAGATATGTGTACTCTTTTTCCTTCTCTAGAATATTTTCTCCACTGAGTTTTATTTTAGTTAAGGTTTTAACAAGTCACATTATCTGTTGAATAGACATTCAAGGGTGAGTGTTATAAATAAAATTTTATTTATGGTGAATATCCATATTTAGAGAGATTCTAGGGTTTATTACTTGGTGGCTAAGTGACCCTCTCACTATAAATAAAGGGTTTTATTCCATTGTAATAGGGTGTTTGGCTAAGCTTATAAGCTGGTCAAACTGGCTTATGAGCACTTTTTGGCTTATCTATGCGTTTGGTAAAATTAAAAGTGCTTATAAGGGATGTACACATTAAAAACCCTGGCTGCTCTCGACATACTTTTAGCGTGCTTTGCTATTGTGCGCCTAGTCAGAAATGAGAAGAAGAAGACCGAGGAAGGAGCCTGGGAAGGCTCAGGCAGGCCATCAACAGACAAGTGAAGCCATTAAACGAAGTGGAGGAGCAAAGGAAGTAATAATTTCTATGGAACAAATGGGAGCTGCAATGGAAACTTGGCCACCTCTAATAATTAGGGGGGAGGAGATCCGAACTCCGACGAGCACTGGGGTGGAAGGCACAGGGAAAATGAACTCGAATTCTGGGAGAGGTATTCAACTGATAACCAATGGAACAGTGACGCAGCAGGTAGGTGCAGATACGAGCCATGCAATAGTAAGTGATACTGAACAAGGGCTAAATTCAAAGGTAGATATAGCAACTGGTGCTCAAAGGTGTTTGAATTTAATGAAAACAATTGAGGGGAAGCTTAATTCTAGGGGAATAAAAAAGGGGCCAAATTTGGAGGTAAATTTGAAAAAACCAGAGGAAGAAGCACCATTGGTGAAGGGGGGGAGATGGGGAAGTTAATCCTACTGGAGTGAAGGAATGGAAAACTTTGTTTGCGGGTAATAAAATGGCGGCAAGGGGTATGAATCTGAGTTTTGTTGCTCCAATTGTTAAGGATAGGAAAAAGATTATTGAACTTAATAAGGAGGAAATAGAAAAGGAAAATGAGAAATGGAGACAAGCACTGATACTATATGTGGTGGGGAATACTCCATCCATTGGAGCCCTTGAGAGATTCATAGTTGCGCATTGGAATTTTGCTACAAAACCTAAAGTATTCTATCACAATGATGGAAACTTTGTAGTGAGGTTCAGTTGTATGGAAGATAAGGATGAGGTACTATTTATAGGGCCCTGTACAATCAACAATAAGCCAATAATAATCAAACCATGGACAGCTAGTTTGATTTCCAAGCTGAAGTTCTACAAACTATTCCATTATGGGTGAAATTTCCAAAGCTCCCCTTGAGCTGCTGGTGAATGGATTCACTAAGTAGAATTGGAAGTGGTTTAACGATTCCCCTATATGCTGATGAATGTACTACGAAAGTGGAACGAATTTCCTATGCTAGAATTTTGATTGAGATGGATGTTACTAAAGAGCTGCCAAATATGATCAAGGTGTTAGATCCAAATGGGAGGATTTTTAGCAAGGAGTTGAATACGATTGGGTTCCAGCATATTGCCCTAATTGTTTACATGTTGGACATACTTGTAGGCCAATATAAAAGCCCCTTCCAGTTGCAGTCCAAAAGACAAAGACTACAAGGCAAACATGGATAAAGAAAAATGAGGAAAATGTAGATAGACAGGAGGAAGTTATTAAAGGGGATAAACTTAAGTCAACAGATAAGAGAGCTCAGAGTGCACAGGAGTCTAAACCAATAGAATCTGCAGCTGATCAGTGGCAAATTGCAAGGAAGAAATCTGCCATAAAAGGAGTACAGAATGTAATTGAGCAAGGGGTGGATGTATCAAATGGTTTCAGCCCTCTCAGTGAACAAAATTTTCAACATCTAGGGCGTATTAGAAGTGATGAGGAGATGTGTGGGCAAAGTAGCTATAGTAAGGATCCTGGGGATTTAATCACTCCTTTTATTCCAATATGAATTTGGTAACTTGGAATGTGAGGGGTCTGAACAAACCCTATAAACAAAAGGAGTTCAGGTTGTTCATGAAGAATAATAATGTAGTAATCATAGCAGTCCTGGAGCATAGAGTAAAGGAGCAGAATGCTGTCAAAACGATTGGAAAAATAGCAAGGAGTTGGGATTGGCATCATAAATATAGCTATAGTAACAGAGGTCGAATATGGATAATTTGGGATCCTAACTATATTATTTATACTATGGAGAGTATGTCAGATCAATATAAACATGGGGTAGTTACTGCTCAGAGACTAAACTTGAGGTTTAGTTTTACTGCCATAAATGGGTTGCATACCATTGAAGACATGAAGAAGATGTGGGAGGATCTAAGAAAGTTGAATCAGAAGCAAATGGAGGCTTGGCTAATTATGGGTGATTTCAATACCATGTCACACATTGAAGATAGATAAGGTGGCGCACTAGTACATGAGATGGAAATTAAAGATTTCAATGACTATATGGAGGATACTAACATGAATGAAATGAGATATATTGGGAGATGGTTTACATGGACAAACAGCCATGTATTTAGCAAAATTGATAGGGCCATAGTAAATTCAGAATGGATGCTCAGATTTCCACAAAAGGAGGTTATTGTCATGGATCCAAATCTTTCGGATCACTCTCATTTATGTATATCTTTGGATGAGGTGACATTTAAAGGACCAAAAACCTTTAGATTCCTCAATTGTATTGCTGAACATAGCAATTTCCTGAAGGTTGTCAAAGATGCATGGGAAATTCCTATGGGAGGAAGCTGGATGAATAGGATATGGATGAGACTGAAAAGATTGAAAGAGGAGCTGAAACAGATCTAACACAAAGGAATATAAAGGGGTGAATATGAGGATCAAGACCTTGAGACAACAATTAACAGAGATTCAAGCACAAATGAGATGTCATGATCACAACCAACTATATTTTTGAACAGGAAAGGGATATCAAAAAACAGTTGGAAAATGAGATTCTATTGAGGAAAGCATTCTCAGGCAGAAATCACGAGTACAATGGTTGAAATTGGGGGACTCAAACAGTGCTTTTTTCTTTGCTAATATGAAGAATAGGGTGAATCAAAATAAGATAAGACATTTGATAAGTGAAGATGGTGTTTTGCTGCAAACTCAAGATGTTATTAATGAGGAGATTACTACATTCTATAGCAAATTATTGGGCATTGCAGCAGCTCAATTACCTGTTATAAATCCTAATATTATGAAGGAAGGCAATAGGTTGGATAGACAACAACAACTCTGCCTTGTTGCACCAGTCACAAAAGAAGAAGTAGTCCAAGATTTGAAGGATATAAATGACTTGAAGGCACCGGGGGTATGATGGCTACAATGCTGTATTTTTCAAAAAAGCTTGGTCAGTTGTAGGAGAAGACATTATTAAGGCTGTTTTGGAGTTCTTCTCAACGGGAAGTATGCATGAACCGATAAATTGTACTACTATTACTCTCATTCCTAAAGTGAAGAACCCTTCAAAAGTATCGAAGTTTAGACCTATCTCATGTTGTACTATACTCTACAAGTTGATATCTGTCACGACCCTAACCCCGAACCTAGTCGTGATGGTGGCTCTTTTGAAGACAAGGCTAGTCAGTTCAACCCTATTCGCCTTTTAAAATAGTTAATCAACACAAATATAGTCTAAACATGGTTTACATATTACTGAATACCAGAAACATAGATAACAATACGGAAATCCAGCCCGACACGACCCTAACCATGGTGTCACAAGTCACGAGCATCTACTAGGGTATAATACAACTAAAGGTATGAGGTGTACAAATACAGACTAATGAAATAAAGAGAGAAAAGAAGTGCTACGAACGCCGGCAGCTACCTTGCTGAACTCTGATGACTCTGCCTCCGATCAGCCAAAACCTGCTACCGGGTGTATAAATACCTGAATCTGCACACAAGGTGCAGGGAGTAAAGTGAGTACTCCAACTCAGTGAATAACAAATATAAATAAAGACTGAAGGCAAGAAATCACGAAAAGCATATCAAGATACTGTATAGAAGCAGTTCAAAAACCAGTAAGAAATCAGTGAAGCTGTAAATCTCTTAAAACATCGTAGCCCAATTTAACTTCTTTGAAAATGGCTTTTTCAACGGTTACATAAATGAATGCAAAATAGTTAGTGCAGAGAAGCACAGAAATTCACCCCTCGGGCACAATACCATAGTTTAACAGGTAAAATGACAAGCAAATATGAAAGATAAACAAATTAAGGTTCGTCCCTCGGGCACAATGTCAACAACTCCGCCCCTCGGGAAATATCTCAGAACAATACCAGCCCCTCGGGCTATCACATAGAATAATATCAGCCCCTCGGGCTATCTCTCACATCACAATGGGTACCCGCGCTCACTGGGGGTTTACAGACTCCGGGAGGGGCCCCTTACGGCCCAAGCGCAATATCAAGCCATCTCGTGGCATCAAATCTAGACCCTCGGCCTCATATCAGTCAAGCCACCTCGTGGCATATATATCTCAAGCCCTAGGCCTCATAAACAATATCAACAAGCCACCTCGTGGCGTACATATCTCAGGCCCTCGACCTCAAATCAGTATCAGTGTTTCCTCACAACTAGGCCCTCGTCCTTATTCAGTCAAACATACTCACAAGCCCCTCGGGCATTAGTAAAATAGTATTTCTCAGCCCAAAACATCATTTAAAATATCATTTAAGTCTCAAAACGGAGTAAAAATGGCTGAGTAGTAAAACAGTGGAAAATAACATGAGTGAGTTCAATTAATAAGTCAAAGCAGTGAGGAAATAGTAATAAATATCCCCGAAGGGTTCAAATAGTTGTCACGAAGCCCAAATATGGCAATCAGCCTAAATCATGATGATAACAAATAAGTTTCAGTCAAATACGTGGTAAAATCATCAATCGGGACGGACCAAGTCACAATCCCCAATAGTACACGACCCCACACTCGTCGTCAAACGTGTGTCTCACCTCAATATAGCACTACGATGTGCAATCCGGGGTTTCTAACCCTCAGAACATCATTTAAAATCATTATTCACCTCTATCCGGTCCGAACTCTAGCCCGCGATTCCTTTGCCTCTCAAATCGGCCTCCGGATGCTCCAAATCTAGCCGAAATCAGTACAAAATCATCAAAATGTGCTAAGGGAACAAATCCCACTCAAAAATAATCAAATTACCACAAAATTCCCGAAATTGGTCTAATCCGACCCCGGGCTCACATCTCAGAATTTGACAAAATTCACAAAACTAAAATCCTTATACTCTCACGAGTCTAACCATACAAAAATTATCTAATTCCGATACCATTTGGTCCTTCAAATTATCATTTTATATTTTTGGAAGATTCCACAAGTTTTCTTCCTAAATTCCATCCCAAATCACGAATTAAATGATGAATTCAATGATAGATTCATGTATTCTAGCCAAATCTGAGTTAGAATCACTTACCCAGATTAATTTGTTGAAAAACCTTCGAAAAATAGCCAAAATCCAAGCTCTCTAGGTCAAAATATCAAATAAAACACAAAAGATCGTATTTATAGAGTACCCTACAGATTTTCACCTCCACGGACCGCACAAATCGACCGCGGTCCGCACAAAACCAGTGCGGTCCACACAAAAATGACCGCGGCCGAACATGCTTTCCTCTACAGTGACATGCTTTAGTATTTTGGCCATAACTTTTGCTACAGATGTCCAAATTGAGATATCTTTACCTTTATGGAACCTAGACATGAAGAGCTACAACTTTCGTTTTTGAATCATCTCAAAATTCTTTTATAAATCAAAAGATATGAGCTTCTGAAATAGGACCAGTGAAATGTTCCCCACCGCGGCCGCACTGCATTTTGTGCGGTCCACACAGCACCTACCGCGGCCGCACTTCATTTTGTGCGGTCTGCACAGCACATACCATGGCCGCACTTCTTTTTGTGCGGACCGCGCAGGTGGGTTCCGAGGCCTGCAACCCTTCTAGACCTGCTACAGCTATGATTTTCGGCCTAAATCATCCCGGAACCTACCCGGAACTTCAAACCAATTGTACCAACACACCCCATGACATTGTTCAAACTTGTTAAAAACTTCGGAACGCTCACAACAACATCAAATCACCAATTTAACATAGGATTCAGGTCTAAGAACTCCAAGAACTCTTAAATTATGCTTTCGAACAAAAAGTCTATCAAATCTCGTCCACACATCCCAAATGATACAACGAAGCTACCGCAACTCTTGGAATTCCATTCCGACCTCTATATCAAAATCTCACCCATCAACCGGGAAAACGCCGAAATCTCAATTTCGCCAATTCAAGCCTAAGTCTTCTCTACAACTCCAAAACCCATTTCGATCGCGCTCTTAAGTCACAAATCACCTAACGGAGCTAACCAAATAATAAAAATTTCGATCCGAGATCATATACAAACAAGTCAAATCTTGGTCAAACCTTTCAAATTTCAAGCTTCAACTGAGAACTGTTTTCTTCCAAATTCGTTCCGACTACTCTGAAAACCAAAACCAATGATTTACATAAATCATAACACATCACACGGGGCAAGTCATGCCCGAAAACTGGCGATCAAAGTGCAAAAGCTCAAAACGGCTGGTCGGGTCGTTACATACTCCCCCACTTAAACATACATTCTTCCTCAAAAGTGACCCGAGTTGTTCCAAAAGCCAACCAACCGCTGAATAATTTTACCATGCACATACCCGGGGGTGATCCCATGTCACCCTATCTCATATAGGTCCGATAACACATTGTAACTGAAATTTCACAACCCAATCTAGCCCATAAACCATAGAACCACATTTCCACTTCTAAAATCCTCAATACGATCAGAATCTCAATTTATACTGTGAATAAGCCCGAACCAGCTGTAACCAACCATACCTGCAACCTCGGATGCCATTTCATGATAAACCAAATAACTCAAACGCTTGTATCGATAACTTATATTCACAGCAGCTGCCCACAACAACCGAATACCGGTAGAAAACCTCTTATCAACTAAAATCTCATTCCAACACTTTCATATACTGCCAATGATAAGTGAAACACACAGTAAGCCACAACCATTTCTCAGATCAACCATTCCTGAAGCCACTTCTCCTTTGGCAAATACCATAGCAAATTTCTGAGCCGAAGCTCGATATTATCCCTCCGATATGATGAAATCGAACCCCTTCATATTCATTAATGATCCCAGCGGTCTCCTCTAATCCAATACACTACTCTGGTGACATGACACATCAATGCAAGCCTAAGCCACAACTTGCACAATACGTGCACCAATAAGCAATAGTCCGTACATACTCAAATCATGAAAATGACCCAAATGAAAGAGCTGTACCTCAAGCTCACCAGTACCACCACAACACAAGGCTGAGAACCCGTCTCGCATCATGGGAACAGAACACACGAATCTAACCTGCTAGGTCATACCTCCACATAACTTCACTGCAATGCATGATCCTTTCCAACACTGCTCCACATGAACCACCTCAAGTAACTATGCTCGAAATCGACAACCACGCTCAATTTGATGTCTGGAATCAAAGAAATTCATCATACCCATGGTAGAGCAAATAACCTACACCACACAAACCCAAAAGGACATAACCCATACACCATTTTCCGAGTAACACCCAATTACTCTTCCCGCTCGACTTACACTATGATACCCCAATAGAACCTCACCATACGTGCCTATAACCAACAAATCATGACACCTCGCAACACAGAAAGGTAACTCATAGATCTCCCCAGATTACTAGTAAGCTCAATAACAGTTGAATCAACACATCCCTCAACAATATAATTCGGAGCCAACCAAGCCGGCTCAAATTAGAACACGCATCCACATTGGCCTGCCAACGAACTCCTTATCACAAAAATCCTGGAGCTGCTCTTCAACTCCTTTAACTCTGTCGGTGCCATATGATATGGTGCCCGGCATCAAATTAATACCAAAATTAACAACCTTGCCTGGAAAAATGCCAGGCCACAAGAAACACATCCGAAAAGTCCCTCACCACCGGAACTGAATCGATAGTAGGAGCTTCTGCTTTGACATTCATCATGAAAGCCCACATAAGAAAGACAATTCTTCCTAGCCTTCCGCTGGGTCTTTGAAATATAAAACCACTCCACTAGGACATAATCCGTCGAACCTCGCCACTCAATCCGTGGCATTTCCGGCATAGCCACCAGTGCCGCCTTAGAGTAATAGTCCAAAATGACACAACATGGAGACAACTAGTCTGAACCCAATATCCCATCCAAAATCTAACATGCCAAGCATAAAAGATCCGCTCGGGTCTCCAAACCGTAGTCACTAAATAGTGCCGATACATACGACTCACAACCACAACATAGCCTGAATGTGAAAACTTCCCTGTCTCCAAATCCATATGGCACATGAATCAACATACCTGATCCCAATTCCGCCATTCGAATGCATACCGCACCTCAAATACCCAATCATTCCACGAAAGATACTCTAAAATTCCTCGGTTCCACCAAGCAAACTCGAACACCAACCATCGATCTAACAAGAAAGTGCCGCAATTCTACTGAAGTACCATCAACTTAATCACATTGCCTTTTCTGAAACATATACCCTCGTCAAATCACTCCCATTTAGCAATACCATTTCCTTAATCATCTGGAGATTATCCCCCTAATCATCTGAAGCTCATTTCTCTAATCATCTGAAACTGCCCGTACTGCCTAAGAATTTTATGACTTTCTGTTCAAAACTGAACCGTAACCTTACACATGCAAATCTCAATCCTCCACAACACACCGCAAATACTATACCATCCTAGTATAACATGAGAACTTCATCTCCCTTCCGAGCCACAAACATCTACGTAATCCACTAGTTAAGAACTTTCCATTGAGCCCAACCTGGAAGAAAATCACTATACATCCCCTGCTCCTCACGCCGGCAGAAATATACATCTCTAACCACGGTAGAAATCGACAAGAATTCTCTGACTCCCCTTTGCACAACAAGTCTGTCAGGACTGAATCTTCCTAACTCAACCAGCCTACGCAAGCCACTAAAACCCAAGGGAATTGCCACGAAATACTCGTAAAAACTCATTACCTCGAACACCCTCAAGGAACTAATCATATCCTAACCATACTGATCCGGTCTACTACCAAGCTACCCTATCTATCCGAGTTCCCTTCTGATTTACCTTCAGCTTGATATCCCTCCTTGCTATATCATCACAATTGCTCAACCCAGACTTACCACACGAGACCCAAACATAAAACCACACTGTCTAAGACTCATAAGCTGCTGAATACTCTCCTAGATATTCCCAAAAGCACCACATTCGAAATACTTTACTATGAAGAACTTCTTGCGAATCTAAATCCGTTACCTCCTGATACTGATATATAGAATCCCACAATTAATATAGAAAACACCACAAGTCTTGACATCTTCTAATGAAAACTCAGTCTCTAACAACATATACAACTTTAAAATACCCCATTGTTACATGTAAAATCTTGAACACGTTAGAACCACTCCCACGAGTTATTCACTCTAGTCAAACTGCAATTAGTCTGATCAAACATACCGAACAACCTGTTCCTCATTAGCACTCCGACACTGCAGAATGTAACCTCATTCTAGTACAACCAAGTAACTTCATGCTCTATGCACCGAGCATCCTTTACCAACAACAACTCAAGACATTCCGTGATTCTCATACCCTATGAAGCATAATATAACCTCTGTCAAAATTTTCCTTTACTCGAGCAATCCTCGGTCTCAATTTCTGCAAGCCATGTATGATTCACCAGCATGCCTCAAACTGGAACCAACATAGCAGGTAACCGTGCAATTGCCTAATCAAAAACAGACTCCCCCACTTGGCTCGAAGACATAGATCAACACACACTCAATAACGCATAACAATTATACTCTATTGATGCCATGATACCATAGTGAGATTAAACTCAAATCTTTTATAAGCTTGTGAAAACACAGATCATCTAAAATTTTAACTCTTCTGCAAATCTCACATTCCACTCCCGCAACAGTTACACTCAATCTCTAAGTAACTCAAACTCAATTGTAACACATATCTTTCACTAATAACAGAGATCTCCCAATAAACGACATAAGGATCACACAAACTTCAGAATAATCTGCTGGAGATAACCCACTTGCTTCGCCTCAAACTGGTATCTCTCTATACTCTCCCATAATCATAACTATTATACAATCACTTAATCTTCCTAGGTCTAAACCCATATCACGACATAAAATCTACTTCACTTCCCAACTAGACAATAGGAAAAGATCATTCAACATACCCACACTCGAGGCTACACATTAAATCAAGATGAAAATCAAGCACTAAATAGTTCTTCTATCATCAACAAGACCCTTCTTATCTCGTTCGAATCATATGGACACATCTCGCAATCACTTCACACTTATCACGTAGTCAACCAATCATCACTTCCCTTAATAGGGACACTACCGAACATACAAGTTTGAAAATACGTGCTCACACAATTAGCACCTCGGTGCTCAAGCTAAAGGCAAAAATCCGGCCTCAAGTCCTCTAGGGAATCACAAGCCATCGATGCACATCTGATACTGAGCGCTCATACGCGCACACGAATGCGTGGAAGGAATTCAAAGAGTTATATTTCAAGATGAATCAAAGGACGGACGATAAGAATTCAAGAATGTGAAGTTTTCTTAAAGATTCTACAGCCTCTCGAGGATAAATACAGATGTCTCCATACCGATCCGCGAGACTCTACTAAACCTGCTCATGACTCGTGAGACCTATGTAACCTAGGCTCTAATACCAACTTGTCACGACCCTAACCCCGAACCTGGTCGTGATGACGCCTCTCGTAAAGACAAGGCCAGCCAGTTCAACCCTATTCACCTTTTAAAATAGTTAAACAACACAAATATAGTCTAAACATGGTTTACATAATACTGAATAGCGGAAACATAGATAACAATACGGAAATCCAGCCCGACACGGCCCTAACCGGGGTGTCACAAGTCACGAGCATCTACTAGGGTATAATACAACTAAAGGTCTGAAGTGTACAAATACATACTAATGAAATGAAGAGAGAAAAGCAGTGCTACGAACGCCAGCAACTGCCTTGCTAAACTCCGAAGACACTGACTCCGATCAACCAAAACCCGCTACCGGGTGTATAAATACCTGAATCTGCACACAAGGTGCAGAGAGTAAAGTGAGTACTCCAACTCAGTGAGTAACAAATATAAATAAAGACTGAAGGAAAGAAATCACGAAAAACATATCAAGATGCTATATAGAAGCAGTTCAAAAACCAGTAAGAAAGTAGTGAAGCTGTAAATCTCTTAAAACATCTTAGCCCAGTTTAAACTTCTTTGAAAATGGCTTTTTCAATGGTTACGCAAATGAATGCAAAATAGTTAGTGCAGAGAAGCACAAAAATTTGCCCCTCGGGCACAAATACCATAGTTTAACAGGTAAAATGATAAGTAAATATGAAAGATAAACAAATTAAGGTTCACCCCTCGGGCATTATCTTAGAACAATACTAGCCCCTCGGGCTATCACATAGAACAATATCAGCCCATCGGGCTATCTCTCATATCACAATAGGTACCCGCGCTCACTGGGGGTGTACAGACTCCGAGAGGGGCCCCTTACGGCCCCAACGCAATATCAAGCCATCTCGTGGCATCAAATCTAGGCCATCGGCCTCATATCAGTCAAGCCACCTCGTGGCGTATATATCTCAGGCCCTCGGCCTCATAAATAATACAACAAGCCACCTCGTGGTGTACATATCTCAGGCCCTCAACCTCAAATCAGTATCAGTATTTCCTCACAACTAGGCCCTCGTCCTTACTCAGTCAAAAATATTCACAAGCCCTCGGGCATTAGTAAAATAGTATTTCTCAGCCAAAACATCATTTAAAATATCATTTAAGTCTCAAAACAGAGTAAAAATGGCTGAGTAGTAAAATAGTGGAAAATAACATGACTGAGTTCAATTAATAAGTCAAAGCCGTGAGGAAATAGTAATAAAAATCCCCGAAGGGTTCAAATAGTTGGCACGAAGCCCAAATATGGCAATCAGCCCAAATCATGATGATAACAAATAAGTTTCAGTCAAATACGTGGTAAAATCATCAATCGGGATGGACCAAGTCACAATCCCCAATAGTACACGACCCCACGCTCGTCGTCAAGTGTGTGCCTCACCTCAATATAGCACTAAGATGTGCAATCCGAGATTTCAAAACCTTAGAACATCATTTAAAATCATTACTCACCTCTATCCGATCCGAACTCTAGCCCATGATGCCTTTGCCTCTCGAATCGGCTTCCGGATTCTTCAAATCTAGCCAAAATCAGTACAAAACCATCAAAATGTGCTAAGGGAACAAATCCTACTCAAAAATAATCAAATTACCACAAAAATCCCGAAATTGGTCACACCCGACCCCCGGGACCACATCTCGGAATTTGACAAAATTCACAAAACTAAAATCCTTATACTCTCACGAGCCTAACCATACAAAAATTATCCAATTCTGATACCATTTGGTCCTTCAAATCATCATTTTATATTTTTGAAAGATTCCACAACTTTTCTTCCCAAATTCCATCCCAAATCATGAATTAAACGATGAATTCAATGATAGATTCATGTATTCTAGCCAAATCTGAGTTAGAATCACTTACCCCGATGAATTTCTTGAAAAACCTTCGAAAAATCGCCAAAATCCGAACTCTCTAGGTCAAAATATAAAATAAAACCCAAAAAATCGTATTTAAAGAGTACTCCATAGATTTCTACCTCCGCAGACCACACAAAATTGACCGCGGTCCGCACAAAAACGACCGCGGCCGAACATGCTTTCCTCTGCAGTGATAGGTTTTAGTATTTTTGCCATAACGTTCGCTAAAGATGTCCAAATTCCGATATCTTTACCTTTCTGGAATTTAGACATGAAGGGCTACAATGTTTGTTTTTGAATCGTCTTAAAATTCCTTGTAGATCAAAATATATGAGCTTCCGAAGTAGGACCAATGAAATGTTCCCCACTGCGGCCGCACTGCATTTTGTGCGGTCCGCACATCACCTACCGCGGCCGCACTTCATTTTGTACGGTCCGCACAACACATACCATGGCCGTACTTCTTTTTGTGCGGACCGCGCGGGTGGGTTCCGAGGCCTGCAACCCTTCTGGACCTGCTACAGCTATGATTTTGGGCCTAAAACATCCCGGAACCTACCCGGAACATACCCAGAACTCCCGGAACTTCAAACCAATTGTACCAACACACCCCATGACATTGTGCAAACTTGTTAAAAACTTCAGAATGCTTGCAACAACATCAAATCACCAATTTAACATAGGGTTCAAGCCTAAGAACTCCAAGAACTCTTAAATTATGCTTTCGATCAAAAAGCCTATCAAATCTCATCCGAAGGACCTGAAATTTTGCGTGCACATCCCAAATGATACAACGAAGCTACTGCAACTCTCGGAATTCCATTCCGACCTCTATATCAAAATCTCACCTATCAACCAGAAAAATGCCGAATCTCAATTTCGCCAATTCAAGCCTAAATCTTCTCTTCAACTCCAAAACTCATTCCGATCATGCTCCTAAGTCACAAATCACCTAACGGAGCTAACCAAATCATAAAAATTCTAATCCGAGATCATATACAAATAAGTTAAATCTTGGTCAAAGCTTTCAAATTTCAAGCTTCAACTGAAAACTATTTTCTTCCAATTTCGTTCCGATTACTCTGAAAACCAAAACCAACGATTTACATAAGTCACAACACATCACATGGGGAAAGTCATGCCAGAAAACTGGTGATCAAAGTGCAAAAGCTCAAAACAACCGGTCGGATCATTACAATATCGAAGATCTTAACACATAGATTGCAGCAGGTCATGGATATGCTTGTGGACTCCAATCAGTCAGCTTTCGTACCAGAGAGAGTGATCACAGATAATACTATTATGAGTCCCGAATTAGTTAAAGGGTATGGAAGAAAAAGAATTTCGCCAAGATGTATGTTGAAAATTGATATGAGGAAAGCGTATGATTCGGTGGAATGGCCTTTTATGGAGCAAATCCTTAATAGCTTAAATTTTTCGGCAGTGTTTGTGAAATGGATAATGACCTATATCAGCACAGTATCCTACTTAGTAATTATCAATGGTATACCTGCTATCCCTTTCAAAGCAAGGAAATGACTCAGGCAAGAGGATCCCCTTTCCCCTTTTCTTTTTGTGTTGGTCATGAAATATTTGAATAGGAGAATGAAGACTTTAAGAAGACAACCAGATTTTAATTTCCATCCAAAATGTGAGAAACTGAATGTTACCCATTTAGGATTTTATGATGATTTGTTGTCCTTTTGTAGAGGAGATCCTATATCGGTTAGAATGATTTATGAATGCTTCCAGGAATTTTCTAAATCTTCTGGGATGGCAGCAAATACTGAGAAGAGCTCCATTTATTTTGGAGGTGTATGCAGAGAGGATCAAGAAGACATAATGCAGAGTTTGGGGTTCACAAAAGGGGAGCTGCCTTCAGATACCTGGGAATCCCTCTGAGTGATAAAAAGACCAGTGTGGTACAGTTTAAACCACTGATGGACAGAATGTTAAGAAAAATACATCGTGGACTGCAAAATTCTTATCTTATGCTGGACGTGTCCAATTGATAAAATCTGTACTATTT
Source organism: Nicotiana tabacum (assembly GCF_000715075.1). Classification (NCBI taxonomy): domain Eukaryota; kingdom Viridiplantae; phylum Streptophyta; class Magnoliopsida; order Solanales; family Solanaceae; genus Nicotiana; species Nicotiana tabacum. The sequence continues at coordinate 96,179,032 of NC_134084.1, read as the reverse complement.
TCCATTCAAATTTTCTGGTCGCAGGTTTTTGTATTACCTAAGAAAGTGGTGCAATTGATTGAATCATTATGTAGAAGGTTCTTATGGACTGGTGGAGTTGAAATGTCAAAGAAAACCTTAATAGCGTGGGATCGACTATGCTATCCTAAATCTCCTGGGGGTCTAGGATTACTGGACATATATGCTTGGAACAGGGCAATCATATGTAAGCATTTATGAATGTATGTGAGAAAAAGGATAGACTTTGGATTAAATGGGTTCATGCTTACTATATCAAACATGGTAGAGTATGGGATGCAAGGGTGGATAGAGCTTCATGGGTGGTCAGGACAATTTTGAATGCGAAAGAAGTGTTTGAACAAGCTGGATGCAATGAAATACAGGTAACTCAAATGATTACATTCTCCACAAAAGGGATGTATTGCAAAATTAGGGGAGAATTTCAAAAAGTTATCTGGAAGAGACTAATATGCAATAACTTAGGGGCACCAAGATGAGTGTTCATATTATACATTGCTATTCATGAAAGATTGCTTACAAAGGATAGGCTCGCAAAGTGGAAGCATGTGGATGATTTGAAATGTCCTCTGTGCAACAATGAAGATGAATCCATAAATCACCTATTCTTTCAATGTTGTTACTCTGCAACTGTCTGGGATAGGATATTGGGATGGCAAGGTATTAACAGGAAATCTATGGGATGGCATGATGAAATGAGATGGGCTATGAGATATGGGCAGGGCAAGTCTGATACTACTGCTATGTATAGACTGACTTTGGTTGGATGTTTGTATTGCATTTGGCAGGAGAGGAACATGAGGCTGTTTCAACACAAGAGGCGAACTAGTGAGATATTGAAAAGACATATTATCCAAGAAATCCATTATAGAGGGTCGAGGTTTCCTAGCTTAAAGAGGAAGATGGAGAATTTGAACTTTTATCCTTAGTAGTGAATGATAGAAGGTTAGAGCAATAGAGAAGATGTGTAGTTGGCTGGATTGGGGCTATGTCCAAGACAACACGTTTGTGTATTTTTTTTCTTGTATTGAGTTGTATATGCTTACTTGGTAAATAAAGAGTTTAGTTACAAAAAAAAAGTGCTTATAAGTTAAGTGCTTATAAGCCAAAAGTCATAAGTTGGTCTCCCCCGACTTGTCAAATTTCAGCTTATAAGCACTTTAGGCTTGACCAAAATATTTACTATTCTATCCATACTTTTATCCAAACACATAACTGCTTATTTTTAAATCAGTTTCAGCACCTAATGCTTATCGCCTACTCTAAATTCATTCTACTTTTCTAGGCAATACGCTTTTTTTTTCTTTTTCTTTTATTGTTCCATAACAATTTCTAAATATTAACGGGAAAATAGTGTGTGTTTCCTATTTGGATGGAAGGAATATTAATTTCCAAAAACATAAATGAAATCTCCGAATACTGATAGAACAAACTCAAAAGTGAAATCACGTTCACGGCTAATCACAGTCGCTATTTAGGAAATACAGTTTTTGGGGTTTCAACAATTGTCATTCTACTGTTCTTTTGGTTGGATTTGATTCAGAAAATTGGGAAGTTTTAAGAGGAACGGAAAAGGCAAGAGATGATTCTGCTCAGGGAACAGCTGGTGACCTAATTTTAACGGTTTGTGTTAAACCCTTTTCACCATTCTTATTTTGCTTATACCAGTGAAATCCCCTTGAAAGATTACAACTTTCTCATTTCTTGATCGTGAAATGACCAAATTTTCACTGTTTGCGTTGAACCCTTTCCCCTTTCTTCTCCAATTTGTTTGTATCAACAAAATTCCCATGAAAGATTTCAACTTTTTGCTTTCTTATATGTGAAATGACCAAAACAGAAAATTTTGTTTGCTGCAGCTTTCTGGTGTATTATGTTATATCCAGCCTGAGAATTTGCAAGTATTGACAAGATAAGCATATAGTACCAGATGGCATTGTGTTCTATATACAAGTATGGTTCGAAAGCTCAGGGGTTGGCATTTCTTGCATTTGGGTCAATTTCCTTTTTGCTGTTTGTTTATGCTGCTATTGTGTCCAAGTTACTTCCGCCATTTGATAACCCCATCCTTGCAGCCATCCAAAATGACCGGTGAATTTCTATTCTTTGGTTATTTATCTTTTCATTTTTACTGTTAAAAGTGACCTATTTTGTCTTACATATCCCCTTTTAGATACCCTGGATACTGAACAAATTAGATATAATTATGTCCGAATTTAGGGACTGGAACAAACCTTGAGATTACAACATTATTTGTAGATGGAAAACTGAACTGAGGGAAGGAGATTAGAGATAGTGATTTGGGACATTAAATGACATTGTTTGATTACTTTATAAATGTTCTTCTATTATTGTTCACCATATTTTAGGATTTGTTACATGGTTGGTCTGTGGTAACAGTTGTTCATTGGTCTTCTTCATTTCGGAAGAGCTTTTGTGAGTTCTGATTATTGCATCGACCAGTATTATAGAGTGTACGTTACTGCACTTGACATATTTATGTTCCAAGTACCATGATATTGATGCCATGGATTATTATTACCCACCAAAAGACGGGGGGGGGGGGGGTAGAGAGGGGGAGGAGAAGAGGCTTGTGAAGGCCTTAACTCCACCCTCCCAACACACACAACACCAACAAAAAAAAATGAACTCTAGTAGGTGTGCAGTGTATCAAAAAAAAAGGCCCAATTTACTTTGTTGTGGTATGATTCAGCTGAATCTGGCAATGGAAGCTCCATGTCATCGTAGATAGAAAAAGATAATGAATATGACCAATATTTTCAGAGATGTTAAGAATATTCCTCTAGGAAACCACAGCAATCTCCTTCACGTTAGAGCAACTTATTCATTGAAAAAATGGGTGTTGGAAAAATTTGAATGGAGTCAGTGGGTGTGCAGTGTATCAAAAAAAAAGGCCCAATTTAATTTGTTGTGGTATGATTCAGCTGAAGCTGACAATGGAAGCTCCATGTCATCGTAGATAGAAAAAGATAATGAATATGACCAATATTTTCAGAGATGTTAAGAATATTCCTCTAGGAAACCACAGCAATCTCCTTCACGTTAGAGCAACTTATTCATTGAGAAAATGGGTGTTGGAAAAATTTGAATGGAGTCCGAGGACCAAGGAGCTTCTGGTTTCTTCATGAGCACATTTAGATTATTCATTTTTCAAAGCTGAACACCGAGTGCGTTTGAACGGCATGATTCAAGTAGCACTCGGTGCATGATCACCTGTTTGCTTTAAGCAGTCGCTATCAAGGGATATGTTTCACTTTTCCAATTCGGAACCTTAAATAAAAGGAAAACACGAGCATGGTGGTAAATGGCCCCCCCACACTTGACTGTGAGAAATTGTTAGTTGCAGAAAAACTTTGCATACACACACATCTTAATAAAAATTTTGCATTTAGTATATAATTAATGAGTCTGACATGTTGACAATGAAAACGTTTGGTGGGAGAACTAGTTTGAATCCTATTTTCATTATAACTATTCTACAAGAATTCCTTCTCCAGGAAACCTTGCGTTCACATTTGGGAATTTTTTGCTGTATATCAATTTTCTTGTCCTATTTTTAGACAATGAAAAGATACATTAAGTTGTGTCATAGGAAAAGTTTTCTTTCCAACTCTGCGTTCAGTTTCATCAAAGATTTTAAAAGAAGGTTACTGTGAAAGTGCTACCTTTTGTCGAAATGCATTGTGCTTGCCTTATGATTTAGTTTTAATTAAATCTTTTAATTTTAATTTTATGCAATGTAGTAGTTCTATTGGTTTAAAGTTTGCAAATCAAACTGCCAGTGGTTTCAGTAAAAACTTTAAATGTTCTTTTACGTGGATCTCTTCCCAACCAGCTACATGTGCTTTACCTCTGCATGCTGAAAAATCAATTTGGAAATTAAATGCTTTTTTTTATCCTACCTTTTACAATGTTACATTAGACAATTGCAAGGCTTTGATTTGAAAGTATCAGACTGGTGATTCCCTTTCTAGACAATTAGTCGACATTTGTTGTTAAGGTGTTACCTGGCTTGCAGCATAAACGTACTGGCATGATAAATTGTTAATAGTTGATTTCAGTTATAATTAAATACTTTAGTTATACAAGAGACTTCAGTTACTTAATTCTGCTTCCTCAGTAGTAATGGTTATGACATGAGTGTGAATGACTGGAACTATTATTGGGAAATGAGGATTCTACAAGATGTGATTCGATTTTGTGATGGTTGTTAACCTAATGTAACCATTATGCTAAAATCAAATCATTACTAAATTTGTACTTAATAAGGCTTTGTAGCAGGAATATCTCATGTTTCAATTGTTTACATGTAAATATGCTTCTTCCCTTTTGATGGGAAATGCAATGGATTCTTCAGATCCTTCAATTTTGTTTGTAACGAAAATATTATGCTGAGGTATACATGATCTTTGAATTATTCCCCAAAATATCTTGCTTTCTGTTGGTATAGGTAGATGACCTTTTTTTAGCTATAAGTAGATGATTTACACCTTTGAGTTGAGATTTTCTTTTTTCTGTTACAGATACTATTGCTTTCTGGTTCCTTTAACACTTCCCATCCTTGTTGTCAAAATATATTTCCATTGGCTCAGTATGAAGATCTTTAAGCATGCGTAGCTCAGACGAGGTATGAAAGCTAGTCATTTATGTAATTTCATGATGATTGTTATGAATTGGTTAGGCTTCAGACTTTGGTCCAAGTTCACTTGAAACCATTTGACATGAGTAGAGTGAAACAATGACATAGTAATTTAGTATGAGAATTTTTCTGGTTGGCAATTAGTCAATTACCCAATATAGTTAGTGACAGATGAGTTACCTTCTCTACTAAAGTGTAGTTATGTTGGGCCCTTTTGTGCTAGTGGCTTTCCCAGAAATTCAGAAGTTAAGAGGACAAAATGAGTATAATGACTTTCTTTCAAATAAATAACTTGCATGCATTTAACAATTGCTTCTGTCCAAGTTTTCTGATGAAGCAAGATTTCTAAAATAAAGTTTTTTGAGGAAGACATTTGTGCTACTAAATCATCCAAGAAACCCATCCTTCTATTATTTTCCAGTTCCATGGGAGCTACTGATAATCTGGACGGCTGTTAAACTTGACTAAGTTGATTTTCCTTATTCAATAGTGTAGCTCAAGTTGAGATTTATTTCGTACTTGAATTTCACGTCAACTTTTTGAAATAAACAAACCTTAAGTATGAAAATTTTGAGTTGTTGGAAGAAAGTATAACTGAAACTATCTACTGAAATAGTGTGGGGTTCCATTAGAAATACAACTAAATGAAAAAGGCAAAAATAAGCTTTTTTGGGGGGAAAAAATCTCTTTTGTTATTTTACTCTAGAATTAAGATCTCAACTAATCGAATATTTTTGTTTTTTTGAAATGTTCATGATGAAAGTCAAAATAGTGGACGTATATTTATTTTCATTATTGATACTTTTGCCTTCTTACAGGAAAGAAGGTACCGACTGTCATCATCAAAACCCTTCAAGAAAGCTCAGTAATTTAACATGACAGAATCTCACTCTGTGAAAGAGGTTCATGAGATTTTTCCCTTCTAACTATATACATCATAGATTTTTGAAAATGCTGTAGCCTAGCATACTTTTGACCGCGATATGTGAAACTCAAAGCAACTTAGGATCTTGCTTCTGTTCAATACCAGTTTGAATAGCTGGTAAGTCATGTAATTGAGAGAAACACGGAGTTACTGTAGTTTTTCTTCCTGAGTTACTGAGCTCAAAATTTTCATGCATCTCTTAATTTAGTTGACATTTACTACAAAATTTACTTGTATCTGCTATTGACCTCCATTCAGCTGCGTTTGTCTATTCACAACTCTCTGTAGATGTCAGTTTATTATGGTTATTGTGTTGGAACTCAGAGTACATGTTGTGAAGCTGCTAATATTAGGTGACATTTTCGATAATGGTGGTGTTCATGTTAGTTTGTACTACTTGGACTAATTTATCGAGTACTTGCTATCTCTACGAGCATTGGTACAGGATAACTCTGTTCGTCAAAACTTACAATTTGACAATCAATCATAATATTCAACTACGTTAGTTGACTCCTTTAATCCTTGGATTACGTACTATCCTGAAACTATTTTCTCTACACGTTCAGCCTCGGTTCCAATCAGAAAGGTTTGACATTTCCATGCTGCAATAAAAACTACATATTGTCAAACCTTTATATAACCTCCTCTTTTGTTCCAGATTTTTTTGGTTGTTATAGCGAAGTCTTGTTATAGACAATATATATTATAACATAGCATGAAAATTGGTTTCATAAAAAGCTTGGCTTTTATAGTGAATAGTTGTTAAATAGTGATGAATGATGATGTTATAGAAGCATGGTACTTCATTAAAGAAGAAAAAGGGGGCCTGATTTCAACTCATTTGTGTCTTCTTTTGGATTCTCCATAAGCAACAACTCCCATCACTGTCATTGTATAGCCCGCGATTCCAATAAAAGTTACTGGATTTTGGAATATTAGTATGGAGATAACAACAGCCACTGCTCCTTTTGCATTGCCTAGGACCTATAGCAGGCCACAGATAATTGAACATGTTAAACATCAGGTGAAAGCAATGGCGTTGCAGATTAGCATGAAAAAAGACGGTACAACTTTAGAACCATTACTGAAAAATATTGTAGGTGCTTGGACAATATTTGGTTGAAGTTTGAAGAAAATTTAAGTTTAAGTTGATAAAGGGTATTTAGAAGTCGTGTGCAAACAACGAATTTAGAAAATTAACCTTCTTGGCCTGAGACTAGGCGTGATCTTTCTTCTGAAGTCTAAAGACATATGGCAAGTTAGAGTGCAAAGATATATGCTAATGACAAAATGGTCTATAGCAGCCAATGCTACAGGTTCTCTACTCCTGGGCTCCAATTCGAGACTTCTTATTAAGGGTGAAAGGATTTCAACCATTCCACCATACCCCTTGGTTATCATTGTGCTTCTTTCTTTTGCCACATTAAACTATACCAATTAGAGGAGAAAAAAAGTGGGGAGGGGGAGGAGGAAAGAGAGATATAACGCGAACCTGGAGTGTCAAAGCACTGGTATGTTTAGTCACCAAAAAATTCAACAAGTTGGCACCATATGCCATTGCAGAATTAACCAAAATAAGTAGGCCAAGGAACCTATGTTCAGTCGCGAGTGTCATAGTGACATCTATAACGTTGGGCTCCATAACGAGTGTGGCAGGCAATAAGACTAGAACAGCAATGGGTGACATGTAGAGCAGGAGATTCATTGAGTTCAGTTTTTCCCTGAAAAACAACAGCAGATTATAGGAGAAATTACCACAATGTATCGTATGGAACAACAGAATGAGTAAGATATAAATAGATAAAAGTAGTTACCCTTCAGAAGAAAGAAGGACCCCTTGAAGAACAGACTTAAAGGCTCTAGCAGCAGTTGCACCTATGCACATTAGAAATCCATAAAGGTGGAAGCTTGGCTCGCCCTGCCACCGATTAATTAAGATTCTTATTAGCCAGTAAAGAAAGAAAGCTCCTCAAATTCTCATGACAATAGGGATTCTGATGTTGCCAAGTTCTTCAATCATAGAAATCTGAAAACTTTTCAACTTGGTTACAAAACTGATTTCAACAACAATAGGCAAAGATTTGGTAGGCTTAATAAACCTCAAACATAACACAACAAAAAGACCATGTAAATAGATTAGTATAATTACTAGTATCACTTTCTTAGAGAATAAAATCTTAAACTAAATTATGAGACATTAAGAATCTCTGAATTGCTGAAAGTAAATTTATTATCTAGTGGTGAACTCTGTATATATGTCATCAAAACACATTCCACTCATGAAATGGTATGCAAACTCAATTTCTTTGATTATCTCAAACTCAAACGTCTTCAAGCATGAAACTTCTATTTAGAGACAAAAATTGGTCTTTATGACAATTGAAACAGAATATGAAAGTAACACAAATTCTATTAAAAAGAAAAGCTTCTGCAAAATATAGAAATGATAAGAATTGTCCACTGAGGCAGATGGAGCCTTGTTCAATTGGTCCAACTATGACTAGCATAAATACATGTGGAATATTACCAATATTCCAACAAAGTTAAATTCTGGACCACAGTGCAACGAACTTAATGGTTGAACTCATCAAATTTAAATGTTGGTCCACCTCTAATTGTCGAGGTGGTATAATGTATCAAATGAGCATCATAAATTCTCAAATCTGATCTCAACAATTAATCTAGACAACAAAAAATCCGACTTTTGATATTTGTGACAAATGATTTTTTTTTTTTAAAAAAAAGGAAGAAGCAAAGATCGACTTTAATGTGGAAGAAATTTACCCAAATAGCCGTTCATATTCATTGTTTATTTTTCTAGCCATATACATAGTTTATACATTGATTATATATAATTATACACATATAATACATAAGTTATATTATAACTCCACGGGCTATTTTTAGTTTAAGCGGTTGGGTGTGCGGCTATTTGGGTTAACTATTCATTAAATAACCCAAAAAAGTCAGAATATTAGGAATTTTTTTTTCATAGCACAAGCCATAGTACAACCAGATCACTTGAAGATAATTAAAACTAACAAGCAATCAACTACTTATTCAAGAAAAATAGTAAGTTAGAAAGTTGTAAACATACCCCACTTGCAATTATAACTCCAGTAACAACAGGAACAAGGCAACCATAAGTGATCCAAGCTTCTTGTTTCCGGGTCATCAAATAAGCAAACAATGCAGTGAAAAATGGGGTTGTGGCACCAACAGCCTGGTTAAAAGAAACAGGCAGATACCTTAAAGAAATATTGCCACCCACAACAGACCCACAAAAGACAATGCTGAGAGTAGCAATCCTGAAAAATTGGGATCTTGATTTAATCCTCTGAAAAGGTGCAATCTTGAGGAAAACAATGGATACATAGCTAAGAACAGCACAAGCTGTCATGTGACACATGGTTAGGAAAATTGGGAATTTAAATCCATAGTTTGATAACAATAATTTGTTAAGGAGAAGGACTCCTATGTTTGAGGAATACCAAAAGGTTATAAGTGTGGCAATGAAAAAAGCCTGTTTCTCTGATTGTGCTGACAACATGATTGGTTCTTGATTTTGAATGTACCCTCTTGTCGATACTACTAGTCCTTTTTTTTTTTTTTTTTATTAACCCGGCTAGAAAAATCTCATCAAGATAGATTGAATCGACGACCCTATTCTCAACAGTTTTCAAGATTTATTTCTTGAAAATTTGGAGGGTGATTTTTTTATTTTGCTTTGATGAGTGTGTGTGTGTTTGGGAACTTTTGTGGGGAATGTATGAAAGTGGAAGAAAGAGAGCAATGTTAATTTGTGCCTCTTCTTCCTTTTCTTCCCCACACGTCCCAACCAACACTTAAGAGATTATTATGGCAGAGTACTTCTTATGTAATGTATTGCGGTATATATAGAGCTCTAAAAAGAAGCGTCTACCAACCAAATCCTTTTTTGAAGTAGAGTTTTAGTTTTGTTAGGCATTGCATTTATTATTTTTAAATATATTAGGATAAGACAAGTCTTAGCAAAATAAAAACTTTTTCTATTTGGACACTGAGAAGTCGGATGACTCTTCAATAATTCAGGGTGATCCAATCTCTTCGACGCTTTTTTAGTTGTATATTTTTTCCATTATTTGAAGGTAAATAAAAGATAGTCTAATTTTAAATTTTAATACATTTAGGTTTTGTATGAAGAAGGGAATTCACATATTTTGTGTGGTAAACTTGATACTATTGAACAGAATATTCGCCACATGTTCGTTGGATCGCGCAATAATAAAATAGGCAGAAACATTTTTAACAATAAAAGTGTTGAAAAGACTATAGTATTCGACCATTGATCCATTACGATTTCTTAATTATATTATAATTTTGGCGTAATGACTTCCTTCCAAAACTTGTAAGGTTTTTGAAAGTCGATACACAAACTTTGGACTTTCTTATTTGAACACTCAAACTCGTGAAACCCTTAACTAATAAACACATTTGACCATTGACCCTACGCGCGTGTATTACACATTCACAGACGTGTCCATCCAGTCAGCAAATGACCAATGAAATTGTTACACGTCAAGGGCGCGAATAAATTTATTAATTTCTACTTTTTCTTCTATTTTCCTTAGTTTCTTCTTCACCATAGCTGTGCAACTTTTACCTGATGGGGATGACGGAGCAAAACGACGTCACCAAACCCAGCCACCATAGCTGTGCAACTTTTATCTGAAACATTGGTTGCAGCAATTGAATGGATGGTAGAGGAAAATAAGGCTTCATTTTGCAAAGATGAACTTCCCTTAGAAGGAACGGGACACAATAATGGATTTCATTTTGCAAAGATTTGTTTCACATCACTATGAAGTGTGGAGACAAGATTATAAGGGAAATCTATCTAGCACTGCAAGTCGGGCCTAATGAGTTCCCGGTCCTATTCTAAGTGACGGATATATCATCGATATAGAATTTTTTTTTGGGAGGCCGTGAGATCATATGGCAGGAGAAGTTCCTTCCACTCTGAACCAGTATGTGAAATTTGAGTGGGATTATCAGGAGGTCATGGTTCATGGAGAACTTAGTCATCCCATCTATTCTGAACACTTGATCCCTATTATTGAAGAGATTGAAAAGTTTGATGGAGCTACTTTTCATGGAACCGGCGGAATAAGGCAGAGTCAATAAACCCAGACACCATTTTCTTCTTCTTTTTTGGTTTTCCTTATAGTTTTTGTTTATTTTTTTAATTTTACAATCTTTTTAATGAATAATAATAAATACACGCGCCAATTGAATGTGACTTGTACGCATTATGGCCACGTAAGATAAGCTATGCCACATAAGCATAGTCAATGGTCAAAGGTGTTTACTAGTTGTAGGTTTCACGAGTTTGAGTGTTTAAATGGGAAAGACGAAAGTTTGTGTATCGGCTTTCAAAAGCCCTACAAGTTTAAGCGATCACGAAGCCATTTCGCCATATAATTTTGTTATCTTAGACTTTCATGTATAAACTTTGCTCAAACCTGTTGATATTTAATGTGATGCTTATATTTTTGTAACGAATGAAAGCAATAAGTGATATCCTAACTAAAGATCTAAAGGCTATTAAATCGTGAGCCAAGCTAACGATCACCTATTACATTATGGAAAATATTTAATGTTATAAAAGTTTTGATTACTATACGATGTAAACTTCATAACAAATTATTTACCTTAAAAACGGATAACAATTGAATTTATATGTGATTTTAAGGATATACGGATTAATTCAATATAAATGATAAATTGCATTATATTAAACAGATAAAAGACATAATAAGTTGTCAAACCACACAAGAGGTGTGATTCCGGACTCAGTAACAGCCTTGGTGATATGCCTGCCTTCGATCATGGACTCACAATAACGAAGCATTGCTGAACAAAAGTAAGAACTTTGAATAATAGAGAAAATGAGAGTATACTGCCTTGATGTGCGTGCTACAATTTCCCCTAATGAATAATCAGACTCCCCTTTATATAGTAAGGGAGTTTTACCCTAAGCACAATTATATAAAAGGTAAAATCTTCCGTTTTACTAATCACTGATCTTCTGCTGGTACAAGTCGAGATTCACGCCATGAATCCAATTGGGCACGAATATCACGGCCCTTTGTTAGTCGCGCTCGATTGTCTAACAACGTTCTCCGAAGTTTAGGTATTTGAATCGGGCTTGGGAGCGTGGACCCGATTCGTCTGAGGGCAAGTGTTTTGCCCGGACCTTGATTCTCGAGGCTCCTTGCCTTGATTCCGTTTTCTTACGGTCACATCTCTGCTCCGTTTACTTCATCGATAATCAGGGCGTCTGAAGGGCTCGATTTTATCCTTACACAGATAGTCCCCTTGTTTCTCAGAGAGTAAGTTTATAGAAACCACGAGAAACGACATATGTGCTTCAATTCCTTCTCCAATACGCTATGACATAAACGATGGAGAATCTGAAACGTCCTCTCAGTTGTGTAATTATGACTTCAAACACGTGTCATTCCTCGGCTGGTCGCGAAACGACACAATCCTTCTGTAAATACTTCCTTCCTTCATTCATTTTGCTCAATCACCGAAGATGTCCTCCCCGAGGTCCGAAAGTACTGCAACGGGGCAGGCAAGGACATAGTGGTCCCCAAATCGGAGGAGGCCATTACTACCTACGTTGAGGGATACCTAAGTGTTTACACTTATCCCTTCACGTTGGGTCCGTTAGACCCGGTCATTCTGGAATTCTGTAAGAGGTATGAAGTATGTCTCGGTCAGATCCACCCATCGCTGTGGAGGATTGTAATCCTCCTTCTATACTTCATAAACAAAATCGACTCATGTTGTCTCACCATCGATCATTTACTCCGCCTGTATAGTCCCCGAATCTTCCGAGGGGACTGATAAAGCTCGTATGCCGGGCTATCAAAGCCTCATTCTCAAGCATCGATGAGGACTAGGATCGAGGCTGGCAGGGATGCTTTTTCTGGGTGAGGACTGTAGACTTGATTCCTACCGAGTTTAGATCATTCCCCGAGAAATAGCATGCATCATGTAAGCACAACCTTCTTTTAAATGTCAATTTTACATTCATCTCCCTTTTCCTCACTAGTGATTATGATGGTGCAGCTGCTGCTCGAGTCCCAAGCATTATCCCTCGGCTCAATGAGTGGATTGAGGGCATTTTCTCACAGATGCCTTATTCCAAGCGCTCATGGCACAAACTCTTGAAGAGCCGTTGGAAGGCTCGTTCTCATGGTATGATCTCTTTTCCGAATAAGTAACATTAGGCTCCCCTTTTAGCATCACATTCTTATTTCCTTTCTTTTCTTTTTGCAATCTTGCCTAAGACCATTGAGCTTGGGCCTTCGGTAGAGGATGGGGACCGGTCCATTGATCCCTATGCTTCGGGGTAGCTCGGGGTTACAGCAGAAGAGAAGAAGAAGAAAAGGAAGGCTCCGACATCTCTGAGCTCGGAGAAGAAGAAAACAAAGAGAAGGTTGGCTCGAAAGACAAATGAGCGCTCTAGCTCTCAAGCACCTAACTCAGACTCACTCTTCTGGCTCAGGGATGAGGCTGAGGAGGATGATCTTTTTGTGGCCCATGAACCAACCTCACGCGATAGTGGGCGGCAGCCAAGGCAGAAAAAATAGAGGTTGATAGGCCGATGTAGAGATGAGGGATGATTCCTCTTACGAAGCTGGCTCTGCTCTATCGGTGTCATAGATATTTCAGGGTCTCCTTCATTCACCGACTCTACGTTCAACAAATCCCGGACGGTGAAGGAGCGATCAAACAAAGGGGCCCACAGTACAGACAATCCCCTTCGTTCTTTTTTTAAAGGTGTGGACTCGATCGCTCTGGAAGACTTCTCCGGGTTGGGTGACTTGGAGGTGCCGAGAAAAGATCTATCTTCGAAGGCCGGTGGGCAGAACTCAAGCCCAAAATTAAGAAACTAGTTTCCCGCCCTGAATATAGATCCCGGCCGTAAGAGGTCGATAATCATTACCATCCCGGAGGATGCCCGGGTTCTTTCTGCTACTATAGGAGTAGCGAGTTACATCCAATGCCTGGTAACCGAAGACTGTGAGCACGTGATTTTTGCCCTATATATGAATAATTCCCAAAATTCCAACAAAATAATTTTTCTTTATTTTTACAATTCTTGTGAATTTTGTGTTAATTATTGGCATCTTATTTGTGCATGTTAATTCATATAAAACACAAAGAGTATGCATTTGCATTTAGGTTTTAATTTTTATATTTAGTATCAATTAAGGGACAATTTGTTTAGAACAAAGCATGAAAATCACAAAAAATAGTTCACTTTTGCATTTTTAATGATTTTTATTGTGAATTTGTCACGAAATAGTTTTTGAACAATTTTAGGAATTAATTAGTCTTTGTTTTAAAAAAATCAGGATTTCATGTTAGTTTTACATCTTTATAAAAATTATAAAAATTGTAAAAGTAAGAAAAGAAAATAAGAGTAGAAAAAGTGGTCTTATTTAAGACCCAAAATTTGGGCCAATGCATTGAAATTTCTCAGGCCCAAACGTCTCAAAATCATTGCAAATTTAGTCCAGCCCAGGTCCCTACCAGTCTGCCCCTACCTTCTAAACGAAACGGTGTCGTTTCGGGGTCCCTGAATCAGGACCGCTGGATCTCATCAATCCAATGGTCCGGAACTAACGAGGTTCTTAATATAAAAGGGTCCGAACCTTTCCCCCCTACCCCCATTTGCCTCGTCTTCCTCACCCCACCCCTTCTCCTCAAACCCTAGCCCGCGCCGCCATCAAACCCCTCGCCGGCGGTGAACACAAACTACGTCGTTCACTCCGAGGTTAACACCACAGATCCCCCTCACTCTCCTCTTTCCATTGCACCCACTGGTGTACCTCGAACAAGGCCGGAACTCGTCGAATCTTGGTTTGAAGTTTTCCGGCCAAATGACAAGTTCATCCAAATCAGTCCAAAATCACACCCCACAACCCTCGGCCCTTCCTCAACACTAATCCATGGCTATTTTCTTTCAAATCAACGTGAAGCGGACCGAATCTTAGATCTAAGAATTTCGGGCCAAACCCTAAAACCAAATCCTTTTGATTTCGAACCGTAGTATCCTTAACCATGTGTTCTCTTGTAAGAACACATGGTTAGGGATGTTACGCATCAAAAATCTGAAAGGATTCAGATGTTTCTGACTGGCCGGAGTTCCCTCATGCCTTTGTGAGTTTTTACTGCTTCCTTTTGCTCGCACGTTTGAAGTGTTATTTGCAATTGTTGTTTCGTTAATTGTTCTGTTAATTTTATGATTTAATTGTATTAGTTTAAGTTCTGTTAATTACTGTTGATTCTGAGTTTGATATTTGGTTGAATGATTGTAAGTTCATGGTTTAAAAATTAGTTTAAAGTTCACTTAATATTAATCATGGTAGCTTAAGCTCAGTTTAATTTCGTTTAGCCTGTTTGAGTTGGTATAATTGAACAGAATTGGTTTTGGTCAGTCTGATTAGTTATTTTCTGAATGCTGATTAATTAATTTCAGTTAGTTTTAGATTGGGTTAGGGTATTGGGTATAACTATTAAGGATGAGGTTAGGTTCAGTGATTTTAAGAGGCTTTCAGGGGTAATCTGGGTATGGAAAAGGGTAGTTCTGATGAGAATAGTAATATCAAGATATAGGGAAGGGCAGTATAGGTATTGTATGGGTAGAGGAATACCCTAGGGCCTTCTAGAATGGGGTACAAGTGTAGATTTTAATAATTGTAAGGCATTTACTTGTTTAGCAAGTTAAGAATAGAGGGACCAAACTGAAAATAGGGAGTGACTGATTGGAAAATCAGAACCTGATCTATTCTCTTTGGGGTTGCCTATAAAAGGGCATGAAATGCCTTGGAAAAGGGGGTTCTTCTCTCTTCTTCTGCCTTCAGCCCTAAATTTCAATTTGAGCTTTCATTCCTGCTTTTAATTTCAGTTAGCATTTCAATTCTAAGATTATTCAGAAAACAAAAACATCAAAAATGGAGAAATCCGAAACAACTTCACAGTTTCATCACTAGTCTTGGATTTCAATTTTAGGTTTTGGGTTTAGCCCTCTTACATAGGTGCTTAGGTGCAGCTGTGAGGGTCAGGGGTATATTTGAAGCATGTAAAACTGATCTGTGGAGTCTGCTTATATTTCTGGTTTTCAAAGCAATCTGCCTGTATTTCTGTGGTGTAACATTGCTGAGTTTGTTGCTGTTGCCGTTGAAAGTAGCTGATTCCTCTCCTTTTCTTTATTTTCATTTCAATCTCCAGGTACTTGTTCTGTAACTCTTAAATTTATGGAATTGAAGTAAACATGCTGTCTGAAGTTGATCTCTGATTTTTTTTTTGTTTGTTTAACTTAGTATGTATAAAACATTTAACTTACTCATGTCATTTGGGTACTGTACTAATCTTGGTTTGAATGAATTGGACTGATAAACTGTCAAGTATAGGTTTGTTCATTTCGATTAGTAAGTGGACATTTGGGGTATTTGGATTCATGTATGTAATCAAGGTTGTGGACTGCTTGGATTGTGCATTTCATGTTTATACAATTATAGTTTTCAATTTGTTTAAGTTCCACAGTATGCTGAAGTTAAATCTGCAAAGTTGTAGTTGATTTGGAGTTCAATACGAATGGCTGCTCTTAAGTTTGGTCTAGCATGAATTGTACCTTTAACAGCTTCATACTGGGCCAGTTTTGGGCCTGACGTACTAGCATGTAGCCCAGATTTTTGGTTAGATGATAAATCGAATTAGGGCCTAGGTGCATCAAGGCTTAAAAGTTAGTTAAATCAAAAAGTGCCCAAGGATTCGATCCCAGGGCTGTACGAATGCAAGTTAAATTTTGGGCCTGCTTTATACCTAACGCCTAGCATTCTAAGGGTCTGTGCCTGCAGCATGTGCAATGGCAGGAGTTAGGCCTTATGGGCTCAGAGCCCATTTGCTCGGCATTTCTGCCCGGATGTTCAAATTCAAATTCAACAAATTGTAGGCGTAACCAATTAGGATCCTTAAGTGATTAATAGCATAATTATCTCACCGTTTAGATTTGGAAAGGTTGTTTAGTGAATTTCACCACCTTCCCCAAAATAACAATACGTTAGAATCTTTAAGCGCGGCTAACTTAAAGTACCTTCTTAAACTCGGGTGCGCATTGATGCGACCCAAATCCAAATCTCGACAAAGTCAAAATGTGTTGACAATCACGGGTGCATTGATTGTGACGTGGTTCGAAACATGTTTTCATGACGTCGTAATTCCTAAAAATAAATAATGATAGAAAAGAGGTTCACAAATTGAGACGAGCCTCACCACACAAATAAATAAATGTGGGGCCCTCAATAAATAATTACCGAAATCATTAGAATTTGGAATGGCCTTTTAGCAAACTTCATGGTTTTTCCCCAAATAATACTACGTTAGCTTCTTTAGGTACGATTTAATTAAATTGCTTTCAAATTCGGGTGCGCATTGATGCGACCCAAATCCAAATCTCGATGAAGTCAAAATGTGTCACAACCACGGGCGCATTGATTGCGACGGGGTTCAAAACGCGTTTTCACGACATCGTAATTCTTAAAAAAAATAATTATAATAAAAGCGGTGTAAAATTAATAAAAGGCACATGAGCTAGAACGTATTAAAATCAGATAAAATCAAATACAACATTTAAGCGACCGTGCTAGAACCACAGAACTCGGGAATGCCTAACACCTTCTCCCGGGTTAACAGAATTCCTTACTCGGATTTCTGGTATGCGGACTGTTAACAGAGTCATAAATTTCCTCGGCTCGGGATTCAACTGGTGACTTGGGACACCATTAATCTCTCAAGTGGCGACTCTGAATAATTAATAATTAAATCCCGTTCCGATTGTCCTTTAAATGGAAAAACTCCTTTACGCCCTTGCGGGTGTAGGTAGAAAAAGGAGGTGTGACAGCTCTGGCGACTCTGCTGGGGATCGAACCCAGAATCTCTGGTTCATGGTTCAGAATTCGAGCTTAGATAAACTATTGTATTTAATTGTATATGATTTTCCTACATATTTTATGCTGAATGTGCTAAATGTTACCGCTTTGATATTATCTGAACTGTATATAAACTGCGCCGACACCCTTCTCTCTTCACCTCCGGGGATGTGCTTACTGGTTGATACTCCCTATTCTGTTAGTGTCATACCTTGAAATAAGAAAGAGGCCGGACAAGTTACGAAGCCGGATGGCCTTTTGGTTCCCGGTAAGTTGCCCCCTCCTCGACTCGAGTTGTCCGCTCGGGTACACAGTCTAGAACACTGACCCAGGTTTTGAACATAGAATAACATGACTTCATGCCGGATCCCTAGTAGGAACGCTTATCTGCATCACATTGCATTTGACTTAGGGGACTCAACACAGGGGTTGAGTCCGTCTAGGACTAGCAACCTTAAAATGAAAAGACCATCCTGATGCATCCTACTTGCTTTGTACATATATTTTTTTCAAACCTGCATGTTGACCGGTTTCTGAATCTCGGGAATGTTGGAAAATTGAGGGGAAAAAAAAAAGAAAAGAGAAAAAAAAAGAAATATCAGTTAGGAAGTTAATTGATTATTTTAGAAATAAAAATCAATGACCAATTACTGGCAAAACTCTGCCGAAATTTTGAAAAATGGAAAATGTTTTATTTTGTTTTACTAAAAAAAAAAGCAAAGAAATTAGAAAAAAAAAGAGTCTTTTATTTTTAAAATTGGTTGTTGATAAAGAATAGGATAAGAAAAGTTTTTGCTCTAGTTTGAAAAAACATAAGCTGTTTCATTGTTTGTTGAAAAAGGGAAAGAAAAAAAAGAGTCTTTTATTTTAGTTTGGAAAAAATAGGTCGTTTTATTATCTGTGGAAAATGAAAAAAGAGCCTGTTATTTTTAGTTTGGAAAATAGGTTGTTTTATTATTTGTTGAAAAGAAAAAAGAAAAAAAAAAGAGTTTTGTTTCTAAAAATAGTTTTTATTCGCTTATGAAATGCCAAAAATAAAAATGGAAAAGAGTCATGTTTTAAAATAGTTCGGCTAATTTGCCCGAACTACGTACGGTTTGATTCTCACAGGGCGTGAGATACGTAGGCAACCCTCATCGGGTCCAACTTTCCCTTTTTGCAAAAATAACCAGAACGTATCAAAATTTTAAGTTTGTCATGAATAAATCAGATAATGTCGTTTTTGTCAAAATTAGCAAATGTTCTCAAACGGGGCGCCGGAAGGCTGATTCTGCGTAAATAGCCACCTTTGGTCCTGTGTTTTCGTTTTTTATATATATATATTTTTATCTCGAAATGAAAAAAGCTAAGTAGAGTCGTCTTGTCATAAATAGCCTTAAAATCTTTTCCCAAAGCACTGAAAGACCTTGTTTGAAAGTCGAGTTCCTCGCTTGACAATAAATAGGTAATTTTGAGTCGCAAATATAGACAGTTTATTTTTTGTGTCAAACAAAAGTTTTCTTTTGCTTAAAACGTTTTAATAAATGTGCAGGATGAGCACAATGGTGAATGAGCCCTTTTCAATAATGACCAAAATCCCTTTTGAGCTGCAATTATGGTGGAATGACTTAGGCAAAGAGGGGCAAGACGAAGTGAGAAAATATTTGAAATACCTTCCGGATTTATTAAACATTCAGCCTCGGGGGGATATTATCAGGGCATTGGTCGCCCATTGGGATTCGGCACATAATGTATTTCATTTTTCAGACTTTGAACTCACCCCAACATTGGAAGAAATAGCGGGGTACATTGGAAGTGATCAAGCTCCATTGAGATTCAAATACTTGATTGCTCCTAAGGCCATTACCATACACCGATTCTTGGATTCCTTGAAAATACCCCGAACAGTTCACCATCCAGATTTTGCAAAGGGTTTCTGCAGTTTCCGCTTCATGTATGATAGATATGGCCATGTGGGCGGGTTCAACAATCCAGACTTTAAGCTTTGCAGCAGGAATAGCCGACAAAAATGGGAGGAACACAGACGAGTGGCATTTATGATAGCTTTTTTGGGCCTCGTAATATTCCCAAAGAAAGATGGTAATGTTGATTTGAAAGTAGCGGGCATCGGCAGTACTTTGCAAACCATGGGGAAAAGCACTTTAGCACCTATGATTGTGGCTGATATCTTCAGAGCTCTCACTGCGTGCAAAGCTGGGGGCAAATTCTTTGAGGGATGTAACTTGTTGTTACAAATGTGGATGACTGAGCATTTGTGCCCTCGCTCTCAGTTGTTGAGTTATGATTCGATTGAGAAAACTTGTATAGGTGAATTTTACACAAGAATCAAAGGGGCTAGTCTACCTGAAGGAGTCGCGGCCTGGGCATTACTATTTCGGAACCTCAACGCCGGCCAGATACAGTGGGTGTTTGGATGGTTGCCTGTCGAAGAGGTCATATATATGCCGGCAGCCCGCCCGCATTTTCTGTTAATGGAACTCAAAAGCATCCAGCCCTATGCGCCATATCGGGTTCTGAGGCAACTCGGTAGATATCAAGTAGTACCGAGAGATGAAGATTTGAGTACCCAAGTGGTCGAAATCAGTCCTGACGGTCGATTCCCCGAGGAAGAAGTTCGCCAAATTTGGAGCGAGTGTCAACATTTGATGGCAAACACTTGCGTATCAGATAGGGTCAAAGGGGAAGTTGCCCCAGGGTATCAGGAGTGGTTCAAAGGTGACGTGGCATGTGGGAGACCAGCTAAAAGACCTCACCTCGAAGATTTCGCCAAGTTATCCCAAGAGCAGTGGGACTGGTTATCAAAGGAAGAAAGCTATCGAGTTGAGATTGGTAAACTAAAGCAGCAAGTTGAGAGTCTGAAATTCGAGAACAGTGTACAGGTTGCCGCGGATCAGGGGGAAAAGAATAGACTGGCTCGAGAAAATGATGCACTTAGGACCCAAATCCGACAGTTGAAGATAACCCTCGATAAACAACCGAGGAGCCGATCCGATGAACAATTGGTAAAAAGATTGGAAAACGAAGTCAGGGAATAGCGGGATAAGTTAGGAAAATCTGAGAATGTCATGGCAGAACTTAAAGCACAGTGGGTACAAGAACAGAGGAGCGTCGCCAATACTTGAATCAGTTGAAAAGGGACCATGAGAAAATTGTTGCCAGTTTAAAGAGAAAAGTGGTTGCCCTTGAGGGTAAAGCGGTTAGGCAGGCTAGAGATTTTGAAATTGAAAATGGACATTGTTACAACTTGCTGGCCCAAATGGAGGTAGAAGTGCAGCAGTTACAAGACCAACACCTGCAAGACTCTCGAGTTTTAAAGATGTGCAGCGATCAGATAAGACGCTTGCTTATAGAAAAGAAGCAAACAAGAGACAGGATTAGAGCCATTGCTCATGCTATTACCAGGAGATGTCGGGTTTGTGAAGACATGACCCGTACTACTTTTGTCTCAGCAGTGATGATCTATGTGAAGCGAACCATGAATGAGCTAGAGCAGCTTGAAAGGGATTTGGATCCTAGACCCGCGGCGAGGCCGAACGACGCCCCGCGGACACCTAAGTTTGAAGCACTAGAATATGCATAGTCCGTGTCTGTAATTTCATACCATTTTGAGTCAGTCTTTCGTATGTCTGTTATCTGCCCAAGTCAAGTATGTCTGCAGTTTTAGAGTCTATATTTGTTTTTAAAATTGCGTCTATTAAGTTTCGTTTGTAATAGTTTGTTTTAGTGATAAAAATTGAAAATTTCGAAAAGTTCTTACTTCCCCTTTTTTATTTTCGCATTTATTCGCACGAACTACGCTTGGTCTGATTCGTGCGGGGTCACGATACGTAGGCAATCTCCATAGGATTCGACCATAATCGCAAGAAAAATAGAAGGAAGAAAAGGAAAATAGAAGGAAAACCGAGAAAGAGAGAAAGAGAGAAAAGAGCGGAAAAACAGAGAGAGGAAGAAGAAGCACAAGAGAGGGATAAGGTGAAGAAATTCGAAAGAAAGGTAAAAAGAAACAAGGAATGAAATGCGGGGATGACGCATGCAATCGAGCAAACGCATAATAGAAATGAATAACTGTATAAGAGCATTCATGCCAACGTGCGATTGTTAAATCTGTTAAGACCTAATCGCTAACAAAGTGGTTGTCTAAATGTGTGAGTCCAGGCAGGTGGTTAGTTGATTGGCAATTCTGGCAACTCACCCGTACAACACCCGGTCGAAAGATCAAGTAAAAATGACAGGGCAGGATTCGGAAATCAGCATCGTAGACCCTTCGAATGAGGTTAAGGTAACAGATGTGGGTGCTATGAAAGAAGAGATGAGGAAATTAAAAACACAAATGGCTTAAATGCATCGGGCATGGTCTCAAGGACATCCGGCGCCACTATATCCAGCTAACCCATCTTACATCCCACCCTGGCTCAAGCTCAGGAGCCTACCACTCCCCATGCATCTTCAGCTTTCCCTTATCAAGCCCAGGGTTATGGCACCACTTCATACGCTCCCCCAGCTCCACCTCCTAAACAGAACCCTCCACCACCCATAGTTCCCGTCTTTGTGGCACCTCCCCCAGCCCCACTACATAGATCGTCCAGTGAGCCGCTATTCCAAGCTCACGACACCCAATATTACCCTCCCGAACCCACTTTCAAAGCGCCTGAGCCATATACCTATTCTCCCCATTTTGAAATCCCGGGAGAGGTTGAGAAACCGGTTAAGAATACAGAACAGGAGGAAGTGATTCGTAAAGTCAAAAGCCTGGAGCAATCCTTCAGGAACATGCATGGTTTAGGTAACCAAGTCAGCGTCGCATACAAAGATTTGTGCCCTTTTCCTGATGTACAGTTGCCTGCGGGGTTTAAAATGCCGAAGTTTGACTTGTATGAGGGGCACGGTGACCCAGTAGCCCATCTGCGTGGCTTTTGTAGCAAAATGAGAGGTGATGGGGGAAAGGATGAATTGTTGATAGCATATTTTGGTCAAAGCCTGAGCGGGTCAATGCTAGAATGGTATACGAGGCAAGACCCCGGCCGATGGTATACATGGGATGATTTGGCACAAACATTCATTGGTCATTTTCAATATAACCTCGAGATAGTCCCCGATGGTCTGTCATTGTTGAAACTGGAAAAGAAGCCTGGGGAAAGTTTTAGAGAGTTTGGTTTCCGTTGGAGGGAACAGGCTGCAAGGGTTGATCCTCCCATGAGGGAGAGCGAGATGGTAGATTACTTCTTGCAAACATTGGAACCTACCTATTTTGGTCATCTAGTGACATCTGTCGGAAAGTCGTTTAATGAAGTGGTAAAGATGGGAGCCATGATTGAAGAAGGATTGAAATCTAACAAGATCTTGAGCTACTCGGCGTTGAAAGCAACCACCCAGGACATCCAAAGCGGTACTGGTGGTGTGCTTGGGAAGAAGAAGAAAGAAGAAGTTGCTGCAGTTGAAGCTAGTGCTTGGTCCAGGCCCAATAACCCTACACTCTACTACAACCAACCCAGACCCCACCACCCAAACTACCAATATAATCCATATGGCCCACCGCAACACTATTATCCACCACCAGAATCACACTTTTCTATTCACCACGCCCAGACCTACACTCAGCCCCCGATGCACTCGCAATGGCGTGCACCGAACCCCCAAAACACACATCCACCCTCACAAAATACCTATCCACCGCCCAGGGCCAACAGACCAGGAACCAACTTCCGCCCGAACCAAGCTTTTAGGAGTAAGAAGGCCCCAAACAGAAAAATATTTACGCCACTGGGAGAATCTTACACTGCTCTTTTCCATAGATTGAAACAGTTGGGAATGCTGACCCCAGTTGAATCCAAAGCAACAAACCCTGTTCCCAAAAACCTGGACCACTCTGTTAGCTGCGAGTATTGCTCCAGGATGCAGGGGCATGATACTGAAAAATGTTGGAAATTGAAAAATGCGATACAAGAACTCATTGATAATCGCCGCATCGAAGTACAGGCTCCAGAGGCCCCAAACATCAACCAAAATCCGTTACCAACGCATTATGAGGCCAATATGATCGAACTGATACATAAGGGGACAGAGCTTAAGAAACCGTCGCAGGTGGTTATGGTGATTCGTTCTACGGAAGCCAAAGAAGAGACAGTGAGTGCAAGGCCAGCGGTTTAGTTAAAAGCAATAAAAGACAAGCCAGTGGTGGTAATGGGAAAGGGACCATTTACGGTCGCAAAAAAGCCGGAGCCAGTCAAGTTAATGGCACCAGGGTCATCATCTGCACCCGTGGTGGTTGTGAAAGGAGCTTACGTAGAACCGGTTGTCATAAAACCGGTAGTCCAGTTACCCGTGATTAATAGCAAAGCCGTACTGTGGAGGTATGACAAGGTAGTGGTGACATACAAAGGAAAGGAAATTGAGGAAGAGAGTTGTGAAGCACAAGGACTAACCCGGTCGGGATGTTGTTTCGCTCCCAAAGAGTTGAGAAAGGCTAGGGGCGATAAAGATAATCCAGTGCCAGTCAAAAAAGCTGTGACGGAAGAAGAGGCAGAAGAGTTTATGAAAAAGATGAAAGTACAAGATTATTCCATTGTTGAACAACTGAGAAAAACACCGGCCCAAATCTCGTTGTTATCATTATTGATTCACTCTGATGAGCATTGCCGAGCTTCGATGAAGATATTGAATGAGGCTCATGTGCCTAACAAAATCTCAGTGAACCATCTAGAAACAATTGCCAACAAGCTCTTTGAAGCGAACAGGGTAGCATTTTCTGATGATGAATTGCCTGTGGAAGGCACAGAACACAACAAGGCTCTCTATTTGACGGTCAAATGTGAAGGTTCAATGGTTACTCGGGCACTGATCGACAACGGGTCGAGCGCTAATATTTGCACGTTGTCCACATTGAACAAGTTAAAGATCGATGAGGATAGAGTCCGAAAGAATAGCGTTTGTGTTCGAGGATTCGACGGAGGGGGAACAAACACAGTAGGGGATATTGTACTCGAATTGACTATTGGCCCGGTCAAATTCACTATGGAATTTCAGGTGCTGAATGCTGCAGTATCCTATAATCTTTTGTTGGGTCGACCATGGATTCACGCGGCCAAAGCCGTGCCTTCCACGCTGCACCAAATGGTCAAATTCGAGTGGGACAGACAAGAAATTGTGTTACATGGGGAAGATCCCACATGCGCCATGAATGATGCCATTATGCCCTTTATAGAAACTGAAAATGATAAAGGACCATGGGTTTATCAGGTCTTCGACACAGTTCCGGTAAGCAGAGTGCCCGAAGGTAAAAGCATGCCATGTCCTAGGGTAGTAGCTGCGACTGTCATGGTAGTATCGGAAATGCTGAATAACGGGTTCGTGCCAGGGAAAGGTCTGGGGGCTGAACTCCAGGGCATTATTCAACCTGTGTCCTTGCCCAAAAATCTGGACACCTTCGGATTAGGTTTCAAACCAACAACGGCAGATGTTAGAAGGGTCCGTAAATCAAAAAAGAAAGCTTGGGTTCTTCCTAAACCTATTCCACGTTTGTCCAGGTCCTTCGCCAGGCCGGGTAGTAAGAAACAGTCTTTGGCAAAGATGTCAGGTTCGTTAATTGGGGCAGAGGGGAATTTGGATAAGATGTTCGAGAGAGTATTTGCTGAAGTAAACATGGTTGAGGTCGTGGAAGGGTCAAGCGGAGCAGACATACAGTACATCGGACCACATGCTAACATCAACAATTGGGAAGCTACTCCTCTTTCAGTTCGGAGGGAGTCGTGGCAGTGGGTTTTGTTTTCCTTTTTGTCACCTAGATTATTCCAGGGTTTGTAATCCAGTTGCTATGTTCCGTCCATTTGGATGAGTTAAAACCTTGTTGTCTTTACATTTAATGAAATGCAATTTTCTTCGTCCCTAATTCTCTTTCCATTTTCTTTTCTTTTTCTTTCTTTGTACAGTTCTTTTTATGCTGATATCAATGATATGACATGCATGAGGAACCTTCGGCCCAGTTTTAAAAGCCAATCTAGCTCAGAAGTAGTAATACAAGAGATCGAGTGTGATGATGGGGTGGATTGTAACAATGATGAAGCTTATGAGGAAATTAGTAAAGAATTAAGTCATTTTGAAGAAAAACCCAAACCTAACCTAAATGACACAGAAACAGTTAATTTAGGGGACCAGGACAATGTGCGGGAAACTAAAATAAGTGTTCATCTGGAGCCACAACTTAAGGAGGAGATAATTAAAGTATTACATGAGTACAAAGATGTTTTCGCATGGTCATATGATGATATGCCAGGTCTAAGCACCGATTTGGTGGTTCATAAATTACCCACTGATCCGGCACTCCTTCCTATCAAGCAGAAGTTGAGAAAGTTCAAAACGGACATAAGTGTGAAGATCAAAGAAGAGATTACGAAGCAGTTTGAGGCGAAGGTCATTCAGGTTACACGGTACCCCACTTGGTTAGCTAATGTCGTGCCGGTGCCAAAGAAAGATGGCAAGACCAGGGTATGCGTCGATTATCGAGACCTTAACAAAGCAAGCCCAAAAGATAATTTCCCATTGCCCAACATCCATATACTGATCGACAATTGTGCCAAACATGATATTGGCTCTTTTGTGGATTGTTATGCGGGTTATCATCAGATTCTAATGGACAAGGAGGATGCAGAAAAGACGGCATTCATCACGCCGTGGGAAACATATTGTTATCGGGTCATGCTGTTTGGTTTGAAAAATGCTGGGGCAACTTATATGAGGGCCATGACAACCATCTTCCATGATATGATACATAAGGAAATCGAGGTATACGTGGATGATGTGATCGTGAAGTCTAGACAGCAATCCAACCATGTCAGAGATTTGAGAAGTTCTTTCAAAGGCTTCGCAGGTACAATCTTAAGCTCAATCCTGCAAAGTGTGCTTTCGGGGTGCCATCCGGGAAGTTGTTGGGGTTTATAGTCAGCCGGCGGGGTATTGAATTAGACCCGTCAAAGATCAAAGCTATTCAGGAGTTGCCACCTCCAAGAAACAAAACCGAGGTGATGAGTTTGTTGGGAAGATTGAACTATATCAGTAGGTTCATTGCTCAGCTCACGGCGACATGTGAACCGATTTTCAAGTTGTTGAAGAAAGATGCCGCGGTCAATTGGACTGATGAATGTCAAGAGGCTTTTGATAAGATAAAGGGGTATTTGTCAAACCCACATGTGTTGGTTCCGCCAGAACCAGGGAGGCCTTTGATTTTATATCTGACAGTTGTGGATAGTTCATTCGGCTGTGTACTGGGGCAGCATGATGTTATGGGCAGAAAGGAGCAGGCTATCTACTATCTCAGCAAGAAGTTCACATATTACGAGGTTAAGTATACTCATCTAGAAAGGACATGTTGCGCCCTAACTTGGGTGGCACAGAAGTTGAAACATTATTTGTCATCTTACACTACTTACCTTATATCTCGCTTGGATCCGTTGAAGTATATTTTTCAAAAACCCATGCCCACAGGAAGGCTCGCAAAGTGGCAGATCTTGCTTACCGAGTTCGACATTATCTATGTGACCTGGACTGCCATGAAAGCACAGGCATTAGTCGATTATTTGGTTGAGAACCCCGTCGATGAAGATTATGAGCCTTTGAAAACCTATTTCCCTGATGAAGAGGTGATGCACATTGATGAATTGGAACAAGCAGAGAAGTCGGGATGGAAATTTTTCTTTGATGGGGCTGCAAATATGAAAGGCGTGGGAATAGGAGCAGTACTTATTTCGGAAACAGGTCAGCATTACCCTGTTACAGCTCAGCTTCATTTCTACTGTACAAACAACATGGTAGAATATGAGGCGTGTATATTGGGATTGAGATTAGCTGTGGATATGGGTGTACGGGAAGTCTTGGTCATGGGTGACTCGGACTTACTGGTACACCAGATTCAAGGGGAATGGGAAACACGAGACTTGAAGCTTATACCGTATCGGCAGTGTCTGCATGAGCTTTGCCAGCGTTTTCAGGCCATAGAATTCAGGAACATTCCAAGGATTCATAATGAGGTTGCTGACGCTTTGGCGACTTTGGCGTCAATATTGCACCATCCAGATAAGGCTTATGTTGATCCATTGCAGATTCAGGTCCGTGATCAGCATGCTTACTGTAATGTGATGGAAGAGGAAATCGATAGAGAGCCGTGGTTCCATGATATCAAAGAGTACATTAGAGCGGGAGTATATCCAATGCAAGCCACCAGTGATCAGAAAAGAACGATTCGGCGATTGGCAAGCGGGTTTTTCCTTATGGAGGAGTGCTGTACAAAAGAACTCCAGATCTCGGGTTGTTGAGATGTATAGATGCAAGGCAAGCCACAACTATTATGACTGAGGTACATTCCGGAGTTTGTGGACCGCATATGAGTGGGTATGTTCTAGCAAAAAAGATTCTCCGAGCGGGTTATTATTGGCTCACGATGGAGCGGGATTGTATCAATTTTATGCGTAAGTGTCATCAATGCCAAGTACATGGAGATTTGATTCATTCTCCACCATCAGAATTACATACGATGTCCGCACCATAGCCTTTTGTTGCGTAGGGCATGGATGTTATTGGGCCAATTGATCCAGCAGCATCAAATGGGCACAGGTTTATTTTGGTAGCTATAGATTATTTCACCAAGTGGGTGGAAGCTAAGACATTCAAGTCTGTAGCTAAGAAGGCGGTAGTTGACTTCGTGCATTCAAATATCATCTGTCGGTTTGGGATTCCAAAGGTAATCATCACAGATAATGGGGCTAATCTTAATAGTCATTTGATGAAGGAGACATGCGAGCAGTTTAAGATTACTCATAGGCATTCTACTCAGTACCGTCCCAAGGCAAATGGTGCAGTTGAAGCAGCCAATAAGAATATAAAGAAAATACTCTGGAAGATGGTTGAGGGATCTAGACAGTGGCACGAGAAATTGCCTTTTGCATTGTTAGGATATCGCACCACCGTTCGTACCTCGGTGGGGGCGACTCCTTACTTACTGGTATATGGTACCGAGGCAGTAATACCCGAAGAAATGGAAATCCCATCCCTGCGAATCATTGCCGAGGCTGAGATCGATGATGATGAATGGGTGAAAAGCCGTCTTGAGCAGTTGAGTTTGATTGACAAGAAGAGATTGGCATCAGTGTGTCATGGCCAACTGTACCAACGAAGAATGGCAAGATCATACAACAAGAAAGTGCGTCCAAGGAAATTCGAAGTCGGGCAATTAGTCCTGAGGCGGATTTTGCCTCATTGGGCTAAAGCAAAAGGAAAGTTTGCCCCAAACTGCCAGGGACCATTTGTAATAACCAGAGTGTTGTCTAACGGAGCATTGTATTTGACAGATGTGGAAGGAAAATGTATAGAAATGGCCATCAATTCTGATGCGGTCAAGAGATACTATGTATGATTTCTTTATTTTCTGAATGTATCTGTTTGTATCTGGCATATCTTAAAGATTGAAATGATGAAGGCATTTTGTCCTGCTATCCAAACACTCTTATCCTTTGTTATCCCCTTTGAGCCTTACTTATTTTTCATATTCCTCTTTCGGAATCAACGGCACTATCAGGGAACACATGCGCCGAACATAAAAGAAAGAAGAGAAAAACAAAAGGAAAAGAAAGGATAGAAAAACAAAGGAAAAGAAAAGAAAGAAAAGAAAAAAAAAAAGAAAAGGAAAAGAAAGAAAAGCAAAAGAAAAGAAAGAAGAGAAAAACAAAGGAAGAGGAAAAGAAAGAAAAGGAAAAGGAAAAAGAAAGAGAAAGGAAAGAAAAAAAAAGAAAAAGAAAAACACAACAACAAAAGTTAATACAGTGAACTACCTTTGACTTGATCCCGAAAGGGTACGTAGGCAGCCTTACTCCAAGGTTTAGTCATACCAAAATAGAAATCCAAAAATTCCCAAGCAAGAAACTGGGGCAGAAGGTGTGATTTTTGTGAAAATTGGATTCCGAAAGTTGTAATTTAAACCCATTCGAATTGTTTTGAGCCTTTTATACCATTCTTTCTAACCCAATCCAAAAGCCTACATTACGGTCCAAAGAAAGACCTTTTGATCAATTTCTAAGAAATGCCAGGTAGAGCAGGTGACGGTAATTCGTATCAGGGGTGAGACTCTGGTTCAAGCAAGAAAAAACGAAAGTAAAATGAGAGAGTCTTATTGGTGAAAACCTTAATGGGCACCGTAAGGCGACGGGAGCTGAGAGAAAATAAATGAGAGAGTCTTATTGGTGAAAACCCTCGCGGGCACCTTGAGGCAAAAGTGAGTTGGAAAATGTTTGAATGGCAAAAGGTATGTGGGTGGAAAATGTTTCGAGGTACCGTAGTAAAGCAAAGTTAAGATCTGGGTAATCCAAACAAGTGATGGAAGTTTTGGGCAACAAAGTATGGCGATTGAAAGCCGGTTATTTGGACAGATTGGGCCGATCAATTCAAAATGCATGTCATGACCATTGGTACCAGCTGTCTCGCTCAGATAAGTTTCTTTTCCTTCTCTTTTTGAAATAACCACCTGGTTTTGGATTCTTCTTATCCTTGACTCAAACATCATCGCATTTCATTTTCTTTTGAGGATTTTATCCAGTTGAGATGTTTTAGTACTAGTCTTGGTCAATGAAAGCAGAAAGGACTTCAAAGCTCACTATCGGTTTCTAGAATTGTAAAGCACAACGTGGTCAGAGCATGTCAAAAATAACTTGATGTCAAGTGGAACACAGGGGATTAACAGAAGTCTCATCGGTAAAATGATTGGAGGATGTCGTGGGAAAGGCGAAAGCTTAAACAAAAGGTCAGAAATGAAATAACAGCAATGGGTGTAAAACATTTAGGTCGCCGGATGTTGGGAAATTTAAAAGTTGGTCAGAAAGTCAAGCGGTTCAGGGACAGTGCGTGGAAGGCAATCAACACAAGGCAAGGCAGCGGAAGGATTTTTCAGCAAGAAGGCCATCAACTAACCACCATTTTAAACTGACAAAATTTTCTTTGATTGTAACAGGGGCAGAAAGTTAGCCGTTGAAAAGGAATTCTCCAAGAAGGAAAACAAGCAGTAATCAGGTTTGATCGCAAAGTGCGGTTTGATTAAATACAAGATAATCTTGAAGTGCATAAGGGGAATGAAATTTGATTGCAAAGTTGGCATGATTAGAATAAGTGCAAGTTGTCAGGACCTTTCTAGATAATAGGACGTAGTTCATATACCTGAAAGTCAGGAGTCCACCTGAAAATAAAGACATATCATTCAGATTTTTAAGCAGTTAGGGGCCCGCCTGAAGAACGGAGGTGATACAATTCAAGTTTTTAGCTTCCCTTCAATCTCTTTGTTCATCTAGTAATCAGGAGTCCGCCTGAAGAATAGAGACATACAATTTAATTTTAGTAATCAGGAGTCCGTCTGAAGAATAGAGACATACAATTTAATTTTGGTAATCAGGAATCCTCCTGGAGAATAGAGACATACAATTTAATTTTAGCAATCAGGAGCCCGCCTGGATAATGGAGGAGTAGTTTCAATTTTAGGTTCAAAAGTCAGGAGCCCGCCTGAAAAATGGAGGTGTTAAATATTTTAGCAGTCGAAATTAGGAGCCCGCCTGGAGAAAAGAGGTGATATAATTCAATTTTAGTTTTCAATCAATCTCTTTGTTTATTTTGAAGACAGGAGCCCGCCTGAAGAATAGAGGCATGCGATTCAAGTTTCGGAGGTCAGGGAATCCGCCTGGAGAATAGAGTCAGGAGCCCGCCTGTATAACAGAGGAATACATACAGTTCAAGTTTCAAAAGTCAGGAGCCCGCCTGTATAACAGAGGAATACATACAGTTCAAGTTTCAGAAGTCAGGAGCCCGCATGTATAACAGACTCCTGTATAACAGAGGAATACATACAGTTCAAGTTTCAGAAGTTAGGAGCCCGCCTGTATAACAGAGGAATACATACAGTTCAAGTTTCGGAAGTTGGGAGTCCGCCTAAGGGAATGGCAATATGGATTTTTATCGAGAAAGCACAAGACAATGAGGCAACAAGGAAACACAAGACAACAAGGCAACAAGGAAGTACAAGAGCAAGTTTGAAGAATTTAGATAGGATTTTTGGTAATTCATAGAGAATAGTTGGTTTAGTTTCTTTTATCTTTGACATGATGTAATAAGGGAGATCAGCAAGCAGTAACAACAGTAGTAACAGCAGCAAGCGCAGTGCAATCACAGTTCCTGGTAGTCCCAGCTACCAGACACTCCCGAACTACACTGACCTGATTCCTGTTTAGCCCAGGATATGTAGGCAACCTCCGAAGCAGGATGCCGTCAAACTTTTCAAAAATGCTTCGCACGGAATTTTCAAACGGGCAAAAATCGCTCGTATTTGCTCACTTGTCTTTGCCCGAAAACCTTTCGCGTTTCCGAGCAAAGAGGGGCAGCTGTGGGCACGTGATTTTTGCCCTATATATGAATAATTCCCAAAATTCCAACAAAATAATTTTTCTTTATTTTTACAATTCTTGTGAATTTTGTGTTAATTATTGGCATCTTATTTGTGCATGTTAATTCATATAAAACACAAAGAGTATGTATTTGCATTTAGGTTTTAATTTTTATATTTAGTATCAATTAAGGGATAATTTGTTTAGAACAAAGCATGAAAATCACAAAAAATAGTTCACTTTTGCATTTTTAATTATTTTTATTGTGAATTTGTCACGAAATAGTTTTTGAACAATTTTAGGAATTAATTAGTCTTTGTTTTAAAACAATCAGGATTTCATGTTAGTTTTACATCTTTATAAAAATTATAAATAAAAATTATAAAAATTGTAAAAGTAAGAAAAGAAAATAAAAAGAAAATAAGAGTAGAAAAAGTGGTCTTATTTAAGACCCAAAATTTGGGCCAATGCATTGAAATTTCTCAGGCCCAAACTCCTCAAAATCATTGCAAATTTAGTCCAGCCCAAGTCCCTACCCGGTCTGCCCCTACCTTCTAAATGAAACGGTGTCGTTTCGGGGTCCCTGAATCAGGACCGCTGGATCTCATCAATCAAACGGTCCGGAACTAACGAGGTTCTTAATATAAAAGGGTTCGAACCTTCCCCCTACCCCCATTTGCCTCGTCTTCCTCACCCCACCCCTTCTCCTCAAACCCTAGCCCGCGCCGCCATCAAACCCCTCGCCGGCGGTGAACACAAACTACGCCGTTCACTCCGAGTTTAACACCACAGATCCCCCTCACTCTCCTCTTTCCATTGCACCCACTGGTGTACCTCGAACAAGGCCGGAACTCGTCGAATCTTGGTTTGAAGTTTTCCGGCCAAATGACAAGTTCATCCAAATCAGTCCAAAATCACACCCCATAACCCCCGGCCCTTCCTCAACACTAATCCATGGCTATTTTCTTTCAAATCACCGTGAAGCGGCCTGAATCTTAGATCTAAGAATTTCGGGCCAAACCCTAAAACCAAATCCTTTTGATTTCGAACCGTAGTATCCTTAACCATGTGTTCTCTTGTAAGAACACATGGTTAGGGATGTTACGCGTCAAAAATCTGAAAGGATTCAAATGTTTCTGACTGGCCGGAGTTCCCTCATGCCTTTGTGAGTTTTTATTGCTTCCTTTTGCTCGCACGTTTGAAGTGTTATTTGCAGTTGTTGTTTCTTTAATTGTTCTGTTAATTTTATGATTTAATTGTATTAGTTTAAGTTCTGTTAATTACTGTTGTTTCTGAGTTTGATATTTGGTTGAATGATTGTAAGTTCATGGTTTAAGAATTAGTTTAAAGTTCACTTAATATTAATCATGGTAGCTTAAACTCAGTTTAATTTCGTTTAGCCTGTTGAGTTGGTATAATTGAACAGAATTGGTTTTGGTCAGTCTGATTAGTTATTTTCTGAATGCTGATTAATTAATTTCAGTTAGTTTTAGATTGGGTTAGGGTATTGGGTATAGCTGTTAAGGATGAGGTTAGGTTCAGTGATTTTAAGAGGCTTTCAGGGGTAATCTGGGTATGGAAAAGGGTAGTTCTGATGAGAATAGTAATATCAAGATATAGGGAAGGGCAGTATAGGTATTGTATGGGTAGAGGAATACCCTAGGGCCTTCTAGAATGGGGTACAAGTGTAGATTTTAATAATTGTAAGGCATTTATTTGTTTAGCAAGTTAAGAATAGAGGGACCAAACTGAAAATAGGGAGGGACTGATTGGAAAATCAGAACCTGATCTATTCTCTTTGGGGTTGCCTATAAAAGGGCATGAAATGCCTTGGAAAAGGGGGTTCTTCTCTCTTCTTCTGCCTTCAGCCCTAAGTTTCAATTCGAGCTTTCATTCCTGCTTTTAATTTCAGTTAGCATTTCAATTCTAAGATTATTCAGAAAACAAAAACATCAAAAATGGAGAAATCTGAAACAACTTCACAGTTTCATCACTAGTCTTGGATTTCAATTTTGGGTTTTGGGTTTAGCCCTCTTACAGAGGTGCTTAGGTGCAGCGGTGAGGGCCAGGGGTATATTTGAAGCATGTAAAACTGATCTGTGGAGTCTGCTTACATTTCTGGTTTTCAAAGCAATCTGCCTGTATTTCTATGGTGTAACATTGCTGAGTTTGTTGCTGTTGCTGTTGAAAGTAGCTGATTCCTCTCCTTTTCTTTATTTTCATTTCAATCTCCAGGTACTTGTTTTGTAACTCTCAAGTTTATGGAATTGAAGTAAACATGCTATCTGAAGTTGATCTCTGCATTTTTTTTTTATTTTTTTTGTTTAACTTAGTATGTATAAAACATTTAACTTACTCATGTCATTTGGGTACTGTACTAATCTTGGTTTGTATGAATTGGACTGATAAACTGTCAAGTATAGGTTTGTTCATTTCGATTAGTAAGTGGACATTTGGGGTATTTGGATTCATGTATGTAATCAAGGTTGTGGATTGCTTGGATTGTGCATTTCATGTTTATACAATTATAGTTTTCAATTTGTTTAAGTTCCACAGTATGCTGAAGTTAAATCTGCAAAGTTGTAGTTGATTTGGAGTTCAATACGAATGGCTGCTCTTAAGTTTGGTCTAGCATGAATTGTACCTTTAACAGCTTCATATTGGGCCAGTTTTGGGCCTGGCGTACTAGCAGGTAGCCCAGATTTTTTGTTAGATGATAAATCGAATTAGGGCCTAGGTGCATCAAGGCTTAAAAGTTAGTTAAATCAAAAAGTGCCCAAGGATTCGATCCCTGGGCTGTACGAATGCAAGTTAAATTTTGGGTCTGCTTTATACCTAACGCCTAGCGTTCTAAGGGCATGTGCCTGCAGTATGTGCAATGGCAGGAGTTGGGCCTTATGGGCTCAGAGCCCATTTGCTCGGCATTTCTGCCCGGATGTTCAAATTCAAATTCAACAAATTGTAGGCGTAACCAATTAGGATCCTTAAGTTATTAATAGCATAATTATCTCACCGTTTAAATTTGGAAAGGTTGTTTAGTGAATTTCACCACCTTCCCCAAAATAACAATACGTTAGAATCTTTAAGCGCGACTTACTTAAAGTACCTTCTTAAACTCGGGTGCGCATTGATGCGACCCAAATCCAAATCTCGACAAAGTCAAAATGTGTTGATAATCACGGGTGCATTGATTGTGACGTGGTTTGAAACATGTTTTCATGACGTCGTAATTCCTAAAAATAAATAATGATAGAAAAGAGGTTCACAAATTGAGACGAACCTCACCACACAAATAAATAAATGTGGGGCCCTCAATAAATAATTACCGAAATCATTAGAATTTGGAATGGCCATTTAGAAAACTTCATGGTTTTTCCCAAAATAATACTACGTTAGCTTCTTTAGGCACGATTTAATTAAATTGCTTTCTTAAATTCGGGTGCGCATTGATGCGACCCAAATCCAAATATCGATGAAGTCGAAATGTGTCACAACCACGGGCGCATTGATTGCGACGGGGTTCAAAACACGTTTTCACGACATCGTAATTCTTAAAAAAAATAATTATAATAAAAGCGGTGTAAAATTAATAAAAGGCACATGAGCTAGCACGTAGAAAATCAGATAAAATCAAATACAACAGTTAAGCGACCGTGCTAGAACCACGGAACCCGGGAATGCCTAACACCTTCTCCCGGGTTAACAGAATTCCTTACTCGGATTTCTGGTATGCGGACTGTTAACAGAGTCATAAATTTCCTCGGCTTGGGATTCAACTGGTGACTTGGGACACCATTAATCTCTCAAGTGGCGACTCTGAATAATTAATAATTAAATCCCGTTCTGATTGTCCTTTAAATGGAAAAACTCATTTACGCCCTTGCGGGTGTAGGTAGAAAAAGGAGGTGTGACAAAGACGACAAGAAAAAAATGAACGAGGTGGGCGTGTTGTGCCTTTTCAATGAAGCCTAGTAGGCGTTGAATCAGGTAAGGCATTATTACTCTCTTTCACCTTCTGACTTAGTTCTTGCTATTTCTCACGTCTTCTTCTTTTTATCTTTTTGCTGGCCGTGGTACTCCACAATGAGAGCTTTCTTCGATACCGGGCTGAGGTTAACCAGCTCGAGGCTAAGGCCAGGGAGCTTGCTGAGAAAAGAGACATGTATCAGTTTCTCAGCGAGCAACACGAAAGGGCCATCAAGACTCTCCAGGCTGAGTTGGATACGTCTCAAAAGGAGCATGCCAACTTGTTTGAACAAGTAAAGATTTTTGAGGTTAGCGATGATAACTTAGCCATGATAACTAACAACCAAACCTCGTAGGCCCAGCAGAAGATTGACCGGATTGACCAACTCTAGGCTGAAATGAATGAGGTCCAGGCCATGACCGATGTCTTGAAGAGAAAAATGGATTGGCTAGCTTCGGAGATGGAGACTGCCCAGAAGCAGTTGGCATCGGCAGAGGTCCAACTTCGAATGGTAAAAGAGAGAGCCGAAGCACGGACTTGACAAATCAAGGACCTCCAAGCTCAACTGGGCTCGGTTGTTGCTGAACGACATGCCTTTGGCGAGGAGCTCGAAATAACGAGGTTAGAATCGAAAACAACCAGGGCTAATGCTGAAGAGATGGGGGCCCAGTACAGGGCCGATGTCTAGGTAGCCGAGGCCCGCCTGAAAGTCACCATTGAATACTGATAACTAGGGAATATGATGCATTTTACACTCCTTCTTGCTTAAGTTTTGATTAGAAATGTGTACAAAATAGTCCCAAAGACTCACAAGTTGTGCTTTATTGCAGGTTTGATCAACAAGGTGACAAGGTGTTAAAAACCAGCTCAAAAAGGAGTGAAACTTGCACAAGTACCAAGACAAGACAAAGCTCAGTCAAAACAGTGCCAGTGCGGCTGCACACCATTCTATGCGGTCCACTAAAGTGAAGTTCAGAGAGGTTGCTTTTTAGGCCATAAGGCAATCCGGCCGCAAAGGGGTTTTTGCGGTCCGCATTGGGTTCACCGCGGCCGCACTCGATTTTATGCGGTTCGAAGAGCCAAGGTTCAGAGAGGTAGCATTTTGGAGGATGAAGCCCAATGCGGTCCACGGTCCATTTCATGCGGACCGCACTAGAAGCCACCGCTGCCGCACTCGATTTTGTGCGGTCCACATTGCCCAAGTTCAGAGAGCAGATTATTGAAGCTTAGAGCCTTAGTACGGCTGCACTCGATTTTGTGCGGTTTGCACTAGCCCCGCAGGGGTATTTTTGTCCAGAATTTTCAGCTTAGTATAAATAGCTTTTTTCCCATTTTTAGGTCATCAGATAGTTTTGTACTCAGAGCTGCGCCCATGACTTAGTTTCTTTTACCTATTTTGAGTAATTTTAGCTTAATTTCAACATTGAATCTTCAAGTTTAATTTAGCAATTAATTATTATGAGTTTTTCTTCATCTATTGCCTTGTTTTCTTCTCTAATTATGAGTAGCTAGACCCATAAGCTAGGGTTGTGGCTCAACCCTAGTGTAGGTAATTGATGAGTCTTGTGTTTTAGGGCTTGATTGACTATGAATGTTTGATATTTGGACTAATTTCATATTTAACTGTTGAATTAGTGATTGCAAACACTAGTTATTGTTTAGTTGACTTTGGCTCTTCTTGAGAAAGAGAGCCTAAGTCTCTGAAATTGGTCCAACAAGGAATTGGGACGTACTCAAGAGATTGATAGCCCCAATTAAAGGGTTAAACCTAGAGATAGTAATACCCAACTTGAACCTCAATTGCTTGCACAAATTTGCATACCCAATTGGACTTGAGAAAGTAAATTAGGGCAAAATCACTTAAACCACCGAGAGATGTAGAGTGAGTAGAATCGTGCAATGGTTATATCATACTCCCCAAATATGACAATCTAGCCTTAGACTCAAAAATCCGTTAATTAACCACCTAGGAGAAAGTCACTACCCTAGTGCTTTTTATCTATTTGAGCAACTCGCAATAGTTTAACCATAGCTTTATTTAGCTTAATTTGGCATCACAATATTATAAAATTAGACTCATAATCAAACCAAAAATGTGTAGAAGTGCAGTTGGGAACAAATACGCAACTCTCATTTAGATAGATACTCAACTCCAATATCTAGCTCCCTGTGGAAATCGATCCCGACCTTAATCGGGTAAAAGCTGCTTCGACCTCTCTCGCTATTCAATAGTAGTACAGGGTTGGCCTCGATCACTTTTTGGTGCCATTTCCGGGGAGCTAACGTTTTTGGATATCTATCTAAATAGTTTTGTGTATTGTTCTTCTTTCCTTCTCCTTTACTAATTTGTGTGTGTCGCAACTTTAGGTACAAAATGGCAGCAAACTTAAACAATACACCTCTTGGAGATCTTCCGCCGGGGGAGGAAGTAGATGACAATGTTGAAGATGAGGTCCCTATTGTGCCTCAAGGACAAAGGAGAGGCCGCCAGGCCAATGATAATATTCCAAACCCTCCCCCGCCACCTCCAAGAGTGGCTCCTCCAGTGCTTCCAAACCAAGGCTATGCAAGTGCAATTGTCCTGCCCCAGATTCGGGCGGGCAATTTTCAAATTACCAATGTGATGCTGACATTACTGGAGCAACGTGGGTATTTCACGGGCGCTACCAATCAAACTGCTTACAAACATCTTAAGGGGTTTGTGGATACCTGTTAGGGAGAAATCAAACTAATGTATCCGAGGATGCACTTCGGTTGAGACACTTCCCATTCTCACTTAGAGGGAAGGCATTGGATTAGCTTGAGTGACTTCCCAACCATTCCATCACTACTTGGGATGAGTTGGCGGACAAGTTCATTGCAAAATTTTTCTCACCGGGGCATATGGCAGCATTGAGAGATGAGATCTTAGCTTTCAAGCAGGAGCCCACTGAACCTTTGCATGAGATGTGGGAGCTATAGAACAGTGGTAAAGGAATGCCCCAAAAATGATATAACTGAGGTGATGATCCAACAGACTTTTTACCGGGGCATTAACACAATAAACCAATGCATAGTGAACAAACTTGTTGGGGGAAACTTCATGAAGCTATCTTATGATGAGGCTTGTGACATTCTGGACGAGACGGCTGAAACTTCTTCTGCTTGACAAAGTAGATCCAATGTCCCCCAGGGTGACCCCACGGTCACTCATTTGCACAAGGAGTTACATGATCACAGATAGGCTATAGCTGAGTTGACAACTACTATGAACCAACTAGCAAAGGCACAGTTGCAACAAGTTCAAAATCCTCTCCAAGTGAATGCTATGGAGGGTGTCAACATGCTAGTCAACAAAAAAAGACAAAGAGGTCAACAGAACCAAGGGAATTCGGAGCAATTTGATAATAATTGTGGTGGATTTCAAGATGATGGTTATGATGGACAGAATGAAGAGGTGCAATACATGAATAATAATCAAGGCCAAAGGGGCAATTCTTCCAACCAACAATAATGGAGACCCCAAGGTAATTGGGGTAATCAACAACAAGGCAATGGTAATTGGGGGAACAACAACCAAAACTCCAACTGGGGCAATCATAACAATAATCAGAACAATCAAAGTAATTGGAATGGGAACAACAACAATTGGGGTGGTAACAATAATCAAGGTGGTTGGAATAATGGAAACCAAGGAAACCGGGGGCAAGGCTTTCAAAGGCCACCAATGTACCAACAATCAAACAATCCGCCCCCATTTCCATACCAAGGTCCTAGTTCTTCCAACAATGACATGGGGAGAATTGAAATGATGTTTGAACAAATGATAAAAAAGAGTGCGGATTCCGATGCTCAGTTGTCTTCCCACAACACTTCCATTAGAAACTTGGAGGTTTAGTTAGGCTAAATCTCTCAGTCCTTGAACACTCGCCCTAAGGGTGCTCTACCAAGTGATACGGTAGTAAACCCAAAGGGTGGGAACAATCATGTTATGGCGGTAACTATAAGGAGTGGACGAGGCAGTGATGCGAATGCCTCCAAACAAAAGCAAATTTTGAGTGATGAAGTTGAGTTTCAAAAGGATGAAGTTCCTTTGGTGGTTGAAAATGTGATTGATAACAATGTGAACAAAGAAGTGAGGATTGATATTCAAGGTGCCGAGGTGGAAACTCAAAATGACGTGAACCCATCTAGGGAACACGTAATAGACATGCCGGAGCCGGTTGTGCCTAAATCCAAGGCACCTTTGCCAAGGCCACCTCCGTCTTATCCTCAAAGGCTCGCGAAGTAAAAAAGTGAGAATCAATTTGAAAAGTTCATTGACATGATGAAGAGCTTATCCAATAAATGTGCCTTTGGTGGAGGCTCTTGAACAAATGCCGGGCTATGCTAAATTCATGAAGAACTTGGTGACAAAGAAACAGTCCATGGATTGTGAAACTATAAAGATGACTCACCAAGTTAGTGATATAGTGCATTCAATGGCCCCGAAGCTTGAAGATCCCGGTGCTTTCACCATTCCTTGCACCATTGGGAGTGCGGATTTTGCTAAGGCTCTATGTGATTTGGGGGCTAGTATCAATTTGAAGCCCTAATCAGTTTTCAAAACTTTGGGTATTGGATAACCGAGGCCGACTTCCATGAGATTGCAAATGGTGGATAGAACAATGAAGAAACCATTGGGTATTATTGATGATGTCCTTGTCCGGGTGGACAAATTTATCTTGCCAACTGATTTTGTGATCTTGGATTGTGAGGTGGATTATGAAGTTCTAATCATATTAGGGAGATCTTTCCTTGCTACGGGGAAGGCCTTAGTTGATGTGGAAGCAGGGGAACTCACCTTCCGGGTGGGTGATGAAAAGGTGGTCTTTCATGTGTGCAAGTCAATGAAGCAGCCCAACAGTACCGAGGTGTGCTCTTTTGTGAACCTTGTCACAGCAGTGATAGTTGATGATACCAGTGCAATGATCAATGTGGAGGACCCTCTTGAGGCCGTATTGTTGAATATTAATGTCAATGAGGATGCAAGCCGGGTGGAGTGTGTGAATGTTTTACATGGAATGGGCTCGTACTCTTATGAGCCTAGCAAACTCTCTTTGGATTTCGAGAATAGGAAGACTCCACCAACAAAGCCTTCAATTGAGGAACCTTTGGTGTTGGAGTTGAAGCCGTTGCCTCCACACCTCAGGTATGAGTTCTTAGGCCCAAGTTCTACTTTGCTAGTTATTCTTTCCTCTTGTCTTACTAACATGTAGGTTGATGCCACATTGGCGGTGCTTCAAAAGCGAAAAAAGGCAATTGGATGGACTTTAGCTGATATTCGGGGTATAAGGCCTCACATTCTGTATGCACAAGATTATTCTAGAAGATGATGCAAAGCCCTCCTTGGAGCATCAAAGGAGGTTGAACGAAGCAATGCAAGAAAGTTGTGAAAAAGGAGGTGATCAAGTGGTTGGATGCTGGGGTTGTGTACCTCATCTCTGATAGCTCTTGGAATTTGCCGGTGCAATGTGTACCGAAGAAGGGTGTCATGATCGTGGTTGCAAATTCACAAAATGAGTTGATTCCTACCAGAACCATCACTGATTGGAGGGTATGCATGGACTACCGCAAGTTGAATAAAGTGACCCGTAAGGATCACTTTCCATTGTCTTTTCTTGATCAGATGTTAGACTGACTTGCTAGGCGTGCCTTCTACTGTTTCTTGGATGGTTATTCTGGATACAATCAAATCTTGATTGCTCCGAAAGATCAGGAGAAAACCATATTCACTTGTCCATATGGAACCTTTTCCTTCTCTCGGATACATTTTGGGTTGTGTAATGCACTGGCTATATTTCAGCGGTGTATGATGGCCATTTTCACCGATATGGTGGAAGATATTTTGGAGGTGTGCATGGATGACTTTAGTGTTGTGGGTGATTCATTTTATGAGTGTTTGAAAAATCTTGATAGAGTTTTGGCCCATTGTGAAGAAACTAATCTTTTTCTCAATTAGGAGAAATGCCACTTTGTGGTGGAAGAGGGCATAGTTCTTGGGCATAAAATTTCAAAGCATGGTATTGAGGGAGACAAAGCAAAAATAGATATGATGTCATGGCTCCCTCCCCCTACCTCTGTCAAGGGAGTTAGAAGTTTTCTTGGGCATGTGGGGTTCTACCAGGGATTCATTAAACACTTTTCGAAGGTAGTGAATCCCCTATGCAAGTTATTGGAAAAAGATGCCAAGTTCGTGTTTGATGATAAATGTATGCAAGCCTTTGAACTTCTCAAGCATAAATTAACCACCACTCCTATCATTACTGCACCTAATTGGAGCTTACCCTTTGAGCTCATGTGTGATGCGAGTGATGTTGCGGTTGAAGCGGTTTTGGGTCAAAGAGTGAACAAAATGTTCCATCCGGTGTACTATGCAAGCAAGACAATGAATGACGCTCAAGTGAACTACACGGTGACCGAGAAAGAATTTTTGGCTATTGTGTTCGCGCGACTGTATCTCATGGGTGCCAAGGTCATAATTCATACCGATCATCCTGCACTCCGGTACTTGATGATGAAGAAGGATTCCAAAGCTAGACTGATGTGATAGGTCTTGTTACTTCAAGAGTTTGATTTGGAGATTGTGGACCGGAAGGGTAGTGAAAACCAAGTGGCGAACCACTTGTCCCGCTTGGAGGAGGAGAGGAGGCCTCGTGATGGCCTAGAGATCAATGATTCATTTCCCGACGAATAACTCCTTTCGGTGTCAGTGAATGGTATGCCATGGTTTGCGGACGTTGCTAATTTCCTTGTGACTGGTATAATCCCGTGTGAGCTCTCTTCCAACCAAAGGAAGAAGATCAAATGGGATAGTTTGGATTTCTATTGGGATGAGCCGTACTTGTTCAAGATTTGCATGGATGGTGTGATCCGAAGGTGTGTCCTGGAGGAGGAACAATTGAGTATCTTAGAGGCTTGCCATTCCTCACCCTATGGTGGTCATCACGATAGGGTGAGGACCACTTCGAAAGTTCTTAGTTGTGGGTTTTATTGGCCAACGCTGTTCAAAGATGCAGGTGATTTTGTCCAGAGATGCGACGAATGCCAAAGAGTGGGTGGAATTTCGAAGAAAGATGAGATGCCTCTCAATACCATTCTTGAACTGGATATCTTTGATGTATGGGGCATTGATTTCATGGGCCCATTTGTTAGCTCTTGTGGGAACACTTACATTCTTGTGGCGGTTGACTATGTTTCAAAGTGGGTTGAAGCCGTGGCTTTGCCCAACAATGAAGCCCGAAGTGTTGTTGCATTCCTCAAGAAAAGCATTTTCATAAGGTTTGGCACTCCTCATGCGATTATAAGTGATAGGGGTCTCATTTTTATAATTTGTCAAAATATTAGCCCGTCGTAGTTCGATCAAGGTCGAACTTTTCTTTTTGGAAAAGGCCTTTGGCCTAAAGGGTGTTATTTCGAACTTGTTGAAATACTGACCCGTCGTCGTTCGATCAAGGTCGAACTTTTCTTTGTGGCGAAGGCCCTTGGCCTTACAGAGTGTTATTTTGAACTTGTCGAAATATAAACCCGTCGTCGTTCGATTAAGGTCGAACTCTTCTTTTTAGCGAAGGCCCTTGGCCTTAAAAGGTGTTATTTCGAACTTGTCGAAATATTAACTGGTCGTCGTTCGATCAAGGTCGAACTCTTCTTTTTGGCGATGGCATCTAATCACCCATTTTACCGGAGCATCTAGTCACTTAAACTCCAAGATTTATTTTCTTATTTAGTCACCGATCAAGCATTCGAGGTATGAATAGTTGAGAATAAATCATCAACGCTAGTCATATGTATGTAAGTAAATTATCGAGTTT
This sequence comes from Nicotiana tabacum, assembly GCF_000715075.1. NCBI lineage: Eukaryota > Viridiplantae > Streptophyta > Magnoliopsida > Solanales > Solanaceae > Nicotiana > Nicotiana tabacum. The sequence continues at coordinate 96,135,241 of NC_134084.1, read as the reverse complement.
AATTGACATAGTCATTGTATATTAATATAGCACTACATCTTATAGAACTAAGTCGGGCCAGTATATTTGTTATATATATATATATATATGTGTGTGTGTGTGTGTGTGTGTGTATGTATGAATATATACATATATATACATACACAATTAAATATATATTATATAGTATCTATAATTAAATAATTTCTTTTTAAATTTTACACTTAAATTACAGACTGACTTCGATCGGTATTTAAATTAAATAATTTTTTTAATTTAACATTAAATTACTGACCGACTTCGGTTGGAATGATCGTGGTCAAACAGGTCAAAGGCCACTTAAACTTATTGATCGAAATTTCTGACTGAAGTCGGTCAGAAATGTTTAATTTAGATCTAGCCCAAATGGGTTTTTCTTTATTTCCCTCTTTTCTCTATCTCTCCTCCATCTCTTTTCTTCTCCTCTCCACTATCGCGATTCCCCTAAATCCCCGGGGCATTTGCATCTATACTCGTTTTTTGGTCATGTTTCAACTTGTGCCCTCTTTGCAAAAAAAATTGCAAGCGTACCCACTTTTTTACGTAACCTCAGCATACGGGGCTGAAGTAGCAAAGACAATCACGCCAAACTTCAGCATTCTAGTAGACGGGCTTGAAGTAGCAAGTGTGCTGAACCAAGTGTGCTGAAATTTTTGTTTGTAATTGCTGAACTTAAGCATAGTAGCTGAAGTTTTGTTCTCTATTTGCTGAAGTTTTTGTTTGTAATTGCTGAACTTAAGCATGGTAGCTGAAGTTTTGTTCTCTATTTGCTGAAGTTTTTGTAAAAATTTAAGCACTAAATAAGCTAATGTTTTTTGTCCTGGATTCATTAGTTTTGTCATTAAGCTTTTTCAAAAATTTCAGCAGATGATGCTGAAGTTATTTAGTTCATTTATAAAAACTTCAGCACTAAATAAGCTGAAGTTTTTTTGTCCTGGATTCATTAGTTTTGTTATAAAGCTTTTTCAAAAACTTCAGCAGAAGATGCTGAAGTTATTTAGTTCATTTGTAAAAACTTCAGCACTATATAAGCTGAAGATTTTGAAAAGCTTTCTAACATACTAGATAAATAATCACATTATTCTTTCATAGTGTATTACTACTATAAAATAATCAGATTGCCAACAGTATCTAAATCATAAATTTTGAAAACAATAAACATGAAAAGAATAGAATTATCATGAAAAGAATTACTAAGTGTGACCTTAAACTACAAATTATTGTCTACAAACTTACGTAATTATTTATAATTTATTTTTAAATAATATGATAAACATACTTATGGAAATCATCCCATCAACTGAAGTTTCAGAAGAAGAAGGAGAAGAGTGAGAAGAAGAAGGAGGAGAAGAAGGAGAAGAAGGAGAAGGAGAAAGAGAAAGAGAAGGAGAAGGAGAAGAAGGAGAAGGAGAAGAAGGAGAAGAAGGAGAAGAAGTAGAAATGAGGCTAAAGTTGTTTAAAAAGTGGGTACAAAGTAAAAAAAATATTAAAAAAATAGGTATAGGTTAAATGGAGGGACCAAATAGGTACAAGACTACAAACTTACGTAATTATTTATAATTTATTTTTAAATAATCTGATAAACATACTTATAGCAATCATCTCATCAACTGAAGTTTCAGAAGAAGAAGAAGGAGAAGAAGCAGAAGAAGGAGGAGGAGGAGAAGAAGAAGAAGAAGAAGAAGAAGAAGAAGAAGAAGAAGAAGAAGAAGAAGAAGGAGGAGGAGGAGGAGAAATGGGGCTAAAGTTGTTTAAAAAATGTATACAAATTAAAAAAAAATTAAAAAAAATGGATATAGATTAAATGGGGGCGACCAAATAGGGTGCCCCGTGCAATTTACCAAAAATCAACTCCTATCTCCCTCCTCACCTAAAAACAAAGCACCTAGAAGTCTCCCTCCCCTCCCCTCCTCTGCCACTGTTCCGCCGGCCCCACTGTGTTCTGCTACCCAAAATCAAACCCCCTATCCTAGCATTTCAAGGTTAGTTATATACATTTTTCAATTTAAGTCATTTTAATTATTTTAATTATAAATTAAGATTTAGTTAATGTTTAATTAAATTTAGTTGTATAATTGTGAGTTACCTTGTTAAACCTTTGAAATATTTCATGTGTTATTATTTAGGATTGTTCATATTAGAAGAGTTCATATTTGTACTCTAGCCCCTCTTTGTGAATTGGTATTTTGTGTAATTTTGGAAGACCTAGATGCATGTCTTAGGTGCTAATAGCATTTCAAGATTAGTTATCTATATTTTTGAATTTAAGTAATTTTAATTATTTTAATTATATAAATTAGGGTTAGTTAATGTTTAACTAAATTTAGTTGTATAATTGTGAGTTGATATAAATTAGGGATTGTTCATATTAGAGGTCTTTAGAATCTTATTATAATTTTTTAGCGTGTGATATTTATGTATATATGTGAACTTTCAAATTACTTCTTACAATTGAATTTTAAAAGAACTTATTTAGGGTTATATGTGAACTTTCAAATTAATATAGACTTGTTCATGACTCGTGAGACCTAAGGGAACCTAGTGCTCTGATACCATGTTGTCACGACCCAAAATCCACTAAGGGTCGTGATGGCGCCGGACACCGCTGTCAGGCAAGCCAACCAAGATACTTAATTAAATTCTCGTTTTAATAATTTTGAAAAATATGATTTTCCTTCAATTTTACCAGTAAAAGATAATCGTTTCAAATCAAATATAAATGTTAAGAAGTTAATGCAAGATACCCCATAATCATCCCAGAACCCGGTGTCACAAGTGCATGAGCATTTACTAGGAATGAAATAAAATACAGTAACTGTCCGAAATACAAGTGGACAGAAATGAAAATACAGTACAATACTCTGAAGGAGACTCTGCTGGCTACGGTCGTCTCGATAAATGCAACTCACCTGAGTCTCCGTATCAACCATGTCACTAGCCACACATAAACATGTGCAACAAAAATGCACAGCAAGTGTAGTATGAGTACGAAAACAACGTGTACCCAATGAGTATCCCGTCTAATCTCAAATGTCACGACCCAAAATCCACTAAGGGTCGTGATGGCGTCGGACACTGCTGTCAGGCAAGCCAACCAAATTACTTAATTAAGTTCTCATTTTAACAATTTTGAAAACTAAGATTTTTCCTTCAATTTTACTAGTAAAAGACAATTTTTATAATGTAAATAAAAGAATGTTTGGAAGTAAATACAAGATACCCAATAATTATCTCAGAACCCGGTGTCACAAGTGCATGAGCATCTACTAAGAAGGAATAAAATGCAACAACCGTCCGGAATACAATATTGGACAGAAAATAAAAACAGATAACTGAAAGAGACTCTGCTGGCTGCGGGTCGCCTCGAGAAGTGCAGCTCACCTAAGTCTTCATATCAACCATGCTGCTACGCCCAGTAGGCCACTAGAGATACATATGCCTGTGCAACAAAAATGTACAGAAGTATATTATGAGTATGAAAACAACGTGTACTCAATGAGTATCTCGTCTAATCTCGAAGAAGTAGAGACGAGAGGTCGACTTTGACACTTACTAGTAGTCCAATAACAATATAGTGAAAATGTGAGGAAATCATGGATTTTTATAAAACAATTATAAACTCGTAAAACCAAATAGCAGGTAAACAACATCTCAAATAAGTGCGGATTTCCAAAAGTTACTTTTCATTATGCTTATTAACTATATCTGGCCAGGGAAGGCAAATATTATTGCATAACATTCTCAAGTAAGCAATACAAGCATGCGCATATCATGCCGAGGTCGTACGGCCCGATCCAATAGAAATGTAAAATGTGCACTGCCGAGGGTTGAACGGCACGAACCATAGATGCATCTATTACCTCGCTCGCGTATCATACATGCGATGCGGTCAACATAAATAAATAAATACCCCGCTCGCGAATCATACATGCAACGCGGGCACACATACATACACACAGTCAAACAGCCAATCAAGAGTTTATTCCAATAAAAGCCAATTCTCTTTTAATGATTTAAGAAAATGAAGTTTAATCCTTTTAGAAATTCATTTACCAATTCGATGAGATTTAAGCAATTCAAGATATTAATAAGTTACAAATAATCCAAGTACAGCATGTTTTTGTGTCCTAGACTACCGAGACAATAGCATAATAGTAGCTACGCACGAACTCTCGTCACCTCGTGCGTACTTAGCCCCCACAGATAGAAGCACATAACCAATTAACTCACTTATAGGGACAATTCCCTCTTACAAGGTTAGAAAGGAGACTCATCTCGCTCCGAAGATCCAGAACCGGCATTCCACGCCCTTCCAAAGACTTAAATTGCTGCACAACGCTCCAAAACTAGCCAATAATTATGCAAAATCCATTAATATATGTTCAAGTACTCATAATAATCCAATTTATAGCAATTCCTAACCTCAATCGAAAAGTTGACAAAATTATCCTCGGGCCCACGTGCCCGGATTCCAAAATTTTTCGAAGATAAACTTTACCCATGAACTCACGAACTCAAATATATGATTTTCTCTTAATTCCATACCCAAAATCGTGGTCAAATTCCAAGAATATAAATTTTCTAGGTCTTCCTCAAACTCCCCAAATTTCTACCCCTTTACATGCTAAAATCCATACAAAATCGATATATTTAACTCAATATAGGTGGGGTTAGCTTACCTTATTGTTGATGATGAAAATCCCCTCTTGAAGCTCTCCAAAATCGTCCATACCAAATGAAAAATGGGAGAAAAATGACCATCTCCCGATTTTTAAAAGAACTCACTGCCTCCAGCACTTCCGCATCTGCGGTCAGGGGATCGCATCTGCGAGAAGATGACCGCATCTGCGAAATGGGGAGAGAAGGCTGGGACCGCTTCTGCAGTCTGGGGGCCGCATCTGCAGCTTGGGAGCCGCTTCTGCGGTTCCTGGCCTGGCTTGCTTGGGCCGCTTCTGCGATGCAAGAACCGCTTCTGCGGTCTCGCACCTGCGGTCCACCAACCGCAGGTGCGGTTATGACAGAAGCAGCAACCTTCAGCCCTTCTCAAAAATCCCATTTCGATATGTTAACCACCCGGAATCCACCCGAGGCCCCCAGGACCCAACCAATCATACCAACCAGTCCCAAAACACATTACGGACTTGCTCGAGGCCTCAAATCATATCAAACAACGCTAAAATCTCGAATCGACCTCCAATCCAAGCTTTATGAATTTTAGAACTTCCAACTTCTACTTTCGATGTTTAAACCTAGCAAATCACGTCCGATTGACTTCAAATTTTGCACACAAGTCATATTTGACGTTACGGACTTACTCCAACTTTCAAAATCGGATTCCGACATCGATATCAAAAAGTCCACTTCCGGTCAAACTTCTCAAAAACCTTCAAATTCTATCTTTAGCCAAATAACTTCACAATGACCTGCGGACCTCCGAATTCACTTTCGATCGCGCTCCCAACTCCAGAATCACCATACGGAGCTATTCCCAGACTCAGAATCCCAAAAGGACATCGATAACACTGAAATGCATTTCAACCCAAACTTATGAAATTTCTTCCAAAGTGCTAGCTTCTACAACAGGCGCCTGAACACTCCCGGGTCATCCAAAACCTGATCCGGGCATACACCCAAGTCCGAAATTATCATATGATCCTACTGGAACCTTCAGATCCCGATTTTGAGGTCGTTTACTCAAAAATCCAATCTTGGTCAATTCTTTCAACTCAAGGCTTCCGAAATGAGAATTCTCTCTCCAAATCAACTCTGAACTTCCCGAAATTTAATTCTGACCACGAGTACAAGTCATAATACCTGAAATGAAGCTGCTCATGGCCTCAGACTGCTGAACGACGTGCTAGAGCTCAAAACGACCGGTTGGGTCGTTACATCGAAGAAGGGGCCGTGTATTTTCAGCTTCTCCCCCTGTTTGCAATGTCAGAAAATTGAAGAGTAGAAGTCTACCATTGAAGTCCATTCAAAGCTTTGCTTTCGAAAATAAGATTTTTTGAGTTTGTTAGTTGTTTGGATTGGGTGTTATTCCAATTGATTGAAAATATCAAAAGGAATTCAAATTTTAAATTTGAAGTGATTTGGAGTAGATTTGAGCAAGATTTGAGTTAAATTTCAGAGAAAACACAAGGTAAAAGACGAAGTCAGTTTTTTGTATAATTTTGTATAATCTTGTATAATAGTGTATATGAGTGTACAAACACATCTTATACACTATTATACATTTTTTTACACATTTATACAAGCGTCTGTAGACGAACTTCTTCCTCGATTTTCAGTTACAATTCTTGACCAAATCTCCATTAAATGACTTCAAATTTTATACAAACCTCCTTATATTATTTCTAACAAGTCTAACTAATACCCACTCTAAATTTCTTACAAAATCAAATTCGAAATTTAAACCCACATATTTTAGCTTGTTAAAAATTTAATTTTCACCACCCAAATAGATTTGGTTTGTTGAACTAATATTTGAGTCACAGTTACTGATTCAAAAATTAACTTAAAAGCTTGAGCAATCTTTTTTTAAAATTAAATAGTAATTTTGAGAATCCGCTGGAGTTGAATATTGGATATTAGCCTATTATTTTTGGGCTAGTTAGTTATAAATTGAAATATGAGCTATAAAGTTGAAAAATAGGGAGCCTAGTTGTTCTTATGTGAAATTTCCCCCACAAAATATCCCTAGCTAGTCCAAATTGAACACATACCACTACTATAACCATAAGCAAGGCAGAAGTAATTACTCAAGCGAATTGATTCGCATTCTCTAGCACTTGTCATCGAAGATTCAGTATCTTGAGGCACCTCTTATTTTTGTACATATTTTTTTTTTCCTATTAGCATTATGATGTTGTAAGTCTGTTTTCCTCACAACCACCAAAAAAATCCTTCAAATCCCACAGTATATTTGATTTAAGCTCAAAACCAGTCAAACAAGCAGAAAAAACTTGACAAGTGTAATTGTAGATGCCAAATACATCACAACAAGCATAAGCATCACATTGTACTTTGGGTTGAGACCAAATCAAGATCTACTTTTTTGAACTATGTGACCAAATGACCATATTAAATTGTCCCGATGTATTCAATACGAATCTTGGTGTGATTGAAGGAGCATCAGGGTAATACGTAAAATAGCCATCGTTGTCATTGTTGACATAACTATAATTGAAAATTTGGCTATTCCTCAACTGAGGTGACAACTCTAAGATATAAAAATTCCAAAATTTACTATCAAACACAGTCATAGATAGGGGTATACATAGATCGGGTTGGTTCGAGTTTTACCATTACCAAACCAAACCAATTGTGTCGGGTTATTAAATCTAAAGACCAAACCAAACCAATAAAACTCGGATTTTTCAATCTCGGGTTTTCTCGGATTTTCGGGTTTTTCGGTTTTTCTCAGACTTTTTTTCCGGTAAAATCTTCGTAGAACAAAACATATAACTTGTGCTCAAAATATTTTTTTAATCCTAGTAAGATACAACTATATAAAGTATTTTCCTAGAAAATAATACAAAATATGAGATGTGTCCATGGCATTATCCTAAAATATTCAACAATGAAGACAATAAATTATGTAATATAAATATTGCTAATTAAAAAGCCATAATAAAAATAAACATAATCTAAAAGTACTAAGTCATGATAAAATAAGTAGATTAATAACTAATAAGGGAATATTATTTACATGACTAAACGCTAAAGAAAAATAAAAATATGTTATGCATTTTTATCTAAATTATTGCAAAACAAAAAATAGATACTCAATACATTCCCTTTCGTAATATTGAATTGAATGTCTTTTGTTAGCATTAATATTGATTTGATTTTGGTTTGGGCTTTTGTTAACATTATTTAATTTACTAATATTAATGGCTATAAAACTTATTGGAACATTCAAAAGTTCTAAATCCAACCTTGAAATAATACCTTAAATGATAAAATTATGAAATTTTTTAAGGAATATTTATAAATTACATCACAATAAGTATATTTATATATTAAATATATATAAAATTTCTATATATGTAATTTCGGGTTGGTTTGATTTCGGTTTGACTTTCTTTAGTTAAAGCAAACCAAACCAATTATGGTCGGGTTTTTTTTTCCAATATCAAACCAAATCAAATCAAACCATAGTCGGATTTTTTTTTTCGGTTTAACTTGAATTATTGGGTTGGTGTGGTTTGTGAGTTTCCTTTATACACCAGTCATAGATAATGCGAAAAAGTATTAATTGACAAATAGAAAGTTTAAATTTAGGGTCAACGACAAAACTTAGTAAATTGACTTGTAACACATGCATAAAGGTTTGTGAATAAGTTATCCTGTTGTTATAATGTCGAGATTATATATACGATCAAATAACAACAAAATTATTTAGTGAATATGCTTTTATTTATAGATGTTTGGCTCATTGGACCAAAGATGGAATACAACGAGCAAAATATAAACTATGTGTTTGGTTGTACATTAGTTAAACTTGAATAAAGAACCGTAGTTTTATTTTCAATTTCGACCTTGTTTGAGAAGAGTTTTGCTTTATTATTTTAATTAGTATTAGCACCCGTGCGAATGCGCGGATATTAATCATGTCAATTATTTGAGTTATTTGAATTGTATTTAAATAATCTTATAATTTAATCATTCTCGATAAATATAGATAATTATTGAATATTAATTAAGAAATACTACATGAAAAAAGTTAACCATTTATCAAATCAAATCTCCTAGTTATAACTCTATTTTCCTTTTTGGGTATAATTCTTGCATGTGTCATTGGATCCTAGAAATAATCAGGAAACAAAATAATAACTCATACTTATGGCAAAAAAAATTAAAGGTTGAGACTATGAAGGACACTTTGGATACGACTTAACTCTTTTACTACTACTTGAACTCTTATTTGGTGTGTTAATATCTTTTAAAAAATATTTTTATTTTAAATTTCAGTTTATAAAACTTTATTTGTCAATAATAATTATTTTTATAATAATGTAAGTGAAAATATTATCCTTAATTCAAAGTTCATTTTAGTCGGCTATCTAAAAGTTTAAAAAAATAGCCACTGCATTTTTTCCCCAGTATGACTCCATTTTGATATTTGACATTAACCATGTTAAATATCTGAGTTATTTGAATTATATGTAAATAACCTTAAAATTTAAACCTTCTAGATAATTATAGATAATCGTTAGATATTAATTAGGAAGTATTACATGAAAAAAGGCTAACATTTTTTTCAAATCTCGTATTTATAATTTTATTTTTGCACTATAATTGGTGTCATTGGAACCTAAAAATTTCACAAAGCGAAATAATAACTCATATTTATGGCAAAGCACAAATGTTTAATAATATGAAATTTTTTTTGGTTACGATGCGATTCTTTTACTACGACTTGAACTCTTATTTGGTAGGTTATTATTTTACAAAAAAGATTTCTATTTAAAATTTCAATTTCTAAAACTTTATATATTTTCAATAATGATTATCTTTATAATTATGCAAGTGAAAATATTATCCTTAATTTAGAATTCATTTTATTCAGCTATCAAAAAATTTAATGATCCTTTAGCTAGTGAAACTTTATTTCAGTGTGATTTCATTTTGAGTTTATCGATATCTCTAGCCACAAATTTTGAATTTTGAATTTTGAATACCCTATATATACAGATTTTAAATATACTTTTTGTTACATTTGAAAATCGCTACAGAGACTATTAATTAGAAACCAATATCCCTCTTATTAAATTTGAGCAAAAAATCTTTCACATAATTTAATGATTCAAAACTAATATTCTTCAGCGAAAAATATATTATACCCTTGCAATGTTGGCTTAAAGAGGTTTCAGCTTATACCTTTTTAATTCCTCAAAGGTGCTAAATTGAAATTAATGATAGCAATTGTATAGCCAAAGTTTGTTATTTGTTTGATGTCCATTTATGCAAATTGACTCTTCAAACAAGCATTCTTCAAAAGAAAAAAGAAAAAAGAAAATTTTGAATATTGGATGCTTTTTGTGATGTTTCTTTCTCCAACATGTAGGTTCACTTCATTATATATGTAAGTAAATTTTTATTCGATTTTTAAACTCTTTTTTGTTATTTTGATAAACATAGAAGTGTACCCTATATATTACATTTATTTATTTATTTAAAAAAAAGAACTACAATTATAGGTTTTAAATGTTAAAGAATTTTATAGTTATATGAGAGGCAAAGTAGTTTTTAAATAATTAGAAAAGATAACAAAAATTTCTAACATGATTGCACATAATCATTAACCGAATTAAGTATGATAACAAAAGATAATTTTTTATATTAATTCAAATTTAAAAACTTTATCTATAAATTCAAAATTATCCTTTAATTCAAAGCTAACATTTTCTCAAATCTCGTAGTGATAATTTTATTTTTGTACCATTCTCATTGGTTTTATTGGAACCTAAAAATAGTCACAAAGCGAAATAATAACTCTTATTTATGGCAAAGCACAAAGGTTGACACAATATGACCGATTCTTTGGTTACGATGCGACTCTTTTACTACAACTTAAACTCTTATTTGGTATGTTATTATTTTTTTTAAAAAAGTATTTTTTTTGAAATTTCAATTTCTAAAGTTTTATAAGTATTTTAATAATGATTACCTTTATCATGGCAAGTGAAGATATTATAATTTAAAATTCACTTTATTCGGCTATCTAAAAATTTAAATGATTCTTTAGCCGGTGAAACTTCATTTTAGTATGTCTCCATTTTGAGTTTATCGATATTTCTTGCCGCATATTTTGAATACCCTATATATACATATTTTTTGTTCTTTGAATCATTAAATATTAAATTAGTTGATTGTTATTATATAACATTGCATTTACTTGTCTTTAAATTTCCAAGTATAATTTTGAACTATAATTATAGGGTTTTAAATATGAAAGGATTTTATAGTTATATTCAATTTTTTTTCCAGAAACGAAGTAGCATTAAAATAATTAGAAAAGATAACAAAAGTTCCTAACATGATTGCATATTGTCATTAATTGAATTAAGTATGATAGCATGATAACAAAAGATAAATTTCTTTCTTTTTTATTTTAATTCAAAATTTTAAAACTTTATCTATAAATTTAGAATTAAAAAATAATTCAAATTCAGTTTATATATATATATATATATATATATATATATATATATATATATATATATATATATATATATATATATATATATATATATATATATATATATTTGTATTTCTATTTGACTAACCTAGTAAAATATGAAATAAAGTTATCATTTACTATTGGCATTTACTAGCTTGCCACTTGGCTTAACCACAATACCAATTATATATGGTAACTTTATTCCTTTAATATACATATATATTCATTCCTTTAATATATGTAATATATATAGATATAGATTTTTATTTTGAAATTTCAATTTCTAAAGTTTTATATATATTTTAATAATGATTATCTTTATCATGGCAAGTGAAGATATTATCCTTAATTTAAAATTCACTTTATTCGGCTATCTAAAAATTTAAATGATTCTTTAGCCGGTGAAGCTTCACCTTAGTATGACTCCATTTTGAGTTTATCGATATCTCTAGCCACATATTTTGAATACCCTATATATACATATTTTTTGTTCTTTGAATCATTACATATTAAATTAGTTGATTGTTATTATATAACATTGCATATACTTGTCTTTAAATTGCCAAGTATAATTTTGAACTATAATTATAGAGTTTTAAATGTGAAAGGATTTTATAGTTATATTCAGTTTTTTTTTTGCCAGACACGAAGTAGCATTTAAATAATTAGAAAAGATAACAAAAGTTCCTAACATAATTGCATATGATCATTAATTGAATTAAGCATGATAACATAATAACAAAAGATAAATTTCTTTTTTATTTTAATTCAAAATTTTAAAACTTTATCTATAAATTTAGAATTAAAAGATAATTCAAATTTAATTATATATATATATATATATATATATATATATATATATATATATATATATATATATATATATATATATATATATGTATGTATATGTATGTATGTATGTATTTCTATTTGACTAACCTAGTAAAATATAGAATAAAGTTACCATATAATATTGATATTTATTTGTTTACCAATTGGCTTAACCACAATGCCAATTATATATGGTAACTTTATTCCTTTAATATATATATACACACATCTAGTTGGGCCTTAAAGCAAGTGAGAAAAAGAAGTAAAAATGACACCAGCTAGCACCCTAAAGGACTGCTATTTATGATTTAGTTAATGCATTCTGAATTTTAGTTTTTTAGTGTAATTATTTAGGACACAAATATCCTAAGTTGTCCTAAAATTAAGATTATTAGCTCAAAATTTCAGGACAAAATTAGTAATGTTATTTCCAAAATAGCAAGTAGCAACCCTTAGAATGGGTGTCTGTGAGCTTCTCTCGAAAAAGAAAGCTCAAGAATTTAGTTTGCAACTTGTTTTGAAAAGGAACATGTACCTATTTATTACATTATAAACTTATTCACCCTTCCTCGAGAGGTTATCTCTTAATTAGATAAGCATATACGATTTATTATTTATATATAAAATAATATATTAGATTCCAATCTTACTCATGTTCTTTCCTCTTCTTTTTTCCCTAAATTCAAACCTCTTCAAATTCATTGATGATCCAACAATTCTCCAAACTCCACTATCAACTCTGCACCAGCCAATTTCAGTCAGCATCCATTCATTAATTTTCTTCCTAAATCAGTGGCTTCACCTGAATGCATTATTATTAAAGTTATGCACTTTTTAGTCCGCTTCAACTAACAAGGAAGAATAATCACTAATGAAAATAAAGTAACAATGAACATTATTTGAATCTGTATACCGAGTCTATACGTCATCAGATCAAATGATTCATTATGAGGTATAAAAGATAATGTGCGATCATTTTCAAACCAACGCACACATCTGAGTATGGATTATTTGAAAAATGACAGCTATTAAAAATCTCTATTGACAGTCATTAAAAACCTTTAAATTTAAAAATTAAATTTTACAAAATTATTATTTGTTTGGATTGTGTATTATTGCAAATGATTAAGAATATTTTTTGGAGTTTATATCTCAATTTTGAAAGAATTTGGTGAAGATTCGAGTTGGTTTTAGTTGAAATTTCAGATTGTAAGAAGACATAAATAAATTGAATATATATTTTGTATGTCGGATGTACAATCTATATGCAAAATATATACAACTAATATAATTGTATGTAAATTATAGCTTTTTAATTGGATTCTGCACAAAAAAAATTATATGCAAGTTGAATATAAATTGTATGTAAATTGTAGTTTTTGATCAAATTCTGTATAATAAAAATTATATTCATGTTATATATAAATTATAGCTTTGATAGAATTTATATATATTATGACAAAATTAATTACTTTCTATAAATACGAAAACAATTTCATATATATACGAAAAAATCCCTTTTGATAAACATGAAATAACTGAACAAGGAACCTAAATAATTTGAGAAGTAAAGCAAAAAAAGGGAAAAATAAAAATGCAATTTCCTATACCGAACTTGGACATTGTCTTCTAGCTCAAAAAAAAAAGCGTAATGATTTCCTGGCCACTTTAACTTGTAGGCCTTTTGAAAGCCGATACATAAACTTTGGACTTTCCCATTTAAACACTTAAACTCGTGAAACCCATAACTAATAAACATATTTTACCCTTGAACCTACGCGCGTATATTACGCATTCGCTAACGTGTCCATCTAGTTAGCAAATGACCAATGAGACTGTTACACGTCAAGGACGCGAAAATAAACCCCAACCGATTGGGGTCCCCCGTCCTTAAATCAATAGACCGACCAACCCTCCCCCACGTTTCGTCTCTTTTCCAGTCTCTAACCAACCCTCCCCTCTTAAACCTAGGTTAAGTAATGGCCTGAAAATTAGTCATCCCCTTCCAAAATTAATCATAATCACTCCAAAACCAACCGATTGGCCATCAACAAAGAATCCAACTGTTGAGCCTCCTGTATTTACCAAGATGCCTGGTAGACCTAAACAATATAGAAAAGATCTCAAGATAAACCTAAAAAGAAGTTTGGTAAGAGATCAAGGAAAGGGACACCAATGACATGCTCTAATTGTAAGGTAGTAGGCTATAACAAGAAGGGGTGTCCTATCCTAGTAATGCATTCAATTTGTTTCTAATTGTGATTTGTACTTTGGTTGTTTCTATAACTCATTTTATATTTTGGAAATTTCAGAAAGGACAAGGATCTGGAACAGCAGGAACCAGAAATGTTGGTGCTGCTCAACCATCACAGGCTGCTCAAACAACAACTCAACAATCAGGTCCTGCAAGTGATTCTGGAACTGCCAGGACCAGAAATACTCAACCATCAGCTGTTGCAAGTGCATCTGTAAGTATTCTTTTTTTACTTTAGTTAATCTGCATTAGGACCATGATTTTTAAATTATTAGATAGTATTTATCTTACATCAGGATACTGGAAGTATGAGAACAAGGACTTCTGAGGATATTATATCTAGTGTTAGAGGAAGGCCAAGAGCTAGTGGACTTCGAGGAAAACCAAGAACTACTGGATTTGATATATTATTTAGTGATACAAGAACAGTGATTGAAAGGGTAAGATCATTGAGGATTTGAATTTTTATTTAGATATTAGTAGTTTGGGGGTGCTAATTTGGCTTCCTATGCAATGTGGATCAAGAGATAGGGTACATTCTGCTCCTACAAAAGTAGTAGATGCTGGGCAGACCAATATCGATCTTGGATTCAGTGCACCTGTGTCACGACCCAATTTAGGATCGTGACCGAATCTTAGGAGCAAATGCTCCCAAGTAAGCCTTATCGGTATTTTACAAAAAATCGGACAGAGTTTCCCCTATTTTTGGACTATCCCAAAATATTTTCCTGTCTCAAATTAGCAACCAAACATCCTAATAGCAATTCAATTGACAGTGACTTTATCAATTAACCAAAATAAATATCTACCTTTAATAGTTCACCCACTAACAACTATAAATACTACTTTATCTCCAAATTTGATAAGAATGAGTGATACTCAACATAAGTCTATAATAACGAAGAAATACTCAAGACACTAAAAGAATGACCATGGAGCGACTCTAAGAGTTCAAAGAAAAGACCATAACAATTGGTAAAATCTCTGCCCACGCGAACAAGTGCGAGGCTCACCAAGAACTATCAACCTGTGCGCTCTAATTGACGAAATCCTCGCCCGCGTCAACTGTTGTCTCTGTAAACAAAATTAGCGGGGAATGAGTTGCTAGCTCAGTGAGTAATAACACTTAACCATAACCGTTTTTATTGGGGACAAGTCAGAAAACATGCTATTATATTAAATAGAAATTATCATAAAAATGCCCCTTTCAGAAACAATAAATAATTTTCAGTCTCATCATGTTTTTCTTGTAGTATAGTATGATTGACAATTCTGTAATAAGCTCGGTAACCACTATATAATATCAATATTCATATTTTAGGAGGTTTCAATGAACGGATCATGTAATCGGTACAACTATAGACTTCTTCGCAAGAAGTCAAATATAACGGTAGTCCCTACTCGAGGGAAATCAGTAACGGTATGCTAGTTCTACCTTCCCACTAGCGAGGGCTATAACGGTAATCTATAATTACAAGGTGCACCAGGTCTAACGAACCCGCCGTTAGCTACGATATCCTTCAATGTCTTTTCGATAACAGTAAATTCAAGTAACGGTAAAACAGATCTAGTGACAACGAAAATATTTAAAACCGCGGTATTCATTTCAAATAACTATTTCGCTATCATATCGAGTAAGAGACTTGTCCCACATGAATCTCAAAATAATTGATAGCATATTCATATTAAAAATCATGTGTATATCATGCAAGTTATGAAAATACAAATTGCGGTAAGATTACTACTCATAGTACTCGTGCCGAAATACCAAATGTTTCACCTCGAGCAATTCGTACAAATTCCTCCAATCAATCTATAATTACATAATATCGATCTCATGTTAATTGCCTCATTTAGGCTAAATCCATCACTAATTTAGAACACCCAATCATCGGAGTTCACGTTTGAGTCTTAGTTTGTGGATTTATATTTAATCATAGAACTAGTCCATAATTCTATCAATTTCAAACTATTTGGTATAATTTATTCCTCTAAAATTAGACCTATTAGTGCTTAAACCAAACCTTTATAGCCTTATTATCTCCATAGTAATTTTATATTTCTTTTTATATAAGACATATATAAGAGAAAGTTGATATTGAATTCTTTTGTACTACATAAAATTGTATAGATACAATTTAATAATTCAATAGATGAGGAGAAAAAGGTTAACCTCTTGAATCGAAGACATCAGATTTGAGTCCTGGTGTACCATGATAATAAAATATTGAGTTTGAGTCCTAATGCGTTATGACTTCACATGTTTTTATGAGAGAGAGCTTTAATACGTTCAATTTCAACTCCCAATTCTTCTTAAAACCTTTGCCCAAAGCTTTCTTCTTCTTCTTCTTCTCTTTTCCCCTTCTTCTTTTTCTGCTCGTTTTCCTTTTTGCCGTTTCGAAGCTTTCTGCTTCGTTATCCTTATAAGGGTGTTTGATAACCCTTTTCAATTCTTTGTTGGCAGATAGTGTAATGTGCCCTTTAGGCCCTTTATTTTAAATTCCTTACCTTTTTCCTTTTTGTTTTGTTTTGTTTTGTTTATTTAGTTAGTTTTTCATTTATTTTTTTATAGCTAGTTTCTTCTTCTTCTTATTATTATTATTATTATTATTATTATGCTAATGATCAATACACCATAATAAAATATAGGGTATTACAACCTGGACTGAGGTGGCAAGGAAGAAATGATATAAAACAAAGGCAACTTCAATAACAGTTGAGGAGAAGACAAACTCAAGCAAGCCTTAGCCAACCTTAAGTCCATTCTTCATCACAATCAATCCAGTTTCCATGTCCAAACTCGAGCCAATCTCAGCAAAAGATCAACCAATCTCAACCTTGAAGATGACTGAATGTTTGTTTTTGTGATAACTTAAGTCTGTTAGAGTGATGACCTTTTAGAAATAAATTCTACATTTCGAGGTTTTAAAAACCTCTTTCGACATCACCTCGATTTGTGTGCATAGTCAGGGCACGTAGCCGGAAAGCCATTATGTGAAAATTTGTGAAAAATGATGAATTTTGACTTTAAAATGAATTTAAGTTGACTTCGGTCAACATTTTGGGTAAATGGATCCGGACCGTGATTCGACGGTCCCGGATGGTCCGTAGGAAAATATGGGACTTGGGCGTATGCCTGGAATTGAATTCCGAGGTCCCAAGCCCGAGAAATGAATTTCTAAAGAAATTTATTTTCTGAAATTATTTATGAGTTTTGGAAATGAAATGCGTTTAAAATTTAATGGTATCGGGACCATATTATGATTTTGGAGCCTTGTACAGGTCTTATATGTGCTTTAAGTCGAGTCTATGAAATTTGGTAAGAAATGGAATTGAAATGACATGAATCAGACCGTATTTGAGAAAAATTGAAAAATTTGAAGTTCTTAAGTGATTTCATGATTTTGATGCTAAATTCATAGTTGTTGATGTTATTTTGGCGATTTGATCGTACGAGTAAGTCTGTAAGGTATTTTTGAGGTAGTGTACATGTTTGTTTAGGAGCCCCGAGGGCTCGGGTGAGTTTTGGATAGGCGTCGGAGTGTTTTTGGACTTAGAAATCTGGTATTTCTGTTGTTGCTGGTGTCTGAGTTTTTAACTCTATGCAATCGCGTGGTAACCCTCGTGAACACACAACACAAATTGGGAGGAAGGCAGGTTTTCACTATGTGAACGTGTAGACCTGGGTGCGAATGCGAAGCTTTGGGAATTTACTCTATGCGAACGCACCAGATTAGTCGCGAACACATAGAGTAGGAAGGGGACTGGGGGCTGGGTAGTTTTAACCCTATGCGAACGTGGCCTCTAGCTCGCGAACACGTAGGCCAGGAGAGTCAAACCTATGCGATCGCATAGGCTTGTTTGCGATCGTGTAGTGTATTTTTGCCCACTCATTTAAAACAGTAATAGAAACGGGAGTCTTCATAATTTTCATAACTTCTTCCAAACTCCAAATTGGGCGATTTATGAAAGAGAACTTCACCAAAAATTCATAGGTATATAATCTTAGACTCATTTTCTTCAATTTCCATTAACACCCATTAGATTTCTAGGCCTAAATTATGTTCTTAAGGGTAGAAAATTCGGGATTTGGATAGAGTTAGGGCTTTTTGTATAATTGGGATGTAGACCTCGTTTTGGGGTCGAATTTTGGAACTAATTACATATTTGGGATCTTGGGTGAATGGGTGATCGGGTTTTGGTCCGAACCTCGTATTTTGACCAAGCGGGCCCGGGGTCGATTTTTGACTTTTTGGGAAGAATGATAGGAAATCTATAATTAAGCACTGGAATTGGATTGATTAGCGTTTATTAATGTTATTAAGTCGATTATGTCTAGATACAATTGATTTGGAGCCAAATTCAAAAGGAAAAGTGGTGTTTGAGGCTTGAGTTGGCCGTGGAAGTTCGAGGTAAGTGTTTGGTCTAACCTTAGCTTGAGGGATTAGGAGTCGTGTCTTAATTGCTACGTGTTAATTGTGGAGTACGACTTATAGGCATGGTGACGAGTATCTATACGTCGGTGTCAAGCATGCCCGTGAGTCTTGTATTGTATTTGTTATGACTCTGTTGTGGTTTATTGCGCTTCATATGAGGATTATCATAATTATTCCCTTGCCGGGGTGTTATTATCATTATTGTTCCCTTGCCGGGATGGTATTATCATTATTGTTCTCTTGCCGGGATATTATTATCATTATTGTTCCCTTGCCGGGATGTTATTGTCATATTATTGTTCCTTTGCCGGGATGTTTGTTTTGATATTATTGTTCCCTTGCCGGGACCCTTTTATGATTGGTGTTGCTAAAGAAATGGGAGCGGGTTGCACGCCTGCAACGGTAACATGTGAAATGGGAACGGGTTGCACGCCTGCAATAGTAATATGTGAAATGGGAGCGGGTTTCACGCCTTCAACGATAATATAAGAAATGGGAGCGGGTTGCACGTCTGCAACAGTATCATATGAAATAGGATCGGGTTGCACGTTTGCAACGGTATTACGTATGTATCTGTTTCTTCTATTTCCTTATTTTTGCTGGTAATTGATTTATGACATTCCTTATGTTTCTTTACAGTCGTTTTGTTGTTACCTGTTACTCCCCGCAGCATGTTTCCCCTGCCCAATTTTAATTGTAAATATCTGCTTCAATTTCGATGTATATGATTTAACTGCACATGTTTATTTGGTAGTTTGGTCCTAGTCTCGTCACTACTTCGCCGAGGTTAGGCTAGGCACCTGTCAGCACATGGGGTAGGTTGTGCTGATAGTACACTCTGCACTGTGTGCAGATACTGATACCGGAGTGCTTGGACCACAGTGGGGGTGTTGTCTTCAGTCCACACAGGCGATCCGAGGTAGTCCTGCAGACGTCCGCGGGCCTTGGCATCACCTCCTATCTTTCCTCTTTCTGTTTTTACTTATTCAGAGATAAACTTGTGTATTTCATTCAGACTTTGTTTGTAGTGTTCTTAGACAGTCCGTGACTTGTGACACCAAATTCTGGGTAGTCTTGTTTAAACAGTTGTATTGGATATACTTAGTAGTTTTATTGTTTTTCTTTCGCTTGACTTAAATTCTGCTGTCTTTAAATTATTGCTCATAATTGCTAAAGGATTAAAATGGGAAAAATAATAAATTGATCAAGCAGTCAGCTTGCCTAGCTCACATTAGTAAGCGTCATCACGACTCCCGATGGCGAGAACTCTGGGTCGTGACAAGTTGGTATCAGAGCTCTAGGTTACATGTGTCACGCCCCAAACTAGGGGAGGCACGACTGGCACTAGATACTGTATTCGATTGAGTTAGCCACTAAACATACTAGCTAACTAAACTGGGGGCCCAACAGATCGGGCAACGCAACATCTGAAATACTAAGCCTGGACTATTAAGGTCATGACCTGAATAACAATAAGCCATATAAACAAAGGTAGACGAGCCAAAATAATAAAGTACTAGCTGGCCGACGAGGCCGCGATTGGAGACATACATGCCTACACACATATATATACATGCCAAGCCTATGGGCTGGAGACTGAAAGCTACAAAAAGAAACCCAGAATACTGTGTCCACAATAGCCTCTAAGAGTGTCATAAGCACTGTCGGAACAAGGCCCCGACTATACCCAAACTGTACACAAAAGTAACCATCCTATGAAAGCTCCAGGAAGAGGTGGAGCTTACCAACTCACAGCTGAACCCCGAAATCCTAGCGGAGGGGTCGATCAGAGTCCCTACCTGGACCTGCACGCACGAAACAAAAATGCAGTATCCCCAAGCAACGGGACATCAGTACGAATAAAAATGTACTGGTATGTAAGGCAGAAAGTAGAATCATACATAGCTGGTGTAAAAAAATAATAGTGAAACCACCTGACACTAAAACTCTTATAGCCTCATGACCGACATCCGACCTCATAGTAATCAATTATGCATGGTATGCTCGTGTAAGTGTATGTCGTGAATACATATATATTGATGCAAATGCATGACATACCCAACCAAATGCTAGCAATGGTGGTCTCTCCCGGTAGCTAACCGGTTTCATATTGCCAACCTGTGGCCATCTGTACAATATATATAGTTTTTCGGGCAAATAGGCCCCTTACCTCCGATTATAGCTCGAAGTCCATGCATAATATGCCATGTATGATATGAACTTTGAATGCACATAATAGGCCATAACAAGAACTTAGCCAATCTTGGCTCATAGGTACTCTTATCCTCATGATCTCATAATCACCTTCGTATCGCATACAATTGTCTCGTGGAACCTCATATGTTTTCTTTGAATAAATAAGCTTGAAAACTTAACTCGACTTTTAGAAAGATAACTTAACTCTAAAGATATTCATAAAAATCTTAAGGTGCTTCACTTAGTCCTTATACCTGATTTCTTGATAATTAGTAAAGGAAAGTATATCAAAAATCAAGTGTTTTAATAGTTTAAACGAAAAATTTATATTTGAGATTTTTGGAAATCGATGTGTCACTTTAGAGATTTTAAAATATACTTTAACAAGGAAGAAGGACTGATCATAAATACTACATGCCTTTATTTTGTTTAGTCACACAACCCAAAGACGAGTAAGAATTCATATATATAAACATATGGATAAGAAAACCGACAAAATGACATATATAGATGTCAAATACCCTATTTAACTGAACGAGTGGAATATCAACCTAATAGCATCATGAAAATACTTCAGCTACGATCCCAATGCCTTTCACAGAAGGTCTTTCTAGCAATAGAATAGTAAAATATCACATTTGACGTCCTAGGAATTTCCAAGAATTCGTGCAAAAAGGAAGGACGGAGCTTAGCCTTAACATACCTTCCCAACGAACGTCTGAATGCTTGTAGTTCCTTCACGAAAGTTGTTCCTTACGTTCTAAGCTTCACAAACACTATATATATGCAGCTTATATACACCTATAAATAGTTCATAATTGAGTTTAAATCGGCAGATTTGCCATATGGCCCTAACTTGACGAAACGTCCGTAGAACTTTGTAAAAACGATCATAAAAGAGTCCCAAGATGATTACCTTGGAAAATCAAGTATAAAGCCTGAAGAACCAGCAAGAAACAACAAATTTCTATCTTCCAAAAATAGTTCCAAACACAGCTAATAGAAGGGGGAAACGATTGCAAAGCGTAGAGATTGAGTTTCTAGGCACGGGGACAAACTTTAACGGTAGAAATCGTTAAAAACGTACCTCAATCACTCAAGAACACCATGAAACCCTCTCTTCAGCTCCCTCACTGTTTTGGGGCGAAAATAAAATGTTTTGGGGTCTTACAAGTCGGATTTTCCGACTTATACCACTTGTTTGACCCAACTCGGTTCGTGACCCGGTTTCAGCCTTGACAGTCCTGGGTAAAACAGTCATAACATTTTACTCCAATGTCCGTTTGATGTGAGAGTTTTTTGGTTGCGAACTAGACTTGTAGACCTTCAATTTGATAGGTTGTGGGTCCCATAACTCATTATATATTGGGAGAAATGATCTAATACATTTGACCCAAAGTTTAGAAAAATTATTAGAGAAATTTACGATAACCTTTGCCGACCTTTATTTCGCAACTTTCTTGACTCCAAAACTTAACATGTGACCCGTGTGATATTATAATACCTCATAATACACTATTATTAGCATATTAGACACTCTTAGTCTTATCCCACAGGTGCAAGTTAAATTAAACCTTCCGAACGCGCGGGGTGCTACCCGAGCCATTTCTTTAACCACGAACCTTTGTTTAAGGGATTCCTTTGACCTAAAGCTTTAGTTAGTTCCTTGATATTACCACACATTTTCAGTCTTATTCTCCCAATGTGCTATACCCAATCGTATATACCTAATATAACCACGCCACGTTACGTATATTACATAAGGTAAGAGAAAAAACACATGGGGTCTCACAACATGGGTCTCACAATTCACGGACAAGCTTAGTAGAGTCTGAGTGATCGGTACGGAGACGTCTGTATTTATCCCCTAGAGGCTACGGAGTTAGGAAAAACTTCACATTTATTCTTTCCTATCGTGCGGTTTCGTTTCTCAATGCTAATTGAATTTCTACTCTGTTCTTTCGCAGATGGTGAGAACACGCGCTTCTTCATCCACTGACCAGCAGCCCGAGCCCCCAGCAGCAGCTCCTACAAGGGTCATAGGGCAAGGCCGAGGCCGTGTTAGAGGCCGAGGTAGGGGCAGAGCTCAGCCCAGAGCGGCAGCACCAGCGGCGGAGCCTCAGGTTGACTTTGATGATGAGGTTCCGGCCTAGACAGTTCCGGTAGGCCCAGCTTAGGTCCCAGAGGAGTTTATTGCTACCCCAGTACTCCAGGATGCTCTGGTCCGTCTAGTGGGCCTTATGGAGAGTGTCACCCAGGCAGGCTTGCTTCCTGTAGCACAAACCGTCTCTTAGGCTGGAGGAGGAGCCCAGACTCTTACTAATCGCACTCCGAAGTAGATGGCTCCCCAGTTTTAGACTCCAGTAGCTTAACCAGTTGGAGCAGTTCAACCGGGTGTGGTAGCCCAGACCGGTGATGGTGCAACTATGTCTGCCAATGCTTTGTGAAGATTGGACAGGTTCACCAAGCTCTTCACTACTACTTTCAGCGGTGTATCTTTTGAGGATCCTCGGGATTATCTAGACAGCTGTCATGAGGTTCTTAAGAACGTGGGGATAGTGGAGACCAATGGGGTCGACTTTTCTACTTTTCGCTTGTCTGGATCCGCCATGACTTGGTGGAGAGATTATTGTTTGGCTAAACCCACCGGATCGCTAGCCTTGACTTGAGAGTAGTTTACTCAGCTATTTCTAGAGAATTTTCTCCCCATCACTTAGAGAGAGGTCTATCGGAGGCAGTTTGAGCATTTCCAGTAGGGATCTATTACTGTTACTCAGTATGAGACCAAATTCATCGACTTGGCCCGTCATGCTCTTATCATACTTCCCACTGAGAGAGAGAGAGAGGGTGAGGAGGTTCATAGAGGGACTTATTAAGCCGATTCGACTCCAGATGGCTAGGGAGACAAGGAGTAAGATTTCTTTTCAGGAGGCAGCCAATTTGGCCAGGAGAGTGGAGATGGTTCTATCGTAGGGAGGTGGTCAGGGGTCCGACAAGAGGCCTCGTCATTCAGGCAGATTCAGTGGCACCTTGTCTGGAGGCAGGTATTTGTATGGTAGAGGCCATCCTCCTAGCCCTTTTCAGTTAGCACTTCAGATTTCTCACGGTGCTTCAGGTGGCCGTGGTTCTCATATGCAGTATTCTGATTAGCAGTCCTACAGTGCACCACCAGCTCCTATCAGTGCACCGCCGCTTCAGAGTTTTTAGGGTCGTCAGCCCCAGCAGCCAAGGGCTTATTTTACTTGTGGCGACACGAGGCACATTGCTAGATATTGTCCTCGAGCATCAAGCAGCTCTCAGCATTCGGGTTTCTGTGCTATGGTTCAGGCACCGAGTGTTCCACAGCTTGCCCAGCCAGCTAGGGGTGGAGGTAGAGGTGCTAGAGGTAGAGGTAGATGAATTAGAGGTAGAGGTAGAGGCCAGCCAATAGTAGGCCGTCCCAGAGATGTAGTTTAGGGTGGTGGGGCCGAGCCCCGATGTTATGCTCTTCCAGCCAGGCCTGAGGATAAGGCTTCCGATGCAGTTATCACAAGTACTGTTCTGGTTTGTAGTAGAGATGTTTCAGTCCTATTTGATCTAGGGTCTACATACTCCTATGTGTCATCTTATTTTGCACCGGATCTGGTTATGTCTAGTGATTCTTTGAGTGCTCCTGTATATGTGTCTACACCAGTGGGTGACTCTATTGTGGTAGATTAAGTCCATCGTTCATGTATAGTTGTAATTGGGGGTCTCAAGACTCGTGTATATTTGTTACTTCTGGACATGGTTGATTTTGATGTCATATTAGGGATGGACTGGTTATCACCTTACCACGCTATCTTGCACTGTCATGCCAAGACTATGACCTTAGCCTTGCCGGGTTTACCTTGTTTAGAGTGGAGAGGGACTCCTGGTCATTCTACCCATAGTGTTATCTCTTATATGAAGGCTTGGCGTATGGTCGAGAAGGGGTGTTTGGCCTATTGGGCCTATGTTCGTGATTCGAGTGCTGAGGTTCCTTCTATTGATTCTGTGCCTGTTGTTCGTGAGTTTCCTGAGGTATTTCCTTCAGACCTGCCAGGTATGCCACCCAATAGGGATATTGACTTTTGCATTGATTTGGCTCCGGGCACCCAGCCCATTTCTATCCCGTATCGTATGGCCCCTCCTGAATTGAAAGAGTTGAAGGAGCAGTTGCAAGACTTGCTTGAAAAAGGTTTCATTAGACCTAGTATTTCGCCTTGGGGTGCGCCGGTGTTGTTTGTTAAGAAGAAGGACAGATCGATGAGAATGTGTATTGATTATCGGCAGTTGAACAAGGTTACAATCACGAATAATTATCCATTGCCGAGAATTGATGATTTGTTTGATCGGCTTCAGGGTGCTAAGATATTTTCGAAGATTGACTTGAGATCTGGCTACCATCAGTTGAGGATTAGGGCATCTAATGTCCCTAAGACAGTTTTCTGCACTCGGTACGGGCATTATAAGTTCTTGGTGATGTCATTCGAGTTGACAAATGCCCCAGAAGCTTTTATGTATTTGATGCACCGAGCGTTCAGGCCTAACTTGGATTCATTTGTGATAGTCTTCATTGATGATATTTTGATCTATTCCCGCAGCCGGGAGAAGCACAAGCAACATCTTAGAGTGGTTCTTCAGACTTTGAAGGATAGTCAGTTGTATGCCAAGTTTTCAAAGTGTGAGTTCTGGTTGAGTTCAGTTGCATTCCTGGGTCATGTGGTATCAGCGAAGGGTATTCAGGTTGATCCGAAGAAGATTGAGGCAGTTAAGAACTGGCCTAGATCAGCATCAGCTACAGATATCTGAAGTTTCTTGGGATTGGCAGGCTATTATCGTCGGTTTGTGGAGGGGATTTTGTCTATTGCAACCCCGATGACCAGATTGACCCAGAAGGGTGCCCAGTTTAGATGGTCTGATGAGTGTGAGGCGAGCTTTTAGAAGCTCAAGACAGCTTTGACTACGGCTCCGGTATTGGTTTTGCCCACAGGTTCAGGGCCTTATAAAGTTTATTGTGATGCATCTCGTATTGGACTTGGTACGGTGTTGATGTAGGATGGCAAGGTCGTTGCCTATGCTTCGCGGCAGTTGAAGATTCATGAGAAGAACTATCCAGTTCATGATTTGGAGTTGGCAGCCATTGTTCACGCATTGAAGATTTGGATGCATTATCTGTATGGCGTGGCATGTGAGGTGTTCAGGGATCACAAGAGTCTGCAGTACTTGTTCAAACAGAAGGAGCTAAATTTGAGGTAGAGAAGGTGGTTGGAGCTGTTGAAAGACTATGATATCACCATCTTGTATCATCCGGGAAAGGCCAATGTGGTGGCCGATGCTTTGAGTAGGAAATCAGCCAGTATGGCTAGTCTTGCTTATATTTCGGTCGGTGAGAGACCGCTTGCCTTGGATATTCAGGCTTTGGCCAATCAGTTTGTGAGGTTTGATGTTTCGGAGCCCAGCCGGGTGTTAGCTTTCACAATCGCTCGTTCATCGTTATTGGAACGTATCTGAGATCGGCAGTATGATGATCCCCATTTATGTGTCCTTTGAGACATGGTGCAGCACGGAGGTGCCAAGCAGGTTACCTTGGGAGATGACGGAGTTCTGAGATTGCAGGGTCGCGTTTGTGTTCCTAATATGGATGGACTCCGAGAGTTTATTTTATAGGAGACCCATAGTTCTCGGTACTCCATTCATCCGGGTGCCGCTAAGATGTACCAGGATTTGCGACAACATTATTGGTGGAGGAGAATGAAGAAGGACATTGTTGCATATGTGGCTCGGTGTTTGAACTGTCAGCAGTTAAGTATGAGCGTCAGAGGCCTGATGGTTTGTTTCAGAGGATTGAGCTCCCCGAGTGGAAGTGGGAGCGGATCACTATGGATTTCATTGTTGGTCTCCCACAGACTCGGAGGAAGTTCGACGCAGTGTGGGTCATTGTTGATAGGCTGACCAAGTCAGCACATTTCATTCCTGTGGCAGTCTCCTATTCTTCTGAGAGGTTAGCAGAGATCTATATCCGGGAGATTGTTCGTCTTCATGGTATGCCCTTGTCTATCATTTCGGACCGAGGTATGCAGTTTACCTCACGTTTTTAGAGGTCAGTTCAGCGAGAGCTGGGCACACAGGTTGAGTTGAGCACAACATTTCATCCTTAGACGGACAGGCAGTCCGAGCATACTATTCAGATTTTGGAGGATATGCTCTGAGCTTGTGTCATTGACTTTGGAGGCTCGTGGGATCAGTTTTTGCCTTTAGTAGAGTTTGCCTACAACAACATCTACCAGTCGAGTATTCAGATGGCTCCTCATAAGGCTTTGTATGGTAGGCGGTGTTGGTCACCGGTTGGATGGTTTGAGCCGAGAGAGGCTCGGTTGTTGGGTGTAGATCTAGTACAGGATGCCTTGGACAAGGTCAGGATTATTCAGGATAGGCTTCTTACTGCTCAGTCTAGGTAAAAGAGTTATGCCGACCGTAAGGTTCGAGATCTAGCATTCATGGTCGGTGAGCGGGTATTGCTTCGGGTGTCGCCTATGAAGGGCGTGATAAGATTTGGAAAGAAGGGCAAGCTTAGCCCTAGGTTCACTGGCCCGTTTGAGATTCTTGATCGAGTGGGAGAGGTGGCTTACAGACTTGCATTACCGCCGAGCTTATCAGCCGTGCACCCAGTGTTTCATGTGTCCATGCTTCGGAAGTATCACAATGATCCATCCCACGTGTTAGATTTCAGCACTGTCCAGTTGGACAAGAACTTGTCCTATAAGGAGGAGCCGGTAGCTATTCTAGACCGGCAGGTTCGTCAGTTGAGATCGAAGAGTTTTCCTTCTATTCGTGTTCAGTGGAGAGGTCAGTCTACTGAGGCATCGACCTGGGAGTCCAAGTCCGATATGCGGAGCCGTTATCCCCATCTTTTAACTCAGATACTTCCTTCTTATGCCTGTTCGTGGACGAACGGTTGTTTTAGAGGTGGAGAAGGTGATGACCTTTTATCACTTGTTTTAGAAATAAATTTTTCATTCTGAAGCCTTAAAAACCTCTTTCGGCAGTACCTCGATTTACGTGTGCAGTCCAGACACGTAGCCGGAAAGCTATTATGTGAAAATTTGTGAAAAATGATGAATTTTAACTTTAAAATATATATAAGTTGACTTCGGTCAACATTTTGGGTAAATGGACCTGAACCCATGATTCGACGGTCCTAGAGGATCCGTAGGAAAATATGGGACTTGGGCGTATGCCCGGAATCGAATTCCGAGGTCCCTAGCCCGAGGAATGACTTTCTAAAGAAAATTATTTTCTGAAATTATTTATAAATTTTAGAAATGAAATGTGTTTAAAATTTGATGCTATCGGGCCCGTATTATGGTTCCAGAGGTATAGGTCTTATATATGGTTTAAGTCGAGTCTGTGAAATTTGGTAAGAAACGGACTTGAAATGACGTGAATCGGACCGTATTTGAGAAAAATTGAAAAACTTGAAGTTCTTAAGTGATTTCATGATTTTGATACTAAACTCATAGTTGTTAATGTTATTTTGGCGATTTGATCGCACGAGTAAGTGTGTAGGGTATTTTTGAGGTAGTGTGCATGTTTGGTTTGGAGCCCCGAGGGATCGGGTGAGTTTCAGATAAGCGTCGGAGTGTTTTTGGACTTAGAAATATGGTATTTTTGTTGTTGCTGGTGTCTGAGTTTTTAACTCTATGCGATCGCGTGGTAACCCTCGCGAACGCACAACACAAATTGGGAGGAGGGCAGGTTTACACTATGCGAATGCGTAGACCTAGGTGCGAACGCGGAGCTTTGGGAATTTACTCTACGTGAACGCACCGGGTCAGTCGCGAACGCATAGAGTAGGAAGGGGCCTGGGGGGCTGGGTAGTTTTAACCCTATGCGAACACGGCCCCTAGCTCGCGAACACGTAGGTTAGGAGAGTCAAACCTATGCGATCACATAGGCTTGTTCGCGATCGTGTAGTGTATTTTTGCCCAGTCATTTAAAACAGTAACAGAAACGGGAGTTTTCATAATTTTCATAACTTCTTCTTCTAAACTCCAAATTGGGCGATTTTTGAAAGAGAACTTCACCACAAATTCATAGGTATGTAATCTTAGACTCATTTTCTTCAATTTTCATTAACACTCATTAGATTTCTAGGCCTAAATCATGTTCTTAAGGGTAGAAAATTAGGGATTTGGGTAGAGTTAAGGCGTTTTGTATAATTGGGATTTAGACCTCGTTTTGGGGTCGGATTTTGGAACTAATTACATATTCGGGCTCGTGGGTGAATGGGTGATCGGGTTTTGATCCGAACCTCATGTTTTGACCAAGCGAGCCCGAGGTCGATTTTTGACTTTTTGGGAAGAATGATAAGAAATCTATAATTAAGCACTGGAATTGGATTGTTTAGCGTTTATTAATGTTATTAAATCGATTATGTCTAGATACAATTGATTTGGAGCCAAATTCAAAAGGAAAAGTGGTGTTTGAGGCTTGAGTTGGCTTTGGAAGTTCGAGGTAAGTGTTTGGTTTAACCTTAGCTTGAGAGATTAGGAGTCGTGTCTTAATTGCTACATGTTAATCGTGGAGTACGACGTATAGGCATGGTGATTAGTATCTATACGTCGGTGTCAAGCATGCCCGTGAGTCTTGTATTGTACTTGTTATGACTCCGTTGTGGTTTATTGCACTTCATATGAGGATTATCATAATTGTTCCCTTGCCGGGATGTTGTTATCATTATTGTTTCCTTGCCGAAATGTTATTATCATTATTGTTCCCTTGCCGGGATATTATTATTATTATTGTTCCCTTGCCGGGATGTTATTATCATATTATTGTCCCCTTACCGGAATATTTGTTTTGATATTATTGTTCCCTTGCCGGGACCCTTTTATGATTGATGTTGCTAAAAGAAATGGGAGCGGGTTGCACGCCTGCAATGGTAATATGTGAAATGGGAGAGGGTTGCACGCCTGCAATGGTAATATATGAAATGGGAGCGGGTTGCACGCCTGCAACGGTATCATATGAAATAGGATCGGGTTGCACGCCTGCAACGGTATTACGTGTGTACCTGTTTCTTCTATTTCCTTATTTTTTCTGGTAATTGATTTATGGCATTCCTTATGTTTCTCTACTGTCGTTCTGTTGTTACCTGTTACTCCCCGCAACATATTTCCCCTGCCCAATTTTAATTGTAAATATCTGCTTCTATTTCCGATGTATATGATTTAACTGCACAGGTTTATTTGGTAGTTTGGTCCTAGCCTCGTCACTACTTCGCCGAGGTTAGGCTACGCACTTACCAGCACATAGGGTCGGTTGTGCTGATACTACACTCTGCACTGTGTGCAGATACTGATACCAGAGCGCTTGGACCACAGTGGGGGTGCTGTTTTCAGTCCACACAGGCGACCCGAGGTAGTCCTGCAGACGTCTGCGGGCCTTGGCGTCACCTCCTATCTTTCCTCTTTCTGTTTTTATTTATTCAGAGACAAACTTATGTATTTCATTCATACTTTGTTTGTAGTGTTCTTAGACAGTCCATGACTTGTGACACCAAATTCTGGGTAGTCTTGTTTAAATAGTTGTATTGTTTTTCTTCCGCTTGACTTCCCACAAGAGGGGTTGCTCTAATGGTAAGCAACCTCCACTTACAACTAAGAGGTTGTGAGTTCGAGTCTCCCCAAGAGCAAGGTGGGAAGTTCTTGGAGGGAAGGATGCCGAGGGTCTATTTGGAAACAACCTCTCTACTCCAAGGTAGGGGTAAGGTCTGCATACACACTACCCTCCTCAGACCCCACTAAGTGGGATTATACTGGGTTGTTGTTGTTGTTGTTGACTTAAATTCCGTTGTCTTTAAATTATTGCTCATAATTGCTAAAGGATTAAAATGGGAAAAAAGGTAAATTGATCAAACAGTCGGCTTGCCTAGCTCACATTAGTAGGCGCCATCACAACTCCCGATGGTGGGAACTCCGGGTTGTGACAGTTAGTTGCAGAACTTAATTTGTAGGTTAACTTAAGTCTGTTTAACTATGACTTTTCTTTTGGAACAATGTTTAAATTATATTTGCTACTGGGCAGCAGTTCAATGCTAATTTTGTCAACCAATAAGGCTGATCGAACTTGGTTGTTTATATATGCGTGCTTGTTTATGTCAAAATTGCTTTTTTCATTCCACAATTCATTCATTTTGTCAGTATCATTGTACATAGGGTTATGAAGACACTGATTAGTGCTAACTAGACTAAGAAAAAAATTACAATTATTAGTGCTACTACAACAACTAAAGTTACAATGATCTTCACCCTCTTCCTACGTTGTAGTCGATCTCTCTCTCTAATTCTTGATAACAACTCTGAAATCACCTGTTTATAGTGATCTGGAAGAGGTGAGTCAAACCACCTAAAAAATTACAATAATTAGCTCGACCATAGTTTGAGAACCCATAAAACCTTCTTCTTGGATTTGCTGGCTTCCAAGTGATGAAAAAATGAGCTTCAACTCCACAATGACAAAATACAGGACTTTGATATATTTTCACAGTCAGAAAAAAGAAAAAAAATTTAAACAAACCTTCAGATTTTAAGAAACGTGAAGGAATGAAGCTTCAAATGCTATATAATAGAGAGATAATGTATTTTACATTGAAGGAATAAGAACCCACTTAAATATGTCTCATTTTTTTTTTACCGCTGGGTGTTGGGAAGGAGGCTCTCACGCTCATAAACATCGTGATACTCATGCAGCAGGCTGACTAGGACCAACTGATGCTACATCGGATCGGTCAACGGTCAAATATGTTTATTAGTTATAGATTTTACGAGTTTGAGTGTTTAAATGAGAAAGTTTAAAGTTTGTGTATCAACTTTCAAAAGCCATACAAGTTTAAGTGGCCAGCAAACCAGTACGACCCTTAAAAAAAATGACAAGAACTTGAGACCCATTACTGAGCGACGAGTTTTTCAGACTCGGAACTAGGACCGACTCAAATGTCATCGGAACTCAAACCCTTATCGCCATCAGAATGGGAAAATCTAATCGACGACTACAACCACGGCGGCGCAACACGGCTACTCCGGTGGACTTCCACCAACTACGCCGCCATTCCTCTCTTTAACCTCACACTTTCATCACTCCTCCGCAAAGACCTCCCTCACAATCTCAAACTCCAACTCCTCATCTTCCTCGAAGAACAACAATACAACAACCAAAACGACAACGTTTCATCCACTTTCCTTAACCGTCTCCTCGAAACTCTAAGATCAGTCATCCAATCACCAAACGACGGCGTTTCAACTTCATTCGCGCTCAAAGAACAGTTCCTCATCTCGTCCACTTCGATTTTCATCAATTCCGTTAGTTTCCCGTTAAATTCTGTTAATTCGAGTTTTATTACTCCGTTTGAAAGCTTAATTGAGCTTCTGTTGACTATTATCAACCGGCCGAATCATAGCGTTGACCGACAAACCCGGTCGATCGCCTGCGAATGCTTACGTGAGTTAGAAATTGCTTTTCCTTGTTTACTTT
The DNA here is from genome assembly GCF_000715075.1 of Nicotiana tabacum. Taxonomy (NCBI): domain Eukaryota; kingdom Viridiplantae; phylum Streptophyta; class Magnoliopsida; order Solanales; family Solanaceae; genus Nicotiana; species Nicotiana tabacum. Next base: position 96,102,783 of record NC_134084.1, on the reverse strand, counting down.
GTGAAATTGGATCACATCTATGGAGTTTGTGCCAAAGTGAACGTACTCATGCTGGCCAAAGCTATGTATTGTTGTTAGTTACTGTTGTTTATAACATCGTGAAATTAAAACCTCATGTATCGTTTAGTAATTCTTCGAGTACGTTGGTTCCGTTTAGTGTACCGAGGTTTTTAGTAGATGAAAGTTGTAAAGATGAGGTTTTTGTAGGGGGGGAGTTGTCAGATTTGAGTAATAGGGAGTTAAGGAGAGTGATCTCATTTTTGTTTGAATGGCCACAAAATTTGACTCCTTGGGGTCTCTTGGAGTTTATGGACAAGACATTGCCAGTTGCTGCAGCTTTAGATTTGCAGGGGTCTTTGTTGAAGGTTCAGTTTTCAGGGTTGCTTTATACGTACGATCCTTTGTTATGGCATGCTTATTTAGTCATGTATTTAAGCTTTATGGACTCGTTCGAAGGGCAAGAGTTGGAAATCGCGAGTCGACTCTTGTTGTTGTCGAAAGAATCTCAGCATCATTTGTCTTTCCGGTTGCTGGTGCTGCATTGGTTAGTTGGATTGATACGGTTGGTATTGAGGAGGGATGTGGAGAAAAGGAAGAATGTCGTTGATATGAGCTTGAGCTTTTATCCGTCAGTGTTTGATCCGCTTGCTTTGAAATCATTGAAGCTTGACTTGCTTGCCTATTGTTCTGCTTTGATGGATGATGAAAAAGGTGTAGTGAGTGCAAAGGGAAGTTCGGGAATGACTAAGGAGAAGTTACTCGAAGACGGCCTTGTTTGTGTATCAGCTTTTAAATGGTTGCCTCCTTGGAGTATGGAGACTTCTGTGGCATTTCGTGCTATCTATAAGTTTTTGATTGGGCAGTCTCACTCAGACAATGATTCTATCTCCAATAAAATCCTTGTGGAGCCAACAATCTTCCACACTGTGCAGGTACAAATACTTAGATTCTGTTGTTCTGTATTTACTTTAGTTTTGTGACATTGCTTCGACGCAATTGGTGTTTCATAAATAGGGAAATATTTATACATTCTTTTTCGCCGTGCTTCTGTAGTGCAAACAGCTGAGAGTTTTCTTCTTTTCCCTTTTTTACTTTTATCTTGTAGAATTTGAAAGATGTAGGAGAATATGTTACCGATGAAAGAAATCTATAGGATAATTAAAGGCCGAGAAGAACTGCTCCAACACAAAAGATAAGAACTTTTGTGAAGAATCTGCATATAGCTTAACACTCTAATAATATATATCATTCATTTTGTCACTTTTGCTGCGTAAAACTGGATTGGTTTCTTAGGTGTACTTGTTCTTCCTTCTATAGGTGCCCTGCCACGTGTGTAACTCTAAAGTCTTTCCATCTCCTCATCGAAATCTGGATGTTAGGAAAACTTAGGGGTGTGATTAGAGTTCGTCTCGAGGAGTTTAGAAATGAATGAGATGCGTCTCCTCCTGACATTTTACTTTATCTTATCACCAAAAAAAAAAAAAATGATGCATCTCCTCCTGACTTTGACTTAGCTATAGTACTGATACTCTACTTTGATTTTGCAAACGAAGCTTGTTTATTTTGTGCCTAAATGATTTGGAAGCTTGACTTTTGTTTGCAGAGAACACTTATAGACTCTTTGTCTGAATATAGAGGATTGGTTCCTGTCATTGTTGGTTTTACTGACCGCTTATTGACATGTCACAAGCACCGGTGGTTGGGGGAACGCCTACTTAAGACATTTGATGACCACTTGCTTCCAAAACTCAAGATAGATTACAAATTGGTATCTTACTTCTCTATATTGGAAAGGATTGCTGAGAGTGATAAAGTTTCTCCAAGTGGGTTAATGGAGATCCTTACCAAGTTCATGGTATTTCTTGTCGAAAAACATGGTCCAGATACAGGATTAAGGTCTTGGGGTCACGGGAGTAAAGTTCTTGGAATTTGTCGAACTATGATCCTGCATCAACATAGTTCCAAATTATTTGTTGGGTTATCTCGTCTTTTATCATTCACTTGTCTTTATTTCCCAGATCTGGAGGTTCGCGACAATGCCAGGTAATTCTATGAGAAAATCTCATCCTGTTTCCGACCTCATTCTGTTTGTCTGTACACACTGTTTATATCGTCACATGTTCTCCGCGAATGACAGATGTAAATAACATTGGGAAGTATATTCATCACTAAATTTGCAGGATGAAAATGGAGAAAAGCATTCATGTTAACTTTGCAGGATGCTATTGCTTTTTAACATTTGGTGGTATTTTGCAGAATTTACCTGCGGATGATGATTTGTGTTCCTGGGAAAAAGCTAAGAGACATTCTAAACAGTGGGGACCAGCTTCCTGGAATTTCTCCATCTACTCATTCCAGCTCTTTCTTTAGTGTTCAGTCTCCTAGAATTTCTCACGACCCTAAAAAATCTAGGAGTATTTCATCCTGCATGCATCTTGAGCGCGTGGTGCCATTGTTGGTTAAACAATCTTGGTCTTTGTCCCTGTCAACTCTGGGACTTGATGCCAAGAAACCTAGTTATATAGAACCCATCAAGGACAATGTGTCCCCAAGTGAGCAAAGTGAGTTTGACAAAATTACGGATGTTACAGTGATCTCTGAAGCCAATAGGCACATTCAGCCTCCGGAGCCATTACGTGTTATGGATTCAAAGATTTCGCAAATTGTTGAAATCTTGAGGAAGCATTTTTCATTTATTCCCGACTTAAGACGCATGCCAGGTTTCAAGATTAAGATACCTTGTGCTTTAAGGTTTGAGTCAGAGCCTTTCAGTCGCATTTGGGGAATCAATATGCCAGCTAATGGGGTTGACACCCTTCCTGCCTTATATGCAACTGTGCTCAAGTTCTCTTCTGCTGCACCATACGGCTCTATTCCATCATGCCATATTCCTTTTCTTCTAGGTCAACCCCCCAAAAGTTTCTATTCGTTTAACCAGACAAATTCCCTTGATATTATCCCTGTGGAGAATGTATCTGAAACTTCTGGAGACGACAAAAGCTTCAAAGCTCCTGTTCTGATTGAATTGGAACCGCAGGATCCAGTACCTGGTCTTGTTGATGTTTTCATTGAAACGAATGCGGACAATGGTCAGATCATTATAGGACAGCTGCATAACATTACAGTAGGAATTGAAGATATGTTTCTCAAAGCTATTGTTCCAAAAGACATCCCTGAAGATGCAGTATGTCGATACTATGTGGATCTGTTTAATGCCTTGTGGGAAGCATGTGGTGCATCAACCAGCACTGGGCGGGAAACATTTGTACTTAAAGGAGGCAGAGGGGTTGCAGCAATCAGTGGTACTCGCTCTGTGAAGCTACTGGAGGTTCCTGTGGCATCATTGATCCAAGCGGTAGAGCGATCCTTGGCACCTTTTATTGTATGCGTAACCGGTGATCCTCTAACCAGCCTCGTGAAGGAGGGAGGAGTTATAAGGGATGTTGACTGGAATGAGGTGACTTTGGGTACCTCTTCCACTGATGATACCATCTCAGAATCTAGTATAGTTGCGGGGCCGCTTTACCTCAAGTACAAGGATGATGAAGATGAGGGAGGGGGTTATGTCCAAATTAGTAAGAAAAACCTTGGATCAATTCAGATCTTAATATTCCTTCCGCCAAGATTTCATCTCCTTTTTCAGATGGAAGTGTCTGATACTTCTACATTAGTCCGAATTAGAACGGATCACTGGCCATGCCTTGCTTATGTTGATGACTATTTGGAATCTTTATTTTGCTAAAGCAATTTGTTCTTATCCTTTTCACTCCTTATTTCATTGACAGTCACATTCTTTTTTCCCATATTTCACCTGTGGGCTTCTGATATTTACCCAATAATCGGTCTGTTGTAAATGCTTCTTCGCAAGAAACTTCCTGGTAAGACTGTAAAGATTGTAAACGGCTTGTATAATGTTTCTGATGAGAGCTGGAATGGTGCTACTTCTTTTCTCTTGCAATAATAGTACAACAAGTTTCATGTTTGATAGAATTAATTCTCCAAATCAAAAGAAAAAGTATCTATTCGAGAAATGATAACTGGGTTTTAAAACTGCTTTTGTACTTATCAATTCAATTATTTTACATTAATGGACAGTGCAAATTTTCTGAGTTCTTATTCAAATTCAGAATATGCACCCGAAGAAACCAAAAATGATCTTGATGTTCCAATGATATCCTCTGATCCTCCTTTGAGGGACCAGTGCGTGGTTGATTACTACTTGGATCTGTTCAAAACTAGAGGTAGATTGGTTGTTTGGTTTTTCCCAAAGAAACAAAAAAATTTCCTTAGGTTTATTTTATTCCTCTTGCAAATACTATCTCAAACGATTAAGTCATATGGAAATTTGCACTCTCCCATGCATGGTAGATTAAAGAAACGATCCTTTTGTTCTATAGTGGCTTGATATATCCATGAGAAAAGTTACTAAAAGTTGAAACACACCTACTTCACAAACCAGTGGCTGATGAAACAAGATAATTTTTTTTTACCAATTGAGGTAACTCTATATATTCTCCTAGAAATAAATTCTAAGTAAAATTTCACATATCTGTAGGCACATCTAGTAGGTAACTTGCCAGCAACGTAAAAATACAAAATTTAAGAACTAGAAGAACCGATTCTTACTAATAAAACTAGTATTAGTACCCGCGCGATACACAAACACAAATCATGTCAAATTGTGATGTAGGTTATTTGAATCATGTGCGAATAATCTTAAAATATAAACCTCTGAGATAAAAATTATATAACATTAGATATTAATTATGAAGCAGGATATGAAATTATTGTTCAAATCTCGTAGTGGACAACACACACACACATATATATGTAGTAGCCTAACCCCTTAACTTTAGTACTTGCATTTCGTTTATCTGTCAATATTAAAGAATACGAAACATGTCATGTTGTGATTTGTCTTGTTTGAGCACATTAGATAATATTATTTTAACAAAATTCTTACTATCACTTTGTTTTTATCTGAAAGTCAAATATGTCTCATTTATTACATCATTTTTACGCAGATTCTTTTTTCTTTTTGTTCATTTCTTATAATTATTTTATTATTTATTATTTAAAATTATTATACTATCATATAATTTTTTATTAGCTTAATAATTAAATTAATATCTTGCTTATTATCCTTTTGTGACGACCCGACCAGTCGTCTCATGAGTTACCGCTTCATTTCCCCCATTTCTACTTCTTTATGCTTCGTTATCCGTGTTTTATGGTATCGGGTTGGCCGGATCGAGTCCGGAATGATTTTGGTAAGGTTTGAGACACTTAGTCTCTTTTAAGGAAGTTTGAGTTAGAAAAGTCAACCGGATGTTGACTTATGTGTTAGAGGGCTCGGATGTGAGTTCCGATGGTTTGGTTAGCTTCGGGAGGTAATTTTTGACTTAGGAACGTGACCGGAATGGGTTTTGGAGGTCCAGAGTAGATTTAGGCTTGAATTGGCGAAGTTGAGATTTTAACGATTTCCGGTTGATAGGCGAGATTTTGATTTAGGGGTCAGAATGGAATTCCGAGAGTTGCAGTAGCTTCATCGTATCATTTGGGATGTTTGTCTACAATTTTAGGTCATTCGGACGTGGTTTGGTTGGGTTTTTGATCAAAAGCGTATTTCGGAAGATTTTAGAAACTTAGGCTTGAATCCAATGTGATTTGGTAGATTTGATGTTGTTTGAGGCATCTTGATGATTGGAACAAGTTTGAATAAGGCATTGGGTCATGTTGGTGCTTTTGATTGAGGTCCTGGGGGCCTCGGGATGATTTCAGGTGGTTAACGGAGAAGTTGAGATGTCATTGCAGCTGCTGGGATTTTTCTGCTTCTGGTGTTTTCGCACCTGCGGTTTGGGGACCGCAGGTGCGGTGCCGCACGTGCGGAAGGGGAGCCGCAGAAGCGGAGTTGAGAGGAAGAGCCAGGAGTCGCAAATGCGGTAGTTGGACCGCACCTGCAGAGTCGCAGGTGCGGAGATTGGATTGCAGATGCGAAAAGGGGCCCCGTTAAGTGATTTCCACAGAAGCGGAAGAGAGACTGCTTATGCGGTACCGCAGAAGCGGCAATGGTGCCGCAGATGCGGAACAACTGGGCAGAAAGTACAAAAAGGGTTCTTCGCGAATTTTGGGATATTTCACCATTTTTGACTTCGGCTTTGGAGCTTTTTGGGCGATTTAAGAAGGGGATTTCAAGAGAACTTCATTGAGGTAAGGAATTTGGACCTAAAACTCGTTCTTACGCTATTATTTCATGGATTAGGGTTAGAAATTATGGAAATCAAAGGTTAAAATTGGGGAAAACTAGGGCTTGAGAACTTAGGCTTTTAATTGTGGATTAGAAGGACCATGTGGGGTCGGATTTGAGAACTTTTAATATGTATGAACTCATGGGGAGATAAGTAATCTATTGATGTAAAAATTTCTGATTTTCGAGATGTGGGCCCGGGGCTTGGGTTTTGGTAATTTCGGGATTTGTGCCCTTTATTGATTGTTTTCACTTGGGCCTTGTTCACTTAGCATATTTTGATGCTCTCATTCTGATTTTGGATAGATTCGACGAACGTGGAGGCCGATTCGAGGGGCAAAGGCATCGCGAGCTAGAGATTTAGTCGGTTCGAGGTGAGTAATAATTTTAAATGATGTTCTGAGGGTTTAAAACCCCGGATTGCACATCGTAGTGCTATATTGTGGTGAGACACACGCTAGATGACGGGCGTGGGGTCGTGCACTATTGGGGATTGGGATTTGGTCCGTCCCGATTGATGATTTTATCGCGTATTTGATTGAAACTTATCTGCTATCATTATGATTTGGCCTGATTGCCATATTTGGGCTTCGTGCCAACTACTTGAACCCTTCGGGAATTTTTATTATTATTTTCTCACTGTTTTGACTTATTACTTGAACTCAGTTATGTTATTTTCCACTGTTTTACTACTCAGCCATTTTTACTCAGTTTTGAGATTTAAATGATATTTTAAATGATGTTTTGGGCTTAGAAAGACTGTTTTACTATATCCCGAGGGGCTTGTGATGATTTTGGGACTGAGTAAGGTCGAGGGCATAGTTATGAGGATACACTGATACTGCTACAAGGCCGAGGGCCTGAGATACATATATACGCCATGAGGTGGCTTGATTGATATGAGGCTGAGGGCCTAGATTTGATGCCACAAGATGACTTGTTATTGCGCTTGGGCCGTAAGGGGCCCCTCCAAGAGTCTGTACACCCCCAGTGAGCGCGGGTACCCATTGTGATATAAGATTAAGCCCGAGGGGCTGGTATTGTTCTATGTGATAGCCCGAGGGGTTGGTACTGTTCTAAGATGTTGCCCGGGGGGCGGATTGTTGATACTGTGCCCGAGGGGCGAGCCTTTATGTGTTTACTTTTCATAATTGACGGTCAATTTCCTGTTTAAACATTTAAAAAGGCTTTTCATGAAAATTACATTTGAGTTAAAGGATTCTATCTATCTTTCACTGATTTACTGATTTTAAATGGTTTTACTGCTTCATTATAGAATGCTTTGTGCCTTATGTGATTTCTTACCTTCCGCCGTTATTTACATTTGTTACTCACTGAGTTGGAGTACTCACTTTACTCCCTGCACCCCTATGTGCAGATTCAGGCGTTGTTGGTTCCGCTCCCGAGAGTTGATTCCTCTAGCTTCAGGTGGCGTTCGGAGATTTCGAGGTAGTTGTTGACGTCCGCAGCCCCCGTGTATCTACTCTTTTATTGCTTCTGTCCCTTTTCAGACATTGTACTAGTTTATAGTTTTAGCAGAGTTGTATTATGACTTATAGATGCTCATGACTTGTGACACCCCGGTTAGGGCTGTGTTGGGTTGTACTTCCGCACTTTATTAGCATTATTTGCTACTTAGTATTGCTATATCATGTTTTAGACTGCTTTTATGTTATTTAACTGTTTAAAAAGTGAATTTGGTTTAATTGGTTGGCCTTGTCTTCATGAGAGGCGCCATCACGACCGTGATTGGGTTTAGGGTCGTGATAAGTTGGTATCAAAGCCTAGGTTACATAGGTCTCACGAGTCATGAGCAAGTTTAGTAGAGTCTCGCAGATCGGTACGAAGACGTCTGTATTTATCCTCCGGAGGCTGCAGAACCTTTAGGAAAAAACTTCATATTCTTGAAATTCTTGTCATGCGAACTTGTTGATCCGAGTACTGAACTTCTGTTATTCTATTCCCTCACAGATGATGAGGACACGCGCTACTGGTCGGGGTGGATGGCCCCCAGTACCACCAACTGCGGCCACCAAAGGCCGTGGACGCAGTTGTGGTCGTGGTAGAGGCAGAGCAGCGAGGGCAGCACCTGTAGATCCAACAACCGCCCCAGTTCAGGATCAGGCTCCAGCTGTGCCCATCGTGATTCCGGGTCTTCAGAAGGCCTTGGCACAGATCTTATCAGTTTGCACAGGCCTAGCTCAGGCGGTTTCAGCCACTACAGCCGCAACTACTTCTCAGGCCGGGGGAGGCAATCAGACTCTCGCTGCTCGCACACCTAAGCAGGTCGTGCAGGGACTTCAGACGCCGATGGCACATCCAGCCCATCCGGTTGCAGCTGCTTAGGACTATGTGGTTCCTGTCATGTCGTAGGATGAGCAACGTAGGTTGGAGAGGTTTGGTAGATTGCAGCCTCCGACCTTCAGTGGTGCAGAGGGCGAGGATGCCCAGGGCTTTTTGGATAAGTGTCAGAGGATGCTTCATACTGCCGGTATTCTGGAGACCAGCAGGGTCGCTTTTACCACCTACCAGTTATCAGGAGATGCTTTCACTTGGTGGGAGGATTTTGAGAGGCGTAGGCCTATTGGTGCAACACCCATTTCCTGGAAGTAGTTCTCCGTTCTCTTCCTGGAGAAGTATGTGCCGCAGTCCCGCAGAGAGGAGTTGTGTAGGCAGTTTGAGTGGTTGCAATAGGGGGATATGACTGTGTCACAGTATGAGTTGAGGTTCTCCGAGTTAGCTCGTCATGCTATTTGGATGGTTCCGACAGATAGAGAGAGGATTAAGAGGATTGTGGATGGCCTCACTTATCAGCTTCGTATTCTCATGACCAAGGAGAGGGTGATTGGTGCTACTTTCGAGGAGGTGGTGGATATTGCTCGTGAGATTGAGTCTGTTCGTCGTTAGGATCAAGAGGAGAGGGAGGCCAAGAAGCCTCGAGGATCGGGCAGCTATAGTGGCGCTTCTTCGAGGGGCCAGTTTTAGCACAGTAGAGGCCGTTCATTCATGCCTGCACAGTCAGCTCACCCAGGTTATCGTGGGGCATCTTCGGGTCATGGTTATCATGGATCTCAGCAGGGCCAGTCATCACTCAGCGCCCTTCCAGCTCAAAGTGCATCTCGTGCTCCATCGGTTCAGGGTTCTTCTATGCCTAGTGCATCTGCTAGTCACTCCGGTGCAAGGGGTTCCCTTCAGTCCCCTTCTCCAGCACCCGGGAGTTGTTATGAGTGTGGCGAGATGGGCCACAAGTGGAGGCAGTGTCCTCGTCGTGTTACTAGTTCGTCCCAGTAGAGGCCAGTCTTCGGCTTCAGTGCCAGTTTCTTTACCATCACCCGCTCAGCCAACTAGGGGTGGAGGTCAGTCAGCTAGGGGTCGCCCCAGAGGTGGAGGTCGATCAGGAGGCGGTCAGGCTCGTTTCTATGCACTCCCAGGCAAACCCGATATTATTGCTTCAGATGCTGTTATTACAGGTATTGTTTCAGTCTACCACAGAGATGCCTCTGTATTATTTGATCCAGGTTCCACCTTTTCTTATCTGTCATCATATTTTTCTCGTTATTTGGGTACACCCCGTGAGTTTCTTGCTTTACCTGTTCATGTATCTACCCCGGTGGGTGATACTGTTGTTGTAGACTATGTATATCGGTCGTGTGTGGTGACTATTGGGGGTTTGGAGACCAGTGTGGATCTTTTATTATTGTGTATGGTAGATTTTGATGTCATTTTAGGCATGGATTGGCTATCTCTGTGTCATGCTATTCTGGATTGTCATGCTAAGACAGTCACATTGGTTATGTCGGGTGTGCCACGGATCGAGTGGCGAGGTGTGACTGATTATGTTCCCAGAAGAGTGATCTCATTCTTGAAAGCCCAGCGTATGGTTGAGAAAGGTTGCCTTTCATATCTAGCATTTGTGAGGGATGTCGGAGCTGAGGCACCCAGTATTTATTCTGTTCCAGTTGTGAGCGATTTTCCCGATGTGTTTCCTGCAGACCTGCTAGGCATGCCACCGGATAGGGATAGTGACTTTGGTATTGACCTGGTGCTGGGCACTCAGCTCATTTCTATTTTGCCGTATCGTATGGCACCAGCGAAGTTGAAGGAATTGAAAAAATAACTTCAGGAACTCCATGATAAAGGGTTCATTCGGCCTAGTGTGTCACCTTGGGGTGCGTCGGTTCTGTTTGTGAAGAAGAAGGATGGCACAATGAGAATGTGCATTGATTATAGGAAATTGAACAAGGTAACAATTAAGAACAAGTATCCTTTGCCTCGTATTGATGATTTATTTGACCAGCTTCAGGGAGTAAGGGTGTTCTCCAAGATTGATCTCCATTCGGGTTATCACCAGTTGAAGATCAAGGATTCAGATATTCTTAAGACGGCTTTCAGGACCCGATATGGTCATTATGAGTTCTCGGTGATGTCTTTTGGGATGACCAATGCCCCAGCAACGTTCATGCATTTGATGAACAGCATGTTCTGGCCTTATCTCGATTCGTTTGTCATAGTCTTCATTGACGATATTCTGGTGTATTCACGTAGTCAGGAGGAGCACGCGGAGCATTGAGAGTTGTGTTACAAAGATTGAGAGAGGAGAAACTTTATGCAAAATTCTCCAAGTGTGAGTTTTGGCTCAGTTTAGTGGCTTTCTTGAGGCACGTGGTGTCCAGCAAGGGTGTTCAGGTTGATCCGAAGAAGATTGAGGTGGTTCAGAGTTGGCCCAGACCGTCCTCAGCCACAGAGATTCGCAGCTTTCTTGGTTTGGCAAGGTTATTATTGCCAGTTTGTTGAGGGATTCTAATCTATCGCATTGCCCTTGACCAAGTTGACTCAGAAGGGTGCTCCATTTGTATGTTCGGATGAGTATGAGTAGAGCTTTCAGAAGCTCAAGTCAGCTTTGACCACAACTCCAGTGTTGGTCTTGCCATCAGCTTCAGGTTCATATACCGTGTATTGTGATGCTTCGAGAGTTGGGATTGGTTGTTTGTTGATGCAGAAGGATAGAGTTATTGCTTATGCTTCTCGTCAGTTGAAGCCCCATGAGAGGAACTACCCCGTTCATGATTTGGAGTTGGCTGCCATAGTTAACACTTTGAAGATTTGGAGGCATTACCTGTATGGCGTATCTTGTGAGGTGTTTACTGATCATCGCAGTCTTCAGCATTTGTTCAAATAGAAGGATCTTAATTTGAGGCAGCGGAGATGGCTGGAGTTGCTTAAGAATTATGATATCACTATATTGTACCATCCGGGAAAGGCCAATGTGGTGGCCGATACTTTGAGCCGCAAGGCAACGAGTATGGGGAGTTTGGCATATATTCCAGTTAGAGAGAGACCTCTTGCATTTGATGTTCAGGACTTGGCCAATCGATTCGTGAGGTTGGATATTTCGGAGCCCAGTCGGGTGTTGGCTTGTGTGGTTTCTTGGTCTTCCTTATATGATCGCATCAGAGAGCGCCAGTATGATGATCCGTATTTGCTTGTCCTTAAGGACAAAGTTCAACATGATGATGCTAGAGATGTGACCATTGGTGATGATGGGGTGTTTAGGATGTAGGGCCGGATTTGTGTGCCCAATGTGGGTGGGCTTCGAGAGTTGATTCTGGAGGAGGCCCATAGCTCGTGGTATTCCATTCATCTGGGTGCCGCGAAGTTGTATCAGGATTTGAGGCAGCACTATTGGTGGAGAAGAATGAAGAAAGACATTGTGGGATTTGTAGCTCGGTGTCTCAATTGTCAGCAGGTGAAATATGAGCATCAGAGACCGGGTGGCTTGCTTCAGCAGATGATTATTCCCGAGTGAAAGTGGGAGAGGATCACTATGGACTTTGTTATTGGACTTCCACGGACTTTGAGAAAGTTCGATGCTATTTGGGTGATTGTGGATCGGCTGACCAAGTATGCGCACTTCACTCCTGTGTGTACTACCTATTCCTCAGAGCGGTTGGTAGGGATATATATATATATATATCTGAGAGATTGTTCGTTTGCATGGTGTCCCAGTTTCCATCATTTCAGATAGGGGCACAGTTTTGGAGGTCTGTGCAGCGAGAGTTGGGTACTCGGGTTGAGTTGAGCATAACTTTTCATCCTCAGATGGATGGGCAGTCTGAGCGTACTATTCAAATATTGGAGGACATGCTGCGTGCTTGTGTTATTGATTTCGGAGGGTCATGGGATCAGTTTCTACCGCTTGTAGAGTTTGCTTATAACAACAGCTACCAGTCGAGTATTCATATGGCTCCATATGAGGCTTTGTATGGGAGGCGGTGTAGATCTCCAGTTGGTTGGTTCGAGCCCAGTGAGGCTAGGCTATTGGGGACAGACTTGGTGCAAGATGCTTTAGAAAAAGTGAAGGTGATTCAGGAGAGGCTTCGTACAGCACAGTCAAGACAAAAGAGTTATGCTGATAGGAAGGTTCGAGATGTGTCCTACATGGTGGGCGAGAAGATTCTATTGAAGGTTTCACCCATGAAGGGTGTTATGAGATTTGGGAAGAAAGGGAAATTGAGTCCTCGGTTCATTGGGCCTTTTGAGGTACTCCGGAGGATTGGGGAGGTGGCTTATGAGCTTGCTTTGCCACCCAACTTGTCGAGTGTGCATCCGGTATTTCTTGCTTTTATGCTCCGGAAGTATATTGAGGATCCGTCTCATGTTTTGGATTTCAGCACGGTTTAGTTGGATGATGATTTGGCCTACGATGTGGAGCCAGTAGCTATTTTGGGTCGTCAGGTTCGAAAGTTGAGGTCAAAGGATATAGCTTCAGTGAAAGTGTAGTGGAGAGGTCGGCCCGTGGTGGAGGCTACCTGGGAGACTGAGCGGGAGATGCGGAGCAGATATCCTCACCTGTTTGAGGCTTTAGGTATGTTTCTTGACTCGTTCGATGACGAACGTTTGCTTAAGTTGGGGAAGATGTGACGACCCGACCAGTCATCTCATGAGTTACCACTTTGTTTCTCCCATTTCTTCTTCTTTATGCTTCGTTATCCATGTTTTATGGTATCGGGTTGTTCGGATCGAGTCCGGAATGATTTTGGTAAGGTTTGAGACACTTAGTATCTTTTAAGGAAGTTTGAGTTGGAAAAGTTAACCGGATGTTAACTTATGTGTTAGAGGGCTCGGATATGAGTTCTGATGGTTCGGTTAGCTTCGGGAGGTGATTTATGACTTAGGAGCATGACCGGAATGGGTTTTGGAGGTTCGGAGTAGATTTAGGCTTGAATTGGCGAAGTTGAGATTTTAGCGATTTCCGGTTGATAGGCAAGATTTTGATTTAGGGGTCGGAATAGAATTCCGAGAGTTGCAGTAGCTTCGTCGTGTCATTTGGGATGTGTGTGTAAAATTTTAGGTCATTCGGATGTGGTTTGGTTGGGTTTTTGATCAAAAGCGTATTTCGAAAGATTTTAGAAACTTAGGCTGGAATCAGATGTGATTTGGTAGATTTGATGTTGTTTGAGCCGTCTTGATGATTGGAACAAGTTTGAATAAGGTATTGGGTCATGTTGGTGCTTTTGGTTGAGGTCCCGGGGGCCTCGGGATGATTTCGGGTGGTTAACGGAGAAGTTGAGATGTCATTGCAGCTGCTGAGATTTTTCTGCTTCTGATGTTTTCACACCTGCGGTTTGGGGACCGCAGGTGCGGTACCGCACGTGCGGAAGGGGAGCCGCAGAAACGGATTTGAGAGGAAGAGCCAGGAGCCACAAATGCGGTAGTTGGACCGCACCTGCAGAGTCGCAGGTGCGGAGATTGGATCGCAGATGCAGAAGGGGGCCCGTTAAGTGATTTCTGCAGAAGCGAAAGAGAGACCGCTTATGCGATACCGCAGAAGCGGCAATGGTGTCGCAGATGCGGAACAACTGGGCAGAAAGTATAAAAAGAGTTCTTCGCGAATTTTGGGATATTTCACCATTTTTGACTTCGGCTTTGGAACTTTTTGGGCAATTTAAGAGGGGGATTTCAAGAGAACTTCATTGAGGTAAGGAATTTGGACATAAAACTCGTTCCTATGCTATTATTTCATGGATTAGGGCTAGAAATTATGGAAATCAAAGGTTAAAATTGGGGAAACTAGGGCTTGAGAACTTAGGCCTTTAATTGTGGATTTGAAGGACCATTTGGGGTCGGATTTGAGAACTTTTGATATGTATGAACTCGTGGGGAGATAAAGAATCTATTGATATGAAAAGTTCTGATTTTCGAGACGTGGGCCCGGGGCTCGGGTTTTGATAATTTCGGGATTTGTGCCCTTTATTGATTGTTTTCGCTTGGACCTTGTTCCCTTAGCATATTTTGATGTTCTCGTTCTGATTTTGGATAGATTCGACGCGCATGGAGGCCGATTAGAGGGGCAAAAGCATCGCGAGCTAGAGATTTAGCCGGTTCGAGGTGAGTAATGATTGTAAATAATGTTCTGAGGGTTTAAAACCCCGAATTGCACATCGTAGTGCTATATTGAGGTGAGACACACACTGGATGACGGGCGTGGGGTCGTGCACTATTGGGGATTGGAACTCGGTTCGTCCTGATTAATGATTTTACCGCGTATTTGACTGAAACTTATCTTCTATCATCATGATTTCGGCTGATTGCCATATTTAGGCTTTGTGCTAACTACTTGAACCCTTCGGGAATTTTTATTACTATTTCCTCACTGTTTTGACTTATTACTTGAACTCGATTATGTTATTTTCCACTGTTTTACTACTCAGCCATTTTTACTCAGTTTTGAGATTTAAATGATATTTTAAATGATGTTTTGGGCTGAGAAAGACTGTTTTACTATTGCCCGAGGGGCTTGTGATGATTTTCGGACTGAGTAAGGCCACGAGCCTAGTTGTGAGGATACACTGATATTGCTACGAGGCCGAGGGCCTGAGATACATATATACGCCACGAGGTGGCTTGATTGATATGAGGCCGAAGGCCTAGATTTGATGTCACGAGATGGATTGTTATTGCGCTTGGGCCGTAAGGGACCCCTCCAGGAGTCTGTACACCCATAGTGAGCGTGGGTACCCATTGTGATATGAGATTAAGCCCGAGGGGTTGGTATTGTTCTATGTGATAGCCCGAGGGGCTGGTACTGTTCTAAGATGTTGCCCAAGGGGCAGATTGTTGATGTTGTGCCCGAGGGGCGAGCCTTTATGTGTTTACTTTTCGTAATTGACTGTCAATTTCCTGTTTAAACATTTAAAAAGGCTTTTCATGAAAATTACATTTGAATTAAAGGATTCTATCTATCTTTCACTGATTTACTGATTTTAAATGGTTTTACTACTTCATTATAGAATGCTTTGTGCCTTATGTGATTTCTTACCTTCCGTCATTATTTACATTTGTTACTCATTGAGTTGGAGTACTCACTTTACTCCCTGCACCCCTATGTGCAAATTCAGACGTTGTTGGTTTCGCTCCCGAGAGCTGATTCCTCCAGCTTCAGGCAGCGTTCAGAGATTTTGAGGTAGTTGTTGACGTCCGCAGCCCCCGTGTCTCTACTCCTTTATTGCTTTTGTCCCTTTTCAGACATTGTACTAGTTTATGGTTTTAGCAGAGTTGTATTATGATTTATAGATGCTCATGACTTGTGACATCCTGGTTAGGGCTGTGTTGGGTTGTACTTCCACACTTTATTGGCATTATTTGCTACTTAGTATTGCTATATCATGTTTTAGACTGCTTTTATGTTATTTAACTGTTTAAAAAGTGAATTGGGTTTAATTGGCTGGCCTTGTCTTCACGAGAGGCGCCATCACGATCGGGATCGGGTTTAGGGTCGTGACACCTTTTAATAGTCTTTACAAAATATAAATATTTTATTCTTGAAATTTGATATATTTTTATGCTTGTAACCTCTTATTCGGAATGTTTTAATCATTTAAATTTATCAGTAATATTTTAAAATATAATTTAATTATTTAATTTATTTATTTTTAAATTAATTTAAAGTATAAATATCCTCACACTACCTCTATTTTTTTTAATATACATTCTCTTTCCTACTATAAATGTTAATTAGTTTTATATTAATATTTTATCTATAACCAAAATAATATCATATTTTATTTTAAATTGTAACTTTGAATTAGTCTAAAGTATTAATACTGATTATTATGTTCCATGTATTATATTGAGTTCTCTTATAATTATTTTTGTATTAGATGCAGTTAAATTTTCTTTCTTTTTTAGCTTTAAGATACAAATTTAATTTTTAATTTTCATTAATAAAATTACCTATATTAGAAATTTATTTTATATTTTTAAAATTTATTTTAGTCATAAAAATATTTTTTAATTATTTGAACACATTATATCTGAATGTTGTAGTAATATTTTCACTATCATATTATGTCTTTACGCATTTTTTTATTTTTTTTAGTTTTAAGATACAAATTTAATTTTTAATAGTAAAATTACCTATACTAGAAATTTATTTTGTATTTTTAATTTTTAATTTTTTTTGGATATCAATACAAAAAAAAGTAAAGGAAAGCAAAAAAGCTTTTCTATGCATCTACTATCATATGTAGTGAACTATTAAAACAATTATGTACAAGATATGGAGACTTAGTTATTTGTTTAAGTTTGATATCATCTGTCGGTGTATTTACTCTATTAGGACTTGCGCTGCTCTTTCTCCATTGGTTTTCTGGTCTTTTTCGTTTGGGGCATTTGTATCTATACCCGCTTTTTAAGTCACGTTTTAATTTGTGCCTGTTTTTCAAAAAAGTTTTTGCAAACGTACCCATTTTTCGCATAACTTTAGCATACGGGGCTGAAGTAACAAAGGCAATCACGCAAAACTTCAGCATTCTAGTAGACGGGACTGAAGTAGCAAGTGTGTTGAACCAAGTGTGCTGAAGTTTTTGTTTGTAATTGCTGAACTTAAATATAGTAGCTGAAGTTTTGTTCTCTATTTGCTGAAGTTTTTGTTTGTAATTGCTGAAATTTTTGTTTTTGTAACTGGCGAACTTCAGCTCTAGAGCTGAAGTTTTTGTTTTTGTAACTGGCGAACATCAGCTCTAGAGCTGAAGTTTTTGTTTTGTAACTGTCAAATTTCAGCTCTAGAGCTGAAGTTTTTGTTTGTAACTGGTGAACTTCTAATATGATTCTTTTTATCTAACTTGGTTTTGGTTTTTCTTGTTTCCTTAAGATTTTAATGATTCTTTTTTTCTTTCAAAACACCATACCAAAATCAATACCAAAACAAAATCTAAAAAGCCATCTACTATTTCAAGGATCTCACTCGTTATAAATTTCCAATTCCTTGTAGAAAAGGAAAATTTCACTCCCTTGGGTAGTAGGAGTCGAAGTATAAAAATTAGTACTAGTATTAATAGTTCATGCAAGTATTACGAAGTTGTCTGCTTTTGCCAAGTGGTGAAAATGTTTGTGGAAATTAAGATGGCGAGTTTGTCAAGCATCCCTTCAGCCTCGTCAATGTTCCAGGCCTATGCCTCAATGACTGCTTCAATTACCCTTTTTAAGACAATGTTGAACCAAGTGGTTCCTCACCAAGTCAATTACTGGCCTATCGACTTCAGAAAGGAACATTTTCACAATCAGGGATATAGGTCAAAAAAGAGTTATCCTCAACTTTAGTTTTGATTCTTTCTACAATTAGAAAACTAACAATACAAATTTAATACAGGAAAACAAGGAATTCAATAACTGAAACAGAGGCAAAACAATCACAAGGAAATAACTGGGGATCTCTCAGTATCCCGAGGATCTCTTAGTACCCTCAATATATGCCAGGGATCTCTTGGTATCCCGAGGATCTCTCGGTATCCTCAATGTATGCTAGGGATCTCTTGGTATCCCGAGGATTTCTTGGTATCCTCAATGTATGATAGGGATCTCCCGGTATCCCGAGGATATCTCGGTATCCTCAATATATGCTAGGGATCTCTTGGTATCCCGAAGATCTCTTGGTATCCTCAATGTATGATAAGGATCTCTTGGTATCCCGAGGATCTCTCGGTATCCTCAATATATACTAGGAATCTCTTGGTATCCCGACGATCTCTCGGTATCCTTAATATATGCTAGGGATCTCTTAGTATCCTCAATATACGTGCTGGGGATCTCTCGGTATCCCGCACTTCAGCTTAAAACGTAAATGCGTACAGGGTTCTCCAAGGATGTCATCCCGTAGTCCCAAAGTAAAACACACAACAATGGCACAAGGAATACTCAAATAAACTCAACTTCATAACAAGGTAACACAGACAATTCTAACCTAGCATGCTTCATGTAATACAAATAAGGCAGTTAAAGCAAATAAAGCAACTAAGTCTTAAAGCAAATAAAGCAACTAAGTCAATTATACATGGTTCTCTAACTAACAGCAGGTTTAAAAGTGCAAGTAAAATGAAACAGGAAAAGGAACACAATTGAAATTACTTAAAGAAAATCAGATTTTCAACAATTAGCTCAAGTACGCACTCGTCACCTCACGGACAAGGCATTTCAAATATAAATATTCTGAATCCTAAGGGGAAGGTCCCCCACATAAGGTTAGACAAGCCACTTACCTCGAACCGACTCAAAATTAACTCGAAAACACGCTCTTGCCACAAGTACTCGACTCCAAATGACCCAAATCTATTCAATTCAATTGCATAATATAAATAACACTTCAAGTAACTGATTCTACAAAGAAATTCTAAGATAATGCACGAAATTAGGTAAATGACCAAAATGCCCCTCGAGCCCACGTCTCGAAATTGGGTAAAATTTATATTTTTAGAATTCTCATGCTCTCACGAGTTCATGCATACCAAAATTATCCAAATCTAAGGTCAACCAATCAAAAGTCGAATTCTAGGTCTAAGAACTTTCTTCCAACTTTTCCCCAATTTCCATCTCCAATCCGAAATTAAATGATGAATTCATGTTTAGATTAATGGATTACAAGCAAAAAGGATTAAGGAATCGTTACCCAATTGATATCTCTGAAAATCCCTCAAAATCTCGCTCAAATTCGAGCTCCCAAACTCTAGTTTTGATAAAAATGGCTAAACCCTCGACTTTGAAATTTTATAATCTGCCCAGGTAAATCCTTCTTCGCGAACGCGGAAAGACCCTTGCGTTCGCAAAGCACAACTTCGCTTGGACCTGATGTCCTTCATCGTGAACACGATGCCCCTGTCGCGAACGAGGTAGCAACTTCCCCTCCTACGCGAATGCGGGACCGGCCTCTTCGCGAACGCGTAGGCATACGACCTCTCAGCTTCGCGAACGCGGAACCATCATCGCGAACACGAAGCGTTAAGCTTCCACCAGCCCCAGCTCCTCTTCGCGAACGCGAGACCCCACTCGCAAACGCGAAGAAGGAAACCAGAACTGGAGACCTGCTGCATTTTCTGCAATCCTCTAAGTCCAAAAATGACCCGTTGAGCATCCGAAAAACACCCGAGGCCCCCGGGACCTCAACCAAACCTGCCAACCAATCCTAAAACATTATTCAAACTTGTTTCAACCTTCGGAATGCTCAAAACTATGTCAAAACACCTATTTTTTGTCGGATTCAAGCCTAAGAATTTCAAAAACTCTAAAAATACGCTTTCGATCAAAATGTCTATCAAACCTCGTTCGAATGACTTGAAATTTTGTACAAATGTCATATTAAACACTACGGAGCTACTCCAACTTCTGGAATTCCATTCCGACCCTCGAATCAAAATCTAACTATCAAACCAGAAACTTCAAAAATTCAACTTTCGACATTTCAAGCCTAAATTAGCTACGGACCTCCAAAGCACAATCCGAACATGCCCCTAAGCCCAAAATCACCCAACGGAACTAACGGAACCATCGAATTTCCATTCGAGACTGTCTTCATACTTTTCTGACTACGGTCAACTTTTCAACACTTAAGCTCTTATTTAGGGACTAAGTGTCCCAAAACTCTCTGAAACTCAAAACCGAACATCCCGACAAATCAAAATAGCAGA
This sequence comes from Nicotiana tabacum, assembly GCF_000715075.1. Classification (NCBI taxonomy): domain Eukaryota; kingdom Viridiplantae; phylum Streptophyta; class Magnoliopsida; order Solanales; family Solanaceae; genus Nicotiana; species Nicotiana tabacum. The sequence continues at coordinate 96,082,578 of NC_134084.1, read as the reverse complement.
AATAAACTTGGGGAAAGCAGTTAATGGGGGATCGGGGCGTAAATTCTTAAGACGACCGGCCGGGTCGTAACACATATTATGACTTTTCTTACCACAATATAAAAAACTTTCTCATCTCAAATTTAAATTAGTTTTACCCTTTTTTTTCTATGATAAAAAATCTGAATATTATTTTTTTTCTCTATTTAGTTTTTATTTTTGATATTATATTATTCAATTCCTAATATTATTATATTGTCTTGTGGATTTTTATTAGCTTGTTTGAATTCAATATCTGTTACTACCACACTCATTCTAATATAATATAGACAAAAAATAATTTTTTCATCTCAAATTCAAATAATTTTTAACATTCTATTTTCTGAATTGGACCGCATTTTCAAAAATATATGTTATGCTTTCAAACGTAAATTAACTGCACTCAATTCAAATATTAATCATACAAAATATTTTCTTAATTGTTTAAATACATTATATCTAAATATTGTAGTAATAGTTACGTATATAATATTTGTTTGCCTGATTTATCAATATTAATATAACTTCATTATTCTTGTAATTAAAATAATTTTACTGATTATTTAATTTTTCTCTTACCTTATAAATAATTAGTATACTTTATGTAAGATCTTATTTGCTGCTTGAATTTATTTAATTTTTAAATTCAATAAATATGTAATATCTTAAGAAACTTTTGGTTTTATTTTATATTTAACTTACTCCAAAATATAAATAGTCATATGTTATCTCAATTTACTTATTTCTATATTTTTTATTTTTTTCTATTATAGTTTTTTAATTAATTTTTTACCTCCATACATCTAGCTAATATAGAAGAAAATTTATGAGTGGATTAATAAATAGATATAGATATAGATATAGATGAGTAGATCAATATATATAAATATAGATATAGATATAGATATAGATACAAATATAAATATAAATATAAATATTGTCTATGATCTATTTAGATTATGTATAAGATCCATTAAACTACTTGCATTAATTATGTTTTCATTTGTAATTCAAACTTTTAATGTTGTCTTAAAATTGCCAAGTGGCTTCATTTTAGATTGTCGCTTGGCTTAATCATACGCTTCACTACTCTCCTTTTAATTAATATAATATAAGATATAGATATGTCAATCAAGTGCATCATCTTGCATTTCAAAAAGTAATTCCATTTACTTTTCAAAACTGTAATTCCATTCACTTTCCAAAAGCTGTTTTTCCCTAACCTATTCTAACTAGGATTACTACATATATAAATTACTTATAACCAAGCCCTAATGTGCTCTTCAAGCATACACTAAGTATTAGTGCATTAGCTAATATTATATCGAATATAGCTTATATATATATATATATATATATATATATATATATATATATATATATATATATATATATATATATTACTCCATCTTTTAACCAAACTTTCATCACCTCATATTTTTACTTTCCAAAGGTTTTGCAAATCAACACATCAATGGCTGCGTGCATATCATCATTACACTACTAGAAATCCGAAAAAAAGTGACCAAAATTTAGCGATCAAAGTTGGTCTGTGGGAAAAAGCGACCAAAGTTGGTCGCTAAACTAGCGAAAATAATAAAATAAATAAAAGAAACAAAATAGCGACCAAGATTGGTCGCTACTTGGTCGCTATATTAGTCAAAATGTTGACTGGACTGGTCAGACTTTCTTGGTCAAACATTTACTGAGATTAGTGACCAATGTTGGTCGCTAAAGTGGGACCCACCTACAAAATTTTAATAATTATATTATTATTTTAAAAAAATTATAAAATATAAATATATATAATATAAAAATTGCGACCAACGTTGGTCGCAACTTAAAGGGTAGGAAGATACCGTCCAACTTTGGTCGCTTAAATGGGACCCAGTTATACAATTTTAATAATTATATTATTAATTTAAATATTATATGAAATATAATTAAATCTGATTTAAATATAGCGACCAACTTTGGTCACTAAACTAAATTCTTGAATAAATGGCGACCAAAGTTGGTCTCTATTCAGGTCAACAATGGTCAAAATTAAAAATCACTTTTGTATTTACTATCTATAAATGTAAGTCGTTAATAGTTTTGTAATACAAGGGATGAATAGTACTACGAATCGTGCGTGTGTGTCTATATAT